>NC_084724.1:7115439-8434902 GCF_033807575.1 Cydia pomonella
GGGTAGACCTGTAAAGCCTCTGATTCCCGGTTCTCCCGGTGGCCCAGGTGGACCTATAGGACCCTGAAAATATGGTCATATTTATCAGGTATATTTATACAATTCAATAGCGTACGTCAAAAAAAAGCAAGTTGGATCTTCGTCGACTCTTTTGGCTCCTCTATACGATAGCCCAGCGCTGGACCAGCGAGATGGCCACACGATGGTTGAGAGCACGCACTATGGAATGGGCCACCTTTGACGTGCGGACGGAAAACCGATACAGTGGCTATTCTATCGCTATCCCGCCGCGTCATAAGCCATCCGACACCACTACCCTCTCTACACGCTGGCCCATCTTAGTGGGCCAGTATGATGACCCCTCGTACGTGTAGAGGAGCCATTAACTATTTGTTTTGAACTGGTTTTGATACGATCTTGACCATCTTTTTGGTGATTGGCTCGCATCTCACGCACGACTCAGAGTGATCGATCCTTAAGGTACGACGTCAACAAAAAACCGAAACAAAATCAAAACCGTAACCTTTGTTTAATCCGCATCGGGCTTTTTGATTTGGGTTTGTTTATTTTATTTTGTTTAAAAAGACATACAGGACATTAAATATAAAGATTGTAACCTTGTATTGTAAGATTGTAACAGATTTTCCGCTAAAGAGCGATCTCCAATAACGGTTAAAAGTTAACTCACCGGCGGGCAGGATTGGTTACAGGTGTTGAGAGCAGGAATTTCTATCCTGTCTGCTCCAGCCTCGAACTGAAAAAATCGCTGCATAATTTCCGAATTAATAATTATTAAAATAATCATAAGCTGTTATAGTTTATTCCGGATACTTTAGAATGTCGGTGATGATGAATTATCAATTCCGAAAACCACCCACAATTCCATCAGGTTTAGGAATTGCCTTATTTTCATGCTTATAACTTCAGTAAAATTATATTATAATATGTTTTACTCACAGGAGAAACTGTAGATACAATGGGTGCAGGTTCATCCTGTTAAAAAAAATGGTCACAAAGATTACAAGGCATTGATTTATTTGCTTGATCGCATAAAGGCCTATGGGATTTAAATTAATGCAATTATTCCGTTAAAAAACGAAGATCGGACTATAATTAAAATAAAATAATTGACATGAATACATAGCTTATGTTATGGAAGGTAGAGGAAAGAAACAGAAACTGCTTAGGCAGAATTGTTGCAAAAGTATCCAGCTGTCAGCTATAAATAATAGTTCCAAATCTCTCCAGAGCAGCGCTAGAGTAGCTAAGAACCTAGGCGTTATTGACGGAGTGAAGTGCGCTGTCTATGATTAGATTTTTGTCTCAAGTATTCTAGGTATTGTAGCGCCACCTACTTATGGTGTTTTGTCGGACACTTTTTGGTATAGGTATGGAGATTTTGTTCCTTGCCTCTACCTTCCATAGCTTGGCTACAATGACAACTGTCATCTTCATGCAAAATTATATTGAAAAGGCAGCTGTCATCGTACCTAAGCTATATGAAAAAAACTATGAATCGTTTTGACATTTCGTTAAAAGTTGCTAATTTCAACCTTCCAGTTTATTTGGTCCGAAACTTACGATTTCTTCGCAGCTGTCTTTGGCCAGTTTGTACCGGCTACAGTACATTGACAACCACTGGAGATCTACCTAAAAATACACGTAAAACATTTATTAACCCTTTAACGATCATACATTACGGAAAATTGAACTCTGACATTTTGAAATGCAGTTTAACATCATTGTTATAGGTTGCTTCTTTGCCATATAAAATTTGCCCGTTAAAGGGTTAATATACGTAGAAATTTAATGTGAAATTTATTTGTAGGTTCTATACGGATCTCGGTCTGTACGCTCGGATCGGTACGATCCCGTCTGGACTGATCGGGCTCTGTAACTCTACGAGTAGTCAAATAATAATGGTAGACTAAAAAAAATCGTTTAATATCTAGTCTATATTTCAGTCAGTGTGTTTAAGTAACTAACTAGTAAAATGTGTGGAAGCGCTGGTGGCCTAGCGGTAAGAGCGTGCGACTTGCAATCCGGAGGTCGCGGGATTCAAACCCGGCTCGTACCTATGAGTTTTTCGGAACTTATGTACGAAATATCATTTGATATTTACCAGTCGCTTTTCGGTGAAGGAAAAAATCGTTAAAAAACCGGACTAATCCCAACAAGGCTTAGTTTTACCCACTGGGTTGGAAGGTCAGATGGCAGTCGCTTTCGTAAAAACTAGTGCCTACGCCAAATCTTGGGATTAGTTATCAAAGCGGCCCCAGGCTCCCTTGAGCCGTGCAATATGCCGGGACAACGCTAGGAAGAAAGAAGTAAAATGTACACTAATGGGATAAATAGTTAAATACTAACAGCAGCCGGGGTGCCATCCTCGTGCGCCATGATTGATAGGGTCGTGGCATTCCTTAAGTTGTGGCTCGTAATATTCTGTGGCACCAGCTGAAAACAACAGTTAGAATGGGATACACAAAGTGAATGAATACTAAAAAAAATATACCGATGAGATATTAAGTTCATGGTCGAAGCAGATCCCATCATCCAAATCTAAATTCTGAAGTTCTGCGTCGTTCTGGTCTCTATAGTATGGAGGCTCTACTAATGCAGCGACAGCTAAGGTGGTGTGGGCATGTCCTCCGTATGGATGACCGCCGGTTTCCCAAAACCGTATTCTACTCTGAATTGGTGGAAGGCAAACGCAAGCACGGCGGTCGGCATCTGCGTTACAAGGACGTGCTCAAACGACACCTGAATGCTTGCAACATCAACCCTGAGCGCTGGGAGGAGCTTGCTGCAGACAGATCATCTTGGCCGTCTACCATTTTTAACCACGTCAAATCGTTTGAGGAAAACCGTTTCAATGCCTTACATACCAAACGCCAACAACGTAAAAAGAGACCGAAGCCCTCTTACACGTATACATACAACGCGTCTAGTCAACTATATTGTAACACCTGCAAAAGAGTCTTTAAGACCAAGTTCAGCCTGGCGAGCCACATTAGGGCCCATAATCGGCGTATACCGTAATTGCTGAGGTCGCCGTCATCGAAATCGATGAGGAGGACTATATATACTATATGCTGGGGAAGTACCTCCACCTTACAAAAAACCGCAGCCAAATGACACTACACCCTAGTGTTGTGTTCCTACCGGTGAGAAGGTTCCCAGAGCTCAACGGGGGTGCGGAGTGTTAGGAGTGTCAGCAACGCGCATGAAACTCCCCTGGAGTTGCAGTCGTACATAAGCTACGTAGACTGCTTACCATCAGGCGGGCCGTATGCTTGTTTGCCACCGATGTAGTATTAAAAAAAACTGCCAATCTAAATCGGCATGTAGTACAGTTTGTGCAGCATCTCAAGCGTCACCATGGGCGTCGCCAAGAGAACAAAATTTCTCCCTAGCCCATCAGCTGGCGACGCCCTTAAGCGTCACCAGTCACCACCCTTCAGAATCCCCGCAGTTTTATGCTGAGCCAGTGGCTATTCTTCGCACCATCACATGGCTCGACCCCTTTTTCATAGTCTGTTATTATTGTATTCGTTTAGGAAATAAGATAAGCATGCAATGTATATTTTGATTACTCTGCATGTTTCCATTTCTCTTTAAATTGTGTTTTGAAATAAGCCATGTCGGCCATTAGAGCCATGTAAGAATGAAGAGAATAAATATTTTTATCGATCTTATCTATCTATCTTATGTCACTTTTGAATCATCAGTATAAATAATATAAGTTTTTAGTAAAAAAAAATTTTTTTTGGTACAAGCTTTTATCGCTGACTGTCATTTTTATCCACAGGCAACTAATACTCATCGAGATAATTCTAAAAACCCCAAACACAATTAGGTTGCGTTGTTTGATCACAGAGTTCCTATGGCCACCTCCTGTCTCCATCATCAGAGCAGCTCGATATTACCATAATATTGCATTGTCACCCAAGGTATGCTTTTCAGCTTCATTGGAATTCGGGAAGTAGATTAAATTTAACTTGCAAGATTTGACCCGTACATACATAGGTACATTGCAAGTTAAACAAAAACTTGTAAAAGAAAGTGCACTTCTATTTGGTTTTGATCTATTTCATATTTAGCGCTTCTGTCACAGGTTGAAATTACTATGATAATTGCCAAACTGCGATCGGCACTCAAAGAAGATATTCTTTTCATTCCTTAAAGTACACACAACATACCTCCTCACAATCAACGGCTACATGGACCGTATCATTTGTGACAGCTACGTGCAGCTTATGCCACCCTGGTCTGAACAACTGAAAACATACACATATATTATAAACTGAAATAAATGACATAAATTAAAGAAAAAGTGACGAAGCTCTCAAGTGGCGAAGGTCGGATTTGAACCGGTCTTTAACTAACCGGCCTAACGCCATTTCTGGACTATACATTTGGACATTCATCTTAGTGAGACTAGGCGTTATGGAGTGTGGATTTAAAAGGAGTGAAATCTCTTATGGTAGAACTGTTGCAAAAGTGTCCAGCTGTCAGCTATAAATAATAGTTTCCAAATCTCTCCAGAATAGCGCTAGAGTAGTTAAGAACCTAAGCGTTATTGACGGAGTGAAGTGCGCCGTCTATGATTTGATTTTTTTGTTAAGTATTCTAGCTATTGTAGCGCCACCTATTTAAGGTTTTTTGATGACACTTTTTGGTACATGGAGATTTTATTCCTTACCTCCACCTTCCATGCTAGACGACTTGAATGAATGAATGAATGACGAACGAATGAATGATGAAATTGATGAACGTCACCATAGAGAAATAAGAAGTAATAGAGTGCTCACTCCATACATCAGTTTTGGTACCAAAATGATTATTATATACGGAGTCGACATCTAGCATCGAGTAGCGGAACTGTATGAAGTGATCACTCTATTACTTCTTATTTCTCTATGACGTCACCCACGTCGTGTTAGGGCTACAACAATCTTAAAATACAAGAACATGCGAATGGTGGAAGTTCTTTAATGGACAAAAACGCTCGAAAGCTGTAACAAAGTCCACGGGTGTTTCCACAGTACTCTAATCGTTCAGAATCTTTCATAAGCCTATCAATCTAGTTCCTTTCGCTAGCTCAGATAATATTTCAAAGCGAGACATCAAAGTTTAACCCTTTTCCAGGCCGCACCAATCTACAAGGTTTTCCCAAAAAATTCAAATATATTCCAATAAATCCAGCTTTGATGATTCATTTGAAGACAAGTTACATTTTCCGAAAGTGTAATCTAATTTGAACCTTAAATCGGATGGCTAAGGTTGAAATTCTATTGGCGCGTCGATAAATCGTACTATGCCTGGAAAAGGGTTAAGAGAATTAAAGACTCCACGGGCATTGTATTTGGCTATCATGTTGCATAAGTTGCATTGTTTTAAAATAAACCATGATTTTACAATACTTGATATCATCTGATTTTAACTTTCACGATTTTTACACATTATTAATTCATACTGATATAAACGGGACTTACCTAATCGCGTATTAAATTTTAAATTTACCTCTGACGTTTCGAGGACGGCGTTGTCCCCGTGGTCTCGTCGAAAAGACTGACCACAACCGAGACCGAGACCACAGAGACAATGCCGTCCTCGAAACGTCAGAGGTGAACTTAAAACTTGATATGTAATTAAGTCCCGTTTCTTTGAGTTAATAATATTGATGTCATCTTCCCACAATGATTTTGTCTGTGAAATTATCAATACCATTTGATGGAATTAATTTACTTTACCTTCTCACATTCAAAGATCAGTCTAGTTCCTTCCACAAGAACAGCTAACTTCTCAATTCGTGGCAGTAAAGTCAGAGAGAACTGCAGACTCTTCGCCGCGCGTACAACCATCCAGGGCTTATTCTGGTTTCGGGCGTTGAAGGTGGCTACCACGCTGAACTGCTCAGGCAGGCCGGATGGGAAAACTTTTCTGCAAACACATTAAGGACTCAGGTGAGTAAATAAGTTTAGCTAAATATATCATTTTAAAAATACACTTATTGAATGCCGACTGTACTTGAGAGAATCCAGGAAATTAGAAAGGAACAAAAGATATGGCGCGGTGCGCGTAACTTGCCATTGCTACGGTAAGATTTATAGAGCAAGATCCCAGAGCCGCCGGAGATTACTTATTTTCTCACGAATAAAATGTATGGGATAATATAGTGTACGTAGTATTTAGTACGTACTTTTAATGTCTGCATACTTGCTATATATGCCCGACGGCCATATGTCCGGTACAAGGTGCTAAAGGTTGGTAAAAGTAGTACTAAGTTTTTTTTAATTCTAATGGCTGATTAGAAAATATTGTTATTTTTTTTTTTGCATGTAAACTATATATTAAATTATTTTATAAAAGCAATAGCCAAGTTTATATGTGTGTCTGTGTGAAACTTTATGTGGGTCTGGGGGATGGTTGGGCTCTGAATACTTACAAAATGGTTTGTAATAGTTCCCTGAGTATTATATATAAAAATCAAGAGTGAGAATATAAGTATACTTACAATATAAAGCGTCTGGTAAAAGTTACCGCCGGCGAAAATGGTCTGGCAATGTTGATTATAAATTTTTAACAATATTTCTAAAAAATCAGCCATGAGAATTTAAGAAAAGTTAGTATTATTTTTACCAACCTTTAGCACCTTGTACCGGACAAATGGCCATCGGGCCAATATAGCAAGTATACAGACATTAAAAGTACATACTGTTGTTGTTGTCCTAAAGCACCCCAGAGGTGCAAAGGGCCTTCACAAGCTCGCGCCACTCCTTCCTATCTAAAAGTACATACTAACACTATATTATCCCATACATTTTATTCATGAGAAAATAAGTAAGGTCTGGCGGCTCTGGGATCTTAGATTATTGGTGATAGCGGGTTTTAACGTTTTATAATATAACTCTGACTGTATACTTCTGTTTAAAATTTTGTTAGTCAAATCCCTCGACGATATCACTAGTATAACTATTTTACACTAAAATACAATTGAAAGTTAATGAAAATTATACATATTTTCGTGATCTTTTATATCGAGCCTTTTAATGTTTTGATTACAGCCTGTCATTGCAAATATTTCTGTGTGTTTTTTTAATGGCACTTTACAATTCAGTATAAATACTTCAGTTTTGCGTTAGCCCCCTCTTGTTTTATGCCACCAATCTTATTCATTTATTTAGTCTCTGGTACCAGTAAGAAAACCCAGCTTAAAGGGATAGTCAAATTAGCCCGATCGCTGATGGGGCTAATTTGACCATGGCCCTCTCCTGGGACCCTCAGACCTGAGTTACTCCTGTGATATCAGGGCCGTCCAGCTTATATACTGGGATAGGAACAGACCAATGGGACCCAGCAAGCCCACAAGCGAAAGCTAGTGCTCACACCACGAAACTAGATATATCACCAAATTTAGCGTTTATGTCGGAGAATTCTAATTTTTATGCCAAATCTTACTTGACAAATGCCTATATATAATAATTCAGCCTATATACTTACGTCCCACTGCTGGGCACAGGCCTCCTCTCATGTACAAGAGGGCTCGGGCTAATATAGTCCCCACGCCTTAGGCCCTCACCTTTGAATTTCTTCGCAGATGTATGCAGGTTTCCTCACGATGTTGTCCTTCACCGAAAAGCTAGTGGTAAATATCAAATGACATTTCGTACATAAGTTCCGAAAAACTCATTGGTACGAGCCAGGATTTGAACCCACGACCTCCGGATTGAAAGTCGGACGTCATATCCACTCGGCTACCACCGCTTATATAGTTACAAAAATTTGTGCCCACGTCAATTCTTGAGTTTCACGGTTTTATTGTAGAAACTAGTTCACATTTCGCATTTTGTTGCAAAAACTAGTGCCTACACCAAACCTTTAGATCTGCTTAACGCCAAATTGATTTTGTATACACTAGTGCCTGCGCCAAACCTTGTTCCTGATGGCTGTCCTTAAATATCTAATATGATGATGATTACCTCAAAGGAATGGTCAGGTTGGCCCCATCGCTGATCCTATAGGCCCTCTGCATGTCCTGAGACCCTCGGACCTGAGTTACTCCCGTGGTATTGGGCCCATCCAGCTGATATACGGCTATCAGATCTATGCCTTGGAGGTCTACGTCTCCAGGTCTTGGTGAGGAGCAACGGAGGGGAAGGTAGATGGGGTATGGGGCTCGAGTTGTGAAATTCTCTGAAATTAATAACAAATTTTTTAAATAAAATGTTGAAATTTTCTGTTAAACAAAAGGCATTGTTTCTTTTATGGAGTGTGGTCAGATCCCGTCTTCGGTACGTGTCCGAAAAAAAAATGTCTTTTAAAAAGCATCTATTTCGATAGTATTAAGGTTTAAATTTATGTAGCAGCTCATTCGGAAACGGAAAGCATTCAGCCGCCAGCATGCAGGTATTTTTTTTAGATAACAAATCGCTTTGTCTCTGAATGAGTTTCGATTTGAACCGTATAAATACGATCGTAAAATTGCTTTTTAAACGGGTCTGTTCCCTTTCACTAATGACGGGGTCAGTAGCAGTAGTAACCATTGCGTAAAAAAAACAATACTTTTTGTTTAACAGATTTGGGGTTTAATCCTAAGAAATCACCTCAGAAAATTCCAACTATACATTTTGTGCAAGATATTCATGTTTTGTGATCATTTTTTGCAATGTATGATTATATATATACATCGCTAAATGTAATAATAAGTGTTCAATTGACAGTGTCATTTAAGTTCAAGGAATAATTTGTACACGCGTAGCGTAGGTGTTATGGAAGGTGGAGGTAAGGAATGAAAGCTCCATGTACCAAAAAGTGTCGTCAAAAAACCTTTAATAGGTGGCGCTACAATACCTAGAATAGTACTTGAAATAAAAATCTAATCATAGACAGCGAACTTCACTCCGTCAATAACGCCTACGTTCTTAACTACTCTAGCGCTACTCTGGAGAGATTTGGAACTATTATTTATAGCTGACAGCTGGACACTTTTGCATCAAAAATCAACTGAAATCATTATTGTTAGTACAAATAAAAATACATATATATATATATTATGTAACCGATATTGTTTTTATATGTTTTTGCCTGTCGGTCGTTGCGTATTGTATACATTTTATTTTCACACCTGTCTGGCCGTAGCATGCTGAACGAAATGTTGTAAAAAGGAATAAAAGAGCACACCTGAAACAAAAAACAAAATGTCAATAGTAGCCTTACCACGACTGCCTTAGCAGTGTCCAACTGGAACTGAAAGGTTATATACCCTACATTTTTGTCATAATACTAACTATACACTATACCTGGTGCTCAGTAATCAATAACCTTCTAACCACCGATAGGGCACATTAGGCTGGTCGAATTTTTCTGCCTTATTTAATAGCTAGCACCTTACTTAACTTCAACCACCATCTAAGCCATAACGTTATTTGTAAAAATGTAAATAGCATTTGTTATACTATTTTTAGGGAATGCTAACCGGTTAACCGGTTAACCGGTTACCCGGTAATTTGACCAATATTACAGTCGGTAAAATACCGGTAATTTCCAGCCGTAACCGGGAATTTACCGAACGTTGTATAGGCAAATAAAAATGTAACAACCTGTTGAATTAGCCCATCTATGTCTTCGTACTTACAAAAAAAAAACAATTACTACGGTTTACGATTACGAAGAGACACTTAAAATACTTACTTTTCTACATCTTATGATCTCGTCGGAGTAGGAACTAGGAAGCAATGTTTTGTGACAAATGAGTGGTCGCTAATCCCTCGCCCTGGTTACTTGTGTTCAAGATATCGTTCACGAATGTCTAAGCAACGTTCTATATTTTATATATAATTAACAGAATGATCTGATGATGACATGTTCCTGATTCCAACTCCTATTTAAAGATTTTACAGCAAAAATTTTAAATTGAAAGATTTAGTCGTTGGAATTGTACACCTTTTGTTACGTAATATCTAAATAACAAGTATTGGTTTCTATTAGCACGTTTTTTCATCTTGACTTTTAATAATAAGGTCGCAAGCGTGCGTCCCCGGTAATAGGTGACGAGAAGGGATAGTTTTTAAAAATTCATATAAATTATGGTAGTAAATTATACAAAATGATGTATAAGAACAGTTTCAGCAAATGTTGTAGATTGTTTAAGTATCAAAATTACGTTGAAATTAAGTCAATTTTCAGAGAAATTGTCACTTGTTTTGAAGTAATTTCTGGAGAAAATTGATTTCTTCTAACTTTCATTAACACTACTTCAAATTTATAGTAACAAAAATGTAGTTTATTAAAGTTGAAGTACAGGATATGTGTAATACAACCATTTTTAGCAGTCCAAACTTAATGAAATTTACAAATAAGATCGACAAAATCACTGCTTTTCGCGCGTTTACCTAAACGTCCATTAAAAATAAATCATTACTAATTAAGTGAGTCTGTTTAAAAAAAAAAATATAATGAAAGATAACAAGACGTGCTAATAGAAACCAGTACTTGTTATTTTTAATAGTTAACAAAAGGTGTACAATTTCATGCGCTTAATCTATCAATTTGACATTTTTGCGACTAAAATCGATAACGGCCTCTTAAAGTGCAATTTTAAAGTAACTAGTGTTAAAATGATATGAAACTAATCTTGCTGTAAAATTTTTTTTTCTTATATTTACTAGATTTTAATGAATGTTGATTACGGTTTTAGTTACTTTAATAACAATATTATATTGATAGATGTGTAAATGCAAACGTGTATGACATTTAAATGACGACTGTCACTTTTTTGTTACCCTTTGATTACTGCGATTTTTAAAGAATTAAAAAAGTTTAATGTTGCTTATTTAATGTACAAGTTCATTTCGCTTTGAAATGATACATGTTTGAATTTTTATTTAATACGATTAGTAAATATATATCTTGTTTAATGTTTATAGTTTATTTTCATTATTTTGTTTTGTCGATGATTCTATAACGTGCTGTTATAGAATCACTGTCATTACTTTTAAAGGTTACTGACGAAAATAAGGACACAATCAATAATAATGCAAAATCAATGTTTTTTATTTCATAAACGTATAACCGGTAATTTACCGGTTAACCGGTTAGTGGGATCTCGCGTCGGTAAATTACCGGTAATGAAAAACGCCCGGTTATTGCATTCCCTAACTATTTTAGAATCAGTATTAGATAAACTATTTTTAGTAACTTGGTCAGACTGGTCTTTTTTTACTCACCAGAAGCGATTTAAAAACATCTTTTTACTTTCTTTGACTTTAACGATCGACGACAGATCACAAATTAAGAGATCTTTCTTCCTGATGTATTTTTATGAACGTGTGTTAGAGCTTTATGGTGGCCAGACCAATTTTTTTAAGATGGTGATTAAACTGCTGTTAAAAGAAGAGAGAAAAGTTCGATTATCTCGAAAACGACGAAACGAAGCTTCCGAAGTTGTGATACTACACAGTTTGTTTTTTTATTCACATTTTCACCTTTCTAATATATATATATAAAGCGTTCTAAAACATCTCCGGAGGCTTAGAGAATAATATATATTACTCAATTTTCATAATTGGACTGACACGTTAAAATCGAACTCCACCTCATTACAAACTTTTCGTTAATAATTTGAACATACATTGTAACTAACATTACAAAAAATAGCTCAAATTAATTTTATTTAAACTCACACACTACTTAACATATAATTTAGAAGAAAACCGAAAATAACCGCCTATTTACGTCACGAGATGATAGACCCTCCAACACGCACAGTCTCTATACATCTCTCTCGTACTAATATGCGAGTACGAGCGAAATGCATAGAAAGTAAGTTACGCACATGCTAGCGAATATGTCAGTGTCAAATTGGTGGTAAAATCATTTGTTTTTCGGCGGCTCCGCACCGAAGTACATTTAAGTAACCATGTATTGATCAATTAATTAATTTCTTTCGATTAAGTCGGTAGCATCTAAAACCTGCTGGGTTACTAAAAGTACCAAGTATGCTTAAAAGTATTCACTCCATACATCAGTATCTGTGACTGAGCATTGGTGGACCATATGCCCTTACAATAAGATGTTCAAATGATCAGTTGGTGGGCCATGGTAGGTATATTAGCGCCAATATGAGCTCTGATTCAATGATTGGCCCACTTGCGTGTGCCATCAAATCCCGATGTTCTGGGTCAATCATTGATGGATGCGGCCTAGTTCGGGGACCTTGGTGTGGTTCGCCAATAATGATGAAAGTAACATATGGCAGTGCTGTTAGGCCACCAAACGAAAGAAAAGAGGGGAAATAATTCGTGTACACGCGAATTTTGGAATAGTTGTGGGTAAAGGTGCCTTACATAACATACTGAAAGTACTGATGGATGGGGTGGCGCTAACGGGTAGGGGGAGGTTTAAAGATCCCTTTGTTTAGTTTTTCGTAAATAACTCGTAAACGTTAATAATCTATATAAAATTGCGTACAAGTAAGATTCCGTACACTTTTTTCGCTAGGAACAATATTTAAAAAGATATTAAAGGCGTTAAGTTAATTACAATCAATTCATAGGTCCCTTATAAGTAATAACTCATAATCTGTGATCAATTGCAAAAAAATAATGTTATATATAAATAATGAACATAAAATGTACTATACGCTTAATACACGAATTATTTCCCCTATTCGGCTGTTTGTAGTCTTTGTTTGGTGAGTTTTGTGGTGATATGATACTTTTCACAGTAGGCTAAAAAGTGTAACTTCTCACTAACTTTAATGTGAAAATGTTTGATAAACGTCATATTTTCATAGTTGGTCATTTAAATTCTTTGTATTATATTTTTTCTTGTTTATTTATTTGCATAATCAGGTATTAAAATACGCAGGTGTTATTGGTAAAGTATGACGTACATGATAATTGCAAATTTCTTAAATACTAATAGAGCAAGATCCCAGAGCCGCCAGACCTTACTTATTTTCTCATGACTAAAATGTATGGGATAATATAGTGTCTGCATACTTGCTATATTGACCCGACGGCTATTTGTCCGGTACAAGTGCCATTACATTTTGTAAGTAGCCACACCAATTGGAGCCCCAGACCCACATAAAATTTATATGTGTGTCTGTGTGAAACTTTATGTGGGTCTGGGGGATGGTTGGGCCCCTCCAACTGGTCTGGCTACTTACAAAATGGTTTGTAATAGTTCCCTGAGTATCATATATAAAAATCAAGAGTGAGAATATAAGTAAACTTACAATATTCTGATAGTTTAAAGCGTCTAGTAAAAGTTACCGCCGGCGGAAATAGTCTGGCCATGTTGATTTACAATTTTTAACAATATTTTCTAAAACGTATATAAAAATCAGCCATGAGAATATTAAGAAAAGTTAGTATTAGTTTTACCAACCTTTAGCACCTTGTACCGGACAAATGGCCGTCAGGCAAGCAAGGGGTAGCAAGCAAGCCCCCACGCTAGCCCAATGTAGATTGAGGACTTCACATACACCTTTGAATTTCTTCGCAGATGTAGGCACGTTTCCTCACGATGTTTTCCTTGTGTTTTACTAGTGGTAAATATCAAATGATATTTCGTACATAAATTCCAAAAAACTCATTGGTACGAGCCAAGATTTGAACCCGTGACTCGGCCACCACCGCTTCCGCTTCGGGCACTACCACTATATTATCCCATACATTTTATTCATGAGAAAATAAGTAAGGTCTGGCGGCTCTGGGATCTTGGACTATAAGTTTTAAGTGTTCCCACTGTATTATAATGTTCAACAAAACTTAGTATTATAATGTCATGCATAAATGGAGCTTTTTAGGGTTCCGTAGCCAAATGGCAAAAAACGGAACCCTTATGGATTCGTCATGTCTGTCTGTCTGTCCGTTCGTCTCACAGCCACTTTTTTCCACTACTATAAGAAGTATACTGTTGAAACTTGGGAAGTAGATGTATTCTGTGAACCGCATTAAGATTTTAGACATAAAAATAGAAAAAAAAAAGTTAGAACTGAAACTCGAAATGTTTTTTTTTTTTCATCAAACCCATACGTTTGGGATATCTATGGAAAGGTCTTCGAAAACGATATTGAGGTTTCTAATATAATTATATTTAAACTGAATAGTTTGCGCGAGAGACACTTCCAAAGTGGTAAAATGTGTATGCCCCCCCCCCCCCTTCTGTAACTTCTAAAATAAGAGAATCTCTCTCTACGATACGTCCACAGGAGAGACGGACACCAATTTAATGTGTAACTGTATGATGGCCCTTTCACACTTGATGACGATGTGTGATGGTGATGGCCCTTTCACACTTACACCTACGGCGAACTGATTGTAAAAGTATTCCGGTCAAGGTTGGGGCAATTTTCTTGACAATTGGCAGTAAATTCGGTCAATCAGTGTAGTAATATTGTCAATCCTTGGCGGCAGCCCTTTGAGTCATTTAGACGATGTTGATACTCTTAAGTGGTGGGTTGAGATTGTTTGACAACCTTAATTAGGAAATAAGTGCATGTTGTGGTAATATCACTGGGCGGAGATGCTTTAGTACGGAAATCGTTTGAGTAATGTGCTACAAGTATCAATGAGTGTATGTGTGTGTGTAAGGCCCATTTCTCGAACAGGGGGGGGCCCATTCCTCGAACGGTATTAGTCTAATATTATTAGTGTGTTGCTATGGTAACCCGTACGATTTGACATTTCGTGGACTAATATTATTAGACTAATCCTACCGTTCGAGAAATGGGCCCCAGTATTAGACTAATATTATTAGTCCACGAACTGTCAAGTCGTATGGGTTACCATGGCAACACACTAATAATAGACTAATACCGTTCGTAATATTATCGGAAATAATCGCTCTGAAAGAAAAAAAATGTATATTATACCTAGAATTAAATTTATATCTAGAATTGCATAATGTCCGATTGCAAGTATGTAAGTCCTAAAGAAAAAATCATGTCGATACGTCTATTACTTTAATTAGGTACTGATTATGGAAATTTACCTTGTATTACATATTCGGTTTCCTCGCATTCGATATAAAAAGTAGACTGTTTAACAGAAGTGAAAAGCACCATTTCATCCCTTGGTTAACAATCTACTATACTGATACTTCCCGTTTAGCCTATTGTCACGGAAGGGTAACTACGGATCCCTCCACCGAGCATGGCCCGCCATCCTCTTGGCCGTTTTTTTTTCAGAAAAATTTATGGTGCTTTATTTTGTATATGTGATTTTTTTTAATACAGGCAACATCCCTTGTTACACGAGCGCCGTAACTGTATTTTTAAAGTGAAAATCTCTTTAGGCGAGTTTTTTGAACCATTGAACTCGTGACAATATTACCGTTACCGTAACCGATACCCCTGTATATAAGTATGTCCATATATTGTTTATGTACGTACATAGATACTCATGCATATTGGCATATTTCCTGACAATTCAAAAAATACACACGTAATTGGTCAAGTTTCCACTTCTGTCGGCACTCCCGGAGTGCCACTGTTTTTACATACTAAAGTTCTGGGCAGGGCAGGCGAATTAGAAGAATATTTAAAGTTGAGGGCAGGGCAGGGGACTTAGAAGAATATTTGTGGACCGTCTTACCACCGGCTTATTTACCAAAACTTCGCATTTTTAAGACACATTTTTGTAAAAAATAGTAGGTACAAATGCTACTGTCATAAAATTCTGATTTGGCAACAGGACCCTCAGTCCACTTGGCCGAATTTATTTAACAATCCTTTTGATTGATCTAAATGGGGCTGATGACTTAGACCAGATCAATGCCTTTCAATGACGATAAATTATATTTTGGCAACCGTTGTTACAAGTTGCACTGATATTATAAGTAGTTCAAGGTTCAAGTCATGCGAAAACGAAGCATATGAATAAATGGAGTATTATATATTGTATTCATTTAACAGGGGACTAAACTTTTTCTTTACACGTAGTGCTAATATTGAGCATATGAATGATTAATAATTGAAAAAAAGAGTACAAAAAATGGTATCTTAGCGTTGCGAGGGTTTCAATTTAAATGCACAAATTGTGACTCAAACTTTGCTGCGGAGTAAACAATAGTTTTTTTTTATACTACGTCGGTGGCAATCAAACATACGGCCGCCTGCTGGTAAGCAGTCTTCGTAGCCTATGTACGCCTGCAACTCCAGAGGAGTTACATGCGCTTTGCCGACCCTAACACTCCGCATCCTCGTTGAGCTCTGGCAACCTTACTCACCGGCAGGAACACAACACTATGAGTAGGGTCTACTGTTATTTGGCTGCGGTTTTCTGTAAGGTGGAGGTACTTCCCCAGTTGGGCTCTACTCTAGATCTGGATTCGATTTGTTCTGATTTGTGGATATAATCTGATTTGTTTTACAAGGGGGCAAAGCTGTTGTTTACTCGTAACCCCTCGTGCTAATATATCCTCCTGATAATAATCGATAGCTGAGGAAGCGAAAAATATTAAAAAAAAAAAACAAATATTCAACAAGTGGAATCTTGAGCGTTGCGAGGGTTTCAAGGCACTCGGGAGAATCACAGAACTTTTCACCACACCAACGAGCAAAATACTTGCTGTAAAATATTACAAATCTAATTTAAATGAACGTTAATATAGGTATAAATATTTATCGTTTAAAATAAGTTCTATTAGAAAAAAAAATTTTTTTCACCTCCAGTGTCAATTTTATGTAAAACGATGCGATGCATCAGCGATGGATAAAAAAATCTGAGGGGTGAGTAAATCGAAATTTTATTACATCCCACTCTACAGTGTGTTTTTATAAAGTCCGGTAATTTCAAGGGTGCATTCTAAGAATCCCCAGCGAGCTCGCCAGATTGCTCTGAAACTTTGTACTTACAATAGGATAAGGTATATCTTTGCCTGTAATTAGACTAATAAGTTTATGTAGCTTCAGCTACCATAGTAAAAAAAAATACAGCTAATTAATTCTTAATTGGTTTTAATGACATGCATATTGACGACCTGTTTGGCCTAGTGGGTAGTGACCCTGCCTACGAAGCTGATGGTCCCGGGTTCAAATCCTGGTAAGGGCATTTATTCGTGTGATGAGCATTGATATTTGTTCCTGAGTCATGGGTGTTTTCTATGTATTTAAGTATTTATACATATTTATATATTATATATATCGTTGTCTAAGTACCCTCAATACAAGCTTACTGTGGGGCTTGGTCAATTTGTGTAATAATGTCCTATAATATTTATTTATTTATTATTTATTTATATTGAGATTCCGAGTATTGTACGCCAAATTCTGGCTGATTGTGATGTAACAAAATACTAACACTACCACCATATATAACCACTCACATTCAAATAATAAATAGTTTGTATTTGTATTTAAAAAATTCATACCTAACTTTTTTTTGGTCTATTTAAGCTATTTAGAAGCTGCAGCTATATAGACTAATACACCGCATACAAGCATGCATATATAATAATACAGGCATAGGTATACCTCATGTCATTGTGTGTGCAAAGTTTCATTATAATCCAACACGTAGTTTTAAAATGAGAACGAAACTCCGTTTGTATGGGAAGGTTAAACACGATGGAGCTTCATATTGTTCTCTTATTGTTAATCAGCTACAAATATACGACCCATTTATAGATTGATGTTTTTACGATCGAGCTAATTTGTTATTTTAATTAATTATGATGTATCGCCGACAAGCGGGCGTTGTCTTAAATTGATGTCCAAACCTTTTGTGATCTACTTTTACAGATTGGTTTTTCACGGTGTCCTTGGCCTCTAGAGTAACGGAATTTTAACCCATCAAATAAAGTGTTTTGGTATATTTATGTATCAAATGGCTGGTCAGTATTTTGCCCAAAGAATTAGCATCACAATTCAACGGGGAAATGCGGCAAGCCTGCTGGGCACACTGCCTGCTTAGAGGGTGCTTTTTATTTGTAGGTTTTTTTTATGTATACTTTTAGAGTAAGTTGACGAAGCCTGTTGCAGATTTTACCGTTGTATTGTATTGTGACGACGCCTGTAGCTGATTACGAAGCCTGCGTTGCGGATATAAAATTATGGTCCCTGAATAAATTTATTTAAGTACTTACATAGTTTCTGACCACAATAAGTTTGCATTGACTTGGCTGTAAGAATGCATATATAACTCTATAAGCTCTCATGCTTGACGTAGCACTTAGTATCCTATTATATTTTTTTATACTACGTCGGTGGCAAACAAGCATACGGCCCACCTGATGGTAAGCAGTCTACGCAGCCTATGTACGCCTGCAATTCCAGAGGAGTTACATGCGCGTTGCCGACCCTAACAACCCTCCCACCCCTCGTTGAGCTCTGGCAACCTTAGTCACCGGCAGAAACATAAGACTATGAGTAGGGTCTAGTGTTATTTGGCTGCGGTTTCCTGTAAGGTAGAGGTACTTCCCCAGTTGGGCTCTGCTCTAGATCTAGAATGACATCCGCTGTGCTGTGCCCTACCACACAAAGCGAGATGACATTCACAATGCCCATACCTCTCTTGACTCTCTTGTCTCTCTTGTGGACGTAGTTTAAGGACGTACCCGGGTCCAAAACTATTACTCTATCAACTAACTTTATTTATCACCCCAAAGACGGAAAAATCTAAATGTAATCTTTGCGGAAAGAGAATACTCGTAGAATGTATGGGTTCCCTTACATTCCACGACTCTTCTTTCCGTGCAACTACAATGCTCCTGCACAAAATCTAAGGGAAGTGTTTGCTCCTCACACCACATACCCTCCCGTTCCCATGACTTAAAATTCCTCAGACTCTGTGCGTGAACAGTATGTTTTTGTCTAGCCCCGTTAGCGGTTCTACATATCTTATATACTGGAAACGAACTCACCAAATCCTCCACATTTTCACAAAAAAATTAAAACCCAACTGTTACAACATTATCCGCTTATAGACCGAGATCCGAACGCGTCCGGCTTGTCAATCGCGGAACGAGCCCGCTTGGCTGCCGCAATCGAGTGATATATCAATTAATTTGCGCGTGTCAGGCGTTTTTAATGTGACGCGGTGACGTCTGAAGCGGTTTCGCTGTACAGGACGTTTGACTGAATGTAGTGCGATTCCAAGGAAATTGACCTAGGATCCGCTAAATCATAACTATTAAAAGTACCTAAATTTATTCAGAGGACCTATCGCAAACCACTTTCAACGTGTTGCCTCACTGTCGCACTTGTAAATTCGTACGTAAGTGTGACAGGGAGGCAACACGTCGAACGTGGTTCGCGGTAGGCCCTCAGAGCGCTAGTAGCCTAGCTAGAAGAGCGAGTGACTTTCTATAGTTCGTGTCATCCAGAATGACACGCAGATTTGTCAAATCTAACCTTTGATAACATGACATTACGAGTCAAGACAGGCGTCGCCGTTAATGAATCGGTCTATATTCAGAGCTTGCGGGTTCAAACCACCACTTGTACCAGAGTTTTTCGGAACTTATACATGTACAATATTATATCATATTTAATATTTACCAGTTTCGCTTCTTTCGGTGAAGAAATAATCGTGAGGAAACCGGACTAATCTTAATAAGGTTTTCCTCTCTGAATTGGACGGTCAGATGGCAGTCGCGTTCTTAAAAAAACAAAAGGGAGCAATAGCCATGGAGATAAGACCAGAGGCGTATTTAAAAATTTGGCGCCCCGGGCCAATTAGATTCGCCGCCTTACTGATAATATCAAATGTTTTAATTTTAATAATTACTTAAGCTTAGCTTAAGTTACGAGTATATGAATATTATGTACTTACCTACATTAAGAAAGAGCGGGTTCTCCTGATACGGGTATACATATACTTACAAGGAGGACTCAGATCCAATTGTTTGTCGGCAACGCGCATGTTACTCCTCTGGAGTTGCAGGCGTACATAGGCTACGGAGACTGCTTACCATCAGGCGGGTCGTATGCTTGTTTGGCACCGACGCAGTATAAAAAAACGCGTGCTAAGCGAGCGCGAAAGTTTTTCTATAAATATAACGCAATTTGATAGCCACCTGACAGCTCAAGATCGTCGCTTTCAATAGCTAGTACACACCCAGTCGCCGTGGCCGAAACCGGCCAGGACAGGATGATGACCCATAGTACAAGCTTTGCTTAGTTTGCCGCCCTTTGCAGTCTGCCGCCCCGGGCCATGGCCCCCTTGGCCCTATGGTAAATACGCCCCTGGATAAGAGCTTTTCGATTTGTGATGTTTACGGTAGTTCACCAGTATAAATATACATATTTATGCAAAACAAAATAATTCTGTTTTTAATCCCTTCATCTATGCTGATCAAGAAACAACGTCATTAAGCTCCAAGCTCCTTATATTGACTATCGCGAAAGGTCTGTAAGGCTAACAGACTGAGTAACTGACAAGAGGGACACCGCAATACGTGAAACACGATAGTAGATATTTCTTATCGTGTCCTCACGTATTGTGGTGTCTTTCTTATCAGAAGGCCTACTGCGATCACCGAAGTTCGCAGATTTTGGACACCTTTTTCTTTTACTCTAATTAAGGCGTAATTAGCTAATTAGAATGACAGGTTGTTTGCGGTGTAAGCTTAGCTGGAGCTAGAGCTACCTATACTGATGGGTTATACATATTATAACATTTTTTCTTTGTGTGTAAGATAATTATAGGAAGTAGAAGTCATAACTATGATACCGTCTTTGATATCAGCTAAAGCAATCTCCTACTAAAAACAATTTTATAAACTCAGTCTTTATAACAATGGCATGGTTTATCTATCTATCTTCATGATTTGAATGCTCTCTGTTATAGAGAATACCCTCTATGCATGCACAATGTCAAGGTGCATTCGGATGAGTTATATATTCCCAGAATCTCAACAAGTGTCTAATCTACGAGATATTTATTCATGAAATACACTGGGTTAGTCAAAGGAGCATATCACGTAACCACCAATTATAGTCCATACTAATCAAAAGTAACAGTCTTTACAAAGATTGAATAGAATTAAGACTTGACTACTCATAAACTTACAAATAGCGCCAGTAATGGCACTGATTTGTAAATTATAAAGCCGAAAACATTGACCCTTGTTAGTAAAATAACGTTAAATGTAACGGTAACGTCGTTATAACGTGTTGGTTATTCATAATTGTACTGGCGACACTGTATACGTTCCGTTTTATATTCGGCTTTTGGTGACTTTCAAAGTTTTTTAAACATATACATATTAACATTAGATTTTGCGTATATCGGATCTTAAAAGTTGTGTCCGACGGTGTCAACGTGAACAATTTTAATTTCATCATTTACTTCCATTTTGTTTAAAATAGCTAGAAACGGGTATACAAACACAGAAACAAGGTAAAACCGTCAGCCGACTTAAACTTTACAATTCAAAGTGTAGTTTTTGTTAACTTGTATAGGTTATAACCGTGAGGTTTTTCAGATGCCGTTGTCGTGCCGATTTTACCAGGAGAAATATCCTGAAATCGAAGATGTAGTGATGGTAAATGTGCGGTCCATCGCCGAGATGGGCGCCTACGTACATCTGTTGGAATACAACAATATTGAGGGCATGATTTTGCTTTCCGAGTTGTCGAGGAGACGTATAAGGTCCATCAATAAATTGATCAGAGTCGGGAAGACAGAGCCCGTTGTGGTGATCAGAGTGGATAAAGAAAAAGGTAAGCTAACTCTTAAAATATCAGTTGCTTTGGAACCAATGATTAATAAATAGTTACAAGTATTAAAACTTCAATATCTATGGGGTAACTTTTCAAGGATGCACTGAATTTGTTCTAACAATAATTCACTACCATGTTCTTCTCCATGGTCTATTATGTTCATTCAAAGTGAATAAGTTCTATAAGTACAAGATTCTTCATGCGGATTTAGTACATATTGAGACCCTGTTACAAATATTGTGGACGGCAGAGGTGATGAGGCTTCATTTGTGTATTTTTTTGGAACTGGTCTTTCAAAGAGTTCAAAATAACAAACTTGTACTGTGCAGAGTGTAGGGATTTTGAAAAATTGTGATTATTCCCAACAGAGCTGGGCACAATTAATGTGTATAGTGTGGCAGGTTTTTTTATGACCAGTTAACTTCCAGAACCCAAACTAACAATTCATATAAGCGGATAACTATTGAAAGTGTTGCAATAATGCAAAAATTATGTGTTAATGGATTAACGGTGCCCAGCTTTGATTCCCAATAGGCAGGTCCACACAGAGCGAGCATATGCACGAGGCAATGTTCTCGTGCACGAACCGGTCAGTGTAGACGTGCCTCGGGCGAGGCGGCGCGCTCAGGCAAAGAAAATGCGCACGCAGCCTCGGCCAAGGCACGTCTACACTGGCCATTTTGTGTGCAAGGGAATTGCCTCGCACATACATGCTCGCTCTGTGTGGACCCGCCTAATAATGTAGATGTTTCTCTCCACATATTTTTGTAAACAAGATTTTAGAGCTTTGTATCCATAGATACAAAATACAAACAAATACAAAATTCTTTATTTCATTAAATACATTACATATATAGATACCTTGGCTTAAAATAATTAGTACCATAGTGCACACACCAAGTCTTAATTGCAATTAGTATAAGTGTGAACTATTGTATCAAATTTATTTTGTTACAATTTGTTTTGTTTGTGTAGTTTTCATTTAAAGCTGTTTTTCCCATATTTGAAGAGATATATTGCGTATTTAGGTAAGTTTTCGTTAGTAAAAAGGGGTTTATTACTACCATTTTCACTAATGCCTTTGTTAAATAGGCCAGTCTAATTTGATTATAACTATATAATAATTAACATTTCAATCTTCAATCTAGGTTATATAGACTTGTCAAAACGCCGTGTCTCTGCTGAGGACATTGACAAGTGCACAGAGAGGTACGCCAAAGCCAAGGCGGTGAACTCCATCCTCCGGCATGTGGCTGAACTGCTCCATTACGAGAGCTCGGAGCAGCTGGAGGAACTGTACAAGCGTACTGCTTGGTTGTTCGAGGAGAAATATAAGAAGAAGGCTTCGGCTTATGACTTCTTTAAACAGGCAGCCGTGTAAGTATTCATATGTATTGATTTATTTAATGTGTGACCTTAGTACTTGTCCAAGATTCTATGCCTATTTTTTATATTCTCAATTAATTATCTAATTGTATTCTGCCCTCCTAATCTCAATGGTGGTATCTAAAAACAAATGATATTAAAATTGGATTTTCACATCAAGAATTTAAGGCATAAGTTTGCAGCATTGCAATCAATATTTTTGATAAGTATGCAAAAGTCTACAAGCTGCAGCTTAGTTGCGTACAAAAGCGCGTTGATGGTGTATTGAAAAAACGCAGTGTGCATAAGTTTTTATATAAAATAATAACTAAAATATTTATATGATGATTGGATGTTTATCCATTTTAAATATTATAAATAAACAGTAAAATTCGTCCCTTCAGAATTTTCACGCCCAAAAAGCGCTTTAAGAGGGAAAATTTAATAAACTGTCCAAAATGTCGAACTCCTACCATTTAGGAGTCAGTGTAAAATGATGTATTACTGTCAACCCAAAAGCAAAGGTCACAATAAGCAAGAGTTTTTGGGGCCTAAAACCTCATTAAATAACTCAATATATTATGTTTTTTATTTTTATTTGTATGATACATTGTTTTGTGTTTATTCCGTGCTAGACTTCTATTATTGCATCTGGAACACCTACTGACATGACATAAATTTATCTAATTCCGGAACCTAAAGGCCTTATGACTGCCTGTTGTTTACCTCTTCTTAATGTGCTGCATTATTTGTATTGTTTCTGTATTGAGGTGTGCAATAAAGAGTATTGTATTGTAAATACTATTTTGTACAAGTTTTAACCAGGATACTTATCAATTTTTCAGTGACCCATCAGTCCTCAACGAATGTGGCCTTGACGAGAAGACCAAGGAAGTCCTCTTGGCCAACATCAAGCGCAAGCTGACTTCGCAGGCCGTGAAGATCCGCGCGGACATAGAGTGCGCGTGCTATGGTTACGAAGGAATTGATGCGGTGAAGGCGGCGTTAAAGGCCGGCCTTACGGTTTCCACTGTTGAGATGCCTATTAAGATTAACCTCATCGCCCCACCTCTATATGGTAAGTTTGTTAGACGTTTCGTAGCAAAAGACCTGTTTAAAAAAGCAACTGATTTTATGAGATAGTGAAATTCAGCTTAAAAACAAAACCGGATAAACTAGTAGTTCGCCCCGAACTGAGAACTCACAGTTCGCCAAAAAGAATTGATCGCCAAAAAGAATTGAATGCACTGACTTAGTCGGCAAAGGATCGACCGTGTGCGATTTATTGCAAGCTCTGTGGAGCATTTTTTATTTATTTTTAGCACTGTATCTGTGGTAATCCGTAATCTTTGTTGTCAAATGTCAAATATCTATATTAAATTTAATTTATTTCGTTTTTATCTTGCTGATTATTTTAAAATCATAAATTCAAAAAAACAATATTATAAATGTGTATACCAAGTACTTTCATTTGATACCAAACTCGACCATACTTTATTAGAACTAAGATACCAGAATAACAAGATCCCTCACAAATAGCTTTTTGAATTTCTAGGCTCCATAAGTCCTTGATCGAGCCTGCTCATAATTTAATGACTAAAATATAATGCTCTCGACTACACGTTTACCTAATTTCATTTAATTTAGAACAAATTTACTTAAGTTATTGTACATCAAACTATCCTCTGATAGTTCAGCTTAAAAACATCGAAATGCCAGGACGTGCCCCTAGCCAGCCATGTGTTCCAAGTCGATTGTAAGAACTTCACTTCGCTCCCTCGTTCGATTAGTCACTATCGTTTCATTGTTAATTAGTTCGCTCCATAACGAGGACCAACAGAAGCACGAGTTGGCGGACAATCTTAGTCTTAATAAACTCGAGTAACCAATTTTAATATATTTAATATGTCTCGCGGAAGATCGTAATGATCACTACTATGTTTGTTCCAGTAATGACCACCTCAACGCCCGAGAAGACGGACGGCCTGAAGGCGCTGCAGGACGCCATTGACAAGATCCAGGAGACCATCACGGCCGCGGGCGGCGTGTTCAACATTCAAATGGCGGTATGGCTTTTTTTCACGGAACTTTACCAGCTTCCTGTACCAGACCAAACAGACTAAATAAACCTAGAGTCCGTCTAAGCCAACTTTACTTCGGTTTTAATAGTCCAAAGTCAAAGTGTTTATAAACGTCATATTTTCATAGATTAACATTAACAAATTTAAAATGATCCGCGCTGCGCTCCGATGGCTTGCGCAGGTCATAAATCATTAGCAAATGAGTTAAAATTTGGCACATAGATTACTATTTCATAACACATATAATGGATCCTATTTGTCATTGCGAATGCCATGGAAAGCTATTTTGATAACATTCTTGGCCAGTTGCACTAATAGGCGGGTCCACACAGAGCGAGCATACGCGCGGGGCAATATCCTGGCGCACAAACCGGCCGGTGTAGACGAGGCGGGGCGCTTAGGCGAGGAAAACGCGCGCGCCTATTCACGATCGGCAAACTCATCAACGGCATATACCAACCATGAAACTTCCTATACGATAAAGTTTGGCGAATGTTTTAATGGTGACAAATGGTTTAGTACAATCTTACAATTCCAAAGATATATATAACTCCGTATAAGATAAATAAAATCTAAGAAAAAACGTGCCTCGAAAATCAAGAAAAATATATGCTCGAATAGATGGCGAAATACCTTTGGCCTACTGGAGTAGATGGTGACACTGTTTGGTATTTAAAACATATCAGTGAAATAATATGGGTCAAATAGCAATAGCCGGGTCCACACAGAGCGAGCATACGCGCGAGGCAACTTCCTCACGCACAATGCGGCCAGTGTAGACGTGCCTCGGCCGAGGCGGCGTGCGCGTTTTCCCCGCCCGAGCGTGCACGTATACACCCGGCTATTAGTTATAATCCTGGGTCGAAAGAAGGCATTTAGTTGACTACAATATGCCTGTATACTAAATTCTCTTTGGTAATTCAGATTCTTTAGCACCCTAAAGTCCATAAACCTGACTGATTTTGCGACATGAATTAGAAATGGAATCCAAGGCTGTCACAACAAACTGTGTTTGAGATTAATTTTAAGCCGCGTGACGCTGCGATGATTTCGAGTCAAAATTGTGCCACAAGCCGCCTCGCACGGAAAGTTCGCTGAAATTGAGAATGTTACGCTTTGGTTTTCGTTCCGATTAGCGATGTTTATAGAGATCTTGGTTTAGAATCATTATTGATACGCGTCAAAATTTACTTTGCATGATTCGTCATTCGTTTTCAGCCTAAAGTGGTGACGGCGACGGACGAGGCAGAGCTCGCGAGGCAGATGGAGCGCGCCGAGGCAGAAAATGCGGAAGTCGCCGGAGACTCCGCCGAGGAGGACGAAGACCATGGTACATTCACAGAAGTATAGTAAAACCACCTAACTATAGTCCACGAGGTCAATACGTAAATAATTATATAGCTTCTAAGATCTAAGTTCCAATATTTGACACATCACAACGCCCGTAGAACGCCTACGACCACGCCATGACCCATTTAAATTAGAAATAAAATCCCGTAATAATATAATAATAAGTACTTCTTCTTCTTCTTCCTCGCGTTGTCCTGGCATTTTGCCACGGCTCATGGAAGCCTGGGGTCCGCTTGGCAACTAATCCCGAGAATTGGCGTAGGTACTAGTTTTTACGAAAGCGACTGCCATCTGATCTTTCAACCCAGAGGGTAAACTAGGCCTTATTGGGATTAGTCCGGTTTCCTTGC
This sequence comes from Cydia pomonella, assembly GCF_033807575.1. NCBI lineage: Eukaryota > Metazoa > Arthropoda > Insecta > Lepidoptera > Tortricidae > Cydia > Cydia pomonella. Next base: position 7,142,262 of record NC_084724.1, read on the forward strand.
GATGTTTTCCTTCATACATACATAAGTTTCGAAAAACTCATTGGTACGAGCCGGGGTTTGAACCCGCGACCTCCGGATAAAACAATAATAATAAGTACTTAAAAACAATATTTCACTTTTCTTAAACATAACTTCTTCTAACATTTTCTTTTATATCATAGTTATTGAATATCACGGTCCATATCCCGGTCGATTTAAGTCGATGTTACGATAATAATTTGTCACGCAAACAGTTACCTATGTCTTTTCTTTTTTGCTAACAAACGGTTGTAATAAGTTGAGATTGTGATCGTGAAATAGACACGTTGGAAATAGATAAGAAAATAAATGGACTTCAAGAGTGGTTGTTATTTTACAAAAAGCAGTGTTGTGACCGAGTCTGTCGTTTCGATTCATGTGACATTTCCGTAAGTTGATAAAAATCGATTATTCCATAATAGACGATACAATTAAAACCAGAACGAAACGATAATAAAAGAAATACGATGTGTAAAAAAAAAGGTTAATTAATAATACTAACGAAAACCACGAACGTACTTAAATATTTAAAAATCGGCTGTAAAATCGATTCGACCAATTCGCAAATAATCGCTAAATTTAACAAACGATACGTTTACACTCATCACTAAGAATTCAATAGACAACTGTCAAATGTTGGAACTTGAATCTCACAAACTATAAACACTTGGCCCACGTACAAAATTTGAGATTAGCTTTGATTGGGCAGTGCTTGTTGCCATAGAGAATTAATTGTAATAGAGAGGTAAAGTCTAAGGAAAAAACGTGCCCCTTAGTTTGACATCCAAAACAGATGGCGCTGTACTGCGCCATATGCTTTGCGGTCACTGAATCGTCAAACGTCAACTTTTGACAATCAGAGTTACTGCAAAATGTATGGAGCTGTACAGCGCCATCTCGTTTACCTGTCAAATTTGAAGCCCGAAATTGTCTTAGATTTTACACATCTTAAGTATATAGGTACCGTGCGCGTTGGAGGGTCTGCTATCTTGTGGTCTGAATCGGAACCATAAACAGGCACATTTACACGTCAAGTGTTTTCTTGTGCATAGTAGGTTCTGCCATCTTGTGGGCTTCATCGGAACAATAAACATCACATTTACGCTTCGCGCCAAAAATCTGACAGCTCCTGTGCTGCCTCCTACAGTTCATGCACGCTCCCTATATTTGATCATGTCGGACAGTTTGTCATCTAGCTATTTTTAAGCATGGTATTACCATGGTATGTTGTAAATAGGCAGGTCTACACAGAGCAAGCCGCCGCGTGGACACGTTTGAAGTTCGAATACTTCGCCCGAGGCACGTCTACACAAACCGAGTTGCATCGCGCGGCAATTTCCTTGCGAGGCGTTCCGTTCTGTGTGGACTCGCCTAATCACTGTCGCCACCAGATATAGCAGCGACTTTGTGATTGCCTTACAAAAATCGAATAAACATCAGAGTATTAGATGCGTATTTGAGTGTAATTCAGATATTATTGAGACTTAAGATGTACAATTTTTTATGCAGGTATGGGAGATGCTGGCATGGACGAGGAGCCGCAACAGAACGGCGCATCCGACGAGGAGGACGATAACTAGAACACTGCGAACTATATATTATATGTATAGCGATATATTGCTAATATACAACTTTTATACAGCCATGACTTTATTATATACAACCCTTATAACACTTGTAAAATAAAAGTCGCAACAGAACGGCACGTCCAACGAAAAATTTGAAAACTAGAACTTATTTATGTACATATTATATGTATAGCGATCGTTTGTTAAGAGAATACGGGAGCTGAATATTTTAGGTTAATATATCCGTCTCGCTAACTGAAGCGGCTCCTAAAACTAGAGCGATGAGGACAACGCCATGTTAGGCGAACAATCTCAGAAATCGATGTTTCGTACTCGACTGTTTCCTCCAAAACTTAAGCAAATGTAACGAAATTTTGAGATCTAAATGGTAATGAAATAATTTGTGTCGAACAGTTTTGTTCCTTTTCAATTAGTTTTTAAGCATTATTGTATACAGTCAAAAGATTAATTTTTGACCCATTTCGTACCTTGTCCGTGACAAACAACATGAAAGTTGCTAGAGACCAGAGACCACATATTATGTTCACACTTTTTCAATAAACGTCTTTTATTCTTTTTACGAGTTATTACTAATTGCTGCAGCGAAGTGCACTGTCCACTTTAGGTAGGATCATGGGTTTTATTTCTCTATCTACAAGCTAATATGTACCTATATAGATTGTAGAACTGTATTTACCTCATAGGCTAATCATATTCGATTTTATCGAAGAATTAATTTTTGCTGGAAATTAATTCCTCAAAACGTAACCGGGGTTTGAACTACACTCCACAGACGTCTGCGACGGTCAAAAGGTTAATTGACCCTTCCCTTGGTAGGAGTCTAAAAATACTCATCTATAAAATAAAATAGTTTTTAGGTAACAGTAACATTTATATCACAAAATTATATTTACAAAGTCCATTTAAATAATAATTCAGTACCTTATTTCGGTATCTACGTCATTTTGATACAATACAGTATAAAGGTGTGATTTGAGATAAATAAAAAACTTTAGTATGAATGTCTAAAGAATTCTTTGGTCTAAGCACAAAATAAAAAATAAACAGAAGGTCCGTTCCCGCCGTTCTTGAAAATACATACCTAAACTTGCCCGACTCACTAGGGTTGCTTCTGTATTAATTTCGAATTTTAAAAAGGAGTAGGTAATATAAGTTTACAGACATACATACATCGATTCGTTTATACATACATATTATCATGTTTACATTCCTTAGAGACTGCATTTTGACGTACATGACAGTAGGTACCTACGTAGCGGCGGGGACGTCAAGTGAGCCACGCGCGCACAGCCCGACTAAGCTCTGCCCGAGAGTGCCCGAGAACGCCTGTAAATGTAACGTCTGTGTGCGTGCGGCGAAAATAGCACTTTGTACTGAGCGGACTCTGCTCCGGCGCGCGGCGCCGTTATTTACTTTGTGGTCTAAATCAGATAATCAGAGACTAGTTAAAAATTAAAACTGCTCATCCTACAAAATACACAGTGAAATTTAATCGATGATCAGAAAGCCAACTTACTAATTCAGTCATCGATGGAATTTTAATTAAAAATTATTGTATTTTTACGTAGAAATCAAATTTTAATTAAAAATTATTGTCATCCCACCAATGGTTTATTTAGTCTAGAGTTTTAACCACTCAACACATGTCATAAAAATATATTATTAAATTTGAACTTTAATAGCTGTCAATAGAGTTGAATATTATAACTGCCATATATGATCACCGATTAAATTTTACCGTGATTAGTGCACTCAGAGTTTGAATAGTTTTTTTTTAGTTACTAGTCCTCGGTATGATTGGTCTAAAATTGTACTAATTATCAATCTAATGCGACATTAAACTTTCTTGCCGTTAATTTTATTTAATTTGCTTCTATGTATCTTGTCGAAGAACAGAAGACCGGCAGCTTTCTCTATTGATTCTGGCGGGACCTGCAAAAATTAGATTACATATTGAAATGATATTAGGAACATATTTTTTGGAAAAAGACGGTTGACAAAGATATATTTTGAACCTTCGAGCAATAAAAAACACCGGGAAGGGAGTTGGCATTCCCACTATTTCTCCTCTGCCGAAGTACATGCCCAACTGGGCATAGCGCGGTGCGTGACTCGTCCGAACACAAAAAGAGATCGAGGTGCGCAAAATTTGTCTTTGACGTGTGTCATTTTTCTATGTATTTGTGTCATCATTAATGGATTTTGTATAGGGAGATTGTGAGTGAGAAGTGTGACTGTGTCCACGTTTCCCCCCGCAAAAAATGGCAGAACGATCTGTACGGTAAGATATCGCTTGGGCTCCTCCCTTCCGACGTGTCGGAAGCCGGTTTTGCTCCCAAATACATTAAACGAATAAAAAATATTGTCTCGATTTTACACTTATTAGCATAAATTAAGCGACTTTTAAAAATAATCATGTAATGTAATCCTCGAAACCAATCGGAAACCATCGGCCGTCCTCGATCTGCAGCGGCAGAATTTTACAGTCTGTGTGCATTACTTGTATCATTGTGTGCACGTAGTTGTACGGAGGCTTACTGCAACTACACTGATTCCGCGTAACTACGATGCACATATATAAAGGTGTAGACAGGATTGCTTTCTGTCTTTGCCATATAAATCACACAGCGGCGCTAGTGCCGCGTGTTGCGAATGTTGTAGATATTTTACAGTAACGACAACCATTAACCGACAGATGAAGCGGTTTTATGTTTTTTAGATTTTTTGTTAACTTTATGGATTACTGTTAGTACCTTCGAGTAACACCGGCTTCCGACACGTCGGAAGGGAGGAGCCCAAGCGATATCTCACCGTACAAATCGTTCTCGCATTTTATGCAGGGGGAAACGTTCACACAGTCGCACTTCTCACTCACTACATACAATCCAATCTGTAATGACGACACAAATACATAGAAAATGTCACACGTCAAAAACAAATCTTGCACACCTTGATCTCTTTTTGTGTACGGACAAGTCACAACCGCCATAGGTACAGTTGTACCTATGTTTTGGCAGAGGGGAAATAGTACGAATGCCGTCTCCCTTCCCGGCGTTACTCGAAGGTTAGTACGATCAAGTATAAGTAAAAAAAACTATTAATATCGGAATTATGGCAGGGTAGGCAATCTTTTTGTCTGTATAAAGTGCACGCCCCTAGTATAATGAACAAAAGTAATTGACGTGAATACTCACCATAAAGTTAGCCACAGGCGTCTCATCAGGTATCTTCTGGTTGGGCATGACATAGGCCTCCATATCTAGAACGCCGCCCGCCTCGCCCACCACCACTTTGTAGAAATGCGTTGGGACTGCTACTGAGTTGGCGCCTATAACTTGATATTTCACGTAGGACTTGCCATCGGATTCTTTCCTGACAATATAAGCAAAATTATGTTTTAATTTAAATGCATACAACACTTCAATGACGTTTAAGAAAACTCGTTCAATACGTTAAGGAGAATATTCTGTATGTACATAAAAATATCCTCAATTTTAGGAAAAATTATGACATTCATAATATGAATAAGTACTAGAAATAAACATAACCTCGCAGTGCCCTTCACTCGGCTCCATAAAATTATAAACTCATTCATGGGTAATTGTGTAAGATTTTATAATAAACTTCCAAACCATATTACTGAATTGTCAATTAATAAATTTAAGAATCATGTAAAGCGTAAACTCATTTCTAAAGCTTATTATACCAGGCAAGACTACATTAATGATAAAACGTGGGATTAATTTGTGATTCGAAATAATTATTTATTATTTATTTGATTAATTATATATTAATATATTCCAATTGATGTACTTGTTATGTTTTGTTTTTTTTTACGTTTAGTTTTAGACGTTTTAGACTAGTAATTTTTATAAAAAAAAATATGTATGACGATCTTTTTGACGATTTTAGTTCGAAATTTTATTCTCTGGGGCAGCTACCCCCCACCCTGCCACTTGGCGACGCCCGTGCATGCGTTTAAAGATGATACTGATAAAATGTGAAGTGCAATCTTTCATACTCACTTGGAGTTGGCAGAAGCTAGTACAAAACTAACCTGGGCAGATATAGGGGTCCCGTGCAGCAATACACATTGTCGTACACTTTGGTGAGGTTGCGGACATGCTTTTCTAATCTGTTCCATGCATGTCTGTTGAATCCTTCACCCACCTGTAAAATACAAAAAATATGTTTGAAAGTTTTTTTTAGAAGGCAAAGAAGCCAACTAATAAATTAAATTAAATTCCTGATGGTACACAGGAATGCTGAGTCAAACATAGAACCAAGAATGCCCGAACACTCGTGTCTCCCCACTGCTTTAGCTCTTGTTCCCAAAAATTTTCTGACTCCTGCTAAAATGAGACAGTGAAAACAATTTCGTTAAAACTGACCTGGGGTGCCATGTTAGTGAGCAGAAATGTCTGTTCCACATGTTTCTGTGCCAACTTGTGGTTGCCCGCGGCTGCCAAGTGCCCCCGGTCAAAGCCAGAGCCTTTATAGTCACTGTTCTGTGATCTGGAAGATAGTAAAAAGTCAATTTAAAGTATATGTCTTCATCAATTCAAGTTTTATTGAAATACTTAAGGTATGAATCTGCTGCCACAGGGAGGGGTATCTTTAATTTTTAATATTTTGCCCTCATTAAGTATCCGTTTATTCTTGGCAACGGTCCGTCCTAAGAGAGCTACGAGCGGTTGGGTTGAGCTGGAACGAGGCCAGAACCAACCAGTTTATTCTGATGTCCCTTTCTGTTTCCATGTTTTGAAACATTACAAAGTACATTTTTGTTGTTATGGCTTTTGTCAAGATTAAGGCATGTACAGCAGAAAAAATATTGTATGCTAATAAGCCTATATTCTAATGTGATCTCTCTTACCCAGGTTAGATATGATTTTCTCCAGCCTATCATGATCCTCATGTATAATTTACTTTTAACATAAATAGAAGTATCCCATTCCCATTCACACACAACTTACTTACCTAAAAAACGGATGTATACTTTCATCTGCAGTAAATTCACACTTGCTCCTATCCACAGTAGCATTCTTGGCCACATGAGCACTCGTGAGATGCTCGAACACCCAGTGCGCGACACGGTTACGTCGGTCATACGATAGTACGTAGTCGTCGAACGAACGGACGTTGTCCAAGCCAGGGAAACCAAATTTCATTATTTGCGATATCTGTAAAAATTGTTTTAATTTTTTTCTGACCATTGTTAATTTCCGGACTTTTGAATGACAGAAAATGTCATTAACATAATGTCAAATGAGAATTTTTTGCAATGAAAGGGAATTTTACTACATTGGAAAAGTAGTATCAAAAATGTTGCTAAAACTTTATTTAATCAATTAAACTTACCCTATCTTTAGGCCCACTGGAATCGACGTAAGTCGTAGCGGCTGATACACTCCCGAATATTGGCAAACCGGGCATATTTTTGATGCTTTTGCCATTTATAATAATAGAATCTTCTCTCGTTTTAAAAAAGTCGATACTTCGCTCACTGTAAATTCCTAGGCAATATCCAGTTAAGCCTACAGCGCCCAGTTGAGCTAAATTCGTTAACCGCTTTCGAATCATGTTTATGATTTAATGTAAACTCTTTTTAAATGCATAAAATACAAGTTATTCAAACATAACCAAGATCAAAGTTTTGATTTTTGAGGTTAGGTAATCAATTTTTGACAGATATGAAAAAGCGTTTAGTTATTAATATAACTGAGTTTATCATATTAAAAGCATCACCAAAATCAAAGCAATTGAGTTTAGATTGATCTTTTATGACCTAAATGGACTTCTAAAAATGTTCTGAGTAAAATCATACTCCAGCTATAAAGTTGATGAAATGGATAAACCTTGCCCCATCTTTTTGTCATCTGACATAGTTCTGTTGGATTGGCTACATTCGAAACGAAACGCACCCTCGTCCTCAAATGAAAAGTTGAAAACGTCAAATGAATGTGATATAAATTTACGTAAATAAACTTCAATATGCATAAAATCTGCCTGTATGCAATATTCTAAGTGGTGTTTAAATAAAGCAAGAGGACAGAATTATTATTGACAGAAACACAAATTAATAAGTGCTAATATCCTTTTAAAAATGACGAAATTGTTTCTTAAAACCAACCGCATATTCTATGCGGTTTTGCACCGATTAAAATACAGCACGGCACCGAAAACAGAATCCACAATAAGAATAAATGGCGCAGACTTTATAACCGATGATTACACCAACGTAACCCCTAAAATACTATCGTATTTGGATCGAAACTTGCATCTTCAGAAAGATAACCCTCTGTCGATATTGCGGCAAAGAATTGTGAACTATTTCTATTCCTCGTTCACGTATCGAGGCAATCCAACCTTTAGTGTGTACGATAACTTGTCGCCGATCGTCACGACGAAGCAAAATTATGATGATTTGTTAATTCCTCTGGACCACCCGAGCCGTGTAAAGTCGGACTGTTATTACATTAATAGGAACACACTGCTGCGAGCTCACATGACGGCCCATCAGAGCGAGCTGCTGAGGTCTGGTCTGGACAACTTCCTTATGATAGGACCTGTGTTTAGAAGGGATGAAATTGATTCGACACATTTTCCCATATTTCATCAGGTATGAGCAATAAGATTTACCATAGATTTTGGTAGTGTTTTCCTTTCTTCAATTATTTATATTATTATTTAAATTCTAGTTTGAACATAAAAATTTTCAGACAGTTCATATGAAATATTCATAATTATTGTAGGTCATAATTTGTATGTCACAGTAGGGTTTAACGTTTTTAGAGCACAAAAAAACAATAATACAAAAACCAGGCAAGTGCGAGTTGCACTCGCCCACCGAGGGTTCCATACTTTTTAGTATTTGTTGTTAAAGCATAACAGGAATACACCATCTGTGAAAATTTCAACTGTCTAGCTATCACGGTTCATGAGATAGAGCCTGGTCACGGATAGACTGACAGTGGAGTCTTAGTAATAGGGTCCCGTTTTACCCTTTGGGTACGGAACCCTAGAAACAAAACTTTTAAAAAAAGTTTTGGGGTTTTAATTTGTAACAGAACAATAAACACACAAGTATATTTTTATTCCAGGTTGATGCAGTAAGATCACAAAGAAGAGAACATTTATTTCCCGAAAATGAGGACTTACACATATTTGAGCCAACCTTCGACCCTACAAAGCCTCACGCCTTCACTAACTCCATCTCTGACCCAACCAAACAAAGTTGCCACACACTAGAAGCAACTAAACTCATGGAACATCAATTAAAAGAACATCTCCTCGGTCTTATAAAGACATTATTCGGAGACAATATCAAATACCGTTGGGTTGAAGCCTATTTTCCATTTACCCATCCGTCTTACGAATTAGAAATATTCTACAATAATAATTGGCTTGAGGTTCTCGGCTGTGGTATTGTTAGAAATGAAATATTAGTCAACGCAGGACCAAATCACACTATTGCCTATGCGTTTGGCTTAGGCTTAGAAAGGCTAGCCATGGCATTGTATAAAATCCCCGACATAAGGTTAATGTGGAGTACGGACTCTGGATTTTTAACACAATTTCAGAATAAAGAGCTGAATGCGGAGATAACATACAAGCCTGTATCTATGTACCCGCAGTGTACGAATGACATATCATTCTGGCTGCCAGAGGGGCTCACTATTGACACATTTATGAGCAATGATTTCTATGATCTAGTCAGAGATATTGGAGGTGATATTATTGAACAGGTAAATCATTTTTATTTAAGTCATTTTGCATTTGTGAATAAGTATCTAGTGTGTTTGGCTCCACTCTTCTCAAAGTCTACTAAATCTTCATAGGCCCACACAGAGCTAGCATACGCGCGAGGCAATTTCCTCACGCACAAACCGGTCAGTGTAGACGTGCCTGGCCGAGGTGGCGCGCGCCTAATATCCCAATCCTATAATATCTTTGTTATTTAAATAAACATAAATACAAAGCCCAAGTTTTGCTATATAGATGGGCTGTACTGTATACAGTAAATACAATTTTGTTTGTTTGGTTTAAGCAGAGATAATCATACTCTATTTTTCTTGTGTACTACACTCAAAAAGAGGGACGAGTATAGACTGACAAAACTTGTTGTCGATAAGGCAATCCTGATTTTCACACGTCCTCCTGTGCAACAGACTTAAACAACAATATCACGGTAATTGTTAGTAAACAGTTTTTATTTTATGTTACAGGTAAAATTAAAGGACAAATTCGTCCACCCAAAGTCGAAGAAGCACAGTTTATGCTACAGCATCGTGTACAGACATCTTGAAAGGACACTGACTCAAGCGGAGGTCAACCAAGTACATAAGGAGATTGAGAAAGCGGCCATCGCGGCGTTCAATGTTGCTATTAGATAGGTTAATAAATATCTAAATTTATTTATAATATATGTCTGAACGACCCTCAGAGTAAAGTAATGAAGTTGGCATCCGTCAAAGATTTTTATAGATGGCGCCATTATAGATTTTTATGTCTCTAGTTTTGTTCTATGAGATTTGACTAACCTTTTCAACGCCAAAGACCACTAAAACGGTCAACGTCTGTCGTGCCCGCGACGCCAATGACCATTAAAAAGGCTATGGCGGACGTTGTCAAAGCGACTTTCCTACTGTCAGTTAAGCTTCATGTTCGCTCTTCACCAGTTAACTTTTTGGCGTCCATGGCATTTCTTGACACGTGTGGAAAAGCGTTGAAAAGGTTAAAGGCATCCAGGTCTGACAGGTAAAACCGATACTGGCGCCATCTGTAGAATACTTCAACCAGTTAACCCTATTTAATATAATTAAAGCAAATTAACTTTTAATCTAACATTAAAAGTTAATTTGCTTTAATTCTATAAGTTTCCTGACTCTGGTTGCGAAGCTGGTTGAAATGATGTGTACACTCAATAACTGACGAAGCTAAGCGGGCGAAGTGTTTTTAATTATCGGCATACTATTATTATCTTAACGATAGGTACAGTTGTTTAGTTCAATTTGAACACTGCGCCCGCTTAGCTAATTCTGCTGCGGAAGTGTTCCTACGTTAGTATAATAAATATTTATGTTATTGTTTTAAATGTTTTTTTTTTCAATTGATAGGTTCACCACGTACCACATAATCTAACCTCCTGGATCCCAGAAGCGATGTTTTGTTTTTGAATTTGGAACCATGTCTTGTTTAGTGAAAGTTAAAATAGTACATTACGATACAAGTGCGAAAAATAGGAAATTCGAAACGAGTGGCGATAAATTAAAACACGACCGAAGGGAGTGTTTTAAATCGACACGAGTTGCGAATTACCTATTCGCACATGTATCGTACAACGTTTTACAGTACATATGGCCCTTTAAATGTTCGACACAGTAACGTAATATGCTACTTCTCGCACTAGTGCTATAAAGTAGCCCCATATGTACTGTAAATAATGTTTTGGAATTTGTCTTTTATAAGGGCCTCTGGGACTTAGGAGGCTAACGGAGTCCGCTTCCTGGCGCGGACGCACGCGCGCGGGTGCCAACAGTGTTGACCGGACGTTAATTAGGATTGGCCATTAACCATTACAAATTGAACCATAAACTGTGAACGTTCGTTACTGTTTACGGTTCAATTTGTAATGGTTATTGTCAATTCTAATTAACATTCGGCCAACACTGGGTGCCATTGTAGGTAAAATCCGCCGCACCCGTCGGCGTCAGTGGCGTTCATACTATTTTTTTTTAAACCGTTCACTCGCGCCACCTAGCGGACACCCTAAGTCATTATAACTTTCATGACACATTAGTTACAACTGGAATGTCATGTAAACGTGTCTTAAATAAAAAAAAAATATACCTATTCATATGGTTGACTATGGTGTTATTAATATGAGATCCACTCAGACTTTATTAGGGTTTCATAAATGGAGTGTGGATTTAAAAGGAGTGAAATCTCTTATGGTAGAACTGTTGCAAGTGTCCAGCTGTCAGCTATAAATAATAGTTCCAAATCTCTCCAGAGTAGCTAAGAACCTGGGCGTTATTGACGGAGTGAAGTGCGCTGTGATTTGATTTTTTTCTCAAGTATTGAAGGTATTGTAGCGCCACCTATTTAAGGTTTTTTAGCGACACTTTTTGGTGGGCGTGGTGACAGCTGTCATCTCAATCCATATTTTATGTTTTAAGGTTTTAAATTGTATGGATATGACTTTCACCTTGCCCAAACTATATGAATAGTTCTATAGTCGTTTCGTAGTCAGTCTGTCTAGAAAGAATACAACAAAAATCTTCACAACAGCTTTATTCGTTCATTTTTAATATTAAATGCTTAACTTAAAGACGATCCTTACTTAAAATAACTAGAAGATCTTAATTCTTGTCAATTACGATAAAAAGGTAACACTGAAAAAAAAATACGTGGCCAAATAACCTCTTGACAAAATAGATACTTATTAGGCGAGTCCACACAGAGCGAACATACGCGCGAGGCAAATTCCTCGCGCAAAAAAGGGCCAGTGTAGACGTGCCTCGGCTCGCTCTGTGTGCACCCGCCTAATACATTTTACAAAGGTGTATCTCACTTTATATTACACCAAAGTCTATGTATTATAGATATTTATAATATAATATCACTATCAATGCAATCTAATCTACATAGGAAATAAAAATACCCATATACAGGCATGTCTTTCGGCTTGGGGCTTCCTAGTCAGTCACTACAGGATGACCTAAAAATACGTTGACAAAAATGTATACTGCGGTATATATTTCATAATTTTAACACGTTTGCGTTTGTGTATCAAAGCTAAAAGGTGAATGTTTTGAAGATAATAATTATGTACCTATGTATTGTTTTTTTTTTAACTTAAATAATAGTAGTTTTACCTATTCATAAAAACAATCTTTGTCAACGTATTTTTTTAATGCAATATTTTATATTTCTAGTAAAATAATTAATGCTCGTATTTAACGTCCGGAGCACAAAGACAATTAGGATTAAAGGGGATACCTATGTATTACCTAAATCTTAATTTTAAATATTTTTACATAATCGTTCCAAAACCAAAAATGTGAGTACGTTCAAACCACCAGAAATTCACAATAAAGGCATGGAAATGTAACCATACTAGTTCTTTTAATTTGAAAACAAATACAAACTTGGAATGAGGTTGGCAACTGTGAAATGTCTTTATAGATGGCGCCAACATATGTTTTACCTATCTCTTTTTTTCTATGAAATTTGACTTAAATAAAAAAAAAAGAAATTGACAATATTCGTAAGCTTAACAGGTAAAACCTATCCTAGCGTCATCTGTAAAATAGTTAGACCGGCCAACCCCATTGAGTGGTAGCTTATTCTAATATTTATGTGCAATATAAAAACACTTATGCCTACTGCAAATATTTTACAGGACACTGTTAAGAGGGACTGGAAAATAATATACACCTTTCTCTATCTTGTGAGAACGCAATACATATACGTAGGTATTACCATCTCATTCTACCAGCTATTAAGTTTTAAACTAAACTAGACACACTGAAAGATCCTAATACAGGATAATATCACAGACAAATTAAATACAGTCACAACTATCCTACTACAGTACCCCTAGTGTAAATTTATTCGATAGCGAAACGTGACGTACTCGTTTGCGTTAAGTCTCATTTTTTATGGGATTTTGAGTTTCCAAAACGTTCCGTTTGGCGCGCTGTTTCTAAAGCCTATAGTATACAAAATGAGACTTAACGCAAACGCGTACGTCACGTTTCGCTATCGAATAAATTTACACTAGGGGCTCTGAATTCAAATATTTAGTAAATTCACGTTTAGAAACTATGGTTTATTTTATTACTTTTATTTGTGATGTAAGAATTTAGTGTAAAACACAGGTTATTTGAAGGACTATTCCGTGATTGAAATGTAGAAAATTATTAATGAGCTACACAGTTAATGAAAAAATGCGCGAGTGTTTTTATAATATAACTAGGTACCTATAGTATTTTTCACATAGCTTCGGTACAGTGACAGCTGTCATTTCAATACATAATTTCAATATTTTGCGTTTTAAGGTTATAATTTGTATGAAGATGACAGCTATCACCGTGCCTAAGGTTTGTGAAAAATACTATAGTAGAATTATTGGGTGTACAGAAGATGTAAAATCTAGGAAAAAATTGTGCGGATGCCTAAAGGTAGATAGCGCTGTTCGGCGCTATTGTTTGTGGTAACTCTCACTATAGAGGGAAAGGTAAGGAGAATACTCTGTGTATGAACAGTGTCCATCAAAAAACCTTCAATAGGTGGCGCCACAATACATCGCGAACAATGTTTTGACGGTTTCTTAGCCTAGTCTGTAGTGACCCCGCCTATGAAGCAGGAGGTCCCGGGTTCGAATTCTGATAAGAGCATTTATTTGTTTGTTTATTACATATATTTGTTCCTGAGTTATAGATTAGTTACCCTAGCGCCGCTCGGAGAGATTATGAACTATTATTTACAGCTGATTTTTTTTTTTTTGAGCTGGACACTTGCAACTATTGTCCCATAAGAGAGTTTTCTCCTTGCGCTACCCTCCATAATTTTGACTTTAATTTTTGAAAAGCAGATTTACCACATGACGGAGCCGTGGCGATCTAATTTAACTGTCAAAGGAGGATGGGCAGATTTGTATGGCCCATGAACCAATAAGAACAAGTGAAGCCATCGGAATTTTTTTATATACTTCATTTTTTTTATGGCGAGATCTGTCAAATCTCTGTTTAAAAAAATATGACAAAAAAACATGAGAGGGTGAATAAAAAACTAAAATATCGTGACGCAAAATCATCGACAACAAACAATAACAAATAATAATATTGGCCCGTGTACTTCATTACGCCAGTACTCTGTGTACTGAGATATTTAAAGAACCCGTATAAATAATAATAATTCAGCCTATATACGTCCCACTGCTGGGAATAACAAAACCTTCATGATATGCGACACAGTAACTTAGTATCGAAAAAACGATAGTCACATTTCAACTCAACATACTTTTGGCGGTGATCAATTTTTTCATACAAACATTTGGGACTACCTGCCATAGTAAAAGTTCCTATCCGGTGACATACCGCTTGCCCTTATTGGTCAAATGGGCCAATTCGCTCAGGGTTGCTTTAAGATTTTTTCTTAGACTGTGGGGACAGCTCATTAAAAACTGAAAATAACGTATACACACATTTCGTCGGCTAAAATCGCAAAAATCGTAACTGAATTTCAACCACATTAGGATTTGCCACTTCACTTTTTAACCGTCGGTTTCTGTGGTTTAAATTTAGAATCCTAGTATGCAGTCCTCATCCCCGTCTCCGTCCTCGCTGTGATCAGATAAGAATCTAAGTTCTGGAGGAGCTTTATCTAATTCTTCATCATCTGACTGGTTGTCTACTGGATTGTGAGCTTGTATTTCTATTATTGGGCCTTCAGAACGGACAACGACATTAGGTTCAAGAATTTTTCTTACTTTTGCCCTAGGTTCATCTATCTTACTGCAGGATGTAGCATTCTTTTTACTGCTTTTAGGAACTACGCCCTTTTTCACACTTAATTGTTGTACCTGCCCAGTACCACCAGTAACTGCTGCAGTTTCTATGTCCATTACCAAATTGTTCACATCATTTGTCAGTTCATCAGGACTTGGTACATCAGGAATTTCATCAAATATATTTGTTTCTCTTACTTCTTTCGCGTCTGCTTCCTTTAAACGTTTAGATTTCTTAGCTAGAGGTTCATCGTCTGAAGAATCATCTAATAGTGAAGTGTTTAAGGCTTCAACTAGTATTGGCTCGGCTTCGGTGTCATCATCAGAACTGTCCAGGAGATATTCTTCCTCCATCGGCTCATCAGAATCGACCAAATCGATTTTGGCTTCGACCTTCGCTCTGACTATTGTTAATTTCTGTTTTCTCTTTTCTATATGTGTTCGCTTTAATAGGCTTGGAGAGTTATAAGATGGGACTGTTCGTGGGCCAGCTTTTAGAACCCTCGGTACTTTCGGCGTCGGGCGAAAAGCTTTAAATAATTTGACTGGTTTGACTATACTACTCGAAACGTTCACAGTTTTACCATTATATAAATATTCGACAGGCTCTTTCAATAATGAAGAACTGGCAGGCCGATCATCATTAGATTTATTTAGAATATCTCCAGGTTCAGCATTCTCAAGAGTCATACTCTCAACAGTCTCAACATCATCAGTCAAATCAATGAATTCTTTTGTTTTAGGAGTTGTCTTAGTCTTAGGGTTCTTTTTAATGCAGACATTAATAGGTACTATAACTCCCGTATCAAAGTCTAATTTAAAGAACTTGCCATTCTGTTCGCATGCATATTTAAGTTCAGCAAAAGATGTCACTGGACTTAGTTCTGGAAGATTCCGCGATTCATCATTTTCAATAGCTGCGTCTTGTACTTGATCTATGACTAGAGGTTCGGGAGCCGGTGGATCAGGCACTGTTGTATCTTCTGCAGAGATTCCCGACATCTCCATCAAGTCAGATAGCAAACTTTTTCTATTGCTAATGCCATCTTCTTTTCCCTCTGCTACACTTTGGATCTCTTGAGTTCCTTCAGGTGCTTCTTTATTTTCTGATACACTTTGGGTTTCTAGAGTTTGTTTTTCACTTTGTGACTCTTCAACAGCTGGTGCTGTTTGAGCAGAAGCGAGGGGTTCAGTGATACTTTTTGGTGCTTCAGGGTCAATTGTAGCTCCACTTACTGTATCATCAGTCATGGGAGCAGATTCTTTTTCTGTATCGCTGGTACTAGTAGTAGTAGATGTATTCTGTTCTGTTGGCCCATCTGCTTTTGTACTCCGTGTATCGACTTCCATGTCTTCGTTATTAGTATTTTTTGGCGGTAGTTCTGTGTCTTGGAATACTTCGTTCGTTTCTAATGATTCAGGAGGGTCAATAAGTTCATTAATATTATTTTCGGCGCGAGGAGTCTCTGCAGTTTCATCGCTTTGTGGCAAGTTTGTATTTTCAGAACCACTAGTTTCGGGCTGCGTAACAGCTGTAACTGGTTCAACATCTCCGGCTGCGCTGACTTGTGGCTCAGGAACAGCAGGCGAAGAAGTAACGCATGAAGCATTAAGCTGTTCTTGTACTGCTGCTAAAATCGTAGGTAAAGCTGCCAATTGTGTTTCATCTAACTCAACGCCCGGATCTACAGTGTACGTTACATTACCTGAAGGCATAAGCACTAACTGTACACCAGCAGGCAGGGGCAAAGTTGGGATAACTTTAGGAGATTGGAAAACTTCGGTTGTTGGAGCAACGTCATTGTTTTTTCGTGGAAATTTAACAGTGGTTAATAAAATTTTGTTCTTTCCCAAAAATATTGGGCTTTCCGGTGGGCTTTTGGCTAAACTTTTACTGTGTAGATATAAAATCTTCTCTTTGGGTGTTTGTGGAATCTGAAGTGACGTATCTATCTTCTGGGGACTCACAATTTGTTTGGGAGCGATGGGTGTCGGATGCATAACACAGTGTTTGGACGCGTCTATCACTATGTTCCGCCGAGTATCTTGACTGAGGGCAGGCCTCTGACAGGAGCAAGAGGCCCACTGCGAAGGTGTTCGCTGTGAATGTATTTGTACGTTTGGCAGATGTCCACTGTTGACAGTTACTGGATTGATTTGCGGTACTGTCGGCCGATTTAGTATCGGTCGGATTGATGGTCGATCGACTGGCATTAAAGATGAAATTGGCGCGGCTCTTATTTTCATGTAAGGTTTTGTGGGCGTCGTTGGTGTTTCTTTAATTTCATCTGCATTAACACCCAAATCTATAGTTACTTTAGAAATGGATGGTGCGACTACTTCAACATTAATTGATGGTATTGAGGGCTTTGCAGGTGAAACCACAGTTACATTTGGAACATCAGGTGCACTGTCCACCACGGTCACAGTTGAAACATCAGGTGATCTCTGCGCCACTTTCACAATTGGGACAGGTATTCTATCCACTACGGACACAGCTGGAACTACAGAAGTTTTGACCTGTCCAAAATCATTAGCTTGATCT
Source organism: Cydia pomonella (assembly GCF_033807575.1). Lineage (NCBI taxonomy): Eukaryota > Metazoa > Arthropoda > Insecta > Lepidoptera > Tortricidae > Cydia > Cydia pomonella. The sequence goes on from NC_084724.1 coordinate 7,159,930, forward strand.
GTTAGTAGAGCTGATTGCTGCACAACAGTCTCAATCGATTCGCAAGCTTTCCTCAGACTGTCTTCCTCATCATCTGATAGTTCAACTACAGTTTTCGCCATCATTTTTGATCTCCTTGCTTCCTCGTCTGCCTGAATTTTTTTGACCAGTTTATCCGCACAGCAACATTGGCACGGGTTAGGAGGACACAAGTGCTTGGAGTTACGTCTACGGTTATTAAGTTTTTGATTCGCCCAGCAACAGAATTTCGTCTTTACCACTTTAGATAGGGGTACCACTTTGGTCGTTTGTTTTGGGGCTTGTTTTGCGACTGCAACTTCAGATTTTTTACTTTCGTCTTCTTTGTCGACTTCCTGCACTGAGTCCGAGTTGTCCGAGTCTTTCTGTTGATCATCGCTTTTCTTACGTTTCACTTTCTTTTTCTTTTTCTTCGGTATATTACAACATTTGCAACCATCAACCTCTTTACCACTCGTCAGTAAATGCAACATTTTGTTTAACGTATCTGACGTTAGCAGGCCAAAATCGTCAAAGTTATTTTTAGTCGGTACTGTAAGTTTTGGTGCCCATGGCAGTGGCACTCGAGGCTGATAATGGTGTTTTCTGGTTGGCACTTCTTGGGGTATGTTGTTTTTTACTTCTTGTACTACAATCGGCATTGGAAAATCTTTTGGCTTCGTAACGTCGTCAATTTTGTCTAGTGCTTCTTTAGTTAAGATTTTCGCCTGATTGATCATCTTTAAAAGCTTTTCTTTAGCCGGTGGTAAGGTTTCTGTACTTTCTGTAGGCAAACTGTCATTTTCGCTTTTTTCGCCTTCAATTTTTATTTTAGGCACGGTATTTGGAATGGAGGTGGAATCAGTGACTGGTTGTACAGGTTCGATGCTAGGGACAGTTGAAACTGTTGGAGTAACTTCTTGTGGATTAGTAGTTCTACTATTTCCAGCAGTAACCCTAAGTGGTAGCACTTGAGCAGTAAGCAACTGTTGGTTTATTCTCCTAACTTTATCAATATCAGGTAAATTTATTACTTTTGTTCTTTCAGAGACTATTGGGGACTGATGTGGAATCAAATTTTGAATATCCACTTTTGAATTATCAATGAGACTTTGTACGGACATCGCGGTTGGGACAATCGAAGATGCTTGTTTTTCTAACACTTCCTGTTTTTCTACAATTGGAGCTGTATCACTGGGTTTTAAATACAATGTACCGTTTACTAATTTTGATTCAAAAGCTTTACTTAAATCTATTGTCATTGGTATACAGGCATTGAGTAACTGGCGATTTCTTGTAGAACTCAGAAAACCTATGGTCAATCTTTTAAGTTTAGTGTTGAAATCAGGGTTTTTGCATAGTTTTATAGGATCGTAAGTGCGAGTTCTGGGTTTCTTCAACATATAGCTGTTCTTCGGCACTATTATATCTTCTTCTGAGTCTTCATCGTCTGTTATTTCTCGATTGGTGAAGAGATCATCACTGTCTGCTGTGTCTCCTGCAGTAGTTATCACACTTTCCTCTTTTATTTTAATATCAAGTGATTTATTACTGACTGGTTTACTCTCAATGACCGCCATTTCTATATTATCTACACCTTCTACTGAATCAATTTCCTTGTTTTTAAACGTCTTCATTTGGTCTAACTTGGTAGTATAGACTACTGGATACATTAATAGTTTTATGTCAAATTTGTTACTTTCAGCATCTACTTCTTCAGTTTGGTCAACGGCAGGTAAATTGTCATCAATTGGTTTACTAGAAGGTATTTTCGTTGTGGATTCTGCAATTAAAAAGGCAAACTAAATTAACCTCGACAAATAAAGAAATGAAATGAAATATTCATTTCGGAACATTCAAAATTCCATAAACCATTGTTAGTATCATCGTTATAGCTACGTATTAGTTTGTCCATGCCAGTTTATCCCACAGGACACCATATGACAATTTCAAAGGCGTGCTCCTCTCTGTGAAATACTTAATAGCGACGCATAATCACATAGGTTTGTAATAAATATATATTTACATTATATTTATGTATAAAAATAAACTTACCAATAGATTGTGCATGATCTTCTTCTATAAATTCAACGCCATCATCTACAAATTCAATGCCGTCATCAACGAAGTTTAAATCAGCCATTAAATCAATAGCGGCCGCGTTTGCTTTATTTTTCAAGTCATTAGTGGCACCATTAGGCTTCTTATCACTAAGTGATATAGTATCTTTGGGCGTCTTAAGATACGTCTCTACCTTATCTTTTATCAAATCATCGATTTCATTTTTCTTTTCAAAAGGAACTTCATCCCTTTTGCGACAGTACTCATCTGCTTTAACTTTTATAATATCATTAACAGCGTCATCACTGTCATTTATAATGTCCACGTCGCATGGTACGTTATTAGTTGGTATTTCCGCTGTTTCTCTTTCTATATTTTTTTCAGGAGATAGTTCTACTACAGGAGTAACACTTGGTATTTCTATAATATCATCTTCATCATCGTCTGGACTTGTTTCCATTTGGCTCACCTCAGATTTTACTACAACCTCATCTGAATTAGTAGACACAACCTCAGGAGTTTCATCTGGACTATCATCTGGTATTTCAACTTCAGGGACATGCGTAGCAGAAATTACCTGTACATTTGATAAGCCGTCTTCTTCCATTGGTTCTGTTTTAACTTTTATACCTGAAGTTTCGTCATTTATTGGGATCTCTTCATTAACTGGCACTTCCTCTTCAGTAACTAGCTTTTCTTCTTCGCCAACTGGAGTTTCATCTTCAGTAGCTGGATGAGTTATATCTGTTGCATCATTGCTCCTTTCGGGATCAGACGTGTCTTCCATTTCATCATCGTTTTGATCTTCTGGGTCTGATTCTAAGCGGAGATCTATGGTTTCGATTACGGGTTCAACAACCACTAGATCTGGAGCATTAGCTGAAAAATACACGTTCCATTTATTTTAAAATTTTCATGTCATTTTTTTGTTTGGGCTACTTATATTAGCCATACTTATATTTTTGGATATTATTGTTATTTATGACAAAGACTCACAGTTGCAAGGCTTCGGTAAGTTGGGCATCCTCATCTTAGCTTCCTGAAAAAAAAATTGTTATTAGATACAATTTCTTTGTGATCGCTTTTGGTAAGTTTGCTAAGATTAGTGAAAGTTATAACAGTTAGAGTGAGAGACATGTATTACTGTCTCAATTAAAGATATAATTGTGTATTGGTGGTGTGAATGAAGTAACGTTTTAAGTTTCGATTAACAAAAAAACGAATAGATAAACACTCACGAATTCCTCAGGCATTATGATGAATCGTTTTTCTATTAATTCCTCCCAATCTGGATACTCTTTCGTTATAACGTTTGGATATCTAGAACAATTAATCATTTCAATTCATCACTTAATTATGTTCATAAATTTCAGGCACTGGTACAGTCAACATCAATAGTAACGGATGAAACAACGCGCCAAAAGTATCTGACAACCCGGATAACTTTTCCAAATATAGATACATTTCTAAAATTCTCGTTCCAAAGTATATTTTTTACAGTCTTAGTTGTTCTATATTAAAGACATGACTTTTTGTTAAGCTGTTACAGAATAGATACTTATGAAAAGTTATTTGATCCGCTACTTTTGATGCTGACTGTACTAAACACACATAGAATAGTTTAAATATATGCATGTATATGTATTTACTCGTATATATGTATTTTATTTTTATTTGTATGAAAGATGCTGCGCAGCCATTCAAATTTGGAATAAAACTAAAGAACATAAGGTTCAAATTTGAATACCTCTTAGCCATAACCATTTGCAGTCTCGAGGGCAAAGACTATCTAGCTTCCTCTAGTTTTTTTTTATCTGTGACGGTTAACGAATGAATTTCTTTAACCGCTACTGCAAATGAATGTAAACCTTCTATAATGTAAGATAAACTTCATTTTTAAGTGACATCGTCGCATCGAACCGAGCGCCCGTACCATTTACACTGCCATTTAAATATGAACTGTAAGTACTGAACAGAAAGTTCAAATTTAATTAATACACGCTCACTCTTGAGTTCTTGCCGTTAAATTTGAATCGTTCATATTCTGTACTCATTCAAATATGGAATGTAATTAAGGGGGTGGTATTCCATCAGTCCAATATCTTGGTCCTTGGTATTTGCCTCTAACATTTTTTTTATACTACCTCGGTGGCAAACAAGCATACGGCCCGCCTGGTGGTAGGCAGTCTTCGTAGCCTATGTACGCCTTCAATTCCAGATGAGTTGCATGTGCGTTGCCGACCCTAATAACCCTCCCACCCCTCGTTGAGCTCTGGCAACCTTACTCACCGGCAGGAACACAACACTATGAGTAGGGTCTAGTGTTATTTGGCTGCTGTTTTCTGTAAGGTGGAGGTACTTCCCCAGTTGGGCTCTGCTCTAGATCTGGAATGACGTCCGCTGGCTGTGCCCTACCACACAAAGCGAGATGACATTCACAATGCCCATACCTCTCTTGTGGACCTAGTTTAAGGACGTACCCAGGTCCACATTTTGCTAAATAAGAGAGTGAGACGCAATGCATATTGGACCAAGATATTGGACAGATGAAATACCACCCTAAAAAAACATAAGGTATTTGAATACCTCTTAGCGATAGCCATCTGTAGTCTCGAAGGCATAGCTTTTCTAGCTTCTTCTAGAAGACGGGTGTTGCCCTTGTACGAGAACCAGAACTTGTAGAAGCGGCAACGAGTGAGCTTCTTCAGCTGGTACCAGCGGCGTTGGAGCAGCATCGGGGAGCATTGGCGGCCTCTGGAAAATAACACGAATATTATGTGAACAATATGTATATACTCCCAAAAATGTTTGTCCGTATTTAAATTTCCGAATTATCATTTGACCGAACGCGTTTCATTCAAAAAACCTTTAACTTTTCAAATCTTTATAATAAAGCAAAAATTTTGTAAGATTGTATCGAATCGGATGCAGTGTGCATGCGCCTTACGATAGGAAAGGCAGGTTGTATAATGAAGTTTTCAAAACCGTTGCATAATGGAGCCGAGTTCTATTAGCTGTTCCCCTCGCACTAACTCTACCTATTAGAAAGAGATCCTGAGATGCAGCACCTCTCCACGTCGAATCGTTGTATAATGAGTATTATAGTTCTAGTGCCTGTTATATAATGAGAGATACTAACTGTCGGTTGTAGAAAACGGTGGCGGCGGCCCAGGCCTCCGCCAGCGGCTCCCCGGAGCGCCCTTCAATATCGAACCGTTGGACTAAGCTGAATAGTTCTATTAGGGCTGGGTATTCCTTGTTATCTGGCTTATCCTGCAAACGAAGGAAACATTTTACATATCACTAAAAAAGCATGGTAGGAATATGTATGATGTCACATGTTGGATTTTATAACAAAACCTAGTGAAATAATAATAAATTTATCACAATAATGTGGAAATGAAAAGAAAATTTGGAAATGGTAAAAAATACACGACTTGAAACTTTCAAATTGTAAATATCTTTTTTACATTCAAAAAGGAATACCATGCAATTCCTTACATTTTATCAAAGTTAAAGATGTTTAGCACCTTATTAAAGAATAAGTATATCACTATGATCTGCAATTTAACTCACGAAACTGATAATTAATAAGTACATTTTAGGTTGGTACTATAAGCAAAGAGAATTTGAAATAGAGGTGGATTGCAAAAGTAAACTTTGTAGCCACAGTAAATTTACTGCCATCATGATTAAGATAAGATAAATATAGTTTATTTTCCAAGTAGGCATATTACAATGCACTTATGAACGTCAAATAAAGCTACACCGGCTCTAACTCTACACCTGAGAACATTTAAATTTAGATTTAAATGTAGGAGGGTATGCCAAAATGGAACCGGCAAAAAGAGATTGTATAGCAACTATATACATAAACGCAATATTTCACCGACAAAATCGCAATATTCTGTTTTCCATACTAAGATTGGTTCTCAGTTGGAACGTGACATCACGTTCAGTTATCGTTTTGTTAGGAGCGTTTCGCGAGTGAAGTAAGACTGTCGGACTTTGACTATCATTTCTGACTTTTGTATTGTTTTAATGCAATGGGTCCCATATAAACATTTGATCCTAAAAACAAACCTGATCGACTGATACTATTAATAAAAAAATGTCATATAAATACTGAAATAATTCATGAATCATGATGAAGGCATTGGTAGCCTAGGGGTAAAACGTGCACCTTTGAAGCTTCAAACACGTTTTAAGATACCTTCGCTTGTACGAAATAGCTTTTGATATTATTTACCAATCGTTTTACAGTGAAATAAAACATCGCGAAGAAACAGGAGTCCCAATAAGCCCTAGTTTTTTCTCTGGATTGGATAGTCAGGAATTCAGGATGGCAATCGCTTTCGTTAAACCTAGTCCCAATGTCCATTCTCCATTATCGGGATAATCAAATAAATTCAGTGCGTCGTCATATGTTATAGGAAAACGTTCTTTATTTACTATATTTTGCAATTACGTCTATATATCCTCATACACCAATACGAGGTTTACTAGTAGCAAGTCGTGCTAGGGTCAAAGGAATTCGAACCTTCTTAACAGTAATTATAGTCCATATTCAAATGGTTGCTTGCATTCGTCAGCTCCCGGAACGGTACGTCGTATGTATATGTATAGGAAAACAGAGGGCCTACCGCAAACACCGAATTTCACAAATTGCGGGCATCCTCCTTCTACTCCAATTAACGCGTTGTTAGAGTGTTCGCGGTAGGCCCTCTGTACTTCTTACCATAGCTATAACGTCTATTTCCTCATGCACCAACACGAGATCCACCAGTAACCAGTCGGTGAGCGATAGTCGAGCTATGCTTGGGAGGTTGGCAGATCGATCGTCGACTGCTATCATTCGGTTTAGCTTCTTTACGCATAGCGCTCGCATTCGCTCCCTGAAATAATGCATGAGTTTAATATTTAAAGGACAAGAGTACTTTGATTTAAGACTTGCTTTGGTTATTACAATATTATTCAATACTTTTCCGCCACAGAACGAGCAGCCTGGGGAGGAAATAGTCGCACGACGCAGCTAAATTAAATGGGTCATTCAACGCAGCTAGAGTCAGGCCAAGCTAACTAGAATTTAGCATCATTAGAATTTAAAGATTAACACGTAAAGATAAAAAATAATATTTAGGCCATTTTCACGTAGTATATGGCAGCCGTTCAGTGTGGTGACCCCGATTCACATAACAGTGAACGGTGCTCCACATTGGCATAACCGTTGACGTCAAAATTATGTTTAAACTTTTGCGCCTTCATTGTAATTAAAGCGAAAAATGTAAATACTTAAGTAAATAATAAATAAAGAAATATTATATAGAACATTGTTACATAAATTGACTAAGGTCCCACAGTAAGCTCAATAAGGCTTGTGATGTGGCTACTTAGACAACGATATTATACAATATATAAATACTTAAGTACATAAAAAACACACATGAACAAATATCAATGCTCACCACACGAATAAATGCCCTTACCAGGATTTGAACCCGGGACCATCGATCGACTTCATAGGAAGGGTCTCCTACTCATTACCCACTAGATTTTACTTAATCAATCAATGCAACTTTGATATAAGTAGACTTTCTTACCATAGTGTACGGCAGTCAGTGCCGGTTTCCTTTTTCATTTCCTTCCATAGTTCTTCAGGAGGCTTCTTCTCCTTAAGCAGCAGCCGCGCCACCGAGCGGATGGTGCGCCTCTTAAATTTGTCCAGCTCCGACATGTTACTGTATCAAAAATGATTAAAATAAAAAAATTACTTTCAAAAACTATAATTCGTCAAAAACATATTTTTTTAAATAATAATTAAATTTTGTACTAAGCAGACTTTTTTTACTTTTTTCGTAATTAATGTAAAAATGAAACACCGAAGCTTTTCGGGAGCTCAGTTGGCTAGAGCGATCGGGCCGGTGTTCCATCGGATTCGGATCGGATCGGACAGGTCTGGAATTCGAATTACGCGTAAAAATGCAGATTTTTAAATTTTTCCTTTAATTAAAAAAAATGTGATATACTTAATCGATATGAGCAACGCAAATACACCACTATTACAGATAGGCACCCTGCTAAATCTCAGAAAACTTTATAAAGGACAAATATAGATCGTCTCATTCATGAAGACGCGTGCCTTAACTCGTAATGTCATGTTATTAAAGGTTAGATTTGACAAATAAACGCGTCATCGTGAATGACACGAACTATAAATAGGTACCTTTTTTTTAATATACTACTTCGGTGGCAAATAAGCATACGGCCCGCCTGATGGTAAGCAGTCTCTGTAGCCTATGTACGCCTGCAACTCCAGAGGAGTTACATGCGCGTTGCCGACCCTAAACCTTACATACCTAGTACATTACGATACAAGTGCGAAAAATAAGAAATTCGAAACGAGTGGCGATAAATTAAAACACGACCGAAGGGAGTGTTTTAATTTATCGGCACTCGTTTCGCATTTCCTATTTTTCGCACTTGTATCGTAATGTACTATTATTTAACATTTATAAGTACTAGTTATTATTTATTTTGTGCTTTTATTTAAAAACCGGACAAGTGCGAGTCGGACTCGCCCACCGAGGGTTCCGTACTTTTTAGTATTTGTTGTTATAGCGGCAACAGAAATATATCATCTGTGAAAATTTCAACTGCCTAGCTATCACGGTTCATGAGATACAGCCCGGTGACAGACGGACGGACGGACGGACGGACAGCGGAGTCTTAGTAATAGGGTCCCGTTTTACCCTTTGGGTACGGAACCCTAAAAACTTAAATACTTTATCTACGAAATGTATAAATAATAATTATGAATTCTATGTACCTATTCATCAAATTTGATAGAAAAATGTTTCTCATATAAGTGAAATGTAAATTTCTTTTTGAGAAAATAAAAATATTCTTTAACCCGAAAAAGGCAAGACAAGAATTTAAAAATCTAAATAAAAGTTTCAACCAGGAGAATTTTGATTTTAGGATTAGGTTACCCAATGCAGAACCAAAGGAGCCCTTAATAGGGTTGTAAAATATAAGTATATGTTTGAGAGCAGGAAAAAAATATGAGCGTGTTTTGTTATATCTGCTTAAACTCAAGTTTTCCTAAAAAAACACCCGTCTTTATGTGTATCTTTAGCGATAATTGAAATGTTATAAAACTTCGAACGACGATTTTTTTTTTTAGGAAAATATTAGTTTCAGCCGATATAACGAAACACGTGCTCATAATTTTTTCCTGTTCTCAAACATATACTCAAACCAGCCATTATCTTGCAGTATTTTTTTAGTACTTTGGAGGACAATTTCTCCCAATAGGTTGAGTTTGGGCACTAAAAAAAAACGTGTCTGTTATTTTAGACTACTCTATAACATATATAAATATAAATCAAATCGGAACCGGACAGTTACCTTTCCTTGTAAGTTTGTGATACAAGAAATCTTTTTGATCAAAGACACATTGATTGAATAAGATGTGTAAAATCTAGGACCATTTCGTGATTCGAATTTGACAGGTAAACAAGGTGGCGCTGTACAGCTCCATACATTTTGCGTACGGAAGGTGGAGATAAGGAACGAAATCTCCATGTACCAAAGAGTGTCATCAAAAAACTTTAAATAGGTGGCGCTACAATACCAAGAGTATTTGAACAAAAAAATCAAATCATAGACAGCGCAATTCACTCCGTCAATAACGCCTAGGTTCTTAGCTACTCTAGCGCTACTCTGGAGAGATTTGGAACTATTATTTATAGCTGACAGCTGGACACTTTTGCAACAGTTCTACCATAAGAGATGCCACTCCTCTTAATTCCACACTCCATAATTTTGCGGTAACTCTGACTGTCAAAAGTTGACGTGTGACAAGTTGACAACTCAGTGACCGCAAAACATATGTCCGCTATCTGTTTTGGATGTAAAACTAAACCTCTCTATTACAATCAATTATTTTTGATTTTGATACAAGCTTTTATCGCTCATACTGTACTTTTAGTTCAACAGGCGACTAATTCTCTTCGCGACAATTCTAACAAACCCAGACACAATTATGTTGCGTTGTTTTATTTATTTATTGAACAATATATATGCAAGTTTACAGTACTAGACCAAAGCACTTACATATTACACTATATTAAACTATAAATTAAGCCTTAATTCATATTTTAACGATTTTTTTTTATCACCGAATTTCTGTAGCCATCCTATGTCCATCATCAGACCAGCTTGATGGTACCATGAAATGTTCCATAGCTTGCAAGATTTGACCCGAACAAAAGCTAGTAAAAATGTATTAGGTAACTAGATTTTGTAAAATTCTTGAAACTAAAGCTTCAGACTTTCAATGAAACTGATAAACGACTCGCATGTTGGCTAATCACCCTGACAAGACGCCTTGACGAAAGGGGTATTGTCAAGTCGATAGTAATATCTAGTTACGACCTTTTAGATTTACTAAAAGAAAAACCAGCGTAAGAAGGCCTCAGCTGCGCGCTGTTTTGTGTAGAGAGCGAGTTCTACTTACAACGGTCGTGAACTAAATGGACGTAAGCGGCTCTCAACAGTGCTATTGGTTTTAGGGTTCCGTATAGTGTCCGACCGAAGATTTGGTTTCGGCCATAGTTTTGGTTGATAAAAAAACGGCCGAACAATTCGGCCGGGCCGAAACTTACAAAATGGCACTTCTTAGCATGTAACAAAGACCAAATGTCGGGGAACAAGTAGGAAAACAATATTACTCGGAAAACACAATTCCCCTGATGAGGGCGCCGCTGGTTGATCGACGCAGTCTTAATAAGTGTATAGAAGCGGATTTATAACTTTTTTTTTTTCAAATATTCTATTCTAGTATGTCTACAAAAGTTTCGGTTTCGGCCGAAACTAGAACCAAAGCCGAATCTCCGGTTTCGGTTCCGGCAAGCAACATGTTTCGGTCGGATACTAGTGCTTGATGGTACACGGCACTTTTCATAATTCGCTTAGTTATTTATTATCATTTACTGACTACTAGTCAGGGTGTTGCCAACGACGGCTGCGTCAGGGAGAGGATATTATCATTATCATCAACATAATAATAGCAAAGAGATTGTATTAGAGAAGTAAAGACTAAGAAAAAAACGTTGCCCTTAGTTTGACGACCGGTCTGGCCTAGTGGGTAGTGACGTAGTGACCCTACTGCCTCTGAAGCCGATGGTCCTGGGTTCGAATCTCGGTAAGGGCATTTATTTGTGTGATGATGATGAGCACAGATATTTGTTCCTGAGTTATGGATGTTTTCTATGTATTTCTATATTATATATATCGTTGTCCGAATACCCACAACACAAGCCTTCTTGGCTTACCGTGGGGCTTAGTCAATTTGTGTAAAATTTTCAGAATTTAGCACTTCGAAACTCCGAAAAAGATATTATATAAAATTGAAATTCGCACTATTTGTACGGTCACAGACTTTCATTTTTAGGGTTCCGTAGTCAACTAGGAACCCTTATAGTTTCGCCATGTCCGTCTGTCTGTCTGTCTGTCTGTCCGAGGCTTTGCTCCGTGGTCGTTAGTGCTAGAAAGCTGAAATTCGGCGTGGATATATAAATCAATAAAGCCGACAAAGCCGTACAATAAAATCTAAAAATTTAATTTTTTTGAGGGTACCTCCCCTACACGTAAAGTGGGGGTGTTTTTTTTTTTTTTGCTTCAACCCTACAGTGTGGGGTATCGTTGGAAAGGTCTTTCAAAACTAATAGGGGTCTTCAACAAACATTTTTTGATAAAGTGAATATATTCGGAGATAATCGCTCCGAAAGAAAAAAAAACATGTGTCCCCCCCCCCCCTCTAACTTTTGAACCATAGGTCCAAAAAATATGAAAAAAATCGTGGAAGTAGAGCTTAAGAAAGACATTAAATGAAAACTATAGCGGACATGATCAGTTTAGCTGTTTTTGAGTTATCGCAAAAAGTTTCCCCTTCATAGTAAAGATACTTACTTTAATTAGGTACTGATTATGCAAATTTGCCTATTTGTTTAACTCGCGTGAAAGGTACCGTTTCATGCCTTGGTTAACAATTTACTATACTTTAAGCTCCAGTTTAGCTTATTGTGACGGAAGAGTAACTACGGAACCCTACACTGAGCGTGGCCCGACATGCTCTTGGCCGGTTTTTATTTAATCACATTTAGGGTTCAAGCTAATTTGGTTCTCAATACTAACGGTATGAAATGTCCAATGTAAAGTGAACCCTAAACGGTCCATCAATTAATGTCCGTGACTGTACCTAAAGTCCGGTCGTCCGGTGTAGAGTCAGGTCGTGTCCGGTCCGTCTATGGCTCTAAACTAACTTTGCACTGACTAGAACAGAAAAAAGTGTGGGAGTGTCATTAAGTTCGCCTTTGTACATAACATTTTTTTTGTTTTGTTTTGTGTTTTATGTTAACCTGTTTATGTGCAATAAAGTGACATACATACATACATTAATACATAATCGTCATATTTTTTAAAGAAATTTTACAATAATGATAACATTGACACATTTTGTCATTGCAGAGTTATTTCAGAAACACAGACGTTAAAATAAAAAAGGTATGTTGATTTGTACCCGCCTGAATAGATGTACTAAAACTAAGAGCGCTTTTTTTTTAAATACCATGTGCACAGACGTTTAAAAATTATTGTTAGGCCAAGATTATAACTCCAATAATGTTGTCAGCACAGACTGTGCATGTGTTATTTAAACGTCATAATTTCATAGAAATTTGACATTTAAAATAACACTTGCACAATTTGGGCTATCAAATTCGCTTCAGACTTAGGTATCTTGGTCTAACCCTAGAGTCAGACCAAGTTAAGTTGGCAGCGATTTTGATATCCTAGACGGTGTAAACGTCATAATTTCATAGAAGTTTGAAAAATCGCTGCCAACTTAGCTTGGTCTCACTCTATGAGGTTTGCAAGAAAGTTTTTTTCTTTTAAGTAAGTGAATACCTACTTTTGATCGCATCAAAGGTCCAACATACTGCTCCCCGCCTTTTTTTGAACCCAGCGTACAAATTATCTAATGTTATGAAAATAAAGCCTAATAAAGACTTTCCACGACAATAATTCACCTCAAAGGAACATTTTTCATATTTATTAAATATATTTATTTGTTTATTCAACCTATTTCACTTTCCGAAAAATATGAGTTTAAAACAAATACCTAATAACAATAATATCTGGCAACACTAATACGTTACGCGCAGCTGCACAAAAAACATGGCGGACAACCCACTCATTCTCCAAACACTAGTCTTGCAGAGCGCACGTCCCGCGTACGAAAATAAAATGCACCGCGCTATTTTCGACACAAAACAAACATTCAGTTCATTATAATTTCTCAACTCCCGGCGGCATGACGCCTCGGCCGACCGCTCACGACAATCACTTTCAAATAATAATTCGAACTAAACGCAGAAAAAAGTAAAAAGCATCTTCGCAACAGCTGTCAAAACAATATAAATAAGTATTTAACAATTATATTTTACCTTTATCCTTTTACTGCTTTCCTAAAACTAAAATTCACCACGCGATCCATTAGTAATCCGAAGATACACTGACACGTTTGATAACCATGATTTACTTTTCCCAGTCGTGTACGCTGTGACGATTCAAAACAAAATGGAAGAAACGTTGCCCGGCGGACGGTTGAATCGACATGACAACCGCTCCGCAAGTGCGAGAGGGACGGCGGATGCTATCTCCCTCTAGCCCGCCAAGCGCACATTTTAGTTCATTTGGGTCGTGGGAAGCGAGCGGAGCGGTCGTGTCTTGGAAATGAGTACCAAATTGAGCAATCTTTTTTTCAATTTCCATAGGTAACTTGTCTTAAACTTTCTATTTATGGATTACTTTCACTAGTTGTTCGTGGTAAGGTATTTTGATAATTGGAAGCTAATTTGTGTACCTAGTCTTTTTAGTTCAGTTCAGAAAATGTTGTCAAACAAGTTGCCGTTACGAACCTACCTAGGTGTCTTGTTTGTAAACAGGCAGGTTTTTATGAACCAAGCATTCTAGAATTTTTCGAATTACTTAATTACGAAATTACGAATTACGAAAGTTTAATAATAAAAGGGACCGTTTTTTTAAGAGGTACCCTGGTCCGTGACTCCCTATTTAAACACCGGGCCCGCACGAATAAGGGCGTATTAATGATTATGATATTAATAGTAATTTAGGCGCATAAAATTTTTACTCATCAGCCGTAGAAGTAATCGTTTCTCTTCGATAAGATTGTAAACACGACTTAGTTTTCTGACAATGATGCGTAGAGTTACTTAAATTGTTATCAGTTGGTAATTGGTAATGTTATTATATATAAGAAAACCTACCTACGTTGGGTCCCGCTAAAAACTTTTGTTTATGTTTATTGCGCCTGCGTATTCTGTTTCACTCGCGTAGGTTGGGTTACCTTTTTCAACATTTGTGTTTTCATTATGGTAGGTACTTAATTAGTAACATTTTATTTTTAGACTTACCTGTTTATAGTTTAGTGGGCGCGCAAATATAATTCTAAAATAGGTACAGGTTTTCTTTTAAATATTAATTTTAATAGATTCTAGTAAACTTTATAAATTAATTTTTTTTTATTGACCGAGCGTTAGCGAAGGTCTCCGTTTTGACTCGGACAAACTGCTTTCGTATGTCCGGATATTCTCCTCTACAGCTACAGGTCGCAATTCTCAACCGATTTTCGTGAAATTTTGTGAGTAGGTTCAGTAGTAACATAGTTTTTTTCTGTTTCCTTTTTTGGAAAATGTTCAAAACAATAAAAAAATTGGCATAAAGGACTTAAGTCCCATTAGGGTCTATGGCACTTAAGACCATTGTGAGTACGCTGTGATAATGACTCAAGGAAGTAAGTATTTTTTTGTATAATGTGTTTATTTGGGGTCGCCGTCATCGAAAACGATGAGGAGGACTATATACACTATAGGTATACGTTTTTAAGCTTGTGAATCGCGAGGTCTACAGCTCACAGATCCACTAGTTCTGTAATAATACGTAACGTATCTTGTAGGTTCACAGAGTCTACTCGTAAGTACATCGTAATCGTAAGCGCCTACATTACAAATAGTCCACAACACAATACCTACATTTTAAATTTAAATTGATCTTTTACGTTTGATCATAATATAATGTATTTAAGTTACTGTACACAAGGTTATTTTTATTTATAATGAAATAAAAAAACTCAAAACCGCTAGTTCTAAAAAACGCACCGGAACTCCACAGAAACTGCATTCAAATCGCGCCTACTTTCAGAATATGAGCGCTGATGACGTCATAACAATGGCCGCGTCCGCTGGGCGGTACAGCGATGCATCTGGAACTAAAACGTAATAAGTGACGCTGAGCGTCACATGATTTACGCTGTTTTGAATGCAAGATAATGTTATTGCTTCCATCGTAAGCCATAGCTAAACTAACGATGACGACCTTGATGATCTGCGATGACGTATGCTTTTGACGTATATCGGGATCCACTTATAGTGGTCGATAGACTTGATACACTCGATACTAGTCGATACATACACGGTGAGGTATGGCACTACATACTAAGCCATAGACCATAATAATTGTGACGTTATCTATGAAAAGGGACCTTATCGTCGATGGCGCTTCCGCCGTTATAAACGCTGGTCCGATACAAATACAACGCTGTGCGACGCAGTGCGGCGTAAGCGCCATCGACAATAAGGTCCCTTTTCATAGATAATGCCACAATTATGTAATGTTACCAACGTATACTTATAAAGTAGCAGTACTTAAATGATTAAAGTAACAAGCGCCACAGTTTTTTTTTTCTTTTGGTTTATAACTTACAACAAAATAATAGGTCTGTCGGTGTCGGTCGGTACCAAAGCTCGGAACCGGTTTATAAAATACCGGTTTATTTCAGTGTTACTCCGAACTTTTATAAGAACGCGAACGTTTTAAGAACTTTATTGTAACCTAAAAAAACCGATTTGTTCGAAGAGCGACGAAACGACCGGCTGGCATGTTGGTGTGCCACGCCACGTAAACATAGACACAGACATAGGAAGAAACCGGTTTTTATTGCTTTAAGCCGGTTAATTTGACAAGAACTGTTCTCATAAAAACCGGTTTAAAAATAACGGTTTTTTGAGCCAAACCGAAATTAAAAGGTTGCGTGGGCCAGGTGCATATATCGTCAATCATCGCCTCCCGGCTGATACTTCGTTAGATGATAGTTTAGATGCTGTTTAAAAAAAAACCCCGTCAGCCGGTTGTATCGTGGAGGAAAGACCGTCAGCTATTCACATGGGCATGTAAAAAATACGCGCATTACCACTTACAAAAAGCGGCCAAGTGCGCGTCGGACTCGCCCATGAAGGGTTCCGTACCATTTATGACGTATTAAAAAAAACTACTAATTAACTAGATCTCGTTCAAACCAATTTTCGGTGGAAGTTTGCATGGTAATGTAATAATATACATTTTTTTTTAGATTTTTCATTCTGTTATTTTAGAAGTTACAGGGGGGGGGGACACACATTTTACAACTTTGGAAGTATCTCTAGCGCAAACTATTCAGTTTGGAAAAAAATTATATTAGAAACCTAAATATGTAAGAATGTAAGGAAACACATTAAAACTACATGTAAAATTAAAGGTCTTGTGATTTTCGGACTCGTCCGGGGAAAAAATGCGATTTACGCCAAATGTTCGGGTTTTTTAAAGTCTTTGTCCGGGTTTGGCGAAATTCGAGATGGCAGCCCTAACTGTACATGATGCTTACTTTACTAATAGCCCCCGTTCAAGGCAGTCTACTGTGGTCGACGGTTGTGTAACTACGGAACCCTCTACTGAGCAGGGCCCGACATGCTCTTGGCCGGTTCTATACTTAAGTAGTCGATTGTTTATATTATACACCGTAGACCAATGAAACCCGACAGATTTTAAAGGTTCTTGGCCGCATTTAGAGACTAAAATGTCAAACAAAGTTTCCTGAAATCGGTCATATTTTAGAAATAAGGACAATATTTGAAAATTTGTTTCTTTTATAACTTAGTGAATCAGCGTAAATCGGCGTAAGTATTCCCCCTTAGTTTATCCCCACCATACATCAGGCGGGGACAAATGTGAATGATTTGTACGCAGCGCCAATTCCCATCTGTTCCCAGCGGGGACAAATATACAGTATACACACGCAACTCGTTTGTGTTGTGATTATCCGGTTCTGTTACGGATGTAGAGCATCGTTCAAGTTCTGCAGGAACAGAACTTTTCATAGCCTCATATATATTAGTTATTGGTTTTCAAGGGGGCAAAGTTATTGTTTAACCGCTCGTGCTAATATTGATACCCGAGCAAGCGAAAGATTCCAAAATTGAACCACGAGCGTAGCGAATGGTTCGAGAAGTGGAATCTTGAGCGTTGCAAAGGGTTTCAAGGCATATAACCATTAACATAACTTTGCCTCCGAGCGAAACACAACATTTTTCACCACACTAACGTGAGGAAAATACAGCTTTTTTTAATGTTATGGTATAGTCAGCAAACTAGCAGACGAGCTGCCTGATGGGAAGCGTTCATCGTCGCCCATGGACATAAGTCACATAGCAACATCATAGGAGCCACTTAACCGTTGCCGACCCTTGAGAACCCTAAATACATACCACTACTACTTTTTTAACTATGAAATATCAAAAAAATCAAACCAAATCAAATCCAAATGAACGTAATAAAAACTTATCATTCAAAATCATCATTTAAAAGTCAATTCTAGCAGCTAACATAAGGAAACAACTCAAAACTTGCATCTGATTACTTTGCTGTGGATAAAATACAACTTTCTCATTCGTTTTTGAACAATCAAGAGGGCTTTTACCAGTTGGTGTACTGAAAAATCATAATTAGGATAAGAGGCCGTGCGCGTGGAAGAGTCTGCCATCTTGTGACCTGAACCGGAAACATAAAGTGTACATTGACACTTCACGCCGATGCAAGTGCTGCTCTCTATATGCTCTATCTGCGTTGTAGGTTCTGCCATCTTGTGGGCTACATTGTAAGCTTGACTTTTACACTTTGTGCCAATAAACAAGGGGCTCCTGGCCTTCAATCCATACATAGAAAAAAAAAGACTACATAGATCGAGAAGGTCCGAATAATTCGTTATTAGAAAAATGGTCAGCAATTTTGATACGCCTTTTTATCGAAAAACGCGTTAGAAAAAATAGAAACTATTACTTATGAAACGATCGTATATTATGTTATATAATTGATTATTATTAGCTGTAACTTATTTTTCAAGTGATTTTCAAAAAAAGAAAGGTCAAGATAGCTTCTTCTTTCTAATGCTAAAAAACGAAGTACCTATAGAGTTTTACTTTTACTTAACAAAAGGTAAACAAGCCGGTCAAGAGCAGTCGGGCCGCCAGTCGTTGACACTAGTCAGGCCTGTAACAGCGCGGCTTACGTGGGCGATGACTCGCGTATGCGACGCGGCGGCCCAACGGCATTCGGAGATCGCCCACGTAGGACAGTTCCATAGGTATCAAAGGATTGAATTCACCCGCGCCGCGCCGCTTCGCGTTCGCGAGTTATTCGCTCAGGCAAGACACTGCCTTACATGCGT
Organism: Cydia pomonella; assembly: GCF_033807575.1. Lineage (NCBI taxonomy): Eukaryota > Metazoa > Arthropoda > Insecta > Lepidoptera > Tortricidae > Cydia > Cydia pomonella. Next base: position 7,178,609 of record NC_084724.1, read on the forward strand.
GCCGAGACTTGGCAAGCGTCAGGGACGCAGCTATTTGGTGGAATGAGATAGCAGTATCGCTACCTCCCTTTAACGCATAACTGCGTCCCTACGCTTACCAAGGCGTCAGTTTTCGTCTCTGTCCGGCCGATATCTGTCGACGCGACCAGAATGGCCAAGCGGCCACACACTTCAGTTCGTATTACACGTCAGGCCGAAACTTGAAACGGAACTGTTATTAGTGTTAGTGTGTGAGCTTTTGCGATTAACTGACAGATGAATATCTTCAGGCGAACTTGGGTTGGTCTCAGACTGTCTAGAGCACAATATGACTAATACACAGTGTAATATTTTGCCTATATCCCTTTTAGTCTACATCGGAAACCGTCTAGAACTCATAATGACTGTGGGGCCCCTTTAAAACTTTGCGTGGTCTGTAGAAACTAAGGGCAGAAAAAATAAAATACAAAAATAAAGAAATATTTTGTTTATTTCGCGTGATGTGTGAATCCTTACTTTTTGCGCAGTAGGGGATGATGTTATTAGGTTATTACCTTCGTAATCGTATTAACATTTTTCACTAGTAACTATGGTTTTAATTTTACGAGCATTGTAACAATAATACCTTATAAATAGATTTATCACACGTATTTATTTTAGTGTTTAATAATTTTAGTTTTACAAAGTGTAAGATAAATGTCCCAATGTTTGACAACTAATTTAAAAAAAACTGATACCCTGTTGAGGGTGTCAGCTAATGGAGCAGTGTCAAGCACTGGAACAGTTACACACACAACTGACGGCATACATAAAGTTTGGTTCTTATATTTTTTACTAGATACTAGTAACATTTGGTTGTTTTTATTAAAAACAGTATTATACAACATCTACATAAATAAATTACAGCTAGTAATAAAAGGTATTTTACATTCAATTATTCCACGTTTGTTAGATATGTTAGATATAAACATAACGATATTTTTTTATTAATTTAGTTTAGATAGCGCCACAATTAACTCTAAACGCATCTAAAATTATATCACTACTTATAACATAACATTCACAATTTCTTCACATTACAAAAAATATTAAAGGGTCTATCTATAAACGATTCGAACCCACGAACTCCTGAGACTGTTGGAGAACAATCTTACCATTTTTATTACTGTTCACTTTTCTTCACACAAAAAATTACAAAACGCAAATACGCTGAGATCCATTAATAAATTATGAAAACTACATTTCAAACGCGACAATCTTCAATCATCATCAAGAATCGGAAAAACGCATGTAATTAAAAAAATAACCCTGTACCGTACAACAGAGACTTCTTTATACGGCAGCGATTTTGATAGGCCATACGGTACAAGTGTTATTTTAAAATTATGATGTGTACTTAACGCTTGCACCGTCTGGGGTCTCAAAATCGCTGCCAACTTAGCTTGGTCTGACTACCAATGTCAACGATTAAATATGCCCCAATAACGTAGACTGTGAACGAACATTTTGGACTCATAAACGGGCCCTAAAATATGGTGGTTTCAAAATGACGGGCGTTTTTCCGAGCCTTGATCATCATGCTTTAGAAACCAAGTATACAATCTTCTTCTTCAGTATTCTCTGGAGAATATTTCAGTTCTATGTCCTCATCGCTGAATATCTCCTCATCGTTTTCCGTTTTTGTACCCTCGTCCTCTAGAACGCAGACTGTTTCCGAAACCTCGTCCATATCTGGAGCATTGTCCGTTACTGAGTCTTTCAGTGGATCTGGGTCTTCTATAACCTCTACAGACACAGCTTCTTGAGTCGCAATACCCTTTTCAACTGTTATATAATTATTACCAGTATTTATTACTTGTGACGTAGTATTAGCAGCATTCATGATAATTGGTATATTTGATTGGATGCAATTCGGAGTATTCATAGTATTACTAATTGGGATTAGTGTACCACCATTATTAAGGAGAGGATTTATAACCAGCATTGGCTGTTGCCCTATAGGGGGCACGCTATTGACTGCTTGAGGTTGAGTTAAAGAGGGAACAATGAAGTTATTATTTGGCAAAATGAAAACTCCTGGCATATCTCCTCCTATTGGAGGAGTTTGTTGTATTGGTACATTGGCGGCTGTCATAATACTTGTAGCGTTATTCATAACTGTACCTAACTTTGCAGGTGACTTAACCCTTAACTTTTTAGGTTGTCCTGTCTCTGCCGTCTCTGGTTTGCTGTCATCGTTACGTTTTTTACTTGTATTATTTGTGGTTGTTATTTCAGAAGGGGTAGAAGGGCTAGATTGAGATGCCGGCTTTCTATACCAGACGGTTGTACATGAAGAATTTTCTTCAGCACTTCCAGCTTCAGTTTCTTTTAATGAATACACATTTTCAATTACTGGTGTTACAGGTCCAGTGTTTGCATCTATTTTTGAGTTTACGAACGAGGAAAACGCATCATTAAATTGTTGGTTTTTAGAGGACATTGAATTTGTAAAAAACGTGTAGGTTTGTGGTGCTGTTGGAGCTTGCGGAAATGCCAATGGCGGGTTCATATTTGCAATGGTTGGTTGTATTGGTTGTGTTTGTGTTGTATTTAAGGTTACATTTTTCCCAAATTCTTTGTAAACAGTATTGGGATCGATTGTCGTGTTCGATTGCACGTCGTCTACTTTAAGATTAATAATATTACTTAGACACAAAGAAGCTCCTGAGCTTACTTTCGTTCCCAACAAATTGACTTGGTTTTGAGCAAACGAGAGTATATTTGCGAGGACTTTTAACTCTACTGTAGATAATGTATTAACGGGTGTGTTCAAGGCAGCAGCCACTTTGCCATCGGCATTAATAGTAAGCCGCACGTCTTTAAACCTGTCCAAAATGGAGGTAATCAGCGAGTTGACTTCCTTTGACAATTCGTCACTGTCTACAACGTCAGTAACGAACATGCTTGGAGGCACTGCAGTAACTGGTACTGCAGTATTCTGTGGTAACGGCGTAAGTGTAGGCATTGCAGTATTCTGTGGTAACTGTTTAAGTGCAGGGCTTGTCATTACTGAAGTAATTTGGCAATCGTCGTCGTCTTTCTCTGAATGATTGCCAGGTTTCCATGCATTTATGGTTGAAAGGCTAAACAAGCTTCGTTTTGGAAGATATATATTGTCAAGCTTTATTCCCGTTTTAATTGCGGGCTTGCAACAACACTTACATTCTTTGCTATCACATGTATGGGTAGTTCTAACAAATTTGATTGCATCAGAGTGCAATGCATTCGACGTATGGAGTTTGGTAATTACTTCTTCCCGTTTGTACCAGCAACATACTGCTTCGGTTGATACACTCCGTTTCTTTAATAGCTTTACAACATCTGGACGTATTGTGTTACTGTAGCATGTTGCTCTTAAATAAGTTTCTATGTTTCCTACAAAATCTACTTCATAGATTTCAATGAAGTCTTCGGCATAGTTGCGGAAAACTAGGACGGGATTCTGCGAATTTGCTTTTCTTAATGTCACTAAACGCCTATTCTCGGCTAATTTTGTAGGCGGGGGGTTTTTTGTACTTTAGTGCTTTTCCTATTAAACTATTTTTATCATTAGTTCGCTTTGCAGTTAAAATATTTTTCAACCATTCATTGGAATTAAGTTTCGGAGTTCTGTTAATATTTATGATGCTTACATCAATTTCTTCTTCTAAGTCCCGAACTACCCCAACATCGTCAGATTCTTTACTAGATGAAGGAACTGATTGTACGTCAGAAAAATCTAAATCAGGCTTCTTATAGACTTCTTTTTTGCGGCAGCAGCAAGTACAAGCACCTGGCTTGCACGGATGTGTCGTTCTTATGAAACGCACGTTAGGATATTTAAGAACTTTAGGATACAACGACATAACAAATTCATCCTTCTTGACCCAGCAGCAATTACTTATTTTATACCTACTCTCGTGTAAACTTGCCGCCTCATAGAGAGGCTTGTCTTTAAGGTTTTCGAAATAGTGTAATAAATTACCATCATTATCAGTGAAGTAAAAGAAATGTTCATTAGAAAATATGTCCTCTATTTCCAATAAGCTATTACGCAAAATACGTTGAGCTATTTCAGATGAAGTACCTTTTGATTTTCTTCGTTGTAAACTATTAATTTCAATTACATTTGGTTGTGTTGGTTTTACAGGGATTTCAGGTTTTTTTACGCGTTCTATTAGTAGATCTGGAGGAAAAGTTATTAGCGGTACATCATCATCCGAAGAGCTTAGTGATGTACTAACTGCGCCACGTTTTTGTACTTTACTTGCTTTAAGCAACTGTCCGCCATGTAACACTTGCCCATATCCTATTACTGCTGGAAGTAAAACACTACACTGTTTGCACTGTTTTAAAAGTTCACTATATTTACATGTGTCTTTGGGCGCCGCTTTTTCTGACTGTCCCTCTAAATCTTCAATTTTCACTTCCACGATTGGTTCATCTACAATTTCACTTTTCACAGAATCAATTTTAATGTTACATATAGCAGGTTCTGTTTCTATTTCTTTAATAGCCATTTCTTTGGTTGGATGATATATTCTTCGAAGTGTATCTTCTAATTCGCTAAATCTTCGTTTATTCTTTCGTCCTTTTTTCGGAGGCCCAGGAATAGTACGTAATACAGGTTTACTTTCTTTTATTATCCTGGCGGTAGTTTCTTTTGGGTCTAACCCAACGGGATACAAAGTTCTCCCCACAAACATATCGTCCAACTTTGTCGTGTAAACGATGGGTATTAGTTCTAGATCATGTACTACATTATTTAGTATATTTAGATCTTTTGTGTCTTCATTTGAGTTTTCGTCGACATCAACCACCTCTGTTTTGATATCTTCTTCCAATACTTCGACATCTGTGGACAAAAAAAAATATTATTAGATTACTACAATTGTACTTATACAATATTGTGTATATATACCTGTATTTGTACTTGTACAAATATGAGGCTTCACAGTGGATAATAGAAATGAGTAGTCGAAATGATCGGGTCGGATATATACTACTACTCATGCTTACAAACGTAGTTTCGTTCTCATTTTGAAACTACGTGTCGAATTGTAATTAAACTTTGCACATACAACATGAGGCATAGATATACGCCTGTAATTAGTAAACAAACGAAATAGAGCTAAAACAAGTTTCGTGTTAAAAACTTAAATTTGCTTTATTTTTTTACTATGGTATCCGAAGTCTGAAGCTACATAAACTAATTACAGGCATAGATATACCTTATCCTATTTTAAGAACGAGGTTTCAGTGCAATCTAGATACTCGGTTTAAATAAGAACGTAACACGTTTGTACCGAGAACCTAGCTTGCTGCAGACTCTTAAGCTGTCCGTACGTCTATCTGACAACGAGCTATTGAAATGCAATGCAAGAACGGCTATACTTAGGTCATACTGAGTGTTCCTGGAATCTTAACAATTCAAATTTTTATTTAACTTAATAACTTAATTTTCTCCAGAACTAACTTCAAAACAAGTGACAATTTCTCTGAAAACGACTTAATTTCAACGAAATTTTGATACTTAAACAATCTACAACATTTGCTAAAACTGTTCTTATACATCGTTTTGTATAATTTACTACCATAGTTTTTTGATGAATTTTTAAAAACTGTCCCTTCTCGTCACATATTATTAAAAGGCAAGATGAGAAGACGTGCTAATAGAAACCAATACTTGTTATTTAGATATTACGTAACAAAAGAGTACAATTCCAACGACAAAATCTATCAATTTTACATTTTTGCTCTAAAATCATTACCATAACTAATCTTAACAGAGTGCTAGTAAGTATGATTAAACGTATATTACACTTATATTAAGCATTTTATCTAAAAGTACTATATTTTTAATGCCTTATTCTGGAAAATACTATATTCCACCAAAAAATAATTGGCAACCCTATTCTGACCTTTGTGTTGCTTAAAGCCATGAGTCCTATATAGACATTTGATCCTCAGGAAAATCAAGATCGATTGACATTATTTACGAAAAACTGTCAAGTAGCCAATTCTATGACCTGCTAAGCTCGGTTCTCCATACAAACGCTCTCATTTTAAAACGACTAGCTAGATTGCTCTGAAACTTTGTACTTACAATAGGATAAGGTGTGTCTATGCCTGTAATTAGTTTGTGTAGCTTCAGATACCATAGTTAAATAAAAAAGCGGCCAAGTGCGAGTCGGACTCGCCCATGAAGGGTTCCGTAACATTTATGACGTATTAAAAAAAAAAACTACTTACTAGATCTCGTTCAAACCAATTTTCGGTGGAAGTTTGCATGGTAATGTACATCGTATATTTTTTTTTAGTTATATCATTCTGTTATTTTAGAAATTACAGGGAGAGGGGGGGGGGGCACATTTTACCACTTTGGAAGTGTCTCTAGCGCAAACTATTCTGTTTAGAAAAAAATGATATTACAAACCTCAATATCATTTTTGAAGACCTATGTATAGATACCCCACACGTATGGGTTTGATGAAAAAACATTTTTGAGTTTCAGTTCTAAGTATGGGGAACCCCCAAAATGTATTGTATTTTTTTCTATTTTTGTGTGAAAATCTTAATGCGGTTCACAGAATACATCTACTTTACTTACGAAGTTTCAAAAGTATAGTTCTTATAGTTTCGGAAAAAAGTGGCTGTGACATAAACGGACAGACAGACGGACATGACGAATCCATAAGGGTTCCGTTTTTTGCCATTTGGCTACGGAACCCTAAAAATCGGCCAAGAGCATGTCGGGCCATGCTCAATGTAGGGTTTCATAGTTACCATTCTGTCAGAAAAGACTAAACGGGGGCTATTATTAAGTATCATGTAGGTGATGTAGGTACATTACAAGCATAAGGGACTATTAAGAGAGTACCTTCTCAGAGCTTTGTACATCTTTTTACTAAGAAGAGAAGATTTTTCGCAACAACTCAAATACAGCTGGACCGGTCATGTTTGCTATAGTTTTAATTGAAAGTATTTTTTAAGCTTTTGTTTAACGATTTTTTAAATATTTTTTTGTTCATAATTTAGAGGGGTTTTCTTTCGGAGCAATTATTTCCGAAAATTTTAACTTTATCAATAAATGGTTTCTGGAGATCCGTATTCGTTTTGAAAGACCTATCCAACACCTCCCAGACCTACTACTACACTCGCAAGGGAATCAAAACCTACAGGGTACTTCCCGTACTCAGAATCTTGAAATTTGGTACGAAGCAACGTCTTATAACACAGATAAAGGAAAAATTGCGAAAACCGTAAAATTTTAGTATCAAATATTTTAAATAATTTTAAACCTAATAAAAATACCACAACTATGACTCGATTGTCGTGATGGGTGAACTTATACTTAAGTATATACATACAAGTTTGTACGGAATCCTCGGTGCGCGAGTCCGACTCGCACTTGGCCTGTTTTTTTTGGGAAATGTTCAAAATGGTGGAAGTTGGCATAAAATACATAAGTAAGTGTCATTAGCGTCTATGGCACTTAACACCATTGCGAGTAAGCCGTGATAATTAATAATTACTCAAAGAAGTAAGTACTTATTATTTGCTTAATTTTTTAAGGCTTATGAATCTTAACGCGAGATCTACAGCTCACAGCACAGAGCCCCTAGCCAGTCTGTAGCGTCGCTGAAGGCAAAATTATAGAGGTTATTATGGCTATCAAATTAATTTCCATTGCAAGAAACGTAGGTAGGATTGTGCGGTTATATATTTTAATATATGTGTATCTTTTTATTTATATATGTAGTTATGTATTAATAGGTTTATGGATATGTAGTTATTTTGTATAATATGCCTTTTGCACCTGACGCATCATATAGTATTTAGTTATGTTTCTAAGGTTAGCTACTTATTACTTCTAGTCTTGCCGTCACGTAAACATCTTAGTTTGACTATTTCGTATTTATCTCTCTCACTTGCTTAAAGGTTAGCTGGAAGAGATACCTGAAGGGAATAAGTTCGCCTTTGTACACATTTACGGTATTATTTCTGTGTTATTGTTTTGTGCAGTAAACTGTTTACTACTACTACTAGTTAAATTTTTAGATATTTTTATAATCAAGTAAGAGATTTAGGATCTTTAAAATGTGTAGGTTTGGAATAGCTCTTATAATTAGGTAGGTGTACCGGAAAAAAGTCGTATGTATGCGCATAGCTATATATATAGTATGGTCAATATGCAGTAAACTGTGTAGAAATAGATATTTTCCGAGTAAATATTCAGTAAGGAAAATAGGGACTACGTTTGTATGGAGCGCCGGTTGCCCACTATCCTCTTGAGTTGATCGACTACCTAGTTACTTTGTATACATCGCTCGCACTCGCATATTAGTGCGAGCGAGATGTATAGAAAGTAAGTTACGCGGACGTTAGCGAATATGTCAGTCTGACACTGGCTTAGGCAGTCGTGGTATGGCTAGTGGTGATAGTCAGACCAAGACAGATCTGCAACGATTTTAATAGCACACGTGGTGCAAGTGTTATTTATACGTCATAATTTCATAGAAGTCTGACGTTTAAAATAACGCTTGCACTGCGTGTGCTATCAAAATCGTTGCAGACTTGTCTTGGTCTGTCTCTAGGCGTAAAGGTACTTATCGCGCGAGTCACAAACACCAGTGAGTAAGACACTCGTAGTAACGATTAAATGTAAACAGTAACGCAAAACAAGAAACGTCTATTGAATCTTAAATACGTAAAGGTAAGATCAATCAAACAACATAATAAATGTTTATTGCGTATTAAGAGAGTATATCTAACAATATAAATACCTGAATCGAAATCCATCTTCACAATTGACAACATGATCACTGATCAGAGCTTCCTTTAAATTTGCCACTAAACTCTCTTCACAGATCTACCACATTCATTTTCACTTTTATTTACATGAAACATTTCTAGGTTATATTGTACAAATCGTTGTCATATCGCCGACGTACGACGGAGCGACTGAAGGGCAGGGGAGGGAAAGCAACGGAGTTCGGGTGAGCGGGGTGCGGTACACGGGGGGGCGGGGAAACCGGCGAGCGGGGAGGTGGAGAGGCGCGTTTGAACGAATTCGGCTACTCGTGCCAGTCATTTAGCTGTGCGGGGGAGGGGGGGTGTTTAAACTGTTTATTTATGCTACTAATGTAATATAATACTAATATACACTATTGCTCATATAAATGTTAAAATGTATGTTTGGCTGTTTTGACATTTGTTTCTCCATCACGTAAACGTATAACGAACTAAACGAATATTGATGAAATTTGGCATAAATATATTTGTATTTGGAAAAAAGACATAGGGCTAGTATCTACTTGTAATCTCGTATACAGGGATAGTATGATGTGTAACTTCTCATTCATTGAGTCGGTCGATTAAAACAAAAAAATTAGGGATGCAACGATACCGATGCCGATAATCGTAAACCGCAGGTTATCGTTATTTTTGACGATCATCGGTATCGTAAAAAGTATTACGATTTATAACGATTCTTAAAACTAGATAGATGTAAAAAAAAACGTGAAAAGGAATGCAAGACAGCATAGATGTTTGCGCTGGCAACACTAATGGTAGCATCTTTCATATTTTTGACGTTTGCCACTGACATTGACAATTTGTGACGTTTGTTTTTCGCGCGAGGTTTCTTTACCCATTGGGAAATATTGTGTTGTGTGTGGTATCTATTTACTGTTTTTATACGTCTTGGTGTTGTTTATAATAGAAAACCATGCCAAAAAGGCCGGTTTAATCCATACGGATATAAGAAACAGACTCAAACCAGATAATTTAAAAAAATTATGTTTTCTTAACAAGAATTTAAAAGAAATTGATTTTAATTACGACATTTAGGTGGTAAATCGTCCTTAAAACTTAAGTAAATGTTGATTTTACTGAGTTGACTTGTTTTATTAGATGTAAATTAAATAATCGTAATGCATTCGTTATCGCATTCGTTATCGTATTCGCTATTACGATACATTCGTCATTCGTATCGGTATCGTAATAGCCATATCGTTGCATCCCTGAAAAAAATACTATTGCATGTAAAAATACTCAAGTAAGTATAACGGGTTAGCACTGATTACCTAGCACGTTATCTTTTCGCGGATTAGCAAAGTAATTTTTTTGTTTAAATTAATATGGATTTCCGCAAAGTAACGCCTGATTATAGTCATTATTTGAGTCAGTCAATCACTCACGTTTTGCTGCAATTCTGTAAACGAGGGTAGTTTCTTGCCACCCGTTTCGCCACTGTTGACCTTATACGTCAATCAGCCGGTGCGAATGGAGCTTCTATCGATAACGACAAAATCTAAAAGTGCACATGAATCGAAAAAAATACAATTAATGAAACTTTTATTATATTTACAGTACCATGTTATATAATACCATAAGTAGGTAGTACTTAGGTATATTAATATTTAGAAAAAAATATGAGTTTAAAATAAAATAAAAATCACATACTTACAGGTAACAAATTTAACAACAAATAAATATTAATTTACTGGCGTTATTTGATTGTAATTTTAGCATTGGTTGGTATGATTGACTGGTAGAGAGAGACATTTGTACATTGTGCGTTTTAGTATTTTATGCAATAATGTTTTATATTGTAATTGTAATAAATAAATATTGGTATTGATGTGATATTACTAGTGTCTTGCTCACGGGAAAAAGTTCTTTAGCGATGATTTAAAAAGGGCATATAAATATTATTATACTAGGGTTCTGTGAGCTGTAGACATCGCGATAAGTCTCACTTGGTCGATATAACAGAGTACTCATAATGGTCTTAAGTGTCATAAATGCTAATGGCACTTAAGTCCTTTACACCAAATTTTAACATTTTTCCGAAAAACTAAACGAGAAAAAATGGATTCAACTACTGACTCTGCTTATATCTGCCACGAGAATCGGTTGAGAAATGCGGTCTGTAGAGGAGAATAGCAACATAGTAACAAAAATACATAGTTACATCTGATTTCTGATACTCTTCCTTTTTAAATTCCATTTCATATAATAGTAGGTATTTAAGAACATTTTTTTTACCATTTTCGTATTTTAAATTCACAACGTATTATTACGCCACGCTAGCCGAGCGAGCAGCTGACGCATCGATATCCCCGTCTCGCTCACTTCCAGTGTCAACAAAATGGCACCCGCGCGCCGCGGGCGCGTCACCGCACGTCGCGCGCCTCGCCCCCTCGTGCTGCGTTTAGACTGACCGGTCGGTCGAGTAGCACAGTTCATGTATTTCTTATTTTCGTTGTAGTTGCTTCTTTTTTTGATTATTTTTAATTAAATTAGTGTTGTTAATACAATAAATTCATAGATAATTATCTTCTATTACTCTTTAGTGCCTGTTTATCTTTAATTAGCCTTCGGAAAGCGACAACTGTATCTATATTTTGACTGCGCTTTGGACTGATGTATTAGTGTTTGTCACTTATTTACTAGTTACTACTCGGACTTCCATTAGGTATATTAAAATCTGTTTTGACTAATAACCAGTATAACTTGGCCTTAACATAGAGTCAGGCAATTGATAAACAATAGGTAGGTACTTATTTTTAAATGCCGCAAAATTAAAACATGCAGAAGTTATCTATGCATAGTAGAAACAATAAGTTTTGATACTTTTAGCTTATCATCCGATGAAGTTACATGGGACATGGGAATTTACACTAAGGCAAGGGATTGCATATTTTTAATTTGAATATAAAAGAATTTAAATTACATACATATAAAAAACGTGCTCATTTATCATGTTTCATGCACTTAAATATATTATTAAAGTAAAGAAGGTTTGTGTTATGTAACTTTTGTATTTCAGTGTTTTTATTCTATTCAACAAGGAGATAGTACGCACCGTTCGCACAGTGTGCAGTGTATATAAAATAATTATACATAATATTTTCTGCCCTCCGGGCGGAAAGCGTCAACGAGCAAAGTTAACGCTGCGCTAAACGAAGTTGCCGCTGTCCGCCTCCGTCGAGCAGATAAATAGTATGCGCACCACGGGAGGAAACGTAGGACATTCCATCCCGCGTGTTTGCCACCCTCGCCTTCGGCTCGGCACGCAATTTCCTACTTTTCCTCCCTTGGGACACAAATAACTATTATTGTTATTTCTTTTTAACTCTAATTTTGCCATCAGTTATATACCAATATTCCAATTACTACACTGAAATCACTTTCAATAGTAGTGTCATTAGTAAAGTTATGTCATTAGTGCTGATAGTTTCTTGACCTTGACAGTTTGATCAAGTATCAAAACCAGGTTAGCGAACTAAACCTGCTTTGAGAACTGTAAACGCCTGCAATTTAAAACAAGCATCTCTTTCTAACAGCTAAAATTGAAAAGAGACGCGACCAACGCGACGCAGTTCTGTTTGTAATGGTTAAAAATAGTTACACCCATAGCAGCGAGCAGCAAGCGAAGCTACTTTGTGAATGTGGATGACATTGTGGAAAGCGCGGGGCGGGGGAGGGTGCAAGCAGGTAATTTGAGCACTAGCACACACAAACATATTGGCACGTTCACGTCCCTTGATTCTGTCTAGCGTCTGTGGCATCATTTCTATGTGTGCGTGTCGAGAACGGAGTGCGGGGCGAAGCGGGGTGAAGCGGTGGTTTGTAGATGTAGGTGTGCGTTGCGAGGTCACTCACACAGAGCAGTGCTTCCCCGTAGCGGCGCAGTGTGGTTTCGTTGATAAGAGACAGCGATAAGCGGTGTAGATAATGAGGAAGAATATTTTCAGAGTATGTAGATTAAAAAAGTAAATACTTTCATTGCTCGTTTCCTTATTAAAATCAATAACGTAGTATAGTATAAGTAAATTAAATTATTCTTTTCATGATTTAAAATTATTGTAGGTATGCATTGGGTGGTTTGGGAAAATTATTTAAAAAATATTGTATTGCAGACTGTATTATAATTTCTTTTTTTGCACATCAATATATTTAATGCCAAGTAAATACCTACCTAGTTCTTTTAGCATTAGAAAGAAGGTAAGTTGTCTCGACGTAACTTGTTATTAAAAACACTTAACAAATATAAATCATAAATAATAATTTACATTATTTTGTTACTAATTACTAAAATGCGTTTTTCAATAAAAAGACTTGTCAAGATTGTTAATCTTTTATCTAATGCTAAAAAGAACGAAGTATAGTGTACCTACCTAATCTAGTAGGTACTCTCTCTATGTTAAACATAAAATCCCAATTACTACCAAGTATAAATAAATAACGTAATCTGCTCTGCTCATATGTGTTCTGCTACGGCTGGAAAGTGCCAACATTCGGCCCGCTGCGCTAAACGAAGTAGCCGCTTGACGGCTCCGTCGAACAGAAAAATAGTATGCACACTCGGCTAGAAAATAATCTCTCGCCACGGCTGACAGTTACATGTGATCTGAGACATTATGTATGTATTATGTGTACCACTGAAGTTAATTAAATAAAGAGGCTCTATACCGCGCCCCTCCAAATCGCTATTTCTAATAATATGGACACGACCCTAACGCAACTTATCAGCAATGCGGCCTTTAACGTTCCTATTGTCCAGAATATAAAGTTTAATTTCGTAATTCGTAGCTGTACATGTGAAAGTTCGATTATGCGAGAATGAATGCCCGCGGAGCAGAAGCGTGTTGGCTTGTTTTTAACCGACTTCTAAAGCGGAGGTATCAAATCAACTTGTATGCTTTTACACCTATTAAGATTATTCATACATATGTATTTATTAATTGATACTAATCCATTATTGTTAACAGATAAAAGTTTATTATATTATTACACCACGATCAAAATACGAAGTAGGTGTTATTCATAGTACAGCCCAACAAAAAGGGACCTATTTTTGTTAACAACACTTTTTAATCGACTTCAAAAGAGATAGTTCTCAAATCGTCGTGTTTTTTTATATAAGTTTGTCACAAACCAGTCAGTATGTGCCCCGATTACTCGAAGACGGCTGAAAAAATCTAGGGAACCCTTCAGATACATATCTACTATCATATTATACTCTCTATTACTCCTGCCGATTCAAGCGACATAGAGGCAGATCAGGCAGATAACGAAATTATTATTTTTATCGCGGTAAGTAGCGCCCATCTCCAGATTGAATGTGTTTTTAACTATAGAGACTATACATCTCTATTGTATTGTATTAATTATTTATTTTAAGATTATTATTATGTAATGTTTACCCAGGTATTGGCTGTTGTATTTATAAATGTTGTTATGTATTTTTCATGTCACTATATGATGTTACTATAAATGTTGTATTGACTTGTAAAAGAGCCCTTGAGGCCTACTTGCAGAATAAATTTTTGAATTTTGGCCATTTTCGTATTTTTAGGGTTCCGTAGCCAAATGGCAAAAAACGGAACCCTTACGGATTCGTCATGTCTGTCTGTCCGTCCGTATGTCACAGCTAGACGTGCGCGCCGCGCCGGCGCCGCCGCGCCGCGCCGACTTCGGAACGCGCCGCCGCCGCCGAGACATTCTCTCGGCGCGCCGAAGATGGCCGAAGCGCGATAAATTAATCGAATTCAGCCGAGCTGGACCGAGCGTTCACGAACGTGTGGCTGGCGGGGAAGAGCGGGGCGCGGGGAGGGTAAAGACGCGAGCTTTTTTCTCACCGTGTTGTCAATTCAGCGTTGCCAGATCGTCCTAAAAGGGACGGTTTTCCGTCCTTTTTAATGCCACACCGTCCTTTTCCCGCCCCTTCCAAGCTACCGTCCCTTTTGGGAATCAAGTGCCTAAAATAATTAATTTCAAAGTGACGAACGACAATTTACTTTGCTATATGGTCGATAAATATCTTCCATCCACGGCGAATATCGAATGTGTAGCATTGGCTTATATATAGTTTTATAAAGCTTCATTTCTCACTTTGTAGTAGCCTATAGTGTTTGACAGGTGTACCAACATCAGAATTTTTTTTATTCATAATAATTACGAGTCATGTAAAGAACACACACAGTAGTTAGTAAGTGCCTAATAAAAGTTTTCATTCGGTCATACGCAATTATTTTTCTTTAATTTAGTACCTACTGCTGGATAGCTGCTAGATTTTTTTTTATTAAAAAAAAATACCCACGCCGGCGCGGCGCCACCACGCCGACCCCGACAGGTCGGCGCGCCGCCGCTGGGTAACAGTAGCGCGGCGCGCACGTCTAGTCACAGCCACTTTTTTTCAAAACTATAAGAACTATACTGTTGAAACTTGGTAAGTAGATGTATTCTGTGAACCGCATTAAGATTTTTACACAAAAATAGAAAAAAAAAAACAATAAAATTTGGGGGTTTCCCATACTTAGAACTGAAACTCAATTTTTTTTTCATCAAACCCATACGTGTATGGGTGTGATGAAAAAAACTAGTTACTAGAACTCGTTCAAACCAATTTTTGGTGGAAGTTTGCATGGTAATGTACATCATATATATTTTTTAGTTTTATCATTCTTTCATTTTAGAAATAACAGGGGGAGGGGGAGACACATTTTACCAATTTGGAAGTGTCTCTCGCGCAAACTATTCAGTTTAGGAAAAAAAATACTTATATTAGAAACCTTAATATCATTTTTGAAGACCTATCCCACACATAGATATCCCACACGTATGGGTTTGATGAAAAAAAAATCAGTTCTATGGGGAAACCCCAAAATTTATTGTTATTTTTTCTATTTTTGTGTGAACATCTTAATGCGGTACACACAGAATACATCTACTTACCAAGTTTCAACAGTATAGTTCTTATAATTTCGGAAAAAAGTGGCTGTGACATACGGACGGACAGACAGACATGACGAATCTATAAGGGTTCCGTTTTTTGCCATTTGTCTACGGAACCTTAATTAGGGTACCAACAGGGTAAGTATGATTTTTTTTCGCTTCAACCCTATGTATTATTATTACTATTTATGATGTTCCGGAAATTGTAGTTTAGGCCTGACGACGGGTTATTGGTTCTCACGGTGTATACTATAAATCAGAATATGCCGTTGTTGACAGGTTACCATGGCACCACTTCATGTTTACTACGTTTATTTCTCGAAATTGTAAAGTGCTCGTTTTTCGACGTTAGTCTTTTGTCTTTGTAAATTTTAGTGTCCGAATGTGTTTATTTAAATGTAAGCAGGTTTGAAGTGAAAATTGTTGGTAAAATATTATATTTTTGAAACAATTTTAGACTGTGCTATGTTCAAGTTTGGTACAAAAGAAATGTTGACCTAATAGTTAATTAAGAAGGATAAGTAGTCATAGAAGCGCATAGAACTTATTAATTTAATAATTTAGTAGGTAAGTATCATTTGTTGAGTATAAAGTTTAAAAAACGATCTAAAATACTAAAGTAAGAATTGAATTTAAAGACTTTGTTGGCTCGTTATCAAGTTGGTGTGATTATATTTTCATTTAGTTTGTTTTCCAACAACTCAATCAACCTAAGACGTAGTAATACATCAACCAAATCAAATTTGGAAGCTCTTAAGGACCTCTAAATTAGCCTTTGTTTGATCTAAACTTGAAGTGACAGCCTGTATAATATAAGTACTTGATAAATTGATTGAGCGAGAGAAAATGCTTTTGTGTGTCTGTTCTTCTCTACAGGCCGCGTAGCCAACATGCAAATCGCTTACGCTTCGTAGCGATCGATACGTAACTGTCGCTGTCGCACGAATATGGAAGAGTGACAGAGAGACACAGCGTTTCGCTGTCGAAGCGATAGCGATTGTCACCTTGGCTAGGCCGGCAGGTCTCATTTCTCAACCGATATTCGTGAAATTTAGTGAGCAAGTCCAATTGTTTTTTTGTCGATTCAATTTTAGATTTTTTTCAAAATGGTGGAGCTATAAGATGTTTGTGAACCTTCGGCTCACAGAGCCACTATAGTTTCCTTCCTTCTTCCTCGCGTTGTCCCGGCATTTTGCCACGGCTCAAGGGAGCCGGAGGTCCACTTGACAACCTTGACAAACTTGAAAATCGACTACCATCTGACCTCCCAACCCAGAGGGTAAACTAGGCCTTGTTGGGATTAGTCCGGTTTCCTCACGATGTTTTCCTTCACCGAAAAGCGACTGGTAAATTAAATATCAAATGATATTTCGTACATAAGTTCCGAAAAACTCATTTGTACGAGCCGGGGTTTGAACCCACGACCTCCGGATTGCAAGTCGCACGCTCTTACCGCTAGGCCACCAGCGCTTCAGAGCCACTATAGTTTACTTACTTTAATTTGAGTTTTATAAACAGATGGCAGACTGAGAGATGGTGTGTCCGTGCCATTCCTTCTCAACCTCGATCCGGAGGGTGGTTATGAAAAAACTAAGCAGGATCGTGAAAAGCTGCCGAATATCTTCTGTAAGTTCTTATTTACGTATGTTATAACAAAAGTTTCTGAAATATGTACTTCAAATAACGTTTTGACCTGGTTTTAAACAATGTAATATAAAAGAAGTCCAGAGATGCGTTGTCAGGATATTCCCGCAAATGGAGTTTAATTACCTACGCAATTGCAAACTCAATGCTTTTTAGTTTACAACCAACAATCTATCTTTTTTCTGTTGCCATGGCGCTCTCCGCACAAGATGAGACCTAACCAAGAAGTGAGACATCGCTGTACCGAGGAATGGGCGACTTACGATAGTTTTGGTTTTTTAGTGAAATGGGAGGCAAGCTAGGCAAGCTCTGTTCGCCCCAGGTCCAGTCTGTGGGCTCCGTGCTGGACCGAGTCATCTCACAGCCCAGCAGCGAGGCCCACACGGTTCTGTACAAACTCGCGGACTTCCATAAAGGTAAGAAAGATATATTAGGGCCAAACTTGCTCTTTTGTATTCTCGGGCACTCACTGAGTCAGGATGGCCGTGTGGGAGATAATAAATTGAATTGAGTGCCATCTGTTAGATTTTATGTCACATTAGGATTGCAAAAGGGAAGAATAGTTGAGAGAATCAACTTTTTAGCGTCACTCGTTGCCATGGTTACGATTAGTTGTCCAGGGGACAAAAGTTCATTGAAATACTGATTTTATGGTACTTAAATGTATTAAACTTGCGTTTTTGTGGTCGTTATAACCAATGTCCATAATGGGCCCCCTACTAAGCATGTTAATAGAACGGCATACAACGTCTCTTCAAACAAACTGTGCCACTGTTGTCCCTTGGACAACGGGACAGGATAACAAAACAAAAAAAGTTGATTCACCCACTTAGGAACGCATTGCTCAACTGTGTCGCATATATATCGCATCTCACAGGAAGGTCCATGCGGTTTTGTACAGATTCTGTTTCTTGTACGAACGAACTATTTTTCTGATTATGCACTTAACTTTTAGGTACCTGTAAATAAGCAATATGTTCCATTTCACAATATTTTGCAATATTGCGTAAAGAAAGGTTTTATTTTTTATGTGGTTCATGCCATCTTAACTGTGTATTTTTTTTAATAATGCTATGAATTCGCAAATGTAAGGATAGAAAATTATTTCCCCAAGGCAGATATTATTTTCTATATTTACAGGAGGTCTACTGCTAGAGACGTATGCTAAAGGAGGCATGGTAGCGGCAGAAAAGCTGATTCGCGAGGAGTTCGCAGCCTACATGTACGCTGGAGGGCGCGGGCGAGTCATCAACCGCGCGGAGTACTTGCGGTGGAAGTTCAGAGATCAGGAACAGGTATACAAACCCGATACAACAGAATTAATAGACATAGGTGGATGCAAAATGCTTATGCGAAAGAGTTAAATATATTATAACACGTTATTTGATGTGAGTTCGCCTCTCTACAGCTCTATTGAAATAAGCGCGGGTTTCGTCCAACATACTTAATCGTAAAGGACGCACGCGGAAATCTGCAAAATACCGCACGAAAGGTGAAGTTAAATTTTGCGTTAGGCTGCTCAGTATTTAAGCGAGATTTAATTATTTTGTGAATATCAGGGTAATATTGTATTTGTTTATAGGCAGGGTAGGCAGTTGACAAAACGTATTGTGGATACTGTAGGATATTGTAGGTCCTGTGTTTTTTTTTGCTAGATTACATTGACGATGCCTGCGTTGCTTATTAGATAGACAACTGATACGTTTAGCCTTTCATATTTATACTCAAATCCAGGTGGTCCTGCCGATCGAAGCGTCGTTGTCTCCACATGATCCCCTGGCGAAGTGGGAAGACCACATGTCTTGCTGGCAAATGAGCTATCGCGGCGCGCTGGGCGAGTCGCTGCTGCACGTCCTCATAATTTGCGATACAAAGGTATTATCAATATAGGGTGTATTCCTATTTGTTCCCACCGGAAACAAATGGGAATAGGTGCATCCATATAAATTAGTACTATTTGTCCCCCATTTTAAGTATGGCAGCGGTAACGTGGGGCGGGGAGAAATGGGAATAGACCCAAAACAGTAGAACCGTCTGCAACCGCCGTAGGTATGTCTGGTTTAGGGCTTGCAATATCGGACGGTTTCCAATTCCGGAACTGATTTTCGATATTGGGTCCCAATTCCGGAATTCCGGAACTGGTTCCGGATTTGGGGTTCACCATATTTTTATTAGATCTTTTAATAAAAAACAAAAAATGTGAAATTCTCATACTTTACGTATGTCAAAGAAAGTATTGTTTAACTTGAAATTCATTTGAAGTACTATTAATCGAGATTTGATGTGTGATGTGGTACCGGTTTCCATCTCTTATATCTGCATACCTATACATAACTACTTTATTTTTCGTTATCCTTCCATTATAATGTATTTATCTTTCAGATCCACACCAGGCTCGCTAGAACCCTTCTTAAATGTTTTCCAAAGCTATCTATGGATGTCGTAGAAGGCGAGGAGTATTTAGGTAAACACATTAACAAATCTTTCTGTTCGTAAAATGTCAGGATAGCCGTGTTGGAAATGTCGATGTTTTGTTTAACTATTCAACGCCATCTATTGAGTCTCATGCATCACTTAAGCTTAAACTAGAACACACAAACATTAAGAATTATATTTCTATGTGTTTTACCGGATTTGTTTTCTTTACTTCCACTTAATTTTCAGGAGCCAGTTCTTTACATTTAGCAATAGCGTACAGTAACAACGAACTGGTACAAGATCTAGTGGACTGTGGTTGTGACGTCAACCAGCGAGCGATTGGTAAGTAAACATTGTGGCAAATTAGATTTGTAAACCGGGTTTAATTTTCGCATGGTGGTCATATACTCTCATATTTTGCCTAGTATCTTCGACTCACTTTTCCCAAAATTCCAGGCAGTTTCTTCTTGCCCCGCGACCAGCAGAAAGTTCCTCCAGCCCGACAGACCAACTATGAAGGGTTGGCGTACCTGGGCGAGTATCCTCTGGCGTGGGCGGCGTGCTGCGCCAATGAATCCGTTTACAACCTGTTGTTGGAGTCCGGCGCGGACCCGGACATGCAAGACTCGTTCGGCAACATGATACTGCATATGGTCGTCGTTTGTGACAAACTGGTGTGTATTGTCGTCCCTTCATTATCGTCAACATCGAAATGACGGTGAAGCCCTCCACATATGATGCTGTGGCCACATATCTTAATTTTTTTCCTTTGAAGGTGGAAGTGAAGGTGAAGAATTAAAAATAAAGGCATTCCTTACCAAAATTTCAGTGCCTTTTGTCTAAAAAGTATTATTAACCACTGTATTTTTTTATTAGGACATGTTCGGCTACGCTCTCCGCCACCCGAAAGTTCCAGCCAGCAACGGGCGCATGAACCGTGCCGGCTTCACTCCCCTCACCTTGGCCTGCCAGCTGGGTCGAGACTCCGTGTTCAGAGAGATGCTTGAGCTGTCCTGTAGGGAGTTTTGGCGGTACTCTAACATCACGTGCTCTGCATATCCGCTAAATGCTTTGGATACGCTTTTGCCTGATGGACGAACAAGTAAGTTCCTCCTTTTTCAAGTTTGCTTCTAATTGTTGAGGTCCTTGGCTTGGATAGAAGGGTTTCAATGGGCATCTCTGATAGTTGCTGTGGTCTTCAGCTTAGTGGAACTAAAATAAACATACACAAACCTGATAGCTCTGTCGACAACTATTCTGATTGAAGCCACCTTCTGTCCAGGATTAATTGGAACACTTGGATCCTGTAAATGAACTGCATTATTTGACGATCGTATGTCGACTGGGCCCACTCCGGAAAAAAACATTTCTTTTACCCAGTTAATTTTAATCGTGATTCACTTGATTGAGGATATTGCATCGCAGTAACGTTGTGCTTTAGTAGTGATGGCGGGTACTGTACTGGCTACTGATGTTATAATATTTGACCATATTTTATACACCTATACTTTTCTACTCTAGATTGGAACTCGGCGCTTTTCATAATCCTTAACGGAACAAAACAAGAGCATTTGAATATGTTGGACGGAGGGATCATCCAAAGGCTCTTAGAAGAAAAGTGGAAAACTTTTGCAAGAGTAAGTTCCTAATTTTAATACTTTCTCTGTGGCAATAGTTAATATTTGTAGCATTGCCATTAACCCCCTGTCAAGTCAAGAGCGTCTCTAGCCGATGGACCAGGGGGCATAGAAAATGTAATATTTGATCTCTTTGCTGCCCCTGGCGAACGACCTTGTCTGGCTTACCGGGGTCTCAGTTTGCCAGCTACAAAACAAACTTGAGGTTAATAATATAAAATAATGTATATATTCAGGGCCGAATCGACTGGATGCGAAAGTGAATATTCAATGTTCAGATAACTAAAACAGCTCCCACTCCTTTAAATTCTTCCCTCGAAACCTTTCAGAACAAATTCCTCAAACGGCTGCTGATTCTGCTGGTTCATCTTATACTGCTCTCTGTGTCTGTGTACCTTCGACACAGCGCTGCGGAGGCCGAGGCTAATCCTGAATGGAGACTTGAGGTGAATTTTAGCTACAATTATCTAGAAGGTACTGGAAGATAAAAAAGCCAAAGCATGATGGTGGGTAGTAACAGCTACGACTCATCTGGATCTCTTATCTTGTGGGACGGGAATAACCTTAGTGTACAATCACAAACTGTTTAAGTTATTTTTAGGTGATGCGAGACCTTATATTGTTCGGGGAGGGATGTGTCCTTTTCGATTGCCTGACGCCCAATCCTGTTAAAACTGGCGCCCGTTTAGGTTAATTACAGTGCCCCAGCCATATCGGCACCTGGTCGTACCACTCGCATCACCGTAAGACCGCCCCTATAGGGCCATTTTGTTTGTGTACTATTCTTACAACGATGGTGATGATTCTCCTCTGATTTCGGATACAGCGTCTGTGTGCTCTGGAGTAAGCATTTCCAGTGTAGCTGTTCCACTATCTGGTACGCCTTTACCATGGCTCGCATACCCTAAAGCAGGAAGTTTTTTACAATTGCCTATAATCAAGAGCCTCATTTTACATTTTATATCATTCAGATAACAGACGCTCGAGGCGGTATCAGACTGGCGTGCGAACTGGGCACCATAGTCAGTACGTTATGTTACATCATTCTTCAACAAGGCGACGAACTCAAAAACCAGGGCGTCGTCGCTTACTTCAAACAATTGGTGAGTGATCAATATTTACTTAAGAAAAGACAGTTTTTTGCAACTCTCGCTCAAGTGTACACTCAGGCAGTGGTGTAGTGTAGTTATATAATAACCATTTTGGTATATCCGCAGATTCACGAACCAGCAAAATTCATCTTCCTAGTATCGAACCTGCTCCTCTTGGTATGTATACCGGCGCGATTAATGCGGCTGCCTATGCTGGAAGAGGCACTGCTCATCTTCCTTCTGCCTGGCTCTTGGTTTCTGCTCATGTTCTTTGCTGGGTATGATATTTACTAATCTATGCAACTTATACGAGTCCGTCACTGGCAATGAAAAAAGCTCATAAAAGGAGATCTGCTTTTGGTGTGCTTAACTAGCTGTGTAGAAAAAAGGGGTGACCCTGCTACTACCATGAAGGCTGAATGAATTACTCGAATTCCAGCATCTCCACCATTTCAGTCGCAACATCTATATATCTACACTCAGAATGTATAGATCTGCATTCATTTCACATCGGCTTCAACAAATGCGGCGATAATTATGTAAATCCTGTTTCAAACATACTTTAGATCGTTTGACTTGAGTTCATTTCCAATACAGGGCAGTGCGACTGACG
This sequence comes from Cydia pomonella, assembly GCF_033807575.1. Lineage (NCBI taxonomy): Eukaryota > Metazoa > Arthropoda > Insecta > Lepidoptera > Tortricidae > Cydia > Cydia pomonella. Next base: position 7,201,759 of record NC_084724.1, read on the forward strand.
GGTCCGTTCGTGACGATGATCTACAGCATGATTACTGGCGACATGTTCACCTTCGGCATCATCTACTGCATCGTGCTCTTCGGTTTTTCGCAGTCTTTCTACTTCCTATACAAAGGTACGTGTTACTATTTTCTTATGTCGCACACTAGCAAACGAGCCGCCTGATGGGAAGATAATTGTCGCCCATTTAATATAAACAATATCAGTGGAACATCTGTTGCAGCCCTATGAGAACCGAATTCTTGCTTCTTCAAAAGCTTCATAGCGCAAAGGAAACTCGGAGGGTAACTCATCTACATGCTGCATCTTCTTGGGGGAAGTGAGAGTAAAGTCCAGTTATTTTTGTGTGCGAAATAGCTAGGAAGTAAGGATGAGTTTTGTTCCTTTGACGGGAGGTACGGTGGTAGGTATAAACGAAATGGTTGCACCAGTTTAAAAAGTTTTTCAGGCCATTTTCCATTTTAAAAATGGTAGAAGCAAATAGAAAAACTCACTTAATTAATTACTTAATGTTTGCTTTTTCAGGGTTCCCTAATGTTTCATCCACTTTATACTCCAGTTACCCGACCACATGGATGGCTTTGTTTCAAATCACACTGGGAGATTATAGTGTAAGTAAAAGGCATCATCTTTTTATGGATCTTCACAACGACCGATTGTGTGCTGCAGAAATTCAACGATTTGAGTAATTGTCGTCGGTTCAACTTTGTTGGGAGCCTTCCTGTGTTACGTTTCTAGTATATGGCCAGCATTCAAGAACCCTTTGTCCCACCCAGCGGCCATCGGTTCTTCCAGCAATAAGTCACCCATTGCCACTTAAACCTGGTAACTCTATACATTTGTCATGTCGATGGAATGAGGCTTGGTGTGTCCTTAAATCTTGAATGACAGACGAATTTTGCGTCTCTTTAGTGTGGGGTGATTCACGCGGTGAACTGTAATGTGATTGTGTTGATTTCAGTACTCAGACCTGGGCATGACCTCGTATCCAAACCTGACGAAATCCGTGTTCACTCTATTCATGATCTTCGTGCCGATCCTACTCCTCAACATGTTGATCGCCATGATGGGAAACACTTATGCACATGTCATTGAGCAGTCTGAGAAGGAGTGGGTTAAACAGGTCAGAAATGATACAAAAAGTGGCTCAATTATTTGGATTGTCTCAATTATTCGAATAGGTACTTATTGGAACTTTTATGTACTTAAATCTCTTCCATTTCCTCACAGTGGGCAAAAATCGTCGTCTCTCTTGAACGTTCCGTGGCGCAAGAGGATGCACACAGATACCTGCAAGAGTACTCCATTGGCTTAGGCCCCTCGGATGACCCGCGATACGAGCAGCGCGGCGTCATGGTCATCAAGAGTAAGGATAAGACGAGAGCCAAGCAGCGGAAAGGCGCGTTAGCGAATTGGAAGGTAAAGCAGATTTTACGGGAGAGGAATTTATTTTATAGGACCTACCGCGATCCAAGAGGAAAAGTAACTGCAATCATACTTCTTAGGACTGGCGCCCTAGACGGCCCTCGGTACGAGCAAACAGCACGTACATACATACATATTACAAGTACCTATTTCGCGTTTCGGAAAGTATAAGTTCGCGTGTGGAGTAGCAAACCAGGCACATAATTTCCAGTCAATGACGTTCTTTTTGTTTCACAGCGCGTTGGGAAAGTTACGATAGCAGAGCTGCGAAGACGAGGAATCACGGGCGAAGACCTTCGTAGGCTGATGTGGGGTCGTGTGTCTATTTCCACGCCCACCAAAGCACCTCTTGGGTAATATCATAAATATTAATGTTGTTTAAGTAGGATGGGATAGGATGCAAAGACTTTCTGATCATAAATAATAAGGGTTTTTTTCACAGAAGGCGCCCACAAGCCCCACCACCGGACTGTGTGGCGGCTGCAGAAGTCAGCCAAATCGGCCTCTCGGGTGGGGACGCTCTCAACGGAGTTGGGACCGCGCTGTCTTCCGCTCTTGATGTCATGGCGTTCACGCATGACCTGGATTTAGGGTCCACTGGTATACCTACTTAAAAACTGCCAATTTTGCCTTATGTATGGAGTGCTCACAAAATTTTATTGCTATTTACCTATGCATAATGTAACTTTACGAAATTAAGAGTAAGTCTTGGTCTCTGTTAGACACTGTACGCTGCAACATCATGTTCTTTAGAAATCTTTCCATACAAGGTAACGCTTTTTGCAGAGTAAGGCGTCAATAGTAGTTAGATTGACAATGTCTATGTTTTCGGTCTTAACTTACATAATTTTGCAGGCACAGACCAAATGAAACAACCAACGCCAGACCTCCTTGTAAACGGGAAAACCATCCCAAAACCAGGCCAAACTACAGTCAGTCAACCTGTACAACCACCTTCAAGCCAACCAGGCCTTGCAGTTCCAAAAACTGCCCCTATAACTGCGCCTGTATCTGGAATAGGGCTACAAGTGCCTTCTGTTCCAACAGTTACAGGTGTTCCAGGAGGTTTGCCAGGAGCTGGTATAACAGGACAAGTTCAAAGCACTCCAGGTGTTTTGCAAGGCTCAGGACCTGGGCTAAGTATACCTGTGCAAGGTGTTCCTGCGCAAGGTATTCCTGTGCAAGGTATTCCTGAGCATGGTTTGCCAGTGCAAAGCATAACTAGACAGGGTATGCCTGGGCCAGTTGCTGGGCAAGCAGCGTTAGGGCAAGGGACTGGAATGGGTCAGATTACTATGACGCAGGATATGTTAAAAATTGGAGTACCGCAGCCACCTGGTAAGTTGATTTTTACTATGCCCCTTTCGTGGTTATTTTATAAGCAGCAAACGCGCGCATGTTGGGAACGACTCCTTCGGAAGGCTCCGCTACAATCATCTCTGATGGGTGTTCATTACCCTTTATGCTTTCTTTGATTTGAATGTAAACAGGGTTCCTTGCGAAGTTTTCCGTCACCGACATGCAAATTAGAAGGCAAATAACAAGGGATATCTACATTTTGTGGATACCTGCATATTAAGTTCCAAAAAGTCATCTAAATACGATCTCGCCCCGGGTTAAGTCCTCAATCCTCGGACTATAGCCCAAACAATATTTACCAACAATGATAGGAGGCCTAATTTTCTAAAAGTGGAAGTGGAACGATACCTATGACCAAGTCTTGTAGTCTTACCTACAGATCCGTACCTTTTCAGCGCCAGTAGAATCGTTCCGGGACTTCTTCTTCGAACTTGTTCTGCTAGCGGACTCGCAGAGCCCTGACCAGGGGCAGCTTCGGAATCTTGCGGAGCAGGCAGCCGACCTGAAGGGTGTTCCGGAGATTGACATCAATATGAGCGTATGTTTTTAGGGATGTTCTTTATCGATGGGGATAATAGATTATTCCATGGAAAATCGCATTTCGTAAATCAAAGAATAGATTAGCTGATGATATCGCTAGTAGACCAAGAGAATGAGAAGTCGATTCCATTATTCGGTTATTTTCTACAGCAAACAAAGATTTCGAGAACACCATTAGGCGAGCGAGCGAGCGAGCACGTAACAATTTCCTCACGCACAAACCGGCCAGTGTAGACGTGCCTCGCGCGTACGCTCGCTCTGTGTGGACCCTGCTATTTACTACACTCTAAGATATACTTACTTACATATATAAAAGTATTTAGCACTTAATTTTTGTAGAAAAGTCACCAATGCCGCCTTAAAGTTAAAACTGCTAACAATTAGCAGGGAGCTGGCAATATGCATTGCCATACTTCTTTATTTGTAGACAACAGCGAAATCAGCTCGCAAGGTGGTAGCTGGGGCGGTTTCGGGCCTTTTTGGCGTGGCAGCCGACGCGCCCGCCGCCGACGCCGGCTGGCGCCGAGAGCGGCACGAGCAAAGCGACAGTGATCCACCGTCAGGTACGAAGAGGCAAATGTGAAGTGTGTCCATTTTATGGTAGACCTCTTAGGACAAAGCGACGACAGTGAGCGGCGTGAATAGAGCGAGACATCGACCCGCCATCGGCAGGTAGCTACAGCCCACAGCTACTGTGAAGTATTTAAGCTAAAGTGTCAGACTCGGATCGGGAATCGGGTTATCGTCGCGCCGAAGCGGCGCTCGCCGCCTAGGTATTTTGGCAAGCGCCATGAATGGCACGAAGCTACAGTGCCCCGCCGTGGTAGGCAAAATACCAGAGTGAAGGCTCGCAAGATAATCTCAAGCGTCGCATCCTTAAACCTTATTCCACGCCGATATTGAAGAAACAATTCGTATTTTTGTTTATGACCCAAAGAACAAGTGTGGTACGAACACGAAAAATGTGCAATTTATTTTAACTGTTCGCCTAAAGTCTTACTTATATTTCTCAGAATCTGTGCTGCTGGGGCGAGCGTCGAGGGCGCGGCGAGCGCGTTCCGCGTCGAAACGTGCTGAGCCACCCCCGCCGCACCTCTACGTGCCAGCCAGGTAACGTATTATAGTATTTTTCCTACTCCTCTATTGTTATCTGTCATTTATGCATTCATTAACACGAATATAAGAACATACATAAAAGATTTCAAGAAAAGTCTATATTTTCTATTCCTCATAAAAGCTCTTGTGCTTTTATAAGCTATAATGTTACTGCGATTAATGGCTACCAACCTAACAAAACCAAAACGAATACAGTTTTAAACTAAGTGCATTGCTGCCAACTTACAAAATATTCATTTGGTTGCATAGTAAAAAACAATTACTTCATAAGTCAGAAACACGCATGTGACACCCGTAATATAGCAACACCCATAGACTACGAAGACCGCTTGGCGTTGCTTGTTAGTCTCCGTCGGCTACGGTGGCCAAAATGGAAAAAAAAAACTGTCCAAAAAATTAATTTAGCAAGAAGCAAGTACCAGGGCCTCATGAGTTACGAGGAGGTGTCGCCGACCGGCCGGCCGCGGCCCGGAGCGGGCCGGGCGCGTAACAAGGTGTATGCTCGCGCGTCTTGGCTATATACTTTTGCTGTAATTTGTTTACCTAAATTAAGATTTATTTTTCTTGACTCGTAGGAAAAATATTGTATGCAACGTTGTATAAGTAGGTCAAAAAATTCTCGTGGCGTATTCCTTTACAATGTTCGCCTACGCCTTCGGCTCCGGCTCACATTGTAACTCACGCCACTCGCCTTTTTTGACCCTTCTTCTTGAAGGGTCAAAACCACCACGCCACGAGAGTTTTTTGACCTACTTATACAACGTTGCATACAATATTTTTCCTACGAGTCAACAAAAATAAATCTTAATTTAGGTAAACAAATTACAGCAAAAGTATATAGCCAAGACGCCCGAGCATACCTTGTTCCGCGCCCGGCCCGCCCCGGGCCGCGGCCGGCCGGTCGGCGACACCTCCTCGTAACTCATGAGGCCCTGGTACTTGCTACTTGCTAAATTAATTTATTGGACAGTTTTTTCTCAATTTTGGCCACCGTAGCCTACGGAGACTAACAAGCAACGCTAAGCGATCTTCGTAGTCTATGGGTGTTGCTATATTATGGGTGTCACATGCGTGTTTCTGACTTATGAAGTAATTATTTTTACTATGCAACCAAATGAATATTTTGTAAGTTGGCATCAATGCACTTAGTTTAAAACTGTATTCGTTTTGGTTTTGTTAGGTTGGTAGCCATTAATCGCAGTAACATTATAGCTTATAAAAGCACAAGAGCTTTTATGAGGAATAGACAATATAGACTTTTCTTGAAATCTTTTATGAATGTTCTTATATTCGTGTTAATGAATGCATAAATGACAGATAACAGTAGAGGAGTAGGAAAATAATTAAAAGTTATTAAGGCTGCCTTAAATTAAGAATAATCGGATGAAGCCTCTAAGATATAATTGTATTGTAGGCCAAACGCAGGTTTGACTATTATTGTTTTGTTTGTGTGTTTCAGGTCAATGTATTTTGTTGCATCGGAGAGTAGTGCTTTGGAAAGCGACGCCCCCTTAGAAGACCAGCCGAGTTCAGGCAATAATTCGTTAGTATCCTTAGATATTTTAGATATTTAATCAAAACTAAACTGAACATATTTTAGATTAAATAATTATAGGTACGTAGGTATAATTATTAGATATACCTAGGAAGACTGCGTGCCGGGAAAGTTTTTCTCAAAACATCTCTTAAAGGGGTGAAGGAGGGTAAAATTTGAAAACTTGTGTGGACTTCTTTACACGGACTCTAAAATTTCAGCGCACTTGGGGGTCGATGGGACGACGCGGCGCGCATACGTGCAGTACGTCCCCTCTGCATCTTGCAGGCAACCGGGCTAAACCCCGTGGAACATTCTGTTTACGTCGTAGGTAAGAAAACTCGGTACATGCACTGTTGCCCTAGTTTGTTACGGTGCCTACGCATTTTAAGAGCGACCTACATCCCGCCTATTAACGTTATTTTTAATTTATGAAAAAGATGTATCTCCTAATGAGTATTGTATACTACATAGCTGTTGCCCGCGACTTCGTACGCGTGGATTTGTACGTTGGTGGTTATAAACATAAGCATAGAACATTATGCAGCAAAAGGTAGCAGTAGGGACGGTTAATCACTTATTAATAATTATACAACGCATGAGATTTGTCTGACACAACCTACGAAATTTCAAGCGCCGAAGTGAAAAAAATTGTTCTCGATATAATCCCTCTCAATCCCTTAAGAAGATTTTCAAGTCTACTATTCCGATCGAATACAAACTTTTTTTTCACCAATTTAGGGGATTAATTTAATACAAACTTTCAATGAATACTTAGGTAATGAATTTTCAAGACAGGTGATATGTATCAGTTTTCGTCTATTTGAATATAGAGGTAATGCCCGTTTACCAAGTTTCAAGTTACTAGCTTAAAAGAAAACTTGTACCACATAAAAACTTCTATCCCCTTTTTAACCCCCTTAGGGGTTAAATTATCAAGAACGTTAAAATAACTTTTTTTATTCTTACATTATGTTTTTCTATGAAGTTTTAAAGCATTGGTAATGGATTCAAACTTTCAACCCCTTTTTAACCCCTTTAGGGAATGAATTTTTAATAACGCTGAAATTACTTTTCTTGTGTTTTAATAATATGCCTACTTACAAAGTTTCAAATTCCGCACTCAAAAAAATATTTGATCTCCATACAATCTTTCAGCCCCTTTTTCACCACCTTAGGGGATGAATTTTCAAAAACGCTTAAATTAGTTTTCTTTTGTTTTAATAAAATACCTTTTTACAAAGTTTCAAATTCCTAGCTCAAAATAAAACTTGAACCCCTTACAAACTTTCATCCCCTTTTTAACCCCCTTAGGGATTGAATTTTCACAAACGCCGATATAACGTTTATTTGTAATCGGCTATTATGCCTTTATAAGAAGTTTCAAAGCATTGATAATGGATTCAAACTTCCAACCCTTTTTTAACCCCTTTAGGGAATGAATTATCAAAAACGCTGAAATTTATTTTATTTTAATAATATATCTTTCTACGAGGTTTCGAATTCCTAGCTTAAAATAAAACTTGAACCCCATACTCTTTTTAACCCTTTAGGGGTTGAATTTCTCAAAATCGCTTCTTGGCTCTTGTACACTTTATAAATGCAACCTAGTGTGTAAATTTTAACCTTCTAGCATTTGTAGTTTCGGCTCTGCGTTGACGAGTCAGTCAGGACACGTACATTTATATAAATTATATAGTCAACACTCCATAATATATAGATTTTATATAGTCAAAACAGTCAATCGCGTTAACGCTTAAAAGCACCTTACACGATAAGGTTCGAGACATATAAAGGCCTTTCCAGGCGGGATACTCAAATTGGCAATTTTATCAGAAAAAAGCGGCCAAGTGCGAGTCGGACTCGCCCATGAAGGGTTCCTTTATGACGTATTAAAAAAAACTACTTACTAGATCTCGTTCAACATTTTACCACTTTGGACACACATTTTACCACTTTGGTAGTGTCTCTCGCGCAAACTATTCAGTTTAGAAAAAAATGATATTAGAAACCTAAATATCATTTTTGAAGACCTATCTTATAGATACCCCACACGTATGGGTTTGATGAAAAAAAAAATATATTTTTATTTTATGACTTATTAAAAAAACTACTTACTAGATCTCGTTCAAACCAATTTTCGGTGGAAGTTTGCATCGTAATGTAAATTATATTTTTTTTTTTAGATTTTTCATTCTGTTATTTTAGAAGTTACAGGGGGGGGCGACACACATTTTTTCACTTTGGAAGTGTCTCTCGCGCAAACTATTCACTTTAGAAAAAAAATATATTAGGAACCTAAATATCATTTTTGAAGACCTATCCATAGAAACCCCACACGTATGGGTTTGTCGAAAAAAATTTTTTTTTTAAGTTTTATGACGTATTAAAAAAAAATACTAGATCTCGTTCAAACCAATTTTCGGTGGAAGTTTGCATCGTAATGTATATCATAATTTTTTTTAGATTTTTCATTCTGTTATTTTAGAAGTTACAGGGGGGGGGGGACACACTTTTTTTCACTTTGGAAGGTTCTCTCGCGCAAACTATTCAGTTTAGAAAAAAATTATATTAGGAACCTAAATATCATTTTTGAAGACCTATCCATAGATACCCCACACGTATGGGTTTGACGAAAAAAATTTTTTTTTTTAATTTTATGACGTATTAAAAAAAATACTCACTAGATCTCGTTCAAACCAATTTTCGGTGGAAGTTTGCATCGTAATGTATATCATAATTTTTTTTTAGATTTTTCATTGTTATTTTAGAAGTTACAGGGGGGGGGGGGACACACTTTTTTTCACTTTGGAAGGTTCTCTCGCGCAAGCTATTCAGTTTAGAAAAAAATTATATTAGAAACCTTAACATCATTTTTGAAGACATTCCATAGATACCCCACATGTATGGGTATGATGAAAAAAAATTTTTTTTTAATTTCATGACGTATTAAAAAAAAGCGGCCAAGTGCGAGTCGGACTCGCGCATGAAGGGTTCCGTACCATTTAAGACGTATTAAAAAAAATCTACTTGCTAGATCTTGTTCAACATTTTACCACTTTGGACACACATTTTACCACTTTGGGACTGTCTCTCGCGCAAACTATTCAGTTTAGAAAAAAATCATGTTAGAAACCTAAATATCATTTTTGAAGACCTATCCATAGATACCCCACACGTATGGGTTTGATGAAAAAAATTTTTTTTAATTTATTGACGTATTAAAAAAAAACTATTCACTAGATCTCGTTCAAACCAATTTTCGGTGGAAGTTTGCATGGTAATGTATATCATATATTTTTTTTAGATTTTTCATTCTGTTATTTTAGAAGTTACAGGGGGGGGGGACACACATTTTTTCACTTTGGAAGTGTCTCTCGCGCAAACTATTCAGTTTAGAAAAAAATGATATTAGAAACCAGAGATGGGCATTTCGTACTTGATTCCTGATTCCATGATTACTCGAAATTGCTTTTGGAATCTGATTACCGATTCCCAGATTACTTTGTAATCTGACTAGCTGATTACTAAGAACAATTACGTTTGAGGAATCAGGAATCATCTGTTGGAATATTACAATTACTAGTAATTGGGAATCAGTGTCGATTCCTTATTACAGTTATGGATTACTTGATTCCTTTCAGATTACTTCAAAATATACTTTGTTATAAATAAAGCTATATGTCTGAGTACCGACGTAAAAGTACATTTCGATTTACTATAAAGATGCATCTTATTTGTATCCGGTGTGCAGATTTCAAAAATGATGACCCAACATGGCGGCCATGCACTATGTCTAGTACTAGTACTAGTAGGTTTTAGGGAGTGCAGATTTCGAAAATTATGCCCATTTGAAAATATTCGAAATCTGAATTCCCTAAAACCTATAAAACGACATCCATGACGACTTTTATGGCATACTGCACGGCCGCCATCTTAGATTCCAAAATGGTCATCATTTACGAAATCTGCACTCCCTAAAACCTATAAAACAATATCCATGACGATTTTTATCACGTAGTGCACGGCCGCCATCTTGGATTCTTAAATAATCATTATTTTACAGTAATTATACAGTTTCACACATAAAATGTATTTGTCTTCTGGGATAAGAACGAAGGAAATTATTTTGACATTAAGTAATTGTAATTTAGTCTGGATAATATTACGTAATCAGATTACTCGAGTAATTGATTACCGAGGAATCACGATTACACTTGTAGTTAGATATATTCAATTCCGAAGGAATCAATTACGCAAGTAATCGGCGGGATTGATTACAGTAATTTAGATTACCAGAGGAATCGATTACTAAGGAATCATAATTACTGTAATGTAATGTGTAATTTAAATCCAAAAGTAATTGATTACGCCCAACTCTGTTAGAAACCTAAATATCATTTTTGAAGACCTATCCATAGATACCCCACACGTATGGGTTTGATGAAATTTTTTTTTTTTTTTAATTTTTATGACGTATTAAAATTTTATGACGTATTAAAAAAAAACTACTTACTAGATCTCGTTCGAACCAATTTTCGGTGGAAGTTTGCATGGCAATGTATATCATATATTTTTTTTAGATTTTTCATTCTGTTATTTTAGAAGTTACGGGGGGGGGGGGGGGGCACACACTTTTTACCACTTTGGAAGTGTCTCTCGCGCAAACTTTTCAGTTTAGAAAAAAATGATATTAGAAACCTCAATATCATTTTTAAAGACCTATCCATAGATACTCCACACGTATGAGTTTGATGAAAAAAGATTTTTTGAGTTTCAGTTCTAAGTATGGGGAACCCCCAAAATTTATTGTTTTTTTTCTATTTTTGTGTGAACATCATAATGCGGTTCATAGAATACATCTACTTACCAAGTTTGAACAGTATAGCTTTTATAGTTTCGGAAAAAAGTGGCTGTGACAGAATCGGACAGACAGACGGACATGACGAATCTATAAGGGTTCCGTTTTTTGCCATTTGGCTACGGAACCCTAAAAACAACTTACTAGATCTCGTTCAAACCAATTTTCGGTGGAAGTTTACATGGCAATGTATATCATATATTTTTTTTAGATTTTTTATTCTGTTATTTTAGAAGTTACGGGGGGGGGGGGGGACACACATTTTACCACTTTGGAAGTGTCTCTCGCGCAAACTATTCATTTTAGAAAAAAATGATATTAGAAACCTCAATATCATTTTTGAAGACCTATCCATAGATACCCCACACGTATGGGTTTGATGAAAAAAGATTTTTTGAGTTTCAGTTCAAAGTATGGGGAACCCCCAAAATTTATTGTTTTTTTTCTATTTTTGTGTGAAAATCTTAATGCGGTTCATAGAATACATCCACTTACTAAGTTTGAACAGTACAGCTCTTATAGTTTCGGAAAAAAGTGGCTGTGACAGAATCGCACAGACAGACGGACATGACGAATGTATAAGGGTTCCGTTTTTTGCCATTTGGCTACGGAACCCTAAAAATGGCTTCAATATTATCATTCTATATAGATAGTGACCTTGGTTCAGTCAAAATATCTTTCTCGCTCTAACATATAGCTGCGATCTTCCACCCCTTAGAGCATTTAACCAACCGGAGACGCCTTGTCTGTAATTTTCTGTACAAAACAGCCTACCTATTTTTGCGAGGGAGGGGCACGTCATATGTATGGCCATTTGTACGTCAGGCCGTACAATAATTATGACCATTGGCCGAGGTTTTGGACAGAGGGGTAAGCTTTTAAAAGCGACTCCGGTTGGTTAAATGCTCTAAGTGACACACTATTGATACACGTGCCCAGCACCGCACCAAGGGCGCGGCACGGTACGGTAATCTGTAGACACAATAACGTCCATACTCTGCACATCCAATTTGTCAGTAGAAGGCGGCAAATTAAAAAAAAAATAGTCTGGGTTTTTTACTTTCCAGAGTAACCAAAATTTGAATTTGCCGCCTTTTTCGACCTGCAGTATATATGTCACAGGTTCTGGTGACGGAGAGGAAGTGGAAGCTACACCACTTCAGTCTAAACCGAAGCACGAGAGAAGAGTTAGGCCGAAAACAGCGCGTACCCGTCGCAACAGGTAAGATATATACTGAAACGCAACCAACTTGTCAGTAGAAAAAGGCGCGAAATTAAAACTTTCTAAGGGAAGGGAAGTCCAATTATCACGCCTACATTTTTTTTATTAGCCGCTTTTTCTACAGGGGTCGCAGTACCAGAGTATAATTTGGCGCGCAGGGTTGTCCTCGGGCATATTTTGGGTTAAATGGGTTATTCACACTAAGTTTTTACCAGTGGCAAATACTGGAAAAAAAAACCCGGTAAAAGGTGGGATTTTATTTTCCCAGTAGTTACCACCAAAATTTTGTTAGAGTTCAATTCTAATAAAAACAGTAAAGTATAAAAAAAAGTGCTTTAAAAGTGATCAAAAATTTTAAAACCGGTGCAAGTGCATTAAAATTAAAAGTTAAAGAGAAATTAACGTTTGGTTGAAATTTATCTTATTAATTGTGACATTATCTATGAAACCTAAATCTTTTGTCGAGGGCGCTTACGCCGCACTGCGTAGAGCAGCGTTGTATTTATATAGGAGCATAGCTGATAATGGCGTAAGCGCCATCGACAATAAGGTCCGTTTCAATAAATAACGTCACAATTATTATACGAACGAACAAACAAATCAGTCAAGGATCGACTATTTTTTGATCACTTTTAAGGCAGTTTACTCATAGCAGTGATCGACTTATAATTATTGATTAAAGCCCTCTATATTTAGACTGTTTTTATTAGTATTGAACGCTAACCAAATTTTGGTGGTAACTAGTGGGAATAACCGTTAAATGAACGTAATATCGGTCGACCAAACGTGGTAGTAGAAAAGGATTTTTTTGTTTCTTTTACTTGCCTTCGGCGCTTTTGATTCGGGTGCTATACTCTGGGACGACCACTTTTTCAATAGAAAAAGGCGGCAATTTTGAAAAACGTAGACGTCGAGGGTTGATCTTTAATAGAAAATTTGATTTTCGCGCTTTTTTTCTACTGACAAGTTAGGTGATCGAGTAGTTTTTCAAGCTTTTTACTTATCCAATCAGTTTCTATCCATACTTACACAGGATTTCCTCACCATTTCTAGAGTATCTCCAGTCCCCGAAGCCGGCAGCCCCTTGGAGCCCTGGGCCACGGCGCCGCTGTCGCGCCTCTCTCGACTGATCCGCTCAACCAGCGCCTCAACGGCATCTTTGACCGATACAGAATCGCCCAGATATTGAGTACCAGCAGTGTTCAATAGTGTTGTGTGTATGAATAGCCTGTCAAGCCATTTCCGTCAGAACAAAAAGGCGGCAAACTTAAAAAATGGCGCGAAAGGGTATTATCCCATAGAAAATTTGAATTTCGCACGGTTTTCTACTGACAGTTATTTAACAGACTAAAGAATTCATGTTCGACCAGAGTATTCTATGCCATAGATCTTTGTCGCATTCTAACTAATCTTGTCTGACCAAGCTAACTCCGCACAGATTTTACAGAGACCGAGTGCCACAATAAAATAAAACGCTCATAGTTGCATTTTACACTTTGTCACTTCAGTTATGTTATGTTAGACAGACTCTACCCTTTTTCAACTTCGACCATTGAATATGTCAAGCAAGGGTGCAAAGTTAACATTTCCAAATCGAGTTTCATTTTCTAGCTAGTGAGAAAAAAAATTTGCAAAGTAATACAACTTTTAATTTTGGAAAATTTTCAGCCAAAAATGTTTAGACGAGGTTCACTAAAAAAAAACTAGCGGAAAGAGAGTCGTGAAATGTATTGAGCCTATACATTTCACGATTTTTTCTCTTTCCGCACCGACTCTAGTTTGTATAATACCATTCAAATGGACCAGAGAGCCTAGCTAGGATGCCAATCGTTTGGTAGCGAACGAAACGGTAATGTCTCTCTATCACTCTTCCATATTAGTGCGACAGCGACATTAGCATTTAGTTCGCTGCAGCGCAGACGGTCGGCACCCTGGCTACGCCAATTTCCGTTAATCTTGAGTGCAGATAGTGAGAACCCACTTAATGGTAAGTATATTTCGTCTTTGCGTGTTTAATGACTTGGTACTAGGAACTTTCTCATAGATACAAATTTCTTATATTCTATTCCTGTCGCTATTTGAATAGGTACCTAAGTGTATTGTAGAGTGGTTAGTTAGGTTAGATGTGTTAAATAGGTGCCTATTTATTTAAGCAACAGCACAAGTAATTTATCCGAAGATTGTCTGATCTCAGGTAGAAGGCCTTACTAGTCTAGCCAATTGTTTTTATGTGGTGATTAGTAATATATGCTTAATTCTATGATATTAAGAGTTTCAGTAAGTTATTAATAAATATATTTCAACTGGACCATTCTATCGAAATAAAACAATTATTATTATTCATAATATTTTATTCCCCGGACTGCACTGGTAAAGTCAATTGGAAATGCAATAGAATGGGCAGCATAGTATGTAAGTCAATGTCCGCGAATCAAGATCATATACATAAACTAGAATCTAGATAATAAATAAAATATAAATAACCAAATATCTGCACAATATTATGTAGTCGGTGACTCAAATAATTTACGAAATTGTATACTTTCCTGAATGGTCATTTGGTAATTATTTTTATATTTAATCGATTTGAATTAATTTCAATGTTTGCTTTAGAACAAGACATATTTGTCTTGTAGAATCATGGTGTAACTAAACATCTCGTCAGAATCACTAGAAAGTAAAATCAATCTAAGCAGAGACCTAGGTATTATAACCGCGCAAAGACCAATTTGACTCTAGAAAGTGACAGGTGACATGGTCACTGTAGCTACTTTTGGGATGACGGTGTCATGGCTAGACTATCACCTGCCACAAAAGGTAGCTATCACATTCTCAGGTCAAAATGAACCCATAAAAAAAGAAAAAATTGGATTGAATCCTCAAAGATTGTTTGACTAGTTACAGATAGTCGTTTCAAAGGACTTCACCACGAATATTTACTTTAAAATGGATTCTTGAGGAATATAAATAACTTCTTAGATGAGTAAAACTTGTATCCTTGAAAATTCACCCAGGAATCATTATAGAATCATTTTTTCAAGAAGAGGTCTAATAACATTTAGACTTATTGTCATTAGTTCCTTTATTAAATAAATGATTAATTTTGTCATTAACAAAAATGCAGTGGTAACAATCTTCAAGCATGCTTTGATTTCAATGTGCCGATTGCTTGTGTAGTTGCACAATTGTGCAATCTAAAATATTTGTTCGTAACATGGATAATCTTAGTCAAATCAGTGTTTTATTAACTTAGTCTGGTCATAAGTTCTGGCAAAAAGGTTTTGGCTGATAAAAAAGCTATAGGTACAGATCCCTTATTATTCATATATAGTATGGAAGGTGGATGTAAGGAATACAATTTCCATAGGCACATCTGTTGCATAGTTCCAAATCTCTCCAGAATAGCGCTAGAGTAGCTAAGAACCTAGGCGTTATTGACGGCGTGAAGTGCGCCGTCTATGATTTGATTTTTTTCAAGTATTCTAGGTATTGCAGCGCCAACTATTTAAGGTTTTTTGTCGGACACTTTTTGGTACATGGAGTTGTATTTGATGTATTTCTTACCTCTGCCTTCCATAATATATAGGTTGAAAGCTTATTTAATGCTGAATTACTTAAAATATAATTTAACGTAATTTGCTGTCTCAGTTTTGCATAATTCTATGTAATATTCGGAAAAATGCTATAAAAAACATGCAAAAAATACGCGTTCTGTTCAAGGTGATTTTGATCCCTATTTATTTATTTTTCTTTTTTACATGGTCCAATCTTACATAAAACAAATTACCAAACCAACTCGTTGGATGGCGGTCAAAAATTAGCGTGTCACTGAAAAGTACCCTAAGTTTGAAGGGTATTAGCTGAAATACAATCTACTAATAATAAATACTTCTCGGAGAACTAAATGCTGGTGATAAAATAACGTTCTAAGAAAGTAGGTTCATACAAATAAACAATTGTACCTATTCTATTGTGACACTGATTTTTACTTCCTTTTGTAAAGTATAATTTTTCACAATCCGGCTGCGTATTCTAACGAAAATGCCAAAGTAAACAAGTAGTAAATAAAGACGCGATCTAAATATTGAACTAATTATGATACGTTTTGATCAGTATAAAATGAGCTTTTAAATCATGGCAAACTTTTTTGTTAAAATCTTTGTATTACTATCAGTCAAAACCTTTGTGACAGAACTTATAACCTAAGTATTTATATTATGAAGATCTAAAATTACCTACGTTTCAGTGTTCATTTGAAATCGTTACCACGACATTGGACGATATTCATCAAAAGGTTCCATATGTGCACGAAAGTAGTTCTATTTGGTTGAGAAAAAGTCTGTTAAATGTTCCAACCCTAACATGTATATACAGGAATATAGATCGTGCCATTCACAAAGACACGTGCCTTGACTCTTATTGTCATGTTATTAAAGGTAAGATTTGACACTACGCGTCATCGTGGATGACACGAACTATATTTTGATAAATATAGCACCAATGGCAGCTAAGATTTACTCTTAAATTTGATGATTATCGAAAGACGGATCGTTGATTCTTTCAGTGATAATAAAATACTTTCAAGCAACCAATGGTGTGTTTTCATACGACTTACCCATAGCGGAGTTTTAGCCATCATTATCGCTCGTGTATGTTATCACAGATTCGCGTCGAAACATCAGCGAGATAGTATTATTATATTTGGAGTAAATAAGGAGTGGCCAGCATCTCCCAACCTTCAACACGACAACAAGACAATGATGCATCAAGGTATGAAATGCGAAGACATTTTAAAATAACAGATCATGTCAAAATACACAGGCATAACTAGTGGTGGTTAAGAATCGAGTCTTTCGAGTCCTCTGCTTTAAGACTCGACTCAGTTTTTGAGACTCGAAATTATGCCGAAGCTAGAGAATGAAACTTTTCAAAGTTAGAGTCCAAAAAGCATTGTCTTCATGTTAATAGGTAATTATTAGAGTACGTAAGTTGCCAGCGATTTTGACAGTCTAGACTGTGCAAGTGTTATTTCATACGTCAAACTTCTATGAAATTATGACGTTTACTTAACACTTGCACAGGCTGGGCTATCAAAATCGTTGTCAACTTAGCTTGGTCCGACTCTAGGTACATACAAAAATCATGTAATAAAGCCTATTTTTTATTGTTATTTAGATAAAACCTATTAAATTGTTGATAGTATTTATTTGGAGGCACGAGTCCTTTGAGTGGTGCTTACGAAAGACTCAATAAAGGACTCGACTTGCGCTTAAGACTCGAAAGTTTTTTTAGCGTCGAGTCTCATAAAAACGAGTCGAGGTATTCAAATTTAGAGTCAAAATACACTAGTTCTTACCAACACTAGGCAAAACACAAAGAGATATACAAAAAATAGCAACTAGGATGGTATGTGAGCCAGTCGTCGACTTGTTGGTCATAGACACCCACAGGTACCAACGGCCGGTCTATTATTTTTGGCTCTGTGTGCGACTTCGTCGTTCGAACCACTGTGAATGGAAAGAGGCAAATATAAACAAGCCATAGATAAAATAAAGACCATCACATCGTAAATAATAAATGGGACATATTGGACATATAAAATTAACCGAGCATAAGATGTACCGGCCCTAAACAACACGTCAGTTCATATAAATGCACACAAATATCATCAAAATAAAACCGGTAATATCAAATCGAATACACATCAGGACATATCGAATAGTGCAGTTTGGATCGATAAAGATGGAGAGATCTGTCACAGGGGGACTTACCTCCGAGGTACTGTGGAGAGAAATCATGATTATAAATAAAATGAACACGCATATCAATCAACATACACTTTATATCTTAAATATTAATACAATGACTCGGGGTTATCCCGTGAAGCGATCGCACCGGAGTAGCTCCTTTTGCTGTCCATCCAGAACGCTGTGTAGCAAACGATTTTACTGGGTTCAATGCATTCAGATATTAAATTCATGTTTGTGTAAATTGATTAACCTCCCATTATCGAGCGCTTGCTATATAACGTTCTTTACGGAAAATGAACGGAGCGCAGCTCACGCAAGTATAGAATTGAACAATTTTATAAAGGAATGTAGTTCAACTTACATTACCTTCGTTACACTAACACCGAATCTCCATTATTCAAAGCTAATTTTTTAATCGAAAAAATACATAAAATATGTATGTTTATTTTTTTTCGACGACGTGTGCCCTAAATCGAGAGGAGCATAAATTCACAATCGTAACTTACTTAATCTAAGACATAATTATAAAATCGAAAGGAGATTTTCCGATTGTCCTAAACTATGTAACGCTTAAACGGAGCGTAGATTTAAATTGATTTGAATCTAGAATGTACATATAATATATAACACGTAAAAGACATGAGATAAACATACTATTCAAACTGTTACCTCGATTTCCGCAGCGGCGCGAGGCTGGCGGTTCTCTACGCTTTGCTTTCTCTTATAGCCCCAGCTGTTGTCTCATTTAAAAGGCAGTGTGGGTCTATCCTGGACAAACTGGCACATCAGTCAACATACAAATACACTTCTAGAACGTTCACGTTATATCGGTTATAGACCACACAGCCACAGTTAAATAATACCGGTAATCTCATGATTTAACATAGGTTGACCCACAAGAAATAAATGCTTGATATGTCTTAGACGTGTTATTTACTGTGCTATATTTTATTTATTGTGGGCGTTCTGAATTAGTCGTCGAGGTTTGGCTTAATGTTATTGGCCTAATAATATCCTAGCTGAGCGACAAAAGCGACGCCTTTTATGTTCAAATCGTCTTGATCACATAGCATGTCTGTAATATTATCTATCGCGTTGTGACTTTTGTCGCTCAGCCAGGACAGGCCTTACAGTCTAGAATGAAGTGTTGTCTCGTCGGTGATCGGTGCGCCGCGGCCTCTGCAATCACAAACAAAGAACATGGCAAACGACATACTAAGAGGAACTCCCGAGCACGCCCGCCGAGCCTATCTGCAACACTACACACACTGAACAGTTCATAGTCTTACTACAATGCCTTAACTATTTATTGGTCTTCAAAGCTTTCCGAAAGTTAAGAAAAGAGCTTATTAACCTCTTATGCCATACAATACTTGTATGACTATCAGAATGCACAGAACGTTATGAGCTATGTCACATTCAACATCGCGTTCAATCCGCCCTTGATCCGCCGACCGAATGCGGAACCACGCGGGCGCGGCCACTCGCCCATCAAATTGAGCGCAGATCGCGGAGCGGTTGTGTGGAATGAAGTAAATAACAATATTCTTTGCAATAACGGATGTTACGGACAAACTGATTGAATGTGTTAGACAATTACTCATGTCTATATGATTTAAGACACAAATATTACAGTAATACGGTTTACAAAATGAGTTTAGTAGCCGTAGATAACTTACAACGCGGGTCCGTGATCAAAACGCTTTCAATCCGCCGACCGCGCTCATTGTGACATCACCACCTTTGGTACCGCCCCGCTCCGGAACGCTTCTCGTATCGTTTCGGAGTGGTTTTTTTTTTTGTTCCCATTTTTTACTTTGTAGTATTTATTTATTTTTATTTAGTGCTCATATCTTTAACTGACGGAAAGTAGGAAGACAAAATAATATAAATATTATAGGACATTATTATGTTTTTTATTCAAATTTCACACTCAACAGCTTATACGTATAATGTATCAAATATATTTCATGCGATAAACTGAAAAAGATGTCATCAAAATTAACACATGCTTAAAGCAAATAACTGTTAATTGTATAATAACCAAATTCCTGTAAAACAAAAATATTGCAGCTATTTTCAAAATTCATTAGGTACATCTATAGAAATTTTAGTCATAAAATTAAATATAACGTGAAATACATATCATGCGTAAACTATATTACAAAGCAAAATATTTGACATGTGTTAAATTTAAATAATTAACCGTAAATTATTTATTATATATATATTAATCATTAAAGTGGTCACATAGAACACTATGTATCATATTAATAGACATTTTTTAAACTATCGAACGAATCAATGAAATATAATTATGTTAAAGCTTGGTATACCACACGTAAACTGGCAGTGTTACTTTTTAGTTTTACATAGCCTGAGGTTATAAAACATTGAGGAAAATATGTTATACTTAAGGATTTTTAAGGCAGTTGTTAAATGGTGCTAAAGTTCTAAAAAATAAGGTCCCTCGTCATCTTGTTTGGGCTTCGAGCAATACGGGGAAGGGAGACGGCATTCATACTATTTCCCCTCTGCCAAAGCATAGGCACAACTGTGCCTATGGCGGTTCATGTTGTGACTCGTCCGTACACAAAAAGAGATCGAGGTGTGCAAGATTTGTCTTTGACGTGTGGCATTTTCTATGTATTTGTGTCGTCATTACAGATTGGATTTTGTATGTAGTGAGTGAGAAGTGCGACTGTGTGCACGTGTCCCCCCGCAAAAAATGGGCCGAATGATTTGTTCGGTAAGATATCGCTTAGGCGCCTCCCTTACGACGTGTCGGAAGCCGGTGTTGCTCGAAGTGTTTGGGCCCTTTCATATCATATATAATTATACATATATACAAAATAAGTGACCCCAAAAACGTTCAATCTCTTCAGGTACAGCGATTATACTAAAAGGGAGCAATGTTGTATCTACACCGAGACTAATTCTAAACATGCTGTTTAACACTATAATATGAACAACTATGCTAATATAATATACATATTCGACGTTTACATATGTA
This sequence comes from Cydia pomonella, assembly GCF_033807575.1. NCBI lineage: Eukaryota > Metazoa > Arthropoda > Insecta > Lepidoptera > Tortricidae > Cydia > Cydia pomonella. Next base: position 7,222,579 of record NC_084724.1, read on the forward strand.
TTTTAAATGATATTTGTGCTCTCAGGACACAATATACGATAAGTTGTGACTAAAACCCTGTACATCTCCGAACCTTATGGACATTACAGCAATCAGAGAAAGCTTTTTTTTTGTTTGTTTTAGAAGTCTGTCGATGTACATTAAAATAAATCAATTTATGGCGTATGGTATTTGTTTTGTTAAAACTGACATGTTATAAAAACATTGGATAAATTGACAAACATCTCGTCCGCATTGTTTATTGCTTTATCTAAAGCTTGAATTTAACCCAACTCCAACAATTTTTTACCCGATAGAAATAAAAATAGTAATATTGGTTTGGGATTATAAAAAACCGCATCTCGTTTCGGTTCGAATAGTTCAGTCTAGTCTTAAATAATATAGCGCCAAACGCCTTCTTTTAGAATTAGAAATAAGGTAAGCGATCTTGACGTCTTTTTATTTAAAACCACTTTTGAAAAATAAGTCACAGCAAATATGTTACAATTATAAATCATATGTGATTATCTACATTATTTTGCTTTCGTAAGTAATATAAACAAATTTTTAAAAAGCGTTATATTCAATAATTTTCAATAAAAAGACACGTCAAGATAGTTTACCTTTTTTCTAATGCAAAAAAAACGATCTATAACATGAAGGTGAATAATATCCCAACATAAAAGTCCGGCAAGTAAACTTTGTCAGTAGACAAATATAGGCGCAAAGAATCGTGATCGTAAATAAAATTATAATCTGGTGGTTGTTTGTATTGTACTGACAAATAGGGCAGAGTTGGTAAGGCAGACGGGCATGTAGTACTCACGTTCACTGCTGGTGGTCGGGCTGCTGCGGGTACTGGTAGGGCTGGTAGGGCGGGTAGGCCTGCACGGGGTAGCCGGGGTACTGGTACTGCTGCGGCATGACGCCGGCCGCGGGCGGCGTGGCGGCCGGCGCGGGCGCGGCCGGCGGCGCCGCTCCGCCCGGCGCGGCCGGCGCTTGCTGGGTGAACAATTTTTTTTGAGAAATGGAAGGATTATATAATGCGTATTATATAATTTACTTTGGTCACTTTGGTGGGATGACTACTGTTTTTTTTTAATTTATTTATTTATTTATGTTCGTTTCTTATCTATTCGTTTTTGTCCTCTTTATTTTATTAACCATAACACAATTTGTTTTTGTTTTTCTGCGCGCTGTAGTCGGCGCCGGCGGCGGGCGCGGGCGAGGGCGCGGGGCCGGGGTAAGGTGGACGAGCTAGTTACCTTCATCTTGATCTGCTGCTCGATGGCCTCGGCCTCCTTGAGCTTGCCGATGCTGCGGTAGTACTCGGCCCACTGCGCGCTGTAGTCGGCGCCGGCGGCGGGCGCGGGCGAGGGCGCGGGGCCGGGGTAAGGTGGACGAGCTAGTTACCTTCATCTTGATCTGCTGCTCGATGGCCTCGGCCTCCTTGAGCTTGCCGATGCACGGTGGGCTGGCCTTAGGCCATAACTCAAAAAAACGCATGTTGTATTTTTTGGTTTCCAATGACTGAATATTATTAGCTAATAAGTGTACTTTTATCAGGTATAAATAGATTCCGTATAACTAATTACTTTCATTCTCTAACAATCCTTGAAAGTTAACGCAACTCCCGTTTGTACGCGCTCTCTTATCAAAGGCTCATTAAGTGAACGTCATTAGTAGTGAATTCCCGAGGCAATATTGATTTTAGTGATTATTATTAATATGGAGCTTAAAGAATAAGGTATGTTGTTTCATTTTATATACAAAGTATACATTTTTCATTAAAAGTATATTTATTATAATAGGTCTACGAGGTAACAAAAAGTCATACAAACAGGATTAGAATATTTTGTTTACTTAAACTTCTAGTTATGTTTCGAATGAATTCTAACATTGAAAGTAGTATTGTTTTGAAGCTTGATATCTCTAGATTAACGGCCATAAAAGATTATCTGCAGACGCCTGCGGCTTTGATAGTTAAAAGACTGCTACGCTTCGGTAAGCGAACGCGTAGCAGCTCTACTAAAATTTTACGAATGACAATTCACCTTTTTTTCTTTTTTTCAGATGACATGTACATCGCATCATTTACAAGAGGATTTATATTCGAACAATGGCTACCTACGAGTGGTTCAGATATTGAAAGACGTCGTCAAGTGCTGCAATATTTAATACAAATGGTACCAAATGCAGAAAATGTGGATACAAGTAATTTGAATAACGTCGTCACGTACATTTGCAATCAAATCCTGGTTTTTTGGAAATCTTCTGGGAAAAAAAGTGTGCAGTTTTCAAGATACATGCGGACTGGTTCAGTGAGAAGCAAAATGTAAATCTGCCAAAAGTGAACAAAAAGGCGTTAATTGTTGATTTGGAGCAACCATCTTCATCGGGCCCTTTGGGAGCCTCGACTGCAGCCGGAGGATGGCTAAAAAAAGATTGTTTGGCTTGTAGTAAGCGGTCAAAGCGTAGAAGATTGGCAGCTCTGGCTTCATTTGATGAATCAGCAGTTAGTGATCTGACGAAAACAACTAGTTTCGAGACCCAAGAAGTAAATCCTGACGATGTGTTATCTCTCCTCACGAAGTTAAGCTAACAAAACACCAATACCTGTTGCTTCGTACTTTTATTAATTCTCGGGTTAATCCTATTTTGCCTTCGTATGGTAAAGTTATTGATGCAAAAAAAAAGTGTTCCTTAGAAGCATTAAGTTTGTTAGATTGTACAGAATAGCGTAGATTTGACTTTTACTTATACAATTTTACTTTTTGTTTTCCTTTATTCATTTTCTGTGTTAGGCTAGAAAAATATTGTTTTTGTTACTATTTTATTTACAAGATTTATTTAACCTTTACATATATTTGTTCTTTAGTATATATTATACGAAATAAAAGTTTTTTTTACTGATTTTCTGTTAATAAATAGTTATAAATAACATACACATTTAAGGACTTACTAACTTTAATTCTACATGTATTAATCTGCATTTGTGGTTAGTTTTTATTTACCTATGCTTGTCTGTTAGCATAATAGGTATATTATAATATTATACATAAACATATTTTATTAATGTATTAGTATTAAAATGTAAATAATGTTAATTAACATAGATATTTAAGAATTAACCTTTTTATTATTAAGAGAATGACTTTTTTGTTAGAATTTATGAATATATTTTGCATGCAATATACCCTAACACGTTTTTTTTTAATATACTACCTACTTAATAATTGTATTTAAAGAAAAAGTAGAAGAAATCAGGAAAAATCATAAAATATTAGTTATGGCCGCCTTTCCTTGGCGCGCAGCCCACCGTGCGATGCTGCGGTAGTACTCGGCCCACTGCGCGCTGTAGTCGGCGCCGGCGGCGGGCGCGGGCGAGGGCGCGGGGCCGGGGTAAGGTGGACGAGCTAGTTACCTTCATCTTGATCTGCTGCTCGATGGCCTCGGCCTCCTTGAGCTTGCCGATGCTGCGGTAGTACTCGGCCCACTGCGCGCTGTAGTCGGCGCCGGCGGCGGGCGCGGGCGAGGGCGCGGGGCCGGGGTAAGGTGGACGAGCTAGTTACCTTCATCTTGATCTGCTGCTCGATGGCCTCGGCCTCCTTGAGCTTGCCGATGCTGCGGTAGTACTCGGCCCACTGCGCGCTGTAGTCGGCGCCGGCGGCGGGCGCGGGCGAGGGCGCGGGGCCGGGGTAAGGTGGACGAGCTAGTTACCTTCATCTTGATCTGCTGCTCGATGGCCTCGGCCTCCTTGAGCTTGCCGATGCTGCGGTAGTACTCGGCCCACTGCGCGCTGTAGTCGGCGCCGGCGGCGGGCGCGGGCGAGGGCGCGGGGCCGGGGTAAGGTGGACGAGCTAGTTACCTTCATCTTGATCTGCTGCTCGATGGCCTCGGCCTCCTTGAGCTTGCCGATGCTGCGGTAGTACTCGGCCCACTGCGCGCTGTAGTCGGCGCCGGCGGCGGGCGCGGGCGAGGGCGCGGGGCCGGGGTAAGGTGGACGAGCTAGTTACCTTCATCTTGATCTGCTGCTCGATGGCCTCGGCCTCCTTGAGCTTGCCGATGCTGCGGTAGTACTCGGCCCACTGCGCGCTGTAGTCGGCGCCGGCGGCGGGCGCGGGCGAGGGCGCGGGGCCGGGGTAAGGTGGACGAGCTAGTTACCTTCATCTTGATCTGCTGCTCGATGGCCTCGGCCTCCTTGAGCTTGCCGATGCTGCGGTAGTACTCGGCCCACTGCGCGCTGTAGTCGGCGCCGGCGGCGGGCGCGGGCGAGGGCGCGGGGCCGGGGTAAGGTGGACGAGCTAGTTACCTTCATCTTGATCTGCTGCTCGATGGCCTCGGCCTCCTTGAGCTTGCCGATGCTGCGGTAGTACTCGGCCCACTGCGCGCTGTAGTCGGCGCCGGCGGCGGGCGCGGGCGAGGGCGCGGGGCCGGGGTAAGGTGGACGAGCTAGTTACCTTCATCTTGATCTGCTGCTCGATGGCCTCGGCCTCCTTGAGCTTGCCGATGCTGCGGTAGTACTCGGCCCACTGCGCGCTGTAGTCGGCGCCGGCGGCGGGCGCGGGCGAGGGCGCGGGGCCGGGGTAAGGTGGACGAGCTAGTTACCTTCATCTTGATCTGCTGCTCGATGGCCTCGGCCTCCTTGAGCTTGCCGATGCTGCGGTAGTACTCGGCCCACTGCGCGCTGTAGTCGGCGCCGGCGGCGGGCGCGGGCGAGGGCGCGGGGCCGGGGTAAGGTGGACGAGCTAGTTACCTTCATCTTGATCTGCTGCTCGATGGCCTCGGCCTCCTTGAGCTTGCCGATGCTGCGGTAGTACTCGGCCCACTGCGCGCTGTAGTCGGCGCCGGCGGCGGGCGCGGGCGAGGGCGCGGGGCCGGGCGCGGCGGCGGCGGGGCCGGCGGGGCCGGGGGCGCCGTTGCCGGCTCCACCTGAGGGGTTACACATTTGTCAACTACTTTTCCTGGCCCTCGGTCTGCGGTTGTTCTGCCCTACAACGTGGTTGGAACACGCAACATAAATTAGGGTACTCCAATTTTAACAACTCACTATGAAGTTTAATTTCAAAGTATCTTATTTACACTATTCGTTGTGAGCCTGGCTTAGTAGAACAGACGGTTATTTGGTCTGTAGAGCTAACTGAACATCAACAAAGTAGCTTTTAAAAAACTATTACACGTCACTTCGACTTAGATTTATACGATCTCCAGAGACGGCCATTGGACAAACTCCGTAATGATGATTCGCGAAATTGACGAACTCCATTAGTGACAATTCGCGAAATGGACGAACTCCGATTTGATGCAACATATTACGGATAAACTGTACGCAGTAAAGGAATGGACGAAATACGCAGCCAAATCGTATTTCGTCCACTCGTCTCAAGGCAACCAAATTGTTCGCAAGTATTCTGCGTACGAAGGTACCTAATTTGACATAAATGAATTGATACTAAAGAAAGAAAACAAAGAAATTGGTTGGAATTTAGGAAAGTATTAAAAATAATGAAAACAGATCATGTTAAATTACCTTGCTGCTGTTGTTTAGCCTGCTGCTCTATCGCCTCCGCTTCTCTCACGAGCCCCAGCGAGCGGTAGTAGTCGATCCATTGTTGCGAGTAGTCGGGCTGGCCTGTGCTCGGGTTGATGTTCACTTGCTGCTGCTAATGAAATGGAAATATTGGTTAATTTCTTGGCACCTCCACGCTCAAACTAAAGACCTTTGGCAAGATATTCGTATAGAAATGTTAACCCTTTGAACACGCGTCCGTTATTGTGAACCTTATCGTAATCATAAATAATATATCGTATTTATGCAAATGTCGCACCTAAGACAATCCGGAACAGAGCGTCCTGGCGAAGGACTGGCAGAGCCAACCCCAAATGATGGGATAAAGCTAGGCGGAGAGAGTTTGGTAACCATTTAATAATATAAGAAGTAAATACCTGTGGCGGCTGGTTGTTGGGCTGGTGCCAGTGCGGGTTGTAGCCCCAGGCGGCGCCCTGCGGGCCTCCGCCGCCGTAGTAGTCGCCGCCGCCGTTTCCGTTGCCGTTGTTGCTGCCGCCGCCATTGCCGCCGCCCTCTTGGATGAAGTTCACCGGCTGGATAAGGCAATTTATGTCTCGTAATTTAAAATATAAGTATAATGTGCGGAATGCTACAAAAAAAAAAAAAAAAAATTATGTGAAAACATGTTCTACAGGAAATTGATCGAATTTGTCACCCCAATGGACAGGTGTTACTCTAGGCCTAAGTGTGTTGACTTTTGACTGGTGTAAGAGCTATTTGGGCCGCGGTCTGGATGTCAGCGACCGACGAGTGCTTTAATAACATTTGATCAAAACCAATATTCGTCGCCTCGCAGCTTGCTGCTTAAAATTTTGCTCTTCGGCTACCTTTCCGTACGCAAAAATATGGGCTTAGCAGGGGTACAGTAATTCGGGATTTTCGGGAACTCCTAGGCTAAATGTAGAATACAAGACTCACCATGCCGACTTTCTCCATGATGATCCTCTTGCAGTGTTCAACCGCGTCTGGGTGTCCGCGGATGTAGAAGGTGCGGTTGTTACGGTCCGCGCCCTGTGCGCGGCGGTCTAGCTCGCAGTGCGCGCCCGATTGTGCGTTGATCTGTTTTATTACTTCCCCACCTAGGGATAAAGTCAGTTAAGCAAAGAGAACTAGAATAAAAAATACGCAAATTCTACATCGATGCTTATTTTTGCAGGCTCTTTACATACATAGAGTTCAGTTTTGCTAGTGAACTGAGATAACTTTGCCCAAGACGAAAGGTGCTGATAATTTTAGAACAAATTACACCCAAGTTTAACTGTCAGAGAATCTCTTCGTTGTTGAGACAAGTTCAATGTAGGATAAATAGGATTTCCTCACCTCTGCTGATGATGAGTGCGCACTTCAGGTTAGACTTGGAGCAGGTGACCCTTACTCTCTGGCCCTGCCACTGCTTCACTGTGATCTCACTTAGAACATGTCCTAAACAGAAGGATTTCCTAACCTCTGCCGATGATGAGTCCGCACTTCAGGTTGGACACGGTGAAGGTGACGCGTATCTCCTGGTCCTGCCACTGCTGGAAGTCGCCGCGGTCGCCGTTGCGCTGCCCGGAGCCGCCGCGACCGCGCCCGGATCGCACTTCTTGATCCCGCCTCTGTGTAACATGCGTTTTTAATGTGATGTTTTTTATAGATATGACGTAACCCCAGTGTAGTTTTGCAGTCAAGCTTATCGCCAATCGCTTACGTCAAACGATACAAGAATCTATACGACCAGCGGTAACCTTTACTGCGAATCCAGATGCAAGCGCACAGACAGACAATGGCCTAAAAGCGGCGTGAAGACGATAAGTGAATACACGAACAAGGTTATTTAAGGTAATCTATAGGATGGGATGATACCCCGTCCAGATTTTACTTGATGCTCTGCAATACAAGCGAAAAACGCTGTCGTGTGTTTGTGTCTGCAGGTATAGTACGATGCCGATTACCAAGAAAATACTTTAGAAATCTTCGTTACAGGGTACCCTTATTTATTTTTTACCCTTATTACAGAATGTTTTATATCATACGTAAACGACACCGTGCTTTTCATAGATCACCTGTTACACTAACAAATAGTAACACTGTGTAGAATAATTAACTCGTGGTTTTCTCAACTCAACAGATATTACAATTACATATTCCGATATATTCGTGATATAATATTCCCAGAACTAACAACAGGTTAAAACAATCAAAAATAAAATTAGGATCACCGAAAATTATTTATTTACCCCCATAGAAAAACACACACGTTTGCAAAGCATAAAAAATAAAAATAAGGCGACGAAATGAAATAATTACTCATTCGTCTGTTAACCCAGCTAAGAAACGGAAAAATAATCCTTAAATTGAATCAAACCCAAAATTAGATTAAAAAGAAATTTGAACTGTTTATTAGAAGTCTTTTTTTATCCCAAGTTCTGTCTTAGATAGATAGTAACGTAATAGAACCCAGTTTGATGAGAGCTAAGAACCCAAAGGTCAGTGCGATGAAGGAATAACGACAGAATTTTGTAGTTGCTACTTTGAATGTCGATACCTAAGAGGTTTTTAGTCATTTAGGGACGCAGTTTGGCTTTTATTATTTTCACGAAAACCTATTTTGATTCTAATTTGAAAGGCAGACAGATGTTTTGGTAATTCGTCTTAGTTATGTTTTGTCGTGTGTATTTCGTAGTTGGACGTAATGCAGATAGTAATATCTCGACATTTTTGAAAAGAAAATAATCAAACTGAAACTATGCAGCCAGTGAATTAACGGCACAGCTTAACAAAAGCTTACAAAGATTTGTTGAAAGTATACGTAACCAAGATTCACGATCCAGGGACTGTTTTATGAAAGCTTGTAACTTTTAATAAAAACGGAAGATAATATGACATATTATAATAGAAAGAGAATTCTCCTCGAATATTCGTTATTCCAACAATGTTTCACAGACCATAGACTAAAGACAGTGCATGCACAACACAAGTGGTGGACAAAAATATTTCTCACTTGCGATTCGCGTTGGTGCGAGACCTGCACACAGTTATTATTACTTTTATTAATTGTATTTAATCCTTAATAATTCAAAAGAGTACTAAATCAATCAAGATCGAGCTTTAACCTCCATACAACACGTGTAAGAAGCGCTATTTGAACATTTTAGCTTTGTGCTTATGAAAATTGGCATCTTACTGATATTCAAGACTCCGAAACGTAATATTAGACTTGCTAGGTCTCTGTCACAGGCACTAAGCTATACCGGCGTTTATTTAGTAACCTGCAATAATTTACGGGCTGAATATATAGGTCATACCATACTGCGCAACTTTCACTATGGGACCAACCCCGAAATCACGAAAAAAAAAGTACTCTTCCATAGAAAACGTCAAAAGGTCGCACAGCCAAAATGTATGAAAGAATCAATTTTGTCGCAATTTTGGAGTTGGGTCCCATAGTAAAAGTTGCTCAGTATGACCCCCCGTAAATTATTACAGGTGACTAAATAAACACCATGTATTAGCTTTCCCATATAACATTACATTATTGCTTAACATAATAGAATGTACTTACGTTGACGCTGGCGATTAAATCTTCAATCATTTGACGCGCTTGGTCCACTTGGTGAGGTTTGCCTTGTAGGTAACATCTAAAGAGACAAATAAGTAGTTGACAAAATTTTGTTTGTGGCAAAATGTCATGTGCATAAAACACAAAAAAAAAAATTGCCGAATTTGACCAAAACTCATATATGATTTTTTGCTACTCCTACTATAAACTATACTTTATACATTAGTTGGAGTTACCTCTTATCTCCAGGCCCGTCGTCTCTCTCTTGGTGGAATTGAACTCGGCATCCGGTTTCTGCCTGGATTTTCTTAATCATGTCTCCGCCGCGCCCGATCACAACGCCGACGGCTATTTTTGGTACTAATACCTGGACAAATATAAGCTATATTGAAGATGTTTGTGTATAGTGTATTTGTAAGATTTTTAAGCTGACTGTATTTAAGACTGCTCATCAAAAGTATTCTAATCCTTAACTGAAGATATACATATAGTGCAGAGATCCTCCATGACTGCTTTTGATCTCCGACGTTAGATCAGCATGTTCTAAATTTTGCATGTCCCCAATGTTATCTTTATATCGTCCGTTTTTTAGGGTTTCGTAGACACCTAGAAACCATTACAGTTTTGCCATGTCCGTCCGTCCGCGGCTTTGCTCACTGATAGATAGTACTAGAATACTGCAATTTGGCATGAATACATTAATAGTGCATGGCGAAAGAACGGTAAAATAAAAACAAAAATATTTTTTTTTGGGTACCCAAACAAAATGGATTGGGTATTCTTGGATAGGTCTTTCAAAACGAATAATGGTTTCCGAAAACAATTTTTAATTAAAGTGCATATTTTCGGAAATAATAGCTCCGAAAAAAGTGATTTATAGCTCCATTTTGGCCTGTTCTGACAGAATGGTAAAGAACTACGAAACCCTATACTGAGCATGGGCCGACATGCTCTTGGACGATTTGTGTTAGATATACCTGTTGAATGCTAATCCGAAGTTGTTTTCATCATAAGAAGTTAGTATGTCGTGAGCATCAAGATGGTGCATGAACTTCAAAGATTTCAACAGAAAGGTATCTCTCCTTCTGTTTAATCCTTTAAGCGCCACAAACGTCAACTGACGCGCGCGGCTACATCCCAATATCAACCTTCGTACATTCTGACAAGGTTCACGATGACGCGCCGCGCACGATTAAGGCGTAGTGTTCAAGGGGATGTGTACACTCGTCATCTCGCAGCATCGATTGAACACCTGCCCTGTGCTTGTTGTTGTGACTGACCTCAGTTTGGTTGCCGCCCATATGGTTGCCCTGGTCTTGTGGTGAATACACGTCGTCGTACTGTCGGCCGCCGCCGCCACCGCCGCCGCCGCCGCCACCACCATCCTTGTCGGCTAACAGTTCGAATACGAGCTGCTTCGCGTGCTCCACTTTGCCCGGGTCGCCTGAGATACGTAGGGGCTTCTCCTGCGAGAAAAAAATGGCTCCTTAACATTATAAATAAATAATAATAATAATAAATAAATATTATACGACATTATTACACAAATTGACTAAGTCCCACAGTAAGCTCAATAAGGCTTGTGTTGAGGGTACTTAGAAAACGATATATATAATATATAAATACTTAAATACATAGAAAACACCCATGACTCAGGAACAAATATCCATGCTCATCACACGAATAAATGACCTTACCAGGATTTGAACCCGGGACCATCAGCTTCGTAGGCAGGGTCACCTACCCACTAGGCCAAACCGGCCGTCAAATTATGAATTCAAAATGAATGAAAATTTACATCTACATCACTATGTCGGGCAGTGAGAGTGCGGTCGTGTCATGTTTGTATTGGCGAGCCGTCGTATCCCACCTGTATATAACAATAAACTTACATATTCTGTGTTGGGTCCGTCTTGGATGACGACCATCTTGGCGCCAGATTGTTCCTGCAACTGTTTGATGGTCTTGCCGTTCTTGCCGATGATCAGACCCACTTTGGGACCGGGTAGCATCACTTCTTCCTGTTCAACAAAATTGAAGCGACTCTATTAACGTGCTTCTAGGTTATATTACAACAACAGGATTATAATGAAACAGTAGTTACCTGTCGCCTAGAAATCTATGTTGAGTCTATTAGTCTAAATTTCTTAAACTCTAATTGAATCAACTTTTAGACAAAAAGAGAGAAAATTGTTAAAATCAACTTTTAAGCGAACTGTGGTCATGATCCATGAGTATTTAAGAGAAAAAGGTCTTCTCTTCAAATGTAAGAATCTTAATCCTAGTTTCTTGAGTTTTTGTGGCTTATGAGATTATGATCACATTTCGGGACATGGCTATATGGAACAGTTGAAAATCGGCAACTTGCAGGCCAAAATAAAGCGCTTCACACACCCTACTTCGTCGTCCGTTTTGAAAGCATTTTGGGACATGGCTAAATGGAACAGTTCAAAATCGTCAACTAGTCAGCCTAAATAAAGCGCTTCGCACACCTCACTTCGTCGTCTGTTTTACCATTCGAAATAAGTAAGGTGTGTGAAGCACTACGATCGAGTATCACTTACAGTAATGGCGAGGCCACCTCCACCGCCGCCGCCGCCGCCTCCGCCGCCGCCGCCGCCCCTCTGCATGGGCGGGCTGCCCATGTCGCCGCCGCCCATGCCCATGCCCATGCCGGGCCCGTCGTGTTGAGGCGCATTTTCTCGTCCACGATGGTTCACTATTTGGTTCACCAATTCCCTATAAAAGTGGCTAGCATATTATACAATATCTAGGACCAAACCTCGTAAGAGGACGTGGGATAAGTAATTCAGGCCTTTAACCACTGATGTGATATTGAGTCAGCAGAAAAGAACGAACGCAATATGGAACACGCTATTTCATTTTTTTTTGTGATATACCCTAGAGGACAAACAAGGACGAATCGCTTGATGGTAAGAAATTACCGTCCGCCCGTGGACTCCTGCAACACGAGGTTGCAAATGTGTGAAAAGTCAAAATCCCCTGCGACTTTTATTACCGGTTTTTGATATTCCAAAGTACTTGGGGTCGAGGGTGGAACTCTAAACTTATTTTATTCAATCATCAAGCATTCCATTCCTCTTTAAAATGCGCGACCTACATAAAACCTATGTAAGGGTTGTGTTGTGTCCTTCATTCAGTATCTTACGCAGGAGTCTGTATTTGTGTAAATGTCACTAACCTGGCGCGGGCGATGGCCTCCCTTGAGCCAGTGAGAGTGCAGACGCGGTCCGGCTGACCACCAGAGCCGGGAGCCATTTGGATCTTGCAACCGGACTCCGCTTGCAACCTGGTGATCTGCTCACCGCCGCGACCGATAACTGTGAACAAGTTATATTGTTAAGACTGGTTTCTCTTGGGGCGGATAATGACTTTCAATGTCTTTTTGCAAGACTCATGTTTCTTATTTGATTTTTCATTGAGGATTTGTTCAAGCTGACTTTTATTTTGTTGTAGTTTCTTTTGTAGTTTTCTATAAAATTTAGTAGATAGATAAGAGTTCCCTATTCTGTACAATAACAGCGCAAGTTCACCGTTTGTCCTAATAAATTGATTTACGAAAACATATATTATATTTCGTAACCCGACAGAAAGTCTGACGAATAAGTTGATATACCACCGCAGGCCTAGGGGGGGAAGACGCCGCAGAGGGGCATACATTGTATGTGAAATTTGAGCTCCAGCTGCGGCTGCTCCCCCCTGCCTGTACCTGTCTACGCCTATAGGCAGTTAGTTTAAGTTCGTTCTCTCATCTTGGATACCATTCTGTTAGGATTTGGCACCACTTTTCCCGTTTTTCTCAATATATACTTACCCAGTCCATCTCCACTTCTGCGCTTATCTATCCCTTCACCAAAACATCAAATGTACCTAGTCTAGTCTGCCGTGGGCCACTCTCCTCCGTTTCGGGTCCGCCGTTAGTTTAAGTTCGTCTTCTCATCTTGATAGAAGACTTCTCTGGCGCCGTTTGCAACCAACCTCTTAGCGTAGCCTTATATATATATGAATGCTGTTTTATTATCCATAATAAAGCCTTACTTATATTTAACGTATCGGTTGTGTCATTAACGCCCAACATCACAATACAATTATCATTTATTGCACCATGGTAAAAATCTAGAGTTGTTATATGTTATACCAGTCTGTTAAAATTAGGCTCCACTTTTTTCTCTCAACATACAGGGCATATAACCAGTCCATCTCCATTTCTGCGAGGCTTATCCCTTCAGCAAAACATCAAGTGTACCACTTTTCGTAAGTCCGCCAGAAAATGAGCCGCCTGCTAAATGATAGGGGCCATTTGATTTGATTAATATCTAATGACATTCCCAATCTCATTAGTTGTTCATGCCATTAGTCAAGGCAAATTAGTGAATATTTCATGCATTGAGTGACATTTAGCACTAGACTAGTATTATGGAAGGTAGAGGCAAGGAACATAAACTCCATATACCAAAAATTGCCCGACAAAAAACCATAAAGAGGTGGTAAAAAAAATAAACCTACAATACCTAGAATACTTGAGAAAAAAATCTAATCATAGGCAGCGCACTTCACTCCGTCAATAACGCCTACACTGAAAAAAATAAATAGCCGAACTGGTTTTGTAACTTTACTAAATAACTAAACTACGGTTATAAGAAAATAAACTTTGCATAAATTTACAAAACTTATTTTGTAGTGTATACCCAGCCACTGAACACTGATAGCCAAACACGGTTTTGTAACATATAACACATAGTTCGCAAGTCCCAATTTTTGTGTAAACAGTAACCAAAATATTTGTTACAGTTATGCAAACATTTCTTTCAGTGTAGGTTCTTAGGTACTCTAGCGCTACTCTGGAGATATTTGGAACTATTATTTATAGCTGACAGCTGGACACTTTTGCAACAGTTCTGCCTAAGGAGATTTTGTTCCTTGCCTCTACCTTCCATACTAATATGGCACAGCGCCAGGTGTTGTGAAAACGTGTACAGGACATCTGTTTAAAATAAATCAATACGTGCGTTTTTAGGCTGCGTTTTGACCAGAAATTTGCGAGGATCCGTAGCGAGGGATGTGTTTGTTAAGAACCAATAGAATCACTGCACGTTGAGCGAGGAAAACACATGAAGTGACTTTTGGTTCTTATATAACACATCCCTACATACATCCTCGCACATCTTTGCTGCACAAGGGGGTGGGAATGAGTTTTAATATATCTTACGTAAGATCACAAAATTGAAGTTTATTAGATTGTACTTTTTTCTTACGTGGTGGTGGGAGGGCGTTAAAACCTGGCAAAAATCGTAGACCCTTGCCGAAATTGTATTTTATTATTATTTAATGCATGTTAGTTCTAAGACGTAATATGTATTTTAAAAAGACGTGACCCGCAGACTTTCTTGTCGGTCCCATATTGGAATACCCTCCTACAATTTAGGAGGGATTTAAATCTTCTCGGGTCAGAGGTGTCGGGTTAGAGCCGGCGTAGCTTTATTCGGCGTTCATAAGGGCATTGTAATATGCCAACATGGAAAATAAACTAAATAAAATCTTTATCTTAGTCTAAGGATGACAGATGGAATCCTATTATACGGAGCAACTGCTGTTCGTCTGTATGCCAGCAGGCTTGTAGTTCAAGAACCGTAATAAGAAGACAGTTCAAAATGTCAGAGATTTTTGTTTTAGGCCGCGGACTGGTCGCACGCGATTGGCGGGGCGGAACGACCACTCACGCCGCATACGGCACCGAGGGACTAACAAATGTATATTTCACGCTACTGTTCGGAAATGTGGCAATAGATAGTCTACTTCATTGTTATCATCATCTGTCATTGGTGATGATGGTAAAAGGTCATTTTTTGGTGCAACATTTTCGTTCAAAAATAAAATTAGGTTATTTATAGGACCAATTACTTGTTTAAAAAAAAAAGAAACGTTTCTATTCAGGTCACGCTTAAGGCGTTTTTCCTGTTTGTGGTTTTTTGCAAAAACGCTTATAAGGTTAGAGTCGGTTTGAAGCAAACAACACATAAAAACCCTCTTAAACGTGATAAAAAAAAGTAAAAAAAGGCGGGATAGGAAAATACTTACTGAATTGGATAGTGTAAATTGACTAAAAATTACAAGAAACACGTATCTACGCAATAAAAATGAGTTCTTCGAGTTATTCCCACTAGTTACCACCAAGTTGTTACCAGTGGTAACTACTGAAAAAAAAATTCCCACCTTTTACCACTGGTAACTACTGGGAAAAAAATCCCACCTTTTACCAGTGGTAACTATACTGGGAAAAAAATTCCCACTAGTTACCAGTGGTAAAAGGTGGGAATAAAATCCTCAGTAGTTACCACTGGTAACAACTTGGTGGTAACTAGTGGGAATAACCCAGTTCTTCTAGTGACGAAAATATAAATGTTCCTGGTAAAAATACATCGCTTTCTTTCAACAATTGTCCTCACGCCAATATAAATATTAATTTCTACTAAAGTACTTCTAGTTATGCAAATGTTTTCTTATTTCCTCGCAGTAGTCGTGAAAAGCACTATGTAATGCCTCGGCCAGAAACGCTAAAGATGGACTCGTATTATTTGACTCAAACTCACTCGTCCATCTTTAAGCGGTTTTCCGGCCTCTCCTACAATGCACTATAGTTGATTGAATCCTTTCTGGATTACAGCGGCGGCGGCCGCTCCGCCATCGACAGCCGGCCTGTTCATCGCCATATGTGTACTCAGGGCAACCATTTCGTTAGGCACCCGGATATACAGTCAGTTTCAAGAGATAACTGACCCCCTGCATAGAAATTTATTGCAAGGGGGGGTCAACTATCTCTACATCTATGCTCCGTGATTGTTGAGCTATTAAGGGTTCTAGCTAAATTGGACATCCATAGCGTAAGTATTGTTAAACCAATTTAGATAGAACAATAAAAGGCTCGGCAATCACGTGTGACCGTAAATGTTGAGGGTCTGGTCCTGCATTGTCGGGTGGCCGCCTTTATGTCTATGATATGTGTATAATAACTCACTTAGGCCCATCATCTTGTCCGGAACTCGGATGTACTCATTGAGGATTTGATCTTGCATCAGGCCAGGCAGAGCAGGTGCCTGTATGTCTGTAGTAGAGATGGGCCGAATATAAAGTTTGCCGAATGCGAATATTCTACCGAATGCTCGGTTCAGATGTTACCGAACCGAATATTCGGCCGAATTATTCGGTTCATCTATAACATTCTAATGAACCATTCGAAAATGCTTCAATTACCTACATTAGCAGCTAAAAATAATCCGCTTCATAGGCAATTTTCTTAGACACAAAGAAGTCAAAAAAGACAAGGGACTCGCAAATAAATGTTCAACACTCGCCAAATAATCAAAACGTGGATTCAAAATGGGCCCATTTCTCGAACGGTATTAGTCTAATATTGTTAGTGTGTTGCCATGGTAACCCATACGACTTGACAGTTCGTGGACTAATAATATTAGTCTAATACAATTCGAGAACGGGCCCCATGTCTCATCATGTGTTTTAATGATAACGGGAAGACGTAATCTGAAAGACAATTAACTACCTAACAAGTTCTGGCGGAGTTTACTTTAGAGTGTTGAGAGAAAAACATAATAAAAAATATTTGCCGAATATTCGGCACTTTAACCGAATTATTCGGCCGAATATGAACATTGAAAATCTTGCCGAATATTCGGCCCATCTCCAGTCTGTAGTATGTTTATACTTACTCACTCAGGCCAAATTTGTTGTCCAGGACATGGATGCACTTACTGAGAGGTCTGGTGACTAGACCAAACAGAGCAGATTGCTTGTATGTCTGTAATCTGTATAATGTCAGAGATAAGAGCCACATTACAGGCTAGCATACACCATGCCCAAGATAGAGCAGCTTGGACAGCACAGGTGAAGTGTCCACAGTTGTCACGTTCCTCAGCCATGATGATATGACAAAAGTTATCTGTAGTATGATCACTTACTCAAGCCAACCATCTTGTCCGGCACCCGGATGTACTCATTGAGGGTCTGGTCCTGCATCAGGCCAGGTGGGGCCTGGGCTGGTGGTGTGGGGTTCGCTGCTGCGATGCGTGCCGCAGCAGCCGCTGCCGCTGCAGCAGCAGCCGCCGCCGATGATGAACTATTGATTTAAAAAAAATATGTAGACTAATCAGACAATGCATCCATTTTGTGATAATCTCTGTACTCTGCATCTTTAGCCACTCACATGCTTGATATTTTTTCAGTAGCCGGGTCCACACAGAGCGAGCATACGCGCGAGGCAAGTTCCTCACGCACAAACCGACCAGTGTAGACGTGCCTCGGCCGAGGCGGTGCACTCGGGCGAGGAAAACGCACGCGCCGCCTCGGCCGAGGCACGTCTACACTGACCGGTTTGTGCGTGAGGAAATTGCCACGCACGTACTTGCTCGCTCGCTTGCTCTGTGTGGACCCGCCTAGTGACTTATATTATTATAATAAAATAAGCGTGACAGCTGGTAACTACAGTTGCACTAAGCATGTGAGTGGTTAGGCATTTAAATAAAAATAAACAAACAATTTGTACATTTTCAGGTAGTTATTGGTAGTTAACATTTATTGGTTAACCAACCAAATACAAAACTACATTATTTGACCATTTAATGTTTTCATCTACCCCTCAACTGGCTTAAGGAGCCATTTGAGGGTAGATCTTGTTTACTTTTATTTAAATACCTAACAATACAGAGTATAACTGCTGAATAAGGATTAATTGGGATGAATTGTGATTCGAAATGATTAATTATTTACTATATTTGAATAATGATGATGTAATGGATATTTCAATATATTTTAAGTCACTATGTACCTAACCCCAATGGATCCTAGTTATCTAAATAAAGAAATTTTATTATTATTATTATTTATTATTTCAATGTATGTACTTCCTTTGTTTTATATTTTATTTTATTTGTATGACATTTAGAATTTATTCTAGAAACATTCTAGACTAGTATTTTTTATACAATTGTTTTTTTTTTGTTTGACAATATTTTGTGAAATTCTTAGTATTCAATTTGACCAATGAATTATATTCATTAGTATTATATATGGAATAATATTTACATCATTAAATTGCTCTGATAATTAGCTTAAGATAATAATATGTAACACTGTCTTACTATTCGTAGTGCTTGTTGCTAGGCCTACATGAATAAAGTATATTTGAACTGAACTAAGTTATTTAGAGTCAGACCAAGATCAGTAGGCAGCAGTTTTGATAGCCCAGACAGTGCAGGTGTTATTTTTAATGTCAAACTTCTATGAAATTATGATGTTTATTTCACACTTGCACAGGCTAGGCTATCAAAAACGTGGCCAACTTAGCTTGTTCTAGCTCTACAACAGTAGCATGATTGGGACTGTTAAAATTTGAGTTTTCAAGTCTCTTAACCTCTAGCCCAGGGTTGACATAACTATAGGGACGTCATCTGAACACATATTTTTTTACATTTTTGTAGCTTGTAGATATGAGCCATATCTTAATATAGAACGTTCTACTTTCAAACGGGGACAATTTTCTAATTGCACAAGAGTTCAAAGGTAGCTGTCCTAGTTCAATTAGGCAAAGGATAACTGTATGTTAGTGAAGTTCAATGTTATCTGATGTTTATGTTGTTATCTATCCATGTCCTCCTAAGATCCCGGATACAATTTTTGTACATATTCCACAATCTATTTTGAACTTTTATGATCTGACTAAGAATTCAAAAACAAAACTACTGTTTCTGGGTCTCAGCCTCCGTTTTAGAGAAATTTAGGCAGGTGATTTTATTTGCTTTACATTCAAACAAATTTTTTATTTCAAAAAGTGAAGAAAATCTGCTTTTTGTTGTAAGTTCGATTCTTACCTCATTGCTGCGTGTTGTTGTTGATATGCCGGGTCAATTGAAGCTAATTTCTTTGCGCTCGGCTCTGGTCCGTCTTCCAAAGGTCTCTTGCTACCACCACCCTCGATTTTAGCAGCAACCTAAAGTCAACCCAATTTACGTGAATTTTTATTCCATTTAAATTTGACGTTTCAATCGACTTGAACAATATTGACACTAATTCGTGTTAATTAGACGTTTGAATACATCTTATTGTTTTAAAGGAAGTAAAAACACCACGAGAAAGTTCATAATTTAAGTAGGTTATAGTGAATTTAACGTTTTTCAGCGGCTACGAAAGTCATTCGCCAATGAAAAGAGGGTGGATCATGTCAGGGAGATACGTTATAAGTTGAGAATAAAGGAGGTAAACAGACATTTTTGCATAAACTATACGGACGTTACCAATACGCCAATTTATAGGAACAAAATGCAGTTTGTCTTACCAATTTAGCACGTTGTAGAGCAGCCGCAAATCCCGCCGGTTGGCTATTGTTTTGAAGCGTAGCCATAGAAGAATAATCACTCATGTTTGATTTAAGTACACATTCAGTCGTTATACGGCAGCCATTAAAAAGGATCAAATAACCCAAAATAAATTTATTCGGTTGTCGCAACTCGCGTCGCGAGAAAAGACGCGGCGTACCACAGACACGAAAACTCTAGGCAAAAGTATTTTATAGTACCGCATACAATTCAAAATATTTTTAAATACGACATTTAAGACATGTCACGTTTTATGATTTTTGTTACTAATGTTTTTCAATCATCCTAAAATAATACTTAATATCCTATATGACCATGATTTGTGAAAGATATTGAGATTCTAAATTAGCGATATAATTTTACATTGACTTAGTAGGGCCTATAAATAACCTAAAATGCTTGTCTATGGTACTTTTCCATTCGCGTCTAGTTTTTGCATAGCGAAAACTAGTCCTATTAATATTGATAAAAACTGCTGGCAGTGGATTGAATATTTATCATAAATGGCAATATTTAAATTTAGCCCTTTTTTGCATTTCATTTAAGAAACTGTATGAAGTCATTAAAATTCAAAAGCATTTTTATGTATAGTATATTAGTTAGCATTTTAAAATTGCTCTATTAGAATTCTTGTATATTTTTCAGTTTATATGATGATGTATTCCTCTTGAAAATTAACTTTCAGGTTCAGTCGTGCCACTACAATTTGTCAGTGTTTATTTTAATATTTCTTCATTTTATATTTCAAGACAAAGTAAGATAAACCCACGGTAATCCTTTGCATTGGTTATCAAAATTTGTTATTATCTTAATATTCCGGGTTAATTATAATTAACCGTTTAACCAAATTTAATCTTTTAATATTTGTAGATTATAATAAAATTACATTTAAGAAATGCCGCCAATTCCAAGTAGAATGAGAGCTATATTGGTAACTAAACGCCAAAACTTTTTTTAATGGGTGCGTGCATTTGTGTTGTCCGGTGTTTGAAGACGCTTTGAATTCGCTTTCAATTTCTTCGTAGGAAAAATGTCGGGTGATACCGATAAAGCGAAAATCAGTGACAATCAGGTATAGTTGTGAAATATGTTTTTGTATTACATTTCTATGCAGTGGTGCGCGTCTTTTAAGAGTATTTTTAGTGGTGAAGTGATGTTATTTCCGTGTTATATCACTAATGTTTGTCTGCGTCTCAACATGGCTGACAGAACGTTTGCTTCCCGCTAAACGCGGGAACTGCGCCACGAAGGGTTGTGATATTAGTCAATATTTCACAAGAAAAACTGTGAATGCCATCGTGATCGGTTATCGAAACTGATGCTAATGGGATTATTTTCCAGATTTCGCATATTTTTGCCACCCCCGCCCCTTTGCATTTAGGTGCAGGCCTTTGTTAATGTACCACGATATATGTACATAATGACATTGATAGGAAATCCGCATGACCTTGGTATTTGGTTTTTGCGATTATTTTTTAGACGTAGAGTGATAATGTTGTCATTCCAATGCCCCGTCGCTTGGCGCTTCGCTATTTCGTTGCGGAGCTAGGCCGTCAATGTAAATAAACATGGTTTCTTTCGGGCATTTATTGCTGACTTCGGTCAATTTTCGTTCAGTTCAGCTTCTGATCATGCCGTAGTTGTAGTTTAATATCATATCTCTAAAGCATTATGGCTGAGGTCGATTGACCCTAAAATGTAAGACTAGATATAATTCCTATATGTACCTAGTCGCTAAATGTACACAGCTTGTATATTTGGGTATGTATAGCGGTAAGATTCTAAGTCTGTAACGTGATATGAGCCTTACGCGTTTGCAGTAAGGTTCAAATTCAAATGGCGGGAAATTCGAACTGACGCTTGAACTTCAGTTGCAGATTTGCCGACTGAAATTTCTGAATTGTAATTTTACATATGAATTAGAAATAGCGTTTTACTGTTTATTTGGTTCAATAAGTGAAATATTGCAATGAGAAGTTTTATTTTCATGCCCAGAACATGAGAAATTCATATTTTGTATGTCAAAAAGTATTACCCAATACCTAAACACCATGCCACCATACAATTTATGTTTAATAAAAGTATTTAGTTTAAAAGTTTTCCTTGTTAAGTAATAATTCCTTACAGGAAATGTAAAATACATATTAGCAACATAGGTACAATGCCACCAGATTGATATTTTCAATATCACAATCTCTAAAAAAAGATGTCAATTTAATACAATGCTAATTTGTCATTTCTAGCTACGTTAATATCACATGTCAGATACAAATTATTAAACACATAATATTTTAGCACATTTTACAGTCCAATATTTTAAGTAACTTGCATACAACATTAAAGATGATACAACCAATTTATTACAAAAGTGTACAGATTTACCCAACTATATTTACATCAGGATGTGTACATATTTTTTGCAGTTGCATAATTATTTTAGGTGTAAACCACGATTTATTTGTCCAAATGAAATATCAAATATCAAAAAATTATCATGTCATTATTGATACAGTCATTTATACACGCCTTAACTCTATAAGCCCTAATAACGTCACAAAGTCTACACCTTAGTCAAAATCTGTGGCTTGGCCGTTTCTCTACTGTCACATGGGGCTGAGGTGAAAAATGTATTCACTGTTCATAGCTCCGTGATTGATGAGCTATTCAGGGTTTTAGCTA
Source organism: Cydia pomonella (assembly GCF_033807575.1). Lineage (NCBI taxonomy): Eukaryota > Metazoa > Arthropoda > Insecta > Lepidoptera > Tortricidae > Cydia > Cydia pomonella. The sequence continues at coordinate 7,244,750 of NC_084724.1, forward strand.
AATTGAACATTCCATAGTGTAAGTATTGAACAACCAATTTAGCCAGGACCCTAAATCGCTCAACAATCATGGAGCATGACTATATGAATATTAGAATTCAGGTACATTAGCAAAATATTACATATGAAAATAAAATTCATTCAACTATTCAGCCATGTTTTTTTTTATTTAATTTTACCATTAGTGCCTACTATAATAAAATTTGCAACAACACAATCCTTTGAATGCCAAGAACCCCTAAAGGTGTCGTTACTAGTCGCGCCCACAGCGACGACGACACCTATAGGTGTTATGGTGGATGCTGTCAAAGTAACCTTCACACTTTCGAGTAACTTGTCAAAAACACCTAGGTAATTTTTGCGCACTTCATTTTGTAATAAATTACCGATAGGTAACTTAATATATGTCTCATCCCTCTTATTAAATGACAAACATAACACTTATTTTAACCACATTTTTATATTCAGGATGAAGACAAGAAGTCCACAGCCGGCGATGGGCATACAACAGAAGACGAGTCATCCCAAGACTCCAAGGGTGAGTGCCCGGTCCCTGACCAGGCCGCAGGTAACACCGATGTAGATCAACCAAGCGACGCGCCCAATAAAGATACCCTTGAAGGTCAGAGTTGTCGTGTTGGGTCGGCCTGTTCATCTACATTGCACCTAACCTGTGTGGGATACTAACTGTGGGTGGTTTTCATTTGTCCTAAGTAGGAGTGAGTGAATGATTATTTTTAATTGTGATAAGTTCAAGTTCAAATATAGTTTATTCATGTAGGCCTAGCAACAAGCACTTACGAATAGTAAGACAGTATTACATATAATTATTTTAAGCTAATTGTCAGAGCAATTTATTGATGTAAATATTATTCCATAGTACTAACGAATTCTAATACAGATCAAATTTAATACTAAGAATTTCACAAAATATCGTCAAACATAAAAAAAAATTATAAAAAAAATACTAGTCTCGAATGTTTCTAGAATAAATTCTAAATGTCAAACAAATAAAATAAAAAATAAAAATAACAAAGGAAGTACATACATTGGAATATCCATTTCATCATCATTATTCAAATCTAATAAATAATTAATCATTTCGAATTACAATTAATCCAACGTTGTTTTATCATTCATGTAGGTAGTCTTGTGTGGTATAAGAGCTTTAGAAATAAGTTTACACTTTACATGATTCTCCAATATGGTTTGGAAGTTTATTATAATAGTACATTACGATACAAGTGCGAAAAATAGGAAATAGTGGCGATAAATTAAAACACGACCGAAGGGAGTGTTTTAAATCGACACGAGTTGCGAATTAACTATTCGCACATGTATCGTACAACGTTTTACAGTACATATGGCCTTTAAATGTTCGACACAGTAACGTAATATGCTAATTTTCGCACTAGTGCGGTAAAGTAGCACCATATGTACTGTAAAATCTATTATGATATTAACAGATGTCGCCGCTTAATACGAAATAATGGTTTTGGCAGTCAATTGACAACATTTATGTACTAATAGGATAAATGGAAATTACCCTTTAGGCTGCGTTTCCACCAGAGATGTGCGAGGATGCGTTGCGAGAGATGTTTATTAAGTACCAATAGAATCACTACACGCTAAGCGAGGAAAATATGAATTAATTCAATTGGCTCTTAACAAACATCTGGTGGAACTGCAGCCTTACTCATTTTATTTGTTTGTTCTAAGGTGTAACAAGGTATGACATTTTTTAATGTCATCATCAATCTTTTCTCTCATTATCATCATTTTGCGTCATGAATTGATCATCATTAATTCATTATGATTTCCTTATACTTGACACACTTTGTACACCTCATTAATAGTTATTTGTTTTACAAGGGAGAGAGTGGAATCTTGAGCGTTGGAGGGTTTCAAGGCACGAGGGTTAAACAAACTTTGCCTCCGAGTGAAACACAAATTTTTTCACCACACCAACGCGAAGCAAATGCTAACTATAAAATACCAAAAAAATTGAACCAAATCAAATCCAAATTAACGTTATAAAAAATTATCATTCACAATCATTATATAAAAGTCAATTCTACCAGCTAACATAAGGAAACGACTCAAAATTTGTATCTGATTACTTTTCCCCACATGTAGATAAAATGCAACTTTCTCATTAGTTTTTCAACAATCAAGAGGGCCTTTACCAGTGGTGTGGTGAAAAAATAATAGTTATTAGTTTGAAAAAATAATAATAAACTTTTAAGGGGTCATCCATTAATTACGTCACACGAATTTGAAGTTTTTTTCCACCCCTCCCTCGTGGTGTGACATCACATTCTTCGAAATAGGTATTATTAATATTTTTGATAATAGACATATTAGTAATTTTATAACAAAAAACCGAGTAGGAAAAATAAACCATTATCGTTCCAATAACTCGTTATTTATCTTTACAACCAAACAAAAATTAAAAAATCGGTTACTGAGACTTTTAAAGTGACGTCACAAAGTTTGTGAATCCCCCTCCCCTTGTCACAACATGTCCCTTCCCCCTAAACGTGTGATGTAATTTATGGATAACCCCAAATGCAACTGAAAAAGCGGCCAAGTGCGAGTCGGACTCGCGCATGAAGGGTTCCGTACCATTTAAGACGTATTAAAAAAAATCTACTTGCTAGATCTTGTTCAACATTTTACCACTTTGGACACACATTTTACCACTTTGGAACTGTCTCTCGCGCAAACTATTCAGTTTAGAAAAAATGATGTTAGGAACCTAAATATCATTTTTGAAGACCTATCCATAGATACCCCACACGTATGGGTTTGATGAAAAAAATTTTTTTTTTAATTTATTGACGTATTAAAAAAACTATTCACTAGATCTCGTTCAAACCAATTTTCGGTGGAAGTTTGCATGGTAATGTATATCATATATTTTTTTTAGATTTTTCATTCTGTTATTTTAGAAGTTACAGGGGGGGGACACACATTTTTTCACTTTGGAAGTGTCTCTCGCGCAAACTATTCAGTTTAGAAAAAAATGATATTAGAAACCTAAATATCATTTTTGAAGACCTATCCATAGATACCCCACACGCATGGGTTTGATGAAAAAATTTTTTTTTTTAAATTTTTATGACGTATTAAAAAAAAACTACTTACTAGATCTCGTTCGAACCAATTTTCGGTGGAAGTTTGCATGGCAATGTATATCATATATTTTTTTTAGATTTTTCATTCTGTTATTTTAGAAGTTACGGGGGGGGGGGGGGACACACTTTTTACCACTTTGGAAGTGTCTCTCGCGCAAACTTTTCAGTTTAGAAAAAAATGATATTAGAAACCTCAATATCATTTTTAAAGACCTATCCATAGATACCCCACACGTATGAGTTTGATGAAAAAAGATTTTTTGAGTTTCAGTTCTAAGTATGGGGAACCCCCAAAATTTATTGTTTTTTTTTCTATTTTTGTCTGAACATCATAATGCGGTTCATAGAATACATCTACTTACCAAGTTTGAACAGTATAGCTTTTATAGTTTCGGAAAAAAGTGGCTGTGACAGAATCGGACAGACAGACGGACATGACGAATCTATAAGGGTTCCGTTTTTTGCCATTTGGCTACGGAACCCTAAAAAGGGGAAGTGTTCATTTTTAGGGTTCCGTACCCAAAGGTTCAAACGGGACCCTATTACTGAGACTTCGCTGTCCGTCCGTCCGTCCGTCCGTCCGTCCGTCCGTCCTGGTGACAGATCACCAGGCTGTATCTCATGAACCGTGATAGCAAGACAGTTGAAATTTTCACAGATGATGTATTTCTTTTGCCGCTATAACAACAAATACTAAAAACAGAATAAAATGGATATTTAAGGGGGGCTCCCATACAACAAACATAATTATTTTGCCGTTTTTATAAATAATGGTACGGAACCCTTCGTGCGCGAGTCCGACTCGCACTTGTTATTAACAATTGTTAACAAAATTAAACAGTTTTTCCGGTCCCAAAAACTTATTAAAAAAAACAAGCGTGTTGTGACTGTCGCGCGCTAACACGAAGACTACGTCTTAGCTATTTTACCTTATCTTTTAACATTAACCGTTAACGTTATCTTATCTTTTAACATTAACTTTTATTTTATATCTTTTATCTCTGTCCATGAACTATAATTGTTTATTTCATCATACTGAGATCAAGAACTGTAACTACTCAAAATGTCAATCAGTCAGGACCAGTAGCCACCATATCAATTACACAATATTAATCAATTTTGCTACAAAATTAATCTAAGGTACGATAAGAGTACGCACAGAGATAAGTTTCATTAGATAGTATACAAACACGATACTTTTACATAATACGAGTAGTGTAGCACGCGGCACGCCTATCGTATTAAGCGCGAGATATCATCTTCTGTCTCGTATATAGTACAATAAGAAAGGGATGGGAGAGGGGGTACCTACCACGATTCACTTGCCCAGTGAGATCTAGAAAAGGGCCTACACATGAAGCCGCAAGATTAGCACTAGATACCAACTAGACGTGCTGTCATGCAACAGATGTGCCATGACGTGTGTCCAGATTAGCCGAATACGCCTGCACATGATTCGCGAATCATTTACGAAAGGAACAACTGCTCGCGTGTATTAAGGGGCCCACTGATTAACAGTCTGCCGGACGTTATCGGCCTGTAAGTTAGAACAAAAAGTTTACAGTTCCCAACAACTGATAGGCCGATACCGTCCGGCGGACTGTTCAGAATTAGTGGGCCCCTTTACCCTTTAGGTATCGCCAGGAGAGTTAAGGTGAATGATAAAGTATTGGGTCATTACCTATGAAATTGGCGTTTTTGTTCATAAGTATTAGTCATGTCATAATTTATTTATTTTAATAGTAACTTCGAAGTATTTTTTAATTTTATTAGTGCGCTACATAACAATGATTTTACATACAATTATTTGCTACTTTTATTGTTTTATGTATTCAGAATACCGCCCTGAAAACAGCTCTTTTCATGTGCTGCCGGCTCGAATATTTAAATGACATATTTTTCTGACGGAAAAGATAAAAAAAATTAGATACAAAATGTGCCTTAAAAATGTCTCAGATTACTGGCAAAAATTTGTTTGGTTTGAAAATGCCATCACAAAATAATCCGCAAAATTAATTGTATGAATAATCGACTTTCGTTAAAGTTCTCCATACAAAACGCCAATTTCATAGGTACTGAATGAATTATTGGGTGAAGGTTGATGTGGAATGTTGAAATGGAAGCGACTTAGTAGATCTTAAAAAGAGAAACGTATTTTTTAAATAGTTAAGGTGAATGATAAAATAGTACTGAATTAATTATTGGGTGAAGGTGATGTGGTGCTAGTAAATGGAAGCGACTTAGTAGATCTTCAAAAGAGAAACGTATTTTTAAAATAGTTAAGGTGAATGATAAAATAGTACTGAATTAATTATTGGGTGAAGGTGATGTGGTGCTAGTAAATGGAAGCGACTTAGTAGATCTTCAAAAGAGAAACGTATTTTTAAAATAGTTAAGGTGAATGATAAAATAGTACTGAATTAATTATTGGGTGAAGGTGATGTGGTGCTAGTAAATGGAAGCGACTTAGTAGATCTTCAAAAGAGAAACGTATTTTTAAAATAGTTAAGGTGAATGATAAAATAGTACTGAATTAATTATTGGGTGAAGGTGATGTGGTGCTAGTAAATGGAAGCGACTTAGTAGATCTTCAAAAGAGAAACGTATTTTTAAAATAGTTAAGGTGAATGATAAAATAGTACTGAATTAATTATTGGGTGAAGGTGATGTGGTGCTAGTAAATGGAAGCGACTTAGTAGATCTTCAAAAGAGAAACGTATTTTTAAAATAGTTAAGGTGAATGATAAAATAGTACTGAATTAATTATTGGGTGAAGGTGATGTGGTGCTAGTAAATGGAAGCGACTTAGTAGATCTTCAAAAGAGAAACGTATTTTTAAAATAGTTAAGGGGAATGATAAAATAGTACTGAATTAATTATTGGGTTGAAGGTGATGTGGTGCTAGTAAATGGAAGCGACTTAGTAGATCTTCAAAAGAGAAACGTATTTTTTAAATAGTTAAGGTGAATGATAAAATAGTACTGAATTAATTATTGGGTGAAGGTGATGTGGTGCTAGTAAATGGAAGCTACTTAGTAGATCTTAAAAAGAAACGTATTTTTTAATGTAAAGCGTAGATAAACCGCCTATTCATGGTATGCTAGGTATAGTAAGTACAATCTACGGGTCATGCCTCGCTTGAATTATGAAAGGGTTCCGTAGCTAAAACATAAAAACGAAATCGTTATGTCACAGAGCCATTTTACTCGTAAACAGTGTAGGCATATTAATGGTAAACTGTGTTATGTGTAGGCATATTAATGAAATTTGGAATGTAGGTGAGTATTGTCAGCTGCTACTTACACTACTTAGTTTATTTAGTCATTCTTCAATTAGGGGTTTAATTTCTACTAGTGGTGTATAGTGGTTCGATTTGTAGCTGGCCCCAAGCGGCTAATCCTTTGTCTATTGTTAAGTAAAACCGCACGTGCCACTACCTGCAAAAAAAGGGTCGTATAATTCTAATTGGCACCTGAGTGCCGGCTAGCCCAACGCTCAAAAAAACCAGTGTAGGTGCGCTCTCCGATAACGCGCCTTTGTTCCGCAACTCGAGGACACATTTTAGACTGGTTCTAAATTTTATAACCTCAAAAGTAGTGGTAACTTTTTTCCTCTTAAATTAAATCTGAGTAAATATATGTATGCATTAAATTATAGTGTCGTTTACATATAATCCTACGAAGAAAAAGTTTATTACCATTACTTTTGAGGTTAGAAAAATTCAATCCAAAAAAAGGAGTATATTTCTGATTGTACTTTCCCCTTGAAGTAAACGAACTGAAGTGATGAACTCTGCCATGCTAAACCCGGATACGATGTTCATAAAAATCTCGTTTCTACCACTAGGTTACTAGTGCGCTAGGCACCGGTTTCGTTTATGACTAAAATTATTTAAATTCAAGGTCAGTTTGGGAAGAATATTTATAAGGTTATTTAATATGCCGATCGTTTTCTATTTTACATAGATAGCTTTATTATTTCGTAAATTCTAAATGTAGACATGATGTAAATTTTCTTTTTAGCTTAGGACACATATGGCATAGGTATTCTACCGTAATACCTGAGGTTTCTCGTTATAATCGATATTTAAGGCCAGGCCACACCGGTTGCGTGTGCGTAGACGTGGACGTGCACGTGCGCGTTCCGTTGCGTTGTAAACTAAGAATTCTCATAAGATATGACACACCGCTTGCGTGACGTGTGCGTGACGTGCGCGTGCGCGTGACCTGCACGCATTGCAGCTCCGACGAGACAAACCGGCTGCGTGCTGCGTACACGCGTGCACGCAGCGGAGCGGCAACGTCGCTTCGTTGCGTGCAGTGATGACGTTGTGTTTAACGGCGTTCCCTATGAGAGGGCGAACCGAGCGGGTTCGGACACGCACAGCTCGGTGCTGCATGGTGCTGTGCGTGTACACGCGCAGCTCTCTTGTATTTATTTACAACTCGGGCGGTGCGATCGATTTTAGGTACTATTGGAATACAAGTTAGTTTATGTATTGGGAACTATTGTGCGATGAATAATATTATATACTCTCAATTATCTCGATTCAAGTATGAGACATTTTCTTCTTGCAATAGCGGCATTAAATAGGTGACCTTGCATTAGGTACTATGAAGCAAAGGCAAAAATGTTTTGACTCATTGCTTCTTTATTTTCGGGCAAGTTTTGACTCGAAGTCAGTTCATTTGATATCACTCGTATCATGTCGCCGTGTGTAATTTTGACAAAATTGTTCAAGCAGCATGCAGCTTTTGTAAGGCGAGTATAATAATATGAAAATAGTATCGCAGGAGTATTTTGTGTTAAAAGCAAGAGGAGTGCTTCCTCTTTGTCCGGTAAACTGCTGTCGAACATTGGTAGTCGTTTAGAAACTAGGAAATAATACGCAAATTTATATAGGCGGATGTACACGCAGCATGCACGCACGACAGAGCTGCAGCGTGCGCCTGCGTGGCGTGTGCAGCACTCTGCAGCACTTGCGTTGCGTGACGTGCGCGTAACCCGGTGTGACAGGGGTGCTGTGCACGTCTACGCTTACGTCGACGCACACGTGTTGCGCACGCAAGCGGTGTGGCTCGGCCTTTAGCGTTGCCATAATTATTCGGAACGCATAACGGCTCATAACTTAAAGCCTTAAACTCACATAGGTATATAAACAATTTGGTAAAACAGAGATGATTGTGACCATTTATATTCCGTGACCATATAGGTATATTGACAACCGGTCTAGTGACCCTGCCTATGAAGCCGACGGTCCCGGGTTCAAATCCTGGTAAGCGCATTTATTTGTGTGATGAGCACGGATATTTGTTCCTGAGTCATGGGTGTGTTTTATGTATTTAAGTATTTATAAATATTTATATATTATATATATCGTCGTCTAAGTACCCTCAACACAAGCCTTATTGAGCTTACTGTGGGACTTAGTCAATTTGTGTTAGAATGTCCTTATTATATTTATATATATTCTACAGTGGTATTGAATTACGGGCCGGGTAAAAATGCGGGACGCGACGCGACAATACGGTGACAGTCCTGTATATACGGGACCCTGTCGATATTACATGTACGGTTTTCAAAAATGTTTATCGAAATAGCATAGATAGGGCCTTTAATACTAAAACGGAAATTGGACAAGTACACAACTGATAATCTTGTTAAACGTGTTGAAAATATCGAAAGTTGTTTATTACGGAAATTGATATGGTAGGCTGTGTCAATATGACTCCTACCAAAAATTTGCATTTCTTAATATTTCACAAACAATTACACGAAAAATTAAAATCGTCATCATGATAAAACGTGATGTGAAAAGTTATCTACTATGAAAAGTTTCCGTTGTAAAAATTATTACAAACAGAAAGAGACTGTTACAGTACCTAAAATAATTTAATTTCAGTACCATTTCGTACCTTGTCGTAAGGGCCGATTTAGACGGCACGCGAACTCGCATGCTATTTTAGTTACATTGCGGACTATTGAGGTTACAACCAATTCGGCGACCGATCAAATACCGCAATGTAATGAAACTCGCATGCGAGTTCTCGCACCGTGTAAATGAGCCCTAAAGTTGCAAAACTGTCCCAATAGTAGCATATTAGTAGAATGTGGAGAAGTTGATGTCGATCAAGGGGAGGGGCACATGATTAATATATAACAGTATTCCTTGAAATTTTCTAAAAATCGGCCTAACATATGATGTACTTGGCATTTACGGTTATTATTGTAATTTCGAATCGAAAAGTAGAAAAAAAACACATTTTTATTTTTTCCAATATTTCTAGTTCCTCCTATGAAAACTCCAAATAGGGAACCATACATAATTAAGAGATTTAGCCTCTCTAAAATGAGGTATCAACTGTTTAAATCGTAAACATACTTGCCTAGTTACGGCAAAATAATAGTCGTCTTTAACATTGAACAGACACTTTCTATGGTTGTTTTTAATGGTACACTTTTGCACCGAACTGTAAGTCACCTAAAAGTAACTTCAAAAATACGCCCCATTAAAACAATTTCATGATGAATTTATAGTGGCAGAATTTCTTAATTATGCATGGTTCCCTATTTGGAGTTTCCATAGGAGGAAATAAAAATATTGGAAAAAATAAAAATGTGTTTTTTTTTTTCTACTTTTCGATTCGAAATTACAAAGTAACCGTAAATGCCAAGTACATCATATGTTAGGGGGATTTATAGAAAAATTTACGGAGTACTGTTATGTATTAACCATGTGCCCCTCCCCTTGATCGACATCAACTTCTCCACATTCTACTAATATGCTACTATTGGGACAGTTTTGCTCCTAACTGTAGGGACCTCATACTATTGTCACTGTGACCATGTACGAAATGGTATTGAAATTCAATTCCTTGACCGTACATTACCGCATCATTATTGTATTCGTTTGTATTTTATTATGTAATAGGCCCGAGGTATTAGGTAATGTAGCGTATTGACATTGTCTTCATTATATTTTCCTTTGGTACAGGCGACGCCAAAAGCACAACGGCTAATGGGAAGGAAGATGACGCGGGCGGAGACGACTCTAAGGACGAGAAAAGAGACGCGAAAGCAGAGGGTGATGTAAAAAAGGTATTGCATAATAAAATACTTTTTTCTTCGTTGATTTATTTCATAGACACACTGTTTACAGTTTACTTAAGTAATTTTCAACTTCATATTTTTTAAAGACTACGATATATTTTTTATCGCAGGAAGAAAATGGTGAAACACACGATGACGACGAGAAGGATAACGTGAAAGATAACAAGAGCACTAAAAAACCGCCCGCCAAGAAGAAGGCTAAGAAAGAGGTATGTATTTAGATATATGCATAGAGATACATAACTCCTTATTTTAGGCAAAAAATACCTCCCTGTTTTGTGTATTTATTTCTTATGCAGAATTTTTAGGTCGTAGAGGCGATCAGGCTTGATCGTGTATTTTTTTTAGGTCTGGACCGTTAAAAGGGTTTTAACAATATTTAATTCCAGTATGTTTCGGATGAATATGGCATCCATCTTTTCTTTGCATCGCTTCCTCGGTTGATTTTGCCTCTAAGGGCTTCCGATATTTCATGCATCCATCCATTATAATATGGCAATAGTCTTGTTATCCACCCTGGGGGCCTTAAGTGACAATTGTTATAAGTAAATGCTAATCGAAACTTAAATATTTGACCGAAGCGTTAGCAAAGGTCACCGTTTTGACTCTGGCAATCTAATTTCGTATGTCCGGATGTTCTCTTCTACAGGTCGCAATTCTCAACCGATTCTCGTAAATTTTTTTTAGCAGGTTTAGTAGTAGCAAAAAAAAATTCTGTCGTTTAGTTTTTCGGAAAGAGTTCAAAATGGTATAAATTGGCATAAAGGACTTAAGTGCTATTGTGAGTACGTTGTGATAATTACTCAACGAAGTAAGTATATTTTTGTTTTGACATGTTTTAAGCTTATCAATCTCATCGCGAGCTTATCTATAGCTCACAGAGCCACTAGTATAATCTATTAACCACGGCAATTCTCTGAAATTGTCTTCCCGATATCTGTTTACTTTTCGATTGACTTTCGTCGATAAACGATTTTCTTACGATCAGTAATGTTGGCTACGACACCAGTGTACTCATGCCATTTTATCTAGTATAGCCTCAACGCCCGCTGACCTCGGTTCTCGAGTGAATGGATTCCTGCAGGCGTTCTACATATGCCCAAAGCTTCGGTCTCTACCTGGATAGATCTTTAGCCCAACGGCTTATGAGTGACTGGGCTCAAAAGACCTTCAATACGGAGTCAATCTGTCTTTGATTGGACTTAATTTAACATATTTATATTTCCTACAGGATACAGAAGAAGAAGACGAGGATGAGGAGGAAGAAGAGGAGGAGGATGAGGAGGGAGAGGAGGGTGACGAGGAGGGAGATGAGGAAGAAAAGAAGCCCAAAGAAAAGTAAAGTGTATTATATTATATAATTCCATCTAACGAATTTTGAAAGTAAGAGGTTAAGAACCCTAACAGCCGAATTATTCTGTATAGTACGATTCCGGCCTCTAACACCATAACCCCTGAAAATTTTCAATATCGCCAGTGTCATAAGTAAAATCCCTTTTTAGTTATACCACGTTATATAATATATGTATAGTACGGTAAATACTTTAAAAAGCTTTAATTTTTTTTTATGACTATACATTTTACAGTATGACTTATTTGTAGGTTAATAAAAAATACTTGTTCACTTGCAAAAATTTCTTAGGAGTAGGCAATATCGGCTCTTACGCCCTTGACCACCTGGTGGAATAAATGTATCAATAGATGTATGCACTAAATCATGTCCTTGGTGGGGTCCGAGATGTGTTCAATGGAATTTAACGGTACATTACCTTTAATTAGCAAACATGATAATAATGTTTCTTATTCAGGGTAAAGAAGCCAGCAAAAAAAGCCAAAGATGGCGACGATGAGGGCGACGACGAGGAGGGCGACGAAGAGGGAGAAGAGGAGGAAGAAGAGGAGGAGGAGGAAGAGGAGGCTCCCAAACCTAAGCCCAAGAAAGAGGTAAGATTTATCATACATTTGACTTTTTTATGGGGGACGTGCGTGAACAGTAGGGCGAAGCACACGAACCCCACTTGTCATTTGTCTCTTGTTCTTTTTCATTGACGTAGCAATTTTACGCCATATGATGCGCAAGACCTTTCTATTCAAAAAAATCCATTTTAGATTAGAGAAAACAGGCTCGTGATTCAACCTTATGTTAATATGTTCAGCCCACGGAACCGCCTGTGCCGCTGCCTGCAGGCAAGGGCATCCCACTTGGCCACATCAGTAATGTTGAGATCTCACTCTCGCGCTTCAAGACCCAGGATCAGAAGATCCTTCATCAGTTCCTATACGGGGTAAGTCTTAACCTTTTATTGCAGGAGTTAGATTTAGAAATTTGTCAGCCATTGTAAATGGACTTAAATTCTATGGACTTGATTCTCTTTGGTGGGGCTGAATGATATCCTTAATAGCAAATATTTCTAGAATTCGCCAGGATGCTGTGTTGACTTGGCTGTGAGAAACCTGTATTTGTACTTTTTAATGTTTCAACACAGTCATACTTGTATACTTATAAAATATCGATAATGCACTTAAGACACCGCGACGCGCGCGACGTCTGTTGTTGAATAATAAAAAAAAACTTATTTAGGGACGGGTGATCTTAAGAAAACATTATATTATCCTATCAAATTTCAACTCCAACATCCAACGTTTCAATGACAATATTATTTTATAGACTTCTTAAAAATGTTGTATAAAGGAGTCTTATTGTTAGGTTTTGTGTTGTACGGTCACAGACTTCTACTCTAACTCAACCTTAACTACATTAAGGGTATTAGATTGAACCCTAATTCCTGATTCTTTTATAATATTTTTTATTTTTATTTTAAATAAACTAGTTTTAGTCCCAAAACTTAGTTATTAATGTATACCGGTTGTCTCTGCAGCAATTATGCCTCGACCGCAACGTCAAGCGCAACATCAAGAAGTTCCGCGGCTACGAGTGGGCGATAGGCTCCGCCGAGTACAAGGCCAAGCTCGAGGAGACCTCCAAGATGGAGCCCAAGCAAGTGCGCACTATGTGCGAGATGCTGGACTTGGACAAAAAAGGTACTGTTGTAGTGTAGAGTTAGTTTAGTGGCCCATAGGATCCACCAAGTACAAGGCCAAGCTCGAGGAGACCTCCAAGATGGAGCCCAAGCAAGTGCGCACTATGTGCGAGATGCTGGACTTGGACAAAAAAGGTACTGTTGTAGTGTAGAGTTAGTTTAGTGGCCCATAGGATCCACCAAGTACAAGGCCAAGCTCGAGGAGACCACCAAGATGGAGCCCAAGCAAGTGCGCACCATGTGCGAGATGCTGGACTTGGACAAGAAAGGTACTGTTGTAGTGTAGAGTTAGTTTAGTGGCCCATAGGATCCACCAAGTACAAGGCCAAGCTCGAGGAGACCACCAAGATGGAGCCCAAGCAAGTGCGCACCATGTGCGAGATGCTGGACTTGGACAAGAAAGGTACTGTTGTAGTGTAGAGTTAGTTTAGTGGCCCATAGGATCCACCAAGTACAAGGCCAAGCTCGAGGAGACCACCAAGATGGAGCCCAAGCAAGTGCGCACCATGTGCGAGATGCTGGACTTGGACAAGAAAGGTACTGTTGTAGTGTAGAGTGAGTTTAGTGGCCCATAGGATCCACCAAGTACAAGGCCAAGCTCAAGGAGACCACCAAGATGGAGCCCAAGCAAGTGCGCACTATGTGCGAGATGCTGGATTTGGACAAGAAAGGTACTGTTGTAGTGTAGAGTTAGTTTAGTGGTCGATAGGGCCCACCAAGTACAAGGCCAAGCTCGAGGAGACCACCAAGATGGAGCCCAAGCAAGTGCGCACCATGCTGGACTTGGACAACGAAGATATGGTTATAATATATTAGATTAAGTAGTTGTTTTTATATTAAATGGTTCATAAATAAAGGCAAGATTTTTGGACAGAAATCGCGTGAGTGTATTGTACACAGCGTTAGTGTAGTATATGCACGACGTGTAGTTTTAGCGGGATAACTCTGTAATAAATTGCATTCGTTAGCTGTGGACAATAAACTTATTGTGCATTTTTATCTTGCTTTATGATAATAGTGTAAAATGACAATTTGTTAGGCTAGTAAAAATTGATTCAAGGATTTCTTCTCATTTATGTTGTGTTTGTTGTCATTTATGTTTGTTATTATGTTGAAATGCAAAATATGTTCTTGAACATCGGAACTGCCGTTTTTTCTGCAGGCGATTCTCTCGGTATCTGTAATATCGTATTCGATCGAAAGCTGACGTCGAGCTACTTTCGATATTATTAAGGTCAATATTTCGCGTGTCAACGAAATAAGTCAGATGAGATACACAGTCAAATCAGTGGGGCGACAATCCTTCTTTCGGCTTTTCCCGGCTCCGTTCGGCTGAGCATTGCTCCGAGCAATTATTAGGGTTGGCACAACTTGAAGTCGTCGACCACAGATAAGAGAATGACGAATTTTGACTACCCGAAATGGCCGAAAGGGATAGTGCCACACATTAGAAAGTGACAGACTAATTCGTCGCCGAATCCCTGTCAAACTTCGGTTCTATAGGAAGTGTAACTTCTGTACGGTAGTAGTATTATTTATTCTGTGGTAAAATGTGCGCAGGCTCGGGTGCGGAGCTGGCGGCGCGGCTGGTGGGCTTCCTGCAGCAGCCCGTGAACAACTCCGTGCACGCGCGGGGCGTGGCGCGCGCGCCGCCCGCCGCCGCCGCCGCGCCCGGCGGCCGCCCGCGCCGCTCCGCCGCCGCCAAGGTGCACAACCGAGGTATACACTACACTACACAATACGCTACCCAACTAGATTGAACATTTCTTGTTGTGATTCTGCCCCGTTAGCCAGCAGTACAGCCGCATCTGTTTTAAGCACCACTTTAAATGTTCTGAAGTCATAGTTTAAGAATGAGAAGAAGAACATAGTAGTTTACAAGTAGTTACGAGTGTCAAGGAAAAATATGTCACCCACCAATAGGTGGAATCCAGAATTTAATAACTAAAAACTCAAAAAATCTAACAACATTTTCTGGTCAATTCATAAAATACCTAGTAATTAAATGTTTTGGTCTAGGCTATTCCGATGAGGAGTATGAGACTGACCCGGAGACGAAAGTCAAGGGTCCCAAACCAGCTAAGGATGGCTCAGAAGATTCAGATGTAAGTACAGTTGAATGAATAATGAAGCAATTTTGAAGCAAATTTACATATTATATTACATAGTAATATACTTTTTGTTAATGGCTTTTCGAAACCTCCAATATGTTGTTTATTTGTAAATTTAAGCTCAGGGATGCACCCTCAAAATTAACGGAAATAAAAGAAACGATGTACGACACGAATTGCTATTCCTGCCGAGGCATACCTCGGCAGGAATAGCAATTCATGGATTCGTCTTTGTCGGATTCCGCTTCTCGTCGTCCGACAAAATCGAAACTTATCCACAAATTTCCCTTTCCCGGTTTCTGCAATAATGTACTACTATCATCCAGGGTTCGTTCAACCCGAGCGGGTCCGAGGAGGCGGACTCGGACTTCGACCCCGAGGGCGGTGAGAGCGCGGGCGGCGCCACGCGCAAGCGCAAGAGCACCGGCCGCCGCCGCTCCAGCGGCAAGCCGGCCAAGCGCGGCAAGCGCCAGCGAGGCAAGCCGGCCAAGGTAACACCGAGACTTATTACCATTCGCCACTCACTCGGATTCTTCTAGAACAAAACTCAAGACTACGGTCTGCGAGTCTTCCGACTCGCCAATTCCTACTTTTAGCCTGCGGAAAGAAAGTGGGACAGCCCTGGACGTTGTTTAAGTGCCCTTAATTATAAAAGTTTGGTAGGGTTTATGAACTTACGCGATTATTTATTTATAATTAACCCCAGTTTAAAATCTTTCAAGCAATCAATAAAAGAAAACACTTAAAAATACATATATTTGAGTGTCGCCTATGTTATCAATTAGGTGGGTCCGCACAGCGAGCGAGCGAGCTCGTACGTGCGAGGAAATTTCCTCACGCACAAACCGGCCAGTGTAGACGTGCCGCGGCCGAGGCGGCGCATGCGTTTTCCTCGCCCCAAGGCGCGCCGCTTCGGCCGAGGCACGTCTCACTGGCCGGTTTGTGCGTCAGGAAATTGCCTCGCGCATATGTGGACCCGCCTATTAGCTATTTTACCCCTTCGGGGTTAATTTAATTGTTCCAAGGTAATTGATATTCAGTGTTATCTAATAACAGATAAAACTAAAACATACAGGTAGGCATAAGGTCTACCAATGGCCAGTTAAGTGTTGTTCAGGTTTAAGTAATCTGCTTCGTATTTGATTTGAGGCATTCGAAATGCTAATCAATGTTTTTCCACCAGGGTAAGAAGGGTCGCGCGGCAAAGCGGGCACGCTCTGAAAGCGAGGAAGAGAGCGAAAAGTCCGAGAGCGAAAACGAGTCAGAGTCCGGCGGCGGCAGCGACGGAGAGGAATCCGATGTAAGTTGCTATTATGATAAGTCAATTCTAGAAGTTGTCTCTAGATTTACTGAAATTGACAAGCTCACATAAATGGCAGAATCACCCGCGTTTTGAACTTTCCGTCATCGCGTTGCTAACCGATTTAATATTGTTTCAATCTGTAGAATCTGCCGAATACGGGGTTTGATTGGCTGAAGGGCTTACCCTTGGATTGCAGACCCTACAACGCGCACAAACAGACTTCTATGAGACAACTGTTTATGATTTATAATTTTGTTGCACAGGAGCCAAAGTCCAAGCGCGGCCGGCCGGCGGCCAAGGGTCGTAAGGGAGTCGTCGCTAAGAACGCTAAGGCGACGCCGGTCAAACGAAAAGCGCCTACGCCACCAGGTATTTCTTTCATTCTTAAAAAAAAACAGAGTTGCTGAGACGAAACTGTCATTTTCAACCATTTTCTAGTGTTTACTTGCGACACGCAGTCATTGACAGGTGAAGGCTGAGCGGTGAATGACTCAAACCTGATAAGCGAGTATGTGTTCGGGCGAATTCAGCTTGTTAGCAAGTCAATGGTTTTAATTGAGTGTTCCTACCTCTGTCTATCTGTCAACTGTTAAACCACCATGTTAAACCATTAGAAATGATTCTAACGATAGTATTATTCCCTCAGCCAAGAAGAAGCCAGCGGGCAAGGCGGCGGGCCGACCGGCCAAAAAGCCAAACAAGAAGGCCGCGTCTTCTGAAGAGGAGTCCGGGGAGGGGAGTGAGGAGGAGGAGGGTAGCGAGGAGGAGAGCGCGGGAGACAGCGACGCGCCCGTCGACAAGAAGAAGCGCCCGCCCACGGTAATGTACCGCTGTAGTGTATACGAACTGCTCGAGCGGGCAAGTAGGCCGTGCTGTCTTCCGAGGAGGGTTCTGGGGAAATGGGGAGGAGGAGGGTAGCGAGGAGGAGAGCGCGGGAGACAGCGACGCGCCCGTCGACATAGAGTATCGTAATCGACTTGTAGACCACTGCTGGTATGTTCAGCCAAACAATAAGGCCGCGTTTTCTGAAGAGGAGTTCGGGGAGGGAAGCGAGGAGGAGGAGAGTACGGGAGACAGACGCGCCCGCCCACGGTATGTACCGTTGAGTATCGTAATCAACTTGTAGGCCACTGCTCGACATAGTTGTAATGTAATTAATGGTGCTCAGACGGATCCAATAGCTTATGTTACATTTTTTTAAATTTTATTAGTTTCTAAAATTCATGCTAAGTGATTGACGATCAGTTAGCAAATTACTACTGTGTGGCGCTAGCCTACAGCCACTATTATGTACAGTCGCCATCAAATATATCGGAGCGGCCGAGATGGTCAAAAATATCTGAACATGCACCTAACGCCTTGACAATAGCGGCGTGTTCAGATATTTCTGAGCACCTTGGCCGCTCCGACATATCTGATGGCGACTGTACAACACAGTAACGACCAATCTTGTTTCAAACTAAGTGGTTACAATCATGTAAAAACTGCCAATGTCTTTTTTGAGGCTATACGCACAAATCTCAACGCATTTAGCGCGATTGCTTCCCTTTGCGTTATGACTCCAGCGTCCGGTACTGTACGAATTCCATGCATCGATTAAAAAGACCAACCTCTTGTGCACAGATTATGAACAACTTCCGAAAATAAAGACTTTTGTTAGGTCCTAAAAAGAAGGCGCCGTCAAGTGAGGAAAATTTTTAACTCTATTCTGTATCCATAAATGGCTGTTTAACTCTAATATTGTTATACCAGGACGATGAGATCAAGAAGTACGTGAAGCAAATCCTCGAGGGAGCTAACCTCGAGCAGATCACGATGAAGACCGTGTGCAAGCAGGTGTACAGCCACTACCCCGACTTCGACCTGGCGCACAAGAAGGACTTCATCAAGGCCACAGTCAAGTCGGTCAGTAAATAACATATTCACTTGATAGCTTTTTCAATCATTTTTTACAAACTATTGCACACATTATTTGTTACATTTGTTAGTTGGGTGAATCAATGTCACTCATTGCTATGGTTACGTGGCCCCAGAAAACTCTTTAAACTAATGTATTTTTGTCGTAGTTAGAACCTATTTCCATAATGGGCCATCTACTAAGTTTGTTAGTAGAACGTAGCGAAGCATTTGTTTAAACAAACTGTGCCACTTTTGTCCCCTGCGGAATGGGACAGAATAACAAAACAATAGTTGAACCACCCAGTTTTTTTTTTGTGTCAAGATTTGCCAGAAAGATTTTTTGGTCTGATGATGAAGACCGAAAGTTAGAAGAATTGATGGGGCTCATAAGAGTCATAAGTTTAAAAAATTCAAGCTTTAAAATATCATGGCACCACCCTTTGCTTTTATGAGAGTAAGTTAAAGTAGTAAGGTAAGGTGGGGTAAGTCGAACATAGTTTATTTTGCTCGGGGCAAGACAAACAGTATGAGGATTCCATACAAGTGTCTTGTCTTGTCCCAGTGATAGACTTATCCCACCGTACCGTATTATTTTTTATTGTTTTTTTCTTTTTTGTTGCAGTGTATTTAAGATGTTAGGAGTTAAGGCGGAGTGTAGATGTCTTCATAGTATACCTATAGTTTATAAAAGGACATATTATATATTATTACAATAATAATATATTATGAGAAATAAATATCTGAGGCAGTGGAACACCCGCTTCATAAAAGGTAGACTTGCTTTTTTTATTTTTTACGTTATATTACTCTTTTTTTTTTTATTACACTTTGTTGGACATATATTTGCGTGGATCAAGTTGATCTTATCCAATTTTAGAGTCAAAGGAAATTTAAGGACAATGGTTCAACCCGCAGAAATCTGTCAATAAAATTTGATCCTATCATAAAGAAAAATCCTTCCTTGAAATTACACATTATTGAGGAAAAGTATCCAACTTTTAGCTAAACTACGTCCAATGTAATGTAATGCCGTTATTCATGAATGCGCTTCAAGTCTATGTTTGCATTTCAGCTCATCTCTTCGTGAGCAGTGAGTACTCGGCCGCAAACACATTCATAGAAGTAAGGTACACCACTTAAACCTAGACTAATGCCGCGCCGCGGCCCCGCTCGTGCTCGCACCGGGGCTATTCTAACATAAACTTTCTGTCAAATTATCGCCTGTATCGGGTATATTACATCCACCTTTCCTATGCATGCTCATTCTGTCACATTAGTGTCAATTTCGCACTTTGGGCGTGTCTATAAATGGGTTACCCTGAAGAAAATGGACAACTTTTAAAACAATTTGAATACTCTCATTCGGTATTTTCCCTCGCTTGCCAGGATTGATTTACGGCAATTTTTAGAGGTAATGAAATAAACAGTCCATGTATATGTGTCCAATGTCAGTGAATATACTTATCTCCCGTATAGTATTAGATAAAATGTAAATGAATGGTCTATACATGACTAAAACGATGAAGTTTGTCCATTTTTAACCTGGCCTCGAATACCCCGCGTTCGCCCGGGCAGCGTCGCGGCGCGGGCCTATGTAATTTTATGTTCTAGGAATAATTTCCACTAGAAATAAGTATAACGAAATAAGCAGCTCTAAGTTTTTACATCTTGTTTTCAATGACTTGTAATTATTGTGGTGTTTTGTTTACGCCGTTCACTGTTTTGTTGATTATTGTAAGTGAAACTGCCCAGTCGGCGTTAAGCTCCACAAAAATAGATATCCACTACGTTTTTGACCACATCCAGAAGAAAAATAGCATTTTGGGACCATTTTAAGTTATGACCTTAACGCGCGAGATATCTAAGTCACTCATTTAAGTACTTTTTATTTTTTACATCGAAAACATTGTACAAAGTTCAGAAATCCCAATTTGTCTTTAAGTTAAAAGTTGTTGATTGGTTTTTATGAAAAAATATCTCTCGGAACGTAAGTTTATTTTTTTAATACGAACGTAGATTTAATGTCGAAATTTTTCGCAGTCTCACACTATCGCAAAAGTAAAACTATTTGGGCTAAGAATTGATTAAGTGTACTTTTAGTATGTGTAAATATACACAATGGTTTGGGACGTGTGATTAAATATATTATGTAATCTGAACGTAGTATGTCATATCTAAGAAGAACTCGCTATTATATTGGATATTTAAAGTCAGAAAATATTTTGGCCTTGACTTTACCTGAAATTCGTCAGTCTAGACGGAATTTATAACAATACAGTATAAGATATCTAAATGAATTTATGCTTTCGAGTCCCGTCGCCGTCTCGATCATGTATTTACACCGTGAATATAACATTGACATTTACTAATCACTGTCCACTATGAAATATAGTGTTGACATGCATCTTAAAATCGATCGCGGTATGATTTATTTAAGTTTGTCAAATAATTAGTACAATAATGTTATAAGTAGAAACTTGTAAACGGAACGTTTCTAACCGGGGACTCGGCGCAGAGCTACTGAGTGTACAATATAGTTCACAGTTTATAAAGCTACAGTTGCAAGTGAAAAGGCGGTGCGCTTCTATGGTGTTGTACACAGAAATGTGTAGTTTTGTAGAGTGTGGAGTTGTTTAAGCGCGTCGCGTCCCCGGCGTTCGCTGGATGTTATGTAATCGCCTACGAGTACACTGCGGTGTGCTGCAGTCTCGCTTCGTGTTATGTTGGGTGCTCCAGCAGTAGATGTGTGTGGCCGACGTCGCTCCGCGGGTGTAGCCGTGCGGCCGCTCCGGGACGCCCACATGGTGATATAGAGAGGACGACTCTATGGGACCTCTCTATACTACGATGTACTGGACGATCCCACTTCTGTTATTTTTTCCCGCCTCCCGGCGCGCTCGCACCCCTATTATTAAGCTAGCTCTAAACGACATTAAAGGTGTAACTGTGAATTTTTAACCTTATTTGGTTGACGTTTTTTTTGTGTAAATGGCTGATCTGTAGCGCAGTAGTGACACGGTGTGAGCGAGCGACTGGTTCCCTTTTACAATTGGATTATAGATAATAAAGTAAATAAAAAGTTTGATATGTCTCTTTTATTTCCATCCTTGACGTCTCCTGCTGTATAAAATATACAATATCTTACAAATGTATAATATAATTTACATAGCTTATCTATACATAAATGGTACACATAATATGTATACAATGTATACATAAATTGCATTATGCTAAGTTACGGACGGATGCCAAGATTCAAATTAAGTACATAAATACATTAAATTAACTGAGATTAGACAAATAATGTAAATTAAACTTAAAACTACAAGGCGTTTTGTGACTTGAGCTTTGCCATTCTTACTAAATACATAAGTACAAGTTTACAATACATAAAAAATAATACATCACATATTGATGGTATACTTTCTGTACAATTATGCCTATTGGCATTGAAATTATTTAGAGGTAAGACGAGTTAGTACAGACTAAAATAATACCTATTTTAAATTCTACACGAATTTGGCATAGAATTACGACGGAATGTGTTATTAGTCTATGACATAGACTAGTAATGTCTATGATTTAGTTTGTCGACTCGGTCACTCAATATATTAATCTTGGTGACTTGGAGATTATTACGTTTGTTGATCGTTGAACCCGAATTTACTGCGTCTTAATTTAAATATCAGCTGCAGTTTCTGCAAAAGGCTGTTATCATATTGTCGAAGCAGAGTTCAAAAACACCACGTCTAAAGGATGTTATTCCACCGTCCAATTTCTTGGTCCAATGTATTCATAAATCTGGTGGAATACCATCCTTACATTAAAACCCACATACATGACGTACAGTCAGCGTCAAATACTTTGTAGCAGTCAAAGTGGCCAAATAGTTCGGAACACCATACTAAATATATGGTGTACCGAACTATTTGGCCACTTTGGTTGCTACAAAGTATTTGACGCTGACTGTACAGTAAGAAGTCATTCGTCGCGATCCGACATCGGTAGGTAAAGTTTGTCTCATCATCTGTTCAAAGTCTTAGGCGTCGATAAAAGGGCACCCAAACTCAGATTGGGTTATAGATTTAGGGTACCTGTAACTAGTTTGGTGTCCGGTCTTACTATAGCTTCCGGCTTAGGCATGGGTTTCCGTCGGCGATAGTTTACAAGCGCTAGCTGGTGCAGTAGTGCTGCCGCAGTAATTAGAGCTGTCGCTGTATGGCTCGCTACAACTGTCTCCGGCTTGGGTATGGGTTTCGATCGACGATAGTCGTTCGAGCGCTAGTGGCACGCAGCTTTGTCTCTGACTCGAGCATTGGTCTCCGTTACCAATGCTCAAGTCGGTGATGAATGAATGATGAAAGCCACTGTATGCTCGCTATAGCTTGGCCTCCGGCTTGGGCATGGGTTTTCGTCGACGAGTGCTAGAGGGCTGCCCGAGCACTGGTTGCTGCCTGACTCACTACTTCTTAGTCACCGGTTTGGGCTTCCTTCACCTATGGTCGTCGAGCGCTACGCAGTAGCGCTGCCCGAGTAGTTGCATCGCTGTATAACTACAGCTTGGTCTCCGGCTTGGGCATGGGTTTTCGTCGACGAGCGCTAGAGGGCTGCCCGAGCACTTTGGTTGTTGTCTGACTCACTACATCTTAGTCACCGGCTTGGGCTTCCTTCACCTATAGTCGTCGAGCGCTACGCTGCCCGAGTGGTTGCATTGCTGTATAACTACAGCTTGGTCTCTGGCTTGGGCATGGGTTTCCGTCGCCGGCGATGGTCGTCGAGCGCTAGCGGTGCGCAGTATGGTTGCCGCGCTGAGCAGTTTGAACGGCGGTCGCTGTCGTTGTCGCCGCTGTCTACGTCACCTAATAATAAGAAGAGTTAAGTATAATGAGAGAAAAAAAAGGTCAAACCGTAGGGGCTTGTACAGTCAGCGTCAAATACTTTGTAGCAACCAAAGTAGCCAAATAGTTCGGTACACCATATATTTAGTATGGTGTACCGAACTATTTGGCCACTTTGACTGCTACAAAGTATTTGACGCTGACTGTACCAAACCGTTGTTGTTAGTTAACCCATTCATTGCCGACGCCTCATATTTTTACTCATCACGCAGTGCCGCCGCCTTCCACGCGACGACGCGAATTCGCGTCCGCGGCATTACGTTAACATTTCATGGACGCGAGTTCGCGTCCGCGGCATTAGGTTAACCTATTTCAAGGGCGCGAATTCGCGTCCGCGGCATTACGTTGTCAAGGACGCAATTTCGCGTTTTCGGCATCGTAAGTGAAATTTTTGCGCCTAAAAACAGTTTTGACGTGACGGCCGTATACTTCAGACGTATATGAGTTTTTAATGGTTTTTAGTAAGATTATAAAAGTTAAAGAAAGTGTTTAAAGCAAGTGTTTAGATAATGGACAAAAATATTAAATATTAAATGCAACCCATTTTATTATAGTTAAATATACAGTCGAAAATGTTTAGTACCCCTGGACATAAACATGTCTGCGTATCTAAATTATTTTAGTAGTTTGTATTATTAATTGCCACAATCACTTATAAAGTATATGGCACATGATTAAATTACTATCATTAAATATTTTTCGCGATAAAAGGTAAATGACAATTACCTAATATAAACATAATGGACGGGAATCCGCCTCCGCTTCACCCGAAATGAAAATGTTGAGTATTACAAATGTGTTTATTTTAATAACCGGTAACAGTATACAATTTGTCTTTAAAAATTACATCTCGGGATAAGTTTTTTTAAATAAGTGTTTTTCTAGCAAAAACTATTTTTTCTAAATTACAAATGCACTGAATCCAAAAACCGAAGTATAATATTCTCCTTCAAAAAATAAATAAATAGTTGTTTTCTAGTAAAAAAACGAGGCCGCGAAATCGCGACCCCGGAATTACGATCGGACGTGAATTCGCGTCTTCGGCATCCGAGATAAGAATTATGAAAATTACAAATGCACTGAATCTAAAAACCAGCAACAGTATAATATTATCCTTCATAAATAAAGTAACATTTTGGTATCAGCATTTAAGTACAGTTGTTTTCTAGCAAAAAAAAAACACAACTCGAGGACGCGAAATCGCGTCCTCGGCATAACGATTACACATAACATGGGACGCGAATTCGCGTCTTCGGCATCCGAGATAAGAATTATGAAAATTACAGATGCACTGAATCCAAAAACCAGCAACAGTATAATATTATCCTTCATAAATAAAGTAACATTTTGGTATCAGCACTTAAGTACAGTTGTTTTCTAGCAAAAAAAAAAACAAATAACTCGAGGACGCGAAATCGCGTCCTCGGCATTACGATTACACATACATAGGACGCGAATTCGCGTCTTCGGCAATGAATGGGTTAAAAAAAATGCTTGTATGAAAAGTTGGATAATTCTCTAAGAGTGAGGCCACACTGGTGCGTTGCGTTTCAATCGCGTCGTCGCAACGCATCAATGTGGCATGTCATAATAAGTTTTTGTCAAAAATTTCATTTTTAGTACAAGTTTTTATCGCTGGCTACTTTTTATCCACAGGCAACTCTAAATCTAGATCTAAATCGAAACAATTTTAAAACCCTCAAACAATTTGGTTGCGTTGTTTTATCACAGAGTTCCTATGGCTACTTTCTGTCTACATCATCAGATCAGCTTAATGGTACAGTCAGCGTCAAATACTTCGTAGCAGTCAAAGTGGCCAAATAGTTCGGTACACTATACTAAATATATGGTGTACCGAACTATTTGGCTACTTTGACTGCTACGAAGTATTTGACGCTGACTGTACCTTCCATAATATTGCATTGTCACCCGACTTACATATGTATGCAAATTTTCAGCTTCATCGGAACCCGGGAAGTGGGTCAAATTTAACTTGCAAGATTTGTCCCATACATACTAACAGGGCAAATTAAATAAAAGCTTGTAAAATATATATGTAAATTGTAAAACGACGCAGCGATGACGCTACGACGAAATAACGCGACGCAACGCACCAGTGTGGCCTTACTCTAATGGGATAGGCTGCTGCCCCTGTATTTACTTAACGTTGATCATTGTTACACACATACATTGTTTTTATTTTACACTTCTTTTCTGTTTGTTCTGATGTCAATGCCGTGTATGTTGTGGGTATGAATAAACAATTTATTTATCTATCATTATCGTCGTACGCGGTATCCTGTCACTCGTATACTCGTAATAGTACATTACTGTAGAGGACGGGAAACGAAGGGTTGCAGGCCAAGTAGATATAGACGGCCGAGCGTAGTGAGGTCTCTATGGATACGTGGCCGGCAACCCAGATTTTTTATAGTGCTTTTCTCACACTTGCAATGAAATAATTTAAAAAAAATAGGATGATGATGCATGTTTCATGTCCTAATGCGATAGGTTATTCAGTATCTACGTGGGGTATTGAAGGGGAACGAAAATGTAATGCAGAATTTTGCTTATAGGTTTTTTATGGATGTATGACGTGCCATAATTTGACGTTTGAGAACAAAAGAAGGTTGCCTTACAGGCCTAGGTGTGTAAGGCTGTATGAAATTCCTTTACATATCATTTTCACTCATCGCACTGGATATGTAGTATTTTCGGACCTAATTTGAAGTAAGTTATGTCAACATTTCATCACAAGTTTGAGAAAAATGAGCATTTATTGTCTATAAATAGTGTATATTTACCGTCGCTACTGTTGTTGCTCGGCACGTGGTCGCGCAGCCGCGGCCGCCGGCGCCAGTAGCGGAACTCGCGCGGCAACGTGTATGACCGCGGCAGGGAGATCTGCATACAAAATTGAACATTAAACGGCTCCATCAATCAAGAACACATTCAATGCCAGCGCGAGTTTCCAGAGTAAGCACATTTTTTTTTGTAGCGAAAAGCAGTTGTAGTGAACAGAAAACGTTTATTTCTATGCGTATTAATATCATACATATCGGCTAAAACGATCCCTTTGTAGTTGAGACTAGATTGAGCTCACGCTATCAACAGGTCATGCAACAACATGCAGGACAGAGATCGCGCAAACAATTTTAACAATATTTTCTTTATATATAGCCAACCAGTTCCAGTTGGCTTTCAAAGCTATACAGCCAGCGTCAAATACTTCGTAGCAGTCAAAGTAGCCAAATAGTGCGGTACACCATATATTTAGTATGGTGTACCGAACTATTTGGCCACTTTCACTGCTACGAAGTATTTGACGCTGACTGTACAAACATAAATAAATATATTTGAAAAAGAAAAAGTGGATTAGCCTAATATTGTGTACTCGCCTGGCTGTCGATGTCGGAGGGCGCGCGCGGCGCGTCGCGGGCGGCGGAGTCGTCGCCGCTGCTGGCCGCCGCCGCCGCCGCCGCCGCCGCGCCCGCCTCCTTCCTGCTGCGGCGCGGGGAATAACGGTTACACACTACATTTCAAAGATATAACTTTAAAAAAAAATTGGGAACAATTTACACAAGTCGACCTAGCCCCAAACTAGGCATAGCTTGTACTATGGGTACTAGACGACGATATAAATACATATTTATATACATCGAAAACACCCATGACTCAGGAACAAATGTCTGTTACCGGGATTTGAACCCATACTGTGGGTAAAATGTAAATGTACTTCGAAAGCTTGATGTCCTAAAGCCGCGAATTTCTAATTGCAGTGCAGTGCAGTGAATAGAGAATTAATCTTGAAACGCGTTTAACCACCATTTTGGAGTCAACCGCCGGTAGTCCACGTGCTACTTGTAAATTCCAGCTATCGCTTTACAAGAGCTTATAAAATCACCGTACACTGTCTTGTTCGAACCGTACACTGTCTTGTACTAAACTTACACCGTCTTGTACTAACCGTACAATTTTAGTCATATTTAAAGCTCCTAACACCATGACACTGGCAAATTTGTCCCAATGAACTGAAGCAATATAGTTTGAAAATAATGAATATATAGGTACTTACGGATATGGCGCGCCCCAATGGCAACAGACTTCTCGATTACACCCCTCTAGATAGTGCGGAGCGAGCAGGATCTCCGGCGTCCGACACCGCTGCATCTTCCGTCTCCCTTCCTCCTTCACATACGGAAACCGGTCACAGTTCTGCCCGTAACACTCGTATCTCGCGTCTATGCTTTGATTAAGCAAATTTGATACGTATTCATCCTTATTGTAAGGCTGATTTTCAAACCCGGAATACTCAGGCGCATCGCTGTATATGTTATTAGGTATCCTAGATTTATCTAAAGACACTTCGTAATTGTTTTCCGTGATATAATTCCTAGGGCTATTATTTATAGTTCTAGGGCTAGCCCGGTTTGTTTCGTAGCTTCTATTCTCTGATAAAGCTAGGTAGTTAGGGGAATGGATAGGTCTAGAAATGTTAGGGTTTTCGTAGATGTCGTATCGTCTGTGGATTTTGAGATCGTTTAAGTCTGTGTTGTTGTTTTGGAAGGGTTGGTTGTTGTAGTTTT
Source organism: Cydia pomonella (assembly GCF_033807575.1). NCBI lineage: Eukaryota > Metazoa > Arthropoda > Insecta > Lepidoptera > Tortricidae > Cydia > Cydia pomonella. Next base: position 7,272,834 of record NC_084724.1, read on the forward strand.
TGATTTCTGTGTAGGTTGGGTATATGTTGCATGTGTGCGGGACGGGGTAGTTTTGATACGAATGTGTCATTTCTATACTAGGCCAGGCTGGTTCAGCATGTGTTTTGGCTCTAGGTATAGGTTGCCTTTGTAGGCTACTGTATATTTCTTCGGCGGCTACGGGGGTGGTTTTGGCAAGTTTTCCCTGTTTGATCTCTTCTTCTATGACGCGGAGCTCGGCGAGCTGTTTTTGCTTTTTTTCCTGTAGTTTTTGTTGGATGTTGACGCGGGAACCGACGCTGGAGCCTTCGTTTTCTGAAGAACCACCCTGAAATAAGAATAAATCATTTGCACGGTAATATTTTAGTTAAAAAATAATTCAATGTCCATTAATTTTGTATGGTATTCTTTCTTTTCTTGGGGTCTATTTCTTGCGCATGAGAGGCAAAGAGAATTTCAAATAGAGGTGGATTGTCAAAGAAAACTTTGTGCCTTTTTCCAAAGTCCACTATTTTTGCATCTCGTATATTATTTTCTCTAGAATGAAATTAAGTTTGTATGGGAAAATCCATTCCAACAATCCCCCGATTAGAAGGAAGAATCCCCTAATAAAAATCCTGAAATATATATTTTATTATTTTTAACAAGGAGACCGCATATTCATTTTCAAACCTTTAACATCAAAATTTGCGGAAGTCTCATACAAGGTCCTAGTTTAAGGGGTTGGGGGTAAAAGTTCGAGATTGTAGGATTTTTGTTGTTTGTGTACTAAGACTAGCTTATATACCAAGTTTCAGTTTTCTAGGAGTTCAGGAATTTCTCAAAATGTCTGTGGCCTACAGGCGGCCCACCCGGGCGCACGCGGTCGAATGCTGATAGCGAGCCTGCGGCACCCCATCCAAGTGCAAGGCCTGAGTGGACGCTCGAAGCGGAGCGTTCGGCGGGGCGTGCAGCGTGGCGGCGGGCTCACGAGTGATGCAGCGTGCACTGCGGCCGCTCCTATACGTTTGCATTTGTTTAGCATGCACGCCGCACGCCCCGCCCCGCTGCACGCACAACTCGAGCGTCCACTCAGGCCTTACACTAAGGCGGAGCCGGCGCATTCGTTGGTGGTTTTAGACGGTAGTCCGCTACTGGTTAGTCCGTCATCGCCCCTGGCTTCCCCCGTTAGGCAGCATCCGTAAACGCATTTCGCCAACGTTAAAAAAAACACTAGGACGAGGAAGTACCCTAACAATTTTGATGATCATCAGTGAGTGAGTGAGTCAGTCACAAAATTGGGTTTTTTTAGATATGAATAAAGTCTAAAGTATGAGAGCTGTATTTTTTATGCTACCTTTTGACCGCCAAAGACGTCATATGACGCGCGCGGCTACAGCCCAATATCAACCTTCATGCGTACTGACAAGGTTCACGATTACGCGCCGCGTACGATCGGCGTGGCGTTTAAAAGATTAATAAGTATACTATTGACGTTATATCCCGAGATTTTTTTTAAATTGAATTTTCTTTTTCCAAAGTTATGAGGGTTCAAAAAAACGACGAAGCGCTTCGAGAAAAGGTAGGTAGTGCCCTTGCGCTTCGTTTGGCTGGTCTTGGCGGGGGCACTACTGTGATCTAGATACTCACGTAACCAATGTTTGTTAGTGTGTTTTTTTCCGCTGTATTAAAAAACGTCGTCCAATGTACGTGTGTCATTTTTTTTTTTACGAAATTTCGTAATTTATGATTTTTATGGATATTCGCCTACGGCTCATAAAAGACATCTCGGGACTCGTAAACAATGACCAACTTACATTGAAATGTACTGTTTTGTATGATTTACAACGGGCATAATTATGTACCTTTGCGAAGAGTAGGTCATCAACCATGTGTTTACAGGACCCCTTATTCATAAACATCTACTAAAGTTGACAAGCCGCTAATAATCGTTTGTCCCTTTCCGACGTATTGGTATAAAGGAAAGGGACAAACGATCATTAGCGGCTTGTCAACTTTAGTAGACGTTTATGAATAAGGGGGTCAGTGTACAACCTACACTTACGTGGTGGTTGTGCGGCAGCGGGCGGCGCCAGAAGGCGGCGCCGGGCGCGGCGGGGGCGGGGGCCCCGGGGGCGGGCGCGGGGGCCCCGGGGGCAGGGGCGGGGGCCCCGGGGGCGGGGGCCGCCGGCGCCGCGGGCGGCGGGACGAACGACGTCGGCTTCTTCTTCTTGCGTAGTGCCGCGCTGGAGTATCAGTACCGGCAGTCATTAGAACGTGCACGTCAACGTGTGTGTACTATGAAAACAGTATGCTCGTGGCTCGCCTCGTGTGGCTCCGCTCGCCGCTCGCAGCGGTTTTTTGGGCACGAGTCAGAGGGGCTCGCGCGCTTGCTTACGTTCGCGTTCGGCTTTTCATTCGGTTACAAACCTTATACCGTGCCGCTTGTGTTTAAAATAGATTAGCTCGACGAACTTAGGGCTGTGGCCGAGCCACGAGGCGAGTGTGTACATTAGCTCGAGGAGCTCACGAGCTGTGGCCGAGACACGAGACGAGCCGCGAATGTAAATCCGTGGTTAGTCTCTGAAACGTATCCGATTGAGGCAGGAATCATAAGTCAAAATGTCAAATTTCGATTGTAGAATTCAAACTTGAAACTTAAATCAATAGTAATCTTATTTATATTAATTCTACTGTAATTATAATTCGTGTCATTCACAAATCTAACCTTTAATAACATAACATTGTGAGTCATGTCATGTGTCTTCGTAAATGACACGATCCATAGCTATATAATAAAGAAAATTCAATAATTTAAATGTAAAGTACATACCTGCTATTGACTGGATTTGTGAAGCGACAGTTAAAAACGCCCGGAATAACAGGATTATCCGCATTGTTTGCCTGTTTCCCTAGAAAATAAAACACAGAATACTTACGTAAAAGTGATTATAAACAAAATTATTATTTTTAAATTAAAAAGTCAATATATATATAGCTATAATACCGCCTGTTGTTTACCTCTTCTTAATGTGCTGTATTATTTGTATTGAGGTGCTCAATAAAGAGTATTTTTATTGTATTGTATAGAATTATAATTGTGTCTAGTTTAATTATTACCATTTTTATTTTGTGACGATGCGTTTGTACTATTAGTGCCCTGTTGATTTTCTCCTAACATGTAGCCCAATCTTCGCACGTGGAAATATCTGGAACACCAAAATAGTTTTAATCATGCGTTAACATAACGCAAAAAGTGTAATATGTCACATTAATGTAGTAATATTTAACGTTTTTCTATAACAGTTGTACAATTTTTAAACGTCTTACAGGCGGTGAGGCGATAACCAAAAGTATGGCACATAAAAAAGTGGGTGTCGAAAAAAAGAGGTTAGCTCAGGTAAAGTACAACTTTCAATTTTAATCAGTAATTCCCTTAAGGAAAAAATGCTTCAGCTAACTTTCTTAATTTTAGGTAGTTTCTCTGAAGGATCCAATAATATTCTCCCATACTGTAAGGTTGAGAGCGTACAACATACCTATAGTAGAGCAGCATGCAGGCCAGGCCAGAGATATAAGCGGCGGCGGAGAAGCCCACCACGGACATATTCGCCCGCGGCGCGGCCCACCACCACGCCACTAGGAGCAGAGCGTTCTCCACGAACATTACGATGTAGAACGCCATCTGTATTAATCCCGAAAATCATCCATAATTCCATTATATCGATACCCTAGTTTACACGCGTGCTAATTACGTGGAAAATTTGGTTGTTAATAACACTTTATGTTGGTACACTATGGTACTAATTACAACAAAAAATTCATTGTACGAGTGTGAACTAGGGTATCAATATTAAAATCCAGTTTTGGAACTACCCAAAATTCTGAACTGGATTGGCGTAACCAAAGACGACGACAGCGATAAACGCAACAAGAATTACTATGGCTATGTAGACTTCTCAAGCCACTAAGGCATTCATTACATATATGGGGTAAAACAGATCCAATCTAACTACCTACCAACATTTGTGTTTGGCGTGTGTGGCTTTTGTGTGTGTTTTAATATAATCTTACCATCTTCTGCTTATACCTCTACTATATACAGGTTGACGGAAGCGAGCCGCTATGAGCGCGGCTAATAACGCCTTCCGTCCGCTCGCCGTCGAACACGTTCTTGGCCGAGATGAGCCACGGCAACCTCGATCGATGATTTATAATCTGTCTCACTCTACTATATGCGCTAGTCGTATATAGTCGTAGCTACACTGTGCAGTGGCGTTAGGCGATGATAGGGTTACAATGGTTACGTAAACTTTTCAAACCACTATGGCATTCGATTATGGGGTAAATTAAGCTTGTTTATATCGTCAAAAACTTACCATCTTCTGCTTATGCCTATGCTCCTGCAGGTTCACGTAGGCGAGCACGTATACGGCCGCTATCAGCGCGGCTAATAACGCCTTCCGCGCGCGACCGACGCGCTCCCCGTCGAACACGTTCTTGGGCGAGATGAGCCACAGGAACATCGAGACCCAGTGGAGACCTGGTGCAGGTAAATAGATATAATGTTAGCTATCTGTTGTACCAGCACATAAATATTACATGTGTACAAGCTCACACATTGTACTATTTACATATGCGAATCATATAAGCAGTACAGTACACCAGCAATTGGTAACCAAAACTAAGGAAATCTTAGGTATAAAACTGCTTCTTCTAAGTTGTGGTTTAATGCGGGTTCTAACGATGAAAAAAACCTCTTCTAATCTAACCTTAGTTAAATATTATTGTCATTTTCACAATCGCCATTCACTATAAACATTCTATAAGGTTCTGTGACGTAAGCACCAATCATTCTAAGGGTAAAATTCAACCTGTCAAATTCCTTGGTTCAATGTGCAGTGCGTCTCACTCTCACATTAAGCAAAATTTTATTTAATTATCAAACCTTTGATACCTACAGCTATTTTTCAGGTATGAAAGTGGACCCTACCAGCTAAAGCGTCAAACAAAATTGGTCGAAGCGATTTTCCGTTGTTATCGGGTAAGATAAACCTTAAGAAGACTTACCTATAACTAAGAAGACCCAGTATTCGTAGACTAGAGCGTACGCGGTGAGCGCGCATATGCGCGCGGAGATCGTCCCCAACCGCCAGAGGAACTGGACAAACAAACACGTATTATTATGAGTAGATATTTCATGGTATGTGAGGGAAAGAATAAGTATTTTCTATACGACTAGAGCAGCAACTCTTGACCTATGGGTCGGTACGAATAATGAGTAGGCCCTGAAACTAACTTTACTAGGAAATCTAATTAATTATTCTAATTACATTTCATGCCCCCTTTTTTAAGACCGCGAATGGCATTTTTTTTTAGGTGAGTCGGAGCCCAGTCAACTTTGGGAAACACTGCACTAGAGTAAAGAGGAAAATGAGGAAGACAGGAGTCGACGCGATGGAAGGTAATAGAGGGTAGGTGAGAGAGATGATAGTAAAAATAAAGCTTTTTATTTTTACCACCGACTGCACAGTTATATTTATTTAGACGATTATAACAAACCTAAATTTAATAAATTTACGTTATTCATCACAAGAGTTTTCATAGCCTTCCGTCTCCATCATCAGACCAGCTAGATTTCATCATAATGTTCATAATATGGGGTCATCCTTTAATTACATCACACGAATTTCTAGGTTTTTTGACCCCTTCCCCCTCCTAGTCACACTTGGTCACATTTGGCAAACCCCTCCTCCCCTGGTGTGACTTCACATTTTTGGCAATTTTTTCAACAAAATCAGCGAAGAGAATTAGGTACTATTGATATTTTATCATAATATTTACATTATATTTAATTAATTTTATCATAATATATACATAATCAACCAGTTCTGTACCGCTCTGTTAATCGCTATACCTATACAGGTCATTAAAACAAATCAAGTGGAAAAAGAGTTAATCGTACCTGAACAATAACACCAAGCCAGGTCAACACCAGTCGGTGCACGTTTCGCAGGCGTACGTTTTTGCTAAAGCTGGCGAGGGCCCAGCACACGGAGAAGAGTGAGAGAGACGCCGATATCACGTTCAGCTCTGCGAATGCTGCGTTTCCGGCTGTAAAAAATGTTAATAAACTCGATGCTAATAGTATTTTGTACAACGGAGATTTGTATAATAAAGTAGGCGGTAAACAACGAAAAGATGAGTAAAAAAAATATCCCATTACCAGGTGAAATCCCAGGAGAATCCAGCGGCTCAGGCTCAGGCTCCTCTCGCAGCAGCACGTGTAACTGCAGCAGCAGCATCGGGGCCGCCTCGCAGAACGCATGCACCAAGCGAAGCATGCCTGCAAATGCACTATGTCAATAGTATTTTATACAAACGTGATATAAAATTAAAAAGCTTGATTAATTGATTATATCACTATTGTATACAATAATCTTTCTATAAACAATCGGCATTTTTTACAATTTTAATTTTACTTGAAAGGATTTCAACTACCTAAAATGAACAGATAACCATTATAACACAACTTTATATGTCCTTATTAACCAGTATGATTTTTTGAGTTCAATATTACAATAATCAACGGCCAAAACCAACTAAAATACGTTTTCCGCAATAATTGAGATATTTTATTATATCATAAAGTATTCAATATCTATTAGCATTTCTATGATGATAATTTTTAGTGAAGATATCGCAGCTTCAATTAATTGCTATTCCGTCCGCTGTGTAGAGATTGTCGATATATAACATGATTAAAATTGACAAGTCCACATCCCTTAAAACATGCTAAAAACCCACACATATACAACTTGCCCACCACCTAAATGGCTACGGCTCGAGTATCAAATTTTGTACTGAGAACAGACAACAAGGGGTCTTGTGCTATATAGTAGGGCCGAGGCCGACGTTCAGAGAGCCTCATGGCAAAAAGAGCAAATCAATCCTGTTCTTGGTGCCCGCAGCCTCTATGTCATAAAGTCGGGCGAAAACCGAACGCACTCCGCGCACCCTAGAACACTCATAGCATACTCATAGTGCATACTTGTGCGACGCCCGAACGCGCTTCAAACGCAATTATTCTGGACGGCAACATACAACACAGCAGCACTTACACAGATCCCGCACTTGGTGCTTAACGCGTGGCGTACTGGTGTCGACGGGCGCGAGCAGGCGCGCGTACCGCCACAGCACGCCCAGCTGCAGGCAGTGCAGCGCCGCCACCGCCCACGGGCGCTGCGGGCGGCCGTCCGCGCCCCACACGGACAGGTACCAGCGGAGTGATAGGACCTGGAGAAAAAACATACTATAGTCTGGTAGACTCATTTTGTTAGTAGAAAAAGGCGCGATGTTCTAAATTCACACGAGATAGACACCCATTTTTAGGGTTCCGTAGCCAATGGCAAAAAACGGAACCCTTATAGATTCGTCATGGCCGACTTTCTGTCCGATTATGTCACAGCCACTTTTTTCCGAAACTATAAGAGTTATACTGTTCAAACTTGGTAAGTAGATGTATTCTATGAACCGCATTAAGATTTTTACACAAAAAAAGAAAAAAAAAACAATAAATTTTGAGGGTTCCTCATACTTAGAACTGAAACTCAAAAAATCATTTTTCATCAAACCCATACCTGTGGGGTATCTATGGATAGGTCTTTAAAAATGATATTGAGGTTTCTAATATCATTTTTTTTTAAACTGAATAGTTTGTGCGAGAGACACTTCCGAAGTGGTAAAATGTGTGTCTCCCCACTATGCAAACTTCCACCGAAAATTGGTTTGAACGAGATCTAGTAAGTAGTTTTTTTAATACGTCATAAATGGTACAGAACCCTTCATAGGCGAGTCCGACTCGCACTTGGCCGCTTTTTTAAATTTTCCGCCGTGTTCCACTGACCAAATTGGTTTGTCAAACTATATTTTAAATTAGTACAGTTTTGATCTAGAGTATGTCTAAGCCAGTGGTATTCAACCTGCGGCCCGCCTCTTTTAGGTGACTTGCCAGGTGATCCTGGTATAGATACATAGCCTTGCCACCCGAACGTCACCTTTAAGCAAATTCATCTTGCGGCCCGGGGCCAGAAGCAGTTTAAATATTTGACGCCCCGGGCCAATTAAACACGTCGCTCATTAAGTGATCACTGATCTGACTATCGTGATTTGACTATCGGTCTGGCCTAGTAACCCTGCCAGACCCTGCCTGCCGATGGTCCCGGGTTCGAATCCCGATAAGGGTATTTATTTTTGTGGTCAACACCGATATTTGCTCCTGAGTCATGGGTCTTTTTTATGTGTATAAGTACCGATGTATTTACATATACATACGTATGTATATCGTCCCCTACAACCACGTAGATATAGAAAGTTAAGGGGGAGGGGGGTTGGGTCTTCATTCCCACTGGTCTAAGCTCTCTGCACCGACTTTCGCTTGAAGTCGATTAAAAATAGGCACGAATGGTTGATATCCCACATAAATGTTGAATTTCGCGCCTTTTTGAAGCTTATGGTGGCAGCCTTTATTGCTGCCAAGTATGAACAGTGATTGCTTAGTTAGAATAGACAACTCCAGTTAAGGGTTAACATGTCTGTGTGTTTATCAAGGGTTTATTGTACCCCCACCTGCGTTATAAGAAGCGACGTGACGACTATTGATATGGCGGCCGCGAACGTGGCCTTATAGCCGCGTTCGAGCAGCGCGTAGCTCATCACAACGTCGAACACGACGTCGCAGAAGTAACCGGCCAGCGAGATCACGTTGAACAGCACGTCGCAGAGAGGCAGGAACTCCGCCATTTCGTAACATTTCTCTTGATTAGCTAGCTGTAAAATAAAAGCAGTTTTATAATATTTTTTGATTATTAAACCGGAATGAAGAATGCGTAGAACAGAACGTTTCATTTCTGCGTTTTGTTATCGCTGCCGAGAAAGCGTAAAATCAATACCATGAATTTACAATGATGTAACAAACAGTAAATTTATTGATGAGAATAAACGCACATTACAAAATCAGAATAAATAATTATAACATTATTTAAAAAACATGTTTATTTCTACACAAAAGACCGACGTTCAAAAACTAAATGATACTAAAAGCTTCGAACGAAACGCAAATTAAACATTGTTGACGTTTTTAATTTCGACATAGACATTACAAGTTAGGTTAACTTTGGTTGTGAAATCGGGCTTACTTTTTACTATTTTACGACTGTTTCTTGTATTGGACAATGTCTAATTACCCCGATTTTGGTAAAATTGGTAAAGACTCATCGAGGGCGGCGTGTAAAAAGTGTGGCTATGCTGGCCACTTAACTTTTCAGTGTAGAAACTTTATTAAAGTAAGTATTCGTTATTTGAGCTTAATTTTCCAATATTAATCGGTTGCAGTCATATTAGGCAGTCCAAATATCTATTTATATGTTACTGATTTCTTTCTGGTGCCATAGTAATAAATACATATTATGAATAATTAAAAGCATTTGGAACATTTTCCAGATGTCTCTATGCGGTATTTATAAACCAATCAGGTAGAAACAACATAAAGATTTTATTTCAATAAAAGCATAAGGATAGGATAATTTTACAGAAATTTCTGTTGAATTGTCAATTAACTTCTTTCTTATCCTGCTAATGGTCCTTTAAAGAGCTCTTACATTTTCATAAGAGTGGGTCACTTGTGTATGGTTAAATAAAAAAGTATCCTAATCCTTCAGTAATATGCCAATAAACAGTATGACAATTTTTTTGCAATTGGAATTCTTTTTCTGCCTATGGATCCATTTCAAAGTTTTCATATAAATATTGTTACAGTTTGTATGGTCTGCAGAGTATATCTACATATTTCTCTTTATTAATACTTTAGCTAAAAAGATATACCATTATTGGCCCGTAAATCCGTAATAGCATGGTAAAGGTTCAGAGCTAATAAATTAAAAAATAAAAGTACTCAAAATGAAACATTTTATTTCATTTTTCCATACATTTTACGAAAAACTAAAGGTAAAAAAAATGAAAGCCCATAGTACAAGCTTTGCTTAGTTTGGGGCTCTCTAACCCTAACCTAAGCCCTCCTACGTGTATACGTTCAAAGCAGCTGGCCAACTTTATTGTCACGCGTGCAATAGAGTATTTAAGAGCAAGTTTGGCCTGGCCAGCCACATTAGGGCTCATGCTAGACAACGTCCATAATGTGTTTATTTGGGGTCGCCGTCATCAAAAACGATGAGAGGACTATATATATATATATATGTATAGTTTGGGGCTAGGTCAATTTGTGTAAGATTGTTCCCAAAATATTTATATTTATTAATATTTAAAAATATGCGCAGTAATTCATTATGACCCCTTGTTTTTAACTACTATTCCTAATAAAAAAAAAAGGAATAATTACCCACCCTAATATTCATAGGAACCCTTACATGCTAAATACCCTTTTTTATATAGTAGTTATAATTGAAAACCATTATTATTTGGTTAACAGGTAGACCCAAACAAAGAGATAGTTCTAGATGTAAGCAGCACAAGTAGTGATAGTGAGCAAGACTATGCCACTCCGCTGCAGAGCCTCCGCGAGACAGAGTTACGTAAGAAGCTGGAAGAGAAACTAAAGAGGGCTCGGGAGAAGAAGAGCAAGAAGAGTAAAAAGAAGAGATCTAGGTAAGTCTTGTAAGCTAAGATATGTGTGAAAACGTACAATTTTTTTCTTTATATCATTATTTTTTGCATTAGAAATACCTGCAGAAGTAGGCACAATGGATATTTATTGGGTTTAAATACTGATTATTTACTTGAACTTCTAGCTTACCACAAATTTTCCACAAGTCAAATGCAAATTTGGATAGTCAAACTAAAGATTCAAGATTCTGGGCAGCTAGAAGTTAAAAATTTAATCACATACCTGCTAATTTTATGATAACTTCTTTAAAAAATAATAGATTTATTATAATACACAAATAAACATACATAACATACTAGTTTGCAGGTAAAGCAATAGGCTTGTTACAGTAAATACCGGGCAAGTGCGAGTCGGACTCGCGCGCGAAGGGTTCCCTACCATTATTTATAAAAACGGCAAAAAAATTATGTTTGTTGTATGGGAGCCCCCCTTAAATATTTAGTTTGTTCTGTTTTTAGTATTTGTTGTTATAGCGGCAACAAAAATACATCATTTGTGAAAATTTCAACTGTGACAGCCATGTGACATACAGCCTGGTGACAGACGGAAGGTCGGACAGCGAAGTCTCGGTAATAGGGTCCCGTTTGACCCTTTGGGTACGGAACCCTAAAAATGCTTCTTTAAATCTAGATCCTATAAAAAAATGGTTTTACTTCGTGACTAAGGAGATAATAATATTGTCTAGCATTTCCCAAACTGGGTCACAACCTATTGGTGGGTCACGAGCGAAATTTGAGTGGGCCCTGAAACACATACTGCAGTTAACAAAATTTTAGCTCACAGTTGCTGGCAACTATCCTAGCCCGTTTTATGAAGCTGTAAAAATACTATGTACTTTCCTTGAGTACCACATATCTACGTGAAATGTTAGCCCGAATTTTGGGCAATGATTGGTCAAAGCCCAGTGAACTTTAGGAACCACTGGGCTACAAGATTAAACGGTTTGAGATTGTATTTAAAAAAAATCTGGTTTCATGTAATATTTACATAAGTTCTTTAACCCAGGGGTTCCCAAAGTGTGCGCCGCGGCGCCCTGGTGCGCCGTAGAAAGTAAAGAGGGGCGCCGTGAGTTCTATCATTATCCGAAATCACAAATATTCGCGGGTACCTATTTGAGCGCTCGCATCGGTAAATAATATAGCGTCGTGTCACTCTTTTTCGACCGTGATTTTAAATTTACAAGGGCGCCGTTGCAAAATACTAAACTTGTAACTGCGCCGCATGTTGAAAAAGATTGGGAACCCCTGCTTTAACCCTTAAATCAACAGAAAAAACAGAAGGTTCTGAGTTCAAAACTCCTCAACACTCTAATGTCTTATTAGAATAGTTTTTGAGTAGTGAGCTTCAGCATGTCTGATAGTGACGAGACTAGCACAATCTAATATTTAAAATTGTGTTTGAAGTATGGAACTCGAGCGAGGGGCAGCATGACAAGCCTAAACAATGTATTAAGAGCAAAAAATATTTAAAAGATTGCTCCTCAAAAACTATATTTTATTTCAGATCATCAAGTTCATCATCATCAAGTAGCTCCTCATCATCTTCATCAGATTCAGACAGCAGTGCCTCAGAAGAAAACAGGAAAAAGAAAAAGAAGAAATCTAAAAAGAGTAAATCTAAGAAGTCTCATAAAGAGAAAAAAAAAAGTAGGAAATGACATTTTTTTTTTTAATCTATTGTACTTAAGCAATGAATCCGGGTATTTCTTGTGTGCAAATCCTGCAGAAAATAAATGAATTGCATGTTCTGTGTAAACCATGAATTGATGTGACAGTTTGACAGTCAGAATGATGGGTGTATTTATTATGTAATGATCCAGCGATTATTGATAAATTCTATAAAAACCAAATTTTTGTACCTTTGCATTCAATTATAAATAATTGAGCCATTTTTTTTTGTGGTTTCCAAGTTTACCTCATTTTACCTTTTACATTGCCACTACGTTTTTGCAGGCGCTACCATTTTTCACCCTACCGATTTCACTTTTAAGCAAAAATGCTATAGTGCCCACCCCTAATAAAATTGTACCTCCCCTAAAAACTGTACTAATTAGTACAAATTAGGTACAAAAATATGGTATCCTTTTAGTTTATTTTTATTTAGGTACACCCGCCATCCTGACTCTCACTGAATTGACTACATGTATCTATTATTAAATTGTTGAGGATGTTTTTACAGACAATTCTTTCTGTTCATATACCTATTGTAATTAAAGGCTGAATTTAATATTTTGTATAAAGTAATATTAAGCTGATATTGAAATAAATATGCGTTTTAGTAATTATGTGCCACTATTTTATTAGGCGGGTCCACACAGGCAGTATCGCACAGCATGTCGGCCGAGGCACGTCTACACTAGCCGGATTGTGCACGAGGAAATTGCCTTGCGAGTATGCTCGCTCTGTGTTCATATTTATATGTAAACTTTCTTGTAAAAAATATACAAATGTATATATGGACATACATATGGTGGCATTAATGCAAAATGGCACATATGTGACCTCGGCCGACAAGAAGTCCCACTTTGCAATGCCGGATTTACAGGTCTGGAGGCCTCGGGCAATAAAGGAGTGGAGGCCCCAAATTTTTTCCAAATTAAATGGTAAATTTACCAAATTCTCTATTGTGGGCCCCTCTTTTGTGGAGGCCCGGGGCAGTAGCCCCGGTTGCCCTCCCCTAAATCCGGCCCTGCCACTTTGTCTTGCCATAAGGATGCCTTGACAGCTTATTTGTATAAAGATACCATAGGGCTAAGATTGTTCTTAGCACCTCTGTCATACAAGTGGTGTCACGAAATAATTTGATAAAATGAACAATAGTTGAATTATATGTATATAAATAGTAGTTGTATTGCCATTTGCAAACCCACTCACTGTCCCACCTAAATGTGTGTAATGAATGAATGAATGAATGAAATTTATTCCAGAAAATTATTTCCATATACATTATACATTTACACATTACAAAAAGAATTAAATTAAATTAAAATAAAATTAAATCAAATTAAATAACATCCTAAAATTTAAATAACAATATATTATATTACATTACATTAATATTCAAATAAGGACCTGCGTCCCGGGTTACCCTGAGCCCGTCACGATAGTAATTCATGGCGCAATTTACAAAGCTTTATATGAATGACAGTGGCTTGAGTTAAACGTTACACATAGGATAAAAATTTGGATTGTTGATTCCACAAATCACCTCACCATAAAATAGGGCATATGTTGACATCAAAAAGTGGCTGAGAAAAAAAAACATGATTTCAGGGTCTACCCTAGGTTGGCTGTTAATGTCGCATAGCCTCCGGTGATGTCATCTTTTTCAGACAAATTTTAACTTTAGCACCAGTGTTGACCGAAACGTTAATGCATTTAAAAATTATTGGCCGTTAACCATTATAAATTGAACCGTAAACTGTAACCGTCCGGTATGATTACTGTTCAATTTATAATGGTAAATGGTTAATAGCAGCGTTTTACCTTACAATAAAACGCTTATTAAGCGAAATACCTTATTTGAAGCCTATTTAATATTTGAGAGTGCGATGCTGTTTGACAGATGACGTAGCGGTTCACTATAGGCTGACACCTACCCCCTTTGTACTTGTATTTCAAGTTTTAACCCCCTCCACCAGGCGCCCGTGGCCCGCGGCCGCGGAGCTCTTCATTGGGTCTCAAAATATAAATAAAACGAAGTTGCAATATACCACATTCGAAAAAGGATTGCATTTGATATTATTTATTATTTCGTTTTCAATATGAAGAGACATACCAGTTGACTTGTATGTATAGACTATAGATGTTGCTTATTGCAACCTGCATGGTAGGAGAAAACGCAGTGAGTTAAAAATACCCTCGGGCATTATATAAGTGATTTGGTTTATTGCAACTGAGTGTTGTAGCCACAGGCGAATTTAAAAATATAGGCTTCAAATAAGGTATTTCGCTTAATAAGCGTTTTATTGTAAGGTAAAACGCTGCTATTAAGCTTCTGTACCGTTATTTGAAGCCTATTTAATATTTGAGACGTGTCTGTGATCGCCTGGTGGTCAGAAAACGCCAATGTGATTAATTTATACTGATATGTGAAAATGGTGGAGACAACAAGTACAAGTGTACTTAACAATCCGGGTACATGGATGAATGTGAAAAGGCTTAAAGTGTGCAGTGACATATTTTACTTTACAATGTTATTTATAGATAGGACCTATAAATATAGAAAACAGTATGTTTATTAAAATAAATTATGAAAACATAATTATACTTTTTATTTTATCCATCCAACAATAACATTGCGATCATTATATGTGTTTCAATACTTTCAATTGATTTCAAGGTCCACATTCTAACAAACTGACTCATATTTGACCTTATATTACCTTGCCAAAAAGAAAATAAACTTGATTATTGACACTTTTAAGTGTCTTTTACCCAGATATGGTTACCAAATATTGGTATTTACTTATAAGGCAGGATACAATTTAACTTATAGGCTCACAAAAACGATTTTTATATACATTTTTCAGAGCTTCGCTTGTTTGTTTTCCAAAAATCCTACAGTCTTAAGGGCAAAGTAAATCATATGAAAAGTGCACTTATCACAACATGCAATATTGTCTATTATATTGTAGAAGTAATCAAGCTCTCAGACAATTAATTCATGGATTAACCTAAGCTGTCCTTATTTTCCCGCTTTTGAACATTCTTGAATAACAAATAGACAGTAAGTGATATAGTAGGTTAATTTGGTAGCGCTATTAACAGCTTTATGTTACTCATCCCAAAGAGTTCAACCCGTTACCACTCTCACCGTTGTAGTTGTGTACAGTGCATAGCCATTCAGAATGTAAATAAGCTCGTAGAATATCCAATTTTCAATCATAATACACAACAAGTCCCCAATCCGCATTGGGCTAGCGTGGGGACTATAGCCCGAGCCCTCTCGCACATGAGAGGAGGCCTGTGCCCAGCAGTGGGACGTATATAGGCTGAATTATATTATATTATATAATACACAACAAATCCTATTTGCTGTAACCATTTTAATTTTTCTTTGATATTCGCTACGATATTGGTAGTCTTACCCCAGAGAGTATTCTAAAATATTTTTGGGCCTAAGCCCATACTTTAACCAGCCTATAATGTGGTTTTATTTTATTACATGTACAATAATTAGGGCCAGTATGGTAAGAACATGACCTTTATCAATTCAATGCCTGCAATACAGCAAAAATAATACTAGGATTTTTCCTCTTGGAGGTATCATTATTACGAGTATCATGTTGAAATTATGTACCATCATGCAAGATGTATATAGATTTAAGGCTTTCACCTGAATATACTTACTTGGCCTTTAGTTTCATGCATATTAAAAACATAAAGTGACTGATTAAAATCTTAAACAAGATCTGTATTATTGGCACTAAAAGCTCGTCAATTTCAGTTAGTGAGCTACAATTTAGTCTTGAAAACTCTGCCAGGAGAGTGCCCTCCCGCTTGGTTCTTTGTATCGTCTGGTATTTCACATATTACAATGTCTGCGTTCCTGATAAGCCAAGGTTAGGCCTGTGCGTAGATGATAGATTTACGTTCGCTAAAGTGTTTTAATAAATTACAATTCGCATAATTTAACACATATAAGTAATAGCCATTCTAACTGGTAGTCCCAGCTTTGTCCACAAATATACTCGTACCTTATTTCAGGATTACCTACTTGTACTACCTGGTGCAAGCTCAAGGAAGCGCGAGATGTATGGACATAACTATTTATCTTACCAAGGATATGTTATTGACTGACGGGTTAGATAGTAAGGTCAAAGACCTTCGTTAAAATAATCAGTATTTAATCATTTGGCATTAAGTAGCCTTCCTATTTTTATGTTTTTGAAGAAAAACTAATGTTACATTACTTTAAACGAGATTTGAGAACTATATATACTTAAGTAGGTAATTCAACCTGTGGCATGCCCATGCCCAATGGCGCAGACTTGTCTAGCATTTACATTGTATCAACGGTGATATAAAGCAATTCTAATGTTATCTCAGTGAACTCACTGATTCTCACATATATATTTTGTAACATACAGTATACAATACAGAAACTTTGTCTTGTACATTATTGTTGCCAAAAACTGAATACTTATGGGAATAATTTCATAGGACACCAATTAATGAACATTGGTATAGAAATAACCTTCGAGGTTGCTTGCCTTTTTTACTACGTCGATGGCAAACAAGCATACGGCCCGCCTGATGGTAAGCAGTCTCCGTAGCCTATGTACGCCTGCTTAATTCCACCCGGGAAATTTGTAATGTTTTATATTGAATATCATAACCACGCAGTCTTTTAAAGTAGATTCGAACCAATAGGTAAATGTATGTATCTCAACTCAACCCTTAAGGGTTTGTATCCGTTATCCAAAAAAGCACTTTTGGCTATTAACAAGAAGTCGTCCCGACATCTAGGACATATATTTTAACGAGATTAATAACCGAAATGGCTTTCTTTCATTTGGACTGCGATGATGAGTTGCATTGAGCTATGATTATATACCAGTTGTGGGTCATAAACATTTTATTAAGTCCTTCACGTCTTTCCTGTAGACAACGCAACGTTAACGGAGTTCAAGCCACGCTATGCTGCTGCAATCTTGTTATGCTGCTACGGGCGGGATACATTTTTCCCAACCTTTGTTGTGTTTGACCCAAATGGGGTTAAATGATGAATGGCCAAGAACCTTGAACCAGTCCAGGGTAATATATTTATATCTTTAAACCATTAGAACTATGTAGCGGCGGGGCGGCCGGTTGATTAAGGCAATTCAAAACAAATTTAAAATTTTTAATTCAACGATCAGTATCATGAACTCTAGATTATCAAGATTATTAGCATGACTGAATGGGCCACGTATGAAGTATGAACCACTTATGGTGATTTTTAATATTACTCACCGGAAAGCCAGTTAACACATTCAGTGCCAGCGTGAGCTACGCGTTACGAGCGAAGTTGATAACGCGAGAAAACAGTATGTCTCGCAAAGCGCCTACTAAAAAGAAATACGCCTAGCGGGTCGCTGGCAGTGAGTGTGTCAAGGCTTATTTTATCTTTTTAGGGTTTTATGGTCTTCCTGGGCCAGTCTCATGTTTAGTGGGGTGTGTTTTCGCAGCCAAACGATAGTAAAAATTATTTCTCGAATGCCTTGCGTAGGATTTTTATGTGCAAATAAATGATTATGAATTATTATTGTGAATTAGGCGGAGATTTACATGGGAGTTGAAATCTTGGCTTATAGAAATAGATACATGTTAAGTAGGTACTTGTATCATAATTGCTTTGTAGTACCAATATTTGATTAATGATACCTTGAACCAATTGATACCCGCTTGCGCAGCAGGCAAATGGATGTTGCACGCCTTGCGCAGGCATGTTGTATGATCTTAATATACTTTTATCTAATAACAGTATCAAAACCATGTCTGACTTTTAGCCCCAGTGTCTAATCATTTTCACACGCCTTGCGCAGGCGGGAAAGGTCTTGGCGTTTGGAACCATGTTCATTGTATTAAGTATACTGGTCTTACAGTAGCCATTTTGCTTCATCTGCTAGCGTAGCAGGATAATGAAAATCGCACACCTTGCGCAGGCGGCAGGTCTTCAGCTGGCTAAATAGTAATATTCACTCGCCTTACGCAGGCGGGAAATATTAGGTACGTTATGTATGTATGCTTAACAGCACATATTTATATTTTAATAAACCTTCTGCTAAGTAGCAGGATAGTTATTGTAGTAGGCCATGGCGGATATCCATAATAGGTACCGGTAGTATAGGTACAATAAGTTACGCAATGGTAGTAAATTTCTCCACACCTTGCGCAGGTGGGAAAGGTTACAGTATGCTAATTTAACATAATGCAATATTGTTCAACTCTGCTTACGCAGCAGGATATGTGTTATGCCTTGTGCAGGCAGCGGCGGTCTGTAACCACCCGACCTCCCAGTCTCAATTACGTTCTTAAGTCATGAAAAGATACTTCGAACCTCCTTTTCTCACAAGGGTTATAGTTATAGCAAAGGGGTAAATAGTGCCCCTCCTGTATGCAGTTATACATGTCAAAACTAAAATTTTATACGTATATAAATATAATAAAACTCCTTAAACGAAATTCAAAATAACACAACTGAATGGGGATATGTCAGTTTTACATCCAAGAGTTTCACTTTTAAATCCCTTGCTTTAACTAGAAGGCACTTTTAGCAGTTGCACTATTTATTATTACGTACAAATACCTTAATTGAAAATAAAATTCACAAAGATATTGACGGTACTGTGCATCCAAAATTGGTATTATTAAGAAAAAACTTTCCAAAGGATATAAACAAAAAGATCGAAAAGGAGGTTTTCGATGTAGGTTTGTTAGTTACCTTTCGTCCCTCAGAGCGGAAATAGAAGCCCCGCGACAGCGGGGCTTCGTCGACTTTAAGGCGGATAGGACCCTAATTTGGTAGCCAGCATGATACTAGAGTAACTTTACTGTTTAATGGTACCCATGGCAATACCAAACATGGTATTTCTTTAATGGCCTCTTATTCTAGCTTAATTTAGGCGTTTTAGCCCCAGCTCTCAAGCATTCTAAAATTGGGGGTACTTCCAAATCCAGCCTTTATTGTGATATTTCGATTTAAATGCAAACTAAAATAATTTGTATCACAGCAGCACAGTACCAGAAAATCCGGAAATGCACGGAAAATATCAGGTCATATATATCTTACGATCATTATTATTGTAATTACCCTAAGGTTACTTAATGCAAAATCACAAGTTGATTAGCATAAACTACGACGTCACAGAGCGCGTCTTTTTAGTTATTCCTAAGTTAGGCAGTTCTATACTGTAATAGGAACCGCTATAACCTCCCTTTCGGAGGACAATAAAACTGTGGCCTATAAACTGCCATTCACATTTACACTTTTTCAAGGACCTGCTCCGTGCTTAAAATGATTCGATTCGCTGTAAACAAAATAAAATAAGAATCGCTTACTTACGCGACAGCTTCGCTGCGCTCGCGATGTGAATCGATGAGGTGTCAGCTTTGCTAAACACATTGACGAACACAAGCTGTCCATCAAATCATTGAAGTAATATTAACAATCGAACGGTAAAACCGTTAACAATACTTTTAATTAGTACTTACAAAAAATTCTAATAATCTAAGGATTTCTAAGAATTTTTTGCAGTGAACCGAACGTTCCGACAAACAGAACGCCAATGAAGAGCTCCGCGGCCGCGGGCCACGGGCGCCTGGTGGAGGGGGTTAAAACTTGAAATACAAGTACAAAGGGGGTAGGTGTCAGCCTATAGTGAACCGCTACGTCATCTGTCAAACAGCATCGCACTCTCAAATATTAAATAGGCTTCAAATAACGGTACAGAAGCTTAATTGCAATTAATGTTCGGCCAACACTGTTTAGCACTGTAATGTATAGAGTCAAAACTCTACGTAATATATTTATGACATGGTGCCTTAGGATACTAATTAATATGTCCACTACATGAAAAGAGTAATATCTACAGGGTCTTTTACCTTTCAATGCATTTAGAGTTTTGGATGGTTTTGGGAAATAACTTCTTTTTATATGCAAAGTACCAAATTATTAGAATACCTAATACACTTTGCTTTTATGCTTAATGCCAATTACTCAAAGTTCCGTCTGCAGTTTTGTGAAATGTATTTTTTTTATACCCAAAGTACTAAATTCTTAGAAAGCCAAACAAACACAAGTCTGGTGGCCCAAATTGTCTATAACACGGATATTAGTAAGTTCTAGATGAATAAAAACTTGACCCATTTGTTTGTTTTTATAAAATAACATACCTAGCAACAAAATTACTTAGGCTAAGCTAGTAAAATTATTGTCATCCAGATGTTTAAGAAGGTTTTTGGCAGTTAGAACATTACATAATCAAAAAAGTGAGCTTTTTCAATAGATTTTTGAAAAGCTCACTTTATAAATTATCCAAAACTAGTGAAATTTTGTAGCTTTTGTATGATTGAGAGATGTTAGTACTCAAAATTAAATGAATATTTATTTATCGCGGTTGTAAATAAGACACAAATAAAATGAATAGTTACAAAGTGGGCTACGGAAAAAAAATTTACGTGTTTACAAATAACTACAAACGATAATAGAAAGTTGATCTACTTTCAGACAATTTTTTCACACGTTCTACATGTTTTCTTCACAAAAAAATTGTTTTATTCATACTAGATTAATATCTAAACAGAATAAGGAAAAAAAAATCTAAATCTAAGTTAAAACAACACGGATCACTTACCTTGGTAAAACGAAATTCTTTTGGCAGCTTAGGATCATGTTATTCACAAGGAAGGTTTTTTGTAAACTATAGGTCAAAACATAAACACTTCTCATGCATTGTATTAAAATTTAATTATAGTTTTTGTTCACTTCCCACGATAATCACTATGCACATTCCGCTAAAAGCTTAGCTAAGTATTTTGGTTAAGTTATTCTAAAAACTTTCAGTCAAGTTCACGTCAAAAGTTCATACATAGTGGCGCCATCTAGTTTGCGGTATGCGTACTATCTGTGAAAGCTCGATTCATAGTATGATAGTTATAGGTGCGTTCAAAACGGACGTGTTCATTTTAAATTCGTTTAAATGTTATATTGTTGTTTGAGTTGTTGATTAAAATTCTGTTGTGTTAAATAATGTCTTATTACGAAGTTTTTATCCGTTAAATGCGCATTGCTAAGATATCCATGCGGAAGTTTCAATCGGGTACTGAAAAAAAAAAAAACTTTTATTAAGAATACAAATTAATACTCGAAATGCTTGTGATGTGACCCAACTTTATTAATCTTATTATTCGGTCGTTGAAAAGTATTTTAGGAATTTACTTATATTGTATTATAGTCATGCTATAATTTAGATTTTCTCCTTCAACTGAGATATTAAAATGGCTGAACGTACCCCGGACAATGCCTTGTGCAAGCGTCGAGTTGCCTGAGAAAGTCGGGCAGCGCAAATTCCAGGGAGACCTTCTCCGCGGCTAGAATCCTAATCAGGTGGATCGGGTCGATGCTCATGGCCGAAATATTGCAGATTTTTCCCTGTGAAGATTATGTTAGACATTTCATTATATGAGAAGCGGTTAAATATACCTAGTTGTAGTTAAAAATAAAAATATTTTAAGAGTAAACCAGGAGTAAACACGTTGAGATGCCTAATTTACAGACGTTGAGAAGGACTAACTTACCAGAATTTGTAAATATTTACTGCTCCAAACAAGTTCGTTTCAATGCCACTTCTTTTTATAATATAGGAGGCAAACGAGCAGATGAATCGGCTGATGGTAAGCAATTACTGATGCCTATTGGACACCCGCAACACTAGAGGGGTTGGAAGTGCGTTGCCGCCGTAAACGGTAAACACACCGCAAGCAAATACCGGTTATCGCAAAACGTGGTCATACGCATAAATACCATCTAGGTCAGTGGTGGGCAAAGTACGGCCCGCAGGTCAACTCCGGCTCGCGCAAGGCTTTCATCCGGCCCGCCGCCGGTCCTTCGAAATAATTAGTATATGGCTCGCGCCATAACGGTTTCAAATCAAAATACATTTATTCTGCAGTTGTGGCCCTCTTCGGATTTTTTAAAATTTTCTGGGCCCCCATGAAGAAAGTTTTTTGGAGCAGCTTCTTCAGCTTTACATAGCTCAAGTCCGGTCGTGTATGGAGTATTGCAGTCACCTTTGGGATGGATCCGCCAAGTATCAGCTAGCCACCCTAGATTCTATAGACAAACGCGCTAGGAAGCTTATTGGAGATGCGAAACTGGTAGAGGCTAGACTGCAGAGCCTAGAACACCGTAGAAAGGTAGCCTGTTTATCGGTATTCTACAGGATACATTTCGGGGAGTGTGCGATGGGATTACATAATCTTATCCCCCCATCTCCGTTCTGCCACCGTGGGACTAGACGCGGACTTGCGTTTCACCCTTACGTCGTTACTTTACCACTGATTCGCACTAAACGCTACGCATCCAGCTTTATCATGCGTACGGCTAAGGAGTGGAATTCACTTCCTGCAAATCTATTCCCAGTCCACTATAACTTGGACCTTTTTAAATCGAGAGTGAATAGACATCTTTTAGGTAAGCATGTTCCATCCTAGACTACATCGGCACTTTCCATCAGGTGAGATTGTGGTCAAATGCTTACCTTTTCGGAATAAAAAAAAAAAAAAAAAGTTTGCTCACCAACTGATAGGTACTCGTATAAAGAATTTAAGGCTGTCAAAAGTACGTGAGGCAGTCATAGTGGAACATGTGTGAATGTGGAGTAGACGAAGGTGACATGATGATTTTTATGCGGATCTCTTAAGTTTAAAAGTTTCTTTTCCTACTCACATTTTCGAGTTGTTGCAAATTAAGGATAGGGACACTTTGGTGGCCCTAGTCTCTTTCTGTAATCTTAACAAATTAAAGATTTAATTTCAATTGGCTCATTTATTCCTAGTTACTTATATATTGTACTAATGTTTTGATTTTTCTTTACATCTAAATTTACTGTCGTTCCTACATTCTCATTTGGATTAGCAACCTTGTGTTTGATAAAATCAAGCCATATTAATCAATCAATCAACAGTAAGCCATATTAAAAAAAAAAAAAAAAAAAAGTGGAACAAATGCAACCCAACGCAGGGGTACTTGCATGAGGGTGCTGATGTGATGCCGGGCGGTCTCCAAGGCGGTAATCAGGCTCTTGGTGGTGAAGCCACGTCGACCCAGCATCGGTTAAAGCTCGGTGAAACTTGGTTGTGAGGCCAGATCGATCCAGAGCTGGTTGAAGCTCGGTGGTGTTGATACATTTTCTATACCTACCTGGATAAGGGTGCTGATGTGATGCCGTGCGGTCTCCAGGGCAGTAACCAGGCTCTTGGTGGTGAGCACGCTCAGATCGCCGACCCAGCGCACACAACGCCGGTAGTGCATCAGCTCGGTGGGACCATGACACAACATTTTCCGTGACCAGGATGCTTGTGTTGCCTGCAAAATTAGACTTTGAACTTTTATTTATATATCTAAACTTCAATCACCAATCACACAAAATACAACAATGTACAAATCGTGGACTTAATGCCATTAAATTGCTTAGATATTCGCCGATGCCTTGACTGGTTGACGTAGGTAATCGTAGGGCTAAACAGCGATAGAGACTTTGACAGATAACGAACCTGGTTATTTACATATGTAAACCTGGATATTTCGGTGAATCAGCGCTGCTATCTTTTTTGCTGAATTATTTTGGAACTTTACCTCTTTCACATCCTTAAGAAAATACATAGCCTTAGCATGGAAACCACGGTACATGGCTAAGAGATGGTTCCGTATATGCAGTACCAAGTCTCTTTGTGTAGGCACTTCGTAGGGGCCAATATTAGCCGGGGTTTCTTCCTCAGGGCATGAGAAGGGAATGGGCGGTATTGTGTAGGATGGTTGCGTAACGCTCTGAAAGGAAAATACACCAATTTCGACTATATTTAAACCCACCACGTACCGTAAAATGGGGTGAGTAGGGATTACGAGGAAGTTGGGTTATGAATGGGGTGAGGAGGTGTGACAGAGGGGTGAGTTGTTTTTTACAGGCTACTGCTACGTAAATTATATATTTTAATAACAAATAAAGCTATCATAATGTTCATAATCCGAAAGTGTCGATCCAACAATTTTCATAACTCACCTTGTAGTAGGACATCCCTCCTCACCCCTACTGTGGGGTGAGCTGAGATTTCCTACTATTTCGTATTTATCTTTAAAGTTATCAAATGGAACTACACAAAAACATAAAAAAAAAACTAAAATTCAAACGACCGGAACATTTATTATGTATAAAAATCAGTTGCCACATGTGAAAATAAAGTTTTATCGAGGTTTGAATGTCAGTTTTGTCCCTACTCACCCCATTTTACGGTATATAAGCTTTAAGGCGAAATAAATATAGATAGACGAAGAATCTCTATGAACACGGAATATCTGAATTTTTAAAGCGACTACAGAGATTCTGTCAGGATCTGAATTTCTAGAAAAAATCAGTTGGAGTGTGATGAACCTTAGCTGACATCTATCCTCCAGATATCCAATGGGAAACCAGCAACAAAACAATATGAATTTGGAATTTATGCAAGGTGGGCACCAGGATTCACGTCTAAAAGCGTAGTATGTACAGAAGTAGATAGAGCAAAAGATAAAGAAGTTTAAAAATTTTAATTCAATTTTCTTAAAAAAATAAAGAAAAAGAGTAGGTCTATGAAATTTCAACTTGCTTTATCTTATTAAAAGCAGGAGGCAAATTTGAACTTACATTTTTAAGTCAAAATGATGTTATGCCAACATGTAGGTAGATCAAGTATGTACGAGCGAAATACACTCACGACAGGTAACAACAATATGACATATTTAATTCTGATATCAAAATAGAAGTTCTATTTTACTTAGGTACCTATTTTTTTTTAATAAAAATAAATTTACCTCACTATACTTAGTTGTTCTGTTTGGAGTTGCGGGTAAAGAATTATTAAGCATGTTTTGGTATTCCCCTCCATTACCCGACTGCCGAAGGGGTATGTTTTCGTGTGTTGTTTCATTGCTAGGCATTATATTTGTATTATTACCGGATATGACTTTAAAGGATTGTATTGTTGTTGTTATATTGTCATTAATGTGTTGGTCGTTGTGGATGGATCCATCTGTACAGTCAGCGTTCGCGATGCATGCCTGGAATAATTATATCAAAAAATATAATTAGACAGTTGGTGTTCTTTGAATTATTGGTGTCACTCCATTATAGGGATGCTTACCATATGTTATTCTCAGTTTCCTTTATTTAACATTCTGATATCGTTAGCATCTTTACTTACATCTCTACTTAATACCTACGAAATTTTATTTTAGGGTAAAGGATAACTCACGGTAGACAGTCACTTTCTATGACGGCGGGGGCCCATTTCTCGAACGCTATTAGTCTAATATTATTAGTGTGTTGCCATGGTAACTCATACGAGTTGACAGTTCGTGGACTAATAATATTAGTCTAATACCGTTCGAGAAATAGGCCCTTGATTGGTGATCACGTGGTGTTTACATGCAAGTCAACTTTAAGGCATGGTTGAATGAATTTTCAATATACTGTAGACTCCGGTGATTATTTAAGGGATGTTGCATAATTAGAATATGTTTTTTTTTTTTTTTTTTTATAACGATAGGCAAGCGTTTGACCACGATCTCACCTGATGGTAAGTGATGATGCAGTGTATCTTTTATATATGTAAATATATAAAAGATATTGAGCAAATATTCGCTGCTTGGAAGTATCCCGCGCATCACAAGGGTAAGTTCGGGGGCCCATTTCTCGAACGGTATTAGACTAGTATTATTAGCCGACGAACTGTCAAGTTGTATGGGTTACCATGGCAACACACTAATAATATTAGACTAATACCGTTCGAGAAATGGGCCCCTGGTTGTGCTATTAGTAGGGCAGCGGGCTGGTATCCTTGAGTCGCGAGTTCGTATCTTTTCCAGAAGGTATTGAATTTTCAACGCTCTATTAAAATAAAAAAAGATCTTAGGCGGTTTGGTAGCTAATTAGCTTCATGTAAAGCCAGAGCACACCGCACGTGGCACGTGTACTTGCGCATTCGCTATTAAAGTTTGTGCCGTGCACACATACCTACGTCACGCAAGCGGTGTGCCGTCTCTGATAAGGATCTTTATAATACAACGCGCACGTTCACGTGCACGTTAACGCTCACGCATCCGATCTAAGTATGCACAGGCATGTAAAGTTCTTGGAATTGAAAGTTTTAAGTAGGACTTTATGAGTATAACTTACCGTAGCATTTTCGATTCTCTCAATCTCTCTGCGAGTCACGAAGTCTTTGCCGTTAGTATCAATTTCCGGCAGCTCCACATCGATGTTTTCGTCAAACAAATCGAATATTTCGATCGATGTCACGCTCTCGCAGAAGCACAGCTTGGTGATGAGTATTGCCAGATCTAGAGATGGATATCTATAGACAGACTAAGCTAAGTTGGCAGCAATCCTTTAGTATATTGACAACCAAATTAGCTTGAACCCTAAATTGATCAATAACTAATAGGCAAACTTTGGCCATAGGTATAATACATATTGGTTATCAAATAAATAAGGATGTGTTCCGATATATTTGGTCAGTTTTCACACTTACTAATTTAATACTGACTGTACCTATACTATTGTTGGTTTCTAATATGAAACTCTTTAAGTAACATAACCACTAATGGGGAAAGTAAATTTAAACTTACACAGAAGCATGTCGGACCGTTTACTGAAATCCGGCGCGGCGCGGCGCGGGCACGCGCGCGTGTTACGCGACACATTTGTACCTACCCGTCGCTATTGGTGAACCCATGAAACTGTACCACAGAATAGGTAATAGGAAAATAATAGGAAACTATACCACAATACAATTCTGCACAGACTTTTCAAGGAAAATATCAGTGTGTGCAACGTACTCGTAAAACTTTAGGCGAACTCTAATTGGCACGTGGTTGGGCGCCATTCATTTATTAGGTGAGACCATTTTTTTGCAAGTATTTGACCCTCTCCCACCCCTATGTAAGAAAAACCACTACAGGTCAACGGATGTAATAACACTAGTAATAACAGAATGCACACAACTCGCAGTGCAGCGCAGGACCGAGGATTAGTTGAGATTCGCAGCAGGGACTATCTTAGCGCACGCTTTATGAGTTTTAATGAGTTTTAAATGTTGCGAAGTTTTTGCTAGTATAGCGTTTAGTATGATGCTTTTCTTTTTTCTTTCGTATCGTATGCAGGCATGGAATCCTTCACTATTGGTGGTCCGGCACATACTAGGCCAGTTTTTAATCATTGTCCAAAAATGTTCGTAGGAATATTGTTTTGCCGACTACAGATAATAATATAAGTAATAACTATAATTAGTCCTTTACTCTTTTTTATCAGTATAGTACAGTACACTTGTTTTTCAACCTTTGACCGCGACCCCCGATTCTCCGCGGTTTGTAATCTGTATCTACCTGTTGTTTTTATTTTTACTTTAGGTTAATAGAGTTAGACCAAGCTAAGTTGGCAGCGATGTAAATAGCCCAGACTTCTGTGTATAGTTTATGTTTCCGATTCTGGCCACAGGATGGCAGATCTTCAAACGCGCACGGCCCCTATGCCTCTCGCGTCAAATGACGGTCCCTAATGTTAATGCCATCTTACCGGGCACTACCTAAAAGTTATGGCGCCATCGCTCGAAACGATGCTGCTATACTTACCTTTGGCCTTTAGATGGCGAGGAAAAGGATAAGGATCAAAGTCAAATGGCGTTCTAAAAGTTTTAATTATGCGTCGAAAGATGACAGTAAATTTACGCCGCTACAAAGACAATACACCTCTATTTCAAATTCTCTTTGGTCCATATAAAAATGAACCATCATTCGACGCGAGAGGTATAAATGATGTTTATTTAGTCACCTGCAATATTTTACGGGATGAATATATATGTCATATTGAGTAACTTTTACTATAGGACTAACCCCGAAATCGCGAAAAATTATTTGCTGTTTCATACATTTTGGCTGTCTGACCGTGACATTTTCTATGAGAGAATAAATTTTTTTCGCGATTTTGTCATTGGTCCTATTGTAAAAGTTGTTCAGTATAATCAATATATTCAGCCCGTAAATTATTACAGGTGACTACATAAACATCTTGTAGTGGCAGGATTAGTGTTCAGTCTCAGTGTGTCTAGTTATAGCCAATTGTTCTCCAGTGTTGTTTGGTCAACAAGCGATAAGGCCTGCATTCATGCGCGCAACTTGAAACCATTTCTGTTCAGGAAACCGTATTAATAAGCTGAATATAACTCAAATGGAATAAGAAATATCTCGTTCCCTAAACGCTTTGCTACTAAAGGTGCCAACTGATGAACAGTCC
The DNA here is from genome assembly GCF_033807575.1 of Cydia pomonella. Lineage (NCBI taxonomy): Eukaryota > Metazoa > Arthropoda > Insecta > Lepidoptera > Tortricidae > Cydia > Cydia pomonella. Next base: position 7,301,504 of record NC_084724.1, read on the forward strand.
GCCGGACTATGGAAGGCAGAGGCAAGGAACACAATCTCCATATACCAAAAAGTTTCCGCCAAAAAACCATAAATAGGTGGCGTTACAATACCTAGAATACTTGAGAAAAAAATCTAATCATAGACAGCGCACTTCACTCTTCAATAACGCCTAGGTTCTTAGCTAGGTACTCTCCCGCTACTCTGGAGAGATTTAGATCTAATATTTATAGCTGGACACTTTTGCAACAGTTTTGCCTAAGGAGATTCTGTTCCTTGCCTCTACCTTCCATACCGCCGGATGGTATCGGCCTGTCAGTTAGAACAAAAAGTTGACAGTTCCGTCCGTTATTTTAGACTACTCTATAACGTATATAAATATAAATCAAATCGGAACCAGACAGTTGGGTACCTTTCCTTGTGAGTTTGGCCCGACATGCTCTTTTCCGATCTTTAGTTAAACTTATTGGTATTCTAATATTTTGAGAACACCCAACCCCTAAAAAGTACCTATAGAGCAAAGATAGATTAAACGGCCCCCTATGTTCGTGATTTTATAAAATACAACGCAATAAAACCATATAGCACCCGTACCCCTAGTGTAAATAAATTCGATTTTGAAACGTGACGTACGCGTTTGCGTTTAGTCTCATTTTGTATTGGATTTAGAAAGAGCGCGCCAAGCGGGACGTTTTGGAAATTCAAAATCCTATACAAAATGAGACTTAACGCAAACGCGTTCGTCACGTTATGATGTCGATAAAATTTACACTAGGGGTACTGTATAGTAGCTGTAATCTCACTCCAATCTCGCCGTAATCTGTCGCGACAACCTCGTTACGTTAACCGACCCGTTAGAATTAACCGCTTGATTATACCCTTACAGGGTGACTTGTGGCAGGGGCAAAAATAGGGGAACAGGTCAAACGTCTTTATATTCAGAATACTTACACAAAAGACACAAGTAGTTATGACTCCAGAAAAGGCAGTAAAGGGTTTTTTATTTTCCATTAAATTGCCTTGATCCTTTTAACCATTTATAGGGCAAAGGTCTTAAAAATTTCCACTCTGTAACATCATCGACCGACGACCGGTTTGGCCTCGTGGGTAGTGACCCTGCCTATGAAGCCGATGGTCCCGGGTTCAAATCCTGGTAAGGGCATTTATTCGTGTGATGAGCATGGATATTTGTTCCCGAGTCATGGGTGTTTTCTATGTATTTAAGTATTTATAAATAATTATATATTATATATATCGTCGTCTAAGTACCCTCAACACAAGCCTTATTGAGCTTACTGTGGGACTTAGTCAATTTGTGTAATAATGTCATATATATATATTAGACAACCGGTTTGGCTTTGTGGGTAGTGACCCTGCCTACGAAGCTGATGGTCCCGGTTCAAATCCTGGTAAGGGCATTTATTCGTGTGATGAGCATGGATATTTGTTCCCGAGCCTTATTGAGTTTACTGTGGGACTTAGTCAATTTGTGTAATAATGTCCTATAATATAATTTCCTATAATAATTATCATCTTTTTGTATTATTTTCTTGTACAGAATTTTGAGGATTATTGAGGTTTTTTTTCAGTCTTGCCCGTTTAGTTGGGTCATACACATTTTTTTGCAAACTCGTTCGCGTCTTTTCTGTAGACATCGCAAAGTTAAGGGAACCTAAAGCTAATTTTTACGCGGTACCTTTACAGGCGGGATACATTTCTTCAGTGCTGCTGAAGACTCAAATAAGAATAACCGGCCAAGAGCATGTCGTGCCACGCTCAGTGTAGGGTTCCGTAGTTACTCTTCCGTCACAATAAGCCAAACTGGAGCTTAAAGTATAGTAAATTGTTAACCAAGGGATGAAACGGTACCTTTCACCCGAGTTAAACAAATAGGCAAATTTGCATAATCAGTACCTAATTAAAGTCTTTTTACTATGAAGGGAAAACTTTTTGCGATAACTCAAAAACAGCTAAACTGATCATGTCCGCTATAGTTTTCATTTAATGTTTTTCTTAAGCTCTACTTCCACGATTTTTTTCATATTTTTTGGACCTATGGTTCAAAAGTTAGAGGGGGGGGGGACACATTTTTTTTTTCTTTCGGAGCGATTATCCCCGAATATATTCACTTTATCAAAAAATGTTTTTTGAAAACCCCTATTAGTTTTGAAAGACCTTTCCAACGATACCCCACACTCTAGGGTTGAAGCGAAAAAAAAATTTCACCCCCACTTTACGTGTAGGGGAGGTACACTAAAAAAAATTGAATTTTTAGATTTTATTGTACGACTTTGTCGGTTTTGTTGATTTATATATCCATTCCAAATTTCAGCTTTCTAGCACTAACGACCACGGAGCAAAGCCTCGGACAGACAGACAGACAGACAGACAGACAGACGGACATGGCGAAACTATAAGGGTTCCTAGTTGACTACGGAACCCTAAAAACGGGATATCTATGTACCAGAGTCGTTCACTTTGATTTTATTGTCTACAGAAGTGACCTTTTTCTAAAATGTGTTTGACCCACGTATAGGATTAAGGATGACTCAACGCTAGAACGGTCCAGGTCCGGGCTGAGATTTTGTTCGTTCTTCGTGTCTTCGTTTTCTATCAAAAAGCCACTCCCAAGCTTTAGTGATCACGTGATGGTTTCTTTAGAAATCGAAATGTCGGACGTCTCGGCCCGGGCCCGGACTCTTCAAACCCTGGCCCGCGGGCCAAATCCGGCTTGCGAGGCGTTCCTATCCAGCCCGCGGGAGGTTGCCAAACGGATCCCAAACTCCAGGTGTTCAGCATGCATTTAGAGTGGAACTGTTCCTAACAGCAGCAAATAGATCCCCCGGCGCAAAAACCCATGGTGTCCCGCGCGAAAGTTTTAGAGATGCAATATGGCCCTCGGGTAAAAAAGTTTGGAGACCCCTGTTTTAAGGGGACTCTTACAGTATACCTTTTAAATTAGCTGCTTTTGAAATATCAGTCAATGTATACGCTGAATTTAAAATAAATATTGGTACCTAAGCTAAGTGCCTACCTACATTTTTGTAGTGTTTTTGTACTATTAAGATAATAGTCAAAGGTTATCATGAATTTAATAAACAACACAGTGACATTTGCAATTAATAAACGAAAGTTTTACGTAGATAAGATTCAAATTTAATGTTCGATGAAATATTTTTTGATTTGAACCGACTTCAAATCAGGAGGAGATTACGAGTAGGTATGTTACCTCAGAAGTACTCAGAACTCCGTCATTTATGAACCGATTTATAATATTTTTATATGTAAAAGCCTAGCATAGCCTAGTCTAGCATTTAGTCTCAAGTTGGTCCTATTTGTTTCATAGCATTTAGTCTCAAGTTGGTCCTATTTCATACATTCAGGCTGTATATGTATATAGGTCATACTGTGCAACTTTTACAATGGGACTGACCTGATCAGATCTAGACCTTGAAACTTCAAACGCCGGGTGCGTTTATAGTGAGAACAAACACATAAAATTAAAAAATGGAAAAATAAAATTAATATCAAAAATTCGTATTCTTCCAGCAATATATCTAGTTTCGGCGCCTTATTCGTACAGGTTTCAACGGTACTCCTTTCAGCCAAATCTACTTTGAATTTGTTCATCCAGCTTCTACCCAAAATTTGTTCGACATCCATATCAATTATGTATAGTTTTCCATACAATATTATTCCTTATGATTCCTTTTATATGCGCTAGCAACTAATATGCTTGAAGTCGGTTCCCGTGTAAATGGTGGGCATTATGCTTTGATTGCCACATTTTAAAAACAACAAACCAATTTGATGGCTTTGGAAAATCAATTTGAGTTGTTCACAATTTGTAAAATTTATTAAAATATTGCGTTTATCGGGCGAAACTAATTTATACGTATTTATACATAAATGAAATGAAATTGTATCGTTCTTTATTTGCGTAGGTACAGGTACATGATTCCGAGTTCATATTAAATTAAATATATTCGTTGTTATCGTATATAATAGATTAGTATACAATTTTTCATTCGAAAAAAAAAACAAAAAAAAAACAAACTAATCCACATTATTCTTCTGTTACTTACTGATAATATTAATAATATATTAGTGATATCAAAATTGCAGTTTATAGTCGTATAAACAAAATGAAAACACAATCGCAATGTCAAGGCGAGTGAAAGCATCTCAGCGGGAATTGTTTATGAAGATAACAGAAGAACAGGAGTATGATGACTACATGGTCACGGAAAAGGACGGCGATGGCTCCAGCATCATGTCGTCTCTCTCCTTCGTGACTCTCCGCGCAAAAGGGAAAAAAGGCATGAAGCTCTTCGCAAAATCTGCCGCGTGGAGCGCAAACACACGATTGAATAACCCTATTCTTTGTCCGTATAGCGTTGAGCTGTGCTTCTACGAAACATTGTGGAAACAATACGAGAAGTTAGAAGAAATATGTAGTGTCCCAAAGGAACATAGATTCCGTAAGCCGAAACTATATGGAAGTAGCTACGAATATCTAAACGAAACTCTGGTGATAGAAGATTTGGTTGCGAAAGGTTATGAAGAAACCGACAGACAGAAATCTGCGGATTTCGAGTATATGTCAACGGGTGTCGCTTTGATGGCGCAGTTTCATGCTCTTTCCATAGCTTACTCTCAGTACAACCCAGAAGCTTTTAAGCAAACCAGCGAATATTTGACGATGGACGTATCTAAACTAGAAACGTGGTTTGCAAGCGTTTCGCCTAAAATGCTGGCCAATGCGTTCTCATCCGCAGTAAAACATAGAGAAAAACTTAAAAACTACTTTCAGAAACCGAAGAGATTTCACCAACTATTTATGAGTTATTACCGAAGGAGGAACGACAACGTTTTGATTCACGGGGATTTCAAGCCAAGCAACTTAATGCATAGACGTAGAAATGGGAAATTAGAGTTAGTTGTCCTCGACTTTCAGTTGGTTCACGATGCAAATGCTGTGGTCGATCTTATGTACTTCATTTATACTGCTACAGACGAGTCATTTCGCCGTGCCCATTACCAAGAGTTACTGGATCTGTACTATGAGAAGCTGAAGGCGTCCTTACGTAGACTACGCGTTGACCCAGAGCAGGTAAAAAATAACAGATTGAGATCGGTTCACCTGATAAAGAATTATCCCTGAAAACCCAACATACATAACATTATTTTTCTCTGTCGCTAATGTCGTTATACTCTTTGCAGACTGTCGAGGTCAACAGTTAATATTAGCAAAGAGAATTCGAAATAGAGGTGTATTGTCCAAGAAAACTTTGTAGCGACCTAAATACACAGCTATCTTTCGACACATAATTAAAACTTTTAGAACGCCACTTGACTTTGATCCTTATTCTATCACGGATATGTGTTCAATTTATTAAAAATCAAAAAGTGGCGCCACCTCATAGATCAAAGGCCAAAGGTATAAAAGAATCGTTTCGAGCGATGGCGCCATAACCTTTAGGTAGTGCCCAGTAAGATGGCGCCTCTTTTTATTTAACAAATTGAATACATATCAGTGAAAGAATAAGGATCAAAGTCAAATGGCGTTCTAAAAGTTTTAATAATGTGTCGAAAGATGGCAGTAAATTTACTATGGCTACAAAGTTTTCTTTGACAATCCACCTCTATTTAATTTTTTTTTATATCAGGCATATATATGTTGCTTGCCATACAATTTCTCGCCAGGTCATTCTGGAAAATTCCTTGACGGGTCTTTCCATAACAGATTAACATGCAGATTGCATGAAATTAGGTTGCGTAAATTAGTTAGCCGATAGATGGCGCTGTACATAAATACTTGGTCAGCAATCTTTCTTGTTTCAGATATACCCGAAGAATACTTACAGATCGCGTTTGGAAGAGTGTGCAATGTTGGGGCTAGCTATAGGCGTCGCGAATCTGCCTATGGTGTTGGTGGATAAGGACAAAATCCCTGCTTTCAATGAGGATGCAGATCTAGACGATTTTGCGGTGGAGGGTAACGACCTTTTTAAAGAGCGTTTTAATGGTATACTAAATAACTACGTAGAGTGGGGACTGCTGTGAGAAGAGTTAACATAACTTTAGAGCTATTGTCGGCAATTCTCCCCGTCATTGGTCAACGTCACCAACATTTATTACCTATACATTTTCGTATTAAATATGTGCACTCTCTCTTATTTTCTTAACGTTTTTGCCATCTTTCTTAATTCTAGAAAAATAGTGTGATTTCAGAAATGTTGCATTTCAAATGTTCAAATCACATCAGCTGGTAAAAGCTCTCTTGACTGTTCAAAAACTGATGAGAAAGTTATAAGCTGATGCAAATTTTAGTTGTTTCCTTATGTTGTTTCACTCGGGGGCAAAATTTGTTTTTGGGATCTTTCGCTTCCTTGGGTATCAATATTAGCACGAGCGGTAAAACAACAACGTTGCTCCCTTGTAAACAAATAACTCTTGTGAATGTCTTTTTAAACTGAAAATTGTTAAATTAAATAAAAATTTCTAGGCTCACAAAATACACCTCTTTAACTCAAATTTTAATAACAATAACTGATAGTTATTGAGTAAAATGGCTGTGATATACGGACGGACGAACATGACGAACTATGAGGATTCCGTTTGTGCCATTTAATAAACGAGAAATAACAAGAAGTCAATTTAAATTGGTCTCATTTATGGCGAATTTAGGAGCCTAACCCAATGATATTATGCCCAAGATACATTCTGCGCATATTCTGGCCGAACACTATCAGCAACAAGGATCTATGGAATCGATGCCACCAAGTCCCGGTCAAGCAAGAAATCGCTCACAGGAAGTGGAAGTGGATAGGGCGCACCCTTCGAAGACCAGAGGACTACACAGCCAGGATCGCGTTCAAGTGGAGGCCGCATGGTAGCTGGCGACAGGGTTGGCCGGCGCACACATATCACCGCACCGTCGACGCCGAGCTGCGGGCAGCCGGACTGAGTTGGAGGGACGCGAAGCGCGAGGCACAGGACAGGAGCGGATAGCGACGTCTTTCGAAGGCCCTCTGTACCAATGGGGTACCATAGGACGACAACTAGGAGCACAAAAATACTTCCATATTTAACTTAGACCTACGAAGAAATCTGTTATTTTTGATAAATTTTCGCATGCTCATCATACTCGTTGTTAAACATAAGCTAGTCTCTTTCTGTTTCGGTGTGCTCGGAGCTCGTTAACACGTGCAAGTTCTCGCTTGCTTAGGCAGGACTAAAGGCAACTTGTACAATTTGTACAAGGTAAGCGCTTCAATTTTAGAACGCCTGTAACTTATATTATTATAACTTATATGTGGCAAACAAGGGGTGTAGGGGGGAGTAGTTACGCGGGTTCAGGTGCGCGGCGCTGGGCCTGCAGGCTTACTCCCTCAAGTCTATCATACGCGTCCCCGTCGTCTATGGCTATGCCGCCGCAAGCCATGGACGAACCAATCCCACTTGTGGGGTGGGTCGCACACCCTGGTAATGCTGGTGGTCGGTCGGGCGTCGCACGTTCCATCTGCCCCGGACCACCAGTAGCCGAGTATGAAGGCGACGTCGTAACTCACGAGGGCCTAAAAACCCGAATGGGGTATGACACACTCTGGAGTTTCCCGTAGAACATGGCTAGCAATTTGGTTTCGATCAAATTGCCAGCTATGTTTTACGGATCTCCCGGTTCCGCTTAGGGTGTAGGTGACTTAGGCGGACTACACTCACCTACCTCCGTTTGTCCTGCGCAGTAGAGCGCCGTCAGCGGGGATGCAGGTCCTAGGGGCCGAGGCTCGCAGGGGGTCGGGGTTAGTTATTCCCTGTGGGCCAATATGCCCTTTTTGGTCCGAATTTCCGGCGAAACGGTGGCCCTGCAACTAGCCACCGCGTTCCGTACGGTCGAGGTGGTAGGGTCCGCAGGCGAGGTGTGGGGAGGGGCGTCCTCTGGAAGGTATATGAATACCTTTCATATTTGAAGAGTTCCCTCGATTCCTCATGGACCCCATCGTCAGAACTCGAACTTGACAAAAATTTGTCTTGAAAATCTAATTTACTTAATAAACACAGCGAAAAGGAGAAATCGCCAAACGTATACTATGCGTCGTTGAAGAGTTCCATTCTGATCATCATCAGCAGTTCCACTTCATCAAATATCACTTTTTTAAATGTAAATGCTTGATTTGTCAAAGAAAATACCAAAATCACTATATATATATATGCCTTTCATATTAGAAGAGTTCCCTCGATTCCTCATGGACCCCATCGTCAGAACTCGAACTTGACAAAAATTCGTCTTGAAAATATAATTTACTTAATAAACACAGCGAAGAGGAGAAATCGCCAAACGTGTACTATGCGTAGTTGAAGAGTTCCATTCAGATCATCATCAGCAATTCCACTTCATCAAATGTCACTTTTGTATGTAAATGCTTGATTTGTTACAGAAAATACAAAAATCACTATATGTATGCCTTTCACATTTGAAGAGTTCCCTCGATTCCTCATGGATCCCATCATCAGAACTGAGTTTTAAGAAAAACGGTATGATATTATGGACCAATCTGTATATATATAAATTCAAACAAAAAAATAATTTGAAATGACGGAGTTATGGAGTAACAAACATTAAAAAAAAACATACAACCGAATTGATAACCTTTTGAAATCTTGAAGTCGGTTAAAAAATGACTTGACACTGATTTCAAACATATCAGTTGCTAGCGCACATAACACATGTAAGGGATAAAATTTTATTTTGAAACAGTACATTTAGGGTTTGGCCCTTGGTTTTGCCATGTCCGTCTGTCCGTCCGTCCGCGGCTTCGCTCCGTGATCGTTAGTACTAGAAAGTTGCAATTCGGTATACTTACTTAGATCCATAAATTATGCATGACGACAGAACGGTAAAATAAAAACCACAAAAAAAACCATACAAAATATCTTTGGATATCGTTGGATAGGTCTTTCAATGAAAACTATAGCGAACAAGATCATAGAAGGAATATTTTAGGCGTGGTGCGGGTGAATTCAATCCTTTGATACCTATGGAAGTCTTACATGGGCGATCTCCGAATGCCGTTGGGCCGCCGCGCCGCGCCGCGTCGCATTCGCGAGTCATAGCTCACGTAAGCCGCTGCATAAGCGAAGCTGCCGCTTTCCGGCTCCGTAGAACAGAAAAATAGTATGTTACACACCTCGGTCAGCAAATAAGACAGCATCAGATCACATGTAATTATCGGTCGAGGCGAAGCAGAGGAGACGTTTCTTACTTTACTGCCCTAGGTATCTACTAATGTTTGAAAAATCTCCCAAATCGCCAAGTTTCTCGCGTACCCACCACTATTGACCAGACAACGGTATACGGATAACGGTACGGTATGGCCATGCATACTTTCTCGCGTCCAAAACGCCGAGTTTCCAGCGTACCCATCACCATTGGTCAGACAACGGTCCACCTACTCTACCTAGGGTATGGGCATGCATACTTTCTTGCATCCAAAACCCCCATTGTCAGCCACGTGCTGTAGTGTATGTTTTTAAACAATTAATCTTATCTGTTCTTATCATTAAGACTAATAAGTATATGAGTTACACCCCTTGTTTACTATAATACAGACAATGCAAATCCAACTACAAATACAGTTATGCATCAACCATAGTAAAACAAAACAAAAGTATGCTAACGTTGTATTATGGTATGAAAGGTTTAGTTCTATTTTTGTGAATTACATCTAAATTTCTACAATTCTTTCTATGGAATAATTTAAAATATCTTTACCGCTTTTAGGTTCCATGCAATTTTTAACAATTACATATAAGGGCACCACTATGAACAGCAGATTTTCTAGTAAAATTAACAAAATAAATAATTATAAATAAAATACTGTTTTTTCTTCTTCAACCTAGCGGTTTCCTACTAAATCTTCTCCACTTTGCCCGGTCTTCGGCATCCTCAGGTGTGAGATTGTTCCCTCCCATGTCCGATGTCACGACGTCCAGCTAGCGCTTCAGGCCTACCGCGGCCGCGTGATCTAGGGCCTTGGACAGTGAGGTTGAGGCATCTATTTCCGACGTAGTTTACTGGTTCCTGCAGCTTATCCGCTACGTCACGGATTCCGAGGCTGCCACGGACGTGTTCGTTACGTATGCGATCTAATCGCATAACGCCACACATCCATAGCAACGTCACCATCTCGGTGACTTGAAGCTGCTGGACATGTCTTCCGAGGACAGGCCAGGTCTCGTTACCATATAGTAGGACTGGGCGGATGATACTCTTGTACACAAGGCCCTTTAGCTTCACCGGTACCCTGGGGTCGCAGATGACACCGGCTACTTCTCGCCATTTTGCCCAAGCATCACTTATTCGGGCTTGGACGTCGTGATCGATTTCACCAGATTCGTGCAACACGGAACCAAGGTATTTGAATTTATCCGTTTTCACGACAAATTCCTCTCCTACCTTTATGGGGTCGGGGTCCATGCCACATGCCATGTACTCGGTCTTCGCAACGTTTAGTTTCAGACCGCTGTTCTCTAGCGCACCCTTCCATTGGTTCACTTTATGCTCAGTTAGCACTTTATGGTCATCAGCGTACATCATAAGCCACGGAGATGGTTCATGGACTTTCGCCGAAACAACAACTTCAACATTATTATTATCTAAAAATAACTTCAAATTCTTTGCTGGAAAACCCTGAATATTCTGGTGAATAATACGGCGAACATTATAACTTCATACACATGCAGTGGGTAGTGCGTCATACTATGTATTTTTAATGAAAACTCGAACATGATCGGTCCAGCTGGTTTTGCGTTATTGCAAATAGTCTTCTCTTCTTTGTAAAAAGATATACAAAACGCTGCGAATGTACTCCCTTATCTTGTAATGTACATGATACTTACTAATAGCCCTCGTTTAGTCTATTCTGACAGAATAGTAACTACGGAACCCTAGACTGAGCATGGCCCGACATTAAATAAAAGTAAACAAAATCTACCCTCAAATAGGAGCCATTTGAGGGCAGATTTTGTTCATAAGCCAGTTTAGGGTAGATGAAAACATTACATGATCAAATAATGTAATAGTACATTACGATACAAATGCGAAAAATAGGAAATTCGAAACGAGTGGCGACAAATTAAAACACGATCGAAGGGAGTGTTTTAAATCGACACGAGTTGCGAATTACCTATTCGCACATGTATCGTACAACGTTTTACAGTACATATGGCCCTTTAAATGTTCGACACAGTAACGTAATATGCTAATTTTAGTGCGGTAAAGTAACACCATATGTACTGTAAAATATATTAAAGACAGGTCGTTCAGTGACAGATCCAGGCGGTGTTCTATTTGGTTGGTTAACCAATAAATGTTATAACTATCTGAAAATGTACAATTCGTTTTTTAGGGTTTCGTAGTCAACTAGGAACCCTAAAAAAAAGTTTTTGAGTTATCGCAAAAAGTTTTCCCTTCATAGTAAAAAGACTTACTTTAATTAGGTACTCATTATGCAAATTTGCCTATTTGTTTAACTCGGGTGAAAGGTACCGTTTCATCCCTTGGTTAACAATGTACCATACTTTAAGCTCCAGTTTAGCTTATTGTGACGGAAGAGTAACTACGGAACCCTACACTGAGCGTGGCCCGAAATGCTCTTGGCCGGTTTTTTTACTTTTATTTAAATACCTAAAGATACAGAGTATAGGAATATTAAGAGGGAAGTATACCACGTGATCATACATACAAAACATACAAAAAGTGAAAACGTTTTCCACTTCTAAATATTTTTCATTCTCCATGATTTTATAGTATGTTATTGATACAATGGAAAACTAGGTTTTCCTTTTTTTTTAAATTTGCAAAACAGTTTTATTTGTTAAAAAGCTAAACCTATAAATCTAGAATATAGTATGCTGAAGCGATCGCCATAAAAATCTAAGTGAATTGTTAAGATTTAGTTAGTGGAAAACGTTTTCTCCCGAAATGGAATTTCATAGAAAAAGTACCGTTATTTCGCTAGGATCGGAAAGCTATTCCCTCTTAATTAAAACAACCAGTTGTCAATGTTTTTGCAACACAAATATGGACTAGTCAATATTGTGATCTCAGATGTTATTACGTTAAGTATTATATAGTGTGTTGTTCAATTACAAACATAATATGTGCGCAATAAATAGAGTTATCGCTAGGGTTGCCATAATTTTTCGGAACTGATACGGGACAATGGGTTAGGGAGGCGTGTGGGGGACAGGGGACGGACTTTGTATCTTTCAGGTAAACAAACTGGTAAAAACAGACATGAGTGTGACGGTTTAAATACTCTACAGCGGTATTGATATAGTAACCACCCCTATAATGGGTATAGACAAATCCTGGTAAATATTATTCAAATTATTATTCAAAGCCCACTGCTGCTGTGTCCCACTGCTGGGCCAAGGTCTCCCCCCTCTTTTTACATTCGTCTCTGTTTTGTGCAGCGAACGAAAAAAACATAGAAGACTAACGTCAAACGAAATATCAGCGTAAAAGTGGCCCCACTATTAAAACACGCAATAATAATAACGGACCAATAGCAACTTGTCAAAGTTCAGGTCTTGTTTTCGCCGACGAAACTTCATTTGTATGTATGTATGTATGTATATACTTTATTGTACATAGAAATAAAAACACGAAAAACACAGTTACAGAGTAAATTAAATACAACAAAGGCGAACTTATCCCTGTATGGGATCTCTTCCAGTTAACCTTTGAGGAAATGAGTAAAACAGAAGTAACGGTGAATGAATGACAAACACAAACAAAAGTGTACAATCACTGAAATTAATGAAATGCACGTTTTGAATACACATTGATACAAATATACATAGATAGAAAAATAACCATAAAATAATGCATACATATATATATAAATAAAAATAAATAAATATTCAATATATAATATAAATAAATATGAATTCGAACCAGAAAAGTAAAGGAAATTAAAAAAGTAGAAGTACTCCAAAGAACTAGGAAGTCGTAACCGTAACCAAAGTATCGGAAAGCCACAATTTTTTAAGCTTCTCCTTGAGTGATGCTACAGATTGGGATTGCCTCACGGACACCGGAATCTCGTTCCATAACTTGACGGCATGGACAGTAAAGGATTTCTTGTATGTGCGCGTCGTATTGGAAGGAATCGTGAGTAAAAGATTGGTGCTTGATCGAAGGCGATGACCACTACCAGCAGCTAAATAACTAAACCTTTCGGAAAGGTAAGGTGGCGAAGCAGGATTAAATAGAACATTGAAAAGCAATGATAGGACATGCACATCTCGTCGACGACGAATCGGAAGCCAGCCAAGCTGAGATCGAAACTGGGATACATGATCAAACTTACGTAGGCCGAAAATGTATCGAATACAAATATTTTGCAATCGCTCGAGTTTGTCCAGTAACTCCTCACTAAGGTCCAAGACAGCAGTATCAGCGTAATCTAACAACGGGAGTAAAAGTGAACATGCGAGAGTTATTTTGGTTTGAAGAGGAAGGAAATTTTGAAGACGCCTTAGTGAGTGGAGAGACGCAAAAAGTTTATTGCTAATGTCAGAAACATGAGCTGACCAGGACAAGGTTTGATCAATGATGATACCCAAGTTCTTAACTGTAGAAGAAAAAGGGATAATTGTTCCATCAAAACGCACTTTGGGAACCACCATCTCTGACAATTTGGACACATTTGACCATGATTAGCCAATTTAAACCACCCGAACTACGATTGGTCTATAATAAAATGAGGCGCTGTGATTGGCTGTAGCGCAGCTCTAGGTAGACGGTTTCATGCAAAATATGTAGACTAGTTTTAAATGCAATATTTTTTTATGATAATTTATTATTTTATTTTAAAGGCTTCTTATTTGTTCGTTTATTGCACGTGTTTAAAGGCAATTAAGCCTTCGAACCAATTAATACATTGTGTCGTTCATCTTATAGGGCACCTGCGACGTTTAGTTAGGTGGCACAGAAATATGTCAGATGTAAATGAATGTAAATTGGAATTTTGGATTTTACTCTGATCAAGATGAAAACCGATATCTGAGGATCCGAGAGGCCTTTTATTTACGAATTTGAGAACAAAATAAAAAAAAAATGCCGCGAGTTGAATTTTAGAATTTTTCATCCGATCAAGGTGAAAATCCATATCTGAGGACCCGAGCGGCCCTTCATTATGATTCTAAAGTCATATTTGGTAAAAGCACCCTCCATTTTGAATGAAACGCCCGATATCTTGAATATCGCCATTTTTGCTCTTATCATGATCATCATTCATCATATAAAAGCAAACACGGAGAAATTTAAGATGTCGGGCGTTTTTGCCAAATTTGACTTCAGAATCATAATGAAGGGTCACTGGGATCCTTAGATATCGAAATCAAAATGCAGAAATCCAAGATGGCGGGCGTTGGTTTAATTTTGACCTCGTATTCATTGTAAAGGACCTCTAGGATCCTCAGATATCGATTTTCATCTTGATCAGAGCAAACATGCAGAAATTCGTATTGAACACGTCGTCATAGGAACAGTTTATATGGGAATAGTACATTACTATAGAGGACGGGAAACGAAGGGTTGCAGGCCAAGTAGATATAGACGGCCGAGCGTAGCGAGGTCGAATAGGGATATGCGGCCGGCAACCCCCCCGTTTCTCGCCGAGATTTCTCAAACTTGCAATGAGATAATTAAAAAAAATAGGATGATGATGATGATGATTGTTATTATTACTTTCGGGTTGTTAGGGAGGGAACGAAAATTTGATTATTTTTATGCTACGACGCACGGTTTAGGAGATACAGCCCTATAAAGATTTCTGCATGACTGAAAAAAAAACTTTATGGGGCTGTATCTCCTAAACCGTACGTCGTAGCGCAAAAATAATGAAATTTTTGTTCCCCATTGAATCCCTGAAACAATATTTAACAAACACAAAAAAGAAAAAAAAAACACGAAAAAGACAAAAAAAGAAAAAAAAACTTAATGGCAGAATTTTGCTTATAGGTTTTTTTGGTTGAATGCCATAATTTGACGTTTAAAAACAAAAGAAGGTTGCCTTACAGGCCTAGGTGTGTAAGGCTGTATGAAATTCCTTTACATATCATCTTCACTCATCGCACCTGATATGTAGTATTTCCGAACCTAATTTGAAGTAAGTCATGTCAACATTTCATTAAAAGTTTGAGAAAAATAGCATTATTGTTTTTACTATTTTCCTCGTATTCTTTCCATAATTTTTCACCGTTCTAACCTTCCCTGGACCTAGAAATATTCCAATACCTAAATTAGCCAAATCGGTCCAGCCGTCCGCGAACTTAACGAAAAGTTATAAATAGCAGCCAGATACCGGGACTTAGTAAGAAAGTACACATAAAAAACCTCCACCTACAACGGCGACTCGTATTTACTATCACAAATTTAAATTATTAAAATAACAACCCGGATAAATTAAAAATGAAAGTTTCTTAATATCAATGGTTGTTTAAAATGCATAACATCATCCCCATATAAAGCCGGTTGTGATCAAGAGAAATCAAATTAATATGATTCTAGCTAAACTATACGTGAAAAGTAATCCCATATTTTTTCCAGTGTTGGTTGGAACGACTAGCACATCATTTATCCGCACAATAAGGCATAATTCTTTCGTTAAAGATATAATTTGAATACTTCTTACTATGACTGTCACAACTGGCCGCCATTTGCGAACTAAATAGCTCCGCGGCACAAAATTGACGCCCCGCCCGCTTCGGCACAATGTGTGTGGGGTCATTTTTCAGAGCTAGTTCGACATCTATGTTTATTATCAATCGCTGGTTTTGTGCTATATCTGGCCAGCGTCTCTAACAGGAATCCAAGTTATCCCGCCATCGCCGACGAGGTCTACCGGCTCCTCGGTTAGACTCTAGGGGCTCCCACTCAGTGGTTATCTTGGCCCACAAGTCGTCCGGCATTCAGTAGACGTGACCAGCCCAGTCCCATTTCGACTTAGCCACTTTCCGAGCTACATCTATTATTTGAGTCTTGGAGCGTAGCGTACGTATGGCAACCCTAGTTCTCGCAAAAGATTAATGGGAAAGTATTCTGTGGAATTGCAACGGTGTTCAAAGATTGCATATAGGTAAGATGGTTGGTCGTAAGCTTGTTTGACAACTTTAATAAGCAATGAACTATTCACACATTATTCTACTGTTAGTATAAATAGGTAGGTGGAAGTGAATTATCACTGATATAAATTATCATTAATTAATTGATATCTAAATGGCAATAAATAGCAGTGTAAATTAAATTAAAATACAGTCGCAATATCAACAATGCAAGTGAGACAGTCTAAACAGGACTTATTAAAGAAAATAACGGAAGAACATGAGTTTGACGATTTTGTGGTCACGGAAAGGGACGGCGATGGGTCTAGTATTATGTCTTCTCTTTCCTATGTGACATTTCGTGCAAGAGGGAAGACCGACATGAAGCTTTTCGCAAAAACGGCCGCGTGGTCCGAAAAATTACGTCAGAATAGTCCTATTATTCCTTATCCATTTACCATCGAGCTGTACTTCTACAGGACATTATGGAAGCAATACGAGAAGCTAGAAGATATATGTAACGTTCCAAAGGAGAATAGATTCCTTAAGCCAACATTTTATGGCAGCAGCGACGAATATTTGAACGAAACTGTGGTAATACAGGACTTGATTGCACACGGTTATGAGGAATATGAAAGAAATACACCTGCGGATTTCGAGTACATGTCTGCGGGTATTGCATTGATTGCGCAGTTTCACGCTCTTTCACTAGCTTACTCCCAGTACGATCCAGAGGGTTTTATACAAGCCAACGAATATTTAACATATGACGAATCTAAACTAGTTGTTTGGATTGGAAGCATGTCCCCTAAAATGCTGGCCAATGCGTTCTCCTCAGCAGAAAAATATAGAGACAAACTTGAAAAGTACTTTAAAACACCGGAGAAACTTGTTCAACTTATTATGGATTGTTACCGAAGAGGTAACGACAAAGTATTGGTTCATGGCGATTTCAAGCCAAGCAACTTAATGCATAGACGTAGAAATGGGAAGCTAGAGTTATGTGTCATTGACTTTCAGAATGTACACGACGCAGATGCTGTGGCTGATATTATGTACTTCATTTTTACTGCCACCGATGAATCATTCCGCCGTGCCCACTACTATGAATTACTGGATCTGTACTATGAGGAGCTGAAGGCATCGTTGCTTAGACTACGCGTCGACCCAGAACTGGTATACCCGGAGAATATTTACAGATCGCGCTTGGAAAAATGTGCGATGTTGGGGCTAGCTATAGGCGTGGCGTGTCTGCCTACGGTGTTAGTGGATAAAGAAAATGCCCCGGATTTAGATAAGGATCCACACTCGGTTGCGGTGGAAGGTAGCGCGCTTTTTAAAGAGCGTTTTAATGGTATCCTTAATAGCTACGTGGAGTGGGGACTGCTGTGAGGCGCCGACTTTAGATGTCCTAGGTTGATTAACATCGATAAACTGATTTATTATCTTCGTCGGTTGACCTGTCTTGTTTTTGTCATCATGTAGTCTGCGCATACCAAGGCCTGCAAGGCCAAGGTGGGTTCGGTACCTATATTATATGTAAAAGCAGTAGCTGGATAAGGGAACGAAAAATGCCCTTTAATATTATGACTTGATTTTTTTTCTACAATTATAGTCGTAGTTTCAAGTTTCAAGTTTCTTTATTTGGCCAAGTAACAACAGAACGTTACATCTAGCATGTCAAAATACAGGGGCCTTATTCGAGATGCACAACTGTCAAATTTCGCGTCCACATCAAATCAACACTTGATTCTATCGCATGTTGATTGTATCAAGTGTTGATTCTATCAACTGTGGATATTATCATTTGGAACAATCAAAACTCATTCATAGAAAAAATAATCAAACAAAAATCAACTTTGTTTATTACTACTATATAGTTTGAAATGGCTCTGAACTCGAAGTGGTTCGGTTTGATTTGATTGTCACCTGACTTTGGATTGCTAATGTCAAATTTTGACAAGTGTTGATTTTATTGCTAGACTTTTTTGTCCATGGGCTTGGGCACCATCTTGGATTTTTTGACGTACGACAGGGAATACCCTTCCTTTCCTACAATATATGGCATAGAGTAAAGCGTCTTTTTTTTAAAACATAAGTTTACAGGAATCAGCGACATCTTGTATTCGATAGGATAAGTAATGCGCTATGAACAATGCGGCGGCGAGTAGTGAAACTGTACCTGACAACGTCAATCAATTAAAAAGTGACCACACAGTTGATGGTCGATAAAGGCGATTATTAATTGAATTTTAACGACAATAAAGAACTATTGACATGCGATCTTTTTGTTGAACCCACACCTACACGTCGAATAATGCTCGCTCCACATATTCTCCTATAAACGCTCAAAATTATAAAAAAAATTGATGCAATTTACTCCGCACCCAGTCTCAAGTTGCTTCTAAACCACGTTCACGAACCAAGTTGTAACCTAACACATCTGTAAATATAAGGCATATGATTTAGAGATAAAGTCCGTTTTTTTTAAATTACGAGATGGTTCATGAATAACCTTTCCCTTCGGCCGCGTACGCAACCAGAGCTTCGTAACCAGATGCGATCGAAAACTATTTCTGCCTTGTACGAAACCGGTTGCGATCAAAAACTAATTTCGTCTTACCCGTAACCAGTTACGATCGAACACTTCTCGTTCTTATACGAAACCAATGTCTGGGCCATCTAGCTATAGGTTTTTTTCAAATATTTTGTCATGATACTCATGATAATTTCTTATCCTGAATGTCAGTGCTCCATGTCTCTTAAGCCAGTGTCTTTTAAGGAACGAGGTTACATTGTATTTGCCAACAAAATATTTGAATATTATCAACTGGTACAATTTTTGTGTTCTGATTTTTGACTAGATATATAACGTGTACAGTACTTATACTGTATAACAAGGTGTATAAATATAATCTTAGCTGACTTTATCAACGGTCGAAAGGTTTCGTACAACAAAGAAAAGTGTTCGATCGTAACTGATAACCAGTAAGACGGAATTAGTTTTTGATCGCAACCGGTTTCGTACAAGGCAGAAATAGTTTTCGATCGCATCTGGTTACGAAGCTCTGGTTGCGTACGCGGCCGAAGGGTAACCTTTATTACTATAAAAATAATACTACATTTGTCAATTTTTTTTTCTGTATTGCGCTATTACATAATGCATAAAATTGATATAAAGATAGGTACCATAGTAGCTCGCTCACTTGGTCTATCAACAACTATTTTTATGCTCTTTGTACTCGTATACGCGACCCCATTGTATGTACAGTCGCCATCAGATATATCGGAACGCATGTATAAGATCTCAAATTATTAAGATAAGACCTACTGTACTGTCTATATTACTTACCAAGACCTAAGTACCTATTATTTATATATACCTACACAAAGAGAATTCCTATGTTAAAAGGAGATTAAATACATATTTTGTTATTCAACTACAAATAAAATAAAATTTATCTTTTTCAGTTAACACATTTTTTTACCGATTTCTTTAATAAAATAAAACATTAAAGTATTATGTGACTATATTTCTTTGTCTTCGGTGTAGATTATTTACTGATGTTCCAATTTCCTGTATCAGTTTGGTACCAGGAAATATAAAAACTACACCTCTTCAAAAACTTTGCTGGTAGTTCGACATCTGTAAGTTTAAATATAAAACATGATAAAAACACTTAAGTCAAAAACGTATACATAATATATTTGCCCTATATTCTGGTCGCTCGGTAGGGTGCTCAGAAGGCTGGGTGCATTTCCGCGCTGGTTAACAATGCTGATCCTCTGGTCACCAGAAGCCAATATAAGGCGCTCTCATAGAGCCACACTAGTGCCCTAGAGTTTCAAATTCAACCCCAAGTGCCACAAATATGTAGTTAAGGGTTTAAATTCTGGATCAAGAACATGGAATACTGTTCGCTAGTAAGGCCATAGGTATTAGAAAAAAATAATAGTAGGAGACGGCCGTGGTCATGGTAGGTGGTACAGGTGGGCCAGGCAAGCTCTGAAATTATGCACCTATTTTACTATAACTTTGTTCACCTGTGTATATTTACTGTTTCCATGATAATCATTTTTAATATGTAGCCCGTGTAATCGGGCTGTATCATTGGTCTCATATTTTTTAACACAAAATCATAATTTTAATTCAATAATTAATGGTGTTTTACATATTAATCATTAATGTACCTATTTTGCAAAATTTTCTTGCATATAATAATATTGTTTACTTCAATTGACGTGTTTATTATTTTCGTTACTATGTCAACGTTAATACTTAAAAAATTATAACGTGAAGGTTGAGTCCGCAGTACAGTTACAGTTTACGTACATAGTGGCATTAGCACGTCGGATTAGGACCAAACTCGAAATGTCTGAACATATATATCTGCTTACCATCAGGCGGGCCGTATGCTTGTTTGCCACCGTCGTGGTATAAAAAAAAGTCATGAAATTTGGTATGTATATACGTTAAAGGCCCCTTTTTCATGCCCACACCATTTGACATTTGGGGACCTCGAGGAACCGCAGCCATCTTGGAAAATGTGGACCATCCAGGAGAAATTCGCGTTTTACTCTAAATCTACGTTCTTTATTCAATAATCGTGTAAGGCAACATTCAAGCTTATAAAATTCTACATAAAATAGTTTTAGACATCTTAGCGAAAAAAAATGATCTTGCTTTAAAAAATACTTGCTAAACCCAGATTTAGCCCTTATACCCTTTCATGGGATAGTCGCTTAATAGGAAACTTGGAAGAATAAAAATTCCACTTTTAACTATACATTTGTACATAATCTACCCCAATATCAATATTTTACTTGACTGCAACTTAACCAGAAAGTAGGGTTATGGGTATAAGTACTGAGGATTCAGGACAGCCTGTAGCTTAGGATACTGGACGGATTTTTTAAATGACGTATTATTTAGCCCTAAACTTTTTTCTTCCGTTAATTTTAGTAACTTTGTATTGCATAGCACTTGTATACTAACTGTAGATCTACTGATCAGGGTGATACTGTGACTCAATATTTTAGGCGCTAGAAGAAAAATATGATTTAATATTCGGAGTCCTCTTAAGGCGGCTGTATTGATTTTTCTTTAATAGAACAAGTAAAAGTAGGTTGTGAATGGCAAGAGGAATCTAACGATACGTCATTTAAAAAAATCCGTCCAGTATCTTAATACCTAGCTACTGGGTGTACTGAAACATCAGTACTTACACCCATAACCCTTCTTTCTGGTGTAGTCGCAGTAGAATAAAATGTTAATGTTGGGGTAGACCACGTACAAATGTATAGTTAAAAATAGAATTCATATTCCTCCGAGTTTCCTTTTAAGAGAATGTCCCCTGGAAGTGTATAAGCGTTAAACTTAGATTCAGCAAGTATTCTCTATAACAAGATGTAGGTATTGTTCCGCAAAGATATCGAGGACTTTTTTGTATAGAATTTAATAAGTTTTAATGTTGACTGTTGTGTTGATGGTACACATTTTCCAAGATGGCTCGGATTCCTCGAGGTCCCCAAATGTTAAATGGTTTGGGCATGAAAAAGGGGCCTTTAATCTATATACATAATAAATTTCAAGACTGTTACAGAGATTTCGAGGTTGGTCCTAATCCGATTATGCTACATTGTGCGTCCGCAGCAAATTCGATTCTCCATACAAATGTAGTTTCGCTCTCATTTTAAATCGGCTAGCTAGATTGCTCTGAAACTTTGTACTTACAATAGGATATGGTATGTCTATGCCTATAATTAATTTAAAACATAAATGTGAAATGAGAGCCAATTAAGTTCAATATTAAGAATGTGTGTCGTTGTTGACTCGCCGACAACGGAATTGAGATCTATATGGGTACCATGTTCTGTGCTGTGTAGAAAATCCTGAAATTATAAAGGATTTGTCTTGGCTAGTTTTTACGTATAGGCTACGTATCACCGAAACGTCACAAACACCACGAAGGTTCGGCTTGTACGGGCCCTCGTTTTTCCTATATTCTTATACGCTGCGGAGACCTAGACTATCCGAAAGACAGAGGAGAAGACGATAGACGCCCTAGAAATATGGTGCTGGAGGAAAATGCTGGGGATATCCTGGACCGAGTTTCGGACTAATGTCTCCATCCTTAAAGAACTCCGTATCAAGCAGCGCCTTCCGACTCTCGTAAAGACCCGCATACTCAGTTTTTTCGGTCACGTCTCGAGGAGGAACAACGACTCCATAGAGCGTCTAGTGGTGCAGGGTAGAGCAAACGGAAAAAGACCGCGCAAAAGGCCACCTATGCGATGGACTGACCAAATCAAATCTGCCATGAAGGGTCCCCTGAACGCATTTGCCAGAATGGCCCCCAACCGCGAAAAATGGCGAGAAATCGTACGGCAAGCAACATCTGCGCCTGATATCAGCAGTTGACCACGACGCTCTGCAAAGAGTACAACGACAAAGAAGAAGAAGACGTATCATATTTGTCTAAAATTTGGTTTGTTGGTACACACACAAGGGATAGTCTCTAGCTAGGTACGGGGTGCCACACTCGTCAGCGCGACGGCGATATTTTTTACCTTTTACCTAAAAATCTCAAATTTGTGTACGGGCTCAGCTCCTGTTTCGTCTTAAGCCTAAATTTAACAGATTCTGACTCACAGGGGGCTTTGAGCATGCTGTTGCGTTCGTTTTCAAATTTTGAAAAAAAAACTAGCCTAACAACACAATAAATGCTTGTTTTTCCGCATTCTTCACTATATCTCCCTGTCTCACTACTATCTGACCTAACCCAGAGGGGAAAATATACCTTATTGGGGATACTCCATCTTCCTCATGATAATATATTTTACTTTACTGAAAAGCAATCGGTACATGTTACAAGATGCACATTGTTAAGAGCCGGGGTTAGAACCCACGACCATTGGTTTTAAAATGAAGCTTTGTATATAATTTGTATTTTTATAATAAATCTGTTTTCTTGTTGAAATTTTGTGGTATTGTATTGCTTTATGTTAATTGTCAAGATATTTTTTTCATTTGTCACATGCGTCACATGTACGTTTTTATGATAGATCTACATCGACGCAACTGCATGTCATTGTCAAAGAGCATATAATCACTACGTTTTAAGAGACGGGACTTCCATACTAGCGAGTGGAATCAGTTTGTTTCGCAAATCATTACCAAAATGTACGACAAAAGAACTGTCAAAGAACCATAGTACCAACATAAGCGATTTAAATAGTGTAGTACGCTACACGCTTACGATTCTTATCGATATCGATACAATGGGGAGGGTTGAAACATGGGCTCCTGTCTACAAATTTTGTACTCGAAATCAGGTTAGCATCGAGTCCACATTTAAGTTGTATGTTATATAGTGGATAGTTCTTAATTGGACTACTATCTGGTCGGGCTTAATGTGGACCCGAATTATTTTAATACAGTTTTTAAGTCGTGTTTTTTTATTTTATTAAATGCTTGATTTTCATAATGATGTGCACATACATGTTTGAATAAATGTAACTTTTCTATGGGAAGATGTATCAGGTCTTCGTTCCCAACAAATTTGGCCCACTGCCTGCATCTGAAAACATACAGCCTTGGAAAAACATGACTTTATCTACAGTTTATATTCCATGTGTTTGCTAATGAGACGATTAACTGATTATTTCGCGCTAATATGCATCTATAAATCATGTTTTTCGGCATCCAGTTATCAACAACCCTTTATCAATGCTTTAACTTTTTATGTATTTATATGTCTGTTAATCATGAGAACGGGTCTAGCCTTGTTGGCAGCGACCCTGCCTATGAAGCCGATGGTCCCAGGTTCAAATCCTGGAACGGGCATTTATTAGTGTGATGAGCATGAATATTTGTTCCTGAGACATGGGTATTTCCTATGTATTTATAAATACTTATAAATTAGGACTATGTACATATATATATTCATTATTACACAAACTGACTTAGTACTAAAGTATGAATGGTATGTGTTGTGGGTATATATATATATATATTGTTGTCTAAGTACCCACAACACATGCCATTCATACTTTAGTACTAAGTCAGTTTGTGTAATAATGTCCTATAATATTTCTTTATTTATCATAAAAACAGAGATTAATTTTCTTACATTTTAGGTTAATATATCAAATAATCACTAGATAAAAAAAATATGTTAACTAATGACCATTAATGCATAAGTAATAGATAATTTATGCATTATTAATCTTCGACGAATTAATTATGGTCATATTGCATGCTAGTTCTAAGGAAATTTCACATATTTAATTTAATTATTTACACTGATATACAAATAAAACTACAGTTATCGATAGTTATAGTACATCCCTAGTTCACAACGAAAAATAATGTAAAATATCTAATTTTCGATGTGTTTATAGCCTGCTGATCCAAAAAAAGGTCAAAAGTATCTAAAGCAATACTTACCAGTCTTCATCCAAGGGAAATTTCGCCATAAAATCCCTTTTTTCGTGATTTTCTCGAGTGGCTCGCTTGCCACATATTTCACACTTAGTAAACCGTTTTCTCGCTGGCATTGTAACAAACTCGCTCTTTACTCTGATCACGGTTGACTATTTTCGATTTTTTCACTAAATAATAAAGAAATTACACGAAATACCCGAACAAAACATTGAAGCCTTCAAAACAAACAAAGCAATTAGGCTGACAGTAGACTTGATGTAAACTTGACAGAATAAATAGCACTGACGTTTTCTTTTTCTTCGTTGGCAATGATTTGCGAAACAAATTCCATACAAAACTTTTTTCTTCCTAGTTGCGTCAGCCTGATCGGAATTTGGCAGCTAACTCCATCTTGCGTCCAGTAGAAGAATCAAAATCGTACAGAAAAAACTACTCTCTGCCTTAGGATCCCCTTTTAAATGTCATAAATCCAAACATGGCAGCCATACCCATCGACAAAAAAGTCTACCGTTGATCTAATTTCATTTGACAGTTAACTAATACGTATTCGACACGCTTATATTTGACAACTAGAATCCTGACTAGAGCTGGGACTGCGTACCAAAAGTACGTCTCTGTTACTCGTACCAAAAGTACGTCTAAAATACCAGTTTTACGAGTATGACCCCCAATAGGCAGTTTACGTATTTGCCGTGCTTAGGCGTCTTACAAATAAGGATTATTTATACAAATATCGACTTATTATTTCGGTAAGGGTCGGAAATATGGTGACGTTTTGAGTGAAGGCTATGAATCAATTGTCATATTTTTGTTATATATTATTACATTATTTTTCGATACAACAGACACCCAGACGACCATCTGTTAACAAAATTTTATTTTACCTAAAGTAACGGTAAGAATGGAGGTACGAGGTGATAAAAGTTTCATATTTGTTTTATTTCAGAAATCAAAGTCCGTACTTTTAAATACTCGACAAGCTAAAAGTAGTCTATTACAAATAACCTGTTCCAAAAACTATTCCGGTACAACGCCCCGCCTCTAGTGTGGATATTGTTCACTGACAGGTGGTGATAATAGCAATTCGACAAGTCACAATATTTCTCACATCAAATGGAAATCAACACGAAACGTCACTTTTAGCATGTCGAATAAGGGCCCAGGTCATTGCTAAAACTAATCATGCAATGTCTTATTAGGTATATAGGTAGACAAAATTATATAAATCAAAATATATTCAATGGTAAATGATCAAATACATCATTATAATACAGTATAAAAGCACCTACGCTTAGAATTATTTTACATAATAAAATCATAATTTTTCATTTTATCTGTAAATTCATTGATTGAGTAAAATGGATTTAATTGGAAGAAACGTTTAAGTTTATTTTTATTTTTAATGACTTTTTTTGCAGAAACACCAATTTTTTTTAAACTAAATTGGGCACAAATGCACTGCTAGATGTAAGTAACTGTAGAAAAAAACCAGCCCATTATTATAAAAGGGCATATTTCCTTCCCTTACGATGGCCTTTAATGTTATTAATAATATACCTTCGTATCCTTATCCTTATGTATCCTTCGTTCGTTATCTAAGTTGCATAATTTTTCTGAAGGTACTTTTATATTTATTGAATAATTAATTATAAGTTAATATTTGTTTATTTTAATATTTCTACTGATGGTCTCATTGGAAGATTTTCTGTTAACGAATACAGTATTTCTTTAATCATCATCAAACATTTTCTAAATTAATTTACAATTTAATCCCCTTTGCGGATGTTTAATATACTTGAATTACAGAGATTACACTAAAAACACCTTCTTTGAAATGAAATAAAAATTGTTGAAATCCTTTCACATCATAAAGAATTATCCCTGAAAAACCAACATACATACGATAGCTGGCGCTGTACCCAATTATGCTTAGTATACTTCAGTCAGGGGTGTAGCACGGTTGCATTTTTATCACTTGTGACTATGCCTATCACTTTCGCACTTACATACTTGTTAGAACGCGACAGGCATAGTGACAAATGATAAAAATGCGACCGTGCTACAACCGCTGGTCAAAAGTCTTTCGTGATTATAGTAAAATGAGAAAATTTAAAGTTAGTACGGAACCCTTGGTGCGCGAGTTAAACGAACTCGCACTTGACTGTTTTTTTAAAGAAAAGAACGTGATCTCG
Organism: Cydia pomonella; assembly: GCF_033807575.1. Lineage (NCBI taxonomy): Eukaryota > Metazoa > Arthropoda > Insecta > Lepidoptera > Tortricidae > Cydia > Cydia pomonella. Next base: position 7,328,236 of record NC_084724.1, read on the forward strand.
CAAGGAGCGAAGATCGCTCAGTAAAAAGAGCATATTTGCGCCAACCGATTGGAAGCTGTCCTGCAGGTCGTCCTAAGTATCAGGATCTAAGTGAGCTTAGCGTTAGCGAAAGCTGGCATGAATCCACCCAGTAAGCCTGGTACAGCAGTGGCCATCTTTTTCCAGTTGTATTAATTAGAGAGGGTTGGGTAGTTTACCTCGCGGGCGAGCTGCTGTTACGCCACTCCTGTACTAGGCCTACAGACAGAACCGAGCAAAATGACGTACACTTGTGTTGGAGGCCAGGACTCATTTTCATACTATTAATAACTCTTTGATAGAAGTTAAGCTCTTTAACTCATTCAGCGCTAATCACGACACCTTGTCGTTTTGCCTCTACGAAGCATTTCCGCTACCTACATACCGGGAAACCCATGTTATCGGCTACGATGAAGCCGTAACTCAGCGGTGGATATGTAAAGGGGGTAAGGTGCCAACTACACCAGTTAGGCTTAGCCAACATGGCCAACGCTCGTAAAACGATGGAAATTGTCCTGGTCGCGTTAAAAGGAATCCGTGACGCTCGCAGGCCACCCGCAGAGGTGGTTTATTACGATTTACTTATTATTCAAAGTAAAATAAGTTTTTTGCTAAAAAATAAATTTTAGGTACAAGGTTTTGTCGCTGACTGTACTTTTCTTCCCACAGGCAACTAATACCCATCAAGACTTCTAAAAACCCCAAACACAGTTAGGTTGCGTTGTTTTATCACAGTTCCTATGGCTACCTCCTGTCTCCATCATCAGATCAGCTTGATGGTACTATATAATATTGCATTGTCACCCGACTTACCTACATATGTATGTAAAATTCAGCTCAATCGGAAATCGGGAAGTGGGTCAAATTTAGCTTTCAAGATTTGACCCACATAAACATACATATTATGTACATACTGATACGGCAAGTTAAATAAAAGCTTGTAAAAACGTAAGCCCTACTTTTATGAAGTTGTATATAATTTACAAAGAAGAGGGGGCGTAAAACCAGAAAATTAGACGGAAACAAAAGATGGCACGCCGCGACTACGCGAGGGTTTTTACCTACTATTTCAATTACTCTGAGAATATACTATACGAAACATGTTGCGTGAATGACTAACGGCCCGATTCGAATTTTAAGATACGTCAAATATTAGGTCTAGATACGATATGGTTCGGACATGTCAGTGTCAAACGTGACGTTTCTTCAAACAAAAACGTCATTTTTGACACTGACATACCGATCCATATCGTATCTAGACCGAATATTTGACGTATCTTAACGTTCGAATATGGTTCGAATCGGGGCGTAAATTACTTGAATAAAACCGTAAGTAAGACTAATGTTATTAGTATGACCAAATGACTTATGCCACTGATGTGTATCTCTATGGTCGTTTCCATGGAGTGATTATTACATTGATGTCTGTTTCTGTCATTACTTTATACGCTGTATTTTTAGCTGAATAAAGCCAAGTTTCCGTATGGTTTGTCTATTATGTATCAATTTATGATAATAATGATGATATACAAAGTAATGATCCAGCTGTGGAAGAAGGTCACCTCCTGCAAAGTAACCCAAATTACTCCTACGTTAGGTACGCTGATGGAAGAGAAGGTACCATATCAAATAGACATCTGGCACCAATCCCCTCAGATGATGAATATTTTTCCATATCCTCTGATGACACTGACGATGTGCCTGAGGCTGAGGACGAGCCATCTGAAGTTGTGGCAGAAGAACCGCCTGCGTCTGTCAATAATAGAGAGCCATCAGCAGTACAAGAGCCGAGACCACCAGGCACACCTCAAGTCGAAGTTCGGCGTTCGACGCGTGAGCGGCGGCCGCCGACCTACCTGGAGGACTACCAGACATCTTAGGAGGGGGTGAATGATGTGTATCTCTATGGTCGTTTCCATGGAGTGATTATTACATTGATGTCTGTTTCTGTCATTACTTTATACGCTGTATTTTTAGCTGAATAAAGCCAAGTTTCCGTATGGTTTGTCTATTATGTATCAGCCACTTTCAATTATATATTATTAATATTGAATACGGAATAATTACGGAAATGTTATAGTTATTATGCAACCCGTCATCTCGTTCACAATATCTCGGTCACAAATAAGTGGTTGGAACTTTCATAAGCTAAGTCATATTTAATTAAATGTAGAATTTTAATCTAAGTTCGCGTCTTCGGAATAATAGATACTCGTAGAGCTGTTTAACATTAGCGTTTTTAACCGACTTCAAGATTTCAAAAGTAGGAGGCGCTCAATTCGGTTGTATGTTTTTTTTAATGTTCGTTACTTCATAACTCCGTCATTTCTGAACCGATTTTGTATTTTTTTTTCTCAGGTCTGATGATGGGATGCGTGAGGTAGGTATATATATAATATCTTCGATTGCAATTTTTTTTATTTCAATAAATAATACATTATAACATTTGTGACGTAAATTTATCTGCTGTCGCGGTTGTAACGCAAGGTGCAAGCATTCTAACCGCCAGCATGCCGCCGCCCTAACGCGGCAATTTTTATTATCCGATCTTATGAAAGAGTTGTCCGCAATATCGTCGATTGAAATATTTGTGAGTATTTGTTATCCATACACATAACACGTGTTAATTCTGCTATTTTCATAAAACTACATACCATATATATAAAAAATGATAAAATAACAAGTACTTGTAATAAGATTTTGCATCTTGTACTTAATAACAGGTGAAATTTTGACCCCCAAGAGGCAAAGTAGCAGACTTATCGCCTGATAGTAAATTACCGTCGCCCATTTTTGCGGCGCATGCAGCATCTGTCGCGGTATGCAGTGTCGCGGTTAAAATGTCTCTTCCGAGCGTCCCGACCGCCGGCGTGACGCCGCCCTAACGCGCTTGAGGTGTTAGCGGCAATTCCAATTATCCGGTCTTATGAAATAGTTGTCCGCAATATCGTCGATTGGAATGTTTAAGGTGCCGCGCGCCGGTCTCAGCATTTTAATTTAGCCATGTATTGACTGTTTATGCTAAATACTGGTTTTATTGAAAAGAAAACTGGGGATTTTGGTATCTCAAGTCGTCTTGATTATCGAATCATGTACAATTTATCGCTCAATATCAAGGATCATGATATCGAGTGTGTCGAGTGTCTAGTGTAATGGATTCCTAGTATTACTATAAATACATACATACAAAACATATACTACATTCAAAAATTTGAAAAAAAGAATAATTTTTTTTCGAATTTTACTTAAACTCATGTAACATTTTTTCCTTATATGGTCTCAGAAGTGCGTGGTTAAAAATTTTCGGGTTCATCGTGTTACACTGTGTAGATCTCATGGAAACGGCCGAACGAGATGGTCTTATGGAAATTTCAGTAGGAGTAGCAGAGAAAGCGTTATTATTGTTTGTCCTTGTCATGATTTTCTGCCTACTTCTAAAAAGTCCTAAATCCCACGTCAACATGGTCGATGTACCTATTGTTGTAACCCAATAGTGCTTGATCAATAACAATGAACCCGATTAAATAATTTTTGGTTTGTCGTCAGGAATGTTAAAAAGTGTTTTTAATCTCCCTATTAAACACCCCTATTACTGCAATGTTCTGCCACCAGAGAGCAGCACTATCATATATTCTAAGCCATAGAGTAACATAGACATACTATACCTTAAACAGTTTTTTGACAAGTTTTCACTATGGCTATGGAGGGTAGAGGAAACCGTATTAATAAGCTGAATATAACTCAAATGGAATAAGAAATATCTCGTTCCCTAAACGTTTTGCTACTAAAGGTGCCAACTGATGAACAGTCTGTCGGACATAATTGATGCATCAAGGCGGGTTGTCAAAGGTATGTCAAAGAGTAGGTAAAGTTGAATCTGATATATCTATGAAAGTAAGTTGCGGTTTGTTTACAGAGGTCTACCGCGAAACGCAAAAATCGAAATGTCGTTATCTGCTTCTTTATTGCTCGAATATGTAAGAGTGATAGAGAGGCAGATAACGACACTTCGATTTTCGTGTTTCGCGGTAGGCCCTCCGTATGTGCAAGAGACGCCCCCTACGCAGAGTTTTGCGTAATATCCCCTATTTCACACGCACGTTTGTTCTGTCCAGAGAAAATTTGGGCAGACCATTTCAAATTCTTTTTGGTTATTTCCCCCATCAATTCTATAGTATAGGGAGCGTGCATGAACTGTAGGAGGCAGCACAGGAGCCGTCCATTTTTTGGCGCGAGGCGTAAATGTGATTTTTACTGTTCCGATGTAGCCCACAAGATGGCAGAACCTACTATGCACAAGAAAACACGTGACGTGTGAATGTACATGTTTATTGTTCCGATCAGGCCACAAGATGGCAAATCCTCCAACGTGCACTGTCCCTATCAGTACTTAGTAGTATACTTGCTTCACAGACCAGGCATATTTGCTTTAAGCTTGCTTTGGGCCATTCTATTAGCAACCGTTGCTATGGTAACTCAATTTGTTATAATCAATGTCATAACACTCATAACATTGGAGGCATTGGAGCTGAGCTTAGTTGTTTCTCATTAACCTACTTATTTACCTAATTGACAAATTCGTATTTTTAAATCTGTACCGAACAGTGTTATCGAGGTGAACGTAAGTAGAAAATAGACTTTGTGAAAAATAGTTATCAGCTTATATGAAAGCTTCTTCTTCTACGTCAAATCATGACTGAAGGTCGTGACCACCACATGTCGCTCTACGTTATAGTGCCTTCCATAACAGTACTAGATGATACTCATTAAAGTTGGTAGGGACCAGGGGTTTTCACACTTCAACTAAACGAGGATATAAGCGCTGGTGGCCTAGCGGTAAGATCGTGCTATTTTCAATCCGGAGGTCGCGGGTTCAAAGTGTTCAAACACCGGCTCGTACCAATAAGTTTTTCGGAACTTATGTACGAAATATCATTTGATATTTACCAGTCGCTTTTCGGTAAAGGAAAACACGCTGAGGAAGGAGGAAAGTCAGATGGCAGTCGCTCTCGTAAAAACAAGTGCCTATGCCAATTCTAGGGATTAGTTGCCAAGCGGACCCTAGGGTCCCATGAGCTGTGGCAAAATGCCGGGACAACGCGAAAAAGAAGAAAAGAACCCCAAACGTGAGAACAAAAAGCGGGTCACGACGCCCGTAAAATATTATACCAATTTGATATCAATTTCTGGATACGCTCAAGCAAATACGATGTTTATTTACCTTCCTGTCGTGGCCATGACCCGTGCTGAGTTGATACGTCGGAAATTAAAAGTAAACATATAGGGCAGATACGTAAACATACAGGGTGGGATTTAAAATGTACCGTACAATCGGCCCCAAATGGAGCCCTGACCCACCATAGAACTATGTCAAAGTTACGTTTTGTAAGAAGTTTCATGTAGTTTGACTTAAAGTGTTAATTCGATAAGGTTCTATGGTGGGTCAGGGTTTATTTTGGCGTTAAGTACCTACCAGTACAGTGGTCGGCAAGCTTTTGAGAAGGGATAGCGGGAATAGAAATAAAAAATTACCAGTCTTAGGAAAATCAAAGATCCACAATCCGCAAAACGATGTTTTCAATTGTCTTAAAATACTAGTGTAATTTATTTGACGACTCGAGGAGCGGCAATACCCCCAAAGAGCCACATTACAAAAGGTTCCGTACCCAAAGGGTGACAATTGGAACCTTATTTTTCACATACATTGGGCTCGGTGACTCCATACAATTTGTAACCTTAAACCTCAAAGTTGTATTCAGTTGACAGCTTTCACCGTACCCGAGATATGTGAAAAATACTATACGCTTGCTTACGCTGCGTGCCCGTCAGTCTATCTGTCTGTCTGTAGTAGAGTAGGTAAAAAGTAGAATTTTTCTTAGATAAAAATATAAATTGTAAATAAAGTAGGTATGTGATGGCACGAAAAACAAACTTGCACTTGGCCGTTTTTTAAGGTTCCGTACCTAAAGGGTCAAACAGGACCCTATTACTGAGACTCCGCTGTCCGTCCGTCCGTCCATCCGTCCGTCCGTCCGTCCGTCCGTCCGTCCGTCTGTCACCAGGCTGTATCTCATGAACCGTGATAGTTTGCCAGTTGAAATTTCTACAGACTATGTATTTCTGTTGCCGCTACAACAACAAATACAAAAAACAGAATAAGTAAAATAAATATTTCTTTCCAATCTCGAGGTTCTCATCCAATCACCGAAGTTAAGCAACGTCTGGCGGGGTCAGTACTTGGATGGGCGACCGTTTTTATAGATAGTGATACGGGACCCTTCGTGTGCGAGTCTGACTCGCACTTGGCCGGTTTTTTTTGAGTTATTCATTGGCCTATTATAAACTTTTCCCCCATTAAAATAACTGTTTTCTTTGAGACTGTGATTAGTAGCCAAAATAGTAAAAACGGAATCCTTAATGCCTTTTTCCAAATGCGTTTCATTATACTACAAAACAAGTGCCGCGAAGGTACGCCCTTTTGCGTTGTGGAGCCCTCCATTATGGCTGGTCTGACACGCACTTGGACGGCTTTTATTATACTCCACAACATACCTACTACGAAGAGCCGTTAACATACATCCCTCTCGCACAAACGTACCTATACATTTGTTAGAAGGAGACGTATGTACTTTATATCGGCGATTAACGGGTCGAGACTGTTAAGGGACAGTTATTGATTACGCATTTTGTGCCGCATGTCACATTTAGGGGTTTTTAATATCAGGTGATAACTTGATAAGCAAGCGTTGGTAGCATGTGCCTAGATTTAAGATTTTTCAAACATAATTTAATATTGTTATTGAATAAATGATGATGATGAGCAGCCATGAATATAGGATCTCTGGGTAAGACAGGGACTGACCGCATGAAAGTCACTGTGTTTGGTAATTTGTATTATTGTATTTATTGTACAGTACAGTGATGCGTCAAATATGGTGTTAAATATAATTTCTTAGGAATAGAACCTGCTAACCTGTGAGGGCATTAAAATGTCCTATTTCTATACTTTTACCTATGTTATCTTTGGTCCATCTTATGTTAAGGGCCTGTTTCACAACGTCCACGTCCTGAATAAGCTTGCCACTTATCTGACGAATAACCCCATCGTTGGCGTTTTACAATCTTCAAATAAGCTTAACTGGTAGATAAAGTGCTAAGTTTTGCAGGAAGTTTTATCTGGCAGGTAATTTATTTGTTAACTAGCTATCCAACTACAACACAAACACAAACAAACAACACACAACACACACTCTAATAGTACTATGTTATGTATAGGTACTTCTTAGAAATAATTTTATAGGTACATGTCTCTAGGTTAATATTCGATACACTATCACATTGGGCAACTGTTATGATAGCTGTATCGTTATTAAGTATAAATAAATAAATAAAAATAATGTACGGTGCGGGGTACGGTTAGAAATGCTTTTAAGCAAAGGAAGCTATTGCGAAAAAAAAAGTGGTAAAAATTGCAAATGGCAGATATCGCAACTTACTGTTTCAAGTTGGTTCAACTCTTAATAAATCTTTGGTTTTACTTAATGTACAGCGAACTGCATTTCATGGACAAATCACTTATTAAACAACAAAAAACATTTTTAATTAATCATTCATAAGTGACCATGCAATTTTTTAGCTACAGAGGTGTACCTGTAACTGTATCACTATGTTGTTATACTTAAGAGGGGAGTTTTTCCACTTCTAAATATTTTCCGTTCTCCATGATTTTTTAGTATGTTAATGAAAAACTAGGTTTATAGGTTTTCCTTTTTATTCCATATATTGCAAAACAAAAAAAAAATCTTTCAAAAAAGTGAAACCTACAATATATTATGCTGAAGCGATCGACATCAAAATCAAAGTGATTTGTTAAGATTTGGTTAGGTAGTGAAAACCGTTTTCTCCATAAATGGAATTTCATAGAAAAATTACCGTTACTTTGTTAGATTAAAAAAAACATTCTTCTCTCTTAACTTACCTATTAATTTCTTTCTGTTAACAGTATTTCACTATTTAAGAGGATGGATAAGCCTTTGGGAGTTGAGGACTTCGCCGCCATGGAGGGCCAGCTTCGGGGGTGTGTGGAGGCCGACAGGCACTACTGGCAGGTCAACGACGTGAAATGCGACGCCATACACACCGCCAAAACCTATGAGGAGTTTGCGTAAGTTTCTCACAGAGGCCTACGCGAAGCCGGCGGACTATTTTTAGGCAAAAACATGAAATGCGACGCCATAATATACCAACAAGACCTATAAAGAGTTCACGTAAGTTTTAAACGGGGGCCTACGTGAGGCCTACATGGTAACTATGTTAAATGCGATGTCTTCTGCACTGCTATGACTTGCGAGGAGTTTAGGTAATTTTTTCGCAGAGGCCTACGCGAGACCGATGGAATACTGGTTAGGCAACGACGTGAAATGTGACGCGCATGATGTGAGGCTGAAACTACTATGCCATCTATGATTTACGAGGAGTTTAGGTAAGTTTTTCATAGAGGCCTAATACGCGATGCCGACGGTGTACTTATTGGTTTGACAATGAATGTGATGTGTAGCATACCGTCAATGTCAATACTTATGAGTAGTTTGTGTAAGTTTACATGGAGGCCTATGAGAGGCCGAATAATACCGCCATCGTTAAACCTCCTTTCACAAGTTGGGTAAAACTACCCTCATCGTGGCACTTGCGTTCCTTCATGGTCTTATTCATCTTTAATATTAAATCAAATCTTACGTTGCACACTTTTATCACAAATAACCCTTTCAATTAGGTAAGTAAACTAGTTTGTGTCATCCACGATGACGCGCAGATTTTTCAAATCTAACCTTTAATAACATGACGATACGAGTTAAACCACGCGTCTTTGTGAATGTCACGATCTATATGATTGCTAGTATTAATTTCGAACAAAAAAGCCACAAGCAGTCATATCACTTAGCGCATCTCGAATAGATCCTCCAGCACATCGCAGACTACAGCCATTAGTTCACAAAGAAGGTGCTTATGCTTCGTGTAACGTATCTTTTGTTCTTTGATGTCGCTTAAAAAGCTGAAATACAATTCAGTGTCTGCTGTTTTACTTGACTATGAAGAAAAAGGATAAGATTTAATAGTGTGTTTTACAATAACAGCAAAACTATACATATAATGGCAAACCAGTCTTTCGTAGTTGCCTGAACTTATAACATTGCAAATTTGTTAAATGCCAAATTATAATAAACTTCATATCATCTATTCGGAAAAGGGTTTTTCTTCTCCGCTAGGACGGACCAAAGTAGCACTTGTCTGTTAATAATATTTTGCATACATTTTTTTGAGGTAAATCATGTTCCCGATCATAATTCGTAATCATTTCCTTATAGATGATGTGAGAAGCAGTAGTGTCACATGGTAGCAAAAATTATTTCTACCTTCTAACACATGAAACCCTCACTACGCTTAGGATTATATTTTAGAATATTCTTCCTCGCGTTGTCCCGGCATTTTTGCCACGGCTCATGGGAGCCTGGGGTCCGCTTGACATCCAATCTTCAGAATTGGCGAAGGCACTAGTGTTTACGAAAGCGACTGCCATGTGACCTTCCAACCCAGAGGGTAAACTAGACCTTATTGGGATTAGTCCGGTTTCCTCACGATGTTTTCCTTCACGGAAAAGCGACTAGTAAATATTAATGATATTTCGTATATAAGTTCTTAAATACTCATAGGTACGAGCCGGGGTTTGAACCCGCGACCTCCGTATTGAAAGTCACACGCTCTTACCGCTAGGCCACTAGCGCTATAGAATTCTATTTTAGAATATAATTATATAATCCTTCGCTATGTTTGGGATTCAGTGTAAGCCCTCGCTGTAAATAATGTATGTCATTTTGCTCCTTTGTGACACAATCTACTATATTCATACTTCCTTATTAATCATTTTCATTATTTTTACATAGTATTAACGTACACAACTTCTTTCAAATCGAAAGATCGCTGACAGCGAGAAATCGCTGAAATGAAATCAACTTCTTTATGGCTTCTTTACTCACGGGTCACGAAAACCACTTGCTGATTTCGAACCATGCCCTCCCATCTCGAAAACCGTAAAATTATTTTCAAAACGATATCATAGGTGGCGCCAAATGTCACAATCAGCCATTTCAAAACATTTATCCTAAATATTAAGAGTCATAACTTAAAGAAATTATCAATGAAATACAAACATCAATAACAACACGAATTCAACGCATTATTTTACAACTTTTTATACCACGATGTGGTTGAATAAATTGTTTCGGGGCAATGCAAAATTATATTTGTTACAGGGATCGCGTGGCCGCAGCCCACTTGAGGCCGTTAGAGAAGGCCGACTACAAACAGAAAAGACCGCGAGGATGGAACCAGTACGCAGCCGATCCCAAAAAGAACAGAAATCACTTAAATCATGTTGATTAGACTATAAACGGGAAATATAAAATATTTGAAGATTTTCTTTCTTAAATATACTTTTTTAGAGTATTCTCACCGAGGGTTTCACCCACTTCCTTCACATTGGCTACAGTGGGTAGAACTAAGTGACAATATTTTTTTTCTATATATTTTTTTAATACCACGATGGTGGCAAACAAGCATACGGCCCGCCTGATGGTAAGCAGTCACCGTAGCCTATGGACGCCTGCAACACCAGAGGCATTACATGCATTTCTAAGCTAATCTTTGAGCGACATCAGATTCCGATACTCCGGAAGAGCCCTTTCCCCCACAAAAATGGCAGAACGAGTTGTACGGTAAGATATCGCTTGGGCTCTTCTCTTCCGACGTGTTGGAAACCGGTTTTGTTCGAAGCTCAAAAAGAAAAGAAAAGTCTATTGTATGTCACAGAAAAGTTGGTATATATTTATGTTACAGATTTAAGATTTTTTTAAATTTCCCGCTACCCTTGCGTGTTAACCCCCTGCTCGTTTCTTGGGGTTGCACATGCGAATGATGACCTCAATCTTGGTGTGGGAGCTCTCCTTCTTGGGGTGGTAGAAACGCTGGTCATTGCGGTCCATGTGCACAAGAGGGGCTGTGTACCAGCCGTATCTATAGAAAAAAACAAGTTACTGTATTTTTTGTCCTACAGTTTTTATCATCATCATCATCCCACGCAGACAAAGTAGCTAAAGTGTTAATAAGTTTTTGGCAAATAAATCTTTTTTGGTACAAACTTTTATCGCCGACTGTACTTTCCTTTCCACGGGCAACTAATACTCATCGAGACACTTCTAAAAACCCCAAACACAATTAGGTTGCGTTGTTGTATCACAGAGAAGAAGAAGAAGAAGAAAATATTTATTGCCACAAAAAAAAAACCTTATCAACAAAGTACAATATAATAACCTTAAATACTAAATACAAATTAATTAGAAAGATAGGTACTTCGACATTTAATACCTGATGATTGGGCAATGGGCTCCAATCTCAGCATATGCCAAGCAGAGGGCCTAGCGCTGGTTTTCAGACTGAGCTCCCATGGCCACCTCTTGTCTCCATCTTCAGATCAGCTCGATGGTGCCATAATATTGCATTGTCACCCGTACCATACCCGGTACCATAATTTGCATACTTACATATTATGTAAGTATGCAAATTTAAAGCTTCATCGAAAACCGGGAAGTGGGTCAAATTAAACTTGCAAGATTTGACCCGTACAAACATAATAGTTACATTGCAAGTTAAATAAAAGCTTGTAAAAAGAAGAGTCTTACACATGGCTCTCAGTGACGGGCGCAGGGTACTTGCTGTGTGGCCCCTTGGCCCTGGTCTGGGCCACGTTGTAGGCATAGTCGGCGACCTTCTTCGTCTGCTCTTCTGATTCGTCTTTGAGCTGGTCGTGCCGGGCGTAGAACTTTGTGGCGACGGGCAGAGCTATGGGGAATAGTGTTGGCTCTATAGTTGAGATAAAAACTCGCTACACGCGAAATAAGTAAAAAAGAGATAGGACGCCGCCCGCCGTAGGCAAGTGTGACAGAGAGCACACTATGTATTTGCGCGCAGCGAGTGTTTGACTCAACTATAGTCTGAGTACTCTGTAATAACTGTGTTTTTTAGACTCATAGAATTAAGTTGGAACTCGAGTTCTTGTCGACTTGTTAAAGACCCAAGTCTTTTCCAGACAAGTCCTTTTTAGAAAACTCTCATTAAAAAAAGAAAAGATTTTCACGGGTTATTAATGCTTATTTTCTTTACTAGTATTTAGATAAAATCTACACAATTGTTGAATTTATCTGGAGACTCGAGTCCTTTCGAGTTGCGCTTAATAAACTGAATAAAGGACTCGACTCGAGGGTTAGAAGGTTCGGAAGTTATTTAGTAAGAACGTGTCGAGTTTTTCACATTTAAACTTCAAAGACTCGAGTGCTTACCGACACTAGTAAACACCCATGAACAGTATCAACCGTATACTCTGGTCCAACTTTCTCAGTAGAAAAAGGCGTGAAATTTAAATTTTGCATAAAGATCGATTATTCGCGCGTACATGCATTTATCAACTATCAAAATTGCTGCGATTTCAAAATATCATTATCCGCTACTTCTAAAATTATATGAATACGTAAGGGGAAGTTATTAGGCTAATACTATGAAGCCTACCTACAATATGAATGCAACCCCTTACAGAGGTTTCACAAATTTTTTTTTTCTTGCTTCTCTGCAGAAAGTGTCCTGCAAAAAGTAGATGCCGGCACCCTGAATCTTTTATTATTATTTACTATTTAAAAACCACACAGTGCAACAACTAACATCCAAAGTTAGGCCGGTAGGTCTTGTAGTTCCTAAAGTGCTTCACCTCCCGGTATATCTTCTCGTTGAGCATCTGCAGGTCGACGGGGGGCCGAGTCCCGAACGTGCATTTCCCGTCACCACCCATATTTTCTGAAAAGATACAAGTACGTTTCTCGAGTGTTTTGTGTTAGATATTTAAAGATTTTTACGATACCACGTCGGTGGCAAACAAGCATACGGCCCGCTTGATGGTAAGCAGTCAGGAACCTATGAAAGGCTGCACTAGAGATATTACATGCGCATTGCCGACCCTTTAAAAACCATGTACACTCCTTTTTTGAAGAACCCATACTGTAGTCCCTCGGGAAAACCTCGGCAGCGCTCATTCCACAGCCGAAGCGTCCGCGGGAGGAAATTCCACTTAAACCGCACAGTACGTGTCCATTTAGGATCTAGGGTGTGAGGATGAACACCCTGCTGACGGGGGGCGGTGCGGTGATAGAAAGTAGCCGTGGGCATCATGTCAAACAATTTTTCAGAGCACAGCCCACCTTGATGGAGCCATAACATAAAAAATTGATTGAGAGAGTTGACTACGCTACGCTACGGAGCGTTAACGATGGGTTATTCCCACTAGATACCAGTGGTAACACCTTGGTGATAACTAGTGGGAATAAGCCTTAACGATTGGCACGTTGACTACGCGGGTAGGGCCATTTGTAGAAGAAGTTTTGCGAAGTTGACATAGGCACATTTTGCAAGTACGCGCCCTATGTAGTTCGCGGTTTTCTTTAAGGGGATACAATCGGCGTCATATCGGAGCGTCCGAGGTGTGACAATTGCTTGAGCACATCTCTTATCAAGACGATAAAGAGCATGCTCAGATATTTTTGAGCAATTTTGCCAAACCGATATATCTAGTAGTGACTGTAATGGCGCCTAGACTACTGCTAATATTATAAAATCTCCATAGTACTAAAAAAAGTAACGATTTAATTATTAAAATTACAGGTATGTCGTGAATCTGCTCTAATAATTTTCTCGTCACAATGTATACGACTAGACGTGTTCTTTCCATGGACCCTTCAAATAAGGAATACATAATTATATAAATGATAAGTACTTTACCTTTTGATTATAATTATCTGTTTAAATAATGTACAAAAAACGTTGGATAAATAATTGCTTGCCTAAATGTTTCTGTTTATGTTTGCCAAATGACATTGACAAAAGTCTAAAAGGTACATAATGGTTAAACATAGGTTAAACATTTTAGGCGGGCTCTCTATCATAAGTACAAAACGGTAGGTTACTAAACCAAAGAGGTTAAAAGCCCAAAACTTAAATCACAAATGAGACCAATACACAAATGAGATTTCGAAGATTTAATCAGAAAACCAAGCTTCCCAAGCAACAACAATAAGCGACTATTTTAAACTACGTTCTTTGTTTACGGTATGTTGTCAACCATTTTAATAAGTACTTGTTATAAACTGAAATAGATGTCATATATTAAAGAATAACTTATGGAAGGTAGAGGCACAAAATCTGCATATACCAAAGTGTCCGACAAAAAACCATAAATAGGTGGCGCTACAATACCTAGAATACTTGAGAAAAAAATCTAATCATAGACAGCGCACTTCACTCCGTCAATAACGCCTACGTTCTTAGCTACTCTAGCGCTACTCTGGAGACATTTGGAACTATTATTTATAGTTGACAGCTGGACACTTTCAATTGCAATAATTCTGCCTAAGGAGTTTCTGTTCCTTTACCTTCCAAAGAATAAGTGACGAAGCCCTCCAGTGGCGAAGGCCGGATTCGAACCGGGGTCTTTAGTTAACCGGGCTAACGGCATTAACCCCTAGGCCACCCCGTCACGGCGGAACCGGTCTCAATTTCCTGACTATATGCTATCTTAGTAAGGTTAGGCGTCTTTGACTAACACTAAGGGCGAGCAAACATGCACCTATACCAGTAATAATATATACTAATCTATGATAGAGAGAGAGAGAGATTGGTGCTGCCATCTATTCGCAACTTTGGGAAAAAATCAAATTATTTTTTAACTAGAGCCCGCTATCGGAGGTGCAAAATGGTAGCTGTCAATTTCGAGCCATTCTTAGGGATGGGTAAAAAATATTTTGAAATTATAGCTATATGCATATCTATAATTATAGCTATATGTCGATAGTTTTTCTTTACCATAATGATAGTCTAAGACTTTTATTAAACGTGTTCATTTTATAAAATAGGACTATATAATTACAAAATGAACATGTATAAAACATTTTTAATTTTTATAAATAAAACTCTTCAACCTTTCGTCATTACTAAGAAATTATCGTTATCTTCATAGCACAAACCATTCATAAATGTATTAAAAACAAAATGTAAATCTCTCTTTTATTTCCACCAAAGGGGATACCGTATTTTTAATGAATGATCAGGTTTTTTTAGATTATCTGCAGTAATCTAGAACAGTCACAATCAATTATCTTAGCCCTATATATTTTTAGAAATATATGTCTCATAATATATTACTAAACTTTTTCTACGTTAATGGGCGTTAGACTTCTTCTTCTGTAGCTGAAAATTCATTTTAAGAAGGAAAATGACTTTTCTACTTCGACAGAAGTAATGGGCAAAAATTTACATTTGGCGTAATTTTGTACTATATTCTTATTTACATCATCTGTAATTTCGACACTTGCCATCCAACAAACTTTGTAAAATTTGTATAGTTGTGAACCCAGGATTTTTATGTATGACATTCAGCATATTTTTTTTTTTTTTTATTAAAAACTGATCGGCGATTGGCTCTAGTCACACCTGATGGAAAGTGAAGACAGGGCCTAAGATGGAGCTCACCGGTTCAGTAGTAGCCTATTCACTCTTGCTTTAAAGAGACCGAGGTCATATTTATCAGGGAATACAGAGGGCGGGAGCGCATTCCATTCTTTAGCCGTCCGTAACAAAAAAGAGGAGGCAAACCGTTTAGTGCGTACAAATGGAATGTGTACCACGAACGGGTGCATTCGCTCCCCACGCCTGGACGTCCGATGATGGAAAGGGGAAGGTGGGATCAGATCGTGCAGTTCCTGTGCACACTCCCCGAAATGTATCCGATAGAACACCGATAGGCTAGCGACTCGACGGCGATGCTCAAGGCTCTGTAATTTTGACTTGATAGATGGGTCATCGCCAAAAAGTCTATGAGCCCGGCGCTCTATCGAGTCCAGGGCCGCCAGCTGATATTTGGCGGAACCGTCCCATAGGTGGCATGGTGGTGGCATTTTTAAATAAATAAGTTTTCCTGTTTGATGCAAACGTAATAATGAAAGTTTTCTGTAACCTGGAGTATTACATCTAAGGATTCTTTTGAACAAAGTTATGGATCCTCTAGCTTTGTTATTGAAATAGATAAAATTCTAAAATTGTTATCGATGTAATTGATTTTGTTTATTGCAAAGAGCATATAATCACTACGGTCTATTGACTATCAATTGACGTAAATAATTTATTATCAGTGTAAGTGGCCAGTATTAACATCTATTGAAAAGGTTTATCTCAAGAGCGTTCATGCACGGCCCTGCAACTCGAAACATAAGAAAAGTAAAATGGCAGGAAAATCAAGTATCGATATCGACATCATAAATATTTTTTCCTATCCCTAAGAACTTGACAGCTACCATTTTGCACCTCCGTGATATTATTTTGATTTGTGTTTTAAGTATTTGTTTTTATATAAGTCGCTTTGCCAATGCAGTCCAGTCCCTTGTCAAAAAGCGACTAAAAATGACCTTCTATACCCGACATTAGGCAGTGATGGCAAATACTTCAAAAAGACAGATTTTTATTACAGCGATTATTCTTTGCAAGCTTTTAAAATCGTCATTTTAATAAATTGAGCTATTAACAAGTGGCGATAACGACGGAAGGACCCTATTTCTAACCCTTTTCAGACCTCCCCAATTCAGACAGTTTTATAAAAGACAAAAGATATATGCAAAGTAGTCACTTTTGGTAATTAATTTCAAGATAAGTCTGTTCAGTTACGTCAGGTGATTCATAATTTAAATCCGATTTGAACTTTATATCCTAGTGCTAAGGTTGAAAACGGTTACTTCCCCCATGCAAAAAGGCTTCCCTGTTACTTACGGCCCAATTCGAACAATGCTTATAAACCGGTGTGAAGTTAGCGGCCAAAAGTTGGCGGCCAAATATTGGCGTCACAGTCGGCCTCTAACATTTAGCGGCCAAAAGTTGGCGGCCAAATGTTGGCGCCAGTCGGCCGCCAACGTATAGCGGCCAAATGTTGGCGCAAATCGGCCGCCAACATTTGGCCGCCAACTTCACACTAAAATTAACCTACTAAATTAGGAAGTCCGTATGAAATCTCACCATACATAACACAATAGGGTTGTTTCCATCTACAAATCTTAGGGCAGAATTGTATCCCAATAAATTCTTTTGGATTATAAGAACATGTAAAACTACTTTTAGGGGACCTGTAATGACCATATTTTTGTAAATATTGAATTTAAAATATCTTTTGGCACACGTCACGTGACCAAACTCGAATCGTCGAAGATTCTGATGACGTCATAACTCTCGGATTGACACTGTTGACAGTTAGGTGATAAACAACAAATGACAAATGTCAGTTGACAGTTTGTATCTTCTACGTGTGTATGAAGTTATGTGTCAAACCGTAAACTGTGACGTCACACAATTTTCAAAGAGCGTTTTGGGCGCGAAAGCATCTGTCAAAATATATTTTGTTAATTTAACATATTTAAAGCCGTTTTTAGTATAAAAGTTGAATTTTAGGGCAACTTTTAGTTAATATAGAACGTAATACAAGCGTTTCAAAAAATTGGAAACAACCATATTGGTGGAACGTTAGGGCAGTGTCTCGTTATAATAATAATAAAACATTTATTTCAGACCAAATTGATCCATATATGGTTAGTTACAGCGTATCTTAATAACTATGTTAGTAGCACAGAACAAAAACAAAAGCAAAAAATCAAAAAATCAAAATAAAAAATAAAAAATAAAAAAGATACTTGTATGAATATTACAAGTATTGCCAGGGACAAGCAGGGCAGAGAACCTGCTCTACTTGGCCCTGCCAATCGCCACCTCCACCCAGTAGCGAGTGAGAGGAGAGTCGAGGCGCTCTGCCAACTCCCTCAGAAGGCCGTTGCTGCTGCCCCGCACACGATTCAGCAGTGATCCAACTCTTTTTCTCCTGATGGCGAAAAAGTCATCTGTACGCGCCTCAGCAAACATTCTGGATGCACTGTTATGTCTCGGCAGCCGCAACAACATTCTGAGGATGTTGTTATATTGCACGCGAATTGAGTTGTAGGCTCTCTGTGTAAATCTCACCCACAGACTACACGTGTAGAACGTCTGACAGTAGGCCTTGAAAAGCGTCAATTTGACTCCGGTACTACAACGTGCGAATCTGCGGGCGATCATGTTGCCCCGTACAGCCATCGCTCTCCTCTCCCTCTCCATATCCGGGTCATCGCTCAGGTTACTGGTGAGCATATGACCAAGATATTTGACCCTATCTACTACCTTTAGAGGTACACCACACAACTTGATCTCAGGGACAGCTTCCGAGTTGTATTTACGGGCCTTGAACACTACCAGCTCGCTTTTGGTAGCGTTATACCTGAGACCATGCTGCTCAGCGTAACCCTCACATAATGTCAGCAGCAGCCTTACGGAGCTGACCGATGGCCCCAGCAGCACCATGTCATCCGCGTAGCTAATGTTATTAAAACACTTGTCGCCCATGTGACAACCGACATGCGTCCTGCTGAGGCCATCGATCAACTCATTCACATAGAGGTTAAACAAGATAGGTGACGATATCCCCCCTTGCCTAACACCACATTGGAGTCTATACTCGTCCGATTCTTCCCCCGCCCATCTCACACGATTGACCTGGGAGCTGTACCAATACCTTAGCAACGCAACACATTCCGCTGGTAGGCCCGTGCGCGCCAGTTTCTCCCACAGTATGTCGTACACAACCAGGTCAAACGCCTTCGACAGGTCAAGAAAACACCCGTAGATAGGTGTGTTTCTGTCCTTATAGTACTGGACAGCCTGTTTAACGCACAAAATTGCACTGTCAGTTGACAAACCCGGCCTAAAGCCAAACTGAGCGTCATTTAACTTAATGTACCTACAAAGTTGCGCATTAATCAAACTGTCCAGCACCTTTGCAATAACAGTCGCCAGTGAAATAGGCCTGTAGTTTGCGAAGTCTGACAGGACTCCCGTTTTATTTTTGACTAGTGGTATGACCACTGTCCTCGTCAGCTGCTCCGGCAAGTATCCGTGCCTCAGACACAAAGTGAAAAACATTGCCAACGACCGCGGTAGGTGAATCCCCGCATATTTAAGATGTTCGATACTGAGACCGTCATATAAGGGCATTTTGTCTAAACTGCCCTGCAGAATTGCAGCCAATTATTACAGATTTCATTTTTTCTACAAAACGTAAAACCTTTTAGAAATATTTCGGTTAGTGCTATATAGTCCACAATAAAAGAGATACAACTCTACTAAAACCTGTTTTGGATAGTCTATTAGATGCTTAATGAAACGTATATAGTGCAACCCCAATCATCGATCCAGAAGTTAGGTGATAAAAAATAAAATATTTAATTATTTTCCACAAACCTTTTAGAAATAATTCGGCTGCTGCTATAACGTCCAAACTAAACGGGGTACAGCTCTACTAAAAGCTGCTTTAAATACCCTATAAGATGCTCTATGACTCGTATAGAGTATGACTCTACGGCATATGAATGATGCAAGGGCAATAAATTTGAAACTTAGGCTTTCTATGAACATTTGCATTCATTGAAGAATTTTTGCACCTTAGACGGCAGGCGAGTAAACCACACCCACTGTATCGTACAGAACATAATACTATCTATTAAATAACACTATCTCTAGAGTGATACTCGGCGACATAATAATGGTGCACGGGCATCAAATAAGAATCTGATACTTTCTATGAACATTTGCATTTATTGAAGTTTTTCGGCATCTTCGACGGAAGGCGAGTAAACTACACCCACTGCATCGTACAGAGCATTATATCATCAATCAAATAACATTACTCGGCGGCTTATTAATGGTGCACGGGCATCAAATAAGAAACTGAGGCTTTCTATGAACATTTGCGTTCATCGAAGTTTTTCGGCATCTTAGACGGCAGGCGAGTAAACCACACCACTATACCATACTGAACATAATACTATCTATCAAATACCACTATCTCTAGAGTGATACTCGGCGACATATCAATGGTGCACGGGCATCAAATATGAATCTTATGCTTTCTATGAACCTTTGCATTTATTGAAGTTTTTCGGCATCTTAGACGGAAGGCGAGTAAACAACGCCCACTGCATCGTACAGAGCATTATACTATCTATCAAATAACATTATTTCTAGAGTGATACTCAGCGGCATATTAATGGTGCAAGTGCACAAATAAAAAACTTAGGCTTTCTATGAACCTTTGCATTTATTGAAGTTTTTCGGCATCTTAGACGGCAGGCGAGTAAACAACGCCCACTGCATCGTACAGAGCATTATACTATCTATCAAATAACATTATTTCTAGAGTGATACTCGGCAGCATATTCATGATGCACGGGCATCAAAGAGACTTTGGCTTTCTATGAACATTTGCATTAATTGAAGAATTTTTGCATCTTAGACGGCAGGCGAGTAAACTACACCCACTCTATCGTACAGAACATTATACTATGTATCAAATAACACTAGATCTAGAGTGATACTCGGCGGCATATTAATGGTGCACGGGCATCAAAGAGACTTTGGCTTTCTATGAACATTTGCATTCATTGAAGAATTTTTGCACCTTAGACGGCAGGCGAGTAAACCACACCCACTGTATCGTACAGAACATAATACTATCTATTAAATAACACTATCTCTAGAGTGATACTCGGCGACATAATAATGGTGCACGGGCATCAAATAAGAATCTGATACTTTCTATGAACATTTGCATTTATTGAAGTTTTTCGGCATCTTCGACGGCAGGCGAGTAAACTACACCCACTGCATCGTACAGAGCATTATATCATCAATCAAATAACATTACTCGGCGGCTTATTAATGGTGCACGGGCATCAAATAAGAAACTGAGGCTTTCTATGAACATTTGCGTTCATCGAAGTTTTTCGGCATCTTAGACGGCAGGCGAGTAAACCACACCACTATACCATACTGAACATAATACTATCTATCAAATACCACTATCTCTAGAGTGATACTCGGCGACATATCAATGGTGCACGGGCATCAAATATGAATCTTATGCTTTCTATGAACCTTTGCATTTATTGAAGTTTTTCGGCATCTTAGACGGAAGGCGAGTAAACAACGCCCACTGCATCGTACAGAGCATTATACTATCTATCAAATAACATTATTTCTAGAGTGATACTCAGCGGCATATTAATGGTGCAAGTGCACAAATAAAAAACTTAGGCTTTCTATGAACCTTTGCATTTATTGAAGTTTTTCGGCATCTTAGACGGCAGGCGAGTAAACAACGCCCACTGCATCGTACAGAGCATTATACTATCTATCAAATAACATTATTTCTAGAGTGATACTCGGCAGCATATTCATGATGCACGGGCATCAAAGAGACTTTGGCTTTCTATGAACATTTGCATTAATTGAAGAATTTTTGCATCTTAGACGGCAGGCGAGTAAACTACACCCACTCTATCGTACAGAACATTATACTATGTATCAAATAACACTAGATCTAGAGTGATACTCGGCGGCATATTAATGGTGCACGGGCATCAAAGAGACTTTGGCTTTCTATGAACATTTGCATTCATTGAAGAATTTTTGCATCTTAGACGGCAGGCGAGTAAACTACACCCACTCTATCGTACAGAACATTATACTATGTATCAAATAACACTATATCTAGAGTGATACTCGGCGGCATATTCATGATGCACGGGCTTCAAAGAGACTTTGGCTTTCTATGAACATTTGCATTAATTGAAGAATTTTTGCATCTTAGACGGCAGGCGAGTAAACTACACCCACTCTATCGTACAGAACATTATACTATGTATCAAATAACACTAGATCTAGAGTGATACTCGGCGGCATATTAATGGTGCACGGGCATCAAAGAGACTTTGGCTTTCTATGAACATTTGCATTCATTGAAGAATTTTTGCATCTTAGACGGCAGGCGAGTAAACTACACCCACTCTATCGTACAGAACATTATACTATGTATCAAATAACACTATAACTAGAGTGATACTCGGGGGCATATTAATGGTGCAAGTGCACAAATAAGAAAATTAGGCTTTCTATGAACATATGCATTCATTAAAGTTTTTCAACATCTTAGACGGCAGGCGAGTAAACTACACCCACTGCATCGTACAGAGCGTTATATAATCAATCAAATAACAGTACCTCTAGAGTGATACTCGGCGGCATATTAATGGTGCACGGGCATCAAACGAGACTTTGGCTTTCTATGAACATTTGCATTCATTGAAGAAAATTTGCATCTTAGACGGCAGGCGAGTAAACCGCACCCACTGCATCGTACAGAGCATTATATTTTCTATCAAATAACATTATTTCTAGAGTGATACTCAGCGGCATATTAATAGTGCAAGTGCACAAATAAAAAACTTAGGCTTTCTATGAACCTTTGCAATTATTGAAGTTTTTCGGCATCTTAGACGGCAGGCGAGTAAACAACGCCCACTGCATCGTACAGAGCATTATACTATCTATCAAATAACATTATTTCTAGAGTGATACTCGGCAGCATATTCATGATGCACGGGCATCAAAGAGACTTTGGCTTTCTATGAACATTTGCATTAATTGAAGAATTTTTGCATCTTAGACGGCAGGCGAGTAAACTACACCCACTCTATCGTACAGAACATTATACTATGTATCAAATAACACTAGATCTAGAGTGATACTCGGCGGCATATTAATGGTGCACGGGCATCAAAGAGACTTTGGCTTTCTATGAACATTTGCATTCATTGAAGAATTTTTGCATCTTAGACGGCAGGCGAGTAAACTACACCCACTCTATCGTACAGAACATTATACTATGTATCAAATAACACTATATCTAGAGTGATACTCGGCGGCATATTCATGATGCACGGGCTTCAAAGAGACTTTGGCTTTCTATGAACATTTGCATTAATTGAAGAATTTTTTCATCTTAGACGGCAGGCGAGTAAACTACACCCACTCTATCGTTCAGAACATTATACTATGTATCAAATAACACTAGATCTAGAGTGATACTCGGCGGCATATTTATGGTGCACGGGCATCAAAGAGACTTTGGCTTTCTATGAACATTTGCATTCATTGAAGAATTTTTGCATCTTAGACGGCAGGCGAGTAAACTACACCCACTCTATCGTACAGAACATTATACTATGTATCAAATAACACTATATCTAGAGTGATACTCGGCGGCATATTCATGATGCACGGGCTTCAAAGAGACTTTGGCTTTCTATGAACATTTGCATTAATTGAAGAATTTTTGCATCTTAGACGGCAGGCGAGTAAACTACACCCACTCTATCGTACAGAACATTATACTATGTATCAAATAACACTAGATCTAGAGTGATACTCGGCGGCATATTAATGGTGCACGGGCATCAAAGAGACTTTGGCTTTCTATGAACATTTGCATTAATTGAAGAATTTTTGCATCTTAGACGGCAGGCGAGTAAACTACACCCACTCTATCGTACAGAACATTATACTATGTATCAAATAACACTATATCTAGAGTGATACTCGGCGGCATATTCATGATGCACGGGCTTCAAAGAGACTTTGGCTTTCTATGAACATTTGCATTAATTGAAGAATTTTTGCATCTTAGACGGCAGGCGAGTAAACTACACCCACTCTATCGTACAGAACATTATACTATGTATCAAATAACACTAGATCTAGAGTGATACTCGGCGGCATATTAATGGTGCACGGGCATCAAAGAGACTTTGGCTTTCTATGAACATTTGCATTCATTGAAGAATTTTTGCATCTTAGACGGCAGGCGAGTAAACTACACCCACTCTATCGTACAGAACATTATACTATGTATCAAATAACACTATATCTAGAGTGATACTCGGCGGCATATTCATGATGCACGGGCTTCAAAGAGACTTTGGCTTTCTATGAACATTTGCATTAATTGAAGAATTTTTGCATCTTAGACGGCAGGCGAGTAAACTACACCCACTCTATCGTACAGAACATTATACTATGTATCAAATAACACTAGATCTAGAGTGATACTCGGCGGCATATTAATGGTGCACGGGCATCAAAGAGACTTTGGCTTTCTATGAACATTTGCATTCATTGAAGAATTTTTGCATCTTAGACGGCAGGCGAGTAAACTACACCCACTCTATCGTACAGAACATTATACTATGTATCAAATAACACTATATCTAGAGTGATACTCGGCGGCATATTCATGATGCACGGGCTTCAAAGAGACTTTGGCTTTCTATGAACATTTGCATTAATTGATAAATTTTTGCATCTTAGACGGCAGGCGAGTAAACTACACCCACTCTATCGTACAGAACATTATACTATGTATCAAATAACACTAGATCTAGAGTGATACTCGGCGGCATATTAATGGTGCACGGGCATCAAAGAGACTTTGGCTTTCTATGAACATTTGCATTAATTGAAGAATTTTTGCATCTTAGACGGCAGGCGAGTAAACTACACCCACTTTATCGTACAGAACATTATACTATGTATCAAATAACACTATAACTAGAGTGATACTCGGGGGCATATTAATGGTGCAAGTGCACAAATAAGAAAATTAGGCTTTCTATGAACATATGCATTCATTAAAGTTTTTCAACATCTTAGACGGCAGGCGAGTAAACTACACCCACTGCATCGTACAGAGCGTTATATAATCAATCAAATAACAGTACCTCTAGAGTGATACTCGGCGGCATATTAATGGTGCACGGGCATCAAAGAGACTTTGGCTTTCTATGAACATTTGCATTCATTGAAGAATTTTTGCATCTTAGACGGCAGGCGAGTAAACTACACCCACTCTATCGTACAGAACATTATACTATGTATCAAATAACACTATATCTAGAGTGATACTCGGCGGCATATTCATGATGCACGGGCTTCAAAGAGACTTTGGCTTTCTATGAACATTTGCATTAATTGAAGAATTTTTGCATCTTAGACGGCAGGCGAGTAAACTACACCCACTCTATCGTACAGAACATTATACTATGTATCAAATAACACTAGATCTAGAGTGATACTCGGCGGCATATTAATGGTGCACGGGCATCAAAGAGACTTTGGCTTTCTATGAACATTTGCATTCATTGAAGAATTTTTGCATCTTAGACGGCAGGCGAGTAAACTACACCCACTTTATCGTACAGAACATTATACTATGTATCAAATAACACTATAACTAGAGTGATACTCGGGGGCATATTAATGGTGCAAGTGTACAAATAAGAAAATAAGGCTTTCTATGAACATATGCATTCATTAAAGTTTTTCAACATCTTAGACGGCAGGCGAGTAAACTACACCCACTGCATCGTACAGAGCGTTATATAATCAATCAAATAACAGTACCTGTAGAGTGATACTCGGCGGCATATTAATGGTGCACGGGCATCAAACGAGACTTTGGCTTTCTATGAACATTTGCATTCATTGAAGAAAATTTGCATCTTAGACGGCAGGCGAGTAAACCGCACCCACTGCATCGTACAGAGCATTATATTTTCTATCAAATAACTTTATCTCTAGAGTGATACTCGGCGGCTTATTCATGGTGCACGGGCATAAAAAAGAAACTTAGGCTTTCTATGAATATATCCATTCATTGAAAGTTTTTCGGCATCTTAGACGGCAGGCGAGTAAATTACACCCACTGAATCGTACAAAGCATTATATTTCCTATCAAATAACTACATTTCTAGATTGATACTCGGCGGCATATTAATGGAGCACGGGCATCAAAAGAGACTTTGGCTTTCTATGAACATTTGCATTCATTGGAGAAAATTTGCATCTTAGACGGCAGGCGAGTAAACCGCACCCACTGCATCGTACAGAGCATTAAATTATCGATCAAATAATTTTATTTCTAGAGTGATACTCGGCGGCATATTCATGATGCACGGGCATCAAAGAGACTTTGGCTTTCTATGAACATTTGCATTCATTGAAGAATTTTTGAATCTTAGACGGCAGGCGAGTAAACTACATCTACTCTATCGTACAGAACATTATACTATGTATCAAATAACACTATATCTAGAGTGATACTCGGCAGCATAATAATGGTGCACGGGCATCAAAAAAGAAACTTTAGCTTTCAATTAACATTTGCATTCATTGAAGTTTTTCTGCATCTTAGACGGCAAGCGAGTAAACTACACCCACTCTATCGTACAGAACATTATACTATGTATCAAATAACACTATATCCAGAGTGATACTCGGCGGCATATTCATGTTGCACGGGCATCAAAGAGACTTTGGCTTTCTATGAACATTTGCATTCATTGAAGAATTTTTGCATCTTAGACGGCAGGCGAGTAAACTACACCCACTCTATTGTACAGAACATTATACTACCTATCAAGTAACACTATATCTAGAGTGATACTCGGTGACATATTACTGGTGCAAGTGCACAAATAAGAAACTTAGGCTTTCTATGAACTTTTGCATTCATTGAAGTTTTTCGGCATCTTAGACAGGAGGCGAGTAAACTACACTCACTGCATCGTACAGAGCAATATATCATCAATCAAATAACAATACCTCTAGAGTGATACTCGGCGGCATATTAATGGTGCACGGGCATCAAAAGAGACTTTGGCTTTCTATGAACATTTGCATTCATTGAAGTTTTTCTGCATCTTAGACGGCAAGCGAGTAAACTACACCAACTGCATCGTACAGAGCGTTATATCATTAATCAAAAAACAGTACCTCTAGAGTCATACTCGGCGGAATATTAATGGTGCACAGGCATCAAAAGAGACTTTGGCTTTCTATGAACATTTGCATTCATTAAAGTTTTTCTGCATCTTAGACGGCAAGCGAGTAAACTACACCCACTCTATCGTACAGAACATTATACTATGTATTAAATAACACTATATCTAGAGTGATACTCGGCAGCATATTAATGGTGCACGGGCATCAAAGAGACTTTGGCTTTCTATGAATATTTGCATTCATTGAAGTTTTTCGGCATCTTAGACGGCAGGCGAGTACACCGCACCCACTGCATCGTACACAGCATTATATTTTCTATCAAAAAACTTTATCTCTAGAGTGATACTCGGCGGCATATTAATGGTGCACGGGCATAAAAAAGAAACTTAGGCTTTCTATTAACATTTCCATTCATTGAAGGTTTTCGGCATCTTAGACGGCAGGCGAGTAAACTACACCCACTGCATCGTACAGAGCGTTATATCATCAATCAAATAACAGTACCTCTAGAGTGATACTCGTCGGCATATTAATGGTGCACGGGCATCAAAAGAGACTTTGGCTTTCTATGAATATTTGCATTCATTGAAGTTTTTCGGCATCTTAGACGGCAGGCGAGTACACCGCACCCACTGAATCGTACAGAGCATTATATTTTCTATCAAAAAACGATATTTCTAAAGTGATACTCGGCGGCATATTCATGATGCACGGGCATCAAAGAGACTTTGGCTTTCTATGAATATTTGCATTCATTGAAGTTTTTCGGCATCTTAGACGGCAGGCGAGTACACCGCACCCACTGCATCGTACACAGCATTATATTTTCTATCAAAAAACTTTATCTCTAGAGTGATACTCGGCGGCATATTAATGGTGCACGGGCATAAAAAAGAAACTTAGGCTTTCTATGTACTTTTGCATTCATTGAAGTTTTTCGGCATCTTAGACAGCAGGCGAGTAAACTACACCCACTGCATCCTACAGAGCGTTATATCATCAATCAAATAACAGCACCTCTAGAGTGATACTCGGCGGCATATTAATGGGGCACGGGCATCAAAAGAGACTTTGGCTTTCTATGAACATTTGCATTCATTGAAGTTTTTCTGCATCTTAGACGGCAAGCGAGTAAACTACACCCACTGCCCGTGCACCATTAATATGCCGCCGAGTATCACTCTAGAAATATAGTTATTTGATAGAAAATATAATGCTCTGTACGATGCAGTGGGTGTAGTTTACTCGCCTGCCATCTAAGATGCTGAAAACCTTCAATGAATGCAAATGTTAATTGAAAGCTAAAGTATCTTTTTTGATGCCCGTGCACCATTAATATGCTGCCGAGTATCACTCTAGATATAGTGTTATTTGATACATAGTATAATGTTCTGTACGATAGAGTGGGTGTAGTTTACTGGCCTGCCGTCTAAGATGCAAAAATTCTTCAATGAATGCAAATGTTCATAGAAAGCCTAAGTCTCTTTGATGCCCGTGCATCATGAATATGCCGCCGAGTATCACTCTAGATATAGTGTTATTTGATACATAGTATAATGTTCTGTACGATAGAGTGGGTGTAGTTTACTCGCTTGCCGTCTAAGATGCAGAAATACTTCAATGAATGCAAATGTTCATAGAAAGCCAAAGTCTCTTTTGATGCCCGTGCACCATTAATATGCCGCCGAGTGCCACTCTAGGTATAGTGTTATTTGATACATAGTTTAATGCTCTGTACGATGCAGTGGGTGCGGTTTACTCGCCTGCCGTCTAAGATGCCGAAAAACTTCAATGAATGCAAATGTTCATAGAAAGTCAAAGTCTCTATTGATGCCCGTGCACCATTAATATACCGCTGAGTATCACTCTAGAGGTACTATTATTTGATTGATGATATAACGCTCTGTACGATGCAGTGGGTGCGATTTACTCGCCTGCCGTCTAAGATGCCGAAAAACTTCAATAAATGCAAATGTTCATAGAAAGCCAAAGTCTCTTTTGATGCCCGTGCACCATTAATATGCCGCCGAGTATCACTCTAGAGGTACTGTTATTTGATTGATGATATATTGCTCTGTACAATGCAGTGGGTGTAGTTTACTCGCCTGCCGTCTAAGGTGCCGAAAAACTTCAATGAATGCAAATGTTAATTGAAAGCTAAAGTTTCTTTTTTGATGCCCGTGCACCATTAATATGCCGCCGAGTGTCACTCTAGAGGTGCTGTTTTTTGATTGATGATATAACGCTCTGTACGATGCAGTGGGTGTAGTTTACTCGCCTCACTCGCCTGCTGTCTAAGATGCCGAAAAACTTCAATGAATGCAAAAGTACATGGAAAGCCTAAGTTTCTTTTTTATGCCTGTGCACCATTAATATGCCGTCGAGTATCACTCTAGAGATAAAGTTTTTTGATAGAAAATATAATGCTGTGTACGATGCAGTGGGTGCGGTTTACTCGCCTGCCGTCTAAGATGCCGAAAAACTTCAATGAATGCAAATGTTCATAGAAAGCCAAAGTCTCTTTTGATGCCCGTGCACCATTAATATGCCGCCGAGTATCACTCTAGAGGTACTGTTATTTGATTGATGATATATTGCTCTGTACGATGCAGTGGGTGCAGTTTACTCGCCTGCCGTCTAAGATGCCGAAAAACTTCAATGAATGCAAATGTTAATTCAAAGCTAAAGTTTCTTTTTTGATGCCCGTTCATCATTAATATGCCGCCGAGTATCACTCTAGATATAGTTTTATTTGATACATAGTATAATGTTCTGTACGATAGAGTGGGTGCGGTTTACTCGCCTGCCGTCTAAGATGCAAAAATTCTTCAATGAATGCAAATGTTCATAGAAAGCCAAAGTCTCTTTGATGCCCATGCATCATGAATATGCCGCCGAGTATCACTCTAGAAATAAAATTATTTGATTAATAATTTAATGCTCTGTACGATGCAGTGGGTGCGGTTTACTCGCCTGCCGTCTAAGATGCAAAAATTATTCAATAAATGCAAATGTTCATAGAAAGTCAAAGTCTCTTTGATGCCCATGCATCATGAATATGCCGCCGAGTGCCACTCTAGATATAGTGTTATTTGATACATAGTTTAATGCTCTGTACGATGCAGTGGGTGCGGTTTACTCGCCTGCCGTCTAAGATGCCGAAAAACTTCAATTAATGCAAATGTTCATAGAAAGTCAAAGTCTCAATTGACGCCCGTGCACCATTAATATACCGCCGAGTATCACTCTACAGGTACTGTTATTTGATTGATGATATAACGCTCTGTACGATGCAGTGGGTGCGATTTACTCGCCTGCCGTCTAAGATGCCGAAAAACTTCAATGAATGCAAATGTTCATAGAAAGCCAAAGTCTCTTTGATGCCCGTGCATCATGAATATGCCGCCGAGTATCACTCTAGATATAGTGTTATTTGATAAATAATATAATGTTCTGTACGATAGAGTGGGTGTAGTTTACTCGCTTGCCGTCTAAGATGCAGAAAAACTTCAATGAATGCAAATGTTCATAGAAAGCCAAAGTCTCTTTTGATGCCCGTGCACCATTAATATGCCGCCGAGTATCACTCTAGAGGTACTGTTATTTGATTGATGATATATTGCTCTGTACGATGCAGTGGGTGCAGTTTACTCGCCTGCCGTCTAAGATGCCGAAAAACTTCAATGAATGCAAATGTTAATTGAAAGCTAAAGTTTATTTTTTGATGCCCGTTCATCATTAATATACCGCCGAGTATCACTCTAGATATAGTTTTATTTGATACATAGTATAATGTTCTGTACGATAGAGTGGGTGCGGTTTACTCGCCTGCCGTCTAAGATGCAAAAATTATTCAATGAATGCAAATGTTCATAGAAAGCCAAAGTCTCTTTGATGCCCATGCATCATGAATATGCCGCCGAGTTCCACTCTAGATATAGTGTTATTTGATACATAGTTTAATGCTCTGTACGATGCAGTGGGTGCGGTTTACTCGCCTGCCGTTTAAGATGCCGAAAACTTCAATGAATGCAAATGTTCATAGAAAGTCAAAGTCTCTATTGATGCCCGTGCACCATTAATATACCGCCGAGTATCACTCTAGAGGTACTGTTATTTGATTGATGATATAACGCTCTGTACGATGCAGTGGGTGCGATTTACTCGCCTGCCGTCTAAGATGCCGAAAAACTTCAATAAATGCAAATGTTCATAGAAAGCCAAAGTCTCTTTTGATGCCCGTGCACCATTAATATGCCGCCGAGTATCACTCTAGAGGTACTGTTATTTGATTGATGATATATTGCTCTGTACGATGCAGTGGGTGTAGTTTACTCGCCTGCCGTCTAAGATGCATAAATTCTTCAATGAATGCAAATGTTCATAGAAAGCCAAAGTCTCTTTGATGCCCGTTCATCATGAATATGCCGCCGAGTATCACTCTAGAAATAAAATTATTTGATCGATAATTTAATGCTCTGTACGATGCAGTGGGTGCGGTTTACTCGCCTGCCGTCTAAGATGCAAATTTTCTTCAATGAATGCAAATGTTCATAGAAAGCCAAAGTCTCTTTTGATGCCCGTGCACCATTAATATGCTGCCGAGTATCACTCTAAAAATATTGTTATTTGATAGAAAATATAATGCTCTGTACGATACAGTGGGTGTGGTTTACTCGCCTGCCGTCTAAGATGCAAATTTTCTTCAATAAATGCAAATGTTCATAGAAAGCCAAAGTCTCTTTTGATGCCCGTGCACCATTAATATGCTGCCGAGTATCACTCTAGAAATATTGTTATTTGATAGAAAATATAATGCTCTGTACAATTCAGTGGGTGTAATTTACTCGCCTGCCGTCTAAAATGCCGAAAAACTTCAATGAATGGAAATGTTCATAGAAAGCCTAAGTATCTTTTTTATGCCCGTGCACCATTAATATGCCGCCGAGTATCACTCTAGAAGAACTGTTGTTTGATTGATGATATAACGCTCTGTACGATGCAGTGGGTGTAGTAATGTAGTTTACTCGCCTGCCGTCTAAGATGCCGAAAACCTTCAATGAATGGAAATGTTAATTGAAAGCTAAAGTTTCTTTTTTGATGCCCGTGCACCATTAATATGCTGCCGAGTATCACTCTAGATATAAAATTATTTGATCGATAATTTAATGCTCTGTACGATGCAGTGGGTGCGGTTTACTCGCCTGCCGTCTAAGATGCAAATTTTCTTCAATGAATGCAAATGTTCATAGAAAGCCAAAGTCTCTTTTGATGCCCGTGCACCATTAATATGCTGCCGAGTATCACTCTAAAAATATTGTTATTTGATAGAAAATATAATGCTCTGTACGATACAGTGGGTGTGGTTTACTCGCCTGCCGTCTAAGATGCAAAAATTCTTCAATTAATGCAAATGTTCATAGAAAGCCAAAGTCTCTTTGATGCCCATGCATAATGAATATGCCGCCGAGTATCACTCTAGAAATTAAATTATTTGATTAATAATTTAATGCTCTGTACGATGCAGTGGGTGCGGTTTACTCGCCTGCCGTCTAAGATGCCGAAAACCTTCAATGAATGGAAATGTTAATTGAAAGCTAAAGTTTCTTTTTTGATGCCCGTGCACTATTAATATGCTGCCGAGTATCACTCTAGATATGGTGTTATTTGATACATAGTATAATGTTCTGTACGATAGAGTGGGTGTTGTTTACTCGCTTGCCGTCTAAGATGCAGAAAAACTTCAATGAATGCAAATGTTCATAGAAAGCCAAAGTCTCTTTGACGCCCGTGCATCATGAATATGCCGCCGAGTATCACTCTAGAAATAAAATTATTTGATCGATAATTTAATGCTCTGTACGATGCAGTCAGTGCGGTTTACTCGCCTGCCGTCTAAGATGCAAATTTTCTTCAATGAATGCAAATGTTCATAGAAAGCCAAAGCCTCTTTGATGCCCGTGCATCATGAATATGCCGCCGAGTATCACTCTAGATATAGTGTTATTTGATACATAGTATAATGTTCTGTACGATAGAGTGGGTGTAGTTTACTCGCTTGCCGTCTAAGATGCAGAAAAACTTTAATGAATGGAAATGTTCATAGAAAGCCAAAGTCTCTTTGATGCCCGTGCACCATTAATATGCCCCCGAGTATCACTCTAGAAGTACTGTTATTTGATTGACGATATAACGCTCTGTACGATGCAGTGGGTGTAGTTTACTCGCCTGCCGTCTAAGATGCCGAAAACCTCCAATGAATGGAAATGTTAATTGAAAGCTAAAGTTTCTTTTTTTATGCCCGTGCACCATTAATATGCTGCCGAGTATCGCTCTAGATATAGTGTTATTTGATACATAGTATAATGTTCTGTACGATAGAGTGGGTGTAGTTTACTCGCTTGCCGTCTAAGATGCAGAAAAACTTCAATGAATGCAAATGTTCATAGAAAGCCAAAGTCTCTTTGATGCCCGTGCATCATGAATATGCCGCCGAGTATCACTCTAGAAATAAAATTATTTGATCGATAATTTAATGCTCTGTACGATGCAGTGGGTGCGGTTTACTCGCCTGCCGTCTAAGATGCAAATTTTCTTCAATGAATGCAAATGTTCATAGAAAGCCAAAGTCTCTTTTGATGCCCGTGCACCATTAATATGCTGCCGAATATCACTCTAGAAATATTGTAATTTGATAGAAAATATAATGCTCTGTACGATTCAGTGGGTGTAGTTTACTCGCCTGCCGTCTACGATGCCGAAAAACTTCAATGAATGGAAATGTTCATAGAAAGCCTAAGTATCTTTTTTATGCCCGTGCACCATTAATATGCCGCCGAGTATCACTCTAGAAGTACTGTTGTTTGATTGATGATATAACGCTCTGTACGATGCAGTGGGTGTAGTTTACTCGCCTGCCGTCTATGATGCCGAAAAACTTCATTGAATGCAAAAGTTCATAGAAAGCCTAAGTTTCTTATTTGTGCACTTGCACTATTAATATGACGCCGAAGATCACTCTAGATATAGTGTTACTA
Organism: Cydia pomonella; assembly: GCF_033807575.1. Taxonomy (NCBI): domain Eukaryota; kingdom Metazoa; phylum Arthropoda; class Insecta; order Lepidoptera; family Tortricidae; genus Cydia; species Cydia pomonella. The sequence continues at coordinate 7,362,186 of NC_084724.1, forward strand.
GATATAGTGTAATATAATTTTCTGTACGATACAGTGGGTGTGATGTACTCGCCTGCCGTCTAAGATGCAAAAATTCTTCAATGAATGCAAATGTTCATAGAAAGCCAAAGTCTCCTCTCAATATAGTGAATTTGCCTCTTAACAAATTTAAGTCACACGTTAAGAGCTCTTTGTTAAGTAAGGCGTATTATGCTGTGAATGATTTCATAGATGATAAGGATGCCTTTAAGCCAGTAGCTTGATCTTGATAGTATGATAAAAATGTCAGTAATAGTGTTTTCGTTTTCTTCCTGTGAAATAACCATACTAGCGTCCAGTAGAACTGACACAAGAGAACATCATGTTCTCGTTTGATTGTATCATTTTAGTTTTGGACACTTAGAGACCTTATACACCTCTAAGATTTAATTTTATTTTAAATTTTATTTTATTTTAAATTTTATTTTATTTTAAATTTCATTTTATTTTAATACCTATTTTAATGATTTGGACACTTAGAGACCTGTACATCTCTAAGTCAATTTAAATTTATAATTTAGTTTTATAGGTAGGCACTCCTTATGAATAATATGTAGTCGCGTTTATGTGGCGCTATGCCGTCTTTAATGTAACTTACAAGCACAAATGTTGTATCTCACTTTTTTTATTTATTATATTTATATTAATACAACCCGGCAGCTTGAACATGTCATGCTCGCTTAAAAGTCTTTACTTACGGTGGCGTCGTTGATCGGGTCGCCACTTTCCCGAATGAAGGTTGAGGGAGGCGATGGCTGAGATACACGTCATACTCGTGAACGGGTGCTGTTTGTGGAGACCGGTCTGTTTAAGCTTACACGGGGTACAGGTTATGTTAAAGTATGTAACTTTACTTTTGAGTGACATTAACGTGAGACACTTCATTCGGTTCTTGTCTGTTTTAATTTTTTTGTCTTTTAATTATTTATATAAGAGTTCAAGCCTTGGCGACCCTCTACATCTCTAAGGATAATTTAATATATATTTTTATATTTTATCTCTGACACTTAGAGACTTATACATCTCTAAAGAATTTTAGTATTTTATGGTTTTATTTTTTTATCATAGTTTTTTTTGTGTAATTTGACATTTAGAGACAGTATACATCTCTAATAAAGTATTTATTATTTCATAGATTCGATATTTGTAATTGTTTTTTTTTTAATTTATTGTTTGTAAAAATGGACATGTAAAAGTGCCCCTGTGGCCTATTTGCTGAATAAATGTTTGATATTTGATATTTGATATTTGATCTCTTTGATGCCCATGCAACATGAATATGCCGCCGAGTATCACTCTAGAAATAAAATTATTTGATTAATAATTTAATGCTCTGTACGATGCAGTGGGTGCTGTTTACTCGCCTGCCGTCTAAGATGCAAATTTTCTTCAATGAATGCAAATGTTCATAGAAAGCCAAAGTCTCTGTTGATGCCCGTGCACCATTAACATGCTGCCGAGTATCACTCTAGAAATATTGTTATTTGATAGAAAATATAATGCTCTGTACGATTCAGTGGGTGTAGTTTACTCGCCTGCCGTCTAAGATGCCGAAAAACTTCAATGAATGGAAATGTTCATAGAAAGCCTAAGTATCTTTTTTATGCCCGTGCACCATTAATATGCCGCCGAGTATCACTCTAGAAGTACTGTTATTTGATTGAAGATATAACGCTCTGTACGATGCAGTGGGTGTAGTTTACTCGCCTGCCGTCTATGATGCCGAAAAACTTCAATGAATGCAATAGTTCATAGAAAGCCTATGTTTCTTATTTGTGCACTTGCACTATTAATATGTCGCCGAAGATCACTCTAGATATAGTGTTACTTGATAGGTAATATAATGTTCTGTACGATACAGTGGGTGTGGTTTACTCGCCTGCCGTCTAAGATGCAAAAATTCTTCAATGAATGCAAATGTTCATAGAAAGCCAAAGTCTCTTTGATGCCCATGCATCATGAATATGCCGCCGAGTATCACTCTAGATATAAAATTATTTGATTAATAATTTAATGGTCTGTACGATGCAGTGGGTGCGGTTTACTCGCCTGCCGTCTAAGATGCAAATTTTCTTCAATGAATGCAAATGTTCATAGAAAGCCAAAGTCATTTTTGATGCCCGTGCACCATTAATATGCCGCCGAGTATCACTCTAGAAATATAGTTATTTGATAGAAAATATAATGCTCTGTACGATTCAGTGGGTGTAGTTTACTCGCCTGCCGTCTAAAATGCCGAAAAACTTCAATGAATGTAAATGTTCATAGAAAGCCTAAGTTTCTTTTTTATGCCCGTGCACCATTAATATGCCGCCGAGTATCACTCTAGAAGTACTGTTATTTGATTGATGATATAACGCTCTGTACGATGCAGTGGGTGTAGTTTACTCGCCTGCCGTCTAAGATGCCGAAAACCTTCAATGAATGGAAATGTTAATTGAAAGCTAAAGTTTCTTTTTTGATGCCCGTGCACCATTAATATGCTGCCGAGTATCACTCTAGATATAGTGTTATTTGATACATAGTATAATGTTCTGTACGATAGAGTGGGTGTTGTTTACTCGCTTGCCGTCTAAGATGCAGAAAAACTTCAATGAATGCAAATGGTCATAGAAAGCCAAAGTCTCTTTGATGCCCGTGCATCATGAATATGCCGCCGAGTATCACTCTAGAAATAAAATTATTTGATCGATAATTTAATGCTCTGTACGATGCAGTCGGTGCGGTTTACTCGTGTAGTTTAGTTGTAGTATGCAATAGTTCATAGAAAGCCTATGTTTCTTATTTGTGCACTTGCACTATTAATATGTCGCCGAAGATCACTCTAGATATAGTGTTACTTGATAGGTAATATAATGTTCTGTACGATACAGTGTGTGTAGTTTACTCGCCTGCCGTCTAAGATGCAAAAATTCTTCAATGAATGCAAATGTTCATAGTAAGCCTAAGTCTCTTTGATGCCCGTGCATCATGAATATGCCGCCGAGTATCACTCTAGATATAGTGTTATTTGATACATAGTATAATGTTCTGTACGATAGAGTGGGTGTAGTTTACTCGCTTGCCGTCTAAGATGCAGAAAAACTTCAATAAATGCAAAGGTTCATAGAAAGCATAAGATTCATATTTGATGCCCGTGCACCATTGGTATGTCGCCGAGTATCACTCTAGAGATAGTGGTATTTGATAGATAGTATTATGTTCAGTATGGTATAGTGGGTGTGGTTTACTCGCCTGCCGTCTAAGTTGCCGAAAAACTTCGATGAACGCAAATGTTCATAGAAAGCCTCAGTTTCTTAATTGATGCCCGTGCACTATTAATAAGCCGCCGAGTAATGTTATTTGATTGATGATATAATGCTCTGTACGATGCAGTGGGTGTAGTTTACTCGCCTTCCGTCGAAGATGCCGAAAAACTTCAATAAATGCAAATGTTCATAGAAAGTATCAGATTCTTATTTGATGCCCGTGCACCATTATTATGTCGCCGAGTATCACTCTAGAGATAGTGTTATTTAATAGATAGTATTATGTTCTGTACGATACAGTGGGTGTGGTTTACTCGCCTGCCGTCTAAGGTGCAAAATTTCTTCAATGAATGCAAATGTTCATAGAAAGCCTAACTTTCAAATTTATTGCCCTTGCATCATTCATATGCCGTAGAGTCATACTATATATGAGTCATAGAGCATCTTATAGGGTATTTAAAGCAGCTTTTAGTAGAGCTGTACCCCGTTTAGTTTGGACGTTATAGCAGCAGCCGAATTATTTCTAAAAGGTTTGTGGAGAATAATTAAATATTTTATTTTTTATCACCTAACTTCTGGATCGATGATTGGGGTTGCACTATATACGTTTCATTAAGCATCTAATAGACTATCCAAAACAGGTTTTAGTAGAGTTGTATCTCTTTTAGTGTGGACTATATAGCACTAACCGAAATATTTCTAAAAGGTTTTACGTTTTGTAGAAAAAATGAAATCTGTAATAATCGGCTGCAATTCTGCAGGGCAGTTAAGACAAAATGCCCTTATATAACGAGACACTGCCCTAACGTTCCACCAATTGTGTTATGTATGGTGAGATTTCATACGGACTTCTTAATTTGGTAGGTTAATTTTAGTGTGAAGTTGGCGGCCAAATGTTGGCGGCCGATTTGAGCCAACATTTGGCCGCTGAACGTTGGCGGCCGACTGGCGCCAACATTTGGCCGCCAACTTTTGGCCGCTAACTTCACACCGGTTGCTTATAAGATGTCAATGTCACAGTGATTTTTGGTTGAAGAAATGAACTATTGTGGATGTGTGTATGATAATGAAATACTAATCTTTAAACGCGTTTAACCATGTTTTAGAATTGTATGTGTTTTAGTTATAGCTATGCCCGACCGTTAGATTTCTTAATTATTATAAAAGTAACCCGCGAAAAACAGGTTTCATACAAATTTTTAAATGCACCTAACTCTTATAATATTGAAAAAAATCGGAAAATTCAAACGGTTGGGCATAGCTATGATTAAAACACATCTAATTATGTAAAAATATTTTCAATAATGTTAATATCCAGAGTGGAAAATGGGGACTACGTTTGTATGGAAAGGCGGTTTCGGGGCGGTCCTCACGTTACGTCTTAAAAAAAAACTACCGAACAACGACATGCTCTATGAGCACACTTGACATTGGAAAAATCATCAAAGATTTGATGGAGGCCATATTTTAAAAGAAGAAGAAGATCGGTATCGTATCCTTGTGACATATTATAAGCATTGCTCGAATTGCGCCGATATGTTAAGCTGCAGATTACTTACCTATCAACCAATATATGTATTTTTCTGTATATTTATGGCATTTCAACTCCCAGGTGGAAAATTAGATCTCAACCAATTTTTTTAGAATACCTTAAAAGGAAAAAAGTCTTTAAGATAACCTCAATGTACACTATTAAGATCCTTTCTTATATTAAGAAAAATGCCAACATATTTTACTCCAGGCCTAGCTCCCATAGGCCAGCAGGCTGCAGACTTTTAATAAAAACAATAAATGAAGTACTCATCACGATACCTGAGTTGAGGTGTTTTATTAAATCCGTGGAGCGCAGCGAGCCGCGAGGGTCCGCTTAGGGTAGAACTGGGAGAAACTGGCTTCAAACAATAATAGGCAGGTATGATGACATACGTTGAATTAAACAACAAAATCTACAAATGGAGAGAAAATGAGCTATTATAAATTGGACAAAAATACTTATTTACTTTACTTTTGAAATCTCTATTTGTAAAAAGTTAAAATAAAATTAAAATACATCTGAAGTAATTGAGTGAAATGAAAGTATGCAAACAAGCTAATATGGAAACAAGTTTTTGGCAAAAATTTTGTTACAAGCTTTTATCGCTGATTGTACTTTTTTTTCCACAGGCAACTAATACTCATGGAGACAATTCTAAAAACCCCAAACACAAGGTTGGGTTAGGTTGCGTTGTGTTATCACAGAGTTCCTATGGCTATCTCCTGTCTCCATCATCAGATCAGCTTGATGGTACCATAATATTGCATTGTCACCCGTCTTACGTATGTATGCAAATTTTCAGCTTCATCGGAAACCGGGAAGTGGTTCAAATTTAAATTGCAAGATTTGTTCCATACATACACACATAGGGCAAGTTAAATACAAGCTTGTAAAAAAATGTGAAATTTGGTGCGAACGACTTTTATAACTAAACAATAAAAACAATAGTTTTTAGTTTTTAACCAACGAATAGCATTATAATTACGACGAACAGATATTCGAGATATGAGCAAAAAATTGATATGTCCGATGACCAAGAGGTACATTTAGTTACAAATTGTATTTCTCTGAAGGATTTTGAGATGAAATTGTGTTTCCATACTTTTAGCCTGGGATGTATCCTCTAGTCCCTGTCTTCCCCTATATTCATTTTGCATGTCGCGACCTCACCGGGTAATATCTTGTTATTTTCCGCGCGGTCAGCCGAACGTGGATAAAGCTATTATGCGGAGCAGCTCATGTGTGAAACTCTGCTTTTTCTTAGCAAAGGGAAACTTCAATTTCATGTAATATCACTACTTAATCTTATTATTAATATACTTTCGTATGTATCTCTCTCACTAACTTAAAGGTTAGCTGGAAGAGATCCCTTATGAGGATAAGTTCGCCTTCGTACACATTTACTGTATTCTTCCTGTTCCTGTGTTATGTACCTACTTGTTTTGTGCAATAAAGTGTTTACTACTACTACTAATTTGGCACTCTGTCCGTCTGTGTGTTACGCCTAAACTACTGAACCGATTAAGAAGTAACCTGGTGTAGAGATATTTCGAGTCCCGGTCACAGTGAAAAGAAGGTCACTTCTGTGGATAACATAATAAAATTTAACGACTCTGGTGCAGTAAGCTGCAGAGATAACTGACCCTCCTACAAAATGCAAATGCTTGATTTGTAGATGAAAATACAAAAATCTATGTGTGCCCTGATTTGAGGTGTTCCCTTAATCCTCATGCATCCCATCATCAGAACTAGATTTCAGAAAAATGGGATCAACTTGTAACTATACACTTTTGAACAATAATAGTAGATTGTTAACCATGGGATGAAATGGTGCCTTTCACCCGAGTTAAGCACTTTACTTTTAATTTCGAGTACGAGGAAAGTAAAATATATGTGCATGTAATAAAACACGGCCAAGTATACATTTCAGTAGTATTTCTTGAGGGTAGTTTCAATTCACAATTTAGGTAAAAATATCGTTATTTATGAAATGGGAAGTTAATTATCAGAATGGAAATAGTACAACGAATCCATTTTAAACCAAAAATTTTAATTGCCTATCGAAAAATGAAAAAAGAAGGTACTTAGAAAGTTAAATGCTCTAAAAACGTATTAATTTCTGCACACTTTTTAGAACAAAAATGACCCTCTTCCAGAGCATAAGCAGAAATGAAAAAAAAAACCAAATCGATTCACTCATGAGACAATACAAAAAAAAAACCTCCTTTTTGAAGTCGGTTAAAACATTATACAACAACCTTATTATATGGACCTTAATAACAATATAGTTTCTGGATAGTTCTCAAAGGACCTCAAACTCTCAAGACCGTCATAATGAAACTCCATGTTGTTTGTCAAACATTTCAACAAATAAGTTACGAACTTCGCCGTAGACGTGCTACGCTGCTACGAACTGCTACGAAACTCGTAGACCCTTGGTAGTTGAAAATTCAACTGTATTTTCTAGTGTTTAATGTATATACTTGAGTGGGTGGTCGCGTTTTCACTTGTTGGACTTTAGAAGCCAGGTATGCGATTGTTTCGATTGGTTTAATAAAGCAAATGCATTTCTACAGAGTGAAGCCGGTATGAGCAAATATTTACATATACACCGTGTTTTTTTTATTTCCGTTAATTTCAAGAGTGCATTCCTGGGCTTAGATTAAGTAACTTTCTCAAAGACACCAGTATTCTAATTAACTCCATTCCAGAGATAATCAAAATTTTATTTTTATCTTATAAGGCCCTTACTTATGCACTTGCCTTAGGGCCTGATTACATATTGATTAGTGTTTAGTATGACATTGATATATCATAATTTTTAATGTTTTGGTTTAATTAAATGTATTGCCCGTGTTACAACAATGCTATATGCAACATTTAATTACGTTTAATAATAAAAAAAAAAATTTTTTTTTTATATTAACTATGCCATTTAGTTTCCTTAAAATCATAACAGTAAAAATACCAAACCCCTGTTAACTTACACAGAAAATTAAAAGACACATATAACATATAATACATTTCAGAACAATATACAATTCATCACAAATTACAATTATTAACATCTAAAAATAAATAATTATCTACCCATACCCCTGAGTTAACGGAATTCAATAGATGCACGGTGTATACATATTAGAAAAAAAAATATCTGGGGACAATCTTATTTAGTTCGTCCTAGCCCCAAACTACATAAGCAAAGCTTCTATTATGGGTACAAGGCGACTAAATACATAAGTATTTAAATACATAGTAAACATCCCACTACCACCAGGAAATTAGACGATAAAGTAAAGAGAAATATGGGTATGGATGAATGCCATATAGGCAAAAGAATGTTAGGGATGAATGTTGATGGACGGAGGATGGTAGCCCAAAAAAACGATGGATGAATTGTGTGAAAGAGGATATGAGAAAGAAAGGAGTGAGTGCTGAGGTGACGAAGGATAGAGGAGAATGGAAGAGAAGAGCATGTTGTGCCGATGCCACATAACGTGGGATAAGGGCAGGCCCGCCACGCGAAACTTGTGACGGAAGATTATTATTATTTATTTTGATTCATTTATTGGTGAAATCGTTATAAGTATTATACGACATCAAAAGTAGTTACTAAAGCTAATTTTCTTCAAAAGAACAAACAAATTTCAATTAATAATACACAAAAAAACATACATTAAAAAATAGTTGCGAATGGCAAAGGTCAGTTGGATGGAGAAGAAATAAATGAAGAGGTTTTACGCATGGTAGGAGAGAAGAGGAGTTTGTTGAGAACTATAGGAAATAGAAGAGGAAAGATGCTTGGACACCTGTTACGACACGACGAATATATCAAGAACATAATTGAAGGGAGAGTGGAAGCAAGGAGACGGAGGGGGAGACCAAGGAGAACCTACATAGATCAAGTAAAGGAAAAACTCAACATCCTGTCGTATCAGTCTGTCAAGGAGATGGCAGAGGACCGACACACATGGAAATCGCTCCACCGACAAGAGTCTAACTCTTAAATATATGAAGATGATGAAAAAATACTTAAGGACTGAAAGAAAAAACTATCAATAAACGTTAAGTTTAAATAAAACTAAACCTAAACTAACCTAAAAAACTCAAACGTCAATCAACCCACTCCGTATCGCTCCCAACGCAAAGGTGCCCATCACGCTTGAACCGCAATGGACAACCTTTGCGCTAGGAACGACCTGGAGCGGGGATCGAGACCCCTCTCCTAAAAGCGCCGCTCCAGTTTCCCAAGAAAAGATTTTGCCTCCACGCACCAGCACCCTGACGTCTCCACAGCAAGGGGAACTAACAAGTAGCTTGCTAGCCCCGAGTACTTGACCTTCTTTAGGGACGCCGCCTGCTCAGCAGCAGCTCCTGCCGATCTCACGGTGCGGCTTAGGTGCTTGGCAGCGAACGTACGCAGGTGGCATCCCACAAAAGGCACTTACCCCTCTCCTATGGCACCAGAGTCAAACCGTCCGGTCTTTTACCATCCATCCATTTATAATAATTGTACAGCTATTATTATTATTATTATATAACAGGCCGATATGGTGGTCGCGCGGGATTTTACGTTTTCTAATCTCAATTACTTTAAAAATTATATTCTGTTTAAACAATTCCTTGACAGACCTCGGCTTTATAACTAGCTATTTTATACTGAGATGGTATACAAGGTAAGGATTGACAATTGAAAATAAAATGAAAATAGACATCGACATTAGACATGATTTTGTGATTTTTTCTATAAATCTAACCCAAATGTAAATGTTAATCTAACCTTTTATTGTGTTATTTATACTCTACTCTTACAAATATAGTGAAGTTTTCATGCAATTTTTTTCATGGCCTTGGCTCATGATTAAAACGTGTCTATTACATTAAAATAAATCAATATAAGAACTACAAATTTAATACTACAAAAAGAAAACCGGCCAAGTGCGAAACGGACTCTCACAGGAAGGGTTCCGTACCATTATCTATAAAACGGTCACCCATCCAAGTGCTGACCCCGCCCGACGTTGCATAGCTACGGTGATTGGATGATGATGATGAGGAAATATTTATTTTATTCTGTTTTTAAGTATTTGTTGTTATAGCGGCAACAGAAATACATAATCTCTAGAAATTTTAACTGGCTAACTATAACGGTTCATGAGATACAGCCTGGTGACATGCGGACGGACGGACAGCGGAGTCTCAGTAATAGGGTCCCGTTTGACCCTTTGGGTACGGAACCCTAATAAAAATGCTCATAAACTCATAACTTTAGACTAATTGTCGTCTAAGTTGGTGTTAAATCCCCTTTTTGATGCCAATTGCAGTATCTTTCATTAAATACATCGACAACATAAAGGACGAATAGGAAATTAAGCTTTTAACACATAAAACGATAGACATTTTACAGGTGTCGGTGAAATATCAAAACAATACTCCGAATTTTCTGCTAAATGTGCCATGATTGGTGTTGTTAACCTATAGTTGAGTAGTTTTACGACAGTAAAAAAAAACAGACTGGATTAAAATCCATTGCTTTGGGTATTTAAATTTTTAAATCCCATTCCTTCATGTTTCTAAACTCACCACCGCACTTTTACGTACCGCGAATCTCCTGCACCTCCCACGCGTCAGTCGCTCGCGATGCCCCGTGCTGGCCGTACGCCCGCTCTGCACTGAACTTGACAACTTTGCGAACGAGTTTCGATCTATGGCAGGTTAGTTTAGAGGTAGATTATGGTATAGATAAATAATTGTGTTACATCCTTTTATTTTGTAACCAGTTCTACTTCTAGTTTTAGGGGGAATAGATAGATGCACATAAAATACGCAATAAGTTGCCAAAACATTATTATAATAGATAATTTAATTGAGTTTAAGAAATCCTGTACGGATTTTTGGTACAAAAAGCATACTATTTGGTAATAGAAGATTTACCGTACACATTTTGAATTTAAGTCATTTTAGTTTAGTTTTAAGTACCTACACTCTTTTTATTGTTTGACATTTCACATATTATTTTCCTCTGACATAGGTTATAATTAATGCATGCTCCATCTCTTTTTTTGTTTTTAGTGAAACATAAATCTTTGTATAAGAGCTACATTTGATCTATGTTTAGAAATAAACATTATTTGATTTGATTTTGAATTAATCTGCAATTCTTAAGCATAGAGAAGTTCCCGTCAAAAATGTTTGTGATAGTGATAGGTACACACTTTTATTGCCAATTTGACTTTTTCTCCTTTTCATGTCTATCTACGTTTTCCCATCGAAGATTTCCTTTGGCTACCTTTCGACTGCATCTTCAGGTCAGGTCCATGATAGCATATTATTGCGTCGTCGTCGAAAAAACGTCTGCAGAATTTTAGCTCAATCAGACACCGTGATTTGGTTCAAATTTTAATGTCATACATTGAATCACATATTATATAATATATAACATATCAACAAATAAATATACGCCGTGAAGTTAACTAAAAGTGTATAATAAGTAAGCTTAAAGTGTTCACTCTATACATAAGTTTTAAGCGCAATTTGTGAAAACTTATTAAAAAAAAATTAAAAAATTAAAAAAAAAAAAAAAATATAAAAAATATAAATTTAAATTTAAATATAAATTTAAATTTAAATTTAAAATTTAAATTATTATTTAAATTGTTTTATTTAAGTTTTTTTTTCAAAAATTTCAGTTTTGAGACAACTTTACTTTAGTATTCGCCGAATTCTCACAAATCCAAACCCAATTAAGTTGCGTTGTTTTATCACAGAGTTCCCATGGCCACCTCCTGTCTCCATCATCAGATCAGCTCGATGATACCGTAATACTGCATTGTCACCCAATTTGCATACGTGTGCAAATCTTCAGCTTCATCGGAAACTGGGAAGTGGGTCAAATTTTACTTGCAAGAGTTGACCCGTACAAACATACATTGCAAGTTAAAAAAAGCTTGTAAAAGTATTCAAATGAGTTTCAAACTTATTGTAAGTATACAATTTATTAAGTAAGGAAACTGAGTCAAAATAACCTAAACTAAACTTTTTTTTAAATTTATAGCAAACATAAAATAAAATAAACATGAAATTATTTTCATATACTTTACAAATAAATATATTGATAAAAGCAGAGTGGCATAATAGTTATTTATTTTAAAAGGGAGCAAAGTCGACGATTAAACATAGTTTGCTCCCGAGTGAAACATAAAATGTAACTCTACACAAATGCGAGGAAAGCATTAACTGTTTATTTAAATTCAAACCCAAAACATACCTAAACAATAATAAACTTAGATTTTTTTTAACTTCTAATGAAAACTACCTACAAAACTAGGTAATTATTTACCTAAAAAAACATGGGACCCAGTCCAATATGTTTATTTTAAGCTAGATTAAATTTTAACTTTTAAAACCCGACGAAAAACGCAATAATGTCATCATTAACTATTGAAATCGGAATTTGTCTTGATTATTTCCATTATTTCAATTAAATACCAAGCCGCAACCACACACCACATCTCTTGAATGCAGCTTTTCGTATTTCAGTCCGATAATGGGTGCTTTTATAGTTGACATCGGAAACTAGCTGATACCTTGTATGTATACACTTTATTACACATAAACAGCGGCGGTATCATGGTTCCATTTTTATCATTTGTCACTATGCCCGTCACTTTCGCGCTTACATACTTGTTAGAACGTGACAGGTATAGTGACAAATGATAAAGAGTCGACCATAAAACGGACAAAACAAAATACAAAGTATGGTAAACGTTTTTAATACTATTCTTTCAATTGTTTTTGTTTGTACCAGTTTGGTTCCGGTTGTAAATTGCTTGTGATTGTAAAAGTTAACAAATATTATCTTTCTTTTATTCAATTACTGTAATTTTTATGTTATTTTTTTTCCTTGTTTTGTAACGTCATTGTACTGTAAAACATTGAACCGAAAGAGAACCTCTTCCTTTTGAAAAGTCGGTTAATAAATAAATGTTTGTCACATAGGTACTCTTCCGTTGACAATGTCATTTCATGCGTTAATTTTAATATGACAAAAAATGAATCTTGGCAACTTCGCAAGCGGGATATTTAATTTTTAAAATTGGTCAAATCTGAAAAACCAGAAACATAATACTTTAGCTAAACTTACGCCTTACGCTATTGTAATACCAAGGCATCTTTAGTATAATAGCTGACCGAAGCGTTAGCGAAGGTCTTCGTTTTACCTCGAGCATTTCGCTTTCGTATGTCCGGATATTCTTCTACAGGTCGCAATTCATAACGGATTCTCGTGAAATTTTGTGACCAGATTCTATGATTAAATATAATCGAAGTGAAGACTTCTTTAGCGGCGCTGTGCACTTTTTGTGATGGGGAAAAATGTTAAACTCACGACAGGTCACGTGACCGACAGATTCGTCAGATTGAAAATTCGTAAGACGGATGCGTGACCTGATCGAAAAACTGTTACAATGTCATTGAAGCCAGTAGACCGCCGGCGCGGCGTAGGAGAGGAAGTATTGTATTTTACCCCATAAATGATAGTACTTTTATACATTAGTGCATAATATTATTCCCTAACCATTCAAAAATATCAAAAATGCACAACGTTAATATTCAAGTTTTCACTTCTGCCGGCACTTCCGGAGTGCAACCCGTTGTTTTTTTTCGTCGATCCAGTTTTTAATTTTTTTTCAAAATGCGGAATTTGGCATAAAATACTTAAACACCAATAGCGTCTATGGTGCTTGACCATTGTGAGTTTACTGTGATAACGACCCAACGAAGTATTATTATTTTTTTCACTTTTTAGAAAATGTACAGTCAAGTGTAAAAATATGGGTGTACACATCTTACTCAAAAATATGTCCCATAGCATCTTATTCCAGTGTAATAAGAGCGTAAATATGGTACATATTTATGGGACGATTCTCTCGATCGATATTTTTCCAGCTGACTGTACTAAGCTTAACGCGAGGTCTACAGCTCGCAGAGCGACTAGAGTCAAACCAAGATAAACTTGGTAGCGATTTTGATAGACAGTGCAAGTGTTATTCTAAACGTCAAACATCGAAATTATGATGTTTACTTAACACTTGCACAGGCTGGGTTCAAGCTATCTAATCGCTGCAAACTTAGCTTGGTCTGAGTCTAGTTGTACAGGCATGTTGTGTTTGTACGCACATAGATACTAACATGATTTCCGTACGATGTCGTGTTCGCCCTGGTCGCCCTGGGCTCTGCATTGCATTGCACTTGCTTCTGATTAGTATGCACCGTCTGTCGGCCTTAGCCTCCGAGCATCCGTTTCTAATGGCGATTAAGTGCCCTTGGCAATGGCTAAGTTTAGCCCTAAAACATACATACAGGGTGTGATCGTTAGGTTTTTACATGCGATTATTCTGTAAATATAACAGATATCAATAAAATCTAAACTGACATCAAAAGTACGTTATCCAATGAGTAAACCTATATTTATCACTTTTTAAACTTCTAACGATTACGCCCTGTATGTATTTGAAGCTTTGAGTTTGTTTAATTTCTAAAAAACTTTAAATTTATTCAGTTATCGTGTTTCTCGCGATTTCCCACTTTTTGCCACATTCAATGGAGCCTAGGGTCCGCTTGGTAACTTATCCCGAGAATTGGTGTAGGTATCAGTTCATACGAAAGCCTCACCTCAGGGGAAAAACTATATTAGGATTAGTCCGGTTTCCTCACGATGTTTTGTTTCACTGAAAAGCGACTGGTAAATATCAAATGATATATTATTGTATATAAGTTCCAATGAAATAACTCATTGAACCCCAACCTCCGGATTTACGCTAGGCTATAATTTTTTTAAATGTAAAATAGCTGAGAGACCGAGCTTTGCTTGGAAAACTTATAAAAAGACAAAAATGTGCATTTCCCAGAGATATGATTTTTCGCCCCCGAAAACCCCTATATAGCAAACTTCATCGAAATCGTTAGAGCGTCGGAAAATACTACAAGTTTTGTCAGTGTAACTTATATGTATGTATAATTTACTTGAAATTAAAATCACGATTTTAGAAATTCAATTATTTTCATTACTGAATGCACTATAGGGACCGTGCGCGTTGGAGGATCTGCCATCTTGTGGCCTGAATCGGAACAATAAACATGTACATTCACACGTCACGTGTTTTCTTGTGCATAGTAGGTTCTGCCATCTTGTGGGCTACATCGGAACAGTAAACATCACATTTACGCCTCGCGCCAAAAATCTGACGGCTCCTGTGCTGCCTCCTACAGTTCATGCACGTTCCCTATAGGGATGAATCACGCACAGTCCGGGTCGGGGCCGAGCCGCCCGACACTTCAATTTCTATTGAAAGCCTCAAGTGATCACCAATCACCCGTCATATTTAGACATACCTATATCTACTGACAGACATTAAAGTTATAAAGGAAAGTCGCAAAATTTATCAGTACCTAAATAAATAAATACTTTTTTCCGCCAAGACGTAAAAATAAATAATGTGTCGTGTGCAGAAAACACCCACAGACACCCATTCAATTTTTTTCGCCGAGTTTGACCAAAAGTCATGTGCCAGATGCGTTATAACATTGTACATAATTAATATACACAGTGGTGTATACTATAACTAGCTTAAATCTAAAACAGGCCCTTGAGGCATTGAACCAAGAATGCTGATGTTATTTCCTAGTTGTATCGCAATGCTGATACGTTGTGCAAGGAAGCCGCCAGCTCCTCGGTCACCATTTTCGTCTACTAGACGCTTCGCGATTTGTGCAAAAAACTTGTGCGCCCTGGGACCCCATGGACCTAGAGTTTCAATTGGACCTATTGTAAATTACTAAAAAATATCATGGTTATTTGTTTATACTCTATTATCTTTAAAATATTTAGCATTCGCTAGTATTTAATTTAATCTTATAAATACCGACGACCTCGCATCGCAAAACTTTTTAACAATTTCTCTTACAAAGAATGTTAAAACATAACAAGAAAACTTGAATAAAGTTCTGTGTTACGTTTAAGTGTTCTGTAGGTAGTCAACAAGGAAAACGCCGAGAAGAAATCGGCTAACTAAACGTTTTCTGAGAGAGATCGCTTTTATCGGTAATTACCATTACCACTGCTTGAGTTGCTGTATTATCTCAATAAGGTTGTTTCCAATTTTTTGAAACGCTTGTAATACGTTCAAAATTAACCAAACGTTGTTATAAAATTCAACTTTTACCCTAAAAACGGCTTAAAATATGTTAAATGAACAAAATATCCTTTGATAGATGCTTTCACGCCCAAAACGCTCTTTGAAAATTGTGTGACGTCACAGTTTACGGTTTGATACATAACTACACGCACACGTAACACCAAAGTCCGTTCACACACATTTACCTATATGCACACATACAGTTACCCACCACCAAAATGGCTACGGCTTGAGTATTAAATTTTGTACTGAGAACAGACAACGCCCCCCTTGGTTGATCGAACTGTCAAATCGAGAGTTGTGAAGTATCACCATTCTTAGTGCCCGTAAGGCCCGTCCTTAGATATATGGCAATGCGATTAGTAGTGTTTTGGAACCCTAATTAGTGTCGATTTGGATAGCACAAGAGGCCTCCCATTTGCAGAATATGACCTTAGTAGACTTATCAAAAATTCATACTGCTTGACCAAAATTTACGGCTTGAGAGGAAAGGGGACGGTCTCTTGTTCATAAAAACGTAGCCCCCATTTTCCTCTCTGGATATTGACATTGTGTAAACTATTTTTACATAACTTGATGTATATAAAAAAAGTGTTCGTCAAAAAACCTTAGACAGGTGGCGCTACAATACCTAGAACACTTAAAAAAAAAACAAATCATAAACAACGCATTTCACTCCGTCAATTATTAGCTACTCTAGCGCTACTCTGGAGAAATTTGGAACTATTATTTATAGCTAACAGCTGGACACTTTTGCAACAGTTCTGCCTATGGAGATTGTATTCCTTACCTCTACCTTCCATGGTCATCACCATCTAGTGAACGTCAATTAAAAACAAAGTTCACTATAACCTCAGCTATAGACAATGAATTTTAATTTTGACGTAAAAATAATAATTATGAAAAACTATTGTATTCAACGTTGTATAAGTAGTCCAAAAAATGCTCGTACCCCACCCCACTGTAGCCCACGCCACTCGCCTTTTTTGACACTTAGGTGACAGGTGACAGTAGGTACTTTAGAGTCAAATAAAAAAATGTTCGTGATAAATATGTTACCGGGACGTTAACTTTTATTATAATGTCTACAGTAGAGACCTTCTTTATAACTGTGTCTGACCCATAAATATTAGGAAGTATTCAATTAGACGTTTATCGTTCATTTGAATACCAAGGTTGGTAAATATACAGGTGTATATTTTATCTTAGTGTTAATGTGTTTCATTCGCTCGGGGTGGCTCCGGTTTTATTTGATTTGATACCTCAAAGGTCCATTAATCATTTCTGTTTGGACACAAATAATGGGATTTGAGGTTTTCATTTTGTAAATAATTTTCACATATTTACGCTTGGTGATTTTTTTTTCCACATTTTTTTAATTCGACCTTTATTTTTGTTCCACTGGGCAGGAGCGTTGGTGACTATGACTAGGCGGTAAGGCCTGTGTCTTGCAATCCGAAGGCCGCGGGTTCGAACCCCAGTTTATACGAACGAGTTTCTCAAAACATTAACCTTTTGTCTGTAGACTGTTTGTTTGTTGATAAGGAACCTGGCCGAATTTTTAGTAATCTTTATTTGCACCTTTTTCAAAGAATATTTTTTTATTTCTCATGCTCTGAAAGGGAGTTGTTGTTCTAAGAAGTGTGCAGAAAATTATACGTTTCTGCACTAGAGCATTTTACTTTCGTCGTACTTTTTTTTTACGATAAGCTAATTTGATTTTAAATAGACTTGTTGTACAATTTCCATTCTGATAGTTAACTTCTCATTCCATAACTAACAAAACTTTTACCTAAATTGAGAATTGAAAGTACCCTCAAGAAATAGTATAAAAGTTTATACTTAGTCATAGTTTTCAAATGCATATGTATTTTATTTTCCTCGTATTCAAAATGAAAAGTTGAGTGTTTAACATGGGTGAAAGGCATCATATCAGTCTAGGACTATTGGCGACAGAAACTACCTTGACAGAAATGGATGCCTTTCATCCCTTGGTTAACAATCTACTATTTCTGCTCTACAGCAACCATGATAAACCCACGTGAAACCTTCCAATAGGCAGATCCGAGGTAATGACAATAATACACGTTGGTACAATATCATTGTCTTATTTTATTTACTTCAATATCAAACAATACTTTTTTAAGTTCAACTGTACAAGTCTAAAGTTAAACACGAACTGTTCGTCCCTTGACTTGAGTGATCTGTCGATACCCCCCGTCAGGGGGGTATGAGGGGCCGCTACCGCCTCACGGCTGCGGCGGCTGTTGCGGGTCGCTTCCCCACCGACTGGTGGGGTGGTCTTATGGCCGTCGTTTTGGGGACGGTGTGGGTAGCTGGTGTAGGCCAGCTCTTCGCTACCGATCGTTATCCAACCCTACGGCCCCTAACCTGGTGATACCGTTTGAGCGGGGCCAGGTTATGGAGCCGCGGTAAAGGCGACCGGCAGCTTAGCTGGCGAACCTGTTCGTCCCAAGCTGGATCATCGCATTTTATAACCTCAGGTAGCACTCCCAACTGGTTTTACTTGAATCGAATGTACCCTCAATACTGACCTATAGTGGAACAATAATCATTTATTGGAATAGAAGGTGGGCGAGTTGTT
Organism: Cydia pomonella; assembly: GCF_033807575.1. Lineage (NCBI taxonomy): Eukaryota > Metazoa > Arthropoda > Insecta > Lepidoptera > Tortricidae > Cydia > Cydia pomonella. The sequence goes on from NC_084724.1 coordinate 7,380,786, forward strand.
TCACACGATATTTGACCACCGCATACATATAAACCTTTGAAGAGTAACCTGCGTATTACGAGTGTATTTGACCAGACACAATGAAGTAGACGGTTTGAGGTAAAATCAGTTTCCACAAAAGTATAAATATAATAGAATTTGGTATATTTAAATGTTAAGTACAAGGGAGCGCTTGATCGTGCCCTGCGTACAGTCAAAGTCAGACGTACTCCCGCGCTCTGATCCCTCTCGTCCAGCTAGGTAAGGGTGAGTGTAGACAGACCGTTTATTTGACAGAACTCGAAACTTCCTTGTACATCTGAAATGCTTCCAACCAATCATAGACCTAGTGTAATTTTTCACAAAGACAATTTGTCTCTGCCACGTTAGGATTGGCAATCGACAGGTTTACGACTATTTTATGAATTTATTCTCAACATTTTAACAGTTTTTTTTTTCAGCGATTTTCTAAAGAATGGGTACAGAGTGGTACAGATAAGGGGGCCTAGTTATGATATCCACAGAAAATATCTGCATAGCCATGGGTCAAAATTCTTTTCGTAGTCTTGTTTTTTGTTTCCAAGAAATGTGAGGGATCTGAGCTTTTTGTATGGGGTGTAATTTAGTTTAAATGTTTTCTACAGCTAGAAAGACATGCAATATAATAAAGAAGAAGATATGCATTTCGTGATTTTTCTCACTTAATGGTCTCATCGGAAGATCAGCGCTGGAAGCCACCAGCAACATGCTGAGATGAGGCCATTTCGTGGCACTTTATACTTCCTTTGTTTTTGTTATATCATGTAATTTAATGTGTCTCGTTTGTGTTTACGAATAAAAATTATTCTATTCTATTCTATTCCATTCAATAGAACTCGATTTTTTATTTATTTGATTAACGACTAAATACAAGCGTGGCAGAGTAGTCCGAAACAAGACACCGAAAAGAAAGTTGACCCAACTCATACAATAAAGTTTTCAAGCCGTCCGCTACACGTGGCGACAAACATAAATATTACAAGGGTAAATCGGACCATTCAAAGTGTCAAGGTTAAAAACCGAATCACCCGCATCGTCAAATTATATCTTTCAGATGCTTCTGTAGCGGAAACCGCAGACATATAGTTCAGTAGATATCGCAAGTGAAAAATTTCAATTCGATCGAATATTTAAACGGTTATTCCCACTAGTTACCACCAAGTTGTTACCAGTGCTAACTAATGGGATTTTTTCTACCTTTTAACAGTAGTAACTGGTGGGTTTTTCCCAGTAGTTACCACTAAACTTTTGTTAGAGTTAAATACTAATAATAACAGTATAAACAGTATTGTATAAATATATTATTTTGTTTCTCAGTAGCTAGTAAGCTAGTGGAAGCGCTGGTGGTCTAGCGGTAAGAGCGTGCGACTTGCAATCCGGAGGTCGCGGGTTCAAACCCCGGCTCGTACCAATGAGTTTTTCGGAATTTATGTACGAAACATCATTTGATATTTACCAGTCGCTTTTCGGTGAAGGAAAACATCGTGAGGAAACCGGACTAATCCCAACCAGGCCTAGTTTATCCTCTGGGTTGGAAGGTCAGATGGCAGTCGCTTTCGTAAAAACTAGTGCCTACGCCACATCTTGGGATTAGTTGTCAAGCGGACCCCAGGCTCCCATGAGCCGTTGGCAAAAATGCCGGGACAACGCGAGGAAGAAGGAGGAGGAGTAGCTAGCACTGGTCGTGACTAGTGAGAATAACCCATTTAAACCAGAGGTGAGTGTTATTCGGTTATAAAAACCCTTCACACGTTGAACGCTGGTGTAAAACAATTGGAATTCGGGATCAGAAACTTTGCCGTGTTTGCATACCGGTGTGGTCACTATTTCAAGGAAATAAATAAGTAATTGGTATAAATTATCGTGCAATATCAACTGAATTTTAGTAAAATATACACAGTCAGCAATACAAACACGCTTAGTTTTCACGCCAAGTGCCAAGTCATCTGCCAACTTAGTTTAAATTTAGCGTGGTCGGAATCTATGTGACGTCAATTTAGCGGCCGGCGTTCGCAGGCAGTACGTAAGCATACTAAAGAGTTACGTATTCGCGTGGTCTACTTTATTATATGTCTGTGGCGGAAACCCTATTAGGGAAGGTTGTGACATCCGCTCCCAGAGAACCACCGGCATTCATGCTGGTTACTTCTTTATGCCTGAAGGGTCAAACGATCACCTGCCCATGACTGTTTATCGCATAAACTCTTTTCACCTCACCTATTCGGAAAAGGGGTTTTTTTCCCTCCTAAGAGAGATCAAAGGGGTATTTTTATGTTCTAGGACACTGTTTTTTGTTTTTATTGCATACTATTTTATTAACTTAAATTATTTTGAAATATAACAATTTCCTTCTATGTCGGTGATGTGAAAAGCAGTATATGTATCATATGGTAGCAAAATTAATTATTATACACGGTGTAACACGAGGAACCCGAAAGATTTTAACCACGCACTTCTGAGGCCAAAAGGAAGCAATGTTATATGAGATTAGGTAAATTTCGCCATTTTTTATTTATTTATTTTTTATTTTTGTGAATGTATTACCGCCTTTTGTGAATGTATTATAGTAAACACCCCTATAGTGGAACAGGCACCAGTAATGGAATGGTATAGACAAATCCTGTAAAACAAGTATTTACCATTAGTTTTTAATCGCTGGCAACATTTTACAATAAACAACAACCTAAGTTTAATTTTTCATTGATATTTGTTATTTTGAAAATGAATGGCGCCATACATTCCATGATTGGAGCAAAAAAACACAGTTTTAATTGGATAATAACATTGAAACCAATTGCAGTAGCTTTCATTAAATACATAAAGGACGAATTGGGAATTGCACATTCAACTTTTAAAGCGTAAAGCGGTAAAATTTTTACAGGTGTCGGTGAAATATCAAAAACACTCCAAATTCTCTCTTATATGTTCCATGACTCTAATAGCCGAACTGTCGGGCTTCTTCTATTTTTTCTACGTCTGCGTACCTAACACTTCATGTAATTCACCTTATTCAGGTCTAGATTGCTTTTACTTTCTTAAGAGCTTTCTCTCGTCTGATTGCGGTAAATGTGTTTGTATCGGTAGATTGCGAAATGCACCTTGGGACATCAAGATTTGATTGTCTGGAATGACCTTTATAGGCTAAAATACACTAGTAGTATGGAGTTTAGAAAAAGGAGCAAAAACTCTATGGATGAAAAATGAATAGGCTGGTATTTTAGTTGCCCCTCCCCATTCAATCTGTATATTATTATACCTCTAAGGTTCATTTGATCCATGAGCCTACCTAGCGCCACCGGAGAGATAAGGAACTATTATTCAAAGCTGAAAGCTTTGTAACAGTTCTGCCTATTGAAATCTCATATGGTAGAACTGTTGCAAAAGTGTCCAGTTGTAAGCTATAAATAATAGTTCCAAATCTCTCCAGAGTAGCGCTAGAGTAGCTAAGAACCTAGGCGTTATTGACGGAGTGAAGTGCGCTGTCTATGATTTTATTTTATTTTCAAGTATTCTAGGTATTGTAGCGCCATCTATTCAAGGTTTTTTGATGACACTTTTAGGTACATAGAGATTTCATTTTTAAGTTCTGCCATAAGAGATTGCCGTCCGTCAAACTGAAATCATTCGCTAACGTCTGCAAGACTCTGTGTAACTTATTTTCTATACTTACATCTCGCTCGAACTAATTATGTTCAACAAATGAGTCTAATTGCATGTATTTAATAAGTTTTAGATTTATGAAGGGTTTAAGTGGTTCCATGCTCTTTAGGTTGTTTTTACTTTCGCAAGAACTTTCTCTCGTACCGATTGCGTTAAATGTGTTTGTATCGGTCGATTGCGGAGTGCACCTAGGGACATCGGTGATTTGATTGTACGTCTGGAATGACCTTTCATCGGCTGAAGCACACCAGATGCGCAACTGGGCCATTTTATTTAAAGTACTACACTTTTTTTTAATTTGTTTTTTTTTTTTGTTATTTCTAGGCAGAATCACAAGTTCTTTCGATCCTAACGATCGAAATGTGCGGCCGCACATTCGGGAAGAATACCTATTCGTAGAATCACGAATATTTTCCGAATCCCTGTGCATGTCTGGCCGCACCATAATGGAAGTAGAAATATATTGTCGACGCATTTTTGAACCCTTTGTACTCGTATACTCTAATTTGACAACCGGTCTGGCCTAGTGGGTAGTGACCTTGCCTATGAAGCCGATGGTCCTGGGTTCGAATCCCGGTAAGGGCATTTATTTGTGTGTTGAGCACAAATATTTGTTTCTGAGTCATGGGTGTTTTCTATTTAAGTATTTATAAATATTTATATATTATATATATCGTTGTCTAAGTAGCCACAACGCAAGCGTTAATGAGCTTACTGTGAGACTTAGTCAATTTGTGTATTTTATTTTATTTATTTACCTATTTAGGTACTATTTGTTTTAATTTTATAAATAGGTATTTTCATGACCACAGCCGCTAGTCAATCGATTTCGCCTCAAAGTATTTATTTCGCAATCTACCGCTCAATACTTCCGATGAGGGCGATGTATAATATCCGGTCCTTTCGAAATTCGCGGCTTTTTCGCATTTCGCTAGTTCGCGTTTGACATCGAAAGCGATTTCGCCATTGATTTAGCGATATCAAAGGGTTCTGCTGCAGACGTTGGGGGGATAATGTGTTTTTAATATATTTTGATGACACGATATACTTTTAGGTTTAAATAAATATTATGGGAAGATCTTGCACAAATCCACCTAGTTCAAGAGTAAACTCAATAAGGCTTATGTAATGTTGTGGGTGCTAGACGACGTTTATATGTATCATAAATATGTCGGTTTAAAGATATATGGATAAATACTTAAATACATTCTGGAAAGGCCTTAGAAAAGTAATAAATATAAGAGCCTCGATAGAGAGTACCGTTTTGTACCATTTGGTGTTGAAACTCTAGGTCCATGGGGTCCCAGCGCGCACAAGTTTTTTGCAGAAATCGCGAAGTGTCTGGTTGACGTTACTGGTGACCGAAGAGCTGGCGGCTTGCTTACACAACGTATCAGTATTGCGATACAACGAGGAAATGCCTCAAGGGCCTATTTAAGATTTAAGCTAGCTTTAATAATTCTCTGTATATATCCATTGTGTATACTGTTATTGTAAATAAAATTAAATGAAATGTTGAAACACATTCTCAAATAAACATTTCTCATTCAAAACCGTCACTTGATAGTCAAATTCTACCAGCCCCTCATTAGGAAACTACTCAAATTTTCCACAGAATTACATAGACTCTCGTGGATAAAATGCAATTTTCTCGTCAGTCTTTAAAGAATAAAGAGAGCCTTCACGAGCTCGGGTGGTAAAAAAAAATTCATTTATAGGTGTGCACAAAAAATTAAACTTAATATTTCTCACCCTAAACATGTTACAGGTACTTTTTCCATTCGGTCAAGGGTGAAAAAATATGTAAAAACGATTTCCGCGACCGTAAATATTTTATACGCAAGGATCTTGCATGAATTTATATTTTACGAGTGAACCTACTCGAACATACTCCGATCTTGCATCGAGGGTGAAATAAAATGAATCGCCCATACAGCTCCACAATAAAAATATTAAGAGGAAAGGGGATGAACGCGGACGATCATTACTCTATAAAAACTTAGTCCCCATTTTCCTCACTAGATATTAACTCATAGAAAATATTTTTATACAATTTGCTTTGATGTATATTAACGTTAAAATTCCATAGTCAACTAGGAACCCTTATAGTTTCGCCATGTCCGTCTGTCTGTCTGTTCGAGTCTTTGCTCCGTGATCGTTACTGCTAGAAAGCTGAAATTTGACATGGATATATAAATCTCTCAATCCGAAAAAGTTGTTAAAAAAAAATGTTTAGGGTACCTCATACAAAATGGAAATTTTCTTAGTATCTTGAAAATACATTTTTTGATAAAGTTATTAGTTTGCGGAAATAATCGCTCCGAAAGAAAAAAATACGCCTCCCCCTAACTTTTGAACCGTGGGTCCATAAAAGACATGAAAAAAGTCATGTAAGTAAAGCTTAATAAATACTTTCAATGGAAACTATTACCTACTAATATTGCCACCATTGGTGCCAACTGTACAAAGTGTAAATAGCTAGTATTTTAACATAACAGACTGGCGATCACGTGGACTTGTCACTCGGCAGTACTCGGCACTCAAGAACAGAACTGTACCTAGGCTGCCTGTCGCGCTCAGCCTAACTGTGGAATGAACTGCCGTCTGCGGTATTTCCGGACCGATGCGACCTTCACACCTTCCAGAAAACAACCTTTAATTCCTAGAAAACAAAGTCAAATGAATACAGCTTGTGTTTTAAAAATAACCACACACACAAACAAGAAAGAGAAGTAAATTTTAGTGCTATGAAAGGATTTTAATAGTTATTTGTGCAACAAGAGAGGAAAGTTGGTTTTTCTTGCCAGTGTTCACTCAAAAACACGAGATTTAAAATAACTTTGCTCTCGTGTGACACATACAACTTTTCACGTCAATGGTGAGAACATATTAAAGGTTAAAAAAATTCTACATCAAGTAAAGTTAACCACATTTATTTACATTCATGAATGAAAAGCATCATCATTATGACGAAAGCTTGTCTCACTCCCTGGAGTGAGGAAAGTCGCACTTTCGGCACTCTCCGGAGTGACGAAAGTAGCCTTTGTTCGAGCTGCTGAGGTGAAAAGATAATTTTAGTTTTGTCTTAACTATCAGAGCGAAGTTAATTTTAGTAAATTTTTCGTGCGGCAATGTACGGTGGTAAGCAGTCTTCGTAGCCTATGTACGCCTGCAACTCCTGAGGAGTTACATGCGCGTTGCCGCCCCTAACCCTAAATAATAGAATTGGCGTTTAGTAGCAAATGTAGTAACTTAATTTAAGCTCAGGAATGCAGTCTTGAAATTATAGGACTTAAAAACAACATCGTGTAACTTAAATGAAGCTTAAATGTAACAATGACGTAACAGGTTCCCTATGGATTAGTGTAGTTGGAATGAATCAACTAGTGGGCGAATTAAAAACAAATTAAGGTGGAAACTAATTGCTGACAGGGCTTCAAGTTATTATGAAAATTACGATTCGGAGAAAAATGGAGTAGAAAGGACATTTGTAAGGTTTTACGTGATGTTTTTGCACACGGTAGAATGAGACCGGGAGCCCAATTGAGATGTTTGATCTATTGGAGCGTACTCCCATCTTAAATGCCGGCAACGTACATACTTACAACCCCTCTGGTGTTGCGCGGGTGTCCATGGACAGCGGTAATCGCTTACCATCTTGTGATCAGTCTGCTTGTTTGCCTCCTATATCACAAAAAAAAAACTTTTTTAATTTATTTATTGAGAAACAAACAGTTTTAAAATAAACATATGAGCAACTTAGCTAACAGCTACACATTGATTTCGTTACAGACTTATAGTTCCCTAATTTAAAAATATCGATGTACAATTGAACAATAGTTATTTGTACAACAAGAGAGCAAAGTTTGATATTTCTTCGAGTGCTTATTTTGAGTCCCGTGCAAGCGAAAGATTCTATAATAGATTCACGAGCGTAGCGAGTGAATCTAATTTAGAATCTTGAGCGTAGTAAGGGACTCAAAAGCGCACGAGATGTAAATAACTTTGATCTCGTGTAGTACACAAAAATTTTCACGTCAGTCAGCCATCAAAAAATACAACCTGAAAAAATGTAATCCAGACGGACCGATCACTATTTCACTCATGTTTTCTGAAGGTATTTTAACAATTAACTATAATTACCGCAATAAAACAAAACGAAAGAAATTTCAATAAAATAATACGAAAATAATGAATTAACGAACATCAATTGACAGTTCAATCGACAACTTTCTTTTGTAAAAAAAACTATAAGATCCGGTCCGAATTGCGGATACTACTATTTGTCAACTATAGTAGAGATCGTTAAAAGTAGTTAAGTAGAATTATTTACTGCGTAACAATTGCGTAAATTTGTATAAGTTCACTGTTTTGATTGTAGAATAAAATACGTAAAATATGGTGTTTTTATTACATTTTAAACTTTTATTTCATTAATTAATTATTACGAATGAAGACTCGTAGGGTGTTTTGGAACGATGCGGTCTGACTTATTTCGGGGGTATATTATAAATCGTCAATATATCGTTGAATTACGTATGCACTTTTTTGTCTCATTCTTTTTGCTAATGACGTGAAAGGGATAAAGACAATAGAATCCAAATATTTCGAACTTGTATTAGGCCCCGCACGTTGAAATGACATTCGAATCTAAAGGTCACTTGAATGTTATTTTGTCTCACTCGGTGAGCAAAATGCGATTTTGCTCACTGTTTTTAAGCAGCAAATTACCCTTGTTCGAGCTGCTGACGTGAAAAAATAATACCTAGTGTAAAGTGTACGTAACAAAAGCATAAATACAACCTGAAAAAATTTAATCCTGACCGACGGATCACTATTTCACTCATGTTTTCTGAAGGTATTCTAACAATTAACTTTAATTACCGCAATAAAACAAAACGAAAGAAATTTCAATAAAATAATACGAAAATAATGAATTAACGAACATCGATTGACAGTTCAATCGACAACTTTTTTTGTTAAAAAAAAAACTTTGTAAGATACGGTCCGAATTGCGGATACTACTATTTGTCAACTATAGTAGAGATCGTTAAAAGTAGTTAAGTAGAATTATTTACTGCGTAACAATTGCGTAAATTTGTATAAGTTCATTGTTTTGATTGTATAATAAAATACGTAAAATATGGTGTTTTTATTAAATTTTAAACTTTTATTTCATTAATTCATTATTACGAATGAAGACTCGTAGGGTGTTTTGGAACGATGCGGTCGATTACTTTCTTTTTGTTAAAACTTATAACAAATTAAAATATCAAAACATACCATCCGCGGTCTCGAGCACGCACATCCATCTTTGCTCACGCTTACGCTCAGGCGCTCAGTAAGAGTGAGGGAAGAATACACCCCTACCCGTAGGTTTTATTAGCCTAGCCCGTAGGTAGCCTTAATAAGAATCCACCTCCCCGTATGTAGCGGGTGTCGTGGAATAGAAAAGAAAATATGTCATGATTTGCGCCGAATGGATTAAGGTTAGAATATTAATCTACTGGCCTGTGAGGGTAGTAAACAATAATGGCCCATTTCGATAACAGCTGGCCACAATATGAAAGCAAAGAGAGGTTATAAAATGTCCATGACATCGATATCTCTAATAACTATTGACAGTTATTATTCTGATTGCCTCTAACCAGCGCAGCGGCTTGATGTATTATCCTGGCCGCCACTAAATATACTTGAAATCGGAATTCATCTCATTTATTCGTTATATTCGTGACAGTGGCTGTATTTCGTACGGATACTATGGTCGCCGTTTTATATCAGACGATTGAAATGAGGTTGATGTTCCAAGAAAAAAAAAAACGGCATTTTCAAATAAGCGAAGCTTTCGTACCTATCTATTTGTATACACTGTGTGTGTACTGTAACTCGCCGATTAAACGTATACATTACATTAATAGATTCTTTTAATCTAGAACATAATATTTATATAAAATTAATCGAATAAAACTTTCGCTTATCTCTCACTAGATCTCAGACCGCTCAGTGAGATCATGAAAGTAAAGAAAAAGGATTAAATGACCCATGTTAACTAAATATAAAACATTTCTCAATATCTTTATTCGATTAAATTTTAATTGGACATGTCTTTTATGTAATTTTGAGAACAGAGAGATATATTTAAAACAAGATGATCGAAATGTTCATGATTTCGGTAAAATTTGTTAATTAATTTTTCATAATTTCTTCACTTTAAAATGTGTATATTTTTAAATGCTTTTATTAATTAAAGTAAGTAAGTAATATTTACCTTTCCGCAATCTTTTTAATTTTATTATGTGTGTTGTATTGTTAAAGATTTTACTACACGGAAGACGATGTGTGTGTGTGTGTGTGTGGGGGGGGGGGGGGGGGTTTAAGACTATGTGTGACCACGAGAACTCAAGGAGAAACCGACTCATCACAACCCGGTTCACTTTCTTTGTTTTTCCTATATATATAACGCACTTGCAACCCTGGTGCATTCGTCTGCTCGTTTGCCTGCTCATAAGAAACATATAGATTTCCTTTGTTACAAAAAAATGCTAGCTTCGCCTTAACACCTTCGTCTATGCGTCCAATGATGGCGTTCCTTGCGTCACTCACTCAGTTATCTCCTAATACCCAACCACACAACTTACAGGTACAAAAAATATTCGAAAATCGCGATTTTTTTTAATTTGAAATGGGACTATACTCTTCTCTTGAATGTCTGAAGGTTGTTTCGGTCCGGAAATACCGCATCCGACAATATTCGGAAAGAAGTTTCTGGAGAATCCCCATCCATGTGAAGAGGTAAAGTTGTGGTTCAAAATGTCTTCATAGTTCTTACCTAAGATCACACAGATAAGATTACTTCGAAAAATCACGCATGTCTGCGTGAGTTCCGAGGAGTGACTATAAGTATTGTAACCAACAATAAACTTTACTAGTACTTTTGTAGATACCAATAAACGTTGCAGAAAGGATTTTATGAAAAATACAAAATAAAACAAACCAATCGTGTATTATTTGTTTCCTTTAGATTCTTACGTAGGTAATACATGAAGGAGGTGGTCGGCCTATTCTTAATTTTACTTACCTACGTAGGGGTGGAAGAAGGTAAAAACTGGCTGAAATCGTCTTGCGTAACAAATGGCTGTTACAAAAATGTAGAAAAGATATACATTTGAGATAGAGTTAAAAAGTAAATCACGATAAATTATAAATGCTATTGTAATCATCTAGATACATCACTCGCTGTTAACTAATAAAAAATCTTAATCTTATTCAGTTCACTTCCTTAGCAAAGATATTACACATAACATATATTTATACACCTATCTACAGCTACGACGTACGGTTCGAAGTGGACCTAAGGGGTGCAGTGTGATAACGGCCGTAAGTTAGGGCCATGCTACATTAACCACGGCTGACGGGGCTAAGGCTGCTGTTCATGAGCATAGCTCGGACAGATGTGCGCAAAACAGTGTGTTTTTTAATGAATTTCTATTGTGGCAACCCACAAAAGTTTGCGCCTTTTCAATAGAACTAACTAATCTACAATATTTTGAACAAAATATGTATTGTCTGAGAATTGATATTTTATTTTTTTGTTGTTTGGTAAACATTTATTATGTTACTAAAATTGTTCGAACGATTGATCAAGCAAATTTTTTAAGCAGTGTTTATATAGAAATTATTCTTTGTTAAATGCAGTTCTCCCCACCCCCTAAAAATAAAACTTGTAACTAAATGTATGCACCTCCCCCTCCTGCCACAGTGACAGTATGAAAGTCGTATCGTTATATTTTGCCACTTTTACAAGGTTCAAGTGGCACAAAAAAAAATCTACGACTATCCAAGTCACCCGCGTACCGTGAATGGCGGCCCTAAGGCCGGCGCTTAGCGGGCGTTTGTCGGATAATGAACAGCCCTGTCAAATTAGTCGTCTTGCGCTCACCGCTGTTCTTATCGTCTACGCGAGTGCGTAGCTAACTAGCGAGAATTGGGTCTCTATTTCTTTTTTTTATATTATAGGAACATTATTATAGGAATATTATTTTTCTCACTGCACCCACATTCAAGCATTTCTGTTTTGCCCTATGGTTCACTGGTAGAGAATGCCTTAAGACCTTAAGTCCACCATTTGTACTTATTTTTATTGTGAAATAAAGTTTAAATAAAATAATAAGTAAAATAAATACGAGTATAGGACATTATTACACAAATTGACTAAGTCTCACGGTAAGCTCAATAAGGCTTGTGTAGAGGGTACTTAGACAACGATATATATATAATATACATATAAATATTTATAAATACTTAAATACATAGAAAATACCCATGACTCAGGAATAAATATCCGTGCTCATCACACAAATAAAAGCCCTTACCAGGATTTGAACCCGGGTCCATTGGCTTCATAGGTAGGGTCACTACCCACTAGGCCAGACAGGGCGTCGAAACGGGTCTCTATTGTTTCCCATAAAGTTTTAGATCATTATGTATTGTTTGTCCGCATTTTTGTTAGTCATAATTTGGTTTTTCTCAGAAACGCGTTACTTTTCAGGATTGGCATGAAACAAATCTAACCTAACCTATCTATAGGATATTATAAGCTTACGAAAATCCTGAAAGTTAACGGTTTCAGAATTATGACTAATGATAATCTGACTATCATATTTAAAGCATTTTCCACTCAAAGATTCTTATAGGAATATTTAAAATAAGCATTATTAATAATATATCATAACCTGAATACATTTGTGAAGAAATTCAAAGGATGTGAAATCCCCAATCCGCATTGGGCTAGCATGGGGACTATTGCCCAAGCCCTCTCGAGCATGAGAGGAGGCCTGTGCCAAGCAGTGGGACTTGTATTGACTGAATTATTATTTATTATTAATAATATATCACTTATTAATTAGACATGCAGAAGTCCAATGAAGCCTATGTCAATTAAGATCTTGACATGTTTTTTGACTGAATTTTGAAAGTGGAGAAATTACTTTCTTGGGTGAGACTTGAACTCACGGCCTCTGGATCGATACTCCAGCGCTCTGCCATCTGAGCCACCAAGACCTCATCCATAGGCAGCAAATTTTCCACCATATGGGTCTAGGGGACCCTACCTATGCTGCCTGCCTGCCTGCCTGTTTGCTGCCTATGGATGAGGTCTTGGTGGCTCAGATGGCAGAGCGCTGGAGTATCGATACGGAGGCCGTGAGTTCAAGTCTCACCCAAGACAGTAATTTTTCCACTTTTAAATTTATTCTAAGCTTAATAGCATCGTTCCCAGACGTTTCTGCTTGTTAATAATTAATTTATGTTTTGACTGTTTGCTAAATTGAAATTTCTGAGATGTTTTCCTGTAGTAATTGGCAACATCGGAGACTTTTCCTTAGTACAATGTTAGCCTATGCTCGGCACGCGCCTCAGAATAACATCTCAGATAAAGTCTTATACGTCCGCAGCCTCACTTGCTATGAAATCAGCGGCTCAGACATCTGATATAGCTCAGAATATTTACTTACTTTACTTATCTTTCTACAAATTACACGTGAACTTGTTACTGCGATGAGCAAAACCGCGCAAGAAAAACTTAAATACTGCCAAACATTTCTCCACAGTAGTACTTGTTTTATGATCGAGGACTAAGGTAATATTTTTATCCAACTGTGGGAAACCGAATAGAAATTGGACATACCCTGGATATAACTGGCCAAGTGAGTGTCGGGCCACACATAATAGAGGGTTCTGAACCTTTATATGACATGAAAAAACATACAAGCATAAGGATCGTAATGGCACTAATAAAAAGAGATTTTTTTTTTGTAAAAAACTCATAAATGGCTTAACCATATTTAAAACAATTTTCGTGGTAACTATATTTTCTCAAGCTTATTCAAAATTTTAATACACCCGCTTCAAAAGTTAAAGGAAAGACATATTTTTTGGATTTGTATTGGATATGGTTCAAAAGTATGTTAACTTCATTTTTACAAAAAAAAAACTTTTAGTGATACTTGTACAATAGTAGTTGATGTATAAAAACTAAAAAGTTATATTTGGGGTTGGTGCAATGGCTCCTATGAAACTCCATATAATATTGACCACCACTGACTATAATATGTATACATACATATATGTTGGTATCTTCGTTCAACACCGGGAAGGGAGTCGGTATTTGCACTATTTCCCCTCTGCCGAAGCACATGCCCAACTGGGCATAGCGCGATGCGTGTTGTGACTCGTCCGTACATAAAAAGAGATCGAAGTGTGCAAGATTTGTCTTCGACGTAAATATGTCATTTTTTATGTATGTGTCGTCATTACAGATTGGATTTTGTATGTAGTGAGTGAGAAGTGCGACTGTGTGCAAGTTTCCCTCCGCAAAAAATTACAGAACAATTTGTACGGCACGATATCGCTTGTGCTCCTCCCTTCCGACGTGTCGGAAGCCAGTGTTGCCGGTGTATGTTTGCGCAACGATTTTTACTGTAGCACCGATAATACTGAGTCGATTTCGACGAAATATCAGTCGATTCATTTTTGTATATAGCTCAAGTAAAATTGGATACTTAAATACATATTTAATCGATTCCGAAACAGACAGAAGAGTCGGACTCGCCCACCGAGAGTTCCGTACTTTTTACTATTTGTTGTTATAGCGGCAAGAGAAATACATCAGTGAAAATTTCAACTGTCTAGCTATCACAGTTCATGAGATACAGCCTGGTGATAGACGGACGGACGGACGGACAGCGGAGTCTTAGTAATAGGGTCCCGTTTTACCCTTTGGGTACGGACCCCTAAAAGAGATGAACGAATCCACCATAAACCAATTACATTTTATTCGTCCATTTTCAATACCTACTTATGCCTGTTAGTTCACTTTTAACGAAATTAAAAGAAAAACGCTTGCCCAACAAAAGTTTAATTTAATAAAGGTATTGGGAAACCTTTTAAAGTTATTTCATCGCTGTTGTTTACTTTCACGATCTCATTGTGCGGTTTGGAGATCCGACGGGAGATAAAAGAAACTTGGTTAGCTTTATTATCTTCTAAATGAAACAATGACCTATTTTGTTTGAGAACGGGACAAGTAGGTATTAGGTACACAATTTTAGGAGTGTTTGTCAAAACAGCACTAACCTTTCTTCGAAAGTCGGAATCCGCACAATGGATTCGGCCAGGGCACAATTCTTCCACGGATATGAAATTCACGAGGGTCGCGGAGCACCACACAAGCGTCTCAGTGCATGTTTCTTTTCGTCTGTGATCATAGATGTCAACTAATTAGAGGGCCACGGGGGCAGGTTGTAGGGAGGGGAGGGGAATCTGCATATATTATATGTGTCGGCGGCCGATCGTAACATCAGGCAGATCTGGATTTTCCAGGCATACTTATTGTGAAACGTGAAAATCTTAATTTGTTCCCTGAGTCGACGGAGCCCTGCTGCGGGGCTCCTATTTCTAAACAGTTTGCCCTGGACATCTGAAGCAATCTAATAAACCTATCCTACCTATCTATTAATGTGACTACCGTCAAAACGTTACACAGGAACATTACGATCTGCCTAATCATACGATCGGCCGCCGACGTATATTATAGATACTCTAACAAAATATAGACAGGATATTGAACATATTTTATCTTCTGTATTTATAAATAAAACAATCCCGTGAATTAGAAATCGACAGACAAAAATTCCTCAATCAAAGTATACATTTAAGGTAAAAAAGCGGCCAAGTGCGAGTCGGACTCGCCCATGAAGGGTTCCGTACCATTTATGACGTATTAAAAAAAACTACTTACTACCCAGCAAACATTTTTGGTGAAAATAACGATAAAATCACCTATTATAGGTCGCAAATCTGACAGTGACCAAAATGAGTTACCTCGAATCGACGTGGAATCCACCTGGATTTCACCAAAGTGGGGAAAAAAAGCACGTGCCGGCTACGTCGATTCCACGTAATTTTAGTAATTGTGACCTAATGGTTACTACATAGGTAATGTTTGCGACGTGGATTGGACGTCGCCACGACGTGTAATGTGGTTGCAATGTACAAAATTAGTAAGACTTACTATTTTTCAACATGATTTCAACGTGTTTTTTACCATTTAATTACCAAGAAAGGTTATTTTTTTATGAGATAGCATGAAGAGAAAGAGACAAATATATTACGAGAGTATTTTCTTTCCGCTCACAATCAAAATGTCTAACGAAAAATCAATCTTAAGTTTTGTAACGAGAATGGCGGCCATTACTTGGCGTAAAATAATTATCTAGGTCGATTACGCAGGAATTATACGATGAAATCTTGTGCGCTGAAAATTTTCTCGTGCAGTATGTTAGGTTTTTATTCAAAACTACTGATGGGCTTTCGAAATACTTAAGTATTAATTTTATTTAAGCTCATAAGTAGTATGTATTGCTTGTAATTGGGGATCGTAAATTTGTGTTCGGAGTTTGTAAATATATTAAATTGACTCTATTTTTTTTTTCGTATAAATGAAATTAAAAGTGCTGTTAGATTTTATTGTTCTAGGTATTACAACATACCAAAATTTTGCAATTTGCAATAACAAGACCTAATTATAACAAAACAAAATGTCGGCTCGACTAAAAAGTTAAGTTTACCTAAAAATACGACGTACTGGTATTTAAGGAAATTTTACGTAATATATACTCAATTCTTCGACCTAATGGTGCAGAGTTACCGTTTAAGGTCGAAGCGACCGCCATCACAACGTCGCTTTGACCGCGTACCGCGAGGCGAGCGCAATCGTATTCAGTATTTGTTTGACATCGCGGGCGTAGGCGGTGTGCTTACGACATAGACATATATATTACTTCGTAAAGACTGGCCTTACGAGCACTACGAATGGGGCTAATACATAGGTGTCAAAATCGCATTTAGTTACACCCCTGCACTCAGTCGTCTGGCGAATTGCGCAGTGGAAACGCGTCACGTATAGCCATTCCCAATTTAAAAAAAGCGGCCAAGTGCGAGTCGGACTCGCCCATGAAGGGTTCCGTACCATTTATGACGTATTAAAAAAACTACTTACTAGATCTCGTTCAAAACAATTTTCGGTGGAAGTTTGCATGGTATTGTATGTCATATATTTTTTTTAGATTTTTCGTTCTGTTATTTTAGAAGTTACAGGGGGGGGGGGGGGACACAATTTTTTTCACTTTGGAAGTGTCTCTCGCAGAAAACTATTCAGTTTAGAAAAAAATGATATTAGAAACCTAAATATCATTTTTGAAGACCTATCCATAGATACCCCACAAGTATGGGTTTGACGAAAAAAAAAAATTTTTTTTTTTAATTTTATGACGTATTGAAAAAAAACTACTGTCTAGATCTCGTTCAAACCAATTTTCGGTGGAAGTTTGCATGGCAATGTATATCATATATTTTTTTTAGATTTTTCATTCTGTTATTTTAGAAGTTACGGGGGGTGGGGGGGGACACACATTTTACCACTTTGGAAGTGTCTCTCGCGCAAACTATTCAGCTTAGAAAAAAATGATATTAGAAACCTCAATATCATATTTAAAGACCTATCCATAGATACCCCACACGTATGGGTTAGATGAAAAAAGATTTTTTGAGTTTCAGTTCTAAGTATGGGGAACCCCCAAAATTTATTGTTTTTTTTTCTATTTTTGTATAAACATCCTAATGCGGTTCATAGAATACATCTACTTACCAAGTTTGAACAGTATAGCTCTTATAGTAGTTATAGTTTCGGAAAAAAGTGGCGGTGACATAATCGGACAGACGGACGGACATGACGAATCTATAAGGGTTCCGTTGTTTGCCATTTGGCTACGGAACCCTAAAAATGCCTAATTGTCTTGTGAAATTCTGTAAAAACTATAACAGGTAAATCATATCAAATTTTGTTTCATATTGACCTTGCGCGGCGCGAGACGCGATGCGGCGGTACACAGACACATATTAAAGTAGACTGCACTCTCGCCTCCAAAAATCGAGCCTAGCGAGATAGTTCGAGGGAGACTTCTACTATTACCATATTTATTAAAATACATAAATGTCATTTTTATTGGTTAGGTAGGTTAGGCTAGTTTATTGACTCACGAATAGTCCTTCTAAATGTTGACATTTAGTGAAAATCAAGCTTCTTTGGTTATGAAGTATTTTGTATGTAATTAAAACATAATGTATTTATCAATCACATTTTAATATGTTTTAATTACCACTTATCCCTACTCAATATTCTTAAGTGAAGTTAATAAATAAATAAATAATTTCAGACCAAGTTGATCCATAGCTTGTTAGTTACAGAGTATCGTAATACTTAACTATCTATGTTAGTTGAACAATACAAAAAACAAAAATAAAATAATAGAAAAAACTTAAACTAAATATATTACACGATATAATAATATGATATCAATTGACAGGGGCAAGCAAGGCAAACTATCTCTGAAGTAGAGACTTGTCCCTGCTAATTACATCTTCAACCCAGAAGCGAATGAGAGGAGAGTCGAGGCGCTCCGCCAACGCCCTTAGAAGGTCGTAATAAACTAGCACGGTAAAATCTATAATAATAACATTTATATTAATAAAAATAGCAGCATGGCTTGTTTAGCTGTGGGTGGCAACGAACATTTATTCAGTTGTCACTTCATCGTCGCCCTAAAGAAAAAGGGACTAAAGCACCAATTACATCCACACTTCCCGATAACGGGCCCGAAATCAGTCCCGATTTCGGGCCTGATAATCGTTTTCTGTTTCACGGAATATTAGCACATCGTTAACGATATTTGAAATGTAAACAATACTTTGTTTCTAACTGTCTAAAATGTTCAATGTTTGATATTCTTGCACAGGAACCATTTTTTTACATTTCAAATATTGTAAACGATGTGCTGATATTTGGTGAAATGGAAAAATATTCTTTCTCCTCCCGGAAATTGATAAAGTGTGGATATAATTGGCACTTAAGGTCTCCCTAGACTCCCTCGAGCCATTTTTCTAGGCACGTTTTTTGGAGGCGAGAGTGCAGTCTACTTTCGCGTATGTCTATGGCCTATTGTATCTTTGCTGTGACCATCGGCCACGTAGTTTACTCAGTATACAACAGATGACGCTGTGTTTTGCTTAACGAGACTTTTCGGTCGGAATTGTTTGCATGGCCTTATCTTTACTTTTTTAGATCTATGGCTTACGATCAGAAGTGCCAAGGGTAAATATTACGCACACAGGTTCCCCAATTGGAAAGTTATATGTGAAAATTAAGATTTTGAAACTTTTACGAGTCATTAGTGATAATTATTTTAACTGATTGTATGCTTAGTTTAAACATATCTGCGTACTTAACGCATCTACGCAATATAGTTACCAAAACATTTATTTCTAATTGACTCTAATTTGGTTTTAGGTATTTATTGTTGCAAAAATGATATATAAGATAGTGGCCACCCATTACTGAAAGGGAATGGAAATAACGCTTTGCCCTTAGGCGTGGGAGGCGTTAAAAAAAAGAGACATACCGTCTACGTTGAAAATCAACTCAATACTTGATATAGTACTTAAATCCATATCTAACAAAGTTTTTTGTAAACAATAGCTTATCTTACCTTGATACCAAAACTTGCCTTGGCCCATAGGCTCTATAAAAAGACATCGTCAGTTTTCAGAAGTGCTCGTCCATCTTTTGGCAATTTAAATCCGTGTTCAGTCAGTAAAACTAACAAGTCGTTTAGAGATGACTTGGTGTCTGCAGGTGAGAGCAGTCTTCATTTCTAATGAACTCATCTCCAGAGTTAAGAGGAATTCCTAGTTGCGATTTTTCCATACAAACGCTCTCGACTGATTCCTCCCTGGATTTTCAACCTAGAGCAGTGATTTTTTCAAATAAGATCAATATCATCAATATCTGTGCCGCTATGTTTTGCTTTTTTGGATTATTTTATTTTAAAGAAAGATACAGCGCCTCGAAAATCGCAAAAACGGCTCAATTGAATTGGCTGTAAAAAAAGGCATAGTATACAAATATGACAAAAAATATCCAAAAAATCAAAACATAGCGGCATAGATTATTTCTTCCTCTTGCAGTTTCCAAAATTTCATAAAGATTGATTGCGTTTTGGAGGAGGAAACAGTCGAGAGCGAAACCTCGATTTTTGAGTTTTTTGCGTGTGAATTTTAGTCCGAGCTGCAGTTGTCCTTATCGCACGAATTAGAGGCGGAGACAGTTTCTAAATATACGTACACAGAAGGAATAGTGATGGGCATAACATGTTAATGGTTAAAATGAGAAAAAATACACCAACAACCAACAGTCTGCCAACAGTCGATCGCCGTAATATAACCAAAATACCACGTAGTTCTAAGAAAAGGGTGCATGCCATGTGTTTTCACACTCTTTAATGTAACAACTATAATGTACCATAGTTTCGTAATAAATATTTATATTCTATTCTATTCTAAAATGTACCCGTAATGGCCTGTCACTTCAAACCGTTTTTTTGTATTTTTTTACATTGCAGGTCATGTAGTGCTTATGTTTAGTTATGTTTACTATTAAAGGCCTGTAAACAAAGCTAAGTAGGATAATAGTTACAACCTGCTTATTTTGATTAAAACATCATAAATACCCATTAACAATTTGATTGTCTTGCATTGCTCACACTTGTGCGTCACAAGTAAACCACTAAATAGCAAATTTACATACGGGCCATTTTGAAATGCGGCGGTTCAACGATTAAGGTATGTTGGGGTAATACCGGATGTGGGTGAAGAACGTAGCAAATTCATTTCTCCCTAATTTGGCTTTCAATTACGCTACTTGGCAGTTTATTGTAGAACCGTACACAGTTGCCCTTAAAAGAGTTTTTGATCTTTTGCAGCCGTGTGGTTGGCACTGCTAGTTTGTCCTTGTTTCTGGTATTGATGTTATGTATGTCACAGTTTCTTTTGAACTTTTCTCTATATTATGGACATATACAATATTATCATAAATGTATTGGGAGTATACAGTCAATATATTAATCTCCTTGAACTTATTTCTAAGCGAATCTCTAGCACTCATTTTATATATTGAACGTATGGCGCGCTTTTGCAGTACAAAAATGGCGTTAACATCAGCAGCACTACCCCAAAGCAAGATACCGTATGACATGATACTATGAAAGTAGGCAAAGTATACCAGTCTAGCTGTCTTTTCATCTGTTAAGTGACGTATTTTACATACCTGGGGTACGCCCATCGAAACCAGTGACCCAGGAGATCGTTCTCCATTCACGTCCACTCTTTGTATTCTCCCATTTAAATAAGATTCCAACAAATTCAGCGCTCTTCCTCTAACTCCATAGAAATAAAGTTTCTTAAGGAGTGTTTCGTCACAAGAAATCAAACAAAAAACTAACATGTATACCGCCGAATTAGACCTAATATTATGTAGTACGAAAGTACCTACATATACGGATGCATATGTAGATGTTAACGCACACATATATAATTAGTTTCGGATACAAAATAGAGATAGCACTTCGAAATTAGTTTCCTTAAAATGCTTCAAGAGGGCTCTCTTTTCCTATATATTTTATTCTATTACTTTACTCTTTGCATACGATCCTTACATTTTATCCAAAAAAAAGATTGTATATCAACTATATATATAATTGCAATATTTTACCGTCAAAATCGCAATTGTTAACACATTGTTTACTTATTAAATTGCCTTATGATATAAGTATCAAAGTTTGAGAGCCACAATTTTACCAAATTTTTGTATCAGGGTTAAGATTGGATACAAAAATACGAAAAATAGAACATTCGATGACAACTTTTAAATTTGTATTGTTGGCTGCAATTTACATACGTCGGAGAAGGCTAAACACCGGACCTATTCTTTGTGATACCTTATTCTCTTTCCATTTAAACCAACTTTTATTCACCATCCGATGTTATCCCTTGATGGCAAAACACTCGTTACCCTAAAAAAAGTATGTTTCATCTTTACACGTGTACAAAACTAAAACCTTTATATATTGAAGATTACCAAAATTCAGGCTGAATCTACGGTTATTATTTAACGATTTGCTCCGTACTTCAAGAATCTGACACGATCTAGAAAAAAAAAATCACGAGTTCTCTCAATTGGTCCCAAAATTGTCCGGCATTATCCCAACCTACCTTACCCAGATTGTCATTGCGATACGTTCTTCAATAAGACGGCACAAGTTTAGCCCCATCGTATTACTACTACTATTTAGATTGTAGGTTAACCATACCTACTTACAAAATTTCACAACACACCATCATCACACCCAACTTATTGTCACGGATAGGTACGACGACCGAAGCAAGGACATCATTCTTTTTTGTAGTCTTTATCTGAATTAATTAATAGATACAGTATAATATAATAAATAAATAATCAATATAAATAAATATTATAGGACATTATTACTCAAATTGACAAGTACCACAGTAAGCTCAATAAGGCTTGTGTTGAGGGTACTTAGACAACGATATATATAATATATAATAGTACATTACGATACAAGTGCGAAAAATAGGAAATTCGAAACGAGTGGCGATAAATTAAAACACGACCGAAGGGAGTGTTTTAAATCGACACGAGTTGCGAATTACCTATTCGCACATGTATCGTACAACGTTTTACAGTACATATGGCCCTTTAAATGTTCGACACAGTAACGTAATATGCTACTTCTCGCACTAGTGCTATAAAGTAGCCCCATATGTACTGTAAATATTTATAAATACTTAAATAGACAGAAAACACCCATGACTCGGGAACAAAATATCCATGCTCATCACACGAATATATGCCCTTGCCAGGATTTGAACCCGGGACCATCAGCTTCGTAGGCAGGATCACTACCCACTAGGCCAAACTGGTCGTCAAAATAATAATTAAAAACAATATTATGTGATAACATCAAAAACAACTTATGTCGGGCAGCGCAGGATGAATTCCGGCCGGCGAGCCGGCAATGTCAACGGAACGGCGCGCAATGAGCGGGCGCTCGCGTCTCGCATCTGTGTGCGCGCACTCACACTTAGATAGCTCCCGCTCCCGCCCACCGCAGCGCGACAGAAACATAGCTTCAAAAATTCGAGATTTGAAAAGTTGCTCAGCTAGGAATTGCTCTTAATTTTCCGATTCTTTGTTTGCACCGATTTCACTTCCATCTGTCATCTCATCTATATTATCAGATATTTTATTTCCTAATTCATTATAATACGAATGCATATAATCAAGATCTTTGCCTGTGTGTGTTATTGAAACGGTATCAGTATCAGTAGATTGACACAAAGTTGGAAATCCATCAAAACTGGATTTAGAAGGTAATTCACACTTTTGTTCTTCTTTTAATATTTCACTTTGAATTTTCATATTAGCCTTACACTTACTATAGTAACTGCTGGAATGTCTATATTTTTTTTGTCTTTGGCCATTGTAAATCCAACACTACTTTTGATTTAAAAACGAAATAACTATTGGGTAAACGCGTCCTATTTTACCGAGAAATGACTTATTTGTGACTAAAACAAACATGACCTGAAGTCGCCTCGCAAACTTCTACTTATTAGTTATTTTTTAGGGTTAATTTGACTATTAGGTTATCTTAATGAAACCTTATGGTATTTTTAGTACCTTACAAGTGTTTATAACTTTATAGTCTCAATTTGGTATCTATGGAAGGTAATATTTACTACGAAATTGGTAGCAAAAGCTACTTAAATCATCGACCTAAAGGTCCCCAGTATAAGAAATAATTACATCGCATATACACCTTATATGCACCTAGAAGTAATAATTAACTATTTGTCGAGTTTCGAAGTTAATTTTACCTTATATTTTGCTCATTCTCAACCTTTAAGTTTCTGACCTTATGGTGTTTTGATTAAGGGAAATTTACGTTTTAATGGCTCTATATTTTTACCCGGAAGTATAAATGTACGATATGTGAATATATGTGGTGCGTATGATGTAATTTTTACCTAAATTAGTAATATATTCTAGAACCTGGGAAAAAGCACTTAGAATGTTTGCTGGGTAGATCTCGTTCAAACCAATTTTCGGTGGAAGTTTACATGGTAACGTATATCATATATTTTTTTTAGATTTTTCATTCCGTTATTTTAGAAGTTATAGGGGGGGGGGGGGTACACATTTTTTCACTTTGGATGTGTCTCTCGCGCAAACTTTTCAGTTTAGAAAAAAATGATATTAGAAACCTCAATATCATTTTTAAAGACCTATCCATAGATACCCCACACGTATGGGTTTGATGAAAAAAGATTTTTCGAGTTTCAGTTCTAAGTATGAGGAACACCCAAAAAATTTTTTTTCTATTTTGTGTAAAAATCTTAATGCGGTTCATAGAATACATCTACTTACCAAGTCTGAACAGTATGACTCTTATAGTTTCGGAAAAAAGTGGCTGTGACATAATCGGACCGACAGACGGACATGACGAATCTATAAGGGTTCCGTTTTTTGCCATTTGGCTACGGAACCCTAAAAAAGATGATTTAATTATATATCCATTAGTATTTATTTCGTGAATAGTTTTATATAGTGATATCGTTGAAATATTCTCAATTACAAAGCCTGCGCCTAACAAACAATTGGAAATAAATGTCATGTTTTCATGTTTTTGATCCTAAATTTGTTTCAGCTGTAGAATGAGGGCCAGAGGAGAGTAGCAGGCGGCATGGCGGGCATGCCAGTGCTGGGTAACAGCGTTGGAGACCTGCACCCGAGAGGTAAGGAATATACAGCTCCAGGTGTATAATCCAGGTATAGAGTAGCAGGCATGGCGGGCATGCCAGTGCTGGGTAACAGCGTTGGAGACCTGCTCCCGAGAGGTAAGGAATATACAGATCCAGGTGTATAATCCAGGTGTAGAGTAGCAGGCATGGCGGGCATGCCAGTGCTGGCTAACAGCTTTGGAGACCTGCACCTGAGAGGGTAGGAATATAGAGCTCCAGGTGTATAATCCAGGTATAGAGTAGCAGGCATGGCGGGCATGCCAGTGCTGGGTAACAGCGTTGGAGACCTGCACCCGAGAGGTAAGGAATATACAGCTCCAGGTGTATAATCCAAGTGTCGAGTAGCAGGCATGGCGGGCTACCAGTGCTGGGTAACTGCGAGGTACACCTGAACCCGAGAGGTAAGTAAACAGCTCCAGGTGTATATTCCAGGTGTAGTGTAGCAGGCGTGGTGGGCATGCAAATGATGGGTAACAATGTTTGAGACCTGCACTGCATCCGAGAGGTAAGCAATATCCAGGTGTAGAGTAGCAGGCATGCCATGTGTATGTTGTTGGGGTCTGTAATAATTTACAGATGTGAAGTTACGGAATGTTTCCAAAAAGTTCGAACGGTTCAAGGTAATTTCAGGGAAGTTTTACAAAAAACAAGGAAAACTTTCAGTATGAAAATGGAAAATTTCGATTCCCATAAACTATGAGAAGTTTCCGACGGGACATCAATAATCATTATCATAACGGTTATTATAGCGTGATTAGAATATAATTCCATAACGAAATCCTTAACATTCGGGCCGATTCGAAGAATGATTGAGACACGTTTAAGATCTTGGAAAGATCTTTAAAAGATCGATAACCAAACGACATGTCAAAATTGACGTTTATTTCGATTCCGCTGTGATCCGAATAAGATCTATCAACGATATTTCTAACGTCAAAGTGCCATTGGTTGTTCGAATCGAGTTGCTTCTGTCAATTATACGACATACAAACGATATCTAAATCAGAACTTACCGTTATCGTATTTCATTCTTCGAATCGGGCCGATTTAATCTGTAACTTTGCCTATAATTGGCAATACCTACATCGTTATTTTAATGCGTTTACGATACAAAAAAAGTAAGTAATATAAATATTTTGGTACTCTCGAAGCTTTGACATCGTAATTACAGCTGATTCAAAAAGCGATCCTCTTCAACTGACATCTCTCGACCTTCCCTGTAAATCAAATAAAAAAACCTTTTACCACCATATATTTTCTTTATAACCCAATCAAACACCAATTGTATTTAATTAGTAATAAGGTTGATATTGTAGTAACGAGGTTCGATAAGATAGGAGGTTGCGTTAGTAAGCTTTGTGCTGGTGAGGTGAGGTCCTAAGCAAATAATGCTTGATCAAATGCCCGCATCAAGGATTTTTAGTTAATTGAACATGTAAATATGTTTGTATAGTGATACAGCAGAGATGTGAAAAATAGTTTATAAAAAGTATTTAAATACAAAATACAAATACTTCCTTGATATACTATTTTAAATGCAAAATACAAATTACTTATATATTTTCAAAGTGCTTTTTACACAACACAAATACTTTGCGATAAGGGCTTGTGCACAAATCACGCGTTTTTTCGTCTACTTTTTGACTCCCCCCGGTGATATTTGGTGAGGTTCTTGGCTAAATTTCGGATTGGTTTTAAGTGATGCTTTTTAATGGTCAATTTTTAAAAGCATTAATTTAGATTCATATTGAATTACAGCCCGTTTATACTTCTCGTTGGTTGGTGAAAACGTCTAATTTGTGTTTCACCAGGGCAGAAACCTCTCGTGCCTTGAAACCCTCACAACGCTCAAGATTCCACTTTTTTAACCACTCGCTATGCTTGTGGTCATGTGCGGTGTTACTAAACGGATTCAATGTTAAAATGATGAGATAATTGCGAGGATTGCAACTCCTACCTACATTACCTACTAAAAAGTATTTTGTACTTTGAAAATAGAAAATATGTCGCAAACACTATTTCAAATAAAATACAAATACTTTTATTTAAATACAAAATACAAATTAGGTATTTAGCATTTTGTATTTGCATTTTAAATACAACTATTTAAAATAAGTCACATCTCTGGATACAGTACAGGCGAATTCAAGAAGTTGTCGCCAATGGAATGCTCATGGGTTGTTTTTAAAAAATAATGAAGGATGAAGACATCTAGGCAAAAGCAATCGAATGGCATGTCGCCATCAAATGTTTGTCAAAATTCCCTAAAAAACCTCAGCAGGGAGTTTATTCCACACCTGGACTACCAAAATTGAGTGTACTGATATGTACTTAATATTTTTAACTTATACATACTTATAAATCTCATGATACCGCCAAGTAGTTAAAAGGTCATGGAGTCCACCATAGGGGCATTCCATGAGCTGTCTCGTACATACGCATTTTGTTTCGCATATTAACATTTTTTTTAAACGCCTATACTTGTAAATTTTCAGAATACTCGCGTATATTATACTGGAAATAAACTGATGTTAGAAATTATCTACAATTACGTGGAATGCTCTCATTTCTCATCACACATATTTTGGCGCGGTTGCACAGACGCGTGCGGCGGATATTACCTACAATGGCACCAGCGCCAGCTAGTGGCTGCCCTTATAAGTACCTACTCTAAGTCCATGTGTTTACTTTGATCATTGTTTCAGATACCAGTAACAGGTCGTCCAGCAGTGGCTCTCGCCGGGGCTCCTCGCCTCAACAAGCTCAGGTATGCAGTATGTTGACTCATCACCCTGTATATATCCCACAGGCACAGAAGCCCATGAAAAAAATATGGGAAATTCTTTATCTGCCTTTCTATTGCTCGAATGTGCAAGAGCAATAGAGACAGTAGAGAAGCAGATAATGAAATTTTGGTTTTTGCTTTTCGCGGTCATCATCATTGGCCATAGCATATTTGCAGATGATAGTTGCAGCGACTAAGGAGGTATTTTGAGGAAGTAGTCTTCAGCCTACATCGACTGCGATGACTGTATAGACCGATGGTTGATCGGCTTTTCATGCCGTATCGATCACAGATGTGACTTGTCTCCTGGGGTGGTCCAGCATCTTTGCGAGTTCGGTTTTGCTTGAGTTGGTCCAACCAGAGCTCGTCTTCCTTTGCCATGCCTTCCCGCAGGTTACGACACCTTTTTTCGGTAGGCCCCTTCCTTTTATTGTACAAGAGGGTTTTTTGCACATAAAAGAGAGTCATATGTATATTTTATCGTAGACTGTACTTTTCTTTAAAAAAAAAAGCAATGTACATGTTTTGTGGGTCTAATCTTGCAAGTTAAATTTACCCACTTCCCGGTTTACGATGAAGCTCAAAATTTGAATACATATGTAAGTAGGGTGACTATGCAATATTATGGTACCATCGAGCTGATCTGATGATAGAGACAGGAGGTGGCCTTAGGAACTCTGTGATAAAACAACGGAATCTAAATGTGTTTGGAGTTGTTAGTATTTGGAAAGAAAAGTACAGTCAGCAATAAAAGCTTGTATCAAAAATAATTGGCATAAACTTATGGTTTCACAGGAGATCGATGGCGATGGTGATCGGGACCCGGACCTCATCAGCTCGCCGCCCCCGAGACAGTACGACCGTGACTTCCATAATGCCAAGATTCCTACCATGGTAAGTTTTCTCCGTCATCAGGGAATGCATACCAGTTATAACCGTAACCGGATATAACTTTTTTTTTTTTTTTTTTGTTTTTTTTTTTTTTGTTTATGCTATTGTATACTTAGTTTGTCAATAAATGTATTCTATTATATTCTATTCTATTTTATCAAAATTACATAACCGGTTTTTGAAAGTCGAAAAGTTATTTATATTATTCACGGTTATTTATTTCTGGAATTTCCCCCTATATTCTGTTAAACGGTTACAAAATCACGCCATTTTTAGTTATGTTTATAATTGTTGCATTTGTGTTTTATTTCCAATCGTCTTTATTATTCCACGCGCCAGAGTTACGTGTTTAGATATACAAAGTCTATAGTTAGTGTGTAGTAAGTATATCTGTTTCAATCAATATTTCGTATATATAAAAATAATTACCCGCTCGCCCAGGCCACGCTCAGCAGCAGCGGGATAATCACGCACACCGCCCCATCGTACGAGGAGCAGCGAGCCAGCCCCGCTTTGCTAAGTCGAGCTGGTGGCACTCCAGGGGGGAGGAGCGTCCGTGATGACGGCTACTGTTCGGCTGGAAGCACACCACGGGCTCTGGGTAAGCTTACTTTGCTTTATGTCGAGTATTATTCAGCGTAGAGCCATATGTAGAGCCATCGTACAAGGAGTGGCTGAAGCGTTTGCGAAGATGTCCGTTGATTCGAGCAAACTGCTTTCGTATGTCCGGATGTTCTCCTCTACTGGTCGTAATTCTCAACCGTTTCTCGTAAAAATTTTGTAAGCACGTTCAGTAGTTAGATATAACTTTTCTGTCGTTTTGTTTTTTGGAAAATGTTTATAATGGTGGAAATAGCATAAAGGATTTAAAAGCCAAATGGATCTATGGCAATTAAGATCATTGTAAATTCGCTGTGATAATGAATTCTACGAAGTAGTTTTAATGTTTACATTTTTAAGTCGCGCTGTACGAATCGTCGACGATCCCAAACTCACAAGCGGTATTGAACCTTTAAGTCTAAGGAGAGACTTTGCCTCCTTGTGTGTGTTCTACCGCTTGTACAATGGGCTGTGCTCTGAAGAATTGTTTGACATGATGCCAACGGCCGCTTTCTATCACCGCACCGCTCGCCGTCGGCAGGGTGTTCATCCTCACACCCTAGAACCTAAATGGTCGCGTACTGTGCGGTTTAAGAGGAATTTCCTCCCGCGAACGCTTAGGCTGTGGAATGAGCTTCCTGCCGAGGTTTTCCCGAGGGGCTACAGTATGGTGTTCTTCAAAAAAGGAGTGTACAGGTTTTTAAAGGGTCGGCAACGCGCATGTAATGCCTCTGGTGTTGCAGGCGTCCATAGGCTACGGTGACGGCTTACCATCATTCGGGCCGTATGCTTGTTTGCCACCGTCGTGGTATAAAAAAAAATAAGTTGATCGCGAGGTCTACAGCTCACAGAGCCTCTATTAATAATTATTTAGAGTAGAACACATGTACTTTTAGAATCAACAAGCCACGTGAACATCAATAAACTCTCAATAAGTATACGAACATATTTCAAAGGTACAAGTTGGAAAATATCAATAAATGATTAACTAAGTATTATCAATCATTATATCTATGTACATCACTCATAATTCTCATAAAATCCGATAAAAACAAATTCTTATTAATCTCTAATCGTAATTTATGAAAAAAATCTCGAAGATTGAAAACTCCACGAGATCCCAAGGGGGCGGTTTGACAGGTCGGCAGAAATCTAAAATCATTGATATTATACATACACCGATCAAAAAAGGTTCGATGCGACAAAAAAAACTACCACCTAAAACTAAATTTTTTAAGACATTAAGAAATAAGTTGATGTAAGGAAAGGGTAACTATAGGAAAACGACAACTAACCGAAAATTTAATATGTATAGGGATGACAGGTACAACGACAAAATACGTAATCGTTTCCCCCCATACACTATTTAAGTTTCGAATGGTGTTTTTAGTAATAGTTGTCACTCACTTTGTACCAAAAAAAGTATGTCAGAGTTGGTACAAACCTTGAGTACATTTTTAAAATGCGAGTGCATATTTTATCATTCCAATTAGTTTCCAAGCTTTTTTATGGAATGAGTTTTCCTTCACCGTTATATATTGTACTAACTAAAATATTTAGTGTTATTTTTCACACTATTCTTACTAAGTACAGTCAGCATCAAAAGTAGCGGATCAAACAAGGTGTCAAAAGTATCTATATTCATTCATTATTCTGTAACAGTTTAACAAAAAGTGATAGTTCTATACTTATGTAGAACAATTATTAAGACTGTAAATTATATACTTTAGAACGTACATTTTAGAGATTTATCTATATTTGGAAAAGCTACGGTGACTGCTTACCATCAGGCGGGCCGTATGCTTGTTTGCCACCGTCGTGGTATAAAAAAAAAGCTATCCGGAATATGAGATACTTTTTGCACGGTGTTTCATCCGCTACTATTGATGCTGACTGTACTACATATTTTTCATACTAAGTAATGATACATAAATACATATTTTAAAGGTGCCTATCAAATAAAATAGGAACAAGAAATCACAGGTTTGAACATATGAAGCTACATAGTACTCTTTCACCGATATTACCGGTTGAGATTTTCATGCAATAATTTTCCTCGCGCCCTTGACTATCGGAACAAATGGTACGGTTGAGCGGATATTCCGATTGCATCGGACGAAAAATACTTCTCCGCAAAACGCGAAACGAAACGTTATTGAAGACATCAATTAGGGATTTTAGGGATCCTCAGGCCCTCAATACACGGAGCGTAAGCGTATCGTAAAAACGTTACAAGTACGAGACGAGTTTAGAGTACCAAGCGTCGCGTAAGCGTAATCGTTTTATAAGTGAAATCTAATTGAAATATATAATATTTAGATTTTTTACATTGTCATTTTCTATCTTAGTATTATTATTGTGTTTTCACTTCTTCTTAAAGTACCTGTTCACTAAACTACCTGTACCAATTTCTCCGGAGGAATCGCTGAATCCTGAGTCACAGGCTTTGTCCTAGTTCAGGAAACAGAGGCTCAATCCAAATGGAACTGTTACAAACCTAAAATAAGTTTATTTTGTAATTTAATGTAAGCCTCACATTTTGTATTAGGTTTCAAGTAAATAAAGATTTTTTCCTACTCCTCAACTGTTATCTGTCATTTATGCATTCATTTACACGAATATAAGAACATACATAAAAGATTTCAAGAAAAGTCTATATTGTCTATTCCTCATAAAAGCTCTTGTGCCTTTATACGCTATAACGTTACTGCGATTAATGGCTACCAACCTAACAAAATCAAAACGAATACGGTTTTAAACTAAGTGCATTGATGCCAACTTACAAAATATTCATTTGGTTGCATAGTAAAAATAATTACTTCATAAGTCAGAAACACGCATGTGACACCCGTAATATAACAACACCCATAGACTACGAAGACCGCTTAGCGTTGCTTGTTAGTCTCCGTAGGCAGCGGTGGCCAAAATTGAGAAAAAACTGTCCAAAAAATTAATTTAGCAAGTAGCAAGTACCAGGGCCTCATGAGTTACGAGGAGGTGTCGCCGACCGGCCGGCCGCGGCCCGGGGCGGGCCGGGCGCGTAACAAGGTATGCTCGCGCGTCTTGGCTATATACTTTTGCTGTAATTTGTTTACCTAAATTAAGATTTATTTTTGTTGACTCGTAGGAAAAATATTGTATGCAACGTTGTATAAGTAGGTCAAAAAATTCTCGTGGCGTATTCCTTTACAATGTTCGCCTACGCCTTCGGCTCCGGCTCACATTGTAACTCACGCCACTCGCCTTTTTTGACCCTTCTTATACAACTGATGCATAAAATACTATATTATTATTATTATTATTAATCATGGCGTCACTGGCATCAGATGTCTTCGGCGGATGTACCGACGATCTTACTTTCTCGTCAGATGAAGTTTTTTTATTGTTTGATTATGTCAGAAGTTTTGTTTTATTACGTCTGTATTACGCTCATCATCATCATATCAGCCTTTTATCGCCCACTGATGAGCATAGGCCTCTCTTCCAGTACGCCACTTGTCCCGATCCTGAGCTAATCGCATCCATGTATTACGCTACGCCTGTGAATGTCAACAGAAATCTCAAACGCTACGTTACGACGATGTTCGTATGTGGACTGGTTTGAAGTTATTCGTGCTGGTAGCGTTTTCGTTCTACGCGCGTATTACGATACGCTTACGCGTCTCTTACGTTTACGCTCCCAGTGCCGAGAGCCTTAGAGACGGACTCCCGGTTCTGTTTGATAATTTGTTACGGTTTTGATTTTATTTTGATACGAACCTTTCGCGTCGGGGGTAAAAAGGAGGTTAGAACTCATATTAAATATAGTACCTGGGCGACCGAGCATTGCTCGGTGATAACTATTTATTGTAATATGGTGGTGTATAGGTGATAATCTTATCTACATTTTTTTACTAAATTAAACTTGTGTAAAACAATAAAAATTAAAAAATTATATATAAACTTGAACATATAAAAAGAAAAAAAGTTACTCACCGGGCGAGATTCGAACCCGTAACACTCGTTTAGCAGTCCGCGTCTTAACCCGCTGGACCAGACGGACAGTGGCCGGCAACACGAAATTAGCGACCATATTC
Source organism: Cydia pomonella (assembly GCF_033807575.1). Lineage (NCBI taxonomy): Eukaryota > Metazoa > Arthropoda > Insecta > Lepidoptera > Tortricidae > Cydia > Cydia pomonella. The sequence continues at coordinate 7,413,591 of NC_084724.1, forward strand.
TGCGTCGAAAGAAAAACGCATGAAAACTCGAAAACACGCGTTTTCCCAAAAATAAGACTAATCTAGGTAGATTGTATACCCCCAAAAACCCCCATATACCAAATTTCAGCGAAATCGTTAGAGCCGTTTCCGAGATCACAGAAATATATATATATATATATATATATACATACAAGAACTGCTCGTTTAAAGGTATAAGATTAATAAAAATTGGTCACCCACATATTTGAAGTCGTAGAGCTTGCGCTGGCGGACCAGCGCAGGCTGCGGGCAGCAGCTCTCTGCGCCCGATGACTCGGCGTGAGCGCTGTTGGCGGTAGGAGAGGCGAGAAACTACCCTCGTTTACGGCATAATGGACAATAATGTATTTTTGTGTGTGTTTTAATATATTTTATGTCTGTGTCTCATGGAAGTTTTATTATTAAAATAGAACTAATTTTGTTACACAATCTGGAAACCAGCTGCAATACAGTTATTAGCTTGGCAACATTGGTTTTAAAAAGTAATTCCAACAATATTACGTTAATACTCGAGGCTCAACACAGATCTTTTACCAATTAGATAACGCATAGATAGGTAGAATACTCTTTATCGGCACACCACCGTAAAAGATACAGCTCAAAGAAAAACAATTGATTAGTGATAGAGAGCCAGACAACAGGCGGTCTTATCGCTAAAGAGCGATCTCTTCCAAACAACCTTGAGCATGTGAATGCATGTGATACGATTCACTTTATAGTTACACCCACATTTAGAGACACTCCACATCAAAAGTGACACCTACGCGATAAAAGTATTCACCATACCTAATAGAACAATAAGCACATGTAGAACAATAAAGGCTGTGACAGATACTTTATAACACAAAATTTCGCGATATCTCTATTTGTAAATTTTTTAATGATTTATTTATTTAGAAACACAGAACTTAAATAAAAAGCTAGAATTTCTTGTCATATAGACCTATAGTTTCCTATATATAAAATATATTTTTATAATAAACTTAATACTATGAAATGCTATCTAAATATAATAACTGTAAAAAAGTAACAAATTCACATGAATTTAAAAAAATAAACCTACTTACTTCTTAAATAACCCTAATGAACTGCCAAATATATCCCGCATTCATACACTTCATCATATAACCTAAGCATGCGCGTTTAATGTACGATTGTTAATGATGACTTACGGCCCGATTCGAACAATGAGATACGATCACGATAAGTTCTGGTTTAGATAAGTTCTCATTTAGATTTCGTTTGTATGTCGTATAATTGACAGAAGCAGCTCGATTTGGGCAACCACTGTCACTTTGACGTTAGAAATATCGTAGATAGATCTTATCGGGATCACAGGAATCGAAATAAACGTCAATTTTGACATGTCGTTTAGTTATCGATCTTTTAAAGATCTTAAACGTGTCTTGATCATTCTTCGAATCGGGCCGTTATAACCGCTTCTGAGCGGAATCTGTTTGTGGTAGTGAACGGGTTCGAGATAGATAAGTAATAAAATGGGTATTGTAGCGTAAACCACTGGATAACTCCAGGGCCGAACTTCTATTTACCTGGCTACAGAAAAACCAAGAAGACTTATGATTTCAACAATATTACTTATGTACCTAGTCGATATCTAGTACATAATTACACATACATACTAATAGTAGGTATTTACTTTTTTTTTCTTCCCTCTGGCTTTTACTCCCTGCCAATTTGCAGAGGGTGAATTCGCCAATGTCGGTGTTGACTTTCACACGAGAGGAGAATGTTCGGTAATATTCTGAGCTTGTGGAAGGATGTGGTAGGGAGAACCTAAAAAACAAATAATTGTTATGGACATCACAAACGAACACATGACGTATACAATTGTTAGCAAATAAGCGGGAAGCGGATGACAGAACGTTAGTAGTGCCAACATGAAGGAAGTGGGAGAGAAGAAAACCATATAAATGTATAATGTAGAGTATGTATAAAATTAAAGATATATAATTAGGTCTGAAAAGATCTAAGTATTACTACTGAGTAGGTATTTACTACTGAGACTATTTGAGCTTGACACTGACATATTCGCTAGCGTGTGCGTAACGTACTTTCTATGCATCTCGCTCATACGGTCATATTAGTGCGAGCGAGATGTACTTACAGAAAGTCAGTGTCAAACTCGTGGTAACCGTACAGATAACAGATGTAAATGTTAATTCCATATTTCATTTCGTTTTAAAATGAGAACATGACTTTGGTTGCAAAGGAGAAGATTTTTGGTCTCGTTTTCATTTTATAACTACGTGTTGGATTGTAATGAAACTTTGCACATACACCAACATGAGGTATGTCTATGCATGTAATTAGTTTATATAGCTCCCTTATAATAAATAAAAAAATAGAGCAAAAACGAGTTTTGTATGTGAAACTTAAATTCGCTGTGTTTTTATTAACTAGGTTATCTGAAGCTACATAAATTTCAGAGGAATCTAGCTAGTCGTTTTAAAATGAGAACGTAACCTGGACCCGGGTATGTCCTTAAACTAAGTAAGGTTGCCAGAGCTCAACGAGGAGGGGGGGGGGGTGTAGGGTTGGCTGGAGTTGCAGGCGTACATAGGCTACGGAGACTGCTTACCATCAGGCGGGCCGTATGCTTGTTTGCCACCGACGTAGTATAAAAAAAAACTTAGTAGAATAAAAAAATATTATTACCTTAATTTCTACATAAAAAAAAGTTTACAGTTTATAAATGCAATGACGCCTAGATACAACCCTGTCTAGAAAATATAGACAAATAGAGCTCTTTCCGGTTCTCCGTTGTTATTACCTCTCCTTGTTTATGGACTGCACGAGTCTATTACTACGTCAATTTTACCTGAAGCCTGATTTAAGAATGACTCACGCTAGACCGGGTCGGGGTCGAGCCGGAGCGTCCGTCAACGGTGGCAAACAAGCATACGGCCCCTGATGTTAGCACTTAGCAGTCCTTGGATTGCCAAACGACTCGATGTAAAAGGAACCCACCATCAATGACACAATCAGCAAGATTTGGTGGATCAGACTCTGGTAAACAGGTGTTTTCGGATTTTTAACGTGATTTAAGAAAAAAAATTAAAGTAGTGGCCATTTTTTTACAATATAGACTACGAATTCATATTAAGATACCTTTCGGATTCTCAGATGTAAATTTTAATCATGATTAGAACACGCAATAAAAATGCGAATTTTCGATATAATACACGCAAAAAACGGACAAAAGGCAAAAATGTATACACACCGCCTACGATGGAGCAAACTCCGATTACACGCATTTAGGACCAAATGGAGACATTAAAACGATTTCCAGCTTGCTGGGACTAAATTATTTGAAAAAATCTAATTTTATTGACCTATAAAGTGATATGGTAAAACTACCTTATCTATTTATTTATTTAATATTTATTGCACATAAGAAAACACACTGTACAATAGGCGAACTTAATGCCGTAAGGCATTCTCTACCAGTCAATCTTTAGGCAAAGCGGATAAGTTGTAGGCGGTGCAAAACATGAGGTATAGATTAATCATAAGAAATACACAAACATAAACATACATACATATATATGAAATCAGGTGAACTTATAAAGCAGGAACACTAAGATTTTCCAGTACTGCTAGCAAAGTGCTCACTTAAGGATTTTTTTAAAGCAAACCAGTAGGCCTAAGATGGTCGGCTCTTTATCATTTGTCACCATGCCTGTCACGTTCTAACAAGTATGTAAGTGCGAAAGTGACAGGCATAGTGACAGGTGATAAAAATGGAACCATGCTGCTACCGCTGTTCGGACACTGTCTAATTCTGACAGGGAGACCATTCCAATGGCGAGCTTTTTTTTTTATACTACGTCGGTGGCAAACAAGCATAGGGCCTGCCTGATGGTAAGCAGTCTCCGTAGCCTATGTACACCTGCAACTCCAGAGGAGTTCCAATGGCGAGCTGCCTGAAAAGAGAAAAATATATCTACTTATATAGTAGCCATAATAACATGAGCAGCCAAGGGTCTCAAAATTATCTGAGTATGATAGAGGCGTGTACAGATATTTCTGAGCACCTTGGTCGCTCCAATATATCTGATAGCGCCTGTACTGTTTAAAACTTGGAAGAGGCTTTAACTTGTCAAAACATGGCTCCCACTTATCGGAAAGTATGCAACGGGCTGCATTTCTAAGCTGTGGCCGTGGAAACTTGATTTACCAAAGACTAATAATAGCAAGACTGTCAGTCATAAAACATATAAATAATTACCGTAAAATCTGCCTACTTTTTCTCATAACTCGCTCCACAATTCGAATTTTAAAATATGTTTTAAATTATAACGCTATATTTATTTACAATAACAATATACATAATGGATATATACAGATGATTACTATAACTAGCTTATATCTACTCGTAAAATAGGCGATTGAGGCATTGTACCAAGGATACTGGCGGCATTTCCTCGTTGTATCGCAATACTGATACGTTGTGCGAGGAAGCCGCCAGCTCTTCGGTCACTAGTTACGTCAACAAATAAAAATTGTTTAAATTATTATATTGTGATAGGTATTTTGACATATACTTATGACGATTTAAAGTAGACCATACTAGTTGAAACGTCAAACTTCTATAAAATTATGACGTATATATAACACTTGTGTGCTATCAAAATCGTTGCAGACTTATCTTGGTCTGACACTATCAATTATAACCTTCTTGTCTCGTTCTCGTTTTGACGAGCTGTCTTAGCTTAGCAGTGACCCTGCCTATGAAGCCGATGGTCCCGGGTTCAATTCCTGGTAAGTGCATTTATTAGTCTGATGATGATGAGCACAGATATTTGTTCCTGAGTCATGGGTGTTTTCTATGTAGGTACTTATTTAAGTATTTATAAATATTTATATATTATATACATCGTTGTCTAAGTACCCACAACACAATAGTACATTACCTATTCGCACATGTATCGTACAACGTTTTACAGTACATATGGTCGTTTAAATGTTCGACACAGTAACGTAATATGCTAATTTTCGCACTAGTGCGGTAAAGTAGCACCATATGTACTGTAAATATTATTTAGCTTACTGTGGGACTTAGTCAACGTGTACCTAGGTAATAATGCCCTAAAATATTAATTTATTTATTTTATTCTCGTGAGTTAAAACTTATCTGAGACCCAATGTATCTGTAGACAAAATCGTTAAGGTACCCACTGATTACCAGTTCGCCGGGCGATATCAGCATGTCAGTTATTCGCGATTGTCTGCTTTTGCTTCTTCTTCCTCGCGTTGTCCCGGCATTTGGCCACGGTTCATGGGGTCCGCTTCACAACTAATCCCAAGATTTGGCGTAAGCACTAGTATTTATGAAAGCGACTGCCATCTGACCTTCCAACCCATAGGGTAAAACTAGGCTGTCACACGCATAATATCACCACACGTCAGGGCAGTTAGTTTATCTATATTATTCCCCTGTCTCTGGTGCCGCCGCTTGAGCACGGTCCTTGGTTGCTTGAAGCTTGAGCGCTTGAGAGCTTCGATAGGATTTAATGGGTATTCAAAAAGTTTCTCAGTTCATTGTCATTCTAAATTACTATTAAAATTACTATTAAAGCAGAATACTTCCTTTAAGGGACTGTTTTAGAATGTCCAAGTATTGGATAGCTTATTAACAAATAAATTAACTGCCTAATATATTATCTTCCTGCAAATCTTTGCAGTTTATCTACCCATTAAGCTTATTTGAAGATTGTGAAACGCCCAAAATGACTTTATTCGTCAGATTAAGTGGCAAGTAATAGCATATTCAAGACTTTACTTGGACATTGTGAAACAGGCCCTAAGTAAAATGTGCTAACTTAAGGTTTTAAGGCACTTTCCCTCGAAGCCCATTAATATTTTCCACCCTGTATAGTGTATTTGTACACTTGATATTCCTTTAACTCTTTATAGTCATAACACCATGGATATGGCGGGTGCTGCCTTTAGGGAGCGTGCATGAACTATAGGAGGCAGCACAGGAGCCATCACATTTTTGGCGCGAGGCGTAAATGTGATGTTTATTGTTCCGATGTAGCCCACAAGATGGCAGCACCTACTATGCACAAGAAAATACGTGACGTGTGAATGTACAGTCAGTGTCAAATACTTTGTAGCAACCAAAGTAGTGAAATAGTTCGGTACACCATATATTTAGTATGGTGTACCGAACTATTTGGCCACTTTGACTGCTACAAAGTATTTGACGCTGACGGTACATGTTTATGGTTCCGATTCAGGCCACAAGATGGCAGACCCTCCAACGCGCACGGTCCCTTTACGTGCGTCCCACGATCATGACGCGGGCAAACAGATGCACCTTAATTAAGGATGACTTATGATGTAATATGGATGTAACGGTTTCTGGGCTGAAGCGTCTTTTTTTAATACTACGTCGGTGGCAAACAAGCATACGGTCCGCCTGATGGTAAGCAGTTTCCGTAGCCTATGTACGCCTGCAACTCCAGAGGAGTTACATGCGCGTTGCCGACCCTAAACCCCCTTCCCCCTCGTTGAGTTCTGGCAACCTTACTTACCGGCAGGAACACAACACTATGAGTAGGGTCTAGTGTTATTTGGCTGCGGTTTTCTGTAAGGTGGAGGTACTTCCCCAGTTGGGCTCTGGTCTAGATCTGGAATAACATCCGCTGTGCTGTGCCCTACCACACAAAGCGAGATGACATTCACAATGCCCATACCTCTCTTTTGGACGTAGTTTAAGGACGTACCCGGGTCACTTCAATGTTCTTTAGAAGCAAATTAGCATTTATCACCTGTCAAGGTCAAAACGGCCTGCATGCACAAACCAACCACCTATGTTGTGGCAGTTGGGGGAAACTAGAGTGTTCGGGCGCTCAGCGTTGCTGCGTGCAATTATTAGGGTTGGCAAAACTTGACGTTCCCTAGCAGGCACAACCGCAGATAAGATAATGACACGAATTTCTGACAACCTTACACAGCCGAAAGGGATAGTTCCATACATTAGATGGGGACAACATGATTCGTCTCTGAATCGCTTTCAAACTTCGGTTTTGTAGGACGGTTTCTTTAAAAACGGAAGTACTATTATTTATTCTGTGGTTTAGTCATTTGGGCAGGCACCTGTCTCACAAATGACTGGGATTTGTTGGTAATAGTTGAATAAAAATAATAATAGAAATAAAAATAATTTCTTTGGGTTTCTAATACAATCATGAAATAGAGAATGACAGTATGACATTTTCTGTCTATAGGGACCGTGCGCGTTGGAGGGTCTGCCATCTTGTGGCCTGAATCGGAATAATAAACATGTAAATTTACACGTCACGTGTTTTGTTGTGCATGGTAGGTTCTGCCATCTTGTGGGCTACATTAGAACAATAAACATCACATTTACGCCTCGCGCCAAAAATCTGACGGCTCTTGTGCTGCCTCCTATAGTTCATGCACGCTCCCTCATCGACAGATGCCATTCGTCTGTCACCAGGCTGTTCATGAGATACAGCCTGGTGACAGACGAATACACAGACGGACGGACAACGGAGTCTTAGTAATAAACCCTAAAAATCAGGATCCGCATTGATGAAGTCACTAGAGAAAATTGTCTAAATTGCTAATACAATTTTTGGCAACCGTATCTAAAAAAAGTGGTTTTATTTTTCCAAAACTCTGTATGAACCTACGATACTTTAAACAAAATCCCCCATTTCTCTGTGTTCCAGGCTGGAATCGAACCAGCGTGATCTGCTATATTTCAGTTTATAATTTATAAAGAAAAGTGTTTCTACTTGAAATAAAAACAAATTAAGATATTTTCTAAAAATAATTTAATTATTAAAGAATTAGTCTTGCGATACAGCGAGGAAATGCTGCATCTACGGCACCATGCCGCAGGGGGATAGTTTTATTTTATTTTAAGTCTATTTTTATTTATTTTTAGATCTAGGTTTTAAGTTTTGTAGTTTAGTTTCTAGTATATTTACCAAATTTAATAGCTGTTAAATTAATCAAATTAAAATTTAGTTTTAATTTTGTAATATTTTTTAAGTTATATCATATAGGTTGTTTATATTACTTAAATGTTGCATTTCTAATTATTAAACAGTTATTCATATCATTTGTTCTTATACCTTCTCATACCGTGGTAAATAAATTCCTATGCATCATTTAATAAAACCAATGGTTAAATAGTCATATACTCGTAAATCACGATAAAATTAAAAAAGTCTATCACGTCTCCCATTTCCCCCAGCATACTCTTAAGTCCATTTTATCTTATTCCGCACATTCCGCCTTCCTAATAGAGCCACCAATAAAGGAATTCCGATGCGGAAAAATTCACCAATAATTCCTCACCTCTATTGGAATTCAAAAATGGAACGCTAATGTCGTGGAGGAACGCGGCCGTTAGGGATTGAGCGGGTATTGGTCGTTTTGAAGGAGTTTTATGGTTTTTAGGGTTCCGTTGTGTAATAGTTAGTTGTTATTTATACTTGAAAATATTTTGACACAGTTTGTTATATATTGTTTAATTCCGTTAACTTCGGGGTATCAGTATGTACGTTAAGGGAAATTAAATGGCTTAGTTAATTTAAAAAAAAACTTTTTTTGAATTTTTAATCATATGTATTTTTATAAAAAAATATTAAATTTTGCATATAGCGGCGTTGTTGTAACACATTTAACTCAACCAAAAAATTGAAAACTGTGACATATCAATGTCATTTTGAACATCAATCGTCCGAGATAGTATTTTACGTTTAGTAGCAAATGTATTAACTCATACTAAACACTGATTAATAATATGTAAACAGGCCCTAAGGCAAGTATACACGATAAAAAATAAATATTGATTATCTCCGAAATGGAGTTAATTAGAATACCAGTGTCTTTGAGAACAATTATCAATTTAAGCTCAGGAATGCACACTTGAAATTAACGAAAAAAAAAACACGGTGTATATTGACCACAGCTATACCCCTACGTTTGATTCCTAATTATTATAAGAGTTAGGAGCATTTAAAAATTTGTATGAAATCGGTAATGTTTACAATTATCAAAAAATCGAAATAAGTCAAACTTAGGGGCAAAGCTTAATATACATTAAACTTGCTTAAAATATTATCAATAATGTTAATGTTCAGAGAGGAAAATGTGGACTACGTTTGTGTAGAGAAGCGGCCGTCCCCTTTCCTCTTAATACTTAGAAATTATATTATGTCTGTACACAGAAATATTGATATTCTTCAAAAACTATACATACCTACATGTACAGCAGGCTGGTACGATTCAACGTATAAATCACACGGCTGGCTGTGTTTTCACTATAAATAATAAAATAAATATGATATGACACACGATATTCTTACATAATCAAAATAAATGTGAACACGGTCGGCAAAACTTCCCATTTTGTCGCTTGCCATAAGGACGAGATTTGCATGTATCTTTATACGAATAACCTGACAAGGCATTCTTATGGCAAGCGACAAAGTGGGACGTTTTGCCGGCCGCGGTCACATTTACCTACAATAATTGCTCTTTGTATTCGCAGATCACAAATCGACAAAAGGATCCGTGGTCACCCTATCATGTTACAAAAGTAAGTAAAGATTTAACGTGAAATATATAGTTCTTATTGTCTCTTTAGGTAGTCAAATAAATGTAATAAATGATTTTATATTTTCGGGTACTTGACACATCGTAATAAAACTTCTGTAAGTCTTGAAACATCGAGTTAAATTAAGTGACTTGAAGAATATTCTTGCCCAATAAAATACCTTGTTGTGGTTTGTTTTCATTTTATTAAATTCCTAAAGAAATATGGCGTTATTCATAGTTATTAATTAACGCGTTACTGGCCTGATTTAGCTATTAATCGTTTGTATTTATCTGTCATTTTGACTTATGTATTTGTAAGTAAGGGATAAACCATAATTAAACTAAATCAGTCCCGTAAGTGTCAAAGGGGGATAGACTATAGAGTCCGATCTTGCTTATCACTCAGCGCATCTTGCTTGCACTAATAGGAATATCATTTTGATTCCAAAATTTTATGTAAGTTTGAATTGGATTCTCGGCCTCAAGGCTGCCATTGCCACGAAACGTAGCGGTACGCCATAGCACGTTGCTGGTATCGTGGCCTCAAGGCTGCCATTGCTACGAAGCGTAGCGCTACGCCATAGCACGTTGCTGGCCTCCCGGCCTCAATGCGGCCATTGCTACGAAGCGTCGCTACGCCATAGTACGTTGCTGGTTTCCTGGCCTCAAGGTTGCTATTGCTACGAAGCGTAGCGCTACGCCATATCACGTTGTTGGTCTCCTGGCCTCAAGATTGCTATTGCTACGAAGCGTACCGCTACGCCATAGCATGTTTCTGGTCTCCTGGCCTCAAGGTTGCCATTACTACGAAGCGTAGCGCTACGCCATCGCACGTTGCTGGTCTCCCGGCCTCAAGGCTGCCATTCCGACGAAGCGCAGCCTTAAACGTAGGGGCATAGCTGTAATAGATACACGATAAATTGTGTTAAAACATTTACAAAATGTTAATATCCAGAGAGGAAAATGAGGACTACGTTTTTATGAAAAAGAGATTTCACGCGGGCCGCCACTTTCGAATGACAATTCTAATACAATAATTTGTATGTTTTTATTTCTTGCAGAAGAGCCTAAAGTTCAAATAGAGGAAGAAACATACTACAACGATGCGTCGAAAAGGATTAGAGCAACCAGCATTAAACCAGGTAAGTTTATAATATATAGAAAACAATCAAACGAATCTTAAATTTAAATCTAATTTTAGAATGTTGTCAGTAAAATATTATACTATATTAGATTAATATTCTAAGCTACATTAGGGTAATATCATAAAATATACCTAATGTTTATTTCTGCAAGAGACAGTGAGTGACATGCCATGCAGTGTGAAAGTAAATCCAATACAGGCGATAAATTAAACCCGATATACGGCCCGATTCGAAAAATGAGATACCATAACGATAAGTTCTGGTTTAGATAAGTTCTCATTTAGATATTGTTTGTATGTCGTATAATTGACAGAAGCAGCTCGATTCGGGCAACCAATGTCACTTTGACGTTAGAAATATCGTAGATAGATCTTAGTGGGATCACAGCGGAATCGAATTAAACGTCAATTTTGAGAGAGAGAGAGAATGAGAAAATATTTACTGCCACAAAAAAAAACCTTATGAACTACGTACAATATTATGCTTAAATACTAAATAAAAATTAATAAGAAAAATAGGTAATTAATTACATTTAGAAATTATGATTGGGCAATGGGTTCCAATCTCAGCATATGCCAAGCAGAGAACCTAGCGCTGGTTTTCAGATTGGACCCTTGAGATCGGACGGTCGCAGGATAGCAAAATACTGTGCTTTGCTAGGCTCTACAAATATAAAAAGTAAACAAAAGTAAAAGTAAAATATATGTTAGTGAAAAAGAAAAATAAAATTGTGTGCTCATTAACATGTCGTTTAGTTATCGATCTTTTAAAGATCTTTCCAAGATCATAAACGTGTTTTAATCATTCTTCGAATCGGGCCGATAGAATTTATCCGTGTCATCATTACTTAAGATTACTATAAGATACACTAAATTATGGCCCCGTAATTAAAAGTAGTTTTAAAGTTTAAGTGTTTTTTATGTAAGTTTTAATATAGGATGTAAGTTATTCTAGTTCTACTAACAAAAATATGGATCACCTGGTTTGATTAAACGATTTTTTTTTGCATACTTTGCCGAGCAGCAATGTACTACAAACATTACGAAACATATCATGGCAAGACATTACAAGATACGAGCTTTTTACAATAACGCTAGTTGATACTTGCTATAAAAAGATCGTATCTCGTAACTTGTGACTTGTGACACCTGTGTGTTCCTTTACTTTGCGGGCCGAATTCTTTTGTATGGTTCATATTTTCATTGTATTTCTAAGCAAATTGTATCTCAATATACTTCTTAGATCCTACGCTAGCCAGCGTTTAAATATTCGCCCGTTTTGAATTTACACACTGTATTATAATGATCCTTCAACTAAAAAATCTTAATTAATAAAATTTAAGCATTTCTTTATAAACCCAACGTAAGTAGGCACCTAATTAATCTCTGATTAACGTATTTATACTAATTAAAACTTGAATTATGAAAAATCTCTCTGGAGATTTGGGAGGAGGTGGAAATGCCATAGTTAATCAGAGGGGGATTGAAAATCACCAAAATATAAGGGACGCCTGACTACTAGCAGCATAGAGGCAAACCATTTACTAGAAAAGAGCGTACTCCTATCTTAAAGGCCGGCAATGCACTTACACCCTCTCTGGTCTTGCGGGTGTCCATGGGCGGCGGTAATCGCTTACCATCAGGTGATCCGTCTGCTCGTTTGCCTCAATGAAAAATTCGCAAGTAAGAGAATGTCTCCCGCTAGACCGAGCCGGGGCTTCTGGCGCTTCGTTTTCTATGGAAAGATTGGAAAGCACCAAGTGATCACCGATCAGCCGTCATAGAAAATGTCGTGTCGGACGCCTCGGCCCGGCCACGGCCCGGTTTAGCGTTAGTCATCCTTAACGGGTTAGAACTGGTTGACTAGCATGTTGTCTTTTCGCGGATCAGCAAATTAACATTTTTGTTTGAATTAGTATGAATTTCTGCAAAGTAACGCCTGATTCTGTACATTACATCTGTTGTCGTATTTGACATCTGTACCCCTAGTGTAACTTTGATCGACATCATAACGTGACGAACGCGTTTGCGTTAAGTGTCATTTTGTATGAGATTTTTGACTTTCCAAAACGTCCCGCTTGGCGCGCTGTTCAAAAACCCATACAAAATGAGACTAAACGCAAACGCGTACGTCACGTTTCAAAATCGAATTTAGTTACACTAGGGGTACTGATATCATATCAGATAGTGTGAAAACGCTTTACGTGTTTACATACAGCATAGCATGCTCTGGAGAGAGGCGCGTAATTTAAAAATGGTTTTTGTACTCGTCAAATGTAATGGTTGAATTAAGATTTCGTATAATTGGGTACTTTTCATGTATGGGCTCCCACTCAACTATAAGATTCCTTTCGATACGCTGTAGTCAACTATAAAAAAAAATTAGCAATCACCAGGGGTCGGACAAAAAGTGCGGATGACGTAAAAATGACGTAATCTTGCACACAGGATGTTGTTTGAGTTTGTATTTAAACTTCCGTGTGACATGTAGTAACAAAGTAGTATTAATGAAGTAACAAAATAATCGTAAATAAATCCATGGAATTAATAATACAGGTGGTAGGGTGATGTAGTGAATAAAATAAATTTCACGAAACTTGTTACCATAAGGTATAATTATTTGAAATTAGTTAGAACAAGTCTGTGGGATTGCCACAATATTCGAGTAAAGATGACATTTTAGAGCGTTTTCTTATACATTAGTAAATATAAATTTTAGCTCAATATAATCGTGAAGATACAATAGCTAAACAATAACGAAGTCAATTTATTGTTCATCTGATTGACAATGTGTCAGTCAAAAACGTACTTACTCTTTTCAAGTGGCGATATCGTTTAATAAAGAGGTTGATAAATGATAAGTGATAATTGTTTATGAAAATCAAAAATACTATTTGAAATCATCCTATAAGTGGTTTGACGTCATCCGCACTTTTTGTGCGACCCCTGGCAATCACGTACCGCCGCGCTCCCATGAATGAAAATACTAAACGGGCGCGGGGCGCGGAGTGCGAGGCGGGAGTCGCGCTTTATGTCTTTTTAGGGTTCCGTAGCCAAATGGCATAAAACGGAACCCTTATAGTTTCGCCATGTCCGTCTGTCTGTCTGTCTGTCTGTCTGTCTGTCTGTCTGTCTGTCTGTCTGTCTGTCTGTCTGTCTGTCTGTCTGTCTGTCTGTCTGTCTGTCTGTCTGTCTGTCTGTCTGTCTGTCTGTCCGAGGCTTTGCTCCGTGGTCGTTAGTGCTAGAAAGCTGAATTTTGGCATGGATATATAAATCAATAAAGCCGACAAAGTCGTACAATAAAATCTAAAAATTTAATTTTTTTTTAGGGTACCTCCTCTACACGTAAAGTGGGGGTGAATTTTTTTTTTCGCTTCAACCCTAGAGTGTGGGGTATCGTTGGAAAGGTCTTTCAAAACTAATAGGGGTTTTCAAGAAACATTTTTTGATAAAGTGAATATATTCGGAGATAATCGCTCCGAAAGAAAAAAAAAATGTGTCCCCCCCCCTCTAACTTTTGAACCATAGGTCCAAAAAATATGAAAAAAATCGTGGAAGTAGAGCTTAAGAAAGACATTAAATGAAAACTATAGCGGACATGATCAGTTTAGCTGTTTTTGAGTTATCGCAAAAAGTTTTCCCTTCATAGTAAAAAGACTTACTTTAATTAGGTACTGATTATGCAAATTTGCCTATTTGTTTAACTCGGGTGAAAGGTACCATTTACAACACTTTAAGCTCCAGTTTAGCTTATTGTGACGGAAGAGTAACTACGGAACCCTACACTGAGCGTGGCCCGACATGCTCTTGGCCGGTTATTTGTTGATATACTTACCAATTTTCATTAATTATTTAAGTTTTATAGTACAAAAAGTATTATTTTAGATGACTCGTAGAAAAAGTATTGTATACAATAGTGATATAATCAAGCTTTTCAATCTCGTACCTTACTTAGGCAACTTAGTAAGCTTCGTTGCCTAAACACGGTTACTCGACTGAAAAGCTCTCTATTATATAACGATTGTATAAAATACTATTATCTCTACTATGGTTTGTCAGAACCGGACGACGGACGAGAAACGTGGGGGACGGGGGCGGATTTCCTGCTCTCTATCATCGGATTCGCAGTTGACCTCGCCAACGTGTGGCGATTCCCTTACCTCTGCTACAGAAACGGTGGTGGTAAGTACATTATTTATTAGTGTGTGGAACGTGGAACGACTGTTTGGGGACCTCATCGTTATACATATACAAGGTCACAGTTATTATTAAACCCTTTTTTTAGTCGGTTATAGCCTCTGCTGGACGAGGCCTCTCCCCGTGATCTCCACAGCTCCCGTTGTTGTGCCATTCTACATATATTTCTGGCCAGTTACTGATGAAGGTGTCTAAGTCATCCCGCCATCTCCGTCTGGGCCTGCAACGTCCGCGCTTAACTTGAGGTTGCGGCATCCACTTGGTGGCTATACTAGCGCACCTATCCGAATGCATGCGGCAGACGTGACCCGCCCAGTCCCACTTCAGCTTGGCGGTCTTCGCTCCTACGTCAGCTATGCGTGTTTTGGAGCGCAATGTAATGTTTCGGATGCGATACGTCCTTGTGACACCTAGAATGCTGCGCTCCATTGCTCGCTGGAAAACCTTCAATTTGATATCCTGGTCTGTATGGACCTTTTTAAATTAAGGACATGGTACGGGAAAACGTAAGTTGAAATCCAAATCAGGCATTCTTCATACGGGAAATATATGACTCGTGAAGCACTGGCAGTAAGTTTCGGATAGCCGCTGCCGCACCAAATGTGGTAACCTAATTGCAGACATAGATAGATTCCATAAATGTTCAGTTCCGTTCAGAGAACATTTAAAATTGTTTGCAATTTTCATTATTTACAGTTGCAAAATAGTACATTACGATACAAGTGTGAAATATAGGAAATCCGCAACGAGTGGGGATAAATTAAAACACTACCGAAGGGATTGTTTTAAATCGACACGAGTTGCAAATTACCTATTCGCACATGTATCGTACAACGTTTTACAGCACATAGGGCACTTTAAATTATGGACATAGTTACGTAATGTGCTAATTCGCACTAGGGCAGTAATGTAGCACCATATGTAAAAAAAAAAATTATAAGTAGGACATTATTACACAAATTGACTGTTAAACATATACACTGTAAAATACACTACCACATGTACACACACTGTGTGTATATTGTGTATACATATGTATGTACTGTAAGATATTATTTTATTTCAGGAGCCTTCTTAATACCCTACACACTAATGCTGGTCTTCGGCGCCGTTCCCTTGTTCTACATGGAGCTGATACTGGGCCAGTACAACCGGCAAGGACCGATCACGCTGTGGAAAATATGTCCATTGTTTAAAGGTATGTATCATAAACACCCGTATAATGTAGGTACATGGCACCAATAATGAGACGTAAACTACAAATCCTGTAGAATAAGTACCTGTTTATAGTCTGTCAAAACTATTTTGTCAGTAGACACTTCCAACCCCTCTGGTGTTGCAGGTGTCCATGGGCGGCGGTAACGCTTACCATCAGGTGATCCGTCTGCTCATTTGCCTCCTCTACCATAAAAATAAATAAAAGAAAAAGGCGCGAAATTCCCTGTTTTTGTATGGGATGATAGCCTTTCGCGCCTACATTTTTTAAATTTGCCGCTTTTTTCTACTGACGGAAATGGCCTGAGAGACTACAATATCAGTTTACCTTAAAAAAGAGTTATAAAGATGTTTAAGTTTGACGTTTATTTAATTTCTGTTTCTTTTAAAATGGCGCCATACGGTCCATGACTAGAGAAAGATAACATAAGTAGTTTTTAATTTGTTAATTGTTTAAACCAATTGCAGTATCTTCATCAAACACGCCAAAAAACATAAAAGACGAATAACGGTCCGATTCAAAGAATGATTAGACACGTTTAAGATCTTGGAAAGATCATTAAAAGATCGATAACTAAACGACATGTCAACATTGACGTTTATTTCGATTCCGCTGTGATCCCAATAAGATCTATCTACGATATTTCTGACGTCAAAGTGACAGTGGTTGCCCGAATCGAGCTGCTTTTGTCAATTATACGACATACAAACGAAATATAAATGACTAAACTTATCTAAACCAAAACTTATCGTTTCTCATTCTTCGAATCAGCTCGTAAGACATTCAACCCTTAATGCGAAAAGCTAAGCGGTAGATATTTTACAGGTATCAGTGAAATATTAAAATATTCAAGATTTCCTTTAAAAACGTCTCATGATTGGTGCCGTTACTATAAATATTGAGTATTTATTACTATAGAGAAGCCATACCAACCAATGAAATTGACGCAATCGCAACGTGCACCACGCGACCAAAACGTCGTAAGCGCCGTAAAAATTCATGGCGTTTACGCGTTTACTTCGCGAGATTCACGCTCCGCTTGTATGGTTTTTTTTGCAAAATGACAACAAATCAAATATTGTATATTTATTAGCAGGGGTCGGACAAAAAGTGCGGATGACGTCAAACCACTTATAGGATGATTTCAAATAGTATTTTTGATTTTCATAAACAATTATCACTTATCATTTATCAACCTCTTTATTAAACGATATCGCCACTTGAAATGAGTAAGTACGTTTTTGACTAACACATTGTCAATCAGATGAACAATAAATTGACTTCGTTATTGTTTAGCTATTGTATCTTCACGATTATATTTAGCTAAAATTTATATTTACTAATGTATAAGAAAACGCTCTAAAATGTCATCTTTACTCGAATATTGTGGCAATCCCACAGACTTGTTCTAACTAATTTCAAATAATTATACCTTATGGTAACAAGTTTCGTGAAATTTATTTTATTCACTACATCACCCTACCACCTGTATTATTAATTCCATGGATTTATTTACGATTATTTTGTTACTTCATTAATACTACTTTGTTACTACATGTCACACGGAAGTTTAAATACAAACTCAAACATCATCCTGTGTGCAAGATTACGTCATTTTTACGTCATCCGCACTTTTTGTCCGACCCCTGTTTATTAGTATATTAGGTATTGTTTTAATACTTATATAAGTAGTATGTGTGTTTGTATTTAATAGTCTCCACATTTAGCTCCTTGCACTACCTGTTGACTTTTGTATGAGTTCTAAATTTCCTGCTACCTAAAGGTTGTCTGGAAGAGATCGCTTTTTAGCGATAAGACCGCCTGTTATTACCTGGTACTATTTTCCTTTAAAATTCATTTGTAGTTTTACATGTATGTAAAATGTATAATTGTTGGTGCAATAAAGAATATTTACTTACTTACTTACTTAAATCATGGCGCAAAATACTGGTTCTCTATGCCGGTTCTATACGTAGTAATAATAGTTCAATGACTATAAATTTTAAACTATTATATTGTAAAATTCTTACTTGTATCTAGTTTTCTTTTTATATGACATCTTTTATTATTATATAATGTAGTATCCAGTGATATGTATATAAGCTACACGATACGGGTCTCTATTGTTTCCCATAAATTTTTAAGTCATAATTCATAATGTATTGTTTCTCTGCAATTTCGTTAGTCAAAATTTGAGGTTTCTTAGAAACGCGTAACTTTTCAGAATTGGTACGAAACAAACATAACTTATTAAGCTAACCTATCTATAGGATAACTTTACGAAAATCCTGAAAATATAAAGGTTTCAGAATTATGACTAATGATAATCTGACTATCATGTATTATGACTTTCAATAATTATGTCAAACAAAGGGCTCCAACACGATACAGGTACAGTTGAATATTAAATATTATAAACACCGAAACAGCCACACATAATCTCTTTTCAAATATTAAATTAGTTGTTATTAGTTGTTCCAGAATTCTTGGAAAGTTCTTTGACCAAATAACGAAAAGCATAAAATAATATTTCGTCAGACATTTACATAATACCATCTTTAACTTCTAGACCACTTTCTGAACTCTTATTAGAAAATGTCGTCCGCAGAGTCAATCTCTATAGTACTTTGACTAAGTTTAGCTTTGATAAACTGAAACTTAGAACGAAACTGCATTTTAATATCTATATAGTCACAGACGTAGCGATAATGTATATTAAGATACCGAAATATTTCTTATCCCTTTAACCGACAAGACTAAAGAAAAATTCAATTCAAGCCACATCGCCATTCTATAATCCTAAAAAAACAAAAAGATGATGTTACAGAGTAGTCTTTTTTGAGATCGTTGCCCTATAAAGTATAGTTAAGCACCACACACGACAACTAAGCCTACATACTCTGTAAATATAACTGGATCGTTTACCATAGTATTTTGGTAATAAAAATTACATCTTTTTCGGTTTTTAACTTTTGTGGTGAGGACATATTTCATTATTTACAATCATGGACACCCTACAACATCTAATTAGTAAATAAAAAACCTCTTTAACCGTTATGACAGCACTTTAATTATGAAGAAGTGAGATACGATTTTTCAAAAGTAACCAGACTCCGATGATATTCAATTTGACACTTGTCACGGATAAAGCAAAAGGTATCGGTATTTGACGGAAGTATTCGAATTGTAGGGTGTCCATGCATGTCGTAAATATTATTATCCCGTGTACTAAAAATAAATTTACGTTAATCTCAGTAATATACTGGTGCAAAACAGTTGCTCATAATTTACTGAATGCGCAGATCCTGCTCACTTCTTCTGAATCACCTGTATAATATAGCAAGGTATCTTAAGATGCCTAACTGATGCCTAGCAGAACTTAATTGTTTAAATAACGTTCAAGCAAGCTATAGCGACGTAAAAACAGCGAATTCGACCTAAATAAGTTAAATTTGTACGGAACCCTCGGTCGGCGAGTCCGACTTGCACTTGTCCGGTCCCAACTTTAACTTTTTAAGGTTTTGATCAGAGTCTGCCCTCACAAATATAGGTTAGTTTCATGGCATTTGCCCTTGATTAAAAAGTGTAAAAATTCAATATAATAACTGTAATTTTGCATTAGTCCCCTCTTAATCAAGGTATTTCAAAGCCTATACTAAATTTGAAAAGACTTTACTTTAAATTGATGTGACTCGGTGTTCAAAACCCCATCAATATAGCAAACTTGCTTCCCGGCTGAGACACTGTTTTGTGCTCCGAATAATATTGGATTAATGATAAACTGATTAAATTTTGCATATGTTTCAGGTGTAGGGTTTTGCGCGGTGATGGTGGCGTTCTACGTGTCCTTCTACTACAATGTGATTATCGGTAAATATTTAACTTGATTTAAGTCTATAATATAATGTGACTAAGATATCGTCGACTTTTGTTGAATACCTACATAACCACCCCTATTGCAATGTGAAGGGTTCCCTTAAAGTGCCTGACTATAAAGTGCCCGACGACCTTGTGTGAGTTGCAATGTGAAGGGACCCCTTAAAATGAAATTTTAGACAATGTCATAAACTGTTATAATAGTTATTACGCACTTACGCAGGTAATATTTTAAGCAACATGTCATGTAGTCACGGCTGTGCGTTCGGGCCCGACTGGCCCGAGGGACTCCAATTTTAATAGCTAGCGACTCCCAAATGAGAATTACGGGGATATTAAAATGGGAAAACATTGGCGACAAATTGGTGTGACTATACTTATATACAGACTACTGTTTATACGATATACTAGTAATATACCTATTACGGTATATCTATTAGGTAATAAAAGTTGAGGGCATTTTCCATAATAAACTGACTTATTGGGATTGCGATTAAAATTAGCCTAAGTGAAGATTCATTATACCTTAAAAAAGCGGCCAAGTGCGAGTCGGACTCGCCCATGAAGGGTTCCGTACCATTTATGACGTATTAAAAAAACTACTTACTAGATCTGGTTCAAACCAATTTTCGTTGGAAGTTTGCATGGTAATGTATATCATATATTTTTTTTAGATTTTTCATTCCGTTATTTTAGAAGTTAAAGGGGGGGGGGGGGACACTTTTTTTCACTTTGGAAGTGTCTCTCGCGCAAACTATTCAGTTTAAAAAAAAATTATATTAGAAACCTAAATATCATTTTTGAAGACCTATCCTTAGATACCCCACACGTATGGGTTTGACGAAAAAAAAATTCTTTTTTAATTTTTATGACGTATTAAAAAAAAACTACTTACTAGATCTCGTTCGAACCAATTTTCGGTGGAAGTTTGCATGGCAATGTATATCATATATTTTTTTTAGATTTTTCATTCTGTTATTTTAGAAGTTACGGGGGGGGGGGGGGGGGGGACACACTTTTTACCACTTTGGAAGTGTCTCTCGCGCAAACTATTCAGTTTAGAAAAAAATGATATTAGAAACCTCAATATCATTTTTAAAGACCTATCCATAGATACCCCACACGTATGGGTATGATGAAAAAAGATTTTTTGAGTTTCAGTTCTAAGTATGGGGAACCCCTAAAATTTATTGTTTTTTTTCTATTTTTGTGTAAACATCATAATGCGGTTCATAGAATACATCTACTTACCAAGTTTGAACAGTATAGCTTTTATAGTTTCGGAAAAAAGTGGCTGTGACAGACAGACGGACATGACGAATCTATAAGGGTTCCGTTTTTTGCCATTTGGCTACGGAACCCTAATAAAAAAGGATTAAACTCAAAATAACTTTAAATTATAAATATCCCTTAAATGCCTGCTGGTGAGCTTGCTGTATTGCCGAGCTGCATGTTGTATGGCAATGCTTATTCGTTGAGCAAAATACTGGTCATCTCTGGCTGGTCACTATTGTGATTAAGTATCTATAGGCCTCGTCGCTATGGCTATAGAGGCTATTATTTTGTCAACAAAGTAAAACGTAGTTTTCTTTATTTCGTTCGGTTTGCTTATTTAAAAAGAAATCTTTGTTTGTACCAGGCTGGGCGTTCTACTTCCTAGTATCCTCTGCGCGCTCCGAACTACCGTGGTTGCACTGTGACAATTCATGGAACACGGAACAATGCTGGGACGCAGCGCGACATAACACGACGAACAAGACAGAAGTTCCATATCAGGGGCCGCTCTCACACTTCACTCCGGCTTCTGAGTTCTTTCAGTTAGTTAAATGTTCCAAAGAATATTAATATTAAAGATATCACTGTAGTAAGTCCTGGAACAGAGGACAACGTTAGGACGTGGACAAAAGAAGACAAAAGTTCCATATCAGGGGCCGCTCTCACACTTCAATCCGGCTTCTGAGTTCTTTCAGTTAGTTAACTATTCCAAAGAATAACAACATTAAAGATATCACTGTAGTAAGTCCTGGAACAGAGGACAACGTTAGGACGCGGACAAAACAAGACAAAAGTTCCATATCAGGGACCGCTCTCACACTTCACTCCGGCTTCCGAGTTCTTACAGTACCTAAGTTTTTAACTGTTCCATACAATGCCATCGAGCGAAAAGTGAACTAAGAATTAAGACGCACTACGGCTTAGTTTGTAGCAATCCCTGATTTAAAATTCTGAACTTTTTTTTTAAAGTAGTCGGTACCTATGGTAAGACCTTGACATAACTGTGACACACGATCGATCATATCAACAACAAATCAACTTATTTTTTTTTAAATCTGAATACAGACGAGGTTTGGTACACTAATTTCAATAGGTACTCTTATAATAAGTATCCAACAGTTCCACGCAATGTCACTGTAGTTCCGCCGAAACTACTCACAGAACATGGAACAAAAAAGCAAATGTAATTTTTTTTTCTTTTAATTTAAAAATTGTTTTCTAGTTAGATACATAACATTCTTGTTTTGTACACATGTATAATGTTGTTGGGTAGTTTAGTGTTGTTTACCAATATCTCCGTTGACATTTTGCTGGGACATCCGTTTTCCGTCTTCCGTGACCAAAGCTAGCGCAACCTAGCTGAAACGTCGGACTAAAGGTATAATAATGACATTTCTTTGCGGTAGACTCATTAATGATATTAAAGTTAGCTAGAATTACAGGAAACTATTTTTTTTTATTTCAGTCGAGCCGTACTAGAGATGCAGTACTCCGAAGGCCTAAATGACCTGGGCTTCCCAAAATGGCAGCTCGCTCTATGTCTCGGCCTAGTCTACGTCACCCTGTACCTCTCGCTCTTCAAAGGTGTCAAGAGCTCTGGTAAGACTTTTGTGACTTTACTGACTAAATTTTCTATTAATATTTAACTTTGGCAATAAACTTTTGAAAGTGGAGCTGGCTTCGAAATGCAAGAAGAAGTAATTCATATTTCGTAGCTAATAATATACCAGTTACAATATGGATTATATTACTTCCTATAAATGGGGCCCATTTCTCTAACCATATTAATCCAATATTATTAGTGTGTTGTCATGAAAACCTATACGATTTAACAGTTTGTGGGCTGTCACTAATACCGTCCAAGAAATGGGCCCCTGGACGTAATTTAGGGAAAAGGATCTAGTGCACTAAAATCTGTCAATTTAATTTAAACTTTCTCTCCGTAAGAAAGGACATTATGTTTAAATAAAATGATAAATTTTACAGACTTCTTTTCGCTAAACTACGTCCAACTAGACATTTATGGATTGTGGAAAAGGTGTAAACTGTAAAGTCTGGAAAAACAACATGCCCTAGTTTGACAAGCGAAATAGGTGACGCTGTACTGCATCGTCTGTTTTGAGATCACTGGATTGTCAAATAACATTTTTCGACAACCAAAATAATAGCATTATGTGCGGAACGATACATCGGCAACTACATTAAGCTATCAAATTTAAAGCAAGAATATTATTAGTGACCGTGCGTAGTAGAGGATCTGCCATCTCGTGACCTGAATCGAAAGCGAAAACAATTCACGCTTCTAAGCAGGTGCTGCCCCCTACACATTTATTTCGCATAGTATGCTATGCCATCTAGTGGCTTAAATCTAAAAAAGAAAACTTGACATAATGCGTCGCGCCAATGAATAGGGGCTTCTGTGCTGCCGTCTACAGTTCATGCATGCTCCTCATAATGTATATTTGTCTTTACTAATATTTTTCCTTATATAATTACTAACCCCACTAACTGTAGGTAAAGTGGTATGGATGACAGCAACCATGCCTTATGTGGTGCTGTCCATACTGCTGGCGAGAGGTTTACTGCTCCCAGGGGCTACCCGAGGCATCGCCTACTACCTGCAACCGGAGTTGACGAGGTTGAAAGACACGCAGGTAGGATTATACTTATATATGTCTACCTAGTCAGTTACAGTGATTATTGACTCCCCCTTGCATAGTAGGTATAGGTAGATGCTTCTATGCAACTTTTATGATCACCGACTAGTAATTGTAGAAACAAAACAAAAAGAGATAGGATAGGCCTCAAGATTGCTACCTATCCATAGTTATTGACAACCGTATTATGATGTAAAAAGCGCTATTACGAGTTTTCAAACATTCTTTTGGCTGGACCCACGGTACCTTAAAACTTAAACGTGAAACATATTATGGCCGCGACGCCTACGCAACCTCATTGAGGAGCTGGGTTATAACCGCGAAAATCGAAGTTCGTCAATTGCGGGCATTTTTGTCTGTCACTCTAATTACGTTTTAGTGAGAGTAAAAGAGAAAGATCCCCGCAATATGCGAGTTTTGGTTTTCGCGGTAGGCCCCCAGGTCGCGGAACCGCTTAAACTTGATTGCGCCAATGACCTTCGATCTGAATCCCTTAGTTTTCTAATGTTTTATGTAATTTATCATATTAACAACAACGGCTTGAAGCAACATAGTATTCCATATTTAGTTGAAAGTTTATTGTCTATGAGATATTTTACCAAAGTTGAACTACCTATTTTAGGCCAAAAAACTGGTTTACTGGCCCTTTCTAGGGTTCCGTAGTCAACTAGGAACCCTTATAGTTTCGCCATGTCCGTCTGTCTGTCTGGCTGTTCGAGGCTTTGCTCCGTGGTCGTTAGTGCTAGAAAGCTGGAATTCGGCATGGATATATAAATCAATGAAGCCGACAAAGTCGTACAACAAAATCTAAAAATTTAATTTTTTTGAGGGTACCTCCCCTACCATTCTGTAACAGTTTAACAAAAAGGGATGGTTCTATATGTAGAACAATTAAGACTGAAAAAGATATAGTTTTGAACGTGAATTTTAGAGATTTATCTGTATTTGGAAAAGTTATCCGGAATATCAGATACTTTTGACGCGTTGTTTCATCCGCTACTTTTGATGCTGACTGTACCATTAAGTTAGCGGTACTCAAACTGGTTTTTTCTGGCACTCCAGGTGATCCCGGTATAGATATAAACATTGCCACCCGAACGGCACCTTTACCCTGGCCGCAGACGCAGGGAATTTTCATTCGGTTTCCGTACAGAATGACAGGTGTGAATGGGACGTCGCTCTACAAATTCATTGGGCTGTGTCATTTACACCTGTCTTTCCCTACGGAAAATTCCGTGCGTCTGCGGTCAGGGTTAAGCAAATTCATCTTCGATCCGGCCGGCTTGGGTAAAACCGTCTTTGTGGCCTTCATAAATAAAAGGTTGAGTATCGCTGAGTCAAGTATTTATGTGTTATTTCCAGGTGTGGGTGGACGCAGCAGTTCAGATCTTCTACTCGGTGGGAGCTGGGTTCGGAGTCCACTTGTCCTACGCCAGCTATAACACCTTTCACAACAACTGCTATAGGTATGCATTATAATTATACTATGTAAATAGGTGCACAACGTTTTATCTTTTCAAATAAAGACCCATACTGTGTTACTTCTGTTCTATTATTGAATTTAACGCTCATCACTAAACAACAAAAATACTTAACATATTCGCTGAGACATCGGGTCGATTCGGCCCCTGCATACATGCCTGATTGCGATTTTAACGAATTTCAGGTGTTCATTTCAAACTTCATACAGCTTTCAGACTGTTTCCGTAACCTGTCCGTATTTTTGTCAAAGTTTCTGTTTAATCTAATGATTTGGTCACGTGATAGAGGTACCTGACTTAGGGTCAACACATGTGTGGATACGACGTCGTATCGTGGGTATGTGTGTTGGCCCCGTGATAAAACGACGTAACGTTGCTCGCCGCTGCAACGTGAGACGACGTCGTATCGTGGGTATGTGTGTTGGCCCTTATACCAGCTTTTACCCAATAACTGAAAGAACATTATTAACTTATAGAAGTTTTAAATTTACCTCCGACGTTAAAGAAGGAGTTGGGGTGGTTAGAGTAGCGCTACCTCGTCATTTCACGTAAAATAGTTACAATGGTTATCGACTTGCGGAAAATGCCCAGAAGCACTAACTAAGTCCCGTTTCTATTAGTTAATAATGTGTAAAAATCGTGAAAGTTTAAATTAGTCTTTAACTAAAAGGACGTTAAAATGTACTGAGATGTCTGAGATTTTATTTATTTATTTATTTATTTATTTATTTTGACAAAAATACCTACATATCGCGGTTGAAAAGCCTTAAGCATTATTCCTAAGTCCTTCTCCGGTTGATTCACTAAAGCTAACGTGGATTTCATAAGAGAATTCAGAATGCTGTTATGAATCAACCTTTATTACCTAAACATTGAACTGAACTGACGAACGTTGTAAAGGATTTCAAACGTCGGGATTTATTTTAAATTCATTATACGCGATATAATCCGTTTAAAAAGTATTATTTCATGATTAACTATCACTAAAAAAAATCTCATTCTAAAATTCCTGTACCTTTTCAGAGACTGTCTGGTGACGACTTTAGTGAACTGCTTCACGTCGTTCTTCTCTGGGTTCGTCATCTTCACGTACCTCGGCTTCATGTCTCACAAGCAGGGCGTGCCCATATCCTCGGTGGCTACCGAAGGTTAGTAGTTGACCATTATAATCAGAGGTAATTATAATCTGTAACAAAACAGAATTCACCAAACAGATTCCAGTGCTATTAAAGAAAAGACGAGGAATTTCGTACATTAACCAGCCTGTTCCTGTCTCTATTGCATGCACATAATTATATTGCTGTCCCGCTCGCACAGTGTCATTAACCGCCAGAATCATGGGCGGGTACGTACGAAATTCCTTGTGCCAAGCGTCCTTTGTTTGTTTTAATTTTGGTTTTCATCAGCAATTACACTGCTGCTGCACACAACCGCTACAAATTGAAATAGATGGCGCTATACTGCCTCGTGCCCAGGAAATTGACATTCGTACGATCATTTGTACATTTTGCGAAGAATTGCACACATTTGAGGGACTGTTAATTAAATTGCTCATTTAAATATGAGTCTGCGTATTCGTACAATCGAATGCGAGTTGATACGACTGGAACAAGTAAAGGCGATGACTTAAATAATTCAAGTAACCAGGGATCGGAACCGGTTTTTTGCAAAAACATCGAAATACCTAACCATATATGTCGGTATATTTTATACTCTAAATGTAGGACTCAGTTGTCTTTTCAGATAACGACTTCGTATTATTAGATTGCCTAAGGTCACTGTGGGCAAGACCGTCTACAAGGCAAGTCCGTCAACACATTATAACTTTTGAATTAGAAAGCGTTTGCCGCTTTGGCGTCGAGTTTATAAGTCAGTTTTTCGCGCTAGTTCCCTCACTCTAAAACAGATGGCGCTGTGACAACGAATTTCAGAGCAATCCGCGTAAACAAGTCATTACGTGTATGGAACTCGAAGTGATAGTGCGACAGTCTCTGCAAATAAAATTGTTAAAAATAGTTTGTGCCAAGATTTTGCACCAGAAATTGACTACGTAAGTAATATAAGACCCGGCAATCTTTATTATGTGTTTAAATTATCAGATATTGGCTTAGTTTTGTAATTATACGTTCCATCATTCATCACATTAAAATTTTGCTAAGTTGGAAAGTCCGTCTACTATGCACCAGGCAAGTCCGTCATATGACTTTCCTTGAATCAGAGGTTACCAACTGTTAAATGGATATTATTTATTACGATTTTATAAGGTTACTACAGATATGCATCTTTACAACATTGCGCATGATGTTTGTGTTTTGTGTTTATTAACAATTTTAATCTCGAAACTACTAAAAAAATGTGTTCTTCATCCTCAGCACTATGTAACCGAAAATACAAATAAGAAAATACCTATTAAGTAAATAAATAAATAAATATTGGCCGCAAACTAAGCATAGCTTAGCTTTTACTATTGGTGCTAGGCGACGACATATACAAACTTATATAGATAAATACATAAAAAACAAACATGACTGGAGGAACAAATATCTGTGTAGATTATACAAACAAATGCCCCTACCGGGATTCGAACCCATGATCATCGCCTTCATATGTTATATTATTATACATATGACACATATTATTACCCTTTTTACTCCTCTTGAATTTTAGAATACGATTGTAGTCATATTTTCTTGACAGTTTTGAAGATTAAAATCATTGCAGCCATATCAGTTCGTACGTATTTTTTATTTCGGAACATTTATTGTACTTATCGTGGTTTAGGCGTTTTGCCTACACCGTGATCACGACACGCTGTACCGCGCGTGCCACGCCGCTATGTGACGTGGGTTCTTCGCCTTACTTATCCTGAAAATTTACGTATGTAGGGTACCTACTTGTGTTATGGAGGTTGATTTGTCAATAACTATTTGATTTAAACTTAAACGGTGTTTGTAGTTTAATTTTTTTTTTACAAGATCATATGGTACAGTACAGTAGATGTTATAAATTTACATTGTTGACCCCTAATATGTTCTGCCATATGGCATGTGAAAATGGTTTTCCCATGACATGACAAAGCCATGCATGTGGACACTAACTACTAAAACTAAAAATTATTACTATACTAAAATTGCTACTACTATGAGTTTATTTATGTAACCCTCTTTGATCTCCGTAAATTTAAAACGAGTAAATTTAAAATGACTATTGGTATTTTATTTGAGAAGTCCAAAAAATAAGTACGTATAATTATTTTCCAAAAAAGGTTTACCACCCCATTTTCGTAATACCTTTTAATAAGAAAAATTGTGTTTATATCGAATCTAAACCCTATATTAACAAGTTTAGAGTACACTTTTCATTGTCTTGTTTTATTCTTTGTAAGGATTCGAATACGAACAAATAAGCACCCATAGTATGGCTGATATCGTTACTAGACGGACTTACCTTAAACTACACGGGAAGTCCGTCTACTCGACGAATTTTTAAAAACACTATTGTTTTTGCTTAATTTATGATTAAAATGATCTGTCACTATAGCTTAACTATTATTTATGAAATTCTTCATCGTATGTGATTACAAGCGGTCACGTAAGTGAATAATTAACGGAGCTAGAATACTCCAATGTAAAAAATAAATAAAGTATGCCGGTCTTGCCCACAGTCACCTTAATTAGAAATGAAGTAATTAACAAAGAACGAAAAAATACCGTTTTCGTTGCCATACAAAAAATACCGGTTTCCGATCCCTGCAAGTAACGCGTGCTGCTTGGCTCTACGTGCTCCAACTACAAGCGCCATGTGCAAGTGCTTAATGTTATATCCCTTTAGGCGGAGAAGAAACCTATCTTAAGGGGTTTTTTTTTGGCAGATGTTCCAAAATTTCTACAGTAATGGGATACAAAATGGCAACAAGTTATTGAACAAAATGGCACATACAAGAAAGAAAGTGACGAACTCAGAAAGTGACGAATTTAAAAAGTGACGTCCTCAGAACGTGACCTAACTCGAAAATGTCCTCCTAAGAAAGTGACCTACTTCGCCTAAAGGACTATATCAGTATTCAATAGTCGGATTATTTAGGCCTTATTAATTTATTTCAGGTCCCGGACTAGTGTTCCAAGTGTACCCGGAGGCCGTGGCGACGCTGCCAGGAGCAAGTCTCTGGGCCATGCTGTTTTTCTTCATGCTCATCATGCTTGGCTTAGATTCAGGGGTAAGTTTGGATATATATTTAAAAAAACTCTCATCGTCTCATTTCTCTAACCGTTAAAGCTAAAGAAAAGACTTAAGTACCAGAAGGATTTTCTGTTGCTAACTTGCTATCTCTGTTGCACGTGCATTGTTATATTGCTGTCCTGCCCATGTTGCCGGCTGTCAATGTCACTGTGCGAACGAGACATCAATATAATTATACGCGTGCAAAAGAGATAGCAAAATGCGGGTCAATGTACAAAAATCCTTGTGGAAGCGTCTTTTATTTACTCACGTATATACCGTTATCTGTTGTGAGTATAGCGGAAACCGTACTTTAACTACAACACTTAAAAATGATTGTATTATTTATTACCTTTACATTTTTTATTGTACAATTTATCTTTAGATGGGAGGCCTGGAATGTGTGATAACAGGTCTTTTAGACCTGACGCGCGAGAGCGGCGCGCATTGGCTGCGCCGGGAGCACTTCACTCTGATCGTGGTCTGCGTCTCGTTCTGTGTGGCTTGCATCAATATTACTCCAGTAAGTGTAGCTTTAATTACTAATAGTTCTATGAGCTGTAGACCTCGCGGTCCCCGTGGATTCAAATTCAAAAACGGAATCAACAAAAACACCATATAATTATCACATCTGCCACAAAATGTAACGATAATTGCTTGGGAAATGCGACCTTTAGAGGAGAACCGGACAGCCTAACAGCTAGCTGTATATCCAGAGAGACATGTGAAAATAATAAATTAGATTAAAATTCATTTGTTTCAAGTAACAAGGACTCATAATCACAATGCTGGAAGGCCTCGAATATGTGACGGGTCTATTAGACGTGACGCGCCCGAGCGGTCGAGTCCCTAGTGGTCTGTGTATTGTATCGTTCTGCATAGCTTGCATCAATATTACCCCAGTTAGTTCAGCCGCAGCAATCACGGTATTCCGAATACAGTACAAGTAAATACCATTAAGTAAAATGTTACTTTTAACGTGTAACTTTGCCCAGGTCTTCTTAAATTTTAATATAAAAGAAACTGCTCTAATATTTTGTTATTTATTTGGTAGGGTGAAATCTATACAATACCATCTCAAGATAAAAGAACCCATTAAAGAAAGCTCCAACTTTGCTTTTAGTGTCCAACTTTGCCCGGATGGCGAATTATTTTTACTAAGTAATTATTAAGCTACTACTACTATTAAACTACTTAAAAATCTATTTTGCGTTTGGTAGGGTGGAATCTACATGTTTCATCTTCTGGATACGTACGCTGCCGGCATATCGCTTCTGTGTTCTGCACTATTTGAGGCCGTGGCAGTGTCGTGGTTCTACGGTAAGCAACCAGTGTAGGAGTAGTATAGGAGTGTTATAAAATTGTAAGAGTTATTGTACAAGTTTAAAATGTATAGTTAAATATAAATACTTCATATAAATATATTTCTTGTTGGGAAAATGGGTATATCGAGAAAAAAAGTCTTCTTTTTTGTAAAAAAAAACGACCTATATCAGTAGAAAGTAATAATTTTTATTTGTTATCGATAATTAATCACGTATGTATAGAATAACTTTTTATCAAGCCAGGAAATGTTTGATGGGCAATGTTGAACTAGCTTACGGTACTAACATTAAAACAAAACACTTATGGTAGGTATCTACTGTAAGTTGATGTGGCGTGCCCTTGAATTGATAATGTCTTTTAATGCTGTTATATTTATAGGGTTGAAGAGGTTCTCAGATGACGTGGAAGAAATGCTTGGCTTCAGACCCGGATTATACTGGAGGATATGTTGGAAATTCGTCAGTCCAATATTTATCATAGTGAGTGTAATAAAACACTTTTATACTTTTTTTTGAAGACATAAACAGTACCTACACTGTTAAACAAGGAAAAAATGTATTGCTTCTAGTGAAGTTAAATTTTTACCTTTTATTCGAAATACTAGGATAGACAGTGTTATGAGACCCAATTATAAGTGGAGCCACTGTACTGTACCTACTGAAAGACCGTCACTATAGCAAAATTCAACCCATTCATGTATTTTTAATGACATCCTACTATTTATGCTTGATACCAAATTTTCGATATATTATTTGGTTCAAAATAAATAAAATAATAATTCAGCCTATATACATCCCACTGCTGGGCACAGGCCTCCTCATATGCGCGAGAGGGTTTGGGCTATAGCTCCCACGCCAGCCCAATGCGGGTTGGAGACTTCACACCTTTCAATTTCTTCGCGGATATATGCAGATTTCCTTACGATGTTTTCCTTCACCGAAAAGCTAATGGTAAATATCACCTGATATTCCGTACATAAGTTCCGAAAAAGTCAACGAGCCTAAATTTGAACCCGCGATCTCCGGATTGAAAGTCGGAAATCAGATCCAGTCGGCTACCGCCGCTTATATGATTATATAAATATGATTCTATGATCAAAATTTATAGATGTTATTATTAAATTACATGTTTTAAGCTAACTGATTAAAAATCTTTAAATCCTACAGGGTGTTGTAGTTTTCGGGCTTCTGTACCAGCAGCCACTGCAATACCAGCAGTACATGTATCCCCAGTGGGCAGAGGTGCTGGGATGGGGCTTGGCCTGTTCCTCCATCCTGATGATACCCATCGTGGCCATTTATAAACTGCTTAGCACTCCGGGGACGCTGCGACAGGTAATGTTGTTATCTTTCTAAGATATGATCCAGTGGGACCTTGAGTAATTAGCACATTCATTAAAATAACCGTGTTCAGCTTACAAGCGAGTATTGTGTTAGCTGCACAATTTGTAGTCTTACGATTATATAAATACTAGTCAGTCCTAAATTTGCCTATTTAAATACTAAATAAATTACTTATATAAATACTAGTCCTAGTTGCGTATTATTTAAAAATATTTCATATACAAATAGGTAGCTGACATTAAAATTAATCTTAAAATTTTACGTTCTTTTTTGTTTACAGCGAGTTGCTTGCTGTATATCTCCGGAATCGGAACACGAAGCTATTCGAGCCGGTGCTCCAGTCTCCCGTTTCTCTTGGCGGCATTGGCTCTATGTATAAATACTAATAACCCCGAACTAAATACGGTAAATTAGTATTTGACAAATTAATGCAAACATTACAGTTTGTAACCTCATTAATATTGGATTGGTGGGCAATTTCATCTTCCCGGGTAAAGTTGGGTATCTTTGTGTGCTCTTATAACACGATTATCTTGGTTCTACATGAACGTTAGTGAGAGCATTCTTAGGTTTTGGCAATCCAGCGCTAAGAGTGAGATTGAGAAAATTTAACTAATTAATTGATTGTAATTTACTTCATAATTGTTTTAGAGCTTTAGGTGTAGATAGTGACGATGCTATTTAAGAAATTGTATATATTTTAAACTTTAATAGAGAAAAAACTCGTCTTAGTAGTAGTTGATGATCAAAACGTTAGTGTAAGTATAAAATACTTAGTTACAAAAAGTATTAGATACTTCAAGTATCTTATTAATAATTAAATTATTATACATAATATACCTATATAATTACAATTTGTTTCTCATTTTCTTCTTCAAAACGCCAACTACTTGCATTTATTATCATTTATTTATTAAAAGAGAGTTTAATATTATGTATAATGTCTGTGCTCTCAGCGATTTTCTAAAACTCATAATAATAGACAAACTAAAATGCTTATACCTACCCTCTAAGAGCGTAAAGTAGAAGATGCCAACATTGTTAAGTCTTCATATTAACTACCAAGTTTCGACTAATTCATTTTAGAATTATTTCAATATAAGTCGGTACATTACTTTATATTAATAAATAACAATACTATTCCCAAATTCATATAAATTTGTTGCATAAATTCATTAATAAAACGAAACTAGCTTTAATCGGCGGGCAATGTTAAGAGAAGGGCAAAGTAGGAAAGCATTACTGTAATAAAAATTATTAATGTTAATATTGTAAATATGAAATACAACAATATACTCCTTTATATTATTGGAACAAAATACTCGTCCCATACTGGACCAATATCGCTAACAAATCTGTGACGTACACAATAATTTTGTATATAATATTTACCTGAATAAACACATGTTTAATCATATTATATACTTATATTTTGCAATTTCTATGCTTACATATTTTTATAATATTTATAATACGTTTTTTATCCAAACTTTTGCATGGACAAAGTAGATAATTGAAACGACGAAATAACATTATTTCTGCGTAGTTGACGTATGCAGCATTTAAATTTAAGCAATATGATAAATTGATAATATACTTCATAGTGCAAAGTTTGTTGGACAATGAAAATGTTTATCAAAACTTTGGTAAAGTGATTTGAAAATATATATTATTATTTTTAATAATGAAATGAACTTCGGAGAATGGCTTTTAAGTTACATTTACAACTTTTAAAAGTCTAAATTAATCATTTTTTCCATAATGATATTCAGATCAGATCTGTCGACCGACACATCTGATCTGTGCATAATTTCCTCCATACATTATTAGATTTATCCACGACCCACATCTTGTTATTATACATATCTGACAGACATATCTCTATGTATTGTACCATTTTTTCAGGTAAGTACATAGAGGATAAGTACACACATGGGTGTATTTTTGAAATGTAATATTTGCGTCAACCTACTGTTCAGTTATTTCTTTAGATTTTGAGAAAAAATAACAATGATGTAAAAAATACCTACAAAATAGGATTTGAATGATACATGGGGCGCCGCTTTACTTAAAGTTTATAAGTAATATTATAATAAAATAAATTGAACCAGGAATATGACGCCCGTAGCAGATAGATGACAGCCATAGCAGAAAAATTACGTCGGCATTGCTTTCATATAAGTTTTTTAAAGAAAATTACCTCCCGTTTAGTAAGAAATTTAAAATGAAAGTTGAATGGTATAAAAAGCATCCGCTTATTAATTTACTATCAATGAGAGTTTGAAATCATTTGGGCCAGGAATATGAAGCCTAAGGTAGGAAAATGACATATGTACACAATAATTTACATTTGAAATCTTAATTATGTAATATTTATAACTAAATGCATTAAGGATGCGTTTATGCTCCCGGGGTTATATAATTATGTTTGAACCATTAAAATAATTATTTTTGCTGTTTGCCTTTTTACTGTATATTATTACTAGGAAAATAATGCAAGGAAGGTGATGATAATGAATGTTTTTTTACGATTACGGTTTAACCAAATACATATTGTATGTGTTATCTATACATAAAAATAAAGATAACAGGAGCTATTAAGGAGTAAAAAAATATATGTAATAAAGTCATTCTAGATGCTTCAAAATTAATCCAAGAAATGGCGTTTTATGAGGACGAAAATATATTGCGTGAATGGCACACCTCATAAGCAGCTTAAAACTTTTTAGATGTAGGTACCTACTTCCATTTGTTTTTACTAAGCACAACTGACGTATTTAATCATAATGCCACAAAGGTGGTATTAAGTATCTTCGGACAATTCAATATCAAAAAGGTATTTGAGAGAAGTCGTATTCAAACTAAACGTGTGACAAAGGCACAATGAGTACACAGTCAGCGTTGAGATAAAGTATTATTTGCCTAAGTAGTGCATCATTTGTTGACGACCGGTCTGGCCTAGTGGGTAGTGACCCTGCCTATGAAGCTGATGGTCCCGGGTTCAAATCCTGGTAAGAGCATATATTAGTGTGATGAACACGGATATTTGTTTCCGAGTCATGGGTGTTTCTATGTATTTAAGTATTTATAATTATAATATATTATATATATCGTTGTCTAGGTACCTAAAACACAAGCCTTATTGAGCTTACTGTGGGACTTAGTCAATTTGTGTAATAATGTCCTATAATATTTATTTATTATTTATTTATTTATTTTATGTGAAATTTTATAATCTTTCCAAAGATATAAAGTAATACATATGTGAAGTTATGTTACCTTTATGTTACATATTTTGTGCCCCTGACATGTCTCGACTTACTGCACGCAGTTACAGTAATTTGGATTTTGGTGGTGTTAATATTACTATTATGCCTCACTGTATTTATATGTGATATATGATAAAAAAATAGTGTGAACTATTTTTGTTACTAGTTTAGTATTAACTAGCCTGTAACACATCACATTTCGAGAATACACCCACATCTGTCGCCCGAATGATTGGCCCGTCTATTTCAACCTAATTTTAAGGCAACAATATTCATTTTTATACAATATTAGAGACCAGTAAATGTACTATAAATAGGCCTAAACTTAGTAGAGCGCTTTATTCGAATCTTGTAAAACTTGTTATCTTTGTGTTCGGTAGCCTTAATTTTGGATAGATATATTGTTATAAATATAAAATTAAACGTTTAAGTAGAAAAATATATGCCTAATAGTGACATAAAAATGTTTAGATAAATATATATTTATAATGTTACTTCCAGTGAAATATTTCAACATTGTCAGTTATTGTAACTTTGCTCCAAATAAATAAAATTTCATATTTTACGCATCATCTTAACAAATTAAAAAAGTATTATACTCTCGAACTCTATTTTTCTACAAAATAAAGCGTCTAGTACTTTTAGAAAATATATTTTTCTGTGGGCAAAGTTAAAAGTAATAGGGCAATGTTGTAATGTTTTATGTTATTTAATTCGTGTATGGAATAGCAATGCTCCGGGAGAGTTAAAACAAATCAATATATTGAATATTAATGTTGTGCAATATATATTATTAGATATTGTAAATAATATATATTTTAGAGGTTTCCGCAGAATTAAATGTAAAACTGTGTTCATTCATTTATAAATAAATGTCTTAGATAACTGTATGTTTGTTTATTTTATTACCCTTTTAAATAAAACGGCCAAGAGCATGTCGAGCCATGGAGTGTAGGGTTTCGTAGCTCTCTATTTAACGATAACTCTCTATAAAAAATAATAAAAAATGGCCGGGCTCTTGAGTGTCGCTATATAGAGTTTATCAATGAAAAATTAAACTTGAGCAGATCTTTGGCTCTTGTTTATGGTAAAACGTTGCCAGCGATTAAAAAATGATGGTAACTACTTGTTTTACAGGATTTGTCTATACCATCCCATTACTGGTGCCTGTTCCATTATAGGGGTGTTTACTATATCAGTGAAAGAATAAGGATCAAAGTGAAATGGCGTTCTAAAACTTTTTAATGATGTATCGAAAGATGGCAGTAAATTTACGTCGCTACAATAGTTTTCTTTGACAATACACCTTTATTTGAAATTCTCGTTGCGCCAAACTAAGCAAAGCTTGTAAGTAATATGGGTACTTGGCGACGATATACATACTTGTATAGATAAATACATACTTATATACATAGAAAACACCCATGACTCAGGAACAAATATCTGTGTTCATCTTCATCACACAAATAAATGCCCTTACCGGGATTCGCACCCAGGACCATACCGTCACTACCCACTAGGCCAAAATCGGTCCTCAACCTTTTCGAGCGATGACGCCATATCTTTGGCCTATGCTCGGTATGATGGTGCCACTGTTTAATATTTAACAAATTTAACACATGTACTCGTATAAGTGAAAGAATACGGATCAAAGTCAAATAGCGTTCTAAAAGTTTTAATAATTGTGTCGAAAGATGGCAATTTTACTGTGCTACAAAGTTTACTTTGACAATCCACCTCTATTTCGAATTCTCTTTGGTATAAGATAATCAATTAACTTGTAGCTGCTTACCTGAGTTTAGTAGTCTATTCAGCACTAGATGGCAGTAGTACCTAGTCCAATTTTGAGAGTAACGAAAGTCCTCTAGTTTCCTATAACGTAGTCGGACTATTACTATTTCTATATTCAGCCGCCTGGCTGTTGTTTCTGTATGTGGCACGAAGCCACATGCCGACAGGGTTTTAGGAAGTTATAATAAATCCTCCATTCAACAAAAAATATGTCAAATTGATATTAGGTATATAGCAACACTAAGCTACATTACGTTACATTCTACGCATTTACTTAACCATGGATATATAAATTAAGCATATCAAAATAGCGTTCATTTATACAAGTAATTTTTATGTAAGTTAAGAAAAATTTGTCCTCAAATTTAAAATAGTAATTTATATTTTGTCTTATACTTAATTATAAAATGGTCATTGATTTTACGTTAAAAATAGACGGCAGGATTTGGAACGTACCTTCAATGGCAGACTTGTCATGTTGATTCCAAGATTTCTTAATTTATTAGCCAAAGTAATGTGTTTTATTACGCATTGATTACATTAGGCGCCGAATAAACACTTATTACGTTTGTATTCATTGAATAAATACACGTGAGTGTGTGTGAAAGTGGACTTAAAGTGTTTAACCGCGGAATAAATATAAGAAAAATATCGTTGCATTAAAGTATCTTAGAATCGATATAACTACGAAAATATTATTCGCTTCACCGCGAATTCATTATCGCTATGTCAACAAAATTATGAGTTAACCGCTAAGAGCAGGTATGTGCAATGCTTCTCGGTAACAGTTGTAACTAACGCTAATTTTCGGGGCAAGTGGTCGCTTTTAAATATAATGTTTGTAATCAGATTGTTGCAAGTTTATCCGTAAATGGCAACGACCTTCGTTGATAAAAATACGTAAACAAAGCTAATTCTCGCATACCTACATGGTTATTCTGGTAGATATATTATTTGTGATGGGTTTACGTTTAACCCTAATATCTCCTGATGGTGAGTTGAAGATCGAACATTGCATTACCATTGCGAATATACAGAGGCTATGGAGATAGTGATAAGATTTGTGTTATTGTTCAGTCCTATGTCCACTTTAATTTAGTAGGCTGTAAGCAACTTGGGGTTTTCAGTGAAATGTTCATAAATTTACTATAAAGTGTGCACTTGACTAGCCTGCAAAGGAATACAGGCTCCTATTCAGTCAGGAGTCAGGTTTATGTATTACATAGTGAGGCAAATGAATAAATTAAGGTAAAGGGCACCATAAGGAAAAAATTACAACCCTATAATGTGATCTTTATGTATTTTTTTCCTTTCCTTTTTCCTTTTAAATAAAATAACATTGTGATTTGCCCAAAAACTTCTTTAAAGTAAGCCACTACATTTCTGATAGTAATGTAACTGACATCATAACAAAAGTGGCAGCAATATGAAGACTTAACTAGAGAATTGTCCAGAATTCAGATTTGAGAAAAATAATTTTTGGTAGTTTGGGCTCCATGCACAATTGACAGATCTATTGTTGGTTGGCAGAAACTTTATAGGCAGTAATTCCCTCACAATACAGCTTGTTCTGTACCTTATAGCCATTGGCTCCAGCTTCACTAACCAATCTTTCTGAAGCTGAATTTTTAAGACTATAAGGTGGCAATGAGGCTTCAATTCCGGATTTTTAATAAACTGATCTGTTAAACCATTCAGACCACACCTATAGGACTTTATTCTTAATCTGTGTATGGGCTTCTGTCTTAATGACCAATGAAAATCCATCAAAACACAGGTTGTGAGAAATCTTATTGGTAATAAAATAATAGTAAAAAAGCCTTTTATTTCTGGTATTCCATTCCATCTTATTAATACTACAGTTGAATCTGCTTATAATGACATCTAAGGGAAATTTGTATAAAAAAAAAACTGAGATATTTATTACATTAAAGCACATACAGCATATAGCTGTCACACATTTGTGACAGCTAATTTAAAATATGCAAAAGAAGTAGTAAGTTTAGGGATTGTTTTATGAGTTATTCCATCTAAATCTTTACTATACATACTTTATCATATTAAGTAATAAAATAGTGATAAACGAAATTGTTGAGAAATTAATGATTATCTTCTCCTATCACTATGACAAATCGAATGAAATATCATGTGCTGCTGTGTGTACTGACGTGGATTCCGAAAAAGAAATTGCATCTGTGTCTATATAATTTTATACAAACCTCACATAATTATATTAAATATTTTTTTATTTGGCGGAATGATTTTTTCTATCACACAACTCGATATTTGTAAAAAAAAATTCTAACACTAGCAAGATTGCGACAGTCTTTTGTTTGCTACCAAAATTGTACCTCTCAGATCTCAGTCTCAATACTTGCTCTTTAAAAAACACATTCTTGGAGAACCGTGTATCTGTGAGTTAAACGATCTAACTATACTAAAATTTAAGGAGTCACAATGTCCCTCGAGCGCGACAGTATGGGTGTGATGCCCAACGCAGGTGTGGGGGCCTCTGACCCCCGATCTCAGCTGCACCAGGAGATGAGGGAGCAGAACTTTGATCTCATCAGATTTGCATCATACCGAACTGCTTGCAAACTCCGATATGTCCAGAAGAAGTGTAACTGTGAGTGATGTACCGAATTTACTTATTTTTTGTCTTGACAAGGTCTTTCTTTTCTTGTTTTTCCTTTTCATTAGGAAGTTATTTCCATGTGATTCTAGATTTAGCATTTTACAGCTCTCTTTTCATAATAAGAAGTACTTGAAAGTGCTCTCCATAACTTTGTGATAATTTTTAGTCCTGAAATTGAACCCTGCTTTTAAATAAAATAACATTGTGTTTTGCCCAAAAATTTCTTTAAAGTAAGCCACTACATTTCTGATAGTAATGTAACTGACATAATAACAAAAGTGGCATCAATATGAAGACTTAACTAGAGAATTGTCCGGAATTCAGACTTGAGAAAAATAATTTTTGGTAGTTTGGGCTCCATGCACAATTGACAGATCGATTGTTGATTGGCAGAGACTTTATAGGCAGTAATTCCCTCACAATACAGCTTGTTCTTTACCTTATAGCTATTGGCTCCAGCTCCACTAACCAATCTTTGTTTTCGCAGTACATGTAATAGACATATGGAACGTAATAGAGGCATTCAGAGAGAATGCTCTGAACACTCTTGAGCCCAACGCCTGTGTGAATGTCACTAGGCTGGAGACGCTGGTGTCCTCGCTGTACCATAACCTGAACAAGCGTTTGCCTCCAGCACATCAGGTGTCGGTGGAGGCATGCTCGGCGTTGCTGCTGAATTGGTTGCTGTCGGCTTATAGCACTGGGTGAGTCAGGTGAATTTGTTAAAGAATCTTGAGGTCTCTTAGCCTACTAGGTAGTGACCCTGCCTATGAAGCAGGTGGTCCCGGGCTTTAATCCTGGGAAGGGCATTTACTTCAATGTTTATCACAAATATTTGTTCCTGACTTAAATGTATGTAAGGTGACCGATCTGGTTTCCGGTTTTACGGGAAAACTGCATTGAAAATATGGGATTCGATTCGAGGTTAAAATACGAGACAGGCCCTTTTTTACGAGCTTTTATTTAGTTTCACCTGTCTCATTGTCTGTCGGTCTGAAATCAAAATTTGACCCACTTCCCGGTTTCCCATGAAGCTGAAAATTTGCAAACATATGTAAGTCGGGTGACAATGCAATATTATGGTACCATCGAGCTGATCTGATGATGGAGACAGGAGGTAGCCATAGGAACTCTGTGAATAAAACAACACAATCTAATTGTGTTTGGGGTTTTTAGAATTGTCTAGATGAGTATTAGTTGCTTGTGGAAGGTACAGTCAGCGATAAAAGCTTGTACCAAAAATGAAATTTATTGGTTTCGCCAAATTACGGGACAATGAAAAATTCGCGTCTGAAATACGGGAAAATCCGTAAAATACGGGACATCTGGTCACCTTATATGTATATAAGTACCTAACTACCTATTTAGATTAACTATATATTATTGTCTAGTACCCACAGCAATATATCACTATCACTGCAGACCACAATGATAGTTATCAGATCTATTTAACCTCGTCGGATGAAATTGACACCATTACTATAAATACATACTATTTTCTATATCTATCCAATCTGTTACTAATAGATGACTTTACTACAGTGTGATTTGTAAGGGAATCTTTGCATTATTGTTGGTATCGTCACGTATCGTGTATTCCACCGTAGCCTCGAAACTACTGAGCCTATTTCAATGAAAAAGTTTCAAGTTATTTATTCTAGCTATTTTTTTTTATTACATTTTAACGCGATTTCAAAAGGAGGTGCTTAAGGCCCTCAACACACGGAGGGTAAGCGTAAGCGTATCGTCAAAACGTTACGAGTTAGATACGCGTAGTTCTGGGCACCAAGCGTCGCGTAAGTGTTAAACATTTGATTATGTAGTCGCTGGCGTCAGATGTCTTCGGCGGATATATCGACGTTCTTACTTTCTCGACAGATGAAGATGTTTGTTGTTTGATTATGTCAGAAATTTTGTTTTTTACGCATGTATTACGCTACGTCGGTGGCCGACAGAAATCTCATACGCTACGCAACGACGACGCTTCGTGTGCGGACTTGTTTGAAGTTCGTGCTCGTAGTGTTCTCGTTCTACGCGCCAATTACGATACGCTTACGCATCTCTTACGCTTACGCGCCGTATGCTGAGGGCCTTACTTGTTGTTGTTGAATGAGGGTGGTTTATCAAAGGTTTTATTGAATAACAATTAATATATTTTCCTTCTTTTTCAGAGAGAATGTTGGCAAAATAAGGGTGTTCTCAATAAAAGTTGCATTGGCTACGATGTGTGCAGGAAAGCTAATGGATAAATTACGATGTAAGTGTTTTTATTTAGTGTGTTAGGTTAAATATTCCAAACAAGGTTTAGTTTAGTTCCCGATAAGCACTTGAGCTAGAATTTGTCGTACTTATGGAACTTTGGTGAGGTCTAGCCTAGTGGGTAGTGACCCTGTCTATGAAGCCGACGGTCCTGGGTTCGAATACCGGTTAGGGCATTTATTTGTGTGATGAACACTGACGGTTGTTCCGGAGTTATGGTTTTCTATGTATATAAGTATGTATTTATCTATATACGTATGTGTATCGTCGCCTAGTACCCATAGTACAAGCTTTGCTTAGTTTGGGGCTAGGTCGATCTGAGTAAGATTGTCCGAAAATATTTATTAATTATTATTTATATACCGAAAGTTAGTCTTAAAAACTCTGTAATACAATTACGTAACATTAAATTTGGGCTCGTAAATATTGTCTTGGCGGATAGATGTGACTGTTTATAGAAAAGTCAGTTATGTAAACTTGTATCGAAAAAGAAATTTATTACTAAATGTCGGATAGTCATAATACTTTAGTTTAAAATAGCTTTGGGTCTATGCTTCATTTTTAGGGTTCCGTAGCCAAATGGCAAAAAACGGAACCCTTATAGATTCGTCATGTCCGTCTGTCTGTCCGATTCTGTCACAGCCACTTTTTTCCGAAACTATAAGAGCTGTACTGTTCAAACTTGGTAAGTAGATGTATTCTATGAACCGCATTAGGATGTTTACACAAAAATAGAAAAAAAACAATAAATTTTGGGGGTTCCCCATACTTAGAACTGAAACTCAAAAAATCTTTTTTCATCAAACCCATACGTGTGGGGTATCTATGGATAGGTCTTCAAAAATGATATTGAGGTTTCTAATATCATTTTTTTCT
Source organism: Cydia pomonella (assembly GCF_033807575.1). Lineage (NCBI taxonomy): Eukaryota > Metazoa > Arthropoda > Insecta > Lepidoptera > Tortricidae > Cydia > Cydia pomonella. Next base: position 7,456,778 of record NC_084724.1, read on the forward strand.
AAAATGAATAGTTTGCGCGAGAGACACTTCCAAAGTGGTAAAATGTGTGTCCCCTCCCCCGTAACTTCTAAAATAACAGAATGAAAAATCTAAAAAAAATATATGATATACATTGCCATGTAAACTTCCACCGAAAATTGGTTTGAACGAGATCTAGTAAGTAGTTTTTTTTTAATACGTCATGAAATTAAAAAAAAAAAATTTTTTTCATCATACCCATACGTGTGGGGTATCTATGGATAGGTCTTCAAAAATGATATTAATGTTTCTAATATCATTTTTTTCTAAACTGAATAGTTTGCGCGAGAGAACCTTCCAAAGTGAAAAAAAGTGTGTCCCCCCCCCCGTAACTTCTAAAATAACAGAATAAAAAATCTAAAAAAATATATGATATACATTGCCATGTAAACTTCCACCGAAAATTGGTTTGAACGAGATCTAGTAAGTAGTTTTTTTTTAATACGTCATGAAATTAAAAAAAAAAAAATTTTTTCATCATACCCATACGTGTGGGGTATCTATGGATAGGTCTTCAAAAATGATATTAATGTTTCTAATATCATTTTTTTCTAAACTGAATAGTTTGCGCGAGAGAACCTTCCAAAGTGAAAAAAAGTGTGTCCCCCCCCCCCTGTAACTTCTAAAATAACAGAATGAAAAATCTAAAAAAAATATATGATATACATTACCATGCAAACTTCCACCGAAAATTGTTTTGAACGAGATCTAGTGAGTAGTTTTTTTTTTTAATACGTCATAAAATTTAAAAAAAATTTTTTTCATCAAACATATACGTGTAAGGTATGTATGGATAGGTCTTCAAAAATGATAGTTAGGTTCCTAATATCATTTTTTTCTAAACTGAATAGTTTGCGCAAGAGACACTTCCAAAGTGGTAAAATGTGTGTCCAAAGTGGTAAAATGTTGAACAAGATCTAGTAAGAAGATTTTTTTTTAATACGTCTTAAATTGTACGGAACCCTTCATGCGCGAGTCCGACTCGCACTTGGCCGCTTTTTAACGTTAGCGCTTTTAAAAAATGAGGAACATTTTTTTATTTTTATTAATTAAATGATCGTGTATGATTTATAATTGATACAAAATAGCTGTGACTTATTTTACAAAAGTGTTTTTCAATAAAAGGGCACATCAAGATCGCTTACCTTCTTTCTAATGCAAAAAACGAAGTATAATAATTGGCTACTTGACTGTTTTTTAGGGTTCCGTAGTCAACTAGGAACCCTTATAGTTTCGCCATGTCCGTCTGTCGTGTCTGTCTGTCTGTCTGTCCGAGGCTTTGCTCCGTGGTCGTTAGTGCTAGAAAGCTAAAATTCGGCATGGATATCTATATTATATAAAGCTGCAGCCCGAACGTGAATCGACGCGAATTGATCTCCCGGAAGGAGGCGCGAAGGGGATTCGAGTTTGGTACGGTCGTACAGGGGGCGGTCCGGTGACGTCCGGAAAAATCCGACATTCGGTCTACCGGATCGGGACAGAAAAATGTTTGACGGCCCGGCCAAACGGTGGGAGATAGTGGGGGGGTGCTCGACCAAATGTCACAGAGGACCCCGGGCAGTTTCGGAGGCCGCCATTTTTTTTTCAAAATGGCGGATTCAAAATGGCGGCCGATTTTCAAGTCGGTCCCGGCGCGCTCAAATTTCGGTCACGGAATCTCGGGGCCCTCTAGATCGGTATGGAAAAAAAAAATTTGGAAAAAATCCAAGATGGCGGACACGATGGCCACTTTTATTTTGTATGGCAACTTTTAAACGGTGACAGATAGGTGGGGGGTGCTCGACCAAATGTCATAGAGGGCCCCGAGACAAATGGAATGGCATTTAAAAAAATTCAAAATGGCCGACTCAAAATGGCGCCGAAATTTCAAAACGTTCCGAGAGCGCCGAGAACCGGTACGTGGGTACATATGGGCCCCCGCCTTCGAAAAAAAATTTTTTTTTTTTTTTTAGCTCGAAAAAAAATTTGTATGGGATTTTTTTTTCGAATCCCCCACATGCTAAACGGTGAGAGATAGGTCGGGGGAGCTCGACCAAATGTCATAGAGGGCTCCGAGTGGAATCTGAATAAGAAAAAAAAAATTCAAAATGGCCGATTTTTTTTTTCTCTAAAACTTCAAAAAGGTCCGAGCGCTCTGAAATTTTGGTCGCGGTATCTCGGAGCCCCAATGACTCGTACGGAAAAAAAAAATTTTGGAAAAAATCCAAGATGGCGGAAAAATGGCCAGTTTACTTTTGTATGGCAACTCTCAAACGGTGCGTGATAGGTGGGGGGTGCTCGACCAAATGTCATAGAGGGCCCCGAGACAAATAAAACTGCATCAAAAAAAAATTCAAAATGGCCGACTTTTTTTTTTTCTTTTTTTAATGTTGGTCCGAGCGCGCTGAGATTTTGCATGCGGCGAGCCTGGGGGGCCAAGATTACCATATGAAAAAAAGTTTTTTGGAAAAATCCAAAATGGCGGTGGACAGGGGCAAAGTAAAATTTCCAAGTAGGTTAAGCGAGCCCGAAGGGCGAGCTTCAGGCTGGGAGGCCGAAGGCCGACCCCGGCGGAGGGCCGAAGGCCCGGAGCCTTCACCCCGACCCCCAAGCGTGCAACCCCCAGTAACTAAAAGCGAGGCCGAAGGCCGAGCTGCGTGCGTACGGTGCTCCCAAGCGTTCTACCAAGTCGACTGTCTTGATAAGCGGAGCCGGCGGGCCGAAGGCCCGACGGCGACGCGTCGAGGCCAGCGAAGGCCGAAGGCCGAGCTCCGCGTAGGGCCGAAGGCCCGAAGCGTCACCTGAGAGGGGGAAGTTGGAGCTTAAACACGACCCAATAGGAAAAGTGTCTTAGACAAGCGAAACGGCGGGCCGAAGGCCAAAGGCCGTAGGCCCGACGTGAGCTTGTCAAGACACTTTTACTATTGGGTCGTGTTTAAGCTCCAACTTCCCGCACTAATCCCGAAGCGAAACCAACCCTCCCCGAGTGTCTTAATAAGCGAAGCGGCGGGCCGAAGGCCCGACGCTGAGCTTCGAAACCCAGCGAAGGCCGAAGGCCGAGCTCCGCGTAGGGCCGAAGGCCCGGAGCGTCCCACTGGTTCGGCCAAGCACGCGAGGCCGAAGGCCGAGCTGCGAGAGTGCGGCCCAAAGCGGAAGTACAACCGCATTACATTTCACCTTTGGAAAACAAATATTCTTTATACTAAAAATAACGGGAAAAATGCATTTATAGAGCGAACCGGTTACAAGTTAACTGTTTTAATAAGCGAAGCGGCGGGCCGAAGGCCCGACGCTGAGCTTCGAAACCCAGCGAAGGCCGAAGGCCGAGCTCCGCGTAGGGCCGAAGGCACGGAGCGTCCCATTGGATCGCCCAAGCACGCGAGGCCGAAGGCCGAGCTGCGAGAGTGCGGCCCAAAGCGGAAGTACAACCGCATTAACTTTCCCCTTTGGAAAACAAATCTTCTTTATATTAATAACAACAAAAATAACGGGAAAAGTTATAAAGCGAACCGGCAACAAGTCAACTGTCTTAATAAGCGGAGCCGGCGGGCCGAAGGCCCGACGGCGAAGCGTCGAGGCTAGCGAAGGCCGAAGGCCGAGCTCCGCGTAGGGCCGAAGGCCCGAAGCGTCCCCTTCGAAGTTCGCCAGCGGGGAAGTTGGAGCTTAAACACGACCCAATAGTAAAAGTGTCTTAGACAAGCGAAACGGCGGGCCGGAGGCCGAAGGCCGTAGGCCCGACGTGAGCTTGTCAAGACACTTTTACTATTGGGTCGTGTTTAAGCTCCAACTTCCCTTCAACCCCCAAAGTAACTATATTGCGAAGGCCGAAGGCCGAGCTCCGCGTAGGGCCGAAGGCCCGGAGCGTCCCATTGGATCGCCCAAGCACGCGAGGCCGAAGGCCGAGCTGCGGGAGTGCGTGCTCGCACGCGGACCATTCCTTGCAAGCAAAAGTACAACTGCTTTACCTTTTCCCTTTGGAAAACACAAACTTTTACACCTAAACAACAGCAACAACAACAAACACTACAACAACAACACATAAACAACAATATTAATAACAACATACGCAAGGCCGAGTGCATGCTCGCACGCGCAACAAAAGTACAACTGCAACACTTCTTCCCTTTGGAAAACAAACTTTTTCACTCAAACAACGGCACCTACAACAATAACTCATCAACAACAACATCAACAACAGCACCAACTACAAAAACAACAATACCAACTACAGCACCATGCACACCGCGGGGCCCACGGGCCCCGCGCACCAAGCAAAATCTAGTCTATATTATATAAAGCTGCAGCCCGAACGTGAATTGACGCGAATTGATCTCCCGGAAGGAGGCGCGGGGGGGATTCGAGTTTGGTACGGTCGTACAGAGGGCGGTCCGGTGACCTCCGGAAAAATCTGACATTCGGTCTACCGGATCGGGACAGAAAAATGTTTGACGGCCCGGCTAAACGGTGGGAGATAGTGGGGGGGTGCTCGACCGAATGTCACAGAGGACCCTGGGCAGTTTCGGAGGCCGCCATTTTTTTTTCAAAATGGCGGATTCAAAATGGCGGCCGATTTTCATGTCGGTCCCGGCGCGCTCAAATTTCGGTCACGGAATCTCGGGGCCCTCTAGATCGGTAAGGAAAAAAAATTTTTGGAAAAAATCCAAGATGGCGGACACCATGGCCACTTTTATTTTGTATGGCAACTTTTAAACGGTGACAGATAGGTGGGGGGTGCTCGACCAAATGTCATAGAGGGCCCCGAGACAAATGGAATGGCATTTAAAAAAATTCAAAATGGCCGACTCGAAATGGCGCCGAAATTTCAAAACGGTCCGAGAGCGCCGAGAACCGGTATGTGGGTACATATGGGCCCCCGCATTCGAAAAAAATTTTTTTTTTTTTTTTAGCTCGAAAAAAAATTTGTATGGGATTTTTTTTCGAATCCCCCACATGCTAAACGGTGAGAGATAGGTCGGGGGAGCTCGACCAAATGTCATAGAGGGCTCCGAGTGGAATCTGAATAAGAAAAAAAAAATTCAAAATGGCCGACTTTTTTTTTTTCTAAAACTTCAAAAAGGTCCGAGCGCTCTGAAATTTTGGTCGCGGTATCTCGGAGCCCCAATGACTCGTACGGAAAAAAAAAATTTTGGAAAAAATCCAAGATGGCGGAAAAATGGCCAGTTTACTTTTGTATGGCAACTCTCAAACGGTGCGTGATAGGTGGGGGGTGCTCGACCAAATGTCATAGAGGGCCCCGAGACAAATAAAACTGCATCAAAAAATAATTCAAAATGGCCGACTTTTTTTTTTTCTTTTTTTAATGTTGGTCCGAGCGCGCTGAGATTTTGCATGCGGCGAGCCTGGGGGGCCAAGATTACCATATGAAAAAAAGTTTTTTGGAAAAATCCAAAATGGCGGCGGACAGGGGCAAAGTCAAATTTCCAAGTAGGTTAAGCGAGCCCGAAGGGCGAGCTTCAGGCTGGGAGGCCGAAGGCCGACCCCGCGGAGGGCCACCAGGCCCGGAGCTTCACCCCGAGTGGCCAAGCGTGTCCTACTACCAGTAATTTTGGGCGAGGCCGAAGGCCGAGCTGCGGGCGTGAGGAGCAAAGCGAAATTCTATTTAAAAACTGTTTTAAGCGAGCCCGAAGGGCGAGCTTCAGGCCGGGAGGCCGAAGGCCGACCCCGGCGGAGGGCCGAAGGCCCGGAGCCTTCACCCCGACCCCCAAGCGTGCAACCCCCAGTATCTAAAAGCGAGGCCGAAGGTGCATAAGGTGCTCCCAAGCGTTATACCAAGTCAACTGTCTTGATAAGCGGAGCCGGCGGGCCGAAGGCCCGACGGCGACGCGTCGAGGCTAGCGAAGGCCGAAGGCCGAGCTCCGCGTAGGGCCGAAGGCCCGAAGCGTCACCTGAGAGGGGGAAGTTGGAGCTTAAACACGACCCAATAGGAAAAGTGTCTTAGACAAGCGAAACGGCGGGCCGAAGGCCCGACGTGAGCTTGTCAAGACACTTTTACTATTGGGTCGTGTTTAAGCTCCAACTTCCCGCACTACTCCCGAAGCGAAACCAACCCTCCCCGAGTATCTTAATAAGCGAAGCGGCGGGCCGAAGGCCCGACGCTGAGCTTCGAAACCCAGCGAAGGCCGAAGGCCGAGCTCCGCGTAGGGCCGAAGGCCCGGAGCGTCCCATTGGATCGCCCAAGCACGCGAGGCCGAAGGCCGAGCTGCGAGAGTGCGGCCCAAAGCGGAAGTACAACCGCATTACCTTTCCCCTTTGGAAAACAAATATTCTTTATACTAAAAATAACGGGAACAGTGCATTTATAGAGCGAACCGGTTACAAGTTAACTGTCTTAATAAGCGAAGCGGCGGGCCGAAGGCCCGACGCTGAGCTTCGAAACCCAGCGAAGGCCGAAGGCCGAGCTCCGCGTAGGGCCGAAGGCCCGGAGCGTCCCATTGGATCGCCCAAGCACGCGAGGCCGAAGGCCGAGCTGCGAGAGTGCGGCCCAAATCGGAAGTACAACCGCATTACTTTTCCCCTTTGGAAAACAAATATATTTTATACTAAATTAACGGGAAAAGTGCATTTATAGAGCGAACCGGTTACAAGTTAACTGTCTTAACAAGCGAAGCGGCGGGCCGAAGGCCCGACGCTGAGCTTCGAAACCCAGCGAAGGCCGAAGGCCGAGCTCCGCGTAGGGCCGAAGGCCCGGAGCGTCCCATTGGATCGCCCAAGCACGCGAGGCCGAAGGCCGAGCTGCGGGAGTGCGTGCTCGCACGCGGACCATTCCTTGCAAGCAAAAGTACAACTGCTTTACCTTTTCCCTTTGGAAAACACAAACTTTTACACCTAAACAACAGCAACAACAACAAACACTACAACAACATTAATAACAACATACGCGAGGCCGAGTGCATGCTCGCACGCGCAGCTGAAGTACAACTGCACCACTTCTTCCCTTTGGAAAACAAACTTTTTCACTCAAACAACGACACCTACAACAACAACATTAACAACAACACTAACAACAACACAAACAACAAACTACACGATTACCGCGGGGCCCTCGGGCCCCGCGCACCAAGCAAAACTCTAACTGCTTTACCTTTTCCCTTTGGAAAACAAACTTTTTCACTCAAACAACGGCACCTACAACAACAACTCATCAACAACAACACTAACAACAGCACCAACTACAAAAACAACAATACCAACTACAGCACCATGCACACCGCGGGGCCCACGGGCCCCGCGCACCAAGTAAAATCTAGTATAAATCAATAAAGCCGACAAAGTCGTACAATAAAATCTAAAAATTTAATTTTTTTGAGGGCACCTCCTCTACACGTAAAGTGGGGGTGAATTTTTTTTTTGCTTCAACCCTACAGTGTGGGGTATCGTTGGAAAGGTCTTTCAAAATTAATAGGGTCTTTAACAAACATTTTTTGATAAAGTGAATATATTCGGAGATAATCGCTCCGAAAGAAAAAAAAATGTGTCCCCCCCCTCTAACTTTTGAACCATAGGTCCAAAAAATATGAAAAAAATCGTGGAAGTAGAGCTTAAGAAAGACATTAAATGAAAACTATAGCGGACATGATCAGTTTAGCTGCTTTTGAGTTATCGCAAAAAGTTTTCCCTTCATAGTAAAAAGACTTACTTTAAATAGGTACTGATTATGCAAATTTGCCTATTTGTTTAATTCGCGTGAAAGGTACCGTTTCATCCCTTGGTTAACAATTTACTAAATAACAGCTCCAGTTTAGCTTATTGTGACGGAAGAGTAACTACGGAACCCTACACTGAGCGTGGCCCGACATGCTCTTGGCCGGTTTTTGTAAATAATGTCAAACGATCTTCGTTTTCCTGAGGATCAAATGTCTATATAGGACTCATGGCATTTAAGCTTTGTGTTGCTTAAATGCCATGGTCAGAAATGAGAGTTAAAGTCTGACGCTCGCAGTCGACGATTGAAACGCCTCTAACAAAATGATAAGGTGATGTGACGTCACATCATATAAGTCTGTCCTAAATGTATGGAAGATCAAGGAAATTGCCATTTTGACCCTGAAATGTTGTGTTTATGTGTATAGTTGTCATACAATTTATTTTTCAATATAATGTAAGGAATCGAATGGTACCATTTTCTTTTCTATTTTTGAAAGACAAAAAAAAAAATTGTTTTTGAGTTTTCGGAGCCTTGTATTTTTTTATAATCTCAATATAATTTTTTAAATTCCACTTTTTTATAATGGATGGCTCATTTTCTATCCATTTAACTAAATTTTGTTATAATATTCAACATGTGTCAAGTACCCAATTAGCCGGGTCCACACAGAGCGAGCGTACGCCCGAGGCAATTTTCTCACACAAACCGGTTAGTGTAGACGTGCCTCAGCCGAGGCGGGGCGCGCGTTTTCCTCGCCTGAGCGCCTCGCCTCTGCCGAGGCACTCTTCGTTTATAGTGTTGGTCTATTTATTACATTTAACTTCTCAATATGAGTAGATGCTATTATGAAATTCTTCGAAGCTTAACACTTGAATCCGACGTGTTATAAATAAAGATGCATTTTTCATGTACTATAAAAATATTTAATCACATTGGCTCCCGTCCAAAGTGGCGGTTTTTTCATAAAACCGTCAACTCATAAACAAACCATACGTTATTTTGACAGTAATGATGCATATTACCGTCTTAAGCCGACTTCATTACACCAAACAATCAATTTGGCGTGCTGCCAATATAATTATTTGTGTGCCACTAACATTCCAGATATTATATCTTTTGAAATGAAAATTACTCTTAGAGGATATTTGTAATCTCAAGTGGGTACAGTCACGTCTAAAAATATATGGGCATAAAGTCGTGTATACATGTTTTTGGCACTTTTTTCGTATCGATATTTTCAGATGTGACCGTACACCATTTTTTATTTTACTTTATTAATTTGACGAGTGCAATATTTTTATCTCCATCTTCCTTGCGTTATCCCGGATTTTTGCCACAGCTCATGGGAGCCTGGGGTCCGCTTGGTAACTATCCCCAAGAATTGGCGTAGGCACTAGTTTTTACGAAAGTAACTGCCATCTAAACTTGCAACCCAGAGGGTAAACTAGGCCTTACTGAGATTAGTCCAGTTTCCTCACGATGTTTTCCTTCAGCGAAAAGCGACTGGCAAATAGCAAATGATATTTCGGACATAAGTTTCGAAAAACTTATTGGTATGAGTCGGGGTTTGAACCCGCAACCTTCGAACTGAAAGTCGCACGCTCTTACCGCTAGGCCACCAGCGCTTCTTGCGAGTGCCATATTTGATATTTTTATCCAGTTTTTATTGCTGGCTGTTTTTTTTTACATAGTAACTAATATAATAATAATAATTATTATTATTAATATAATGGTAACTATAACGAACATAAACTTGATTATTTTGTGTTCTTTTAATACGATGTTAAAACTGGCACGTTCTGGTACTTGCCCTATAATAAAACCATCTGTTTATGTATTTAAGTATTTGTACATTAAATATATCGTTGTCTGAGTACCCATAACACAAGCCTGGGCTTACCGTGAGACTTAATCAATTTGTGTAAGAATGTCCCTATAATATTCGTTTTTTTGACACCAAAGTATTAGATTGTTTTTGGAATCGGACCTAAGTAAACTAAAATGTTGATCAATTAAAAACTGTAAAAATCACTTGAAAAGCAAGTGATTTTTATAGTATACAGATAACGGAGAAACTCAATTAAAAACTTAGTCTTTTTTAGATATCTTCTCCCAACTTTCTGACGGCAACGGCCACCTATTGATGAAGAGGCTATCGGACTACCTAAGAGAAGTGCTGGCTCTGCCGGCGGCCGTGTATGAGTCCCCGTCGTTCAGCTACGATGATTCGTTGGCGTTGTCTATATTCAACCAGGTAATCAATCTGAAAGATATCTGACGGCTACGGTCGGCTGATAAAGTTGACTATCTGAGAAGTGCTGTCTGCCGGCGGCCGCGTATGAATCCCCATCGTTCAGCTATGACGACGCGTTGTTACTGTTCATTTTCAATCAGGTAAGCAATCTGACAATTAGATAATTGTTAGACGGCTGCGGCTTGCTAATGAAGCTGACTATGTGAGAGTTTTTTGACTCCCCAGCGTTAAGCTATAATCATTCGCTGGCGCTTTTCTCATTCCTATTTGAATCTGGTAAGATTCATTCTGACATGTATCTCACAACTACGGCCTGCTAAATCTCAACTACGACTATTTGACGGCGAAGGCCTGCTAATAAAGCTATTAATAAATAAATATTAAATAAGTTATAAGTCTATCTAAGGGAGGTGCTGGCTTTGTCGGCGGCCGTATGTGAGTCTATATTCGACCAGGTAAACAATCTGACAACTATCTTACGGCTGCGGCCTGCTGATGAAGCTGGCTATCTAAGAGAGGTGTTTTACGAGTAGTCTCACCAAGCTCTACACCCACTTTGACATATGTGGTGCCATAATAAACGTCACATTTTTATAGAAAATTTAAGGTCATGTTCACACTTTGCCACTTTGTCTTTGCAAAGTCTGTGCAGTTACCTTATTCCGACGAGCTATAGAGCTAGTCTGCTTATAGCTATGTCAGAGACCCCGCTATTCAGCAATAGCTTTGGCCATTCCTTGACACTGTACATATTCATCTATCTGACAACTGTCTAACGGTTACGTCGTGTTGATGAAAGTTAATGCTTATCATTCAGTTCTGACATCTCCTTGCGTTGTCCAAGTTCAACCAAATAGCGACTGAATGGAACAATCTGACAGCTATCTGACGGCAACGGCTTCGATGATAATTGCTGTAGATGAAGTACAGTCAGGTGTAAAAATATGGTTGCATAAACTTGCTCAAAAATATCTCCCATAGGTCTTAATTTGCCAACATAAGAGCTATGCGACATACAGTGGCGGGGCAAGACCAACATTTTATGTGGGCAAGGTACATTTAGCGAGGCCCTCTGGTGGCGAAAGAAATAACGAACATTTTTACGTTGTGTCCGAGATATACTTATTTGCGGCGCGAGGCCCCTCGGACCGCGAGGCCGTAACCGGTGGCCCACGTCGCCCACGCCAAACGTCGCTTCTGGGGCCATATTTTTGAGTAAGATATGTGCACCCATATTTTTACACTTGATTTCACAAAAAAGAAACACTGACATATTAGCACTTACATAATATGGGTAGACCAGATATTGTGTTAATGTGTTTTAATAATGTGTTGTTTATCTGCAGAACGGCAAGATAACTGTGAACGATTTCCTGGACACTTTGATGTCTGATCCCGGTCCGCCTTGTCTTGTTTGGCTTCCACTACTTCATAGACTGGCAAGCGTTGAAAATGGTAAGTGCTTTATGAATAATATATAGAAAGGGGTTGCTTTCAATTAATCTGTATTGCTATTAAAAGCTTTTATTTACTTTCACCTGACCGTTGTTTGTTTGTAATCAAATCTTGCAAGTTAAATTTGATCCACTTCCCGGTTTCCGATTGAGCTGAAAATTTGAATACATATGTAAGTCGGGTGACAATGCAATATTATGGTACCATCGAGCTGATCTGATGATGGAGACTTGAGGTGGCCATGGGTACTCTGTGATAAAACAACCAGTCCGCACGCCTGCGCGATGCGCAACCGCCGTTGCTTAGCAACGAATATGCACAACAAATCACCGTACCAAGCTAACTGAAGCTAGTTGATGGTTGGATATCAAAACGTTGTGTCACAATTTGACGTTAAAAAACAAAAGAAGGTTGCTTTACAGTCCTAGGTGTGTAAGGCAGTATGAAATTCCTTTACATATCATCTTCACTCATGCCACCTGATATGTAGTATTTCCGGACCTAATTTGACGTAAGTCATGTCATCATTTCATAGCAAGTTTGAGAAATAGTACATTACTATAGAGGACGGGAAACGAAGGGTAGCGAGGTCGGATAGAGATAAGCGGCCGGATAGGGATAAGCGTCCGGCAACCCCGTTTCCCGCCGAGATTTGTAAAGTGCTTTTCTCAAACTTGCAATGAAATAATAAAAAAAAAAAAAATAGGATGATGATGATGACTGTTTCATGTCCTAATGTGATAGGTTATTCAGTGCGTGGGGTATTGAAGGGGAACAAAAATGTAATTATTTTGGCGCTATTTGTGGTTACCGAAAGGGGAACGAAAATTTTATTATTTATACGCTACGACGCACGGTTTAGGAGATACAGCCCTATAAAGATTTCTGCATGACTGAAAAAAAAAAAAAAACTTTTTGGGGTTGTATCTCCTAAACCGTGCGTCGTAGCGCAAAAATAATGAAATTTTTGTTCCCCTTTGAATCCATAAAATAATATTTAACAAACAAAAAAAAGAAAAAAAAGGACAAAAAAATGAAAAAAAGCATACTGGCAGAATTTTGCTTATAGGTTTTTTATGGTTGAATGCCAAGACGTGCCATAATTTGACGTTTAAAAACAAAAGAAGGTTGCTTTACAGTCCTAGGTGTGTAAGGCAGTATGAAATTCCTTTACATATCATCTTCACCCATGCCACCTGATATGTAGTATTTCTGGACCTAATTTGAAGTAAGTCATGACAACATTTCAATACAAGTTTGAGAAAATTTATATTATTATCCACAGTGGTCCACCCGCTGGCCTGCTCCGCGTGTCGCCTCAGCTCCCTGACCGGTTTCCGTTACCGCTGCGCGCGCTGTGCCAACTACACACTTTGTCAGGACTGCTTCTGGCGCGGCAGAGTCTCCCAGGGCCACACCAACGAGCACGAGGTCAAGGAATACTCGCATTATGTAAGTTCATGTTTTTCATTTGACAAATTTTCGGCTGGATACTACGTCGGTGGCAAACAAGCATACAGGTCGCATGATGGTAAGCGGTTATTATAACCCACGACCCATTTTGACGACCCTTCTGGCCTAGTGGGTAGTGACCCTCCCTATGAAGCCGATGGTCCCGGGTTCAAATCCTGGTAAGGGCATTTATTCGTGTGATGAGCGTGGATATTTGTCCTGAGTCATGGTGGTTTTCTATGTATTTAAGTATTAATAAATATTTATATATTATATATATGGTTGTCTAAGTACCCTCAACACAAGCCTTATTGAGCTTACTGTGGGACTTAGTCAATTTGTGTAATAATGTCCTATAATATTTATTTATTTATGAAATTTCTAAATAATTACTTTTGTTCCAGAAATCTCCATCAAAGCAAATCGGAGCAACGCTGCGCAAGTCATTCCGGTGTGTACCCGAACGGGCTCGAACCCAGGTCCCTCGCTACCCTGACCGCCCGGAGCGCACCCTCAACCTCAGTCATATCGTGTAAGTACTACAGTCAATTGACAGTTCAATCGACAACTTTTTTTTTGTAAAAAAAAAAAACTTTATAAGATCCGGTCCGAATTGCGGATACTACTATTTGTCAACTATAGTAGAGATCGTTAAAAGTAGTTAAGTAGAATTATTTACTGCGTAACAATTGCGTAAATTTGTATAATTTCATTGTTTTGATTGTATAATAAAATACGTAAAATTTGGTGTTTTTATTAAATTTTAAACTTTTATTTTATTACACCGTGTCCAATAAGTTCGAATACAAACTTTTAGCACTTGCTGTATAGACATACGGATCGCTGGATATAAAATTCTTATTTTAATTTAAAAAGTATATTGACATAAACATAGTACTATAATTTCATGAGTCACGTATTTTTAGTTTGGCTTGAATACACGATGAAGTACGTTCGTGAAGAAATTATTAGAAAATTCCTTAAAGGCGATAGGCCATGTGCTATATTCAAGGCGTTACAACCGCATGGAATTAAACGGAATCTGGTTTATACTACTATAAAAAGGTATAAAGAGATCTCTTCTACAGAGGACAGGAAAAGATCCGGTCGGCCCCGCTCAGCTAGAACTGAAAAAGTGGTAAAGGCTATAAGAGAGCGAATTCGGCGGAAAAAACACCGATCTATTAGAAAATTAGCTGCTGATCTGAAAATTTCCAGGGGATCTGTACATAATATATTGAAAAAAGATCTTGGATGTCATGCTTATAAAAAACGAAAAGTACATGGCATTTCAGATGCAACCAAGAAAAAGAGAGTAGAAAGATGTAGCACCATACTTTCTTGGCACGCAGGTGACGAATTTGTTTTCTCAGACGAGAAACTCTTTGTGTTAGAGCAGCCTCATAACGCCCAGAACGACCGGTTGTGGGCAGCACGGATAGAAGACATTCCAGAGTATGAAAAGAATGTGCCTAGGTTCCAGAGCTCACCATAAGTGATGGTTTGGGGTGCTCTTTGTAAGAGGGGCAAACTGCCTCTAGTTTTTATTGATAAAGGCGTCAAAATCAATGCGGCATACTATAAATCGGAGGTTTTGGAGAAAAATGTTGCCCCAAATTTAAAAAATATGTTTGCAGACGATTATTATGTTTTCCAACAAGACGGAGCTCCGTCGCATACGGCAAACGCTGTTCAAGCTTGGTGCAAGGCTAATTTGACCGATTTTTTGCCGAAAACTGAATGGCCACCAAGTTCTCCAGATTTAAACGTACTAGATTATTTCGTATGGTCATACATGCTCTCGAAACTAAATAATTATAAAGTCGCAAACCTGAGCCATTTTAAAAAGGTTATCGTGCAAATTTGGGACGATATGCCGATGGATGCGGTGCGTGCCGCTTGTGACTCTTTTGAGAAACGTTTGAAACTTGTAAAAAAAGTTAAAGGTGGAGTTATTCCAAAACATTTGTTGTAAATATTGTATATAAATGTGGCTTTCATTTAATATAATTTTCATAACATAAACTACGCGTAAATTTATTTTATTAAGGATCATAACTGTATTCGAACTTATTGGACACGGTGTAAATAATTATTACGAATGAAGACTCGTAGGGTGTTTTGGAACGATGCGGTCTGACTTATTTCGGGGGTCTATTATAAACCGTCAATATACCGTTGAATTACGTATGCACTTTTTTGTCTCTTTCTTTTTGCTAAGGACGTGAAAGGGATAAAGACAATAGAATCCAAATATTTCGAACTTGTATTAGGCCACGCACCTTGAAATGACATTCGAATCTAAAGGTCACTTGAATGTTATTTTGTCTCACTCGGTGAGCAAAATGCGATTTTGCCCGCTGTTTTTAAGCAGCAAATGACCCTTGTTCGAGCTGCTGACGTGAAAAATAGTTTTTTAATTTAGTGAAGGCCATGAATACAAGAATAAAAACTTAACTTGATGTTGATTTTTTTTAATCTTTAATATGTTCTCACTACTGAGGTGAATAGTTGTATGTGTCACACGAGAGCAAAGTTCGAGCTGTAGACCTGACAAACTCCAATGCCTCTGCCGTTAAAAAAAAACATAACGTCAATCGTCAAACACAAAACAAATATCAAATCTGCTCACAAAATTTCACGAGAATTGGTAGAGAATTGCGACCTGTAGAGGAGAACATCGGATATAAGAAAGTATCGCCATAATCTCGGTCTTATCGCGTAGGTAAACTAAAGACCTTATATAGCTGCAATAAGGTTGAAAATCAAACTGTGTCCTCGTGTATCTAAATCATAGCAGGCTTGAACCCAAATCCCATGTTACACTTTCCGCGCCAAATCTTGGGATGAGTTGTCAAACGGACCCCAGGCTTCCATGAGCCGTGGCAAAACGCCGGGAAAATGTTCTGAATTGATCTGAATATTTCAGACCTCCCTCTCCCGTACCGGCACACAACGGTTTTCCGGAATATGCGCCGGGATACGTCAACACGGGCTCATTGGATTCCCGATCGTCTAGGTCTACCCATCGCAGTAAGTTGTGTTACATTTCTGGTTCATAGTTAGCAATAAAACTTTTTTCATCACACTTGCTCGTAAACTGTTTTAGGGTTCCGTACCAAATGATTAAAAACGGGATCCTATTACTAAGACTCCACAGTCTGTCTGTCACCAGGCTATATCTCATGAACCGTGGTACCTAGAGTCCTAGACAGTTGAAATTTTCAAAGATGATGTATTTCTGTTGCTGCTATAACAACAAATACTAAAAACAGAATAAAATCAATATTTAAGTGGGGCTCCCATACAACAAACGTGATGTTTTTGCGTAATGGTAATGGTACGGAACCTTTCGTGAGTTGGGCTTTATAGGCAGGTTCACTACCCACTAGGCCAGACCGGTCGTTATTTAAAGCGTTTATATTTGTTAAAACCCATTATTTTTAATTCAGGCATAGCAGAGCATTTGTCGCGTGGGGTGGACGACGAGCACCGACTGATCGCGCGATACGCCGCGCGATTGGCGCATGAAAATCGCACTATGGTACGTACCTTTAAAAATGTTGTGAATATATTGCCTTCTACAAAGCTTTGGTGTAATCGTTCGATTTGAAGCTGGCCCCGAGCATAGAGAAATAAGAAGTAATAGAGTGCTCACTCCATACATCAGTTTTGGGAACAAAATGCTTATTATTTTCGCAGTCGATATAGCATCGAGTAGCGGAACTCTCAGTACTGCTAGAGATATCACGGCAAACAAAAAGTCTAATGCTCGACGATTTTCCGCTAATATTATAACCAGAGTAAGCGTAGGAGTTGAAAATAGAGTTCCGGTTACTCTAGTTATAATATTAGCGGAAAATCGTCGAGCGTTAGACTTTTTGTTTGCCGTGATATCTATTGTCGAGTAGCAGTACTGAGAGTTCCGCTACTCGATGCTAGATGTCGACTGCGAAAATAATAAGCATTTGGTCCCAAAACTGATGTATGGAGTGAGCTCTATTACTTCTTATTTCTCTATGCCCCGAGCGGCTAATCTTTTGTCTATTGTTAACTAAAACCGCGCGTACCACTACCTGCAAAAAAGGGTCGTATAATTCTAATTGGCACCTGAGCGCGGGCTAGTCCAACGCTAAAAAAAACAGTAGGTGCGCTCTCCGATAACGCGCCTTTGTTACGCATATCGAGGACACATTTTAGACTGGTTTGGTAGCGTTCGACTCGCCGGCACTCAGTAACCATATAGGACCACATAAGAATTCACAAAATATTTTTCCATTTGTTCGGTTTGAATCTTAGTTCAATTTTCATGAGTTGTAATTCAATAACTGGTTAAAGTGACCGGGCCCTTTTTTTACAAGATTTTATTTAACTTGCCCTGTTAGTATGTATGGGACAAATCTTGCAAGTTAAATTTGACCCACTTCCCGGTTTCCGATGAAGCTGAAAATTTGCATACATATGTAAGTCGGGTGACAATGCAATATTATGGTACCATCAAGCAGATCTGATGATGGAGACAGGAGGTAGCCATCGGAACACTGTGATAAAACAACGCAACCTGATTGTGTTTGGGGTTTTTAGAATTGTCTCGATGAGTATTAGTTGCCTGTGGAAAGAAAAGTACAGTCAGCGATAAAAGCTTGTCCCAAAAATGAAATATTTGCCAAAAACTTATTTCAGGCGTGCAATAATGAGTATTCGTTATATTACGTATTAATGATTTTATACGCAGAAAAATTGATAGTAAAATGTTTTTCAGCCGCGAGCAGGGCGGTCAGCGTCGCTTACTCCAGAACTTGTAAGTTTTTTACTAATTTTTACAATTTAAATTGCTATGTTCATATATAAAATATAACTAATAATGTAAGTTATCTTCAAAATTTTCAATCCATTTTTCGACCACGATCTTGAAGTTAGTTAACGATCTCGAATCTAGAAGAGTATTTTTGGAATTTTTACGCATAATTATGTAAGTAATATGTAGTTGCAAAGAGAATTCGAAATAGAGGTGGATTGTGTGAAGATTTTGTAGCCACAGTAAGTGGCGCCATCTTGCCATACCTGCCTACGCCACTGAATATCGCACGTTTTGCAGGGTCGATCGTCATCAGAAGGATCTGAAGTAGACGCGGCGCGGCAGCAGCGCGAACTGATCTCGCAACTCGAGGCTAAGAATAGGGAGATTATGAGGGAAATTGCGAGGCTCAGGTAAAAATATCACTGTATTTTATTAGCTTTTACTAAGTTTTTGTCTGTCTGTCTGATTGGACTGTAATCAAATCTTGCAAGTTAAATTTGGCCCACTTCGGAAACCGTCCGATGAAGCTGAAAATTTGCATACAGTAAGTCGGGTGACAATGCAATATTAAATAATATGGTACAAGATTGTACCATCGAGGTGATCTGATGATGGAGACAAGAGGTGGCCATAGCAACTCTTTGATAAAACAACGCTTATATATAATTGTGTTTGGAGTTTTTAGTCATTATAATACTGGACGGTATGCTTGAAACAGAGAATGACACTCCGTTGATACATTGGGTTTGAACCCAAACTGTGCATCATGCGATTCAAGATGTTTTGATAGCAGGCTGTCAAGCAGCATATCCAGAACTTTAGCGGATACCGTAGCTAAAGATATTGGCCTGTAGTTCGATCTTTCCGAAGCATCTCCAGTTTTATTTTTGACAATTTTAGGCACCTATTGTTAAGCTCATGGGTAGGTTGAAAAACATTTTGAGTGACTATTAGGCCCGGCGCCCACTATCAGCATGGCACGGCAAGGGATCCTTCGGTATTTTGCCGAGGCGTCCTCAGGCATGCCAAGGCGTCCCCAGGCATAGTGAGGCGTCCTCAGGCATGCCCAGGTGTGCTTGTAGATGCCGGGGCGTTCTTAGCATGTTTGATATATCTGACACCTTGGCTTGGTATGCCTGAGAATGACAGAGGGATGCCTCGGCATTCCCAAGCACACCTCGGCATGCCTGAGGACGCCTCGGTATGCCTGGGGACGCCTTGGCATGCCTGACGGCGCCTCGGCAAAATGCCGAAGGATACCTTGCCTGATAGTTAGATGGATAGATAGATAGATAGTTAGATAGGGCATTTATTCTTGTGATGAGCATGGATATTTGTTCCTGAGTCATGGGTGTTTTCTATGTATTTAAGTATTTAGTACCTGGGCGACCGAGCTTTGCTCGGTTATAACTATTTATTGTAATATGGTGGTGTATAGGTGATAATCTACATAAACTTAAAAAGTAAAATGTGAACTGACAATTATTATTATTTACAATCGATTTTACCTTACAGCACTTGTCACAGAGTAACGCCATCTATTATCAATTTCTCTTATTACATAGGTCATTTTTTTACTAAATTAAACTTGTCTAAAACAACAAAAATTATATATAAACTTGAACATAAAAAAAAAACAAAAGTTAGTCACCGGGCGAGATTCGAACCCGTAACACTCGTTTAGCAGTCCGCGTCTTAACCCGCTGGACCAGACGGACAGTGGCCGGCAACACGAAATTAGCGACCATATTCTGCGTCGAAAGAAAAACGCATGAAAACTCGAAAACACGCGTTTTCCCAAACATAAGACTAATCTAGATAGATTGTATACCCCCAAAAACCCCCATATATCAAATTTCAGCGAAATCGTTAGAGCCGTTTCCGAGATCACAGAAATATATATATACAAGAATTGCTTGTTTAAAGGTATAAGATATTTATATATTATATATATCGTTGTCTAAGTACCCTGAACACAAGCCTTATTAAGCTTACTGTGGGACTTAGTCAGTTTGTGTGATAATGTCCCATAATATTTATTTATTTATTTATAGTGGGCGCCGGGCCTAAGTCTATAATATCACTTTAGTGAGACCGCTGACAATGGGTGTTTAACTCCGGCAGGGATTTCCTGCCACGTATATCTATTCTAAACTACTTGGCCTTCAATCCATACTTTTCGGGTATTTGGTGTAATGTACTATTATTTTGAACAGACGTCAACAAGAAGCTGAGGCCTCAGCTAGTGGTTCAGGCTCAGCCCCTCCATTAGTTTCCGAACTTCGGGCCCTTCGACAAAGGAAAGATGAGCTCGAGGGACATCTGTCCTCGCTGCAGGAGTCCCGGAAACACCTCATGCAGCAGCTCGAGGGGCTCATGAGGATGCTCAAGGTATGTATTAGTTAAACTTATCCAAATCCAGTTCTACATACCTAATATTTTTCTACAGTAGAAGAACCTCTTCAAAATAGAATTATGTCCTCCTGTAGCGGTGGTGGCCGAGTTATCCACATCCACGTCCGACTTTCATTCCGGAAGTCGCGGGTTCAAATCCTGGCTTGTACCAATGAGTTTTTCGGAACTCATTTGATATTTACCACTAGCTATTCGTTGAAGTAAAACATTGTGAGGAAACCTGCATATATCTGCGAAGAAATTCAAGATGAATGTGAAGCTCCCAATCGGCATTGGGCTAGCGTGGGGACTATAGCCCAAGCCCTCTCGCGCATGAGAGGAGGCCTGTACCCAGCAGTGCGACGTATATAGGCTGAATTATTATTATTATTACATCCTTCAGGGCAACACTTCTTCTTTGCTCCATCTCACCTTAGATGGAGTCGGCTCTCCTAATTTTTCAGCGCTAAGACTACCCTTTTTTTTCTGAGTTTGTTCATGCTGGTCCACCACGTCAACTGAGGGTGCCTGCTGCCTGTCTTACGTTCCGAGAGGCATACAGCTTTTTATGAGCTTTTCTTAAAAAAAAAACACTCATAAATATTGTATTTTTTCATAAATTTTATGTTTTTCCTACTCAGAATTTACGAGCTCTTTCGATCAAACATTTCACAAGTTACACGAGTCCAAACAAGACCTTCTGTAATGTGCGTCGAACTAAGTTGTTTTAGTTCCAAATGATAATTCGGGCGGCGGGAAATTATTCCTTTAGAACTAAGCTGACGCTCATAAAAGAAAGTCTTGTTTGGACTCGTGCAACTTGGGTTTGGGTTTTAACTAGGGCTATCATTTTGATATCAAGTTTTAGCTGATATCATGTACTACAAATACAAATACAACAAATACAAATTGTTTATTTGACAAATATAAGTTTAAACAGTGTTACATGTTATACTGACCTCCACACTAGGCATAGCCTGTCTCGTAGAGGAAGGCATAGCCTGTATCATTAAGCAATAAAAAAAGCACAGGTCAACGACCTCGTTTTCGAAGAAAGAAATAAAATGTAATAAAAGTAAATTTTTGAAGACAATTTTTATCTTTGTTATTATTTCTCGAGTGATTGTGTATAATTCTCTGTGACATTTATGCTTGAAATTTATGCCCTAGTTAATAAGCTATCGAATGATTATTATTTTTTAAATGTGCGACAAGTAAATAGACAGATAATGGTACATTAACCAAGTGCAGTCGTGTTTGGCGCCATAAAATTTAGGAAGGGTGCATTTTTAAAATGGTTGAAATAGGTATGGTGGGTGATTTGTCGATAAAATTCATCGTACTATACGTGGTTAACGGC
This sequence comes from Cydia pomonella, assembly GCF_033807575.1. Taxonomy (NCBI): domain Eukaryota; kingdom Metazoa; phylum Arthropoda; class Insecta; order Lepidoptera; family Tortricidae; genus Cydia; species Cydia pomonella. Next base: position 7,478,157 of record NC_084724.1, read on the forward strand.
TTCACTATACGTGCACAAACACATATATATTATAAGAAAATAGAAGCAAGACACGTCAGTATAAGTTCTGAATAAAAGCCTCAGCATCAGCTACTGGGTCGAGCTCGGCGCCACCGTTGGTGTCGGAACAGAGTCCTGTGTTAGAAGAAAGACGAGCTGGATGGGCACTTGTCCTCGCTGCAGGAGTTCCGGAAACACCTCGTGCAGGAGCTCGAGGGGCTCATGAGGATGCTGAAGGTCAGCGTTTTAGGGCTCCTCTACACGATAGCCCAGCGTAGGCCAGTCTAAGGGACGCAGCTATGCGGTGGAATGAGATAGCAATATCACTTGCCTGCGCTGGGCCATCGTGTAGAGGAATAAGAAATAAGTACCTGCTATTATACACTGTGGGCCAATTAAGTCCGACATATTTTAATCACGCATTTCTGAGGTCATAAGGAACTAAAAATGTTATGGAGTTTAGACGAAATTCGACAACAAAAAAAAAATTGCCGGAAAAAAAATGTTTTTTGCGTTTTCAGATTATCATTTTGCCGAAAATCATATCATTCTGCACACGACACGTTACGTTATTATTTATACACCTTGGTGAAAAAAACAAACATTACAACGAATAAGTAATAGTACATTACGATACAAGTGCGAAAAATAGGAAATTCGAAACGAGTGGCGATAAATTAAAACACGACCGAAGGGGGTGTTTTAAATCGACACGAGTTGCGAATTACTTATTCGCACATGTATCGTACACCGTTTCACAGTACGTATGGCCCTTTAAATGTTCGGCACAGTAACGTAATATGCTAATTTTCGCACTAGTGCGGTAAAGTAGCACCATATGTACTGTAAAGTTTATTTATTTATTTACAAATACAAATTGTGAGTTCACTTTATAACTTTAATGTCTGGCAATAGCTATGTCTAAACCAACTCACATAGTGACAGCGTCACAGCTAAAAAGGCGTTTTTCACTAAGTTATAACGGAAACAATTTTTCTCAAAACTTGTCATTACCTCTAAAACAATAAAAATTTCAGGAAACTTTGTATGACATTTTAGTCACTAAATGCGGTCAAGAATACATCTTTTAAATTTGTCGGGCTTAATTGGCCCACGGTGTATATGCGAAAGGAATTCTGTCGGTTACCTCTTCACGTACGTACCCACTGAAAAAACTTAGATAAAATTTGGTACAGAGATATTTCTGGTCCCGGAAAAGGATATAGGTATTTATTACAAAAATAATCCCTTAAGGGGGTAAAAGAGGGGGTGGAGTTAAGTACTATGGAAGTCGGATATAAAAAAAAAACTTACAATCTGTTTACTTTTGCATTTATGATATTAGTAGGGTTAAAAAAGATTTAAAAGAAACCCAATTTATAAAATGAGTTTGTGGTTTTTCTGAGCCAAAGATTAGGTTAGGTTAGTCTGTCCCTGTGTGAACCAAAGGAATAGCCTCAGCAGAGTCAAGTTTTAGTAAGGTACAAGTTCGTTATTTCTCTTTCTAGCAAATATGGCGGTTAGAAAGAGAGGCAAAAAGTGAATTTGTAACTTAAGAGGAAAGAATAGCTTTTTGAATCTAACGATGTAACGGTAATTTTTCTATGAAATTCCATTTCGGGAGAAAACGTTTTCCACTAAATCTTAACAAATTACTTTGATTTTGATGGCGATTGCTTCAGCCTAATATATTGAAGGTTTATAGGTTTCGCTTTAATAGTTATTTGTGTCCCAAGGGAAAAAAAGTAGGAAATTGCGTGCCGCGTGTAAAATTGTTACCCGAGCCGAACGCGAGGATGGCAAACATGCGGGATAGAATGTCCTATGTTTCCTCCCGTGGTGCGCATACTATTTTTTTGCTCGACGGAGGCTGAAAGCGGCAACTTCGTTTAGCGCAGCGGGAGCAAAGTTGACACTTTCCGTCCGGAGGGCAGATTTTTTTTTTGCATATTTTAAACAAACGAAAACCTATAAACCTAGTTTTTCATTGTGTCAATAACATACTAAAAAATCATGGAAAATGGAAAATGTTTAGAAGTGGAAAAACGTTTTCTCTTTTTGTATGGACGATCAGTACCCCTAGTGTAAATAAATTCGATTTCGAAACGTGACGTACGCGTTTGCGTTTAGTCTCATTTTGTATTGGATTTAGAAAGAGCGCGCCAAGCGGGACGTTTTGGAAACTCAAAATCCTATACAAAATGAGACTTAACGCAAACGCGTTCGTCACGGTATGATGTCGATAAAATTTACACTAGGGGTACTGTACCCCTAGTGTAATTTTAGTCGATAGCGAAACGTGACGTACGCGTTTGCGTTAAGTCTCATTTTGTATGGGTTTTTGACCAGCGCGCCAAGCGGGACGTTTTGGAAAGTCAAAAATCTCATACAAAATGACACTTAACGCAAACGCGTACGTCACGTTTCGCTGTCGAAAATATTTACACTAGGGGTACAGATCTACCTACTTCTTAAGACGCAATCCCTGTCGCCAAATTTCAAACAACAACGTTACTTAGCAATGTTTATTCGTATAAAAAAAACTATTTCATATGAATAACTACATCGGAAGCGTAATTATCAAGTACTGCAGACGATGGGTTGGATATAACGCATTTCACGAACACGCTCACAGCTTGGCTGAGGCATTTTATGAACGGGTCTGCTTCAACTGTATCTGAAAAAAAAAAAAGTTTACCTGAGTCCCAAACATACAGTCCAGTTCATAAATATGTATGCATTTTTTCACTTTATTGCTATGGAAGGTGAAGAAATGTATATTTATGAACTCGACTGTACAATAGTACATTACGATACAAGTTTATATCGACACGTGTTGTGAATTACCTATTTGCACGTGTATCGTACAACGTTTTACAGTACATATGGCCCTTTAAGTTTTCGATATAGTCACGTAATATGCTAATTATCGCACTGGTGCGGTAAAGTAGCACCATATGTACTGTAATCGAAGTTATGCTCTCATTTTTAAATAACTTGCTGAAATTACATGAAACCTCCTTTGGTATTTTGGTTTTGTTGGTTTTTGTTTGCTAAAAATTGTTATACAAAAAAGTTGAAATTTGTATGTAAAAATTCTACTCTCTCATTTTTCTTTGTATCACCAAAGAGAATTTGAAATAGAGGTGGATCGCCAAAGAAAACATTGTATCCACAGTAAATTTACTGCCATCTTTCGACACATGATTTGATATTTAACAAATTTAACACAAAATAACCGGCCAAGAGCATGTCGGGCCACGCTCAGTGTAGGGTTCCGTAGTTACTCTTCCGTCACAATAAGCTAAACTGGAGCTTAAAGTATAGTAAATTGTTAACCAAGGCATGAAACGGTACCTTTCACCCGAGTTAAACAAATAGGCAAATTTGCATAATCAGTACCTAATTAAAGTAAGTATCTTTACTATGAAGGGGAAACTTTTTGCGATAACTCAAAAACAGCTAAACTGATCATGTCCGCTATAGTGTTCATTTAATGTCTTTCTTAAGCTCTACTTCCACGATTTTTTTCATATTTTTTGGACCTATGGTTCAAAAGTTAGAGGGGGGGGGGGGGGGACATGTTTTTTTTCATCACTTTATCAAAAAATGTTTGTTGAAGACCCCTATTAGTTTTGAAAGACCTTTCCAACGATACCCCACACTCTAGGGTTGAAGCGAAAAAAATAATTCACCCCCACTTTACGTGTAGGGGAGGTACCCTAAAAAAAAATTTTTTAGATTTTATTGTACGACTTTGTCGGCTTTATTGATTTATATATCCATGCCAAATTTCAGCTTTCTAGCACTAACGACCACGGAGCAAAGCCTCGGACAGACAGACAGACAGACAGACAGACGGACATGGCGAAACTATAAGGGTTCCTAGTTGACTACGGAACCCTAAAAAGGCATTGTGTTGATTTGCATGCTTCTAGAAGTACTTATTATGTCTAATTACTAACCCCCTTATTCATAAACGTGTACTAAAGTTACAATGCCGCTGAACATCGTTACTCCCTTTCCATCATACCAATACGTCGGAAAAGGACAAACGATGATCAGCGGCATCGTAACTTTAGTACACGTTTATGAATAAGGGGGTCACTATTTAGGTACTTCTAGAAAAATTGCCCTAGTAAATATTTCTTTGTATTAAATGTGTATTCTAACATAGCTTTAAGTATATATGTATACTTACATAAACATGTTTTATTAAAATTTCTAGCAATGAAAACTATGTTATTATAAGATATACGTTATATACTTTAAATGTTCATCCCAATTTTTTATTTATGCATGTCTTAAGGCGTCAACAATTTTTAAGGATTTAAAAACTGGAGATGCCTTTAAAAGCTTACCCCTCTGTCGAAAACCTCGGCCAATGGTCATATGTATTGTATGGGCTGACGTTTATCTGAGATGGCTACATTTGACGTCCCCCTCCCCCGTATAAATCGGCAGACCTCCTTCTCCAAGTAAACAACATTTGAATTTATCTTTCTATGTTTAAATTTATTTCTGCCCATTTCTAAAAATGTTTTAAAAGCTAGTACCTACCTTTCAAATTATCGGTATCCATATGTATACACCCAATGAAGAAAGTGACGGTCTTAATCGCGCAAGTATACACGTCAGAGTCCATTTCTCCCGACTTGACATCTTGGCCACACATCCTCTTCATAATCTCTTTCATTTGTTGACGTAAAATGTCAAATTCTTCTTTAGGTAATTTTTCAGTATTTTTGCTTACGGTTTCCATTGGCAATAGGGATATGTATATGTTATTAGATGTTGGTTGGTCTAGGACATATATATCTTTTTTATTGGGGACTATTGAGGCCTCTTTGGTGGCTATGGCTCCGAATATGATCATGGAAATTGTGAGGAGCTTCATATTGTATAGTATCTGGAAAAAAAATATTTTAATGCATAAATATTGATTTTAGAATATGTGTAAAGCCTAATAAAAATCATGCGGTTTGACAGCCTAGTTGGATGACGTTTTACATATATTTATAAAGTGTGAAATTAAAAGGAGGAAAATCTCTTATGGCAGAACTATTGCAAAAGTGACCAACTTTTAGGTTTAAATAATAGTTCCTAGTCTCTCCGGTGGCGCTAGGTAGGCTCATGGATTACATGAACCATAGAGGTATAATAATATAGAGATGAAATGAGGGAGGGGCAACAAATAATCCGACCAAATTACGTAGGTTGTTTTGGGTATGTTGTCAGGAATGTTAAAATGTGTTTTTAATTTTGTCGCATTGCATATGTTCTGTCCCTCACGGGCGCACGCGTATAGCACATCTATATAAATACTAGGTCTATGAAATTTAATTCGGTGTATTGTGGCGCCGCCTATTTAATGTTTTTTGATGGACACTTTTCATACATAGAGATGTTCCTCCTTTTATTCCACACTCCATAATTTTGTGGTAGCTGAATTGTCAAATGTCAGCTTTTGGCAGCCAAAATAATGTAGCTATGGGGTCGTATAGCGAGTCCTACTTTTAGCTGTCAAATTTCAGTCAACACAAATTCAATCTTTTTTTTACATATTGTTTTGCTTCAATAGTGACTGTTGTTACATGTTTGATGTTATGATTATTCGGTTTCGGTTTGCATTTTGGGAAGTTTATTAACCGAACGAGCTCGAAGTTCGAGCGAAACGAGGATTCGTTTCAACTTGGGCAAAAATGCTTACACATGTACGGCTGTTCTCCTCTACTGATCGCATTTCTCAACTTCTCCAAAAATTGGATCGAAAAAAATCTATTTAATCATAGAATATCGTCTCAAAATTTCACGCGAATTTAACCATTGCGACTTGTAGAGGAGAACGTCTGAACATACGAAAGCAGATTGCCCTAGTCAAAACGTAGACCGGTCAATAAAATTAATAAACTGTCCTAATAATTATAAGACCATTATTAATAATATTAATAAACAACTGACTAAACACAATGAGTACCGGGAACCCGCTCGGCGGGTTCTCTGTTTGTAGTGGCTTTCCTCTACAAAGCGGGAAAACGCTGGGATCGGCTACGAGCGTAGCGCTACGAAAACGTTGGTAGCAAAAGTGTTCAATCCGGAGGCCGCAGGTTCAAATCCTGGCTCGTACCAATGAGTTTTCCGGAATTTACCTACCAAATATCGTTTGATATTTACTACTAGTTTTTCGGTGAAGCAAAACATCGTGAGTAAACCTGCATACATCTGCGAAGAAATTCAAAAGTGTATGTGAAGTTCCCAACCCGCATTGGACCAGCGTGGGGACTATATCCCAAGCCCTCTCGCGCATAAGAGGCCTGTGCCCAGCAGTGGGACGTATATAGGCTGAATTATTATTATTAACTTTATCATTTAGAGAACAAGTATCCACTAGGATCAAGTCTCCCCAATCTCCCCTATGCATTCTTATGCCGATTTAGTATTAAGAATTATTTCAAAATGGCGGCCCTACTGTGAATACAACTACTATGAACGGTTTCTTTTGTCTCAATATACTTTGTTACATGTTTAATGTTATGACTATCCGGTTTCTGTTTGCGTCTTGGGAAGTTCAACGCTTATTTTTGTTCTACAGAGAACAGTTTGAATGTAACATTATAGACTAATGATTGCTAAACTGTAACTGCGGCCGGCAAAACGTCCCACTTTATCGCTTGCCATAAGGACGCCGGACACAAATCTCGTCCTTATGGTAAGCCTCAATTTATGATAACCATTTAAGGCAAGAAATGTTTTCTTTTTATTCATTATCTAAATATTTAATAAAGTTACATTGGAGGTAGTTAAGCGAAAAGTTAATCTTAAAATAAGTTTTTGGCAAGAAAAAACATTTTGACAAAAAAAAAAAATAAAAAAAATCTGTCAGCATTGTATCCTTTTCCGACTTAAGAAATAAAAAAGAAAGCTAAATAAAAACTTGTAAAAATTGGGCCATCCAGCGGATTCAGTTTTCAAACATATAGGCAATGAAATTTCAAAAATAGTTGTCAAAGAAATAGTATGCAATTTTATCATTATCTACTCGCCTAAGATAAATAACCTATTCCTGGCGATTCAATTTTAAAATAACATCAGATTATTCGAACATTGTTATCAATGAAGAATCGTATGCATGTAGAATCATATTCTCCTTTTTAGGGTTCCGTAGCCAAATGGCAAAAAACGGAACCCTTATAGATTCGTCATGTCCGTCTGTCTGTCCGATTCTGTCACAGCCACTTTTTTCCGAAACTATAAAAGCTATACTGTTCAAACTTGGTAAGTAGATGTATTCTATGAACCGCATTATGATGTTTACACAAAAATAGAAAAAAAACAATAAATTTTGGGGGTTCCCCATACTTAGAACTGAAACTCAAAAAATCTTTTTTCATCAAACCCATACGTGTTGGGTATCTATGGATAGGTCTTTAAAAATGATATTGAGGTTTCTAATATCATTTTTTTCTAAACTGAATAGTTTGCGCGAGAGACACTTCCAAAGTGGTAAAAAGTGTGTCCCCCCCCCGTAACTTCTAAAATAACAGAATGAAAAATCTAAAAAAAATATATGATATACATTGCCATGCAAACTTCCACCGAAAATTGGTTCGAACGAGATCTAGTAAGTAGTTTTTTTTAAATACGTCATAAAAATTAAAAAAAAATTTTTTTTTCTTTAAACCCATACGTGTGGGGTATCTAAGGATAGGTCTTCAAAAATGATATTTAGGTTTCTAATATCATTTTTTTCTAAACTGAATAGTTTGCGCGAGAGACACTTCCAAAGTGAAAAAAAGTGTGTCCCCCCCCCTGTAACTTCTAAAATAACGGAATGAAAAATCAAAAAAAAAATATATGATATACATTACCATGCAAACTTCCAACGAAAATTGGTTTGAACCAGATCTAGTAAGTAGTTTTTTTAATACGTCATAAATTAAAAAAAAAAAATTCAAACTGGACGCTTATATAATATTGGTGGAAATGTAATAATTATTGGGTAGTAAATGGTACGGAACCCTTCATGGGCGAGTCCGACTCGCACTTGGCCGCTTTTTTTTAATTCAGTTAAAAATTACATTTCTAAAAACTTACCAGAGATTTATTAAAAAACACACAAGCGACTACACGCGTTCAAAACCTTTAACTACTAAAAAGAGCAGTGTTGCCGTACGCTGTAACAAAATGTCTACAGCGTAGTGTAGACATTTTTTAACGTGTGTGTGACGTCCCCAATCCACATTAAGGGCTTTCCACATTATAAAATTTGGCTTTGCGATTATCATTGGCCACGACCCTACAACATGGTATGAATTGAGCGTTTTCGTTTCACGGTGTTTTCAACCGGTAACTATATTTTTATTAGTATCTAATTAAAAAGTAAATATACGTTTATTTTCTAAAATAATCCCTTAAGGGAATAAATAGCTCTTAATTTCTAGCCTCGTAAGACCCCGCGCACATTTTTTTGTACATATTTCATAATCTGTTCTAAACTTTTTTTAAGTAACTAAACAATTGCAAATTCAAATTCAACTATTAGGGACCCAAGTCTACATTGTATAAGAATAAATACGACCTGAATAATGATAATAAATAAACATTATAGGACATCTTATAGGACATTTGTGTAAAATTGACTAAGCCCCTCAAGAAGGCTCGTGTTGTGGGTACTCAGACAAAACAACGAGCAATACAATACAAACATAAGCGGGGGATGGGTTAGGGTCGGCAACGCGCATGTAACTCCTCTTGAGTTGCAGGCTTACATAGGCTACGGAGACTGCTTACCATCAGGCGGGCCGTATGCTTGTTGCCCCCGACGTAGTATAAAAAAAACCATACATAGAAAACACCCATGACTCAGGAACAAATATCTGTGTTCATGACATAAATAAACGCCCTTACCGGGATTCGAACCCAGGATCATCGGCTTCATAGGCAGGGTCACTATCGACTAGGCCAGACGGGTCGTGTATTACCTTGTTGACCAGTGCCGAAATTAAGCAAAAAAACTGGAAATAATCAGATAAATATGCATATATGGCAACACAACACCGGTTACTTCCCGTCTGCCCATTCAACTACAATTTTTAATTCTTACAATTAGAGTTCAAACTCTTTCGTGGAATTGAAGTACTTACTTCGGGGAAGTACCGAGGTCTTTATAACAGCAATACTGACATCTCTTCTACTCTTTCCTGGTCTTAGCAAGTTTAAAAGAGATAGCGCTGTTATAACATTAACGATACTATAAGTATAACTGCCAACAGTTTTCTGGCTTAGGTTACTTTAAACAACGTTATCGGGAACTAGGTGCTGATTTGACTTATTTTAACGGTAACCGATGACATGACTTATTGAAAATGACGATGGTAGCCAAGAAAATCGTTTACCACTCACAGCAGATAAGTACTTGAATGAAACCAATACTCCGAATCGGTTTTAAAAATAGCGGTAAATATCGTTTTTTTTCGGTTATACAACTTTTATAATAACGTGAATTGCAAGTATTATGATAACATGGAGCTGATCTGATGATGGAGACAGGAGGTGGCCATGGAACTCTATGGTAAAACAATGCAAACTAATGGTGTTTGGGGTTTTGAGAACTGTCTCGATGCGTATTAGTTGCCCGTGGAAAAAAAGTCCAGTCAGTGGAATTTTTGGCAAAAACTTATTCTAATAAAGCTTATAAGCTTCGCACATGGAATTTCGTACTTTGACGCGCCTGTTTCGTACATTGTCGCACGAGGACGTAGATATATCTACGATCTGAGCACGAGCATTATATTCCTGTCTCGCTCGTACACTCATTGGCCGCCAGCATTATGGGCAATATATTACCCGCGTGCGCGCGTGCGATAGTCATAATTACAGGCGGGTCAATGTACTAAATTCCTCGTGCTAAGCGTCCTTTCTTTATAGTATATTAGTCAGATAACTTAAAAACACAATACAAAATATATAATAAAAATAATTTGAGTCATTAAGTTTCATTCTCCTCTCTCGAAACTTCATAACCTTTAAAATTGTACAGGTTTTTGTCTTCCAGACAACTGGGGTCCGCTTGACAGTTAATCCCAAGATTTGGCGTAGGTACTAGTTTCTACGAAAGCGACTGCCATCTAACCTTCCAACCCCGAGGGTAAACTAGGCCTTTTTGGGATTAGTCCGGTTTCCTCACGATGTTTTCCTTCACTGAAAAGCGACTGGTAAATATCTAATGATATTTCGTACATTAAGTTCCGAAAAACTCAGTACGAGCCGGGGTTTGAAACCGCGACCTCCGGATTCCAAGTCGCACGCTCTTACCGCTAGGCCACCAGCGCCACTTGTCTACCAGACAATCAAAAACACAAAATTGATGTAATTGATTTAAGGGATATTAATCTATTTGTCGTATTAAGCACCATAGAATTGTCGTATATAATATAAATCAAAATAGCAATTTTATAGATCTTGTCCTCTTTCGGAAATCTGCTGAACCTAATTCGTCTTAAGTCTTATAAAGTGATTAAGAGTAAAGAATGGTGAATGAGCCACGGGCTCGTGAAAGTACTGCCACTCTTGGTGTCACGGAATTTTAATGGAAAAAAGATATTCGTGCATTTATTTTTCGAAAGGCGGGCGGGTTTGCGATACGTTCGCCGATCACAAAAACTTGAGAAGCGACTTTGCCTTAAACTAGGGGTTACTTGGTGGGTCTTCGTTCTTCGCTTAGGCTTGATCTGCAGAAATCGTGTCCTTATTTGATAGCCGCACCTCGCGGCCCGCTCGATGCCAAAAACACTGTTGCTTTTCGATCTTGATCACAAATCCGATGTTGTCCATATGATTGACAACCCCGGGGCGAAATACAATACATAAAAAACACTAAATAACTAATAAGGGCGGTGCTACGGCGGCGATGTAATAATATGCTTCCAAACGTAGGAGTTTCGAGCGAAAACTGACAAGGAAAGGTACCCAACTGTCCGGTTCCGATTTGATTTATATTTATATATGTTATAGTGTAGTCTAAAATAACAGACACGTATTTTTTTTAGCTGCCCAAACTCAACCTATTGGGAGAAATTGTCCTCCAAAGTACAAAAAAATTACTAAATCTTCTAACTCCTATAGAAAGTGATGCTCAAGCAAGTTGCTAGTTATTGGCTGGTTTGAGTATATGTTTGAAAGCAGCAAAAAATAATGAGCACGTGTTTTGTTATATCGGCTAAAACTCATTTTTTCCTAAAAAAAATCGACATCGAAGTTTTATAATATCTTATCGCTAAAGTTACACATAAAGACGGGTGTTTATTTAGGAATACTTGAGTTTAAGCAGATATAACAAAACACGTGTACATTATTTTTTTCTGTTCTCAAACATATACTCAAACAAGCCATTAACTAGCAAGTTGCTTGAGCATCACTTTCTATAGGAGTTAGAAGATTTAGTAACTTTTTAGTACTTTGGAGGACAATTTCTCCCAATAGGTTGAGTTTGGACAGCTAAAAAAAATACGTGTCCGTTTTTTTAGACTACTCTATAACATATATAAATATAAATCAAATCGGAACCGGACAGTTGGGTACCTTTCCTTGTGAGTTTAATAACGGCCGTGGTCGTTCACGCCTTGTTGCCCCTAGGTGGCGCTGTCGTACTCAGTTTTTAATAGGCGAGTATCGCATTGACTCAAACAAATAGCTTTGCGATCCTAGCGAAATAACGGTACTTTTTCTATGAAATTCCATTTCCGGAGAAAACGGTTTCCATTAACTAAATCTTAACAAATCACTTTGATTTTGATGTCGATCGCTTATTCTAAGATTCGTAGGTTTTGCTTTTAAAAAACTGTATTGCAAATTTTGAAAAATAAAGCAATACCCTAGTTTTTGATTGTGTCAATAACATATTAAAGAATTATGGAGAATGGAAAATATTTAGAAGTGGAAAAACGTTTTCTCTTTTTGTATGGACGACACGTGGTATATTTCCCTCTTAACTAAATCTAGGTTGTGCTATGTCGTGAAACCATAAAAACAACGTCGAATTGCGCCCTTTTCCTGCGAACAATGGGCTGTAAATATTCTCGACCACATCAAGTCATAAAATATGGGAACAGTACGCCGTCTATGCGAACAGAGCGCCCTCTGTCGAGCCTACGCCCTACAGGATGTAGGTATTGAACAGAATAGAAGAAACTTTATTCAAGAAACTTCTAGTTCGCAGCAACCTCGGCCGAATTTCACCTTCCCATAGTTTTTTTTATACTACGTCGGTGGCAAACAAGAATACGGCCCGCCTGATGGTAAGCAGTCTCCGTAGCCTATGTACGCCTGCAACTCCAGAGGAGTCACATGCGCGTTGCCGACCCTAGCATTCCCCCCCTCGTTGAGCTCTCTGGCAACCATACTCACCGGCAGGAACACAACACTATGAGTAGGGTCTAGTGTTATTTGGCTGCGGTTTTCTGTAAGGTGGAGGTACTTCCCCAGTTGGGCTCTGCTCTAGATCTGGAATGATATCCGCTGTGCTGTGCCCTACCACACAAAGCGAGATGACATTCACAATGCCCATACCTCTCTTTTGGACGTAGTTTAAGGACGTACCCGGGTCCGAATACAAACGGAGTTTCGTTCTCATTTTGAAACTTGGGTTGGATTGTAATGAAACTTTGCACATACAATGACATGAGGTATATGTAGGGCTGAAATTAGTTTATATAGCTCCAGCTTATAAAACAAACGAAATAGAGCAAAAACAAGTTTTGTATAAAAAACTTAAATGCGCTGTATTTTTTTTACTATTGAATCTGAAGGTACATAAACGAATTACAGGCATAGATATACTTTATCCTATTGTAAGTACAAAGTTTCAGAGCAATCTAGCTAGTCGTTTTAAAATGAGGGCGTAACTACGTTTGTATGGAGAATCGAGTTTGCTGCGGAGTCTTAAGTAAAACACACATTCAGCTTAATGTCAAGGTACCTCCTAAGCATCTGAACAAAGGTATTATTACAATTAATTTAACTAACAACTTTTAAATATATTGAATATTTATTGCATTTACATTATGTAATTACTGGTATTGGTTAGTACTACAAGCGGCAACAACGCTTCTTTGCTCGTAACATGTATAACGGGGAGTGCTTCAAGGAATTATTCGGATTAAACCGCTTCTTTTCGCCATCGCCCTACGCGACAACATTTCCATCCTCACCACTTTGATGGTTGGCAGTCCTCAACTGTGCGTTTCTTCAGAAACTTTCTGCTTCGCACAGCTAAACTGTAGAATGAACTGTCGCCTGCGGTATTTCCGGACCGATACGACCTTCAAACCTTCAAGAAAAGAGCGTACTCCTATCTTAAAGACCGGCAACGCACTTACAACCCCTCAGGTGTTGCGGGTGTCCATGGGCGGCGGTAATTGCTTACCATCAGGTGATCCGTCTGCTCGTTTGCCTTCTAGATCATAAAAAAAAAAAACAGTAAAATAACGGTAAAATTTGTGACCCAAGTAATTTTATCAACAGACGCAGCAGTCCTCGCCGCGCTCGACCCCCAACTCTTCACCCCGCTCGACCAAGAGCCCGCCGCTGCCGGGCGCTCAGCCTCAACCTACGGCACCGGAAAGGTACAGTGTCGCCAAGTAATACGACGCATTGTAAATTACACGTCAATTTGGCGTCAGGTATCTTGATTTATCTCAGCAATTATAAAACTCATGAAAGTATTGTTTGGTGAACTGGTTATTCATGGCATCCACTTTATTTATGTAGTTACACGATTGGTTTTTTATAGCAGAGAAAATTGGATTAAAGATGCCTCTTTTTAAACAGACATTTTCACTGTACAGGCAAATGGGACCGATTCAAGCCTTTAAATTGTCCATGTAGATTAGTCTTCACCTTAATACTGTAGCTGTGATTTTTCGAATAATTCTTGTTTTTTTACTTTGAACGGTAAAACCCGTTTTGCCGCATACGAGCTTATAGAATAAGCTAGCGTAAAAGCAGATTCACTACGCGCGAATTATCGGGATGATCGCGGGGTTCAGGAAGCAAGCAAGCGCCGCATTTTTTAGATATTATTGTTTAACAACGCGTCACGTTAAGTCAACTTTGTGTGTCACCATGTGTCCTATAATATTTTTTATGGGACCCTAGAGAGTTATAGCTTTTTTTTTCACAATCCATAACTCCCGCGGGAACAAAATAGGCCTTTGTCCTTCAGTACACCTGCATGAAATAGAACTTTTTCGAGCAAGTGTGATGAAAAAGTAGTTTTAATCTTATTACGACGTTGACGATCGCGTACGGTGATTAGTTCGCACGCCATTATCATCATATATTCGGTACTTCTTCAGGGAGACAAGCTCCCGCGGAACGGTGCGCAGCGCGCCGCAAACGCCATCTCTCGGCGAGAGGGAACGCATCGACATGACGCACAGTCTTGGTAAGTATTAACAAAGATTTATATAATTTTGGTATTAACCAGTTCTTTCTTTATATAAACAGAAATAGAATAGTAATAAAATTATTTTAATTCGTAAACAAGCAAACGAGACAATTAACATAAGAAAAACGCAGAAAGACATAAATTGCCACGAAATGGCCTCATCTTAGGATGTTGCTGGGGACTTCCAGCGCTGATCTTTCGATGAGACCATCAAGTGTAAAATTACGGCAGGTAACAGATAAAAAGAAAAGAAACTTAAAATAAACGGATATAAATTACATACAGTAGACAAATGCATAAACAAGGAAATATAATATAATTATACAGAAAAGAGATACAACATGACGACATACTCGTACATAATACCAAAGATAATTTGAAATAAAGGTGGATTGTCAAAGTAAACTTTGTAGGCACAGTAAATTTACTGCCATCTACACATGACTAAAACTTTTAGAACGCCATTTGACTTAGATCCTTATTCTTTCACTGATATGTGTTAAATTGGTTAAATATAAAAAAGTGGCGCCATCTACTATAGCATAGGCCAAAGGTATGGCGGCATCTTTTCGAGCGATGGCGCCATACCTTTGGCCTATGCTCTAGCAGATGGCGCCACTTTTTGATATTTAACACATATCAATGAAAGAATAAGGATCAAAGTCAAATGGCGTTCTAAAAATTTTATTCATGTGACGACAGATGGCAGTAAATTTACTATGACTACAAAGTTTACTTTGACAATCCACCTCTATTTCAAATTCTCTTTGATAACACTAAGTTAAATTAAAATACATAGAAAACACCCATGACTCATGAACAAATATCCATGCTCATCACACGAACAAATGCCCTTACCAGGATTTGAACCCGGGACCATCAGCTTCGTAGGCACGGTCACTACCAACTAGGCCAAACCGGTCGTCAAATGTGAGGTTTCAACCTATAGCATTGGTTGTAATCTCGCTATTGGTTAATTTCCCACACCTCCGGTCCGCTCCGTTCAGACAGCAGGTGGCCATAGGAATTCTGTGATGAAACAACGCAACCTAATCGTGTTTCGGGTTTTTAGAATTGTCGCGATGAGTATTAGTTGCCCGTGGTATGAAAAGCACAGTTGGCGACAGAAGCTTGTACCTAAAATTTAATATTTGCCAAAAACTGAATATATATTGTTTCCAGGAGGAATGGAAAGTATGGGAGGCGACGGCAGAACCTTCCATCAAAACCAAAGACCAACTACCAGTAAGTGCATTTGTAACTATAATTTTTATTGCGCTATTAGCTTTTGTGATAGGCAAAGGAATTCTATAAGACGCATAAAGTAGTGTAAAATGTTGTAGCCACAATGGCGCCGCAGAAGTAAACAGGTTGTTAGGTGTTATATTTTGACAATAATAATAATAATCGAAAATTCTTCAAATATTATTGGCTCACTTAAGTATAGTGATTCGTGTATTTGTTTAAATCATCTAACTCATGCATTTTCTCCTCGAAAACGACATACGGTGAAGTATGACTGCTGATAATACCAATAATATTGGTATTAAAAATCATTTTGTGAAGTTGTTTTATTTTTAATAGAGCGTTAGCAAAGGTCTCCGTTTTAACTTGGGGAAAAAATGCTTTCGTATGTCCGGATGTTCTCCTCTGCAGGTCCCAATTCTCAACCGATTCTCTATGAAATTTTGTGAGAATGTTCGATGGTTAAACAAAACTTTTTTGACGGTTTTTTTTTTAAATGCTGCGAGGTCTACAGCTCACAGAGCCCTTACTATTAAAGGTTATTTAAAATAATTATCTCCAATGACAAGTTCCGTTCTTTGCTTAGTGGGCATAGACAACAGAAGCCTGCGGAGCGACCTACTGTACGCGGCGGACTCTGTCACCAACGCCATGTCGACGCTCGTTCGAGAACTCAACTCCGGTGAGTGATATCTTATACTTCAGGCTAGAGCACACCGGCTGCGTGTACGCACGTTGGAGCCGTGCACGCACACGTCACGCAAGCGGTGTGCCGTCTCTGATATGAATCTGTATATTACAACGCGCAAATGCACGTGCAAGTCTATGCAAACGCATCCGGTGTGCACAGTTCTTTGAAAAGCTTATAGCTTAAATCGTGGATCTAAAACAGCTGATGATTAAATACATGTCAAATAAAGCCCCTGACGCTAATAAGTATTATTTAAAAAAAATATACTTAGGGCCTGTATCAAACTGCCTTATTAGAGGCAGTTAGGTTATTACCTAACTTTATAGTGTTAAGTTTTTTTTAATCTGATCTTTGTGTGTTTTCGGTCAGCTTGTTTCACTGTTTGTGTGTTTTGATATTTGAACATTTTGAACCATTTACATTTTGTACAGTAAAAAACCTATGATCTTATAATAAAAAATATAGGTTTTTTTAGGATTTTGACAATTCTTGGTAGAACTTTTGAATACTAACACACCTATGATAGTAATTTTTGCACACTATCAACCTCGTACGGCCCAATGTTCCATATTTGGAACAATTGTATAAAATTGGTAGTGACCTTTCAACAACTAAAGTAAGGGTTCAAAAACAACCAAAATTAATAATTTGGGCCCTAGGAGGATATATTCTAATTTCGCTTGCCCTTCTTACCTCAAATTTAGTATGCGAAGATAAAGTACTTGTTTACTTTTTACATTTTTATTACGTCACAGATTTTGTGCTTTCTCTTTTTATATTACGTTAAGAATACGAGTATGTGTATACCTACGAGATGAGCCGTCACACGAGGACAGACAATTTCAACTATTATATTAGGCTTTGTCCCAAAGTTTTAAAATTCCTCAATAGAGTTAAATTGTCACTCAAATAATATATAGTATGCTGTTGTGTGTTTTTTCTCATCGATTATTTCATTAACATCATTATCATTTCATTGGATATGAGCATGAAGAAATGTTCTCAATATAAAGGATGTTGTACTTTTGTCCTCCTATGACTG
This sequence comes from Cydia pomonella, assembly GCF_033807575.1. Classification (NCBI taxonomy): domain Eukaryota; kingdom Metazoa; phylum Arthropoda; class Insecta; order Lepidoptera; family Tortricidae; genus Cydia; species Cydia pomonella. The sequence goes on from NC_084724.1 coordinate 7,495,581, forward strand.
GATGTCCCATATTTGATACCTGTTACCAAAGATAATTTGAAATAGAGTTGGATTGTCAAAGAAAACTTTATAGCCACAGTAAATTTATTGCCATCTTTTGACACATGATTAAAACTTTTAGAAAGTCATTTGACTTTGATCCTTATCCTTTCGCTGAAATGTGTTTAATTTGTTAAATACAAAAAGTGGCGCCATCTAATAGATCAAAGGCCAAAGGTAATAGCGGCATCTTTGTGTAGTGCCCGATAAGATGGCGCCAGTTTATGATATTTAACAAATTAAATACATATCAGTGAAATAAAGAGGATGAAAGTCAAATGGCGTTCTAAAAGTTTTAATCATGTGTAGATGCCAGTAAATTTACTGTGGCTACAAAATTTTCTTTGACAATACACCTCTATTTCAAATTCTCTTTGCTGTTTCAAATAGGTACAGTAAATATCACTAAAGAATCGGTCACGCCGTAAATTTACGCATTGATTGATTTGACTGTGGGCCATTTGACGTTTCGTTATGTTGTACAATTTGCTGTATTCCGCTGATGAGACGCACGCTCGCGGCCGCGATGCAAGACAGATACGTTTTCAATTTCATCACCGTTCGCAATGGGCTTTTATGGACTTTTTTTAATACTACGTCGGTGGCAAACAAGCATACGGCCCGCTTGATGGTAAGCAGTCTCCGTAGCCTATGGACGCCTGCAAATCCAGAGGTGTGACATGCGAGTTGCCGACCCTAACACTCCGCACCCTCTTTGAGCTCTGGCACCGGTAGGATCACAACACTATGTGTAGGGTCTAGTGTTATTTGGCTGCAGTTTTCTGTAAGGTTGAGGTACTTACCCAGTTGAGCTCTGCTCTAGATCAGAGGGCCTACCGCGAACCACGTTCGACGTGTTGCCTCCCTGTCACACTTACGTACGAATTCACAAGTGCGACAGAGAGGCAACACGTCGAACGTGGTTCGCGGTAGGCGCTCTGGAATGACATCCGCTGCGAGATGACACACAGTGCTCATACTTCTCTTTTGGCCGTAGTTTAAGTACTTACCCGAGTCCAGGGACTTGAATGAATCTGTTTCGGACCACAGCGGCGGTTAAACCTGCCCCACTCACCTCGCCGCCGCGAGCGTGTGTCGTCCTCGGCCTAAGCGCTTCGTCAACTTAATTTTAGAACGAGGGTAGCCGATTTTGAATAGGCTATTTTAACAACGAATCATATCTACAACGCTTTATATGAGACATGAAAACGATTTATTCCTATTAATGTAGTAAGACTAGTAAGAGTGCCTGAACTGAGTGATTTAAAATCATTAAAACCGAAAATTAATGTTTAAGCTAAGATAATTGCATGAATGCTGTAAAATAAAGGACTATGCGTCAAAATGGTCCAAAGGCTAACAGAGTTGAGCATTAAGTCATTCGATAGGTATTTCTATGTACTTCATTACATTATATAGGCACCAAGCGGAATTCTATTGCAGAACTGAGATATTTGTATTTTACTCAAAATGTCATCACTCTTATTACCTAGGCTATAGAATCCACTGCTGCTAGGTGAGCGCGGCGAATGGTTGCTACAGCAATTAATTTACTTACTTGGACTCTATTGCCTAGGTAATAAAGAGTGATGACATTTTGAGTAAAATACAAATATCTCAGTTCTGCAATGGAATTCCGCTTGGTGCCTATAGAACGAACTGAAGTACATAGAAATACCTATTTAATGACCAAACTCGTTTCTGTTCGTTTTTGGGCCAGGCTCCATGCAACGTTGCCCATGGTCCTTTAGCTATGTTAAACTAGCCTATTCTCGATAAAAATTGCATACGACTTATGTTTTTTCTAACAAATATTGTAATGTTTCACTTTCATTCTACATGTATTTAGTTGTTTTATGTTATAAATGTTTTGCAGAGGGCTCCGATACTGAAGACACTATCAAAGGGGCAGTTGGACCGAGAAAGCAGAGAGGCAAGTATTTACAACCTTATTGTACAGCATTACGGTTTTATTTCCTTTATAATAACGAAAAAAGTAATAGTATATTCCTTGCCGATATTTTAAACGGAATAACCACAAAAATTCAGTGTTCGTCTAATGAGGTACATTCTGTTGATTGATCAATACATTTTCAAGAAAATAGAAGTTGATTTTTGAACGGATGCTTAAGAATTTCGTAAATTGGCAATCTTAGCAGAAAAACATGATGAAATTGTTCAGAAACCAAATCGATGATCAATGTTTCCCTTCGGTTCAAAGTAACCCCAGTTTACCGGTATCTATGGAATTGTGTCATTGGCCGAATGACGGGTACAGTCGAGTTCACAAACATTTTTAGAAGCTAATGCTTCAAAAATATGTTTAAACGCCTCTAAGACGTTGACAATAAGGTCGTGTTAATATGTTTTTAGAACGTTGGCTTGTTAAGATATTTGTGAATTCAATCGTACGCGTTTTCTTCTTATTTACATTAATAAAAAAAGAATAGACAGTGTAGACTCGGTATCAATGAAAACATTTTGTAAAATGATTTACCAGTTATTTTATCTTGATATTTGACAATAAACCATAATGCTCTGCAATAAAACTGAGTTTCGTATGCGATTTCATTCCAATTCAATGCATGGTTTTGTAGCATGGTCGTTGCACAGTTTTATTGTTTTAAAATGCAGTAAATTTAAAACTCTCGGTGTGCATTAATAGTTAATTTTTAACCAAGGGATGAAAGGCACTCATTTCATTCGAGGTAGTTTGGCGCTCGACCGCAGTGCGCCAATAGTCCGAAGCTGAAATGATGCTCCTCATCCGACTTAAACTTAAACACTCTACTTTTCATTTAGAATACGAGGAAAGTAAATGTAAAAAAAAGTGATTCAGTATAAAATTTTATAGTATTTATTGAGGGTACTTTCAATTAACAATTTAGGTAAAACTATCGTTAATTATGGTTAGGGGAGTTAAATATCAGAATAGGAATTGTACAACAAAGCCATTTAAAACCAAATGTTAATTGCTTACCGTAAAAGCAATAAAAAAACATACTTGGAAAGTAAAATGCTGATCTAATAGATCAAAGGCCAATGGTATGGCGGCATCGTTTCGAGCGATAGCGCCACAAACTTTGGCCTATGCCCCGTAACATGGTGCCAGTTTTTAATATTCAACAAATTTAACACCTATTTAATGAATGAATAAGGATCAAAGTCAAATGGCGGACTAAAAGTTTTAATCATGTGTCGAAAGATGGTAGTAAATTTTCATTGACAATCCACCTCTATTTCAAATTCTCTTTGATACTATGCCGTAATCAGTTTTTGACAAGTTTCACCGATTATTTATTACGAATAAATATACCTTTCTAATTTACTAAACGTGTTTTTTTCAGATTTCGAAGAAGACGATGACAGCGACGAACCGATGCCGCGGCCGCAGCCGCCGCGCCACTACCTGCACGACAACAATGTGCAGGTAACATTAGATATTTGCTAACATCCTGTATACACCGTGTTTTTTTTTCCGTTAATTTCAAGAGTGCATTCCTGAGCTTAAATTAAGTAACTTTCTCAAAGACACCGGTATTCTAATTACCTCCATTTCGGAGATAATCAATAATTTATTTTTATCTTATAAGGCCCCTATCGATGTTCGAATTGACATTGATATGTCAAAGTTTTCAATTGTTTGGTTGAGTTGAATGTAATGCCCGTGTTACAAGAACACTAAATGCGACATTTAATTACTTTTTTTTTAAAGTTATAAGCATTTTTTTTGAAGTGAAAACTTCTTTAGCGGCGCTGTGCACTTTTTGTGATAGGAAAAAAATTTTAAACTCGCGACAGGTCACGTGACCGACAGATTCGACAGATTGAAAATTCGTAAGACGGACACGTGACGTAGTCGTTGAAATTATGGATGGAAGTTGATTTTTCTGAGAGATAAACTTTTTAATGTTAAATAAATGTAATAATTCTGAAGTGTTCATGTGTTTTAATGTAATATAAATTGTCATGTTTGTGTATGATAGCGCAATAAATGAATGCTGTATTTTACCACATAAATGATAGTACCTTTATACTGATAATTAAAGCAATTCGTGCAAAATTATTCCCTAAACATTCCAAAATATCAAAAATGCACAACGTTAATACTCAAGTTTTCACTTCTGTCGGCGCTCCCGGAGTGCAACCCGTTGTTTTATTTTTTTGATAGAAGAAACAAATACAAGCGTGACAGAGTGATAAGAAATAAGACAACGAAAAGAATATTAACCCGTTTAGCAATTTGCGGTTCAAGTAAATTTGGTTGTTTATACTTATGCTAAGAGCTGTCTTATGTGAAGTGAACCGTAAACTGCTAAAGAATCAATTTCCTCGATCGTACGACAAAGAAAAACAGAAATGCTGTAGGAGAGCATAACATGATTTGGATAACTTATAAAAATATTCTAGATTAAACATTACTATTATTGCTCCCATTACTGAGCCGTTTGATCCGCATGTGTAAAAATTATTAGAATAATCAAATACTTGTGTGGGCAAAGTACAGCCCGCGGGCCAACTCCGGCCCGCAAAGTATAATCCGGCCCGCCGCCGAGCCAAAATGTTTATCCTTTTATTTTTTATGATTAATTGACGGTTTCAATTCAAAATATATTTTGCTGTAATACTTGCCCTCCTCTGAAATTTCATATACTTTCTGGCCCGCCATGAACAAAGTTTTCCCACCACTGAACTAGTCGAACTCAATTTCATCGGGCCTACAGCTGTACAGTGTACAGTGTATTTTGTGCGATTGCTGTGCGCAATCTGAGTGACCATATGTGTCACAAGAAGTCAAGCGACGCTTTTTCTTGTATTTATTATTTAGTGTTAGTTTAGTGTTTTTGTGTGTTTAATTGGATTTTGTTTTATTGTTTCGTTTTCAGAGCATAGCAGCTAGTGTTGAGACACAATCTTAAGTTTTTTGCCAGTATTCTAGATCAGGTTTGTTTTGGTTTTATTTTGTTTTGTATTTTTTTTTACATTTTTAGTCAAACAGATCTTTTGACACTATGCTAAAGCTTACCGGTTTTCAAGAAAAAACTACTACAGATAAAAATAAAAGATCTTAGCTCCTCTTGAACCTGGTTGATCAAATAGATGCCTTTTTGTTTGAAATATTGCAAATTTTATATATTATTGACGACCGGTCTGGCCTAGTGGGCAGTGACTCTGCCTATGAAGCCGATGGTCCTGGGTTCGAATCCCGGTAAGGGCATTTATTTGTGTGATGAGCACAGATATTTGTTCCTGAGTCATGGATGTTTTAAGTTTTTGTGTATTACATATATCATTGTGTGAGTACCCATCTCGCAAGCTTTCTTGAGCTTACCGTGGGACTTGGTCAATTTGTGTATGAATGTCCCTATAATATATATTTATTTATTTATATTGATTATTTATTACAGGACACCCCTCCACCACTCCCGGCGCGCACCGGCCACTACTTCCCAAGGACATAGTGTAACTAATTATTACATTTAGATATGAACGTTGACTTTTAAACCCGAAGCTTGAACTGTTCTCGAGTTTTTTGAGTATTATCTGGTTTTTATCTTAGTCAAAAAGACCAGGCGAAACATTAAAATAATACCTCTTGCCTGAGGCTCTTTTCGGATCGGAATCGATGTGGGGCTACCAGATCCGTTGTCAGGTTTCGAGAGTGCTTTATAGAAATTGGGATTCCGAGTTTAAATTCGGCCTGGACACCTAAAACATATTTTACAGTACATATGGGGCTACTTTATAGCACTAGTGCGAGAAGTAGCATATTACGTTACTGTGTCGAACATTTAAAGGGCCATATGTACTGTAAAACGTTGTACGATACATGTGCGAATAGGTAATTCGCAACTCGTGTCGATTTAAAACACTCCCTTCGGTCGTGTTTTAATTTATCGCCACTCGTTTCGAATTTCCTATTTTTCGCACTTGTATCGTAATGTACTATAAAACTACATAGATGTATTTTTTGCAAATTGAAGTAAATGGAACTTTATATTTTTTCATCATACTTGCTTGTAAACGGTGTTATTGCCAGCATACTGAGATGAGCTATAATATGCTCACGGGTGTAATAGATTTTTTATATATTTCATTATGCCCATGGGCATATTTTTTAATTATCTCAACAATTAAACGAACCAAGTAGATTTAAATGGTTTTACTTTTAAAATACTGACGTTTATAATTTAATATTTTTGTTTGTTAAAAAGATTTAATTTTGATGAATTTAATAGCCGTTTATCATATTTTTTACACAATTTCAATCGTAGCTAAATGCCGGATGGATCTGTGCCTTCGATGCCTAACCTGTCAAAAAATTACAATATGGCGGACTAATGTACGAAATGTCACCGTATTTATATGATTAAATTTAGTTTTTTCCTCACATGTGTGATGAAAAACATTGGAATTACGAACTGCTGTTCGGCTTTTCGGCCTTCGGCTTCGGGCTTAATTAACACTTGTTCGTAAATTCTTTGTTACCGTCCTTAATACACAATGTACTATTACGCATCCTCATTTTAACTCTTTCAATGCTATTGATTTGATGTACTCCAATCCAGTTCATATGTAGCAAATAAAGTAATATCAAACGATAAGTCGATTTATAAAAATAGAATAGGTAATTATAATTAAAATACCGGAGCGGGACAATGTTCAGTTCTGATTGAATATTCTAAACATCGCGACATCAATTTCCATGGATTAAAATCGGGAAGTCCCGAAAAATACACCTGGCAACCCTACATCGAGTTCACTGGTTTTTAAGCATATTTATATTTAAAAACCGATTTTTATCATTAAGCTCTTGTAACGGTCAAAAATGTGGTCAAGAGTGGAAAAATTACTGCAAATGTTTCTTCCCAGCGCTAAGAAAAAGTTCCTGTCCGTAGAATACTACTAATGGAATATTCGAGACTTCTATCAATTGGTAGTCGCGAAAAACTACAACTGTGACATGATTTTCAAATCAACTATTATTTCTTGTAAGAATTTTGAAACTAACCCAATTTTAGGTGAATGCGGCGCCAACTAATCTAACAGTTTAACCCTTTAACGGTCAGACGATTCTCAGAAATTACAAAATATTGAACCCTGTCGTTTTGAAATGAAGTTTAAAATCATTGTTATAGGATGGTCATTTTTGCTGTACAAAATCGAAGTTTGCCCGTTAAAGGGTTAAATTAATTTTGAACAAGCAGAAACGTCTGCGAACGATGCTATTAAGCTTAGAATAAATTTAAAAGTGGAAAGATTACTGCCTTGGATGAGACTTGATCCAGAGGCCGTCAGTTTCAAGTCTCTGATGAATTTCCAATATGACTTGGGGCTCCTCTAAAAAAATATCTTCGGCCTCTAGTGTCCCCTAGACCCATATGGTGGGAAAATTTGCTGGCTATGGATGAGGTCTTGGTGGCTTAGTTGGCAGAGCGCTGGAGTATCGGTCCAGAGGTTGCGAGTTCAAGTCTCACTCAAGGGAATAATTCTTCCATCTTTAAATGTGTTCTGGGCTTAATCTAAAACTCTTCCCGGCCCTTTTACCTGGGAACCTCACAAATGTGCCGCTAGTTACTTTAGCTTTGTGATTGTCAAACAGGTTGAAATCAAAGCAATTTTAATATGAACTTATTCGTATGCGATTTTAAAGGTGCCCCCTATTTGTTATGGGCGTGTTAAAATTAATGTTTTAGATATATATTGTCTATGTACTTAAATGTCTGAGGTTTAAAGCATAGACAAAGTAATAGTAAGACGAGTAAAGTTGTGCAAAATATTGTAGCCGCAGACATCTAAGTAGATGGCGCTGTCTGGCTCAGTACATATGTATGCGGTTAGTAGGTTGTCAAGCGTGAAACAATGATTAAAAATACAGACTTAATTATTTATTTTATCAAGCGTTAACGTTTGATAATCTAGCTAAAATTAAAAACTTTTCGAGCACTTTAGTACGGTCGCATTTTTATCGTCTATCACCATGCCTGTCACGTTCTAACAAGTATGTAAGTGCGAAAGTGACAGGCATAGTGACAAGCAATAAAAATGGAACCGTGTTGCTACCGCAGTAGTTACCACGAATCATACCGATTTAGAGCGCCATCTGTATTTCGAAAATTGATGTCACAATTTGTTGTACTACTTTACGCTTCTTTGTGTATGGAAGAGACTAAATTAGTCCTGTTCCTTGTATTGCAATAATGTAAACCTATCCGTGATGAAACTACGCTATTGAATTCTTCCTGAAATAGAAAGCTAATTCTAAGACGCGTAAAGTAAGTCCTATTCCTGCAATAACGTCACCCTAGTTCACAATTGTTTTATTTCGGCGAAAACTTTGTTGCAATTAGTACCATAGTGCGCTAACAAAAGGTCTATATTACAACCAAATTTTTCGCGTAATTAGTACGATTGAGAACAGCCGGGCTAACACATGATTAGCGCGACAGTATCTCGCGGCGAGATAGACTACCCGTCCCTCTTTAATTAACATAGTTAGAAAAAGACGGGTAGTCTATCTCGCCGCGAGATACTGTCGCGCCAATAATGTGCTAGGCCTACTGGGGTAGCATAATTTGGACGTGTTGAAGAATTCAAAGGAAAAAATGGCATAATCTCGTTTTTAAAACGAGATTAAATCATTAATTAAAATAGGCAAAGTAATAAGGAAACGCATAGTGTGGGGCAAATGATTGTATAACCACATTGTCAAGCCTTTAGGTTTCACAATCTAGTTAGGTACCACATAAACTATGACGCCGTACAGCGCCATCTAGAACAGTTTTCAAAAACTGCGGCTTCGTTTTGCATCAATTTGGCGAGTCTTCTTATTTATTAGTCTATGATTAAAAGTTAAATTTAAGTATAAGTTTGTAAGATACCTTTTTTGCTTATTGTGTCTAGTCCCCAAGCTATTACGTTAAATAATTCTGACTGTAAAAAACGGGCCAAGTCACCGCCCGTTTCTGTCTTTTATACCTATTGTCCTATGTCTATTATCTTAACATATTATTCGTTTTTTGTCTTCCATTTGTCAATTCCTTCCAAAATGTACAAATAAGTCAATTGATACTTCCTCTCATAAGGTGTGATTAGAGCTAAAAGAAAGTAAGAAAACATGTCAGAAAAACGCGACATTTATTAATTATGCTAATAGCTCTAAGCATAACCTTAATTTCTCATCATTATACTTATTTCTTCGAAACATTCCAGTGTGTTCTGCTTAGTATTTTTAGTGATATACATTGATTGTAGTAGATGTGTAGTCAAAAAAATAAATATCGTGCCCCCGAGATTCACAGCTGAAAAGCTGTTACCGCGTCGTTTTGTGATAACTGAATTGTCAAATATAAAAAAAAGCTTACCTACGTTATGAATTAATTATATGCATACAGTGAGCATGCACTTTTGCAGCTGTGTGTACATTAGCTGTCAATTTTGAAGCATGACCATGTTACACTACATATCTATACAATTAATGAATATTTGGTTTTAGTTTTTAGTTAATGCACTTGCGGATTCCCTTGATGTTGCTCATTACGCGGTAGCTAAGACTGATGTCGACCACCGATCTTGTGGAAATGCCAAATTATTATGAACCAAAACGTTAATTTTAGTTGGGTATAGTCATCGGAATAAGGTACCTTAATCAAATGTGCGAAGGACGATTATTCATTGACGTGTACTTATATTTGTTGTATTCTTGTCTAGACCTGTGTTTAGTGCCTACTGATTTGAACTGTCCAAAAATGCACTTAATTTATAGTTCTTATTTTTAATAATCTTATTGCGTATTTCTAATGGGCAGCTTGATTTCAAGAATAAGGAGTAACTGACCATGTAAGCGTAAATAATCAAATAAAATACCACTTTGTTAATAATGTTGGGTAAAATATAAATACACAAAACTTGGCTTGACACACTACCGTGCAACCTTATTATAAGTTCAGATTAACACCTTTTTGTATTACTTTTTAACGTCCGAGTCAATTTGTATGATGACTTTTATTTTTTAAGACTTAATACAATTTTTAAATAATTTTATTCAAAGCATGATTTAAAATCGAAAACTAACTTTAAAACTATTTTGGTATTTCTTTTTCTCTTTTAGCTTTGTGCGATATAAGTATAGACTCGTAACGCTCGCTTCTTGAAACATACAAAATAAAGTTTAGAATGAAACTAAGCCACTTATAACAGTTCTAAGTTTACTTAAAATGCCCGAATTTAAACTCTCACGAGCAGAGCCAGGAATTTTCGCGGTAAAACAAAAGACTGACGTATTCTAGCTAGTGTTGGAAACATTTTTATTATCGATGTCGAGTGTTATTATATAAAAAACATGCCAAAATATTGACATTATCCTGAACATCGTACCAATTACAATTAATTTTATAAAATTGCTCACATCACGTCGAGTGAAGTTGAATGTTAATTTAGTATACATTAAAATGCTGTATAGTAACGAACTAAACTGTCTACTAACAGATAATGTTCAGAAATTAATTATATCTACTCCGATCACTATCACAAACCAAATATAATATCATGTGCTGCTGTGTGTACTGACGGGGATTTGAAAGAAGAAATTGCTTCTGTTTCTATATAGTTTTTATTCGGTTTTCAAGCGCTGGTGGCCTAGCGGTAAAAGCGTGCGACTTGCAATCCGCGGCAAGAGGTACCAGGTTCAAACCCCGGCTCGTATCAATGAGGTTTTCGGAACTTATGTACGAAATATCATTTGATATTTACCAGTCGCTTTTCGGTGAAGGAAAACATCGTGAGGAAACCGGACTAATCCCAACAAGGCCTAGTTTACCCTCTGGGTTGGAAGGTCGAATGGCAGTCGCTTTTGTAAATACTAGTGTCTAAGCCAATTCTAGGGATTAGTTTCCAAGCGGACTCCAGGCTCCAATGAGCCGTGGTAAAAATCAGGGACAACGCGAGAAAAAAAAAATTTAGTGGACTGTCTTTTTCTTCTAATACAAAACTATCGATATCGATAAAAAACGTTTCTAACACTAGCTAGATTGCGAAAGTCTACTAGGCTCCGAAAAAGGTCGCCGAGTGACTAAAACACACGTGAGCTTAACCGTAACTTAGTACTTAAAATTGTGTTAGAATAAAAAATGTCCTTTTTAAGGCTCTGTGGGCGTTACGAGTATTAAGTGCAATATTGTTACGATTGGTCTTGCCGAGACATTGTGATGGTTTTCGCGTTAAGTTTAAGTTAGGTTATTTTGAAGCTTATATCCAAAGCATAATCGTAGATTAATTAGACAAGTACAATTTACATTATTTTGTATTGCGTTGATTGCCATGATGAGTCTTTCGATTAAGTCTACTGTTTACTGGGGGCTTAGAAAAGATGCCAATCGTTTGTTACTCTTACGTATTAGTGCGACAGAGACTGATAGCGTTTCGGTGTTGTAGCGAAAACGATTGGCATTGTAGCTAGGCACCAAGATGAGAAAGTTACAAAAAATTTAAAAATTTGAATATGTTTCCGGACTTTTAGAAATTTTCTCATAAATCATTTAAATTAACTTTTCGGATAATTTCACAAGGAATTTCCACGTTTTTTCTATGTGGAAAATCTGGATTTTTTGGAAATGTTCTCTTAGTATTTCCGTACATCCACTGCGGTGTACGCTACCCTAGGTCTGGTCAAAAGTGATAACGTAACGAACTGAAAAATGTATTCTATATAATAAACTAAAACTAACACTGTTATGGGCTCAGCGCCTGAAATAAATGGTGTATTCCTATTTGTCCCCGCTGGGCACAGATGGGAATAGGCGATGCATATAAATCATTCCTATTTGACCCCGCCTCATATCATGGCGGCCACGTGCAGCGGGGACCAATGGGAATACCCCAAATAAATGACAATTTTATTCAATTTGAGTCCAACATGTCCGCCGTTTAGCCGTGCGCCGCAGTGGGATATTAATCTTATTGTTACCCGTAAAAGACCCAGTAACACGCGTTATTGTTGATTTCGCTCGAAACTAAGCTTAAGTATATGTTAAGGTTTTGCAACACCTTTTAACTTATTTACCAAACGCGTACACGGTATACGGTTTTTTTTAATACTTTTTAGTTAGTTCTTCTTTCAGTGTATTCATCCTTACTTGTCCTATCATGTAAACAAGCACTTCTCGAAGACATTATCACACTTTTCTCTGGAATTACACATTAATCAGCACATAAAATGTTGTAGTATTGAAATCAACCAAATAACTTCTGAAAAATATCATTTATAATAAGATATTTATCAATACTCGCAGTAAGGAGAAAAAAAAGAACGGATCATTTGACATTACGATGTCTAGATTGTCTATGAATACGTGTTGTTGGAACGTCACGTTTGTTAAGCCCGACCAGAAATATATGACCATTGTCAAGAGGGCGCTGTTATTCTCATGTATAGGGTGACAGATCAGTTTAATATGAAAAATACGGCCAGCCTTCTAGGCACCTTGCCCATTGACGGCGATTTGGGCCAATTTTTTTTATCTATAGTTTAAGTTGTTAGTAAGTTTTATTATGTATGTTTATTTCTTTGTTTTTGGATATTAAAAGTATCAATAGAGTGATTCTTGAAAAATTTAGTTCCATAGAAATTCCGAAACATGGCGCGTGATCATATATTATTGGTCAGGCTTTACATGATAAGACACGTAAGGATGAATACACTATATTACTACCAAGAAAATTCTACGAATGGCATTTAATTTTGTATTATTTGACCGCTCTTTTACAATCTATACTCTTTACAATACTTATACATCAAAAATCTCGTAAAAAATATCTCTGAGTTTGAACTTTGCTTTAAATGAATTTTTGTTTTACTTTTTTTATATAAAAATATATTTTAACAGTTTACTTAGTTTTATGGTTATTAACTTAAAATCACACCATTTCGTTATACTACACACACACCACCATAAAAACATTAATTCGAAAAAATACAAAATTTCCAAATAGGTACCTAATTTGTATTTTTTTTAGAATCTTCGGTATTATTTTGAAAACCTACGACGCATTGAAATTTGTACCTTATGGTTTGAAGGTATTTTTTTCAGTGTGAAAGTTTTCTGAATATATTGTCTTAAAATGGAACATTAAATACACACGTGATAACTTTTTTAAAGGAAATAAAGGACAAGTATATTTAATATTTATACGACAATGTATTAAACTGTATTATATCCATCACAAGTTAATAGATAAGTATGAAACTAACCTTTTGTACCATTCGAAATAGATTTTGATAGATATAGTCGTAGCTATATGTCTATAAGTAACCATAATATATACTATATGTGTAAGAAAGCACAAAATTCAAAGCACTCGAGTTTCTATACTTATGGTACCTATCGTCGTTTTTATATAAATACGTTTTATATAATCGTGTTGTATACGTGTAGGCAACATGTACATCGATATGTATATTATGTGTAATTGTAACCTTCATACTGTTTTGTATTTATGTATATATGGACGTCCACACCATGCACTTTTATCACTAAATCTTGTTTTAATGTATGGTATTATACGTTGACTGTCACATTGCCTGCATGCGTGTCTTACGATTTACGCTACGAGACGCCAGCGCAGTAACATCTGCCATATAATTTAATACTTTACAAACATAGTATGTGCGCGCTAGAATATATTATGATGGCCTGTTATGGCATCAGATACATAATTTAAAAAAAAGGACTGCGGTGTGGACGTGCCTTATGGAAAGCCTCGCAGCGTTGTGGCGCGTTTTTATGTATGACCAATATACACTGAAGAGCATTCAGAATTGGTCATTATGTTTGTAACTTCCATTCCAAATGACCTAATTTCTTGGCTCTTGAGTGTGTTTGTAGCGAAATCGTTATAAGTACCTATAGTATGGTTCAAATTATATGATGAACTCTTTCAGGATCTACTGTCCTCATTTGCTATGTCTTTCTCTATACTCTGTATCTTTAGGTATTTAAATAAAACTAAACAAAATCTACCCTCAAATGGCTCCTTAAACCAGTTGAGGGTAGATGAAAACATTACATCAAATAATGTAGGTTAAAGTCAGGTCGCTCAGTGACAGATCCAGGCGGTTTTGTATTTGGTTGGTTAATCAATAAATGTTGAGACTACCCGAAAATGTACAAATTGTTTGTTAATTTTAATTAAATACCTAAAGATAGAGAGTATTTATACAGGGTGTAATCGTTAAGTGTGGCCAGGCCATAATTCCGTAAATATAACAGATATCAGAAAACTTCCAACTGATATCGAAAGTGCGTTACCCAATGAGTAAAATTACATTAAAAACTTTTTTTGAATAGATGAAGTAATATTAAAAATACTAAGTTAAAACACTCCCATACATTTAGTATGACGACTTACAGCCTCAAAGAATGTCGGGTGTCGTAAGAGGTAAAACTGTTTGAGATTCGTTATTTGTACGAATACATTGTAATAAAATAATAAAACTACCGTTTATGAAATAATTACTCTAACATTTATTTTGAAATTAATAATTATTTTATTTACAACAGTTGCTCGATGTGACGTCCTTCTTGTGCGATACATACACGGGCCCTCCTAACTGTTTCTAAATGATGAAGAAATGATAATTAATTGATATGGAGTAAGTGGTTAACATAAGAAAATTCATGAATCATTTGATAACGGTGAAATGCCTCGGCCGTATAAACTAGTATTTGAATGAACGGCTTACCTACTAAATGTATGGAAGGGTTTGAAGTTTATATTTGGGATATTTCTGGTTTTATTTAAAAAAAGTTATGAATGTAATTTTACTCATTGGGTAACGCACTTTCGATATCAGTTGGAAGTTTTCTGATATCTGTTATATTTACGGAATTATGCTCTGGCCACACTTAACGATTACACCCTGTATAGGCAGATTGAGATGACACCACGCGAGATAGTTGTGATAGCTATTATAAAAAGTTCTTCAAGCACTACTTTATTTAAGTTGCAAAATATAATGACGATATTTTCCGTCTGAAAACTAAATAATTATATCTCCAAAATTTCCAACAACCACTATTTTCCACCATGTGTGTAAATCGAAATAACTCATGAAAATATTATAAATATATATACCCTGAGGCCTATATTTATTTGTTCCTATTGATAGTACGGTTGTGACCCCAACGAATGACCCCTGAGAGTTCTATATTATGATAAAAATGTATATATTGTGTCGGAAAAGGCGTAAAATCCCTCGTGGATCAATTTATTGCCTACCTATGAACCTTTCAGTTTTACTTTCAGACAAAATGTGAATTGCTCGAAACAATCTGCATGTCGTGCTGGGAAACCTTCGCTACGTTCAGGATTCCACTTGTGAAATTGCTTGATACACTTGTGGTTTCAATATGGAATCTTTGCTGGCTGGGGTCTTAATATAAATACATATTCGCATAATCAATTGATATAAATAGAATTTTATTGTTCGATTATGGTAGCGCGATAATATTGACTATGAGGGACAGTTACGTACCGAGTTACGCGAAGGCAACGCTGTGCGAGGCAGGCATGTACTTACATATTGATATTGTAATAACTTTATCATTGCAATTTATAAACATTCCATCGCTTGTGAATCGTGTTTTATTTTTCCTTATGTCTTCGTCGTTTCAAGGGCATATTTCACATGTTTTTGAGTCCCAGCAGTGACCAAAATTTGCACGCCAAAAACAACCTTTTCATTTATATTTTATATTCGATTGCTGATCAAAGGTACTATCCATATTGAACGAAAAGTTAACATGGCACACTGCTCCAACGTGCGAGCGGGATGTCGCTGTAATACGCGCCTAGCGTTGTCTCGCTCAAACGGAGCGACATGCAAATCGGATGCATAGGGCCATACGCCAAAGTAGGTATATTGATCGCCAAAGATCCATTGATTGCATAAGGCCGTTGACTGGACGCACGCGACCGGCGAGGTACGAAGTATAAACTCAATGACGAATTCCTTCTTCGAAATTTGAGCTGGTGTAGATGGTGCGGTGACTTTGGTCATAGAGTGCTCATTCCATACATCAGTTTACTTATTTTTTTTTATTTTTTTGTTTTTTTATTTTTCGTATGGAGTGTGGAATTAAGAGGAGTGGCATCTCTTATGGTAGAACTGTTGCAAAAGTGTCCAGCTGTCAGCTATAAATAATAGTTCCAAATCTCTCCAGAGTAGCGCTAGAGTAGCTAAGAACCTAGGCGTTATTGACGGAGTGAATTGCGCTGTCCATGATTTGATTTCTTTGTTTAACTACTCTAGGTATTGTATCGCCACCTATATAAAGTTTTTTGATGACACTTTTTGGTACATGGAGATTTCGTTCCTTATCTCCACCTTCTGTACCAAAACGCTTATTATTTTGACATCTAGCGTCAAGTATATAGCGGATTTATTAGTACCTACTGCTAGATGTCGCGACTAACGAAAAGTCTAATGCTCAAAAATTTTCAGCCAATATTTATAACCGAAACTCTAATTTCAACTCCTGCTGCTTGTAACTTGTAATGTTAGCTTTGTAAATTGTTGAGCATTTGAGCAATTCACTCGTGACATCTAGTGTTAAGTAGCGGTACTGATAAATCCGGTAAGTACTTGAATAAGCGTTTTGGTAAGAAAACAGTACCCCTAGTGTAAATAAATTCGATTTCGAAACGTGACGTACGTGTTTGCGGTTAGTCTCATTTTGTATGTGATTTAGAATGAGCGCGCCAAGCGGGACGTTTTGGAAACTCAAAATCCTATACAAAACGCAAACGCGTTCGTCACGTTATGATGTCGATTAAATTTACACTAGGGGTACTGATGTATGGAGTGAGCACTATATGCTTAATTATCTCCCTATGCTTTGGTTCCGAAGTTGGCGTTTGACAAATCATTGCATCAAACTACTACAATCAGTCTTACTACTATGACTATTTTTAGTCTGAAAGTTAAAAATTGCATCATACTAATTTCCTTGTCGCAGCCGAGATGTAAATAAATATCACGGTGCATAGCCAACGTGCCAATCGTTAACGCTCGGTAGCGTGTCATAGTTATCTCTCTCTATCACTTTTCCATATTAGTGTGACAGGTACAGTTGCTTTTCGGTTGCTACGAAGCGTTAACGATTGGCGTGTTGGCTACGCGGGCTGATCTAAACAAAGCCTCTATTGTCATATAAGACATAAAAGTGCATTTTCAGATATTTTAAGCACTGGCTGTTCTGGGGGCGTAGCCAAGAGATCACACTGGTTTGCATAAAACGAAACAAAACGCTAAGATAAACGTAAATAATGTATGGAAATGGCAGCTTTTTGTTTTTTGCAAACGATTTTCCTCTTGGCTAGGCCCCCTGATATATTTAAATGCGATTGTACCATGAAACAAAAAAAAAAAACAATAACCTTTCGACTCCATAGTAAACTCCGCTCAGGTTTATTATTATAACATTCAAACTAAAGTACGTAGTCTGCTATGCGCTTATGGAATATCCATCAGAGGCGGGCGCGGAGCGCTTTCCGCTTCTTTCATGGCATCGATTAGTTCGCTGGTCGACTTGTACCCGACTATGGTGTGTTTCACGAAATCCCTAGAAAAATAACAAAAACGGTTGTCAAATAATGGGATATTTACTATTTTTACGCGACAGCTAAAAAAAAGAACGATGGTGTTGTAAGTATGGCTTAACTTAATCCTTTGGTACGTCAGTCACATAAACATAAACGATAACTTGATATTAATTAATAATAAAACTTCCAACGCAATAAAACAGATGAACCGATTTTGATAAAATATGTTCAAGAACCAGCGCTAGAAAAAAAACCGCATATAAATCGGTTTACCCGTTTAAGAGCTACGGTGCCAGATAAGACACAGCGATCGAACTTAGGTATAACAGCCCTCTTTTCGCGTCAAGGGGTTTAATGAGAGAAAACTTCATTAAGAATATGCGTGGTTGTCGACTTTACCGACAAAAAGAAATTAGAATGGGTGCTAATAAGTTCTAAAGATAAATAAACCATAGACCCAGTACCAACTGAGTTACCCGGTTACCCGACTGGGGAGATTATTCGATCTTTAAAAAGACATACTGATGGTAACTAAAGGACAAGGTCCTGATGAAGACTGCAGGCCGCAGGCTGCATCATATGCAGTTGAAGCTCAAGACACCCATCAGAGCATTGTGTTGAAGTGCTGGAATGGCTGAAGTCAATACCTGAAGTAAGCCTTGATGAAGACCGCAGGCTACATACTTATACTTTTGGTTACTTTGATTCTTTAAATGTGTTAAAGAAAACTCACTTGGAGTCAGTACCTGAAGTATAAAGCCCTGTTGAAGACCGCAGGCTGCATGCCTCCACAGCGCTCAGTTCCAGAGCTCATGATGCCTGTCAGTTGTGTTGAACTGCTGGAATAGCTGTAGTCAATACCTGAAGTATAAAGCCCTGATGAAGACCGCAGGCTGCATGCCTCCACAGCGCTCTGGTCCGAAGCTCATGATGCCTATCAGTTGTGTTGGACTGCTGGAGCCTGGAATAGCTTCAGTCCATACCTGAAGAATAAAGCCCCAATGAAGACCGCAGGCTGCATGCTTCCACAACGCTCAGGTCCGAAGCACATGATACCTATCAGTTGTGTTGAACTGCTGGAATAGCTGCAGTCAATACCTGAAGTATAAAGCCTTGATGAAGACTGCAGGCTGCATGCCTCCACAGCGCTCAGGTTCGAAGCACATGATACCTATCAGTTGTGTTGAACTGCTGAAATAGCTACAGTCAATACCTGAAGTATAGAGCCTTGATGAAGACCGCAGGCTGCATGCCTCCACAGCGCTCTGGTCCGAAGCTCATAATGCCCATTAGTGCATTGTGTTGTACCGCTGGAGCGCCTGCATCAAACTAGCAACAAATGTATAGCAAAATTATTTTTTAACTAGCAGAAACGTCTGCAAACGATGCTATTAAGCTTAGAAAAAATATGTCGTGGAACTTCGGGAGTCTAAGAAGTGTAATGTTCATACGGTATATGTCACTAAGGTCCCCTAGACTCATATGGTGGAAAAATTTGCTGCCTATGGATGAGGTATTGGTGGCTCAGATGGCAGAGCGCTGGAGTATCGATCCAGACGCCGTGAGTTCAAGTCTCACCCGAGGCAGTAAGTTTTCCACTTTAAAATTTATTTTAAGCTTAAATGTATAGCAGTTGTAATGTGTAATAATATAAGTAGTTCTTTTCAGTTTTTGTGATCATCAGGAATAAAAAAAAACCTTTATTTGCTTTTATTCGTAAACCATACAAAATAGCGAATTGTCTTGAGCGTTGAGCGTCGTGGTAGAAGTCCTCCTAGGTATCGCTATCACTAGTGTCACTAATACCAACCACAAACCTTTTTTTCTACTCGTGAACTGTAACGGTTGTATTATGATTTCTATACCAAACTGTAAAAGCGTACTTTTCATGTATGGGCTCCTTACTTAATTATAATATTCATAAACAAACGCTGTAGTCAATTATAATGAATTCAACCAATCACGTGGCGCCGCGATCCGGTGGAAAAGACACCAACGCGCGACTATTTCATGAGTAATATTCATATATGCACGCGTTGCTGTCTTTTGCACTACTGATATACCTAATTTTCCTTAATTAGTTAGGTTTTATCTCTCTTGTACAGTCAGCGTCAAATACTTCGTAGCAGTCAAAGTGGCCAAATAGTTCGGAACACCATACTAAATATATGGTGTACCGAACTATTTGGCTACTTTGGTTGCTACAAAGTATTTGACGCTGACTGTATATCATGATTGTATAATAAATACTATTAAGTACTACTAAAAAGAACTATCAAGATTACCAGACAAGCATCCCTGGTCCCGTTCCTCAGAGACGCACAGAACATGTCTTCACC
Organism: Cydia pomonella; assembly: GCF_033807575.1. Classification (NCBI taxonomy): domain Eukaryota; kingdom Metazoa; phylum Arthropoda; class Insecta; order Lepidoptera; family Tortricidae; genus Cydia; species Cydia pomonella. The sequence continues at coordinate 7,515,560 of NC_084724.1, forward strand.
AAACTGGAAGCCGTTCACCAGCTGGTAGGCATCCTCGCAGTAATTGTGAGTGCGGACCTTCAGCCTGGCCACGAGCAAGTTGGACGTCTGCTCGCGGAACGCTGTTTCTGAACCCTGCACGCATAGATAAAAGATTCTATATTTTTCCTACTCCTCTACTGTTATCTGTCATTTATGCATTCATTAACACGAATATAAGAACATACATAAAAGATTTCAAGAAAAGTCTATATTGTCTATTCCTCATAAAAGCTCTTGTGCTTTTATAAGCTATAACGTTACTGCGATTAATGGCTACCAACCTAACAAAACCAAAACGAATACAGTTTTAAACTAAGTGCATTGCTGCCAACTTACAAAATATTCATTTGGTTGCATAGTAAAAATAATTACTTCATGAGTCAGAAACACGCATGTGACACCCGTAATATAGCAACACCCATAGACTACGAAGACCTGTTAGCGTTGCTTGTTAGTCTCCGTAGGCTACGGTGGCCAAAATTGAGAAAAAACTGTCCAAAAAATTAATTTAGCAAGTAGCAAGTACCAGGGCATGAGTTACGAGGAGGTGTCGCCGACCGGCCGGCCGCGGCCCGGGGCGGGCCGGGCGCGTAACAAGGTATGCTCGCGCGTCTTGGCTATATATACTTTTGCTGTAATTTGTTTACCTAAATTAAGATTTATTTTTGTTGACTCGTAGGAAAAATATTGTATGCAACGTTGTGTAAGTAGGTCAAAAAATTCTCGTGGCGTATTCCTTTACAATGTTCGCCTACGCCTTCGGCTCCGGCTCACATTGTAACTCACGCCACTCGCCTTTTTTGACCCTTCTTATACAACTGTTGCATAAAATACTATAGTAAAATTATTATTTTACATTGGCAAATACGGTAACGATTTCCTGGCGTTAGCACAATCAAAAACCTCACAAACCTCAAAATTTCTAGGACAATCGTGTCATTTGGAAATAATGTATTGTACGAGAAATAAGACATTGATTACATCAGATAGAACATAAATATGTAGTACAAAGGCGAAGATCCCTAAGAGGGAGGGAGGGATCTCTTCCAGTTAACCTATACTTATAAGAGTAATTGTTAATTAAATGTCCCTTTTCATGTCTACACCATTTGACAAATTGGGACCTCGAGGAACTGCCGACATCTTGGAAAATGCGTACCATCTTGGATAAGTTAGCGTTTTATTTACTCTGAATGTATGTTCTGAATGAAAACATGGTGTAAGGCAACATTAAAGCTAATTAATTTCTACACCTAAAAGTCCTACATAGCTTTGTGGAAATAGTTAATCTTGTTGTGTTAGTAGTCGTCGATATATGCTTATTTCAAAACGGAAACACCTCATTAACCACTTACTCGTACTGGTGGCCGACAGTTTATTAGTTTTCGCATCGACCCATCCTGAGAGGTGGGCCGCCATTTTACTGGATTACGTCATGTCGTGCAGTAAGATTTACCAATACCTAGTTAATAAAGTGGGTACTCACTGAGGTGGCCCCCCATCCTGCCACGGTGACGAAGCTCTGCGCATACGGCTCGCGGGCTCCGTCATAGATCCGAATCAAGTTTACGTATTTCGAGAATTCTGAAACAATTCAAGTATTATTACTTTTTTTTTTTATTTTTTTTATTCAGGATTATAACAGCTTATAATAATTACATGTGCAATTTTAAATTTTAAGTGTATAAAGCCAATTACAGTAATCCACAATGATAAGTTGTTAACCATAATCGATAACTGTGAGTCCTTACCTATTTGCGTATCTATATTCATACAATCGAATGTACAGTCAGCAAAGCTAATAGCTCCTGCATACACATTTGTATGGGTACTGAGCTGGTAGTTTTGAAATCAAATGAAAATCTTTATTACAGGTAACTAGAGGCCCATACATAAATACTTTAAAAATATATTTTAAAACTATGCATTACGCAAGCCCGCAGTGTCAGGGAACTGGTCGCGGAACCGCCGAAACTTGACACCATTCGGCCAAAACTCCTCCTTGTTGAACTAAAATTCGCATTGTGTCGAGATTCCAGCCTTGCGATTGCGACTCTCAAGATGAATCCGGACTTTACTCTCATACGAGTATATGTTATCGACGTAAGTCAATGTAGACGGGACACATATAGCAGCGTCGACGGTGTTGCAGGACGCAGCAAATGGTTGGGTCCAGTCGGTGCGGTAGGTACTGCACTGAATCTGACGAGCCGGTAGAACTCTTTTAACTTCAAAGGTAACATTCGGATGGCGACTTTAGCAGCGTTACTGATGTAAAGTAGAATAAATTGCATTGCAGTCGAAAGTAGAATGTTCAATACGTCACCCATGTTATCAAGAAAAGTTACACGTTTCCCACGTATTGCTGCACATACTGACGCTGCCAGAGGCGGCGTTAGGCGTGGGTGACGTGGGCCACCGCCTACGGCCTCGCGGCCCGAGGGGCCTCGCGCCTCCAATAAGTACCTATATCTTGGACACACCGTAAAAATGTTCGTTATTTCTTGCGGCACCAGAGGGCCTCGCTAAAAGCAGAGATGTGACTTATTTGAAATACTTGTATTTAAAATGCAAATACAAAATGCAAAATACCTATTTTGTATTTAAATACCTTTTAAAGAAAACTATTTTGTATTTTATTTCAAATAGTTTTTGGGACCTATTTTCTATTTTCAAAATACTTTTTATTAGGTAAAGTAAGTAGGAGTTACAATCCTTGCAACTCTCTCATTCTTTTATGGCGAGCGGTCTGGCCTAGTGGGTAGTGGCCCTGCCTATGAAGCCGATGGTCCCGGGTTCAAATCCTGGTATGGGCATTTATTTGTGCGATGAACACAGATATTTGTTCCTGAGTCATGGATGTTTTCTATGTTTTTTTTTTAGTTTATTTATTCACTATGAATTTTTTGAAACAGGGTTTAACACAATAAGCCACTATTGAAAACCTCTAGGGTTTATGTAATAGTTGGCGAGATCGCGCGGACCGATCCGCGTTTGCTTAATTGCTGTTATTGTATCTATCGTTTAAATATCGACCTTATGTATATGTATTTAAGTATTTATAAATATTTATAAATATCATTGTCTAGTACCCACAACACAAGCCTTAATGAGCTTATTGCTGTGGGACTTAGTCAATTTGTGTAATAATGTCCTATAATATTTATTTATTATTTTAACATGGAACTGGTGAATCTGTTTAGTAACGCCGCAAATAGAGCGTAGCGAGAGATTAAAAATGTGGAATCTTAAGCGTTGCAAAGGTTTCAAGGCACGAGAGGTAAACAAACTTTTCTGCCCTGGTGAAACACAAACGAGACGTTTTCACCAACCAACGAAAGGTATATACTAGCTGTAAAAAATTACAAATCTAAATTAATACTTTTAATAATTGACCGTTAATAACCATCACTTAAAAGTCCATTCAACCGGTAAACATGAGGAGACACAAAATTTGCACTCTAGAGGACTGGTATACACACTATTTTTAAAGAATAAAGAAAGCATTTCCAACTTGTAAATTCCGAGCAATACTAACTTTTTAATTCAGACTAGGTATTCACTACTTAAAGAGTACCTTTTATCGCAAAGTATTTGTATTTTAAAAAAGTATTTTGAAAATACCTATTTTGTATTTAGTATTTTAAATACAAATTTGTAAACTATTTTGTATTTTGCATTTGAAATAGTATATCAAGGAAGTATTTGTATTTTGTATTTAAATACTTTTTATAAACTATTTTTCCCATCTCTGGCTAAAAGTACCTTGCCCACATAAAATTTTGGTCTTGCCCCGCCACTGGACGCTGCTATACTCGCCTCTAAATGTAGGTACCCTTAAGATATGGTATTTAAGCCAGCATCTGAACAGAAACGCACGATTGACTGATGATGGTTTTAGAATTCAGACATTTATATTGGTACCTTCGCATTATAACCATATACATCTTACCAAGGTTGTTCTGTAGCTTCAACAGTGCGACGTCAGCATGGGGCACCGGCTCCTCCTCAAACTTAGGATGCCTCACGGCACCGGTGACGTCCACCAGCTCCCCGCCCTCGTGGGGTTTCACGCTGCCGACGCGGACTTTTACGTAGCGATTGAGTTGCTTCACGGAGAGCACTGATAACACACTGAGATTGTTCGGAGGATTTAGGTAAATAAATCTGCTTATCAGTGACTGAGTTCGTACACTATCTTTGGTAGGTGATTATGTGACTAGGTGAGTGAGTGAAAATATGAGGAAATAGACTGACATGAGGAAATTGCTATGTGATTGCAATCTTGCTGCTAAGGGACAAAATATAGTGGTAGATTTGTATTTGTTTATATGATAAGTATTGTATATATGGTATTGGTGGCAGAAAGGCTCCTGAAAAAGAATAGATTTAATAATCCATTGAGGGCTAGTGGTTTGGGATTTGTTAACTTCGATTAATAATGTGATAACGTCTGGTCCGTATTTAATTAAAGGTGTTACTGATTAAGTTAGTAATCAGTGAGTCGATGAGCAGTCGAGTAAGTGAGGAAATTATAAACCTATTTACTCCTTAGTATGTAGTACATTACAAATGATACAACAATGGTTGATACAAATGCGTGAGTGAACGTATGTTTGACTGATTTAACCGAATGATGAGTGACGACTGAGGAGGTCTATGATTAGAAGAAAGAAGATAGTTATATATCGTTGTCTGAGTACCCACAACACAAGCCTTCCTGAGCTTACCATGGAACGTAGTCAATTTGCTTTAGAATGCCCTATAATATTTATTGATTGGGTATAAGTTTGTGTCCAAATAAGTAGATTAGAGGTAAAGCTTGAGTAACTGAGACCCCACGTCAGTAGCTAGTCAGTGATATAGAAAATGATGTCGCTGCGTAGTTGGGCCAACGTTGAGCCAACCAGCAGCCAAAGAGTTGACTAGACGTCAACGCTCTAGATCCACTATTATGAGGCCTTTATTAAATAAAAACTTACTAATTGAGACAATGTGCCGCCGTGAGCACCCAGCCGACGTCGACAATGGCGCCGGCGCACCACAGCCTTCCGTTGATCATCACGGCCGCCATGTACGGGTAGTTGATCGTGTCCGTCAGGTTCCCGCTGCGGATGTACTGGCTGTTAACTTCATACTGCACGTCGTGGAGGTTGCGGATGCGACCGAAGTCCTTCTTGTTTGGGCGACGGCGGCTGCTGTTGTGTGAGGGGTGATCTAGGTACGTTCAATACAGGACTTTGAGTCAGTAAGTTGAGGTTTAATTTTGATTGACTTAAACGGCCTTAGCGGTTAATATAATAAGTTTATATCTCTGCTCTGACCTTGCTGTGTCATAAAAAGTATTAAATGTTACAATTCAATAGTTAGTTTTGCAAGGAGGCAAAGTAAACACAAAGTATGTCACTGAAAAGGTAACACGTCCTTTAAATTGACACCAATATTAATTAGGTAGCGCAATTACACTAAGACCTATTATAATCACATAAGTCAGATTCGTGAACTAGGCATGATGTTTTCGATGGCAAATGTATGAGAATTGTAAGGGAGAAATTCAAGGGGCTAGTGGTAATGACACCACTTTTCATCCTGGCAACATTGGGTTTCTTGAAGCCTAGGAACACGACTACAAGGATTAGAAGTCAAAATGCGGCATAATATAATTTTGCATACGACACAGTTCTAGAGAATATTTCGCAAAATAAATTATTCTGCTTTTAACGATATCTAATATAGTTGACAAATAGTACTTAGTATCCACAATTTGGACCGTATCTTACAAAGTTTTTTTTACAAAAAAAGTTGTCGATTGAACTGTAAGTTGATGTCCGTTATTTTGTGGTTATCTTCATATTATTTCACTGAAATTTCTTTGGTTATGTTATTGTGTTTTTTGTCGGTAATTAAACTCAATTGTTTAGAATACCTTAAGAAAACACGAGTAAAACAGTTATGAAGGATTACTTTTTTTCGGGTTGTATGTATCCTTCCAAATACGTTCTCACTTCTGAGGTGAAGTCTTGTGTACTACACGAGATCAAAGTTGTTTACATGTCGTGCCCTTTTGAGTAAACAAGCACTCGAAGAAACATCGAACTTTGCTCTCTGGTTGTACAAATAACTATTTTTTAAATACATCAAAAATTAAAATACGTACCCCGCGCCAGCATATCTTGGTAACGCTGTAAGTCAATTTGGTGACGCTTCGAGTCGGGCTTGTGACGTTTCATCGATATTTGGAGACTCTTCAACTCGGGTTGGGAACGCTGTGCGTCGGGTTGAGGGCTCTGTGCGTCGGGTTTGGGTCGCTGTGAGTCATTGGATAGTTGTAAGTCAGCTTTTCGGTGTCGGCGTAGATCTTCTGGGACTGCAGCCGTTATGGGGCCCGAAAATTCCACTGGTTTTAGAAGGTAAAACAATATTAGGGTTGTGAAAGAGTTAGTCACAATAAAAAAACTTCTTATTAGTAATAGACACAGACCAGGCTAAGTTTGCGTCATAAAATAAATAAAGGAATGGTTTGCACCGACTCTTGGCAGTGCCAATGTCCGCGTCATACCTATTTGATCTTCTCCTAGCCTATATTCATCGCAATACCAACTGGCGACTGAGGTTATAATGCCATCTCTTTCACTCTTGACTGGTCTTAACAAGGGTACAGGAGATAGCATTATGACCTCAGTCGCCACGAAGCAGAAGGTCCCGGGTTCGAATCCTGGTAGGGGCATTTATTTGTGTTGTTCCTAAGCAATTCGTTCCTGAGTTATGGATGTTTTCTATGTATATTGATTTATTGAAAATCATTGTCTAAAATAATCAACTGTCTGCGATTCTTGAGCCAGTGGCTTAGAAATATAGTTCCATTTTTTTGTTACTCTCCGGCAACCTTAAAAATTATGATCGGTAATATTCTTTCTTCTTTTCATCCTGTTACCCCCTGGTGGGGTGTAGGGCTCGAACCATTTTCTTCCACTGACTCCGGTCCTGGGCAGCTTGGGTAACCTCCCACCCCATCCCAAATACACCCAATTCTTGCTCCACGGAACCGCGCCAAGTAGATTTAGGGCGACCATGTTTCCGTTTTCCGGGCAATATAATTGTATAAATTTGTTTTTATTATGTACTTAAACTGTATCGAAGTATTTTTCCCTTCGGCCGCGTACGCAACCAGAGCTTCGTAACCAGATGCGATCGAAAACTATTTCTGCCTTGTACGAAACCGGTTGCGATCAAAAACTAATTTCGTCTTATCCGTAACCAGTTACGATCGAACACTTCTCGTTCTTATACGAAACCAATGTCTGGGCCATCTAGCTATAGGTTTTTTTTTCAAATATTTTGTCATGATACTCATGATAATTTCTTATCCTGAATGTCAGTGCTCCACGTCTCTTAAGCCAGTGTCTTTTAAGGAACAAGGTTACATTGTATTTGCCAACAAAGTATTTGAATATTATCAACTGGTACAATTTTTGTGTTCTGATTTTTGACTACATATATAACGTGTACAGTACTTATACTGTATAACAAGGTGTATAAATATAATCTTAGCTGACTTTATCAACGGTCGAAAGGTATCGTACAACAAAGAAAAGTGTTCGATCGTAACTGATAACTAGTAAGACGGAATTAGTATTTGATCGCAACCGGTTTCGTACAAGGCAGAAATAGTTTTCGATCGCATCTGGTTACGAAGCTCTGATTGCGTACGCGGCCGAAGGGGTATTTTTCTTGTTATAAATTGTATTTTCATAATTCATAATACTTACGCTTTTCCTTCGCGCCATCTATACTCCCAGTGAAGAATATCAAGCACAATAACCCACATATTCTCATCATTTCACAACGTCTACCTACGGAATCACACCTGATTGTAAATCCATATTGGGCAAGCCGTGTTGAAAGAGTCATAAAAAGTTATTGCCTTAGTACGAACAGTGAAATTGAATTATATTTAAACATCTAAAGGTAAAAATAAAAAAACCGGCCAAGTGCGAGTCGGACTCGCACAGGAAGGTTTCCGTAACATTATCTATAAAAACGGTCACCCATCCAAGTACTGACCCCGCCCGACGTTGCTTAACTTCGGTGATTGGATGAGAACCTCGAGATTGGAAAGAAATATTTATTTTATTCTGTTTAATCTGTAGAAATTTCAACTGGCTAACTATCACGGTTCTTGAGATTCAGACTAGTGACAGATGGACGGACGGACGGACGGACAGCGGAGTCTCAGTAATAGGGTCCCGTTTGACCCTTTGGGTACGGAACCCTAAAAAATAACCTAGTATATTACCCTTTTCATTTCTCATGCTCTGAAAGTTGGTCTTTGTTGTTGTGTGTGTAGAAAATGATACTTTTCTGAGAGTACTTTCTAAGTACATTTTTTCTCTTTTTTGCGATAAGCATTTAAAATTTTGGTTTTAAATGGATTTGTTGTACAATTTCTATTCTGATAATAGCGATAATTAATTCCTCCACATTTATTTATTTAAAGTTTATTGCACATATAAAAGAGTACAACAGGCGGACTTAATTCCAATAGGCATTCTCTACCAGTCAACCATAAGGCAAAACAGAAATACTTCAAGGTGGGTGCAGTGAGAATTAAACAAAAAAAACCGTAACTTTTGAGCGAAATAAAATTCCATAAATGTAAACTAAACTAAACTTGTTGTTCATGTACTGATGTCCTAAAAAATCTTCTTTGTAAACTATGTCCTTACAATTTTAGGTTGCCGTAATGTCCATGCTTAGTGTGACATTTTACCCATACTATATGGACAAAAAATATTTTTTTCATTCCTGTATATTTTTTCTGAACTAGCTATAATTACTTTAAATAACAAGATATGGTTCAAAAACAAAACGTTTTGTCCGTACTTCCCCTAAAGGTTAAAAAATCTCAATTCGTCTGTTTTCTTTTAATTAGGTATGTGCCTATCTAATTATTTACAGGTACGAAGGGAACCTTTATAAATAAAAAAAAATCATATATCATTATAAATAAAATACTTTTAATGTCATAAAAATAGACTTATAAATAAAAATACCAACATTAAACATTAATTCGTCAATAATATCACAATCGTTATCATTAGGCGAAGCGAGTTCTATAATACATTCGATCAAATACCCTCATAAGCAATAAAAATGGGTCACCTTGTTCTTTCAAAGTAATTCATTTTCATTGCTCAGTCATAGATTGCTTCCCACTAAATAGTGCATAAAAGACGCGCTCTTAATCAGCTTACAAATGTAAAATACTAGTTAAGTACAATATAAAAAAAACACTAGTCGTAGTGATCACGGTGCGTTCAAATACTTGACCATATAGACAAAGCAAGTCTCATTCTAATGTATAAGTACCTACGTCTTGTAGATTTTGCAATAATTAAGTCAAAGAATGATATTTCTACGCCATTTTGTATCTACATTGACACAGTGATAATCCGATTAGAGCCGTAGCTGTTTTCATATTGACTGTCCTTGTGATAAGGCGCAAAAATTTAATTCCTTTACTGTACATATACATTTTAGAATATAAACCGTTTTTTTTTCGTTAATTTCAAGGGTGCATCTCTGAGCTTAAATTAAGTAACTTTCTCAAAGACACCGTTATTCTAATTAATTCAATTTCGGAGATAATCAATAATCTTATAAGGCCTTTACGAGCGTGTACACTTGTCTTAGGGCCTGTTTACATATTGATTAGTGGTTAGTAAGAGTTCATACATTTTCTACTAAACGTTATTAATATCTCGGACGATCAATGTTCGAAATGAAATTGATATGTCAAGATATGTTGTTTTCAATTGTTTGGTTGAGTTAAATGTAATGCCCGTATTATAACAACGCAATACGTAAGTTTTAATATTTTTTGTATAAAAATAATAAAAAATGATGTTTATTTTTGAATAAACATCATTTTTTATTAATATAAATTAACTAATAATAAATTAACTATACCATTTAGTTTCCTTAAATTCACTTAGCGATACCTCGAAGTCAACGGCATTTAATGTATAATTAAAAAAAAATCAATGCCCCGGAGGCTAATTCTGCTTGTTACAGGTTATGAATTTGTTATGGATATGATATGCCAGTGTAAAAAGAAACACCAATTTTGACATTCATCATGTATATTCATAACGAATTCATAATCATTACCGAATATCACAATCAGAATTCGCCTTTGTTTTGGTCCTGGCTTGTAGTTTGTATAAATGTGTAAGTACTCGCATAATAAGTACGTTTGCGCCGATAATTGGCTGTCTTATATGCTCTGTCTCGTGGGACGTCTACTATGCACAGAGGAGTCATATAACTAAGAACCCTGTCATATTAAACTTTACGTCATACGTATTAAGGCACCAGTGGATTGAGCAAAATGCGATTACGACAAGGTTCTGTGTGATTTTCTAAGTTAATTAGGCTGTAAACACAATTTTTGTCAATTATCAAACCGTATTGCAATAAACGCCATATTTCGTATCTACCATTTCGGACCTTGTCACGGTGACAATAGTATGAGGTCACTAGCGACTTCATATTGGTTGTCGCTGCGACAAGGACCGATATGGTACTGAAATCAAATTCTTTGACTGCATCTAAAGTAATTAAGCGACAGTGTGGAAGCGTCACCACAAACGTCAAATTCCTATGAAAATATCGTTCGATGGCAACCAGTACTCACTAATTACTATTTAAGATCCATATAGTAAACACCCCTATAATGGAACAGGCACCAGTAATGGAATGGTATAGACAAATCTTGTAAAACAAATATTTATCATCAGTTTTTAATCGCTGGCAACATTTTACCATAAACATGAGCCAAATAGCTGCTTAAGTTTGATTTTTCATTGATATTTGTTATTTTGAAAATGAATGGCGCCATACATTCCATGACTGGAGCAAAAAACCATAGTTTTAATTGGTTAATAATATTGAAACCAATTGCAGTAGCTTTCATTAAATACATAGAAAACATAAAGGACGAATTGGACATTCAACTTTTAAAGCGTAAAGCGGTAGACATTTTACAGGTGTCGGTGAAATATCAAAAACACTCCAAATTTTCTCCTAAATTTTCCATGATTGGTGCCGTTAACATAGTGAACCGTGCTATAATAACAATAGCACAGAATGAGTACAGCAATTCAGGGACCAATCATGCTGTCCCTTTCTTATGTATGACATTATCCCTTTTAATTCGTATAATGTACTCACTGTTTTAACACTATTCATGTTAATCACTGGATGTCATTTGACACAAACAACAAATCATACATGAGTTCTTACTACGATTTGCAGACATAGAACCCATCCACAGACTGTTTATAAAGCATCTAGGGTACCATCTACTACCAACTAGCATACCAGGGTTACACTCACTTGAATTATTCATCGCTATTGGCGTTATGTTCACTCAAGCCTGAAGAAGGACCCACGATGGGTTCGAAACATGTCGCCCATGGCGACGAATAATTAAGGTGAGTGTAACCGTGGTATCTAAAAATTTTAGAATATGTCTCACGAAAGTTTGCTTTTGGAAGGACTCCGAGATCACAAGAAAACCGGCCAAGAGCATGTCGGGCCACGCTCAGTGTAGGTTTCCGTAGTTACTCTTCCGTCACAATAAGCTAAACTGGAGCTTAACGTATAGTAAATTGTTAACCAAGGGATGAAACGCGAGTTAAACAAATAGGCAAATTTGCATAATCAGTACCTAATTAAAGTCTTTTTACTATGAAGGGGAAACTTTTTGCGATAACTCAAAAACAGCTTAACTGATCATGTCCGCTATAGTTTTCATTTAAAGTCTTTCTTAAGCTCTACTTCCACGATTTTTTTCATATTTTTTGGACCTATGGTTCAAAAGTTAGAGGGGAGGGACACATTTTTTTTTTCTTTCGGTGCGATTATCTCCGAATATATTCACATAATCAAAAAATGTTTGTTGAAGACCCCTATTAGTTTTGAAAGCCCTTTCCAACGATAACCCACACTGTAGGGTTGAAGCAGAAAAAAAATCACCCCCACTTTACGTGTAGGGGAGGTACCCTCAAAAAAAAAAAAATTTAGATTTTATTGTACGACTTTGTCGGCTTTATTGATTTATAAATCCATGCCAAATTTCAGCTTTTTAGCATTAACGACCACGGAGCAAAGCCTCTGACAGACAGACAGACAGACGGACATGGCGAAACTATAAGGGTTCCTAAGTTGACTACGGAACCCTAAAAAGCAGCTTCTTTTCTATGGACATAACAAAAGTATACAATTTGGACACTTTTTTCTAAGACTTATCACGCTACTTTGAAGAAATGGATGATTTTTCCGATTTGTCATGCTACTTCAGTCTATCTTAGTACTTAATACTGCGACTGATTGAAATAGCATAACCCGTTCGTGCGTCTCCGTGAAAATACGATGATAAAGAATTATTCACCACGGACCTGAAATAAAGTGAGTAATCAGGCTTACTTAATTATTCAGTATGAGAGCGCTAATGAGCGGACCTCAGGTCGTCTTAAATGATCCATCTAGTAAGTGACATCTGGTTTGCACAGATCACAGAGTCACAGTCCAGTCATAGATTTACAAGACATTAGTGAGGGGTCAGGATAAAAAAATGGCATTTACAACCTCAGAAAATCACACTAAAGTAAGGACGACAACATCAAAAAAAGTCCTACATTGGCCCTGAATTTGCTATCTCTATCACACGGGCATAATTATATTGCTGTCTCGCTGATGATACCGGCGATCAATGCCACTGTGTGAGCAACACAGCAATATAATCATGCGATGCATGCAGCGCGTGCGATAAAGGAGGAAATGGCGGGCCAAAGTACGAAATTCTTTGTGCTTAGCGTCCTTACTTTCCCACAATCTACTCAAAAAATCATAACCGACACACCTCCTTCCCCGTCTCCACATCTTTCCTCTTCTCCTTCTTTCTAGAATCCTCTAGAATAGCATATATTTCTTCTACGCTACGATCCTTAGTTTCAGGGACCCATAATACTGTGTAGAGTGTGCCGAGGAAGCAGACTATTGAGAACATGACGAAGACCCAGTGGATGCCGAGGAGTTTGAGGAGGGGGTCGTAGGCCTTGGTTTGAAGGAAGTCGCTGAGAGCATCCACGCTGCTTACGAAGGAGGTTACCATGCCTCGGTGCTGGAAAAAAGAAATAACAAGTAGGTAAGTATTTTAATTTAAAAAAAACATATGATGTGAAAAGAAATAAATTAAAAGAATACAACACAATTGATTATTTTTGGAATAAAAAATACCTACCTACGTTCATTGTTCATCTAATACTTCCAGGTTATGATACCTGTTCGGCGGTGGAAATGATATAAAACTAGGGATAAAGATATTTTTGGTATACGATATTTCATCTACCGGGTGGTCCAAACCTCGACATACATTTTTTTAATTGCTCACGTCGTGGACTATCAGAATATACCCCATGTATGTTAGCCGATTTTTCGTAGTATTCGAGTTATTAATACGGACCACAGAGTGTTCATAAATACTCACCAGACGCTGATAGCTGGACCTTTTAAAAAACTTAGGTTCTAGCAGTTTCTGAAGTAACTAAAAGTCCTTGAAATCGCTTGTATTTTTGTTTATTTAACCGCAAAATATAAGCTTGACATGCTGAAACCTAAAACCTAAACTCGCAGCCAAGTGAGGATGCTGTTTTTTTTAAACAACTGCTCCGTTTGAAAAGGATTATGTCACAAGAAGGAACATTAAAAAAAGTCAAATAGTTTTTTAAAGAAATTAATTGCTTCACCCTGGATTATTTTAACAAAAGTAAAAATAATCATAACTTGAAAACTACGAAGAATCGGCTAACATACATGGGGTATATTCTGATAGTCCACGACGTGAGGAATCAAAAAAAGTTTTTGGACGTCGATGTTTGGACCACCTTGTATTTGCCATAAAGTACTTTTTGATAAGGAAAGCCAGGAATAATTTGAAGTTATGTTAAGAATTTTAGTGTATAGGAGTATATTTCTTCTTTGTTGACATTTACGAGCATACATATAAAGGGCTTTAGCTGATTTGGTAGTGACGCTGTCTACGAAGCTTATTTGCACACATCGTGGAGAGAAAATTGCCAACCGATATGTCAAGACATATTTGAAGCTGAGAATCGTTCCTTAAGGTAAGGCAGCGTTTTCTTTAAGATGTATATGAGATTGAGATATGTAGACCCTACGTGTCGATGATAGAAACTCCGTGTTACTTACTTGGAACGAGAACAGCTCTGAAGTGATGACATAAGGCACTGGCTGGTAGCCGGCTGCATCAGCAAAGATGCATAGACACATGGCTAATACTGGCAACCAGCCCGGTAACCAGAAGCCGACGCTGGTGATGTAGAACCAGGCACCCAGGGCCAGCATGGAAACCCCTGTTGCGAAGGAAGTTCCGGCGAGGAGCCACTGGAATTAAAAGGTTTTCTATTTTAATATTAAATCATAATGGGACAAAATATTAACAGAGTGGTGGCCCGTTTCAAATAAAAGAAGCGCCTGGTGTCCGTTATTAGCTTTTGAAAGACCGACATTTGGAAGATCGCGTGGCTTCTGCTTAGCAGTGGACGACTGGAGGCTAAAATGATGATGATGATCACATTAAAACCCGTTTTAAGACTTGAAATTATACATCCGTAATTTTGTAGCATTTTATGTCAGCTTAGTGACAGGAATCGAAGATCGGAAGGGATACGAGTATTAGATAAGTCAACTTTTATACTTCAAATGTAGTAATAACTAGTAACAAAGAATGAGGAAACAATTCAGATAACGGATAAATCTTATTCAGTTGGGCAAAGGCAGATAAAAAGGCATAGCATGCCCTCTTATCAAGTCATCACGAAGTTTGAATCTGGATTTCCTGTTCACTTTCTAGTGTTTAGTTTAATGAATTAATGACGCCATTTTTATTACGCTACTTACCGATGTTCGTCAACAGGCACGTAATAGAAATTATTAAACGTTAATTTTATGATTATTCCGACACATCGGGATTAATCGACAAAATATTGCGCAAGTTTGTGGATTGACTCAGTTCCTTCGAAATATATCACAATACTAACACAATTGACGTATTTATCTTGTCAAGGGAATTCCTTAACTTAAGGCTATTGTCACCTGATAGAGTCACCTTCAAAAGATGAATCAGTAGGCCGTAGTGGGAAAACTTCCCCCTACGTGAAGTATTGTCATTCGGAGCAACGTTGTTTCCTGTACATTTATTTAGGTTTTCCTTACAATGTTTACGAGTGATTGCGGTTTGCCCTTGCTTTGCGTTTAGGCACGTTTCGGTTAAATACTTACAATTTTCCTTGTCTAAAAATATTTGAATCGAATAAATTGATAGTCAGTGAATTTAAACCACCATTAAAAAGGAAGATTAGCGATAAGATCTTTTATTGAAATGTGCAGTAAAAAGTATTGTGACTCCACATCAAATAGCCTCTCTTGGAAACGGTTCAACATGATTGCTTCCAAGATAGTGATACGAGTATCTTACCTTTCGTCCTGTCTTTTCAACAATACAGATAACTGCTATAGGTCCAAGTAGTTGTATGCCTCCCACCGCAATGGTTTCTTGTTAGTACTGAGCTTCAGGCTTATAAATCCAAGGTCTACTCTAAGATGAAGCCAGCATACATCATTTCCCAAGCCTTTCTTGAGATAGCAAGGGTCCTAACATTAATCTATTCCGTTCGTCACTAACTCACCTTTCGTCCAGTCTTCTCAACTATACAGCTGGCCACTATAGATCCAAGGAGCTGTATTCCTCCCACCACAATAGTCTGCTTGTTAGGGCTGAGCTTCAAGCTGATGGACTCCGAGGCCTGCTCGAAGATGGAGCCAGCATACATGAGGACCACCAGGTAACCGCAAGTCTCTTGAGACAGCATGACGTTGAGAGATATCCGGAATGCTTTGAAGGTCGTTTTGTCGCGCACTGGAAATGAAAAGGTGTTTTAATAAGTTTTTGGCAAAAAATCATTTTTGACACAAACTTCTATTGCACACTGATGTACTGTTCTTTCCACAGTCAACTAATACTCATCGAGACAATTCTAACAACCCTAAACACAATTGGTTTGTTTAGTTTTATCACAGGGTTCCCATGGCCTGTCTCCATCGTCAGATCAGTGGTCATCATAATATTGCATTGTCATCCGATTTACATGTGTGCAAAACTTCAGCTCTATCGGTAATCGAGAAGTGGGTCAAATTTAGGTTCTAAGATTTGACTCACACTAACATACATACTAATTACAGGGCGAGGTAAATAAAAGCTTGTAGAATGTAATTAAGCATGGATACTTGCTAGCAGGGACTAATTCACGCATAATATAAAAACAAAAGTGGTCCAAATTGCCAAGATAATATGACAATTTATAACTTAATCTTCAAAACCATTCCTATTTTCGAGTTAGGGGCTTTGATATTTGCGGGATAATAATATATAAGCTTAAAATATTAAATCTGATGAACCTGGAATCATGAAAAACTTCTGTTAATAAAATTATAGGTAGGTAGTTACCTACAAACGAAAGAACTTGCGCGGTAGATTGTAGGTATCCCTTGTTGGTATTCTGACAATTAAATGTAATGGCACATGACTTAATTTCCTAATATGTGGCATTATCTATGAAAAGGGACCTTATTGTCGATGGCGCTTACGCCGCACTGCGTCGCGCAGCGTTGTATTTTTATCGGAGCACCGTTTATGACGGCGGAAGCGTCATCGATAATAAGGTCCCTTTTCATAGATAACGTCACATATGGGTATTTCGAATAAACACTTGCTAGTTCGATGGTGATATGGTCGATTCATAAATGTATCTTTGCCATTTGATATATCATCAGATGTCATTAAAACTTGTCGAATACCACTGGACAATTAAATGATATCTGCATATGATTGGATAGGGTTACCTACTTTATCTCACCTTAATATTGCCGATAGTATCATGTCATTAACTGATCTGAGTCACTTGAGTCAGACTGAGGTGTAGTACCTAAATGATATGGCATTATTTTAAATGGTTGTGGTCGGGGTTTTACAAATAATAGCTGTAATCTATATTATGAATCTCGTATTCATAAATTAATATGAAAAATGCTATTAAATTGGCATGTGTATAAATTATTTCATAGATTTTATAGATATCCTCGATCGTAGTAACTTTGCATTTTAAATATAATAATATATTGTATTGTACCTATATACATACATATACATACGCCTCTACCATACATACACATACCTCTTTCGCTTCCTTTACTTTCATAACATTCCCATACACACTCGTTGGTTTAGGATGCTCTTGACCTGGCCTTTCTTCAGGATTTCCCCGATTTGATCAGAGAAAGTCCGCCGAGGTCTACCCCTTCCAGCTCCCTCTTCTAATTCTACCTTATACACTCTCTTTGTTAACCTTCTTTCACTCATTCTTTCCACGTGTCCAAACCATCTCAACATCCTTTTCTCAATATTTGCTACTACGAGTACATCTACCTATTATACACCTAGCAATATACATGGTGATTTAAGAGGAACCCGAAAGATTTAATAGTGTATTCTAGATCATATTTAAAGAGTAAAATGTTCTCTAAACTTTTTTGGCATTCACCTAGTTTTAGAGTTAATGCCAATTGAAATAAATAAAAACCTTATTTTTATTATTACTTAGTGTTAAACGCCTTTTTTATGGCGATGTTTCTACTGCGGGACGTAGTTTTATATCCCCATTAATAAGTAGGTGTAAAAAAATTAAAATAACACTTGGCAAAAACTAGGCTTCACGAAAACACAAACAAATATTTACTTTCATTGAGATGTTTACTATTAAATATTAACATTTGATTTTTATGTACAAATACATTTAAAAAAAACAAATAATATTTTTAGGTGAAATTGACCTAAGCTCATATAACATTTTTTACTTCTTTTAGCCTCAGAAATGCCTAGTTAAATATCTTTCGAGTTCCTCGTCATACACCGTGTAGGTATATCAATTTACAAAGGAGCAAACTTTCAGATGTGGATGGAAGACACACGAATGGCAAAATTATTTGAAACTAATTATGAGTTCACGCTACTACGCTTAGACTGGTTTCAATATTAGCATGAGGGGTTAAACACCACCTTGGCCCCTTGTAAATTAAATGACTGTAACAATAAATGTGTAAAAGCTTTTTAAAAGGGTTGAAACATTCTTCTATGAACACAAATTTTGATGTGAGTTTATTATAATATGACACGAACATTTGTGATTATTTGAACCTTAGTTATTTTGTATGTATTTACGTTCCCCGATTTGTCGAAGATTGCTGTACTAATTTGGATGTTTTTAAGTTAGTGCCAATTATAGTTTAAGAACACAACAAATATTTATTTTATATTAAAGATTATTTGTTCGGTCGGTTGTTGTAAAATCGGTTATCTTAAAAATATTACTACTTTAACTTAAGTGAGTAAGTACTCACTTCGTTTAGCTATTTCTATAGCTGACTCTAGCTACGTGTTTTTCCCATACCACTTACCCTCAACATTAGTCGAGAATATTCTAAATAGATTCTAGAACTGTATTCGAATCCTGTTTAGCCAGCTATCTAAGTAGCCCGTCGATTTATCTACCAGACAGCTTTAGCTAGGCCTGGCTCATTTGTCAAGATTGCCTGATAGTACCCTCTTTAGAAACAAGATATTTAGCGAGTAAATTGAAATGCAGAAAATAGCTAAAAGGTAATTTCGATTGTGTGCAAAAGATTCATGAATATTAAGCTAAGGCCCGTAGGTTCGTGCTCTTTTCTAACACTCTTATCTTATCTTATCTTATCTTATCTTCTAATAACCGGGGGCCCTTGCGGATACACTTCGACCCATAGGGATCTTTTGTGTAGTTGCCCCCTAAGGAAAGACCCATTAGCTACTCAAGAGCCTTTTTGACCATTTCCATGTGTCGGATGATGGTGCTTATGGGTAGCCTTTTGAATTCCTTTGGTTCCAGATAGCCTGCTCCAAAGTCTTTCATTCTTTGTCTGGCGAGGGCGTGACATTCACACATTAGGTGTGTTACTGTCTCTTCCTCTTCACCACACATTCGACAATCGATGTTGTCAGAGTGTCCCATCCTGGCCAAAACCCCTTTGACCCCATAATGGCCCGTAAACACCCCTGTTATAATTTGGAGTTGTCTCCTGCTAAGTTTCCATAGCTTTTTGCTCCAACCGGAGTCTACTTCTTGTATGAAGAGCTTTGAGTGCTTTCTAACACTCACTAAGCGTACCTAAGCGGGTGCGGGATAGATGTGCGTGCTCGGGACCGCGGATATTATACATCGGGGTTATTTCACGCGATTATTTCACAAAGACACCGGTATTCTAATTAACTCCATTTCGGAAATAATCAATAATTCATTTTTATCTTATAAGGCCCCTACGAGCGTGTACACTTGCCTTAGGGCCTGTTTACATATTGATTAGTGTTTAGTACGAGTTAATACATTTGCAACTAAACGTAAGTACTATCTCGGACGATTATAAATAATAAATAAATATTATAGGACATTATTACACAAATTGACTAAGTCCCACAGTAAGCTCAATAAGGCTTGTGGTGTGGGTACTTAGACAACGATATATATAATATATAAATATTTATAAATACTTAAATACATAGAAAACACCCATGACTCAGGAACAAATATCCATGCTCATCACACGAATAAATGCCTTTACCAGGATTTGAACCCGGGACCATCGGCTTCATAAGCAGGGTCACTACCCACTAGGCCTGACCAGTCGTCTGGCGGCAACGAATGATGTTCGAAATGACATTGATATGTCACAGTTTTCAATTGTGTGGTTGAGTTAAATGTAATGCCCGTGTTACAACAACGCTATATGCAACATTTAATTACTTTTTATAAAAAAAAAAACAACGGGTTGCACTCCAGGAGTGCCGGCAGAAGTGAAAACTTAAATATTAACGTTGTTCATTTTTGATATTTTGGAATATAAAAGTACTATCATTTATGTGGTAAAATACAATATTAATTTATTGCGCTATCGTAGACACACATGACAATTTATATTACATTAAAAATTTAACACTTATTTAACATTAAAAAGTTTATTTCTCAGAAAAATCAACTTCCATCCATAATTTCAACGACTTTTACACCATGATCATTACTAGAACCATCATCGCCAATCTCTAAAACTGATATGATAGGTTTATGGTAGCTGATATAAGAAACGAACAATTTTGATTCGAACCTATTTAAATGTAATGTCTA
The DNA here is from genome assembly GCF_033807575.1 of Cydia pomonella. NCBI lineage: Eukaryota > Metazoa > Arthropoda > Insecta > Lepidoptera > Tortricidae > Cydia > Cydia pomonella. Next base: position 7,535,935 of record NC_084724.1, read on the forward strand.
ATAAATACCGCATCAATATTAGTTTCGTATTTCGTAGTGTAGATTGCGATAATTTATTGATATCGTTAAACAATTTCATTATTTAAAAATTCAATCAATAATTGATTTTTATCCCACCGCGCCGGTCTATTGGCTTCAATAATATTGTAACAGTTTTTCGGTCAGGTCACGTGTCCGTTTAACGAATTTTCAATCTGACGAATCTGTCGGTCACGTGACCTGTCGCGAGTCCATTTTTCCCCATAACAAAAAGTGCAAAGCGCCGCTAAGGAAGTTTTCACTTCAAAAAACAAAAAAAAAATACCTTTTTTTTTTAATTACTTGATTCCATTTAGTTTCCTACTCATACCTCGAAGTTAAGGGAATTCAATAAAAACACTGTGTACCTATCAGTTTTTGAAATTTTATTTGTTGTAAGTTTTAACAAAAAACGGTAATCGATGATTTCGCTCAATAATTTTTGGGCCAAGTTTCGTATTTTTGTTTTTTTTTTTATATATAAATTATTACAGATTTTAAAGTGCGTTTTAGACATATGTTCGTGATTTTTTTTCTATCAATTGAGAGTCAAAAAATCACCATCGTATTTTTTTCTGCTTCGTGAGTTTAAGAGAGGGCTAGAGCTGAATTGTTGTTTATGTATTGAATTATTACATATTTTAAACAAGGGTGAATGCCATGAAAAATTAACACGAAAACTAGAATAATTATGTAATTTACAAGGGCAGACTCTAACCAAATCTTTAACAATTTTCTCTATAGAAAAAAAAAACTAAAGTATATAAGTATGTCTATCTATAGCAGGTTCGATAACTACACGATGTTATGTTATGATGTTACTATACACAGTCAGCCCATGATATGTTTGAATATATTTTATGAATATATTTTAAAAATGCTGTCTGTTTCTGTCGTTAGTTTATGTACCTACTACTTATTGAAGACGATAGTTTAAATATTCATTTGACCTTTACCGATCACGATATCTTCAGGATATAAAACGAAACCTGTCTATTTTTTGTTTGGATGTCTGCGAGTCCGTTATAGACGCAAAAGGGAATACTAATTTAAATTTTAAATTAATCATGTGAAAATGAAATGGCACTAAATGAGGATATTGTTGTTTATTACTTTTTTGGCCACATTCTGAGGTCAGTACTTTGTATTGACTACTAAAAACCTACATGCTCTCAGATATTTATCATATAGGTACCTAGCAGTAAATATTTGGGAAAGTATCACTCATTTAGGTATTATGTGGTTCCTAATAGGCTAACGATATACATACTTAACATACATATACGTTATATGTGTACATTTACCCATAACTCGAAAACAACTATTCAAACTCAAAAACGTCAATCTGTGTCAAACGTAGCATAGCGAGACAGTTGAAATTTTCCCTGATGTATTTATGTAGCAGATATAACAACAAATACTAAAAAGTACGGAATCCTCAGTGGGCGCGTCCGACTCTCACTTGCCCGGTTTTTTTCGTTGGCGTTGGCGATTGTCATGATGGCCCCCCAGGATGCCGTCATCGGTGCAGGTGTTAATACGTATTAGATTGTAACTAATCTATGCTCATACACTAAACCTTCTGCTTAGATCTGGCAAGCAGGTTCCTCTATCCAGCTACTGTTTCCAGGTCTTAGTTATAAGTGCAGGTGTCAGTATTAGATTGGAACTAACCTACCTGGACCTGGTGAGCTATTCGTCTATCCAGCTGCTGTTTCCAGCACGGCTACCATGAGTTGGCATTTGACATTAACAGTCCTCCCGCTCGCACTGATGTGTTGGTGCGATCGAGAAGCAACGCGATCGAGTTCACGCAGTCGCTAGCGTAAACGTCAAGTGTCAATTCTTGGCAGCCGTATAGGTCTTAGCCATTGCTCATCTAGGAAGCCTTCTGCATAGATCTGGCCAGCCGTGCCTTTCTCCAGTTGCTGGTACCAAGTTTTAGCCATCAGTGCAGGTGTAATTGTCAGTAGGGAGGTTTGTTAGGGCTGGCAACGCGCATGTGATTCCTCTGGAGTTGCAGGCGTACATGGGCTACGGAGACTGCTTACCACCAGGCGGGCCGTATGCTTGTTTGCCGCCGAAGTAGTATAATAAAAAAAAAGTATTTTATTGGCTTGCTAACCTATGCTCATCCAGGTGGCATTCTCCACAGACCTGACTAGCGGTTCCTCTCTCCAGCAGCTGTTTACAGGTCTTAGTCATCAGGTATCAGTACAATAGGATTTGTGAACTTACCGATGCTCATCCAGGTGGCCTTCTGCATGGACCTGGCCAGCTGTTCTTCTCTGTCCAGCTGTTGGATGACTTCTTCCAGGTCTTTGTTGTCTGTGCTGGTATTACGCAGCCACGCTAGAGCCTCGCGTGCCTCCTAGAATAAAATATCATTTAGTTTGGTGAACGCTAATAAAATTAAGTATAGATGCAAAGTTGAAAATGCCTATGCAAATAAACTGCACAAGGCAATGCACTCAACTATCAGAAGCCTATGGAGGAACCCGGTCTTCAACAGAAAGACATGATGTCACCGATCCTCGGCATTGAAGGTGAAAGTGGATGGTGCTCTTCTAGATTATTTTTGTAGTCTTTTATATTATACAGAAACCTTGACCCTTTCCACGACTGCCGCTGCCTGCCAGTGTCAAACTGACATTCGCTAACGTCTACGTAACTTACTTTCTATACATCTCGCTCGCACTAATATGCGAGTACGAGTGAGATGCATTGAAAGTAAGTTACGCACACACTAGCGTATATGTCAGTGTCAAACTGGTGGTAACCGTACTTGTTTAAATATAAGGTTAAAAACATGCCTCATACTTTTATTTCAAACCACAACTCAAAGTTTTATAATCCCTCGGAAAACCAATGATTCCAACATGATTGCCATTTTAGAGTAATTCGGGAAGAAACAAAGCGTCAGTTTCGCTAAAAATGTATAAAGTTTTCTCGCCAAATTTTTTTATGCCAGCATGTCAATTTGACTGGAGGAGCTTATGCTATAAAGCATTCGTAAACGGCAAACCGAATGTAATCTAGACATAATGTAAGATACCTATTAACTTGAACTTCAAAATGGCGAAGTAATCTAGAGAATATTTTTTTTGGTTTTTTGTTTATTAATGTTGTTTAAAGTGTAAGCTATATTGATAGCATATTTTAGGACATTTTTACACAAATTGACCAAGTCCCATGGTACCTAAGCTCAATAAGGCTTTTGTTGTGGATACTTATGTAGACAGACAAAGATGTATATAATATAAAAATATTGAAATACATAGAAAACACCCATAACCCAGGAACAAATATTCATGCTCATCACACAAATAAATCCCCTTACCAGGACTTGAACCCAGGGCCATCGGCTTCATAGGCAGGGTCACTACCCACTAGGCCAGACAGGTCTTCAAATATTTTGCAGTGAACTAGCGTGGAAGTTTGCAGCTAATGAAGAATTAGTCTTGAAAAGCATAGTACGATTTATCAACCACATACGCGCTATTAGAATTTCAACTTTAGCATTCCGATTTAAGGTTCAAATTAGATTACTTTCAGGAAATGTTACGTCTTCAAATGAATCATCAAAGCTGGATTCATTGGAATATATTTGGATTTTTTGGGAAAATCTTGTATTGGTGCGGCCTGCAAAAGGGTTAACAATTTCTTAGTCAACACCCGGCAATTCATTGTGGCTGTTAAGCCCAACTATCACCTAACTAAAAGCAAAAATGGAAGCTTATTTTTAAAAGAAGAAGGTGCAATAGTTATTTGTTTTACAAGTGGGAAAAGTTGTCGTTTAACCGCTCGTGCTAATATTGATATCCGAGCAAGCGAGAGATTCCAAAATTGAACCATAAGCGTAGCGAGTCTTGTCAATCTTGAGTGTTACGATGGTTTAAAGGCGCGAGGGTTAAACAAGTTGTCTCCGAGTGAAACACAAATTTCACTACATCAACGCGAGGATCATTCTGACCAAAAAAATCAAACTCAAATGAACGTAATAAAAAATGAATCATTAAGAATCATTATTTAAAAGTGAATTCTACCATCTAACATATCAACTCAAAATTTGATGGATGATTCCTTTGCCCCACATGTGGATAAAATGCAACTTTCTCATTCGTTATTAAACAACCAAGAGGGCCTTTACCAGTTGGTGTGGTGAAGTCTATTATCAACTGTTAATTTTGACAAGCTTTAAAGCGTTATAATTTGTTTCAATTCGTCGTAATCCATACAATAAGCCATACAAAAAACCTATCTGTGAGTTGTCCCTCAGTTTCCGTATGCTCTGGGCGTATACTAATTGCTTCCTCATAGTTTGCGACCTCAATAGATAACGCTAAAAACTATCAATGGGTGCTGTTACTGCTGTTGCTATTATGTCTATTTGCATTGCGTTTAGTCAGGTTTCAATACTTTGCAACTTAAGATCATCGTCTTGTAGGTTACCTAATCTTTGCATAACAAAGTGCAAGAATATTTGACTTACTTATAAAGTCATTAGAGTGTTAAGGTAGGTATTTTCAGGTAATTTAGAATACTTAAAATTGTCGGGTAGTTCCGAAAATGGACTCTTATTTGACAGGATAAGATACTTAGAAGGGATGATTTTTGAATTTACCCGACATTCTGAATTATACACGGTGTAACACGGTGCCACACATAACAGATTTTAACCACGCACTTCTGAGGCCAAAAGAAGGAAATAATGTTATAAAAGTTGAAGTAATTTCGCAAAAAAAAATTTTTTTTTGTCTTATTTTTCAAATGTTTTAATGATAAATAGTTAATGTTATGGTAAAACGTAAAACTTGGCACTGAAAATGAATTTGTACCATTTATTTTTTGTAAAACCAAGTTTTTGTAAAAGTTACTTGTCATCGCCATTAAAAGGGCGTTTTGCACTAAGTTACAATAAGAGGATGTTTTTTTTAATTGGTGTTAACTCTGAAACTAGGTAAAAGCCAGGAAAGTTACATGACATTTTAGTCTCTATATATGATCAGGAATACACTCGTAAAATCTGTCGGTTTCCTCATGTTACACCGTGTATATGAAATAACAGATTAGCTAGTTAGTAGTAGGTTGCACTAAAAGGTAAAATTTAAAGGCAGTATAACTCGTGCTTGAGAATAGTTGCAGAGTGGACCCCACGTTCCCATAAGCCATGGCAAAAAGCCGGTACAACGAGCGATTTATTATCAAGGGGCCGGCCCGGCCATAGCCAATAAAATGACAATAGTGTGAGCTGATTTTAATCATATTTTTTTTCCAAATTGGGATTTCGTATTTATTCCACCCTGAATGGGCAGCTCTTCATCTTACTACCAAATTTTACACAATAGTTTTTCCCTAGTTTTATTGGCAATCTCGAATTAACTGACATTTAAATACATATAACTGGCGTAACTGGTGTCCGAAGAGCTGGCGGCTTCCTCGCACAACGTAGCAATACAACAAGGAAATGGCTCAAGCCCCTATTTTAGATTTAAGCTGGTTATAGTAACACCACTGTGTATATCCATTATGTATAATGTTACTGATAACCTTTTTCTGTTTCACGAAATATCAGCAAAAAAAAATGAAATTTCAGGAATTTGAAATGTAAAAAAATGTTCATATGCAAAAGTATCAAACAATGAACATTTTTGGCAATGAGAGACATCAGACTTGCTCGAAAAATATCTTATTTCATGCAGGTGTACTGAAGGACAAATACCTATATTGTTCCCCCAGGAGTTAATGATTGTAAAAAAAAGCTATAGCTCCCTAGGGAGTTATAGCTTTTTTTTATTATGTCAGTTATTCATACAAACCAAGTAGCATGAATGAGTTTTAATTTTAAAATACTGACGTTTATAATTTCATATATTGTTTATTTTTAAAATTATTTAATTTGATTAATTTAACAGCCGCTTAAAATATGTTTAAATATTTTTCAACCGTGGCTAAATGCCGAAATAGGCCGGTGCTTTCGATGCCTAATCTGTCAAGAAATTACAAAATGGCGGGCGAATGTTTGATATGTCACCGTATTCAAGAATTATTTCGCATAAAATTTAGTTTTTTCTTCGCTAGTGTGATGAAAAACATTGTGTGTAACTCCGGGGGTCAGATATTGATATTTGATATGATATTGCAAACTCGGGTCTGCGGAAAATAAATCAAAACTAACAGACTTCTTCGTAGTTATAGAAATAAATATGGAAGTATTTTTTGTGCTCCTTATACGTATATAAGTAAAACCTATCAATAATGTCATTGTTTCTTGCCTGCATTTGGACGTACCGTACTTTAACTGAGCTAACCAGTAGGTATGTAATTACGTTCTAATTTTAGCTCAGTCAGAGACTAGTTAGGATTATTAAAGCTTTGCAACATAGAAGTAATTGCTTGACTTAAATGTGCGGTTTCCGATTTCACTATATATTTAAGTCTAGCTATGATAAGGAAGTATTTTGTAGGTAAGTATGACTGTATCCTGTACTCTATTTATTGTTTTGAAATATGCAAAATTTTCTAATTTATTATTTTTTCATTTTTGTTTTATGACTGACTTATTCGAATTTTTCCAATTTTCTAACTATTTATGTTAATGTCTTAATTTCAATTTTGTTATTTTCAATGCTTAGATTTGACATTATATTTGCACGCTAGCTATTGCAAGCAAAATACATATTGTACCTGACTAGTTCTATCATCTTTTGTTACTGTATTTTTTGCAAATAAATAAATGATTAATAAATTATATTGTATCCTATTTGACGAATAATAATTGTATAAATCAGTTCTAACAAACGGCTAAAATGATTATGATTACAATTAAAACTTATTCCTGTCAAGACGAAAAATCGAATACTTCACTGCTTTTCAGCTAATATTATAACCGGATTAACCTGAACTCTATTTTCAACTCCTGCTTGTAATATTCGCGACGCTCGAGACATCTATCACCAAGTAGCGGTACTGATAAATACACTACTTGACGCTAGATGTCGACTACGAAAATAATAAGCGAATTGGTAAGAAAACTGATGTATGGAGTGAGCAGTATATGCTTACTTATTTCTCTATGTGATTAGAAACATATATCTCTTTTTGTTAAGCTAGGTATTATAGAATGTCCGCTACTTTTGATGCTGCTGGTACATAATTGTAAATAAATCGTTTGACTAAGGAAAGCTAGAGGAAAAGTCTGATAAGAAATATCATTACGAAAGTATTTAACGGTTTTCCTCAAATAACTTACAAACCGACGCGACCACTATAAATACAAATTTAATGACAATTAATTATAATTTATAAATATATATTTATAGCTGCTATCATAACAAAATACAAATTAAATTCCTTTTAATTATAACTATCAACTCAAATCCGCGATTGCAGATTTCCACAAATCTGGTTGTATTAGCATAACGAACTTAAATAAATATCAAACAAGCCATACATTAGTGTCGAGTCCTTCGCCTGCTAAAAACCACTTTCGGTCTGCGCACGCGCATGTTTTAAGTTTAACTGATTAATGATCTTGACGTAGAAGATAAGGTGTCAAGACAGGTCAAATCACTATACTAAAATTAACGAAACGCCTTTTGCGTTCGAAAGAGAGGTACAATGGCCGTTGTGAATGCCATCTTGATTTGTGTGGTAGGGCACAGCACAGCGGATATCATTCCAGATCTAGAGCAGAGCCCAGCTGCATTGGGAAGTACCTCCACTTACAGAAAATCGCAGCCAAATAACACTAGACCCTACTCATAGTGTTATGTTCCTGCCGGTGAGTAAGGTTGCCAGTGCAGAGTGTTAGACTCGACAACGCGCATGTAACACATCTGGAGTTGCAGGGTCCATAGGCTACGGAGACTGCTTACCGTCAGGCGGGCCGTATGCTTGTTTGCCACTGACGTAGTATAAGAATAATTGACGTAAAGTTAGCTGACGGAGTCTAGATATTCTAGGTGTCCGGATTATAGGAAGAGCTCCGGAGCAGTAGTTACCAAAGAAGTTAACTGGGCTTCGATCCACCTAATAAAAACTGCCAAATATGGACCCACCTCTTGGCCGTCTTAAACAGGGAGCAGCATGAAATATTATTAGTATCGGCTGTTAACCCGATCGGTCGGCATGTCTTATATTTCAGGGACCACTCAAATTTCACTCGCGACCCACCAGCTCGCGACCCATGATTTGGAAAACACTGCTCTAAAATAACATTCGTACGGAGTTAGCCAGAGAGTTATCGCATTTTTTAAGAATATTTGCTGATTCCAAATTAAAGCGCATAACATACTGTTAAACCTTGATTCTTAAAACGTATTTTAACGTATTTTTGTATAACGGATTTCATGACAAACGAATTATTTTTTATTTTTTCACGACCGATGTGGCCTATGAAGGCGATGGTTCCCGGTTCAAATCCTGGTAAGGGCATTTATTTGTGTGATGAGCATGAATATTTGTTCCTGAGTCATGGGTGTTTTCTATGTTTTTAAGTATTTATATATTATTAACGCGTTCAACCACTTTTATGACCTAATACGTCTCTTCTATGATTTATGTTTTCCTCTGACTAGATTCAAAGTAAATAACCAACAAAAAAATATTAACTGGTTGTCAAGAGGAATACGGAAGTCATGTCAGGTGAAACGTCAATTGTTTTATCAGTTCAGAAATAGTAGAAGTAAATCGATTACGAATAAAATGTTTTTGAAAAAATATAGTTCACTACTTCGAAAGTGCATATATAAATCACAGCAAATTAGCAATAGTAAATATATTTCTACTAATAGGAATAAGTGTAAAGCGACCTGGAATATTATTAGTTCTCAGACATGTAATTTCGATTGTACTACTAATATAAATAATTTGAAAATTAATGACATAATATACTCTAACCCAATTGACATCTGCACTATTTTAAATAAACATTTTATAGAATCAAGTACAGATAAGATAACCAGGAACAACGGGGCAGCAATTGATATAGGCAACCATCAATTTACCATGTTCCTTATGCCTGTCAATGATACTGAAGTGCACCAACTTATTAAATCATTAAAAAATAGCAACACTTGTGGGACTGATGGTATTTCAACTAGAATAATAAAGGAAGCTGGATTATTTATATGTCAACCACTTGCGCATATAATAAATTTATCCTTTAGTCAAGGTCATTTCCCTGAGCAGCTAAAAATGTCCATAGTAAAACCGTTGTTCAAAAAAGGGGAACGTGATGACCCAAGTAATTACAGGCCAATTACTATAGTACCAATTATTGCAAAAGTAGTTGAAAAGGCATTTTATGTTAGATTAAGTAACTTTTTAACAAAATACGATATCCTACATCCAGATCAATATGGTTTTAGAGCGGATCGTAATACCGAACTAGCTTGTTTTGACTTTATTAAATATGTGACTGAAGCAATTAATAACAAGTCACCGGTTATGTCAATATTCCTTGACATGACCAAAGCATTTGATCTTGTGGAACACTGTAAGCTATTGAGGAAACTAAATGCATACGGCGTTAGAGGTCAAGCGAATGACTGGGTTAAATCCTACCTATCGAATAGAAATCAATGTACTGAGATCACAAGACTGGAAGAGGTGGATAACCAAATTCACAAAAAAGTGTATCGGTCGACGTTCCGCACTGTTGTCTCAGGAGTACCTCAAGGTAGTAATTTAGGGCCGTTACTTTTCCTATTGTTCATAAATGACCTTCCCAAAGCCGTGAAACCCAAATCTATACTTTTTGCTGACGATACAACAATAATAATTAAGAGTGATAATGACGATATATGTAAATATGAATCTGATATTGGTGAGGCCTTAACTGACATGAATAATTGGATAAACAATAATAATCTTCTTCTTAATATTTCTAAAACACAATTTATGCAATTTCACTCATCCAGGTCAACTCCTATTCAATTAAAAATTACCATGAATAGTATTGCTCTAATGGAAACCAAAAAAGGTAAATTTCTGGGAATTCATATGGATTCTTTTCTTGACTGGAAGAGTCATATTGATTATATTTGTGGTAGACTTGACCGTTTTGTTTTTGCATTAAGAAAGTTAAGGCAGGGTGTATCCGTTGAAGCAGCACTCACGGCCTACCATGGCTATGTTTCATCCGTCCTCAATTATGGCCTTATTCTATGGGGCAACTCTGTGGACGTTGAGAGAGTTTTCAAAATACAAAAACAATGTATACGCGCAATTGCAAATAAACACAAATATTATATTGTAAATGCCTGGATAAGTTGTAGCTGTAAACCTATCTTTAAAGAGCTTAACATTCTTCCATTAGCTTGTATGTATATTTTCAAATTATGTTTATTTATTAAGAAATTTCCAAATTATTTTAAGAGAAGGTCTGATGTTTTTGCGGGTAACATGAGGGCACCTTATAGAGATCTTTTAGACCAGCCACGCTGTAGGACTGAGATTTACAAACGGAATGCGTATTACATGTGTATTCTCGTTTACAACAATCTGCCAACAGAAATCAGGAATCTTGAAGGCAAAGAATTCAATAGTACCCTTAGAATTTGGCTCCAAGATCATTGTTTCTACAGCATAAAAGAATTTTTGAATTATAAAAACATGATGACATTGGCTTGAAAAATGTAATGATGATTAATTCTTTGTTTTCTTATTATTTGGTATAATTTTCACTTGCAGGGCTCACAAATAGCAATAAATTGTGTTTAAATGTATATAATTAATGTGTTGTGTAAATAGATGAATGTTGTTTATTACTCGTAATGTAAATTATTTTAAGAATAATTTTAAAATTTGCATGCTGTCTTGAGATAGCGGATAAAGGTGGAACAATTATTAACCGTATTTTAAGACCTGTAACTAACCCTTTTTCTGCAAATAAAAATCTGAAATCTGAAATATGTATCGTTGTCTAAGTACCCACAACACAAGCCTTATTGAGCTTACTGTGGGACTTCGTCAGTTTATGTAATAATGTCCTATCCTATAATACTTATTATTTATTTATAAATCATAGGTAGATGTTAAAATGTTGTTACACAAAACAAAACTGTGTAAATTTGTCTAGACATTTTATTATCTTATATTAAGAGATTTTGTCTAACGATCACCGTCCTCTACTTGTTTAGAAAGCTTATCTTATCGTAAAGTATTTCTTATTCACATATATTTATGTACACAAGCAGCTTAACTTACAAGGAGATTATTTTTTATGGCTTTCACCTGTCAACACTTTAATTTATTTTTTTGCTTGAAAGTTCCCCGTCATTAATTAATAAGTTAAAAGTTCATAAAAAGCCAGGGTCCGATTTTTGAATTTCCAGTGCTCGATTTCGTGTAACTCCCTTCAATTTATCTCCACTACTAGAAACTTAAATTCAAAGACAAAGACAAAGACAAAGACAAAGCATTTATTGCAATCATATTAAGTACACAAAATTACATAATATGTACCCTGCAAGGGCGCAGCTTGTATTTAAAAAATAACAATTCGCCGTTTTCCACAGATTTTCGAGTGACGAATTCGAGCACTCGAAATTCAAAAATCAGCCTGCTGGGTGATCCGTGATGTTGGACGCCTCGGCCTGGACCAGCACCAGTCTAGCGTGGGTCATCCTTAAAGCGATCCCTTCCAGAGAACCTAATAATAAGAGCTGTAGGGATGTGACGACCCCATCGCCCGCTGGTTTTACCAGTGCAATCAGTCAACGCAGGGCAGCTTGTGGCGAGCTGTTGGGGAGTAGCGACCTCACGTACCCGAGTGCTCCTGGGGAGTTCTGTTAGCCGCAAGGAGGGTGGGTGGGACAGGATTCTCTGCCTCTGGCTTGCCTTAACCGGCCGCCCAGAGTGGAGTCGTTAGAGCTATAAGCTCCAGGGGTGGAAGTGAACAATTGCATAAGACGCGAGTTGGCACAGTGGCTGCTCGCAGCCACTGGGTAGAAAGCGGCGTACACCTCTCGACACCCCTGAGCCGCTCACACCGGTGTTGCCCTTGAGCCATCCTAGATGTCGCTTTTTGTGGGGGCCCATCTTGTGAGGGCAAGTCACCGTCTGCCGGAAATAAAATTGAATACCATAATAAGAATGAATTTTATTAGGCAGGCGTCCGGTTTTTTTATCCCATAGCCCAGTATTTAGTCCATCGCTTTCACCCAATAGCCCAGTTCATTTTAGATTCCATCAACCCTGAAATAGTCCTTACACCCTGGCGGGTGCTGCCTCTGCGAGCGTCCCATGACACGGGCAAGGGCAACATCCGCTAGGTGTACCCCTTACATTTCATTTAAGTGTCAAAAGGGCCTCTACGTGTTGGCTTCGGCTCCGCGCACGCCTCCCAAAGGTCCGGAACACCATTGTTCCGTGATGGGAAAGAGCTGTATAATATGGTTGCCCAATATTGTACATGTAGATCGTGATGCTGTCAGATAAATTTATATCTAATGTTAAGTTCTTAAAATAAACTCAACTTGTATTTCATAACCTCAAGCGTTACACGTCCTAATACTACTAACAAATGACTCCCAATTAAATATATAAAAAATATTATGAAATTTAACAGAGTTACTTTCGTTTTGTTTCGTTCGATTTTAAACCAAACAAATCAATTTTGTTTTCTATCGATTTAAAATTGACTGCCAATTTTTTTTGTGAGCCGATAGAAGATAAGACGATGGACGATAATAGTCAGGTCCTTAAAAATCAATGGCAGTCCGGTTCTAGAATGACCTGTATTTTACAAGCTTTCCTTTCCTTTCCTGCTTAACCAAGAACATAGGCGTCTCAAGCATCGCCAGGAACGCCACCAGATGCAGCACCAACCACAGCAGACTGACGAAGGAAGTCCTCAGCCACGCAGGTAGCCCAGGTTTTGAAAAATAAACTGACCTGTATCTTCCCCTGTTTCACCAGGAACACAGGCGTCTCGGGCATCGCCAGGAACGCCACCAGATGCAGCACTGGTACTGCTGTGCACAGCCACAATACACTGGCGAAGGACAGGAGGTCCCCGGCCACGTAGACCACCAGGTAGCCCAGGTTTTGGGACAGGATGAAGAGGGAGCCGAGCGCGCCGCGAACGTTGTCTGATGCGATCTGGTGAGCAAGAAATATAATTAATTGTGATTACTCTTTTTATACGTCGCGTAATAATAGTTATTTGTGCAACAAGGGAGGAAAGTTGTTTTTTTTCTTGCGGGTGTTGATTTTGAGTCCTGAGCGTAGCGAGAGACTCAAAAACACGAGATGTAAAATAACTTTGCTCTCGTGTGACACATACAATTTTTCACCTCAGTAGTGAGAACATATTAAAGGTTAAAATAATTCAACATCATGTAAAGTTAACTACATTTATTTACATTGATGAACAAAAGGCATCATCATTATGACGAAAGCTTTTCTCACTCCCTGGAGTGAGGAAAGTCGCACTTTCGTCAGTCCCTGGAGTGAGGAAAGTCACACTTTCGTCACTCCCCGGAGTGAAGAAAGTAGGCTTGTTCGAGCTGCTGAAGTGAAAAAATATGTCATAAAGGTGAGGATAAAAAGCATTAGAAAACAATCAGAAAATTAGAATGCTTTCAGATTTTTGATTCAGACCTGTATGGGATGGTCTTTAAACTATTTTCCGGCTTTTTCATAGTTCGATAGCGATTTGGAAATGTGAATGTACCAGGTACCAAGCGTGTACGTTTTCTTAGTAGGCAATGCAACGAGCCGCATAGAATAATTATATTAATTTAATAATATAACAACCGTACATAAGAAATTTATTTTACCAGCCATGATGACGTTATCTAGATTCCGGTTACTTGGACTTCCAGCCGCCAAGAGCGTATCAATGAATTAAAAAAATCAAATTCAAAATTCTTTCATGTAATATGCACTGGGTATACCTACAGTTGTGTTGAAACCTCCTTTTAAGTTAATAACTTGTAGGTATTAGGAATTCACTCTTTCATACATGGTTCCGAAGTGGTTCCGAATTCCGATTCAAAACATCACACCAAATAATGAAATGTAAGTTGTAAATTTTTTTCAAGATGGAAAATGTGAAAGTTGGAACGAATTAGTTTCTTATGTTGGCAATACGTACGAAGGTATGTTATTAAGTTAAAAATGTCCCAAGACCATTCTATCAGACGTCTGTAATGCATAACATATTGAATGACAAGAATGTTTGGAATTCTATTACATAAGTCACGTGTTTGACACAGTATGTCGATGTTTCCATAACCTGTATTGTTGATAATATGAACGTGGGTATGAAGCAGCATCAGAACTTTGAAAATCTTAATTGATCTGGTATTAATTTAACTATAAGGTAAAGGTTTCTCAAACTTGTAATGAAATATTGACATGACTTACCTACTTCAAATTAAGTCCGTAAACACTAATTAAGTACGTATCTGGTGCGATGAGTGAAGATGATATGTAAATTTCATACAGCCTTACACGCCTGTAAAGCAACCTTCTTTTGTTTCTAAACGCCAAATTGAGACATTCAACCATCAAATACCTAGTAGTAGATTCGTAATTTGTTTTTAGCTGTGTAAACCTACAACTAAAACAAATTGACTACAATTTTTTTTTTCATTGTAAGTTTGAGAAAAGCACTATACAAATCTCGGCGAGAATCGCTACGCTCGGCCATCTATATCTACTTAGCCTGCAACTCTTCGTTTCCCGGCGTCTATAGTAATGTACTATTTCATTAGGTCTGGCTGTGCTCTTCTTATTTATAGCTCAGTTACTATCTATTCTGATATAATATACTTACTAACCTCTTTCAGATACAGTGGGGTAACCACAGTCATAGCATCCAGCGCAAGCCAGGCCGGCGACGGGCGCGCGACGTTACAAGCGCCCACGGAGCCAGTGAGAACATAGTTATAGCTCAGGTACTATCTATTCTGATATAATAAGTTAATAAGTACCTACTAACCTCTTTTAGGTACAGTGGGGTGACCACATAGCAACCAGCGCAAGCCAGGCCGGCGACGGCGCGCGACGTTATAAGCCCCATGGAGCCAGTGAGAACATAGTTATTATCTATTCTTATATAATAAATACGAACTAACCTCTTTCAGGTACAGTGGGGTGACCACATAGCATCCAGCGCAAGCCAGGCCGGCGACGGCGCGCGGTGTTATAAGCGCCCATGGAGCCAGTGAGAACATAGTTATTATCTATTCATATATAATAAATACCAACTAACCTCTTTCAGGTACAGTGGGGTGACCACATAGCATCCAGCGCAAGCCAGGCCGGCGACGGCGCGCGGCGTTATAAGCGCCCATGGAGCCAGTGAGAACATAGTTATTATCTATTCATATATAATAAATACGAACTAACCTCTTTCAGGTACAGTGGGGTGACCACATAGCATCCAGCGCAAGCCAGACCGGCGACGGCGCGCGACGTTATAAGCGCCCATGGAGCCAGTGAGAACATAGTTATAGTCCAGCTTATCTAAAACAACAAGAACGTAGTGTTACAATGTGCCCTGAAAGCATTATTAGATTATTAAATAAATAATAAATAAATATTATAGGACATTATTACACATATTGATTGATTATTACAGTAAGATCAATAAGGCTTGTGTTGTAGGAACCTAGACAACGATATATTTAATATATAATTTTAAATACTTAAATACATAGAACACACCCATGACTCAGAAACAATTATCCGTGGTAATCACACAAATATATGCTCTTACCAGGATTTGAACTCGGGACCATCAGCTTCATAGGCAGGGTCACTACCCACTAGCCCAGACCGATCGTCAAATTAAAAATACAAATCGAAGCTGGAAATTCTCATACACGCCGTAAATATCGATTATTTATCTAAAAGTGCAATTTACGGCGAGGCACGTGATGTGAGACTCAGTTCCATTTTCCCGGTATAAGGCCGACTAGGTTGTTTGATATATTAATTTTCGTATGGAGGCCCTTGCCTGACTTTATTTTACGTTAGTTTTGTTTAAGAATAATGCGTAACCTTGTATTGTATTTCGTATTGTAAACAGTACCCCTAGTGTAACTAAATTCGATTTCCAAACGTGACGTACGCGTTTGCGTTTAGTCTCATTTTGTATTGGATTTCGAAAGAGCGCGCCAAGCGGGACGTTTTGGAAACTCAAAATCCTATACAAAATGAGACTTAACGCAAACGCGTTCGTCACGTTATGATGTCGATCAAAGTTACACTAGGGGTACTGAAAACAAAATTTTACCAATAACTTTTTATAGTATTTCTCGCACTTATCGTATGTAACCAAAACAGCTGCCGGAATTAATTAAAACACCCGCGACCAATTACAGAAAACAGTCGTAAATGTTACTAGGTATGTATTAAAATACCTAAAACACGTGATCAAACGTAGCTTAAAATATACACCGTGTGATTTTTGTGCTAATTCTTAAGTGTACAATTGATATCAGTTTATTAATTAGGAAAACCTTGAAATGTCTATTTACTATTAATTATATTCAAATGAATTCAAACTATAATAAGTCGGTATAAATGTTTTATGACCTGATAAATCAGCGGTTGAGAATTAAATAGCTTTTTATATAGCACGACGGTGGCGAACAAGCATACGGTCCGCGCGATGGTAAGCAGTTACCGCAGCCTATGGACGCCTGCAACTCCAGAGGTGTTACATGCGCGTTGCCGTTCCTTTAAAAACCTATACACTGCTTTTTTTGAAAAACTCCATACTGTAGACCCTCGGGAAAACCTCGGCAGGGAGCTCATTCCACAGCCGGAGCGTCCGCGCGGGAGGAAATTCCGCTTAAACCACACAGTACGCGACCATTTAATTACTAGGGTGTGTGGATGAACACCCTGAGACTGAAATGGTGCCTTTCACCCGAGTTACTCTACTTTAGTTACTCTACTTTTCATTTCGAATACAAGGAAAGGACATGTGCATTTAAAAAAATATGGCTAAGTACGAGTAAGAGTATAATAAACTTCAGTAGTATTTCTTGAGGATACTTTAAATTAACAATTTAGGTTAAAATATCGTTATTTATGTAATGGGGAGTTAATTATTAGAATGAAAATTGTGCAACAAATCCATTTCAAAACCAAAATTTTAATTTCTCATCGTAAATAAAAGAAAATAACGTACTTAGAAACTACAGTGCTCTAGAGCTAAATATATTTTAAAACTAAACATTACAATAGTTATTTACGATACAAGTGCAGAAAATAGGAAATTCGCAACGAGTGGTGATAAATTAAACACGACAGAAGGGAGTGTTTTAAATCGACACGAGTTGCGGATTACCTATTCGTACATGTATCGTACAACGTTTTACAGTACTGTATGGCTTTTTAAATTTTCGACATAGTTACGTAATGTGCTAATTATCGCACTAGTGCGGTAAAGTAGCGCCATGTGTGCTGTAAAATATATTTTAAAAAATACACTACAACAAATCACACTTTGGTTGCGATGCATTACGCAACCCCGCAGTAATGCCGGCAGTACGCACTCGTCGAGAGACAAGTGACAAGCCCAGAACAAGTGTCTACATCTGCAGGGAAAAGGTACCTTCCTGCATAGAAATGTGTATGCAAAAGTGCTAAGCTTTATGTAGTATTACTGACTATACGTAGACTTTTCCCTTTTTGTCTCGCTCTGACTCGTCTCGCCCTTCTCCGATGAGTGTCGGTTTTTTGCCGAGACTCTCGTTGAATGGCTTTCGACGAGTGTGTACAACAACAACAGTTGAACGCCTTAAACGCGAAGTCGCGAACAGAACCCCTAGTATAAATTTATTCAATAGCGAAACGTGACGTACGCGTTTGCGTTAAGTCTCATTTTGTATGGGATTTAGAAACAGCGCGCCAAGCGGGACGTTTTGGAAACTCAAAATCCCATACAAAATGAGACTTAACACAAACGCGTACGTCACGTTTCGCTATCGAATAAATGTACACTAGGGGTACAGAGCCTTGAATGTTCATAAATAAAAATCCTTGTTAATATCATAAGTAGACAATTCTGATGCTTCATGCTATCCACATCAATCCGAGACCACATTGACAGCTACACCATAATTAGTAGCACTAAGCTGAGATAATCTAGAGTAAACTAGATTATACCTACTTGTACAGTCAGCATCAAAAGTAGCGGATCAAATAACGTTTCATAAGTATCTACCATTCTGTAACAGCTTAACAAAAAGTGATGTCTTTAATATAGAACAACTAAGACTGTAAAAGATATACTTTTGAGCGCGAATTTTAGACATTTATCTATATTTGGAAAAGTTATCCGGAATATCAGATACTTTTGGCGCGTTGTTTCATCCGCTACTTTTGATGCTGACTGTACTACTAATCTTGGGTAGTTAGTGTTTTATTATGGTTGATTAGTGCAGTTTTTTTAATAACATTATTACACAAATTGACTAAAGTCCCACAGTAAGCTCAATAAGGCTTGTGTTGTGGGTACTTAGACAACGATATATATAATATATAAATATTTATAAATAACATAGAAAATACTCATGACTCACAAAAAAATCGAAAAAAGTCGAATAAAACTGTATTTTTATATTCTTTATCTTTAACATCCTTGTGGTCTCAAATTAATCAAACTGACGTGATATTTAAATTTCGTCGTCAAAAGAATTGTAAACAGGATTTAACGACTATTAATTTGCAAGTGAAAGTGCCGATGTAACAGCCGTAAGTAACGCATTGGAACCACTTCAGCAGATAAACAATCCATTGAACGCAGCTGCTGTTTGCGCACCACAGAAATAAGAGCTCAAGTCAAAAACGTACAGAGGATTCGTATTAATCATTTAAGTTTCTAAACTGACCCTACACCGACTTTGACGAAGCTAAGTGTCATGAACAATAAACGATTATTATCATAGAAATGACCGTCCTTTCTATGAAATGTTGTATGGAGCCTGGACCAAAAACCAACAGAAATGAGAGTTAGGTCATTAGATAGGTAGGTATTTCAATGTACTTACTTCATTTCGTTCTATGGGCATTTCGTCACGCGTTTATGACTTTTGTAACCACATTTTTATCTACGGAAATACTTACTTACCAATTTCTTTTTCATTAATCATTTAGTTTTTATAGTAAATAAAGTATTATTTTAGATAACTCGTAGAAAAAGTATTCCATACAATAGTGGTTTAATCAAATTTTTTAATCTCGTACCTTACTTAGGCAACTCAGCAAGCTTCGTTGCCTAAACACGAAACTCGACTGAAAAGCTCTCTATTATATCACGATTCTATAAAATACTATTTTGAGAGCAGTCTTAGCATGAGTTATTGAAAAAAACTAAAATTATTCGAAGTCTACATTATGATTTGCAATTTAGAACACAGCTTGGGTTATTGACCTTTTGACTTTGTTTTAACATTATCAACATAAAGGTTAAGAACTTTTTGCTATAAAGTCCTTCATCAAAATAATTACTACCACGATTAACAGGTAAACTCAGAATAAACCCCAACTATCTAATAAATATTATATTATTTAAACTTCCGTTTTTGTAAGAACAGGAAAATAGGTAAATACATACATATATTACTGAAATGCAAATTATATTTTAATAATGATGGATTGTTTGAGGATAATTGTTTTGAGTATTATTCATTAAAATTTAAGACAACGCACAGCCTAAGCCGGTTGATGGTAGGATTTCAAACATTCAAAGATCTACTTAGAGCAGAGTCCAACTAAGGAAGTATCTCCATCTTACGGAAAACTGCAGACAAACCCACTCATAGTATTGTGTTCCTGTCGGTGAGTAAGGTTACCAGAGCTTAACGAGGGTGCGGAGTGTTAGGGTCGGCAACGCACATATAACTCCTCTGGAGTTGCAGGCTTACATAGGCTACGGAGACTGCTTACCACAGACGGGCTGTATGCATGTTTGCCACCGACGTAGGATTAAAAAAAAACTTCAAAATGGTGTAGAACTTCATTGTGAAATATTTAAAAAAAGGGTAATACTGGGGTCAGTTTTTAACGTCTTCTACGTCAAAAATGTCGCGGGAAATGGCTCCCTATGCATATGATAATTATAATTACCTATTAATATTATACATTGGTAACACTTCTCCATACAACCGTGGCTCCATTTCCTCACTCGATATTAACTTTATGGCAAATATTTTTACACCGTTTGATGTAGGTATATTCCTACCTAATTACATAAGCTTCCTCATTTGACTTGTTTTGATTTTATGATTATTTTAATAGTTAGGTGCGTAGAACAAACAATACAATGTTTAGAAGGAAGAGTTAAGAGACTCCTACAATAGTAAAAAAAAAAAATGTAAAAAATAAAAGGGCATAGGTACTTAGCTGTGGTTAAGAATTAAAAGTATTTTAATACCAGAGATAATTAAATGGGGACTATGTTTGTATAAAGAAACGGTCCCATGACTTTTTCTCCTAGATGTGATACCTATTAGATGTGTACCTACTATTTAAATAGTGTTATGTTTTATCTCTTTAAATTATAGAACGTAAAACCACCCAAATATATTTGTGTGAAAATCCGGCCCTGTTTTTTACCTGCTCCTCGAGAAACATAACATTGCTTCCTTGGCGCTAGCTAGCCGTGCGCTCGAATTACCAGTGCAAGCGAGGTCTTCGAATACGTATCTTTGTTTCGGATCGCAGTGTCACAAGTTAAGCTGGTTTGAGAGCGTTTAGTCGCCTACCTTAGACGCACCAATAGAGATCAGACAGCTATTCTGTTAGAATTCTGTATTAGTTCATAATGAATCTTATTCCGTGCTCAATAGAGTAGTAATTCAATAAACGCTACCTATGCGGCTTGACCATTTTTTCGTAGTGGCACGCGCCTTTGCGGTTTTTAAACAATAGATAAGACGATAATCCGTAGAAGCTCACGGAGAAAAATAGAAACTATACTTATTATAAATATAGTTATTGTCATTAGGAAAAATCTTGTAAAGTTTAAAAATATGAGTTCGCCTAATAGCTTTAGTTTCCGCTAAGTCTCATGGCTGGTACCTACCACTAATAATTACTGGAAGCTAATCAATCCGGACAATAGTACCAATTATTGGCAGTGACCATTATTATCCAACGTTGCGTGCGTAGGCAATGTTATGTACCTATACCTACTATCAATTCATATCAGTTTGGTTTAATCATTACTTTTTCTCCAACAAAACATAGAAATATATTGTCTATTAATGTATTAAGTTAAATTAAACCTATTCTATTTTATAAATTTATTATCTCCTAAGTTAACGTGATCACACACACACACAGACAGTGCGTGTGCGACAGTGTACAGGCGGATCTGTGCCAACTCAAAGCCGACAACTGGCAGGAAGTGGCACAGGATCGGGACAGGTGGCATTCTCTCGTTTTGGAGGCCAAGACCCTCTTTGGGTCACTGCGCCACAATAGTTAGTTAGTTAGTTAAGTTAACGTGATCGTGATCGCTAATACCTAATCCTTGACATGATTAATTTTCTCACGACTGCTGCGTACGAAACATAAATAAAAGTATTTTATCGGACATGAAGCCGAACGCTCTGTTAATGCTTTTAAATTTATGTCTCGAGCTCCTGAATAAAATCTGTAGTACAACTTAGTAGGTATCGTACCTATAATGCCTACTTGATACAAGAATTAAATTAAAAATATAAAAAAACCCGCACGCACAAATATGCCTTACATTATTTTGGAAAATATCTGAAACCTCTTCAAACTGCTGAATCGATTTCTATCAAACATAACTCAAAATCACCGCAAAGAATTTCGCTTTTACGTTAAAAAAAACAGCATGGAAATCTGTCCTTTCGTTTGAGATCTACGATGCCACAGACAGACAGACATTGACGTGAAACGTATGAACACCCGTATTTTTGCATCGGGGGTTAAAAGTAACAAATATTATATTACGTCAAGTCGTTAAGTAAAATGAGGAAGTCTTTGCAGTAATAATTTTCAAATTATATGGCTTTAGTATCTACACATTATTAGTTTTCACATATGTAACAAAGTTGAGCACATGTGTAATCTATTAGACATAAGTATGCAAGGCTCGGAAACCGGTTAAATTTCCAAACCGTTATCATGCACCTACTTTGCGCAAAACCTTTCAATTTCGTGAAACCGTTATTTTTAAACCGGTTCTAAGGAGAACATTTCCATACAGTTCTTGTCAGATTAACCGGTTTAGAACAATGAAATCCGGTTTTTTCCTATGTGGGTGTCTTTGTTTACGCGGCACATCATTCGGCCGGCCGGTCGGCCGTCTCGTCGCTCGTCGTATAAACCAAATTTAGGTTACAATAAAGTTCGGAGTAAAACCGAAATAAACCGGTATTTATCGCTGTTTTTAAAACCGGTTCCGAGCCTTGGACATATGACCAACTCTTCTAATACTTTCGTTTTATATATTGCAGAAAGAGATGCAAATCACCACGAGGTTAATGCCGGCATGAGTGTTTGGCGTGAATCATCCCATTATAGCGATAATCTAATACAAATGTCAATAGGCTATCGAATACTCGTAACTATGAATCGCGTGTCGTTGGATTTCCTAGTGTCTTATCTTTAACCGGTTCATGTCGGTTCGAGAGTTACTAGAAAATATGCGTACGATGGGCAAATCTAAAAGTATAAAGCTGTGGGTCTATTGAAAAGGGATACAAGTTTGGCGCATTCTACCCGTAAGCTGGGCCTTTTTATTGTAGTAAGTAATTGGCCAAGATTTGCCAGCAAGCAATGGAGAGCAGCATACTAGAACTTCGAGCCAATCGGGTTAGGAACACAGAACTGCGCTCCAGAACTGGTACCGCAGATGTGAGTATTAAGGCCGCTAAGCTTAAGTGGGATTGGGCGGGACACGTCTGCCGTATGCACCCGGATCGGTGGGCCAAATTGGCTACAGGATGGACGGCACAGATTAGCCGGGGTAGAGGCAGACCAAAAAAGAGGAGGCGGGACCTCGACGCTTTTTGCAGCGACTGGCGGGAACATGCTCCAAACCGTGATAAGTGGCGGAAGAAAGGGGAGGCCTTTGCCCAGCGGTGGGATACAAGATAGGCTATAAAAAAAAATTGGAGTTTTAAACTAAGGTGTTAGAAGGAAACCAGTAATACTTAAAACACTCACTTACTAAAAATTAACTTCGTAGATTAGCTCAAAAACATATACCTTTCGAGTCTAGTTCAATGTAGATATATAGGTACTTTTGTTTCGTTCACATCTTATGTTTATTTTGTAAAGAATCTTCCGACTGATTAATTTAGATGTAAAAATTACAGGGAAATTCTAGCCCAATCCAAGTCAAGTCAAACTTGACATACTACAATAATATGGTTACAGTGGTCGTCCAAAGAGAATACGGCTACTCGGCTACCAATAATCTTCATAAGTGAGTTTCAATGTCCAAAAAGATACGAGATCTTGTCTCGTCTAGAGTTCTTAGGAATAACCCAAGCGAATGATTCCTTGAAGTTATCGAATCAATTCGAATCCCAACAAATACATTGTATAAAACGCCGGTACCTTCTAGACTGTTGTGTTCGAGATACAGCCGGCTACTTTACATGCAGTTTACACACGAGCAAACATATTCCGTTGCTCAACTGATAAACTAAATTAAGATAAAACAAAAGACGTTCATATGGATGTGACAAAATCGTGCCCTATCTAAAAATAACTACTTATTTGTAATGAATTGTGATCTCATTATTGCCATAAATTAAATAAACTCGTACCTATAGTTAGGATACTTTCAATAAAGAACATATGTAATAACAAATATGTTTATTTATCTAATTGCAATATTAAGGACAAATGTTTTATAACGGGGTAAAATAGGCGAATTAACTTTTTAACCGACACTTTTCACGTCTCAGGCGTTATCGAAAATAATGTCTCTGGGGTTACCAAATAATCACAATTTTTCAATGTAATATTTGTCTAAATTTTAGGTCTATAAGAGGGCAAATCGCTATTTTTAACGTGTAACGTGTAATAAATAAAATGACAAGTAATAATAAATACCAATATTTTATATGTTATTTATTTAACTGAAGCATTAAAGAACAGATAAATATATATATATATATATATATATATTGTATCAAAACTTATAAACTAAATTATTATAACATTGATTGGTAATAATATTTAGAAAAAATCCTAAGATTAAACTAAAATAATTTTAAGAGAAATTCTATTTTTTAAACCACAATACTTACTGTAAAAAAATACATACATTTTAAGCGTCTAGTTTTAATTCATTATTATTGTAATTAACCTCTTAGATGTAATGTTTTGAAAAGATGTGTCCCGCCCAGTTTCTTGCCGGTCTATATTGGGATACCCTCCTCCAAATGAGGGGGGGATTTAAATTTTCTCGGGTCAGAGGTGTAGGGTTAGAGCCGGTGTAGCTTTATTTGACGTTCATAAACGCATTGTAATTTGTAATATGCCTACTTGAATAATAAACTGTCTTTATCTGTATCTCACGAGACCAAGAAACGCGGCCAAAACGCGGATTTGGGACAATTTAAACAAAGATTGTGATACTATCTAATTAGGAATAAGAAAATAACTAACTATAGGCAAAGAGTTCAAGATCACCTAGCTGAAAAAAAAAGTGGAAATTTAGGGATACCTTTTTACCATTAGGAACACGTAAAAAATGCAAAACTTATATAATAATAATAATATAATAATAATTTAGCCTATATACGTCCCACTGCTGGGCACAGGCCTCCTCTCATGCGCGAGAGGGCTCGGGCTATAGTCCCCACGCTAGCCCAATGCGGATTGGGGACTTCACATACACCTTTGAATTTCTTCGCAGATGCATGCAGGTTTCCTCACGATGTTTTCCTTCACCGGAAAGCTAGTGGTAAATATCAAATGATATTTCGTACATAAGTTCCGAAAAACTCATTGGTACAAGCCAGGATTTGAACCCGCGACCTCCGGATTGAAAGTCGGACGTCATATCCACTCAGCTACCACCGCTTATAAAATAAAAAAAGTGTAATATAGGTACAATTAAAACAAATGACCAATATGTCACTGGGGCGGCTATATTTTGTCACACGCTGTCGAATAAGCGACTAACAATAGGGAAATGCGTCAAAAATTACAGTTATGAAGTCATGATGATGTCATTAGGAACTGTGTGTCACAATAACATTGACACTCTATTAATCTGTCTTTGAACGTCTTTTTGTCGTAATAAAGTCTTTTGTCTTATTTTATAACACGTGTACTTAATCTATATACGAGACAATGTCGTTTAGGTCTCACAAAAAAGAACAAGGTACAGTTAGCATCTATAGTAGCGGATAAATCTTCGCGTCAAAAGTATGAACCATTAGAGTCCGTTCGGAAAGAGAAGAGTCGTGGAATGTATTAGGCCCCATACATTCCATGACTCTTCTCTTTCCGCACAGACTATAGGGTTTTCATTTTTTATGCTCTGAAAGAGCGTCATTGTTGTTCTAAAAAGTGTGCAGAAAGTGATTCTATTAGCACTAGATCATTTTACTTTCCAAGTACGAGTTTTTTTTATTTATTTACGATAACCATTAGAAATTTGGTTTTAAATGGATTTGTTATACAATTTACATTCTGATATTTAACTCTCCAATCCATAAATAACGACACTTTAACTTAAATGGTTAATTGAAAGTACCCTCAAGAAATGCTGTAAAAAATTATACTTAGTCATGTTTTTTACTTTCCTTCCTCATATTCGAAATGAAATGTAGAGTGTTTAACTTGTAAAAGGCATCATTTCAGCCCATGGTTAACAATCTACAATATAGAAACCCTTTTGTGACACCTTATAAAAGTGCAACTCATTTGAGTCACCATCATGATAAATTGTCTACTTACTTATATGAGTATGTTAACGGCACCAATCATGGAACATTTAAGAGAAAATTTGGAGTGTTTTTGATATTTCACCGACACCTGTTTTACCGCGTTACGCTTTAAAAGTTGAATGTCCAATTCGTCCTTTATGTTTTCTATGTATTTAATGACAGCTACTGCAATTGGTTTCAATATTATTAACCAATTAAAACTGTGGTTTTTTGCTCCAGTCATGGAAAGTATTGCGCCATTCGATTTCAAAATAACAAATATCAAAATTAAACTTAAACAGCTCTTTGGCTCTTGTTTATGGTAAAATGTTGCCAGCAATTAAAAACTGATGGTAAATACTAGTTTTACAGGATTTGTCTATACCATTCCATTACTGGTGCCTGTTCCATTATAGGGGTGTTTACTATAGAGTAACGTTCATCTGACATCTTCTCAAGTAGCATCGAGCTTGTTACACCACTATAGTACAGTATAATAATAATAATAATAATTCAGCCTATATACGTCCCACTGCTGGGCACAGGCCTACTCTCATGTGCGAGAGGGCTCGGGCTATAGTCCCCACGCTAGCCCAATGCGGATTGGGGACTTATTATAGTACAGTAAATCTTTAAAAAAAGGTACTCACCACAAGCATGAGCGAAGTCATCATAGTAGTGATCTTCCTCCCCCATCTATCCGCCAGATCCCCCACCAGACATCCACAAAACACCGGAGGTAGAAACGTGACGGATGCCATCCACGATATGGTGTCGTCCGATATCGGTTCCGGCGCGGGACCGTCTTCCGATTGGAGGAGCGGCGTCATGGGCGACTGCCAGCCCATTAGCATGCCGAAGTTGAGGACTGGGATGGTCACTGGAAAATAAAGTGAAGTTAGAAGTTGGTGTAATTTAAAGCGTCTCCGCATAAAACAGCGTCTACAAACTATTTTACGAGTAGCTAAAGCATTTATCTGAGGCCCATTTCTCGAACGGTATTAGATTAATATTATTAGTGTGTTACCATGGTAACCCATACGACTTGTTCGTACAGTTCGTCGACTAATAATATTAGTCTAATATCGTTCGAGAAATGGGCCCCTACAAGTCGTATGGGTTACCATGGAAACACACTAATAATATTAGACTAATACCGTTCTAGAAATGGGCCCCAGTACGAGCGACGCGAGAGAATAGGTCACAGTATAGTTACAATCAGTATAGTAGCGGATAAGACCGCACGTCAAAAGCATCTATCATCAACGAACTCGATAATTGTAGAACTCAAAAATAATCCCAGAACGAGAATTGTGCTGCGAGCGACTCAGAGAGACCCCACACTAGCATTTCTTGAGCGTCGGCGTCTAGTTAGCGCTATGGAGAATGGCGTCACTGCGTATTTGCGCCAACGTTACGTCTAGTCGTTAGCTAAACGCCGACGCACGGGAGACGCTAAGGGTGGCCCTCAACTCACAGAACTTTATTTTAGATAATCAAAACTTGTATTGGCCAATCACAACTTTTTTTTGATATACAATGCTGCGGGTCGGATATATTATATGAAGAAGGGATTACTTTCAGCGACATGTATTATGTCAGCTAAAGGGGCCCAGTGATTACCAGTTCGCCGGACGATATCTGCCTGTCAGTTATTCGCGATTGTCAGCTTTTGCGAATGACTGACAGGCCGATATCGTCCGGCGAACTGGTAATCAGTGGGCCCTTTTAGTTCCAGTCATATGGACCATTATTGAGAGCTTAGTTTATACATAAATAAAATAAAATTTATTTCGTGAAAAAACACGCATACAATTGTTACAAGTGTTGAGCCCTCCTAGTAGGTATGAAGACACCTGTGTCAGGAGAACTCGCTCTTCCCGTTATGGTAAGTACATTTTGTTTTTTTTTACCTACTAGTTTTATATAAAATTAACCCATACCTATTATACCTATTAGATTACCTTACTAACTACTTACGTATGCTACTAAGTGTGTGTGCGTGTGTGCGCGCCCGCGCGCGCGCGTGTGTGTGTTTGCGTGCGCGCGTGTGTGTGTGTGTGTGTATTTGTGCATGTGTGTGTCCGTGGGTGTGTAAATTGGTACATGACACTTAACCTGATAACAATTTGTATATATTATATCATAGTTGTATAGTTGATGCTGACGCTACATCGAACGCTGTAGATGTAATAGGTAATGTTATAAATATTCATATTTAAATTATTCGTAACAATGATTGATTAAATAAGGTGAGACAGATTTCTGTAAAACTTTCACAATAATGAATAATCACGGTGTTTAAGGGTCCCCAGGGAGCTCGGTTCCCCGTACAAACGTAGTTACGCTCTCATTTTAAAACGACTAGCTAGATTGCTCTGAAACTTTGTACTTAAAATAGGATAAGGTATATCTATACCTATAATTAGTTTATGAAGCTTCAGATATCATAGTTAAATAAGTACAGCGAATTTAAGATTTTCATACAAAACTTGTTTTTGCTCTATTTCGTTTGTCTATATGGTGGAGCAATATATGTAAACTAATTTCAGACCTAAATATACCTCATGTCATTGTACGTGCTAAATTTATTTACTGATTAATTTTAAACTTTATTGCACAGTAAAAATAAGTACAAATGGCGGACTTAAACTTCCATTGAAGTAACGTAATTTTATTCGCTTATCAAGAAAAATCGTAAAGATATCATCGTATATCTTGACCTTGTCTTTCATAGGAACAATACGATATAACAGATCACACTATGATGGTTCGCTTCGGCCAAATTTCCCGTTGTTAAATAGAGAATTTCGCAAACGCATGCAGGTAGTAATTATACAACACGTATAATGAATTCCTTGTCTGATATGCCATTGAGATTTAATCGATACTGCAGATTTATTTACATTTGTGCTTGAATTCAGAAAGTTTAGTGTTTGGTTATTTGTTTTTAGGGTTCCGTACCAAAAAGGTACAAAAGGAACTCTTATGGTGCGATTCTGTCCGTCCGTTCGTCCGTCCATCTGTCACATCGCTAAATATGTCGAGAACCACTTAAGCTATCTATTTGGAATAGTTATGAACAACGCTAACCCAGACAATTCCAAAGTATTGTTTTTTTTTCTTTTATTTTTGTGATGAAAAAAAAGGTTTTATGGAGGAAAATGTGAATAAAATACCATTCCCCCTTTATCACCGAAGTTTACCGAAGAAAAAATAGACTCATATAACATTATTTCTTTCTTTTGGCTTCAGAAATGCGTGGTTAAAATATTTCGGGTTCCTCGTGTTACACCGAGTATAGGTACACTCACGTCTGAAAATATCGATACGAAAAAAGTGCCAAAAATATGTATACACTACCTTAATATATGGGCAATAAAGTCGTGTAAGTATACATATTTTTGGCACTTTTTTCGTATCGATATTTTTAGACGTGAGCCGTACCTATTAATATATGAAAAGCGTAAAGCGGCACGGCGGAATGTAGTAACAATAACATTGCACTAAGCAACCTTATTGTGTGAAATGATGTAGAAATGTCAAGCACGAGCCAAAGGCATGAACCTTTGAGATAAGCTGTGAATGCTGTGATCATGTATGAGTAATTATTTGTATCAAGGTTTAACTGATAACGGATACAGCTTCCGAGATAAAGAACTATGATTAGTTGCTGTATTTTTAACCGACTTCAAAAAAGGAGGAGGTTCTCAATTTTACCGGTAGACACAGGCCGTGTTATTGTAATAAGGCCGTGATATTGTATTTTTCAAACAACATGGGTACGGTGACAGATGCCATGTAAATAAACCTTGCAAAACTTACTGTTTCTTTTAATGTACAGCTACAAAAGACAAGTTTTTTTAATACAATCCTAAGGCGATGAAATTGTTTATTTAACGACTTCGAAGCTAGGGCATGTATAAACGTACTTACATATAAAATTATTTCGTTACTCGTATTTGTTAGTAAGTAGTGGGACACAATGGGCTCACAATACATTTTCGGATAGTACATACATAGGCATAATAAGTCTTTTTTTTTTAATACCACGTCGGTGGCAAACAAGCATACGGCCCGCCTAATGGTAAGCAGTCACCGTAGCCTATGTGCGCCTGCAACTCCAAAGGTGTTACAAGTGCGTTGCCGACCCATTAAAAACCTGTACAACTCTTTTTTGAAGAACCCCATACTGTATACCCTCGGGAAAACCTCGGCGGGAGCTCATTCCACAGCCGGAGCGTCCGCGGGGGTTTATTCTATTTTTATATTTATTGTCTCTCTAACAGTAATACAAAAGTTTATATTAAAAATATACTTGAGACATTGGAAATCAAAAGTTCCACGTCAGTGAAGAATTGCTCTTAATACCCATATCTACTTGCTCGTAAAAGGTGTTATTATACGTACGCGACACGGTCCGTAAATGCTAAATTTCGACCTAGGGCTGCAATTTATATTTTCATCACACTTGCTGTGTGTTTCACAGGCGGTCCAGGAATTACGGACTCGTGTTAATTAAGCCCTGGCGCCTCTCCTTCGGCTTCGGGCTTCAATTCACGCTCGTTCGTAAATTGTTGTTTTCCTCCCTTAATACACAATGTACTATTGTTTATTACTTGAGACGACCTCTTGAATGATGTAGATTTGGTAATAGAGTTACATCACCGTATTTAGGAAACGAAGCACGCACTGCCTCGTGCGTAACGTGTACGTGTCGTGACAACGCTTTAATATCCGCTAGACTAGATAATAATCGTACATTGACAAATGCTAACAAAAAAAATTGGGTTGACAGACGTGAACGAATAATCACTTTGTCATTTGTATACATTATTTAAATATTGATTTTGAGGGTTCCGTAGTCAACTAGGAAACCTTATAGTTTCGCCATGTCCGTCTGTCTGTCCGAGGCTTTGCTGCGTGATCGTTAGTGCTAAAGAGTTGCAATTTGAACGGTAAAATAAATAATTACAAAAAAAAAAACATTTTTAGGGTACAGTCAGCATCAAAAGTAGCGGATGAAACAACGCGCCAAAAGTATCTGATATTCCGGATAACTTTTCCAAATATAGATAAATTGTTAAAATTCGCGCTCAAAGGTATATTTACAGTCTTAGTTGTTCTATATTAAAGACACCACTTTTTGTTAAGCTGTTACAGAATGGTAGACCCTTATGAAACGTTATTTGATCCGCTACTTTTGATGTTGACTGTACGTAGGTACCGTAGGTACTCCAATGTTTTTTTTTTATGTTTGCTTTAACCCAATGGTGCGAAATATCGTTGGATAGGTCTTTCAAAATGAATAAGGGTCTTCTGCAATACTTTTTGATAAAGTGAATAGTTCCGAAAATAATCGCTCCGTACGAATAAAATTATAAGAACGTAAATGTGTTTTAAAAACAACATGACTAAGTATAACCTTCTACATGTATATATAATATATAGAATTCCTAGGATATACTTTCAATTAAGTAAAAGTATCGTTATTTAGGGAATGGGGGAGTTAAAACTCAAAATGGAAATTGTACAACAAATCCATTTAAAACCAAATGTAAACAACTTACTTTGGAAGGTAAAATACCCTAGAGCAGAAACGTATCACTTGCTGCACTCTTCATAGGTAAACAATGATCCACTTTTAGAGCATGATAAATTAAAAATATCCTTAGCCATTCAGCGTGGCAACGCAGCTGGCATATTTGGAACGTTTGGGCCAGGTAGGGAACAGTTCGGGGCTTAAAAGTTAATTTTTGACAAGGCTAATAGTTTGTGGGGTATTTTTATTTTATTTCTGTATTCATTTTATTTTAATCTACTGTTTCTGTACAATATTATGTTGTAAATATTTATAATTTCTGGCAATAAATTAAATTTTTGAAAAATTAAAAATTTGTTACTTACATTAGAATTATTGCATTTTCTCGTTAAAAAGCGTACCTATACTTTACAATCACAACTGCTGTTAGTTATTCGTAAACTGATTTTCCATTGTTTGTTGTATTCTCGAGAGATATAAGTACCTGTTCTATTCTAAATCATGCGTACAGTTAGGGCTAAGAAGGTTGGCTCTTTATAATTAGTCACCATGCCTGTCACGTTCTAACAAGTATGTAAGTGCGAAAGTGACGGGCAGAGTGACAAGTGATAAAAATGGAACCATAATACCGCCGCAGGACTAACAAGTTAATTTAGAATCTAATCATTTCAATACATTTTGTATGAAAAAAGTGACTTAAGTATGTTATAGAAGCAATACTTTACAACTAAAATTATGTCAAATCAAGCGTATAAATTATTTGCAACTATGTATAATTAATACCTATGTCCATTTCATGCCTGTGTAATGATGGATGACATTATCCACGTGATAAAATAAACATCCCTTTTAAACGCCGCGTGATCAAGATATAGATACTGTCAATATCACGCTATCATGTAAATAAGTGCGACCACCAAGTCCGAGGTACGGTCACGTCTGAAAATATATGGGTCATAAGGTCGTGTATACATATTTCTGGCACTTCGATCGTGTCGATATTTTCAGACGTGACTGTACAGTTACCTGTAGCAATATGTTACTCTTCGAAGGCCGCAAAAATAAGTGACACGTTCTAATGGCTCCGTCTCATTGGTCAATAGGGCCCGTTTGCGGGGTGCGGGAGATTTGGCGAATGGTTTATTGCCGCGCTCGCAGCGGTACGCGAACGATTTGTTAACCAGAGCATGCCATAGGGTTCGCATTCGGGGAACTGTTTTCATTGGTCTATAGGGCCCGCATGCGGGGTGCGGGAGATTCCCAAAACGCATGCCATTATGATTTTCACTAGTCGTTATATCACCTTACCGCCTGCGGGGAGTCCCCGCACGAGTTATATCGACCGAGTTATCAACCAATGAAACTGAGCCATTATGGCTCTACAATTATGATCGTATTAGATATTATTGCGGTCTTCGTTGTGTAGAATATTATTGGATGTGACTACACTGCGCCATATTTCCGCTGAATTTAAGTGTAAAGAACCATCAGCGACAGGTCGAGGTTATGAGTTAATGATGGCATAATTACACACACATTGCAAGATCTTACGTTGACAATATAATTTGTAGGTTTTTTGCCAATGTTTTTCTTTGAATTCACTCTACTCACATTACCATCTTCAGCCATGTATGACCAACTCCAGGCCAAAGAAACAAAGATATGTCATATTGAAGAGGAAATGAACTATTAGTCCCTTCTTATGAACCACTAGCTTTTACCCGTGACTTTGTCCGCATCTACCGTTCCCATCTTAGAATTAGGATTTCGCAAAAAAAGTGTTTTAAGTCCTATATGATTAAGAGGGGGTTAACACAAAATATATAAAATAGCTAGTGATATAGGTAAGGGATCGACGAGGAAAATGTTAAGTTTTGAGATGTTTAAAAGCTTAGTATTTATTTGAACTTTGTTCCTAGTTTACACGTTGTGCAGTTTTCTACTGAAAAGTGACAGACGGGAAAAATATTCAATCTTTTCCCACTGGTGGAATTATGTTTAATGATAACGAAAAAAAGTATCTACTCAAGTGGTAGATATTTTTTCTTAGTTTCGTTCACTGTAGAAAAACACACGTAAGCACGCAATCCTTACAAAACAGCTCGGCGGCCAGGTTATATACGAAATAGAGCAAAATCAAGTTTTTTTTTTTATGAAAAACTTACATTCGTTGTATTTTTTAAACTGCGTATATGAATCTTATCCCGGTGGCGTTTTACCCTAGGGCCAAGGGGGCGAAGGGCGGCGCAGGCCGCGCGTTTCCAGAAGACGCAAAAAAAAAAACCATTTGTGCTTATTATATGGGGCGGCCCATGCTCACTGGCCCAGGGCGCCAAATATTTAAAAACGCCTCTGCTTATCCTATTGTATGTAGAAAGTTTCAGAGCAATCTAGCTAGTCCTTTTAGATAAAAGCTTTTGTATGGATAATCGAGCTTACTGCGGACACTTGAACCGGTTAATCCAATACCAGATTACAATCGTTTAAAAGGTATACTTTTCTTGTATTTCTACCGGTTTGAAAAATATGCAAACGAGATAAACAAGCAGCTTTACTCGTAAATTGGGATTCCCCAGGGTACATCTCGGACCATATTGCTTTCAAGTTTAATGCTTTAAAAATATCTTATCGTAGGTACCTGTCACACCAAGTTTTTGTATTGACTTGGCGGGCGACAGTATGTGGTAGTGCCACTACAGACATTAAATTTCTATGAAAATATGACGTTTATAGAGCCACTTGTCAACCAGCCAGCAACCAGCTTTGTCAATGTAAAGACTGAGCAGAGATAGTTTGGCCCGCTTTAAGGTATAATACAATCAACTTCTGACGATAATATTTTGAATAAGTAGATAAAACTAGATCGACAAAATTCAATGATACTCGTATCATTGAATGATAATATAATTTTCACACCAGAAATAAGAACAAATTAACTATTCCTGTAGGGCTAAGATGGTCGGCTCTTTATCATTTCTCACCATGCCTGTCATGTTCTAACAAGTAAGTATGTAAGCGCGAAAGTGACAGGCATAAAAATGAAAACAAGTGATAAAAATGGAAACATGCTGCCACTGCTGGTTTCCGCTTACAAAGAGTAAGTAAACATTTATGGAGAGCGGTGTGCGATATTTTAACAAGTTACGTACTTAACTACCAACTATTATGTTGAAATTGATAATAAATAAATTATCAATTTGATTTATTCAAAAGATTACATATTAATACAATTTTGATATAAAATAATTAATAGAATTAATATAAAAACTATAAGTAAACTAAAACTAAAATACGACTAAAATAAATCTAAAAATGGCCCCTGCGGCATAATACCGTAGACGCTGGCAGCATTTCCTCGCTGGATCGTTAGACTGATGCGTTGAGCGAGGAAGCTGCCAGCTTTTTGATCTCCTGTGGCGTCTCTGAGACCTCTGAGTCTCTTAGACAGATCTTTGAAGAGACTCAGAGCGCCAGGGCCCCACGGACCAACGGTCTCGACACCGAATGGAATAAAATTATACTCGGCGCCGAGACCTCAGTATTTTCCTACCTTGGCGTTCTCCGCCTCTGCCGCTGCCGCTAAGCTGTCCTCACGGAAGTTCAGTGGAGATGTGACGTAGCTAGTGTGTCTACACACGTTGCATCCCAAACTAGCACCCGTCCCATACTCCACGGAATCAGGGACATCCCGTCCGGTCATGAATAAATTTAAGTCTATTGTGAAACGAAAGCTTTAAAAAAATCCCTTTAAAATACTTTAATAATAATAACTTATAGAAATGGGGCTTAATCGCGTATTAAGTTTTAAATTTATCTCTGATGTACAGTCAGCATCAAAAGTAGCGTATCAAACAACGCTTCATAAGTATATACCATTCTGTAACAGTTTAACAAAAAGTAATGTCTTTAATACAGAACAACTAAGACTGTAAAAGATATACTTTTGAACGAGAAATTTTATAAATTTATCTTTATTTGGAAAAGTTATCCAGAATATCAGATACTTTTGGCGCGTTGTTTCGTCCGCTACTTTTGATGCTGACTGTACGCCCCGCCGCTTCGCGGCGACGATTAAGCAACGTTTTTATAAGTCAATAATAAGTATATGTAAGAATCGTGAAAGTTGATATCAGAGCTTATTATACTGTTGATGAATTCATACTCGTAGAGGATAGGTAAGGATGCATTTAATACAATTAACTATATTTGGTTACATATCTACGTTAAAATAGAATATACATATACCAAGCTATAAGATGACATGTATAAGAGCTAGCATAAACTTTTGATTTTGATATACCGAAACAAAACATGAATATATTTTGTTTATATGTGATTATTGTATTTTGATGTATACAAAGTTTTTTATAGTAGGTAGGTATTAGGTACAAAATCTCTGACCGCACATTTTTGTTTGAGTGGCTTAATTAGACACAAATCCGGTCAACACGCAAAATAATTAAATAAATGCAATACACAAGAAAAAATCACAGATTCACAAGCACTATTTTTTTCTCCTTTATTCGGCGCAAATAAATACGCCATGCTTTTCGATGACTTGCCATTATCAAAAAGTAGACTATGATCACAAACATATTGATCATACTCACTAAAATACATATGTATCGTATTAGAAAATTCTCTATATACAAATATACTAGTATCAAAGGAGTGTAAGAAGATATTCCTGATGTTATACATGCAACAGTCGATAAAACAATATCTTGCCAAACATTTCTTCTGGAATTGTTGTAACGAGACGATATCAGGATGCACAATACTTTAACATATAGAATTGTCTTTACAGTTAAAAATAAAATAGTAATGCCTAAAATGATATATCTCACATGACGCACTTCCAGATGACCGACGAATACGATTGTGAACAAAACGGCTGCTTCCACGACAGGCGCGATCCAGGCAAACATGTTTGCGATCAAGTATCTTCGGGTGATGCGGTTTTTGAACACCTTCACTATATCCATGTAAACCATTACTGTGGCTACTAACAACCAGTGACACATCACAAGACACGACAGATCGAATGTTACGTGCATAAGGATCATACATGGTGGGAGGTTATAAAAAGAGTCGAAGGAGCGCGTAGGAGTATTTTCAACGATAAACACAAGTATTGGGATAACCCCACACATGGCTGTAACATTAAGGAATACGTAATTCTTGAACTGTCTCCACTGGGGGATGAAAATCCAGGAGATGATACCAAATATTACACTTCCGACAGCCAAAATAATGTTTATGATAAAAAGCCCATTCGTTGTCCAATATATAGATGCAGGTATTTCGTCAAAAAAATTCTACGCCACAAATCTAGTTCGCATAAATTGGAATTGTGTATGTATCTGCCATTGAAAAACTTTTCAGAACTGTAGTTCATCTTGGGTTTTTGTTATTGATATTTCCTCTCACACAAGTTCACTTACAAAACACCGATTATTTTTTTTCTATTCACTTAATGATTGCCGAAGATTTGGTCTCTAAAGTATAATACG
This sequence comes from Cydia pomonella, assembly GCF_033807575.1. Classification (NCBI taxonomy): domain Eukaryota; kingdom Metazoa; phylum Arthropoda; class Insecta; order Lepidoptera; family Tortricidae; genus Cydia; species Cydia pomonella. The sequence continues at coordinate 7,572,903 of NC_084724.1, forward strand.
TTATTTTTTTGTTATATTTCAATTTATTTACTGTTTTATATGACTGATTATAGATTGAATAAATATTAACACACTGCTGCAGTCCATTTGAAGTGTTTAGCGAATGGCTGGAATAAAGCATTCCATGCGCTAAATATACTAAAATAGATATATATCATATATTATAATAATGGGAAGGATAATTTAAATATCGAATAGGTAATTAAGGGTTTTCCTGTGTAGGATAGTTCTAAAAATATCGGATAGTCAGTCCAAGCTAATTCTGGATCGACATAGCAGGCGACAATATGTGGCAGTGCCACTGCAAACATCAAATTCCTATGAAAATATGAGGTTTGTAGAGTTGGTCTGACTCTGTAGATACACTACAATTTCATTTTTACGATATTTAGTGGGTAATGACCCTGTCTATGAAGCCGATGGTCCTGGGTCCGAATCCCGGTAAGGACATTTATTTGTGTGACGAATACAGATATTTCTTCCTGAGTCATGGGTGTTTTATACGTATTTAAGTATTTGTATAGTATATATATATCGTTGTCTGAGTACCCACAACACAAGCCTTCTTGGCGTACCGTGGGACTTAGTCAATTTGTATAAGAATGTCCCTATAATATTTATTTACTTATTTATAAAATTTTAACGCAACTAAACCAAAATTTTTTGGTTCTTTTTTAGATTTTTTTGATGCTAGTAGAAACGCTGACACATGGATTAAGTCAGTTCAAAGTTGCGGAGAGTAAAATAATTTTAGTTAGGTAGTGTACTACATTCACTCAAATCTTAGTTTTTGTTACAAACAATGGTAATGCTAATTATATAATGACATGGGTACCTACATTATAAAGAGAAGATTACATAATTACACACGTTTGTTAGGTAAATTAGTTTTGGTAGCTGTAATTTGTCACGGAACTCACGGAATATCCTCTCAGGAAAACAAGGCCAGCGGGCCTAACATGGTTGCAAAGTGCCACAATCATACGGTTTCAAGATAATTATTAGGCATTGCACTATGTTTATATGCGTTATTAAGTAAAAAGTGAAAACCAAATTAACAGAACATGGTTCTCTAATAGCTCGTCATTATATCACTAAGAGGATCTGTGAGCTGTAGACATCGCGAAACTCCATGGCTCCTCATTTTTTGAAAATTTCCAAAAACTGAATTGACAAAAAATCTATATTAATATCCAACCTACTTACCAAATTTCACGAGAATCGGTAGAAATGCGACCAGTAGACGAGAACATTAGGATAATCAAAGTAATTTTTGCCCAAGCTGAAAGGAGACCATCTAATGTCATTATGACCATAAAGATCGGATGCCTGCGATGGGCAGGACACGTGTTACGGATGGACGAGGCCAGAGTACTCAAACACCTTCTAGATGGCCGACCTGGGAGCCGCAGAGGTAAAGGCAGGCCCAAGCTCAGATGGTTGGACGGCGTATACCAAGATATCAGGACCTTAGGAGTGACAAGTTAGAGAAGGAAAGCCACGAATAGATCGGACTGGAGAGATTTGCTTGACCAGGCCCACCCGTGGCTATAATGCCTCAGTAATGATAATGATGAAAGGGAGACCTTCGCTTTCGCTCGGTCAGTTATTGTTTGAACTCGTGTGAACCCTGACGTGTGGCAGCAACCAGCAACATTGTATTGTTATGTTACCGCGGGCAAACCCGTTCGTAAGGATATGTTACATGACAGGCTGTCTAATTTCAAAAAACTCTAATTATAACATTTTATGCAATTTGATGCTTTCTGAAGCGTCTGGGAAAGGTGTAATTTTATAAGCTTTTATTTAATTTGCAATGTATGTAACAATATAATATATGTTCGGGTCAAATCTTGCAAGCTGAACGTGGGTGACAATGCACTATTATGGTATCAGCGAGCTGATCTGATGATGGACACAGGAGGTGGCAATAAGTCAAATCAACTATCAACAAATATCAAACATTTATTCAACAAATATGCCACACAGGCACTTTTACTCGTAAAATTTTTACAAACAATAAAAATAACAAAATACAATTACAAATATGGAATCAATGAAATATTAGATACTTTATTAGAGATTTATACAGTCTCTAAATGTCGAATAACACAAACAAAACTAGATAAAAAATACAACCAACAAATACTAAAATTCTTTAGGGACGTGAAAGTCTCTAAGTGTCAGAGATAAAATATAAATAAATAAAAACGATCATTTAATTATCATTAGAAATGTAAATGGTCTCCAAAACTTGAATTCTTATATAAATAATTAAAACACAAGATCTCAGTAATTAAACATTTGCGGGAGAATCCTAGTTAAAATCCTAGCCACTATTTAAAATCATAGATAAGGAAGTAAAATTGTATTGTGAAAGTGGAACTGCTGATGAAGACCATAAAATGGTGCCATGTCAAATTAATTGTTTTGTGAAGTCGTTATTTATGGTAAATTTTAATAAACCTCGTAGTTTAGAATAAATTTAAAAGTGGAAAAATTACTGTCTTGGGTGAGACTTGAACTCACGGCCTCTGGATCGATACTCCAGCGCTCTGCCATCTGAGCCACCAAGACGTCATCCATAGGCAGCAAATTTTCCCACTATATGGGTCTAGGGGACCCTAGCCACATCTATTCATCTATTTTAAATTTATTCTAAGCTTAGTAGCATCGTTCGCAGACATTTCTGTTTTAAAAAATTAGTAACCTCGTAGTTTCTAAGATAATGTTCCTTCACCATTTAAATATAAGTCGTATACCTACACTTCAATGACGTACGAATGAGTGTGTAGTTATTTGTGTAGATATATATGCATATTGAGGTCTGCAGGTACAGGATGTAAGGCGCCCTGGGGTGTCAGGTGGTGTATGTTGCCTGAGCGCTTTTCTAACCGCTTCTTAGGGTCCCGTAGATTTATTTTTCTCTCAAAAAACCCTATTTTTCTACGATTTAGGTATATCCAAATCATTTACCATCACGTTCACGTTATTTTATCTTATCATCCATCACGTAGGTATATCTCGTCCACACACTGACTAGTTTTATCAATATGGCTGGCTCATTTGTGTAATATCGGACCAACTGGGATACAAAAGCTAGAAACGGAAGTCTATGTCGGGATCGAGAGATGACTATAGATACGTTGATGATAACATGATATTAGATAGGTTTTACTAGTACTTCTTAGTTAGGTCATAAGTTCAGTCACAAAGCTTTTAATAAAAAAAAGAATGGCATGATTTGAAAGCTTGTTTTATACTGATCTAAACGTAATATAATTAGTACAAAATTAAGATCGCGTCTCTATTTACTACTTGTTTACTTTGGGATTGTCGTTAGACGCCAATTAAGCGGTTGGATTGTGAAAAATTATGCTTTACAAAAGAGTGTAAAAAGATGACCTGACTAAGTACATAAAGAGGACAAAAAATACTTTCTATTTATATCTATACCTGCGAAAAAATCTGTAATTCTTGATTGATTTTCGCATTCCATTCATCTTTGTCAGACTCGTTGTTAAACATATGCTTGTCTCTATCTCCTTCGGTGTTCAAGAGAGCTCGTTGGCACGTGCACATCTTTCGCTTGCTTGCTCGACTAAAGGCAACTTGTATAACTTGTACAAGGTAAGCGCTTCAATTTTGGAACGCTATACCAATCTTGAGTTATAATATCATTGCCCTGGAGCGATTTTTTTTCCAAGGAGATACTAGAATATCCATTGACATTATCTAAGGACGACTCTTACCGACAATAAGAATGGGGCCAGAACAGCGGTGTCACGCACATGAATTTGAGCCAATGGTGCAGTCTAACGCCACAACGCGATTGGTGGATGAGTTCGCATCACGCGCGCGATTGGTCGCAACTAGTTACGTTAGACTGCACGATTGGCTCGAATTCGTGAGTACACCACTGAAATAGCACCATTATTAAGGATGACCCACGCTAGACCGGGCCGGGGTCAGGCCGGAGCTTCCGGCGCTTCGTTTTCTATGGAAAGCCCCACGTGATTGCCGATAGAAAATGACGTGTCGGAAGGCTCGGCCCGGGCTCGGGCTGGTCTAGCGTAAGTCATCCTGTAGTGCCCGTCCTTAGATTTATGACAATGAGTATGTCCCATTTATCGGATGTATAATAGAACCCGACTTGAGTGCACAGCTCGTGCTTGGCACGTTTTTTGTATCATTCCCCTCTATACCTGCCTGTAATCTTTGCATTTCTCGTCTCTGACTCATACGAACTTCGTTTACCCCGATCAACATGGTATCCAAACCGCAATATTTTTATCTAGAATTATGCAGAGATGATACAAGAATTGAGGTCGAATTCCGAGTTCAGAATAATGTTTTATGTTATAGTTGAAAAATACCTACCTACTTCTTTTATACTACGTTGGTGGCAGACAAGCATACGGCCAGTCTGATGGTAAGCAGTCTCCGTAGCCTATATCAACTCCGCAGCAACTCCAGAAGTGTTACATGTATTGGGATACCCTCCTCCAATTGAGGGGGGATTTAAATCTTCTCGGGTCAGAGTAGAGTTAGAGCCGGCGTAGTTTTATTTGACGTTCATAAGCGCATTGTAATATGCCAACTCGAAAAATAAATTATATTTATCTTTATCCAGATAGATGGCGAACTGGGAATGGGAATGCTAAGCAGACCCCAGTTTTTTTTAGAGTATTATTTATTTATTTAAACTTTATTGCACACATAAATAAAAATATACAAATGGCGAACTTAATGCCAAAAGGCATTCTCTACCAGTCAACCATTGGGTCAAACAGAGACATTTGTGTATGTTGGTGCAGGAAAAAATAATTACAAATAATAAGGAAAAAATTAAACGTGAAGTCAAATAATATTAAAAAGATATAAATAGTTAAATACTACTACTTATATAATGTATAAAAGATAGATTAATACATATAATTATGTACATATACATGATGGTGAACCTTATTTAAGTTCTTTTGACAGAAGATGCTACTGCAAGAGTATATGTGGCAATGATAACAAACTTCATTGACTGGTCTATTGCAAGTGTGAATTAAGTAACATTGCGATTGCGATGAGTCATCGGACGGAGAGGGCAAGGTTTTGTAAGGACTAATGATTAATAAGGATCTGCGAAGAAAAACATCATAATATCAACCAAATGTCTCCTTCTGGACGTATGATATTCAGAAAGACCGGCCGTGCGTTGCCCCTCATCCATGGGCGTAGGCAGGTATAGGTAGAGCGGGGCAGCTGCCCTCCCTGGAGCTCAAATTTTGCCACTGCTGCAATCCCCCCCCCCCCCCTAGGCCTCCAGTGTTATCGACTTCCCCTCCCCCCCACACATCTGTGCTGGTTGCTTAGCCAACGTGCCAATCGTTAACGCTCCGTAGCGTAGCATAGTCATCTTCCTCTATCAATCTTCCAGTGAGACAGTGACAGTTGCGTTTCGTTCGCTACGGAGCGTTAACGATTGGCACGTTGGCTACGCACCCTGTTCTATCCGTGCGATCTTGACTAGTTCCTCCAGTTGTTCAACCAGTTCATATCAATCCCTGTACTTTACATTTCGATTGACTAAGTACCTGATCATACCTACTGCTTTTGCGCCAAATTTGCAATAAAATTACAGATTGGTCGGACAAATTGGCTATCGAACTGTCATTTTACTGCGATATACACATCTCATACCTTTAAACGAGCGAGATTAAAAGTAGTTTTAGCTTCTGAACAGAAAACCTACTTATACCTAGACTCTGTTTTCCTATACCAAAGGCATAAGCCATTCACCAGACCTTGGTACAATTTCCTGTTATGTTAAATGTCATTTTGATAAAAGAGTGTATGTCGCTATGATATTGATGGCAGTTGCGTCGTTTTGAAAATAAGGTGTCGTATAAAACGTGCATGTTTATAAACTGAGGAAACGGAGGTGAAATGTAGGATAATACAATCGGATTTGGCTAACTATGGACACACTTTGACGTGACAAAGTGTGGAAGCAATTAGTACATACACGAGGGGGGTAAGTGAGATATTGTAAACGAGCCGCAGGCTGGAGGGAATTAAAGGCCCGAATTTGTATTATTCTTACCCCCGAAGTTACACACAATGGTTTTCAGCCCACTTGCGAACAAAAAAAATTTTTATAGCGAAGCGATATTTTTCCGGTCTGTGGAAACCTTCCGGTTTGTGGCTTCTCTGATACATTTTAATTAACTTAAGCTGTTGGTTTTAATACAGTGACATTACAAGCATTCGTCTGCCATATTGTCTTTTTTCTCGAAGGCACAAATTGATATGGCATTCAACCATGACTGAAAATTGTATAATAATTCGAAAAAAGATCGAATTCATATCCTATAATTAAAATTATATATGCTGGTAGTCACGGTAACCAACAATGTGGAAAACTGAATGCCTTGTTAACCTAGGAAACCTGAACCCGTAGTAACTGCACTTTACTGTTAGCTTCGCCACAGGAAACATGCGCAACAGTACCTTGACTTCATTGATCATTAAATGGGCCCATTTTTAATTTGTGGACGGTTTTTTTTTCGTTAGATTTGGATATAATTTGGCTGTTTTGAAGAGCTCATTCTGGGCGGAATAAACATGAAAAAATAAGTAGGTATGTCATTTTCTTTTGTGCGAGTTAACTTTCCGAAAACTCAGGGGTTATTTTTTTGAAATTGCGATTTAGTATATTATAATACTCTATCTACCCACGAAATTTTATCGAAATCTGAATTATTTGCGCCGGCTAGAAGAGCAAAGATTGGCGATTGAGGACTTGGTGTGACTATTACGCAAATAAAATTTGTAACCTGTTTTTATTGTTCTTTTATGGGTTTGAAGGGATTTAATATAAGTATTTTTGTCTTATTATACCACTCAAACAACTACCCGTGAGAACTATGTACGTAGTTATATTATCTTTGTGGATTTATCCCGTCTAAGGAGTAAAGGAAAAAAGGGAGAAGGGAGGCCTTTGCCCAGCAGTGGGACTCTGGGCTCATCTAAAAAAAAGGAGTCAAGACTCTGCCTTAAGTTTTCGCTGTGCTATTGTTAGTTAGCATAAGGTCATTCATACCATACTGTTTTCATATGCAGTAAAATATAATTGCATGGCAATTGTTGACCTTAAGCAAAGAAAGGCCACAGATTTCCACATATTAGATTGAGTATATACTGTATATAGAAGTTGCATTTTTTAACCGATTCTCGTGAACTTTGTATGTCCGATAATTATATGAAATAAAAGCATAGAGTTTCCGTCATTACAATGCATTATTTCTATAATAATTTAACTCGCACTGTTTGTGAAATCCGACGGTAAATGTTTTTGTTTTTCCGTTTCAGTTTCCATATTGTTTTCGGTTCTTTTGTACAGGTTCAAGAATAAGGAAAGTACACTCGAGTTCATAAATATGTAAACAGTTTTTCACATTGTAGAATGTGAAGAAATGTATACATATTTACGAACTCGACTGTACAGTCAAATAATTTAAATTCCGTACCATTTTGTACCGTGTCAGAGTGACAATCAATAAAAGTCGCTAGGGACCTCATATTATTGTCTCTGTGATAAGGTACTAAATGGTACATACTGCATGTGTTATTTCTTCACCTCCCCGCAAAATTCGGCAGATATTTTTTTACGCAAATATGACACATAACATAAGCTACTCCAGTTATTGTATACTCTACTCACGTACCCTAAGCGGCCATTTTTCACGCACAATTTGCTGCCTCTACTACAAAGAGTAAAGTAAGTATGTCTCTACTCTCCGATTTTCTTCTCTATCAGAACCAGCGTTGGCAGCATGGTTCCATTTTTATCACTTTTCAATACTTGTTAGAATGTGATAGGCATGGTGATAAATGATAAAGAGCCGACCATAGCCGCCCTACTGTATTATGATTTAGGATTACATATTACCTTTTCATTTCTTACGCTCTGAAAGTAGGTCGTTGCTGTTCTAAAAAGTATGCAATGTAGAAAATGATACGTTTCTGCTCTAGAGCATTGTACTTTCTAAGTACGTTTTTTCCTATTATTTTTACGGTAAGCATTTACAATTTTGGTTTTAAATGGATTTGTTGTATATTTTTCATTCTGATAGACTTACCCCATTCCATAAATAACGATTTAATGGAATACCTAAAAGTACCCTCAACATCAACAGCAAAACTGTTACTAATATTTCTCTCAATAGTCCCAATAAGGTCAAGTTTTCCGCCTGCATTGCGTGGTCAGATGACAGTCGTTTTATAAAAAAAAAAAATATTTGGCCCAATACTTCTTCTTAGGTAAGGTAGAGTAAGGTTACCGAGCAACCTCCAAGCTCCCTTACCAAGTCGTGTCACATAGCTAGCCAGGATAATATTTTATCTGAGACCATTGCTTAGTTCGCAATGTCAATAAATAATAAATAAATAAATATAATAGGACAATCTTACACAGATTGACTAAGTCCCACGGTAAGCTCAAGAAGGCTTGTGTTGTGGTTACTCAGCCAACGATATATGTAATATACAAATACTTAAATACATAGAAAACACCCACGACTCAGGAACAGATATCTGTGCTCATCACACAAATAAATGCCCTTACCGAGATTCGAACCCAGGACCATCGGCTTCATAGGCAGGGTCACTACCCACTAGGCCAGATCGGTCGTCAATAACACTGTAGTTATGAAACCAATACGCATTGTCACAAGTCCATACCTAATTATGTAACTTACAATCGCATTATGCCCGCAACACACTTGATTTATTGTTTTCGTATTGCGTTTTAAAAGGTAAAAGTTGTTACAACTAGGTATATTCCATCCCAGGCGAAAGCTAGATGTACAATAAATACTGTGATTTACTGTTTTTTTTTTTATGAAACAGGAGGCAGAGGAGCAGACGGATCACCTGATTGTAAGCGACTACCTCCGCCCATGGACGCCTGCGACATCGACATCATGATATCTATTGAATATATTGACGGATCACAATATTTATCACGGAAATCTAGATTTCTGGAGTCCAGATCGCAGTTCGTGATAAATATTGACATCCGTCAATATACTAGACTACACGTACAGTAAATACTGCGATATGTCATTCGGTACGAAATTGACGACTGAACTCTACGAAACACGTTACAGTACTGACGTGATAAATAAATATTGTACGTGTAGTCTTATTGCGTGAACAGATTGTGAGATTATGATCCTCCAGTATTTACCACATTGATGGATCACAGCATTTTTTGTATGTCTAGCCTTCGCCTAAGATGCAAAAGGTAGCCAAAATTAAACAGGAATAAGTCCAGAATAAGTCTTGCTAATAAGTGTTTTTATATTAAGTACTTGTAGTACTTCCTCAGTCCGAAATGCAGCGACAAGAGTTCAAAGCGCGGAACTATACTTAGATTTAAAGGTGCAACCTTACCATTTGCTAGTATTTCCATCTTTAACTGTCGGACCTAATGCATAAGTATGAGGCGTAGGTGCTCCCAACAGACCTAGTAGGCAGACAATAATATATAATTATGCTCGACTCAACGTTGGCGCAACTGCGCAGCGACACCATTTCCCATAGCGCTGACTAGACGCTACTGACGCTAGTGTGGGGTGGCCTTTAAACCTTCTACTGTCAAAGACGTCAACTGACACGCACACGATAGATGTGGCATTCAAAGGGTTACAGATATAGATCTAAAATAGTTATAAAATAAGGTTAAAATGCATCTTACCCATGACAGCCATGAGAAGCTGATTCAGGAGACCTCCATCTTGGAGCCGCGCTATCCAGCGCGGCAGTACGGCAAGCATGGCGCTTACTTCCGGTTCCGTTTGCTGGTCTCAATGGCACATCGTACCTGGAATAATAATTCATTTCTTTAGTTTGGTTGCATTTTGCTGTTTGTATATCCGCTTCTAAATATTATTATAACTTGTGGCTCTGTGAGCTGTACCTAAACCTCGGGAGCATAACTTACAATTACTGATGAGAATTGCGACCTTTAGAGGAGAACATCCGGACAAAAAGAAAGTATTTCTATTTAAGCTAAAACGGCGAGCCTTCGCCAACGCTCAGAAAATAAGATATTACACACGGCCCGATTCTAGTAATGAGATACGATAACGATAAGTTCTGGTTTAGATATCGCTTGTCTGTCGTATAATTGACAGAAGCATCTCGATTCGGGCAACCAATGTCACTTTGACGTTAGAAATATCATAGATAGATCTAATTGGAATGACAGGGGAATCGAAATAAACGTCAATTTTGACATGCTGTTTAGTTATCGATCTTTGAAAGATCTTAAACGTGTCTTAATCATTCTTCGAATCGGGCCGATTGTACTCTTTCCAAGAGGACGTATGGAAGGTCAGAATGGCCGTGTCGCAGACCGTCTCTTATGACGGCTGTGTTTGATGGAATGTCAAGTATTGAAATAGTCTATGCTTGAGTGTGTTTGACTGCGATCTGTCATCAAATTCACCCAGGAACCAATCCATTAAAGCAACTGTTATCGAATCTTTCAAATAAAAGTCACTGTAATGCATGACAGCCCGAAAAGAGCTGGCATCCTGACCGGAACTGTCAGTCGGATTGTATTTGGAAAGTGTCGCAGACAACCTCGCTACCTACATTCCTATAATTTATGTTTTTATTATTTGTATCGTTTTAGCTACCTATGGCGTTCATCAAGTATCATTAATCTACGTACTTACTCGTCTTCCGTCTTCGACATACAGATAATATAGAGTTAGACCGAGCTATTTTGGCAGCGATTTTGATAGCACGCTCTGCAAGTGTTATTTTAAACATCATAATTTCATAGAAGTTTGACATTTAAAATAACACTTGCAAAGTCTGTGCTGCTGCAAATCGCTGCCTACTTGGCTTAGTCTACCACTATGTAGCCCGCATGGCCAACATTCCATTCGTTAACGCTCCGTAGCGTAGCGTAGTCGTCTCTCTCTATCACTCTTGTCTTGTATATATTAGTGCAACAGTGACTTTTTCATTTCTTTCGGGCTGGTATCCTTCCATAAAATGATTGGAGTTGATCTATAAGTTATATTTTCCATGAAAACAATAGGTAGGTACCCCCATTATGTCACGGCGATCATAAATTTATGACAAGCTTATCTTGACCCCTAGGTTCGTAAAAATTATGCATGATCGGAGATACGTCTTAACTTACTACTATAACTGATCGATTTTATAAGCGATTGTGTACGATTAGCCTATTATTTGTATTCGATTTGCGTTTATTTTAGGCGACTGTTTCATTTATGGGAGTGGTTTATTCATTGGGCATATTTATGGCGTTATTCATTAAAAGTCTGAATTAGTTATGAATCGTTTGTCTTTATCTGTCATTTTGACTTATGTATTTGTAAGAAAGGGATAAAACACAATTCAACTAATTCAGGCTCGTAAAGTTTTATGAATAAGGGAGATATTAGTGTCTGCGAAATTTTAAGTTAGTTGAAAAGCGCACTACCTAGTATCCAATATATTTGACCGAAACCGGCAAAACGTCCCAATTTGTCGCGCAATAAGGACGAGATTTGTTTGTCTTTTTCCGCATAACCTGTCAAGGCGTCCTTATGGCAAGCGACAAAGTGGGACGTTTACTTATGTATTTACTAAAAGTTACACTACTACTAAATTCGAATAAATAGAGTATAGTTGAGTATCTATAGTCTAGAGTGAGTATACTAAGGATATATTATTATAATAAATCGCTTTCGATTGATCGCGCAGTCTTAATAAGCTTCACATAACACAACTAATCTGCCATATTGATGAGTTTGTATTAGATGGCAGTACTACGCCTAGCCCTAGTGTAAATTTATTCGTTAGCGAAACGTGACGTACGCGTTTGCGTTAAGTCTCATTTTGTATAGGATTTTGAGTTTCCAAAACGTCCCGCTTGGCGCGCTGTTTCTAAATCCCATACAAAATGAGACTTAACGCAAACGCGTACGTCACACCACGCTATCGAATTAGTGTAAGAAATGTCCTATGATATTTATTTATTTTGACGACCTGCCTGGCCAAGGGGTATTAACCCTGCCTATGAAGCCGGGGTATTACACTAGGGGTTCTGAAATGTCATATTTCATAATAGTTACCATGAAAAAGGCGAAAGAATATATTTAAACTAAGTTAGTTTAAGTACCTACTTATATTAATTTAGTTAAATTATATTTCAAAGAATCGGGTCGGACACGGCTCGTGTCTGTCACGTAGCGTGAGTCGATCATACTTATATTATATAATAAAATTATTACGGTTTCATCTAAAGTATTATGCAATCTTATGGCAATGTACCTATTGACGTCATAACAAATCATCTGTTTAGGAACATTAAAATCAATTGCATGTCGCTATATGTCATTACTTCAGCGATCAGAATCGATAATATGAATATAATTATGGTCAAACTAAGGAAGATAAGACCTATAGGTTTAGTAGTATTAAATGGGTCAATTACAGTCATGTCATCAATTAAACATGAATATTGCATGCAATAGATTGTATAACTTGCATGCATTATGTTATATTTGTAAGATTAGTTTGTTATATGACCGTGTCTGGCGTTTATATTGGTCATGATGACTGCTCGATCGAATTAAAATTTATAGAGACGATCCTATTCAGTAATGTTAGTATATTTAATGCTTGATAAACCTAGGCTACATAAAGCTGCTTTTAATTGTAAATATATATATTTATGTAGTTTGGTTTTTAGAATGGTCACTTGGGTCCTGTCGTTCGATATTTTTGATAATATAGCTCTTTATGTAACAATGATAGCTCGAGTCAATGAATGTTAGTTGTCTTTACACTTTTTTGCAGTACGTATATTTCATTTGATTATCATTTGTGTCGTTTCCAAGCAAAAAGTCCCACTTTGTCGCTTGCTATAAGGACACTTTGACAGGTTATTTATATAAAGATACAAGCAAATCTCGTAGTTATGGTAAGCGGCAAAGTGGGACCTCTGACTAGACTTCGACACATTTGTGTTTCAAGAGAATTAAAATTTGCATGTCAGACGTTGAATAGGAAATCTGTCTGCTTGTCATGTGATTCCACCAGATAAATGTAGAAAAATGATTGGTCAGAAAGAGTTTTGGCAAGCATTAAAGAAAATATGGACTGCGTAATTACTACCTAGTCTTCTCTATTCTAAAACTTTCAATGTTTTTCACGTAGAAAGCCATATTCGTGGTGGGTAGCCAAAGGCACTTAACTTGCAGTCAACAAAGTCATTGCGTTTTAAAAAGACAAACAGACTGCTCACAACAGTACTTTATGCATCAATTGATTTAGTGTCTCGCTTACTAATCGAAGTGTATCATGCGATCATACGGGCAATCGAACCGCGGTGGCAGCCGGAACGGGGCGGTCATGGCTAGTAAATGCCACACAGTATCCAATAATCTTCATTGCGGTTGTAAATTCCGCTATGTACTGTCAAATTTTGAGGAAAGAAAACCTTATGTAGTGTCTTTAGGATTTCATTTGGATTTTCAACAATCGAGCACTCGTTGGCATTTACGAGAGCAGCGTCGCATTGCTTTTTAGGGTTCCGTACCCAAAGGGTCAAACGGGACCCTATTAAGAGATCCCATACAGGGATAAGTTCGCCTTTGTTGTATTTAATTTACTCTGTAACTGTGCTTTTCGTGTTTTTATTTCTATGTACAATAAAGTATATACATACATACATACTGAGACTTCGCTGTCCGTCCGTCCGTCCGTCCGTCTGTCTGTCACCAGGCTGTATCTCATGAACCGTGATAGCTAGACAGCTGAAATTTTCACAGATGATGTATTTCTATTGCCGCTATAACAACAAATATTAAAAACAGAATAAAATAAATATTTAAGGGGGGGGGGGGGGGGCTCCCATACATTAAACATATTATTTTGCCCTTTTTATAAATAATGGTACGGAACCCTTCGTATTCGGAACTTTATATCGAAGCTGTAAAATGCATTTTGAGAACAACTAGTAAGTTTATGTTTGCGTCTATTGTTGCTTGGTCTTGGTACAAATTGCCTAAGTATATTAGGGGCATTCTAGAAAAGTGTCGCATACGTTAATGTGACGTTATTTTTGTAGTATTTCTAATAAAGCTAAGAAGCCGATATTTGGCATGATATCGGTTAATAAATTAGCTTTCAATTGATCGGTATTTTTGAAGTGAAAACATCCTAAGGCGCGTTGGGGATTTTTTGAGATGGGACAAAACCCTTGAACTCGCGACATTCAGTATAAAGTAAATGTACATACTTTACACCTCTATAGGTATAAAGTATGTACATATATTGTATATGCACGTACGGTCACGTCTGAAAATATCGATATAAAAAATAGTGCCAAAAATATGTATACAAGATTTTTTTGCCGATACATTAAGGTAGTGTAGACATATTTTTGGCACATTTTTCGTACCGATATTTTCAGACGTGACTGTACATTGATAGACACTCATGCATGTTGGCGTATTTTCTGTCAATTCAAAAAATACACACGTAATTGTTCAAGTTTCCACTTCTGTCTGCACTGCCAGAGTGCCTCTGTTTTTTTACCAAACAGTTTTTGTATTAATTTTTTAGACGTTTCAATCAAGGACAAATGCCATGAAAAAAAATCAGACGTAAACTAGACTATTATTGTATTTTTTTGTAAACATGTATTGTTTACAATAAAATTATTATTACTAGGTACTAGTACTATAATCGTTACCTGCATACACTGCATACCATTACAGTATGTATAATTTTAGTATTAAATAGCAAGGGATCTGTACCCCTAGTGTAAATATTTTCGACAGCGAAACGTGACGTACGCGTTTGCGTTAAGTGTCATTTTGTATGAGATTTTTGACTTTCCAAAACGTCCCGCTTGGCGCGCTGTTCAAAAACCCATACAAAATGAGACTTAACGCAAACGCGTACGTCACGTTTCGCTATCGACTAAAATTACACTAGGGGTACTGACTAGCAATATTTTAAACAAAAATAAAAAAAAATTTATACCACGATACATATATATATATATATATATATATATATTTAGATTAATTCAGATAAACAGAAAATAAACACACGCGACACCCATATCTTCCATCGAAAGTTAGGCGTGGCGCGCCATATCTTCTTCCTTTTAATTTCCTGACTTTAAAGTTAATTATATACGCCTCTTAAGTTGAAACATTGTTTATGACAGATTGAACCAGTGACCGGCATCCAAGCCACATAGCTTGAAGGCAGTGGTTCCGATAAAAAGGAAAGTTGATCCGGAAACAAATACATTTTAATTATATCAACATCTGCTCCCATACGCAGAGCATAATTGGTGTTATTCTTCGTTGTTTTCCTTCACCGAGAAGCGTCTGGGAAATATAAAATGATATTCTACCGACGACCGGTCTGGCCTAGTGGGTAGTGACCCTGCCTATGAAGACGATGATCCCGGGTTCGAATCCTGGTAAGGGCATACATTTGTGTGATGAACACAGATATTTCTTCCCGAATCATGGGTGTTTTCTAAGTAAAAAGTATGCATTTATCTACATAAATATGTATAATGTCGCCTAGTACCCATAGTACAACCTTTGCTAGGACGATCTGTGTAAGATTGTCCTAAAATATTTATTTATTTGGATGGCCATATATTAAGTTATTAACCATATCTATGCGTTTTCTCCATAGTAAATGTATGGAAAAAGTTTTCTTGAATTTGTGGCTTTTTAGTACATTACCCTAGGAAACTTTTATTATGCTGGATAGGAATGGAATCGATTGGTATAAAAAAATAGCATGTGAAAAATATTTTTTCATTTTCATATAAATTGTATGGGAAAAGTTTTCCTCTATTTGTGGGTTTTCTAGCCGTCTTTTTTTAATCCCATAAAAGTTTTTGATCCGGAAATAGAAATGGGATCGATTGGCATCAAAAAAAAAGTTTGACAAAAATGACCTTTTTTCTTGCACCCTATATGTTTTTTTCCAAAACCTGGAAACGCCAATCTTCATTAATTTGAAATCGAGGGAAGGTATTTTAAGACCGTTTTCGCGTAGCAGCACGGGATCTGGTAGCTGCCCTCACTGATCCATTAAGAAATTCCACCCTGTATATTAAATATGAATTGAAATTAAAAAGTTTGTCGCATTCATAACTACAATAACTTCGACAGCTGTACTATGGACTTTACTCAACAGTGGCGCCAACTGGTGAGCAAAAAAACGGTAGCCATTATTACGGAACCCCACAAGGGCACCGACACTTACTAGGCCTGTTTCTCTAGGAGCGATTAGCATTACTAAGGATCACTTACCCACTATAACCACAGAATAAGTAATAGTACTACCGTACAGAAAGAAAGCTTCCTACAAAACCGAACTTTGACAGCCATTCAGGGACGAATCATGTTGTCCCTTTCTAATGTATGGCACTATCCCTTTCGGCTATTTAGTGTTGTCTAAGTTCAAGTGATTTTATTTTATCTGTGGTTATGCACGCA
This sequence comes from Cydia pomonella, assembly GCF_033807575.1. Classification (NCBI taxonomy): domain Eukaryota; kingdom Metazoa; phylum Arthropoda; class Insecta; order Lepidoptera; family Tortricidae; genus Cydia; species Cydia pomonella. Next base: position 7,589,462 of record NC_084724.1, read on the forward strand.
AAGGAATGTCAAGTTCTGCCAACCACAACAAATGCTCGTAGCAATGCTTAGCCGAACGGAGCGGAGAACGCCCGAACGCTGCAGTTTCCCCCTACTGCTACAACCACGAAAGATTTTGCTCACTTGTTCGTCTAGAGTCAGATCAAAATTACTGCTCGGCATTTGTAATAACACAGTGTGAAAATGTTTGTGTGTAGTCGCTCACTTCGTTCTATTAAAATCGGTGCAAGGTTATTTTAGACTGACTCTATCTGTCTATTTATCGCTCGAATATGCAAGAACGTCAGTCAGATAACATCATTTATATTTCCGATGTTCGAGGTAGGCTCTCGAACGGAATATGTATTTTTAAATACTAAATATTGTTGTGTTTTGATATCCTAATAATAGATAGCAGCGCCACCTATATTGATATATAAACTATTAAGTTAATAGACTTTTTGGATTCTATAGTAGCTGTGTGACTGATGTCTTATTTTGAATATGGAATACTTCAATATATTGCTTTTGCTATTCTGCACACGACATGGTGGTTTCATTATAGGTTATGGGCCCAGGTCAAAATGTAAACAATCAAGTACCATATCAACAGCTCATAGGCAGCTTAATGTACTTATCGGTTTTGACTAGACCTGATATAACTTATTCTGTAAGTTATTTAAGTCAATTTAACAACTGTCACACTGAAGAGCATTGGTGCTATGCTAAACGAATCTTAAAATACTTAAAGAAAACTAAGAATCTTGGTATTAAGTATTCTAAGAGTGGAAATTCTGAGATAATAGGTTTTGTTGATGCCGATTGGGCTAGTGACACTCGGGACAGGCGGTCATATACTGGGTTTTGCTTTTTAATGTCAAATGGTGTCATTTCATGGGAGTGTAAAAAGCAAAAAACAGTAGCTTTGTCAACATGTCAGGCAGAGTATATGAGTATTTCTGAAGCCTGTAAAGAAGCAGTGTATTTAAGGAACTTGCAGTTTGAAATTACTAATAAGATGTATACTTTGAACCTGTATAATGACAATCAGAGTGCATTAAAGTTGTCGTCAAATCCTGTATTTCATAAAAGGTCGAAACACATTGATGTGAGATATCACTTCACTAGAGAGTGTGTTTCTGACAAAATAGTTAAGTTGCGTTATTTGTCCACAGCTGACATGCCCGCTGATTTGCTCACTAAGAGTTTATGTGCAAAGAAGCATTATACTTTTATAAATGCCTTAGGTATGGTTAAAATTTAATTTGTTTTACTATTATTAGTTATAGTAGGGGTGTTGTGTTTTGATATCCTAATAATAGATAGCAGCGCCACCTATATTGATATATAAACTATTAAGTTAATAGACTTTTTGGATTCTATAGTAGCTGTGTGACTGATGTCTTATTTTGAATATGGAATACTTCAATATATTGCTTTTGCTATTCTGCACACGACATGGTGGTTTCATTATAAATATTTTAATAAGCTAAGATAAATCAATATAAAATTATAAAATAATTAGGTAGACGCGATATCGACGACTAGTGCTTAATATACCTACGTACTTAGCCAACACTAAAAAGTTAACTTTGAGACCCGTGATTGAAATGATGTTTTAATTGCCAATTTTCTAGTTAACCGAAGGCGTTTTTTCAAAAAAATTCGCGAAAGGCATCATGAAGAAGGTATTTAGTGATCCTTCTTACAAGTCGAAGGCTTAAAAAATACGCGTTCGGTCTTATCTTGCCTGCTTTACAAATATTTTCTGTGCGTGCGAATGACATCTCTGTTGCAAGGGTTTGATAGTGCGGAATCTTTGGTATGTAGTCTATGGTCGTTAGAAACAAGTTACATATCCAAGTTTGCTACACTCAACGTTTCTTGTGAAACATATTCACACACAGACTCCGTATAATAAGACTCGCACTAAAGTAACCGCTGCTGCTCTTATTTTTAAACAAAATTCTGGCATTCGTTTGGGTCATGTGGGTTCGTGTGACAATTAAAGTGTTTACATGGACTCGTATTCCTTACATAAGGAGGCAAACGCTCGTTTGCTCGTAAAATAACTACACCGTTAGAGTAAGTATTGCTTCCTCCATCATTTTATACTTAGGTATATATATTATATCCTACAACAAACACAAAAATGCTTCTCAAACTATAATTTATTATCAGTCTTATCAAGTTATCGTCCTTAGGTACTATTTTTCAGATGCAACTAAAATTAACCTTTGTGTTTATTAATAAGTGACAAAAAAAAGGTTTGGTTTGCTAAGTTTTATAAATAAGGGGGTAACAACATGTATACCTGAAAGGGATAGGTTCGCCTTTGTACTAAATAATGGACGTAGTTTAAGGAAAAGGATCCAATCCACAAAATTCTGTCAATCAAAATTTGAACTTTCTGCCGAAAGGTAAAATCATTTATTTAAATAACAAATTTTAGAGTTTATGTGTTTTTTTTTGTTTTATATTTATTTTTTTGTACAATAAAGTGTTTTGCCCTGCTACATGTTCCATCTGTAAGTCAAGTGATCTGTGTTGTGGAATGTCGGTCCATAATCAAGGGTAAAAGGAACATAACGAAAGGATTTATTTGTTTACGGATGTCTCAAGCTTTCTTTTTACCTGGTTATGACCAATCCAAAAGTTTTGATTTTAGCTGTAAATTCATGCGCACGCGCATAAAGTGCGATTACCTAATGGTAGTTATGTCATAATAAAGTATAATTAATGAGTTCTGAAACAGCATCCGTTTTAGAACAAGAACATCCCTTCCTAAATCCAAACTGTTGGCAGTGAAATAATTGACTTTAAAATAACTCTGTACCCCTAGTGTAAATAAATTCGATTTCGAAACGTGACGTACGCGTTCGCGTTTAGTCTCATTTTGTATTGGATTTAGAAAGAGCGCGCCAAGCGGGACGTTTTGGAAACTCAAAATCCTATACAAAATGAGACTTAAGAGGAATTCCTAGTTGCGATTTTTCCATACAAACGCTCTCGACTGATTCCTCCCTGGATTTTTAACCTAGAGCAGTGATTTTTTCAAATAAGATCAATATCATCAATATCTGTGCCGCTATGTTTTGCTTTTTTGGATTATTTTATTTTGAAGAAAGATACAGCGCCTCGAAAATCGCAAAAACGGCTAAAGTGAATTGGCTGTAAAAAAAGGCACAGTATACAAATATGACAAAAAATATCCAAAAAATCAAAACATAGCGGCATAGATTACTTCTTCCTCTTGCAATTTCCAAAATTTCATAATGATTAGTTGCGTTTTGGAGGAGGAAACAGTCGAGAGCGAAACCTCGATTTTTGAGTTTTTTGCGAGTGAATTTCGGTCCGAGCTGCAGTTGTCCTTATCGCACGAATTGGAGGCGGAGACAGTTTCTAAATATACGTACACAGAAGGAATAGTGATGGGAATAACATCCTTATTAGGGATTGCAGAACCGGTACTGTTTTAAAGAACCGGGATTTCTCGGTACTTTCGGAACTGGTCTAATTATTTCATTATTTTAAATAAAACGACAGCATTTTGCGATTTGACGACCTTTCGTATTATAATTTAATAATCACATTTTCTTTTATTACGTAGTAGGCAATTTTTTTAGAAATATAGTATTTTACATTGCTCACACTTGTCCGTCACAAGTAAAAGATAACTACTTTGATGTTTGCCACTAGATAGCAAATTTAATGAAATTACATTGACGAGGGGATTTATATATAAGTATCGCAGTCGTATTGTATAATCCGCCGTATTACATTACGGCTAGCCGATATCAAAATAAGGGCCATTTTGAAATGCGGCGGTTCAACGATTAAGGTATGTTGGGTAAATACCGGATGCGGGTGAAGAACGTAGGACATTCATTTCCCCCTAATTTGGCTTTATTTTTTAATGTTGGCAACATTGTGTAAGACGCCATTTCATTGCGCCTCGACTGTCAGTGTCCCCGCGTCGCTCAGGGAGTCGGGCTTGTGCTATGTGCAATCACAGAGAGCAAGGTAAATTTCGCGAATTCTTCCTTCTATCCGATCTTCGCTCTGTAATTTATTTTGCGTATTGTGATGAAACTGTGTTTGTTTTTGTGATTGTGTTAACAGACCTAGCACTGCTGTAGACCGATATACGATCTTGACCCTTCCAGGTAAAGATCGGACCAGAAACAATCAGATCTTTACCTATTTAAAAAACAGCAGTGATTATCAAACTTTAAATTTTCTTCAATTTACCTACTGACCTTAATTATCACATTTATTGTTTTCTTGATCACACTTTCGTACCATTATTTTTATCCAGTACCACTACCAGCGCGACGGTTACTGACAATGTAATTTTTTTAATTTCCGCAACCCAAAGGTTGCCTTTTAGCGATAAGACCGCATGTTGTTTACCTGTGCTTATGTGTATGTTTTCTTTTGTATTGTTTTCTTTTATTGAGGTGTGCAATAAAGAGTATTTGTATTGTATAGGGATGATGATACATGTTGAAATTTATAACAAAATCGAGTAAAATAGATAGCAAATGAGCAATTTTTCGCAATAAAGTACTTACACATACGGATGCGTATGTAGATGTGCACGCATACATACATTGCTAGTTTCGGATACAAAATAGAGATAGGGCTTCGAAATTAGTTTCCTTAAAATGCTTCAAGAGGGCTCTCTTTTCCTATATATTTACTTTACTCTTTACATACGATCCTTACATTTTATCAAAAAAAAAAAGATTGTATATCAACTATATATATATATATATATATATATATATATATATATATATATATATATATATATATATACATAATTGCAAAATTAAACCAACAAAATCGCAATTTTAATTATTTTCCAGACTTCAAGATGGGCTCTCAGTGACCTTGACCTTTTTAAAGAACTACTTAGTCTTTTTGATTTCTAAGTTTGATTCTTATTTTTTTGGCGACCTTCATTAAAAATGACTGGGCACAATTATTTTTTATTTTTATTTTTGTCCCTCCTACTTAAGTACTTAATATCTTCCAGTACATTCCATTCAATAAACAATACATTTACACTTTCCCTAAACCTGTACAGTTCACGAAATCTTAAATTGTCAAAACTACGCAACGTATTGTAGCAAGAAATAAGAGAAAGAATGGTTTACTCGCTACGAGAAATAAACGTTTATTTTAAATTTAGACATAAAAAAAAAACATTAAAAAATTGGGATCACCGCAGGAATTTACAGATAAACATTTAATTCACACTAAATTATACAAATCCTATAAATGTTATCCATCTAACACGTGCCACGGAAATCAAACACAAGTAATAAATAAAAAGTATCTGCCACCGAAATCAGAAATACATCCAGTTAACTTCAAGAAGAAACGTGCCACAGAAATAAAACTTATGAAAAAAAAAAAACTGGCTAAATCTTTCTTGTTCCCTATTGGTACCAGTAAGGAACGGCCAGGAGTAAAGTCTACATACCATAAAAATATTACAGAATTTAATGTATAAAATACACAGAGAAAGCCGTTGAATGAGTGTTTGCTAAAAATAGTTCATCTGGTTGTATTAATCAAAAAAAATAATTGGACACTTCCCTTGAGAGAGACAGCTGCGCAGAAAAAATAGGCTTAGGCCTATGATGCACCGCGTCAGCACAATAGGCACCCCCAACGTTCAGGCTGTCGTCGGTGCTGTAGGTCCCGGACGAACTAAGCCGGGTTTCGTGGTAGGCGCCTTAGTCCGCGTCCTTAAACGCAATAGTAAAAATATGCTTCCCCGAAAGGAAAAACTGCGGACGAAGAGAAAGGCCACACTAAAGTTTACATTTGAAATAAATAAAAACAATTAAACAAAGATCGAACAGACTTACCCGCGACAAAGAGCGGTTTTCCCAATTTATAACGCGACAATCGTTATCAACAATAACAAAGGCACCGATGAGCAAAATTAATTTTATTCCGCTTTGAAAGATGTCATCAAATATGATCTCACGATGACACATTCTTCCTCTTTTCTTATTATTTTGGCAGTTGTCAAACCAAACTCTCGGGAATCAACCTACAAAAAAGGTTTCTTCCAAAGCGTAATGCTGCAGTATCTATTATTTTAGTGGTTTTTTTTTATTACTTCGGGTAAACCTTACAATAAGAGGTTTCTTAGCACATTGTTTACTTATCAGATTGGCTTATGACATAGGTATCAAAGTTTGAGAGCCACAATTTTACCAATTTTTGTATCCGGGTTAAGATCGGATACAAAAGGGTAGACACCGGACCTATTTCTTTGTGATACCTTATTCTCTGTCCATTAGAAGCAACTTTTTTTCACCATCCAATGTTCTCCCTTGATGGCAAAACACTCGTTACCCTAAAAAAAGTATGTCTATCTTTACACAGGTACAAAACTAAAACCGTTCTATATTGAAGATTACCAAAATTCAGGCCGAATCTACGGTTATTATTTAACAAGTCGCTACGTACTTCAAGAATCTGTCACGTGTTGAGATCACGAAAAATCATTTTTTCACGAGTTCTCTCAATTGGTCCCAAAATTGTCCGGCATTATCCCAACATACTTCACCCAGATTGTCATTGCGATATATACGTTCTTCAATAAGGCGGCCCAAGTTTAGCCCCATCGTACTACAAGTTAAATAGATTGTAGTTTAACCATAGGTATATTTATACCTACTTACAAAATTTCACAACACACCATGATCACTCCCAACTTACTGATACGGATAGGTACAGTCAAGTGTAAAAATATGGGTGTACACATCTTACTCAAAAATATGTCCCATAGCATCTTATTCCAGTGTGAGCGTAGTACCATATTTATGAGACGATTCTTTCGATACATATTTTTGCACTTGACTGTACGACGACAACCGAAGCTGAGACATCATTCTTTTTTGCAGTTTTTAACTATATGGTAATTAATATCAATCAATCAATCAATCATTTATTATTTCGTCATTATAGGTGTAAAATACATTTAGTACAGGTGATAGGGTGTTTGGTATTAGGGTGTAATAGATACAGTATAATATAAAAATGAAAAACAATATTACGTGGTAACAACAAAAACAACTTGCGTCGGGCAGCGCAGGATCAATTCCGTCCGGCTCGCGGGCGATGTCGACGGTACGGCGTGCAATGAGCGAGCGTTCGAGTCTCGCGTCTGTGTGCGCGCACTCACACTTAGATAGCTCCGGCTCCCGCCCACCGCAGCGCGACAGAAACATAGCTTCAAAAATTCGAGATTTGAAAAGTTGCTCAGCTAGGAATTGCTCTTAACGCAAACGCGTTCGTCACGTTATGATGTCGATCAAATTTACACTAGGGGTACTGTAACTGCTAGAACAGCATAATTATTTACTCAAGGCAGGTAGAATTGATATAGGGCGTTTGTTACGTTGTTTTTTCGTCTGATTTCTATAAAGGAACAACTTTGCTCAGTTTCATTAAGTCTGGAAACACTCCCTATTTCACACAACCATTAAAAATATATATTAAATAAGAAGAAAGTGAAGCGCTGGTGGCCTAGCGGTAAGAGCGTGCGACTTGCAATCCGGAGGTCGCGGGTTCAAACTAGGGCTCCCGGTATCCGTGTTACACGCCGAAACGGATACCCGTGTTCTTAAGCCCGGCGGTGCTAAGAACACGGTTTAAACGGAACCGCCGAGATCCGGATCCGTCTCCAAGAACCGTTCCCAAGAAACGTTTCTCAGATACGTATCTCCGTTTAAACGTGTACTTAAGACCGGCCCGAACGGATCCGAAACAGTTTGAGCCAATGCTTACAAGGTCTACTATTGAATGTTGACTTCAGATGAACTTGTTAGGCGTACAATTTTTTTTAATTGTTTCTAACTGGGTGGATATTACATATTTAGCCAACTATACTATATATAAATCGAAGTAGGTGTCCCTATTCTATATTGTCTATTATTTTTAATTTTAAACCTATTCGGCCCTAGTTTAGAATCTTATTTTTTTAGTATTATTGTTTTTAACCTAATATCATTACATATTATATTTCAATGAAAGAAACACATTTTATATATACTGGTGTAATAGTTTCGTGAAGAATATGTATTCAGACAAATACTACCTATATTAGTTCAAAATAACAGTTAAGAAAATAATTATTAATTATATAATAATAATTCAGCCTATATACGTCCCACTGCTGGGCACAGGCCTCCTCTCATGCGCGAGAGGGCTCGGGCTATAGTCCCCACGCTAGCCCAATGCGGATTGGGGACTTCACATACACCTTTGAATTTCTTCGCAGATGCATGCAGGTTTCCTCACGATGTTTTCCTTCACCGGAAAGCTAGTGATAAATATCAAATGATATTTCGTACATAAGTTCCGAAAAACTCATTGGTACGAGCCAGGATTTGAACCCGCGACCTCCGGATTGAAAGTCGGATGTCATATCCACTCAGCCACCACCGCTTCATTATTAATTACTTTGTGGTTATTTTTATCAATTTACTGCTATGCGAAAACAACAAATCTGCCAATGATGCAAAAAAAATACACACACAAGCGGCATTCGAAACGAAGAATTTCACGCGATAACCTTAAAGACTCATGCTACCTTTCTTACCTTTCGATTATATTGTTTAATACATTAAGATAGATCTCAAAATTGGCAATCATTCATATTCACTTGGGACACTTTCACAGTTTGCCGCCCGGTGGCGTTCCATTCACTAGATTCTTAGAACGTATTGTTTTTTGAAGACCCTATTGTACGATATCGCCAAAACAAATAGGTTCCCAAACAGTTATCAGAACTGTCACAACCAATTATGAGCTTTATGTCCTTGTAATAAGGTAAACATATCTGCATATATTAAAATTGTAACAGATGCAGCGGCAAAAATTAAAGTAAATGTATCCCATTGTTTTGTAGCCGCACCACACTAAAAGGCATTTTTCTATGACGAGAGTGAGAGCTACAAGATGTTATTACTTAGGTATATATTTGATTGTAATTTGTTTTCAAATTAATCTTAATACTAGCATTTGATTGTTTTTTAATAATTGTTTTAAGATATTGCATTTTTTAATTTTTACGAATATCATTTTGATTTCAATTTTATTGTGTAATCATTTAAATAAGTAGTCTACTCGTAGTCGTACTAATGATAAATTTTTTTTTATTAAACTTCCAAACTTTGTGTTCTAAGATATTATATTTTTTACATACGTTCCCCAAGATTAGCTATTTTTGAAATACAACTATTTATGTTATTGTTTGTTATTGATTATACACTACATTTAACGAAATCTATTGATATCATTTGTTTATATACTTATACATTTTTGTTTTAAACGATATTCGATGGAATTAAGTAAATAATTTTAGTAAATATTGTCAATTTTGAGCCTTTGTTTGACTTCTGTTATATCTAATCTACCTACTGAACTCGACCGATCCTATAAAAAAAAATAACATTACCTATTCCTAAAAAGGCTTTTTCATTTCTCATGCTTTGAAAGTGGGTCGTTGTTTTTCTAAGAAGTGTGCAGAAAATGTACGTTTCTGCACTAGCGTCTTTCTTTCGTAGTTGGTTTTTTTTTACGATAAGCAATTAAACTTTAATTTTAAACGGATTTGTTGTACAATTTCCATTCTGATATTTAACTTCTTATTCTATAAATAACGATACCCTAAGTAAGTACCCTCAAGAAAGACTATAAAAGTTTATAAGTACTTAGTTATATATTTTTAAACACATGTATTTTACTTTCCTTGTATTCCAAATGAAAATTAGAGTTGAGAGTGAAAATTAACTCAGATGAAAGGCACCATTTCAGCCTCGGACTATTGGCGATGTGAAAAATAGTATGAGTCTTATGTTATTTTTTTTTCCAGTTTGATTGTTAACATTTGAGACCCTCACTTTGATTAGAGTCCCTCGCTAGGCTTGGAGTTTTACTGTAAAATTCTTCGTTTCGTTTAGGATTTAATTTACACCCACGCCGTAAATATGTCTTTTTACTCCCTTGTGACACAAACTACTAAAGACTACAAGAATTACATAATAAAAATACAAACATAGTTAGGTTGTCTATGATTTTTAGTAATATTTATATTGATTCCACCATTGCGCATTATGGTAATTCTGATTTTGACATTTATTGCTTTAAGCTAAAAGGGCCATCTTATATTTATTAGTACACTTAAACGTATAAAGTTCATTTTATATGATAATAATATGTAAAACTTTTCGTAAATTCAAAATTAATTACAATAAAATTTATAAGTACATTTATTATTGGCAGATCATTATACAAATGATAATTTAATAATTTTTACATGGTTTACTATAATAAGACAAAGATGTCAGGCTCACGTCAGTTAAAAAATAAAAATATATATTTCATATTGACCGAATGTATATTCAAGAAAACTCACACATACATTGTAATATGATTGACAATTGATTGAATTTTTACATAGGTACCCCAATAGGACTTATATCTACAGATTATTAAAAATATAACTGTTTAAAATGTTCAGCTGGTAAAAAGAATACCAGATCAAGCACTTGGCAGATTTTATCGTGTACAGTCTTTATTGATTTTAATTTTTATTACTAGCACTTTATATTTATTGCTATCAAGTTATATAATAAACAATAAAGTTTTAGTATTTGAACTTTTATATAAAATACTACTATGGTAGCACTATACAGTATTTCTAATTTTCTACTCGTACTTATTGCAACTTAAAATATTGCAAGCAAAAACTAACAGAGGACCTACCGCGAACCACGTTCGTCGTGTTGCCTCTCTGTCGCACTTATAAAATTTTACGTAAGTGTGACGGGGCGGCAACACGTCGAACGTGGTTCGCGGTAGGCCCTCTGCTCAGAAAACGGTTTTGCAAATAAACCGTTTATTGAATTTCGACTCTATGAACCACGGAATAAGGTTAAATATGGCATAAACGTCATGAATCTTTTGTCTAATAATTTGTAGCTCTTACGTACGCCGGTCCGTTCCTTTGCTACTCGTCAAGGACGTTTCCGGAGCCACGGGTAAATAAGATCCGTTTCTTCGAATACCCGTTTATCCGTGGAAACGGCTCTTAATTACACGTTTCTTAATTACACGTGCGGAACGGGCCAGAAAACCGTTTACTTATTATTCGGAAACGGGTATTCGGAACGTGTAAACGAAACACGGATCCGACCGCGAGCCCTAGTTCAAACCCCGGCTCGTACCAATGAGTTTTTCGGAACTTATGTACGAAATATCATTTGATATTTACCAGCCGCTTTTCGGTGAAGGAAAACATCGTGAGGAAACCAGACTAATCCCAACAAGGCCTAGTTTACCCTCTGGGTTGGAAGGGCAGATGGCAGTCGCTTTCGTAAAAATTAGTGCCTACGCCAAATCTTGGGATTAGTTGTCAAGCGGTCCCCAGGCTCCCATGAGCCGTGGCAAAATGCCGGGACAACGCGAGGAAGAAGAAGATTAAATAAGAAGAAATTATATCTATTACTTTATCAAGAATATTGCCATGGAAAATTATGCAGAAATGTATCCATAGTATAAATGCGAAAGTCTGTCTGCCTGTCTATTACCTCTTCACGCTGAACCGATTTAGATGAAATATGGTTAAGCTGGCTATACACACTAGGGTTTGCCTGCGGAGTGTGTATGGCCAGCTTTATGGAGATAGTTTGGGGCCCTAGGAAGGATAGTTTTTTTTTTTATAATTAAATAATTACTTATCCCACGGTAAGCTCAAGAAGATATATATATAATATACAAATACTTAAATACATAGAAAACATCCTTGACTCAGGAACAAATACCTGTGCTCATCGCACAAATACATGCCGGGATTCGAACCCAGGACCATCGGCTTTATAGGCGAGGTCACTCCCACTAGGCCAGACCGGTTGTCGTTTATGTCGCTTAGAAGCTAGTTTACTATATGGGCTCAGCGTTTATGAGATTATCGCGTTATGGTATAAACTTTATTGCATGAAATTTATTGTTATTGGCGTTTTGTTTTTCAAGCATATATATATGTATATGTATTCTGGGTGCGGCCTGTAACAGGAGCAAAAAATTAAACTGTAGGCTGTACTCCTCAAACTGACCAACATTTGTTCAGCAACTTTAAAAAATAACTTTTATTCTGATTTTTAGAACACTTTAAAGTTTATTCTAAGACGCAATGTATTGCGAATTTTGTTTTGTTTAAAGCGTGACAATCAGCGTCAATTACACTGATGACAGCGTACATTGAAAGTAATATTTAATTTGTATGAAAAATAGGAAGTCTAAAGTATTCATAATCTTCAGAAATCGCTGAACATATGTTGGTATGTTCGACCCGGTTTATATTGTACGTACATACGCCACTAATCACAGATCAATTATTTCACCGTAATCATCGATTCTCATAATACTTAGTATATAAGTTATAGATTTTCTAATAAACGTTAGCATGATGTACAAGCTAGTGACATGTATATGTTAGAATAGTTAGTAATTAAGTAATAATAGTCATTACGCCAATAGTTAATGAACTATTGTAAGAACAAAAGTACCTACAGTGTAGCACTTAGTAAAGTGTTACCTATTACTTGCATTATATAATAATTAACTCATTATTAATCAAAATTTATTTAGACGACCGGTCTGGCCTAGTGGGTAGTGACCCTGCCTATGAAGCTGATGGTCCCGGGTTCAAATCCTAGTAGGAGCATATATTTGTGTGATGAACACGTATATTTATTTCTGAGTCATGGGTGTTTTCTATGTATTTAAGTATTTATAATTATTTATCATATATATCGTTGTCCAGGTACCTACAACACAAACCTTATTGAGCTTACTGTGGGACTTAGTCAATTTGTGTAATAATGTCCTATAATATTTATTTATTTATTATTATTTTACAATATCCGAAGGCGCCGCAGTAGCGCCCTATTTAATGCTAGAAGCCTACATTTTCAATGACTATGTTCACGGCACCAATAATGGGACATTTGAGAGAAAATTTTGTGTATTTTTGATATTTCACCGCTTTATGCGTTAAAATTTGAATGTCCTATTCGTCTTTTATGTTTTTATTTATTTATTTATTTAATCTTTATTGCACATAAGAAAACACACTGTACAATAGGCGAACTTAATGCCGTAAGGCATTCTCTACCAGTCAACCTTTAGGCAAAGCAGATAAGTTGTAGGCGGTGCAAAAACATAGGTATAGGTGATACAATTGATACATGTATGAACACAATACATTCATAAAAAATACACATACATAAACATACATATATATTAATAATATTGATACAAATACATATACTTACATATACATACATATATATATATATATATGAAATCAGATGAACTTACAAAGCAGAAACATTAAGATTTTCCAGTACTGCCAGCAAAGTGCTCACTTAAGGATTTTTTAAAAGCAAACCTGTGTGTTTTCTATGTAATGAAAGCTGCTGTAATTGGTTTCAATATTATTAATAAATTAAAACTATGTTTTTTGCTCCAGTCGCGGGATGTATACAAAAATTCGTATAAGTACACTACCTTAATATATGGGCAATAAAGTCGTGTATACATATTTTGGCACTTTTTTCGTATCAATATTTTCAGACGTGACCGCCGTATATGACATTTATTTCGGTTTGCAATGAAAAATGAGTCGAGACGTTCAGGAAAACGGGCGATTTTCCCGTGAACAATATAATAGTTAACGATTTGGGTATATTTTACTAAGGCTTTCATCGGGGGTCATCAAATGACGGCAATATGTTTTGTACGAGTCCTCTAAAATAATATTATAAAACCTAAATAATTAAAAAAAAAACTCAGTGCATAATATATGAATATTATTCATGAAATAGTCGAGCGTTGGTGTCTTATCCACTTAATTGCGGCGCCACGTGATTAGTCAATTTCATTATAGTTGACTACGGCGTTTGCTTATGAATATTATAACCTTTAATGTTTAAACATGAATTACATATAACTATAAAATAACTATAAAATCTATTTATAAAAACCTAACAATAAATTCGCCAACCGATTCCACCACGTCATTGTAGACACGTCATTATATTTATTCTAAGGATTAGCTGTATATTTTAATCGTTAAAGTCTATTCCATTATTTAATATAAACAGTTCAAAGTCCACCAATCTCAATTTAGTTCACGAGGGGTTAACATCAGGTTACCGATCATCTCATTAAGGCAAAACCGGTATTTTGTAACACCATATGTGTAAAATAAATGCTTGCGCAAAACGCCACGCCATCTTGAAGGTATGTTTCGAATGCTACTTATATATAAATATAATTATACATTATCAGCTTTGCTGGTCCCTTTCTTATTGCCCGTAAGGCCCGTCCTTAGATAGATAGATAGAATACTCTTTATTGTAAGGAATGCAATCTCCATAGGCAGAACTGATGGAAAAGTGTCCAGTTGTCAGCTATAAATAATAGTTCCAAATCTCTCCAGAGTAGCGCTACAGTAGCTAAGAACCCAGACGTTATTGACGGAGTGAAGTGCGCTGTCTATGATTTGATTATTTTTCAAGTATTCTAGGTATTGTAGGGCCGCCTATTTAAGGTTTTTTGATGACACTTTTTGGTATATGGAAGTTCCATTCCTTACCTTCACCTTCCATACTTTATTGGCACACCTCAGTAAAAGATACAGCTTAAAGAAAAACAATTTATTATATAGTGATAGAAGCAGACAACAGGCAGGCAGGTAGGTTAGATATATGTCAATGGATCGATGCAGCGTCAAAAATGGTGTACATAGTACATACTGGAAAATACCGAAATTTACAAAAAAAAAACTTACAGTTATGCCTCTCAGGTACGTCCGTCAGCTTTGGGACACAAACTTACATATGCAAATCTAGTTGGTAGTGTCCTACAATTATTTATATCTCTAAGTGGGTACTTAGATGTTTCCTATCTAATTCTAAGTGGATATTTCTTATACGTCACATTTGCCTCTTGTGAATCACGTTGTGGACCGCTTTCTCAATTCCTAGTGAAAAAACATTACTTCGAAAACAAAGTATTTGCCTACCTACTTCAATAATACTATTTGCTGTTTATGATAAAAGTGGATTTATAAATCGATCGTACAGTTCCTGTGTAATATTTTGATGGTTGTCACATTAAACCAATAGGATAGGTTCGTTAGGTTGCTTCGGATGCCCGAAGGGCAGGTTGTCCAGAAATAGTCCATCGACTTTAAAAACGGGAAGTTAATTTTCACGACTCACGATATGACTAGGAATTTCATGATCTGCCTGATTTTACGATCGGCCACCGACATAAACAATAGCTTATTGCTTAACGCACTTCAAGATTTAGTACTGACGTCAAATCTATTGAAAATACAAAATTAAATCGCTATAAGTATGTTCCCACAATTCCTCATGGTTCCCATCACCAGTGGGTTTTGGTGATTTTGACAAAAATGGGACGAACTAGGAACTAAGAAAAATCATAATCGGTGTAGAGAAATTAAATGACAGTTTTGAGGTAAAATACCAGTGGCGGATCGTTCAAAGAACTCGATTCCCACCGGCTTGTCTAATTTCAGCCCGTTGAGTACTTTCACGATCGGCTCATGGAGAAAAGGAAAGCAAAGTTAGCTCCGGGTTCCCTACGAATATTTGTGACGCGCCGCCACTGTAACATACCTACATACATAAAAACCGGACAATTGCGAGTCGGACTCACCCGCCGCGGGTTCCGTACAAATGTACCTAACATCTGTGTTTTTTTGAGATTTAATTAAAAATGTATACTTTCAGATTTTTCCGTAAAAAACGATCGAACTGATAAGCTCCTCTTTTTGAAGTCGGAGTAAAAAACAACAGTGAGTTATGTCTAACAACTAAGGATATCTCTAAGTGGATGCTTATTAGATGATTCACACCTAATTCTAAGTGGATATTTCTTAAACGTCACATCTATTTCCCTTCTCTGGGTCACGTTGTCCATTATCAACCACTTTTTCGATTACTAATGGAAACATAGTATCTACTCCAAAACCAAAGTACCTACTTCAATATTATGCTGATTATGATTAAAATGGACTTTTAAACAATAACTACTTAAGGGGAAAGAGGACGGCCGACCCTCCATAGAAACGTAGTCCCCATTTTCCTCTCTGGATATTGACCTTCTCGAAAATATTTTTACATAATTTAACCTGTCCGATCCCAAGGGCCCAAAACTGTGGCGTAAATAAAATTTTCAGATCTCCCACGACCTTGAAAACCTTAGCCTCCGTCTACACTCACGGCTCAAATGTGTGCCCGAGAATCGTACATCTATGTTTCCCACGGCTGAAATTTGTGCCCGAATATCTTATTCCGTTTGAAACCTTATTTGTGAATATATACGACATAAATTCAATTGGACTACATTCGAATTATAATGAATGCAGAATGATACCAATTTCATTCATTCACTCAAAACAGAAACAACACGTTATGACCAGTCAAAGTTTGAACTCTATGTTTATACCAGCGGGACAGTGTGTCGGTGGAATTTTCTGTGATTTTTTTGGATTTTGCGAATGAAACAGTTATTAATTGTTGTTTTTTATATATTTAATCTTTATAGTACCAAATACAAAAATTTGTTATTATATTGTGTTTTCTGTATAAAAACCGTAAATTAAAATTGGGTATAAAGTTCGTCCGTTACAAAGTTTTAAACGAGTGGTATTTTGATTTTGATTTTGGTGGATTCTGCTAGAAAAGTTATCGTAAAAGTTATTTTTCTCATGGGTAATATCATATTCTATATAAAGAAAATAAAAACAGAGTGGATCCAATGAAGTTTCCTTGTTATGAAGAGTTTGAAGTTACACTAGTCGCACTCAACTATCACGACATGACCGCCGTGGTCGCAATATTGAAGTGAAAAAAAAAGATGTTTACAAAGGTCATATTATGTGATACTTCCAATTATAGTTAGAATATATTATTTGACGGTAGAAAAATAACATACAAAACGAATTCGAATACAAAAACTCTTTTATTTTAGTGAATCTATTCATCAAGGTCCCATCTTTCTTCATTCTCTGGAGTTTAATAAGGTATGTAGAATGAATTAGTCGCGAATGAAGTATTCTAAATACATCAACATAAAGCTTAATTCATGCTCTTCATAAAAATATACAATACTCTTTTTCATGTATAAACACTTCAGTCTCACAAGCGATAAACAACACGTAAGTCGTACGCTCGTTAAGTGTCAAAAACTCGTTGGAAATACGGGGTTCGGCCATCGCGCAGTGCTCAGGAAACATAGGGTGCTGATATTTTGGTCACATACCGTAAAATGCTGCAACTTTGCCATTTAAGCTCAATTTTGCCTATTTCATTTCAATTACGACCTCTCTAATTTGCTTAGTTTTTTCTTGTTTTTTACCATTTGGTAGTCATTTTCATTATTCTGGCAACACATATTTCATTTTTTTACAATGGTAACTCCATTGTTACTCCGCCAGTTACGTATCATAAGTCGGCGTGAGTGGCAGCATTTTTTTAGTGTCTCGCAACTTTTGAATTTTTATCTACGAAAAAGGTGTTTTTTGAGAAGTGGTAACGTCCCAGGGTAAATAAAGACTGTCTATTTCCAGTAAGTTTAATATTTTCAAGAAAAGGACATGATTTCAGCATAATAACGTACTAGGCAATATTGGGCAGTGTTTTGGAAACTTGAATGACACAATTTTGCCTGGGTTTAGGGCTGTCACTAGCTGGATTTTATAAATGTACAGAAAAGAGTAAAAATAAGCTTGCCTTGTAATGTTTGTTTGTTTAAGTCAAATCTTGCATGTCGATTTTCACCGACTTTGCAATAATAAACTAACGTTAACAAATTGTAAATCGGAAATACAGTATGATTAGGTAATGAGATTTGAGTTTTATCTGGTAAGGCATAGGGTATGTTTTCCGACTAATACTCATGAAACTCATAATGAAAAATAGGTTCACAGATATAAGAAAAAAACGTCAAAATCCAGGCAAAGTTGCAGCGTTTTACGGTATTTGGGCCTTGTGAGACAACGACAAAATTAAATTTTCGGGTCATGGGATCGGACAGGTTAATGTATATATTTACCATAGGTATACTCCTAAGTTTGACTCTTTTAGATTTGTAATATTATATAAGTATCGTGATTTATGGAAAGGGGAGTTAAATATTAGAATGGAAATTTTACAACAAATCTATTTTAATATCAAATTTTAATTGCTTATCGTAATAAATACGAAAAATCCTGAAAGCCATTGCCGAGACATGGGACAATCCTATCTTATTCTGGGAGAAAGCACAGGCTGTCGAGTTTTATCACCCGGAAAATATTATTATTGGATTATTTTTGTTAATTAAATTTAAATTTATCAATATTCATCATTGTTTACTTACCATTTTTAAATGTGTAATTACTAACAAAAATATGGATTTGAAAAAGTCTGTAATAAATGTTTTTCATTCATTCATTTATAAATATTATAATGCTCATTAATTCAAAACTAGAAGTAATTCTAGTGTTACTTTCTCATGGAATCGTTAATCAATTTAGTTTGATTGACCACTAATGGTTAAAGTCATTAAATTAATTGGAATAGTTATTTAAGACAAAAGTGGAGGACGCGCGCGATTTCGCCTTTTCATACAAACTGGATATTAACATTATTGAAAATATTTTGATTCAATTTGTTGTATACCTTGTACCTAAGATGGATTACTTACCTACCTAATAAATAAATATTATAGGACATTATTACACAAATTGACTAAGTCCCACAGTAAGCTCAATAAGGCTTGTGTTGAGGGTACTTAGACAACGATATATATAATACCTATATAAATATTTATAAATACTTAAATACATAGAAAACACCCATGCTCATCACACGAATAAATGCCCTTACCAGGATTTGAACCCGGGACCATCGGCTTCGTAGGCAGGGTCACTACCCTCTAGGCTAAACTGGTCGTCTAACCTAATACATATTTGTACCTATGAACTGCTGTAAAAAGTAATGAAATAAACGTATTTGTATACCTACGTACAATAACTACGCTTTTTTTGCGAAATTTTAATTATTATAAGACTTAGAAGCATTTAAAAATTTGTATGTAACTATTTTTCGCTCTTCATTTTTACAATAACCAGTACCCCTAGTGTAAATAAATTCGATTTCGAAACGTGACGTACGCGTTTGCGTTTAGTCTCATTTTGTATGTGATTTAGAAACAGCGCGCCAAGCGGGACGTTTTGGAATCTCAAAATCCTATACAAAATGAGATTTAACGCAAACGCGTTCGTCACGTTATGATGTCGATTAAATTTACACTAGGGGTACTGAAAATCGAAAACAGTCAAACGCACAGGCAAAGTTATTGTTAATAAACATCAAATTATTTAAAAAATATTTTCCATAACGACAATGTCCAGAGAGGAAAACGGGGACTACGTTTGTATGGAGAAGTAGTCATCCCCTTTCCTCTTAATAGTGTTTCGCGTTTAATTCTGTTTTTATAACCCAGATATTCAATTACAGTTAAATTGGCTAATTTACTGCCAACATCCTGATTCCTGTTATTGTATAGTCGAAGTAGTCATCACATACATTAGAGCGGCCAAGGTGCTCTCAAATATCTAAACACGCCTTTATTGTCGAGGCGTTAGAGTGCGTGTTCAGATATTTATGAACACTTCGGCCGCTCCGATATATCGGATGGCCACAGTGCCAATTTTGTACTAAAATTTGTGGCAATGGCAATTGAACTCCCACTTAAGTATTTTAAATGTATAAAATAAACAAGGATTATAGTAAACACCCCCATGCAACTATGATGCGACTGGCATCAGTAATGGGATGGTAGGGCAAACCTGGGCTATTCGGTGATACTTGGTCATTCAGTGATAGTCAGTTTTATTGTCTTTTAGCCGAGTTGCCCTGTAATTTTATTGCTTAAAACGATGTCTAAGAAATAACACGAATGTGGCTAATGTGGTGTAATATGGTTCCAAGTCATAAAATTACCAGGTAACTTGGCTAAAAGACAATAAAACTGACTATCACCGAATAACTATTTATCACCAAATAGCCTGGTTTGCCCTATAGACAAACAAGTATTTAACATCAGTTTTTCGACGCTGGCAATATTTCACCATAAACAAGAGCCAAAGAGCCGCTTAAGTTTAATTTTTCATTGATATTTGTTAGATTGAAAATTAATGGCGCCACATCCCATGACTGGAGCAAAAAAACACAGTTTTAATATTTTAATAATATTGAAACTAATTGCAGCAGCTTTCATTAAATACAAAGAAAACATAAAGAATATGACATTCAATTTTTAACGCATAAAGTGGTGGAAATTTTACAGGTGTTGATGAAATATCAAAAATACTTTAAATTTTCGTTTAATTTAATCGAAATGAGCAGTGAACGAATAAAAAGACAAGACATCTATTATATACCTATATAATTACTTACAGGTTAATAATAGAAATAAAATACAAAATATGGCCGAGCTCTCATGCAAAGACAACGTGATTACTAATCGGAGTAACTAATGATCGTTTTCTTTTTATTCCAAGTTATGGCCTTAATAAAAAACCCTGTAAATCTGGTTAGGATACTAAAACAAGTTAACAGCTAATATCATCTGTAAGAAATAAAAAACAGGCAATATAAACATATGATGTATTAACACTTAGTGAAAATTACTACTGTATGTAAGTATTTTTTTTATTATTTTACTTTAGAAATCATATAAAATGGATGCCACAATCACCGTGTAGCCTAAACAAATAATTTAAAAGTTTTCCTATCTCACACGTACACAGATTAATCGCCAATTTTAGATTTGTAGTGAGATTCGAGAGCTCAAAATAAAAAAATGCCCCTGGGCGCTCATACTAGCGTCAAGAATTTAGACCAATAGTGGGACCGGATTTTTGCACTAAAAGTTTCGATAATTCTAAAGATGGAAAAGTGATGCTTATCTGGTAAAGGACATATTTTTAAGCATATTTGTAATATATGACGAAAAGTTAGAACGAGAGTTAGGTATAAATTAGGTATTTATGTATTTTTATTGTTGATTTTTTAATATTGAATTAAAGTGTAAAGTTTAAGCTTAATCTTTTATAGTATGTATGAGGCTTTATGCTGTTAAATTTTTAGAAATTTTTTTAATGTGCTACTTTGTCTAACTAAAATTAGTTTATTATTTTGTCAATATTGAATTAAAGTTTAAAAAATCCACAACAACATATCTAAATTCTTAATTCAATAGGCCAAGCTAAAAATTAGAAGAATAGGATATGTGCTTTAGAATAAATATGCGTTTTTCGTCCTGTAAGATCTAATATTGAATTAAAGTCCGTAAAAATAAGTCTATTACTATATTATAATATATGCAGCCATTTTATGGAAAGTAAGAAATATCTGTGTGTAGCTTGAATTGTAATAGTAAAATCAATTTAAAAAGGCGCGAAATTTATAACCACGCCGCGCTGGTTCGTTAACATGTCGGCTCGGCGCGCGGGAGCCTATCGTAGCCGACCTAGTGAGCGATAGATACCTCGCCCCGCCCCCCGCTCAGCTTCGCAATCGCTGTTTGTCTTTTCTTTCACATCATTCGTTTGTTTACCGTGCACTTAAATTAGATGCGGACGTTAAGTGAATTTAATAAGTAATAATTATGACTTAAAAATGAGTGAAAAGTGTTTGATATGTGGACTATTTATTAGTACTGACTTAGTAGTAGTCAAAAAACGTGGAATTGAGCGGCTTATAACGGCGAGCAAAGAAAGAAATGATGGGAAAGATAAATATTTTTACGGGAAGGAGGAAATATGTTTCCACAGAAAGTGCAGGTTACTGTACATTGAGTCAAAGGCTATATCGGCGCACAAAAGACGAATGGAGGTGGAGGCATCAGTTAGACAGCCAAGTGATGATGATGAAAGTTTTGATTTTCAAAACTTTTGTCTTTTTTGCAACGAAGCTGCCAACGAGGAGTTTAAACAGGCTCAACTCAAACGTCGTGTTCAAGACAGAATCATTGTCAGCGAAATAAAAAAATGTTCTACACAGGAGGCTATATTGAACGCAGCATTATTACACACGGACGATTGGAGTGAACAAGTAAGTACTTACCTACATACCTCTAATATTATTCAGACTTCCGGGTTTTACGTATCGTATATACGGTCTTGCAAAGGTATGGTACTCACAATCAATGTTGGGCACTCAAGAATAAAACCATTATATTATTTTAATAAGAATTCGTAAGAATAAAAGCATGTCAATTTCATTTACGTCAAAATTACCTATTCAAATAATTGTGGTCGGAAATAATTCGTATGTGAAAAAACTGAATGAGAATAACTTATTCTTAATCAAATAAATAGAATCATGATTGTTTA
This sequence comes from Cydia pomonella, assembly GCF_033807575.1. Taxonomy (NCBI): domain Eukaryota; kingdom Metazoa; phylum Arthropoda; class Insecta; order Lepidoptera; family Tortricidae; genus Cydia; species Cydia pomonella. Next base: position 7,611,954 of record NC_084724.1, read on the forward strand.
TTCTAAATAGTATTCCTGGAATAAAAATGTATAGGCCGTAAATGTGTCGAAGTCTAGTAAAAGGCTCCACTTTGTCGCTTACCATAAGGACGAGATTTGCTTGTATCTTTATACAAATAACCTGTCAAAGCGTCCTTATAGCAAACGACAAAGTCGGAGTTTTTGCTTGAAAACGACACAAATGTGGGGACCGTATAGGTAAAGGTAATAATCTCATTTTTACTTATTTTTGTTATAAAATCTTACTAATGGACTGCACAAGGTTTTGGTAGGTACCATCGTTGTTTTTTAATTTGTTACTTTGAACTCAATAGTTCAATGTTTCTCGAGATATTTAGCGATATGACAGATAGACGGACGGACGGATGGACAGAGTCGCACGTTCCTTTACCTTCTTGGCACGGAACCCTAAAATATACACGTGTTTTAAGGTATGATGAGTAATGACACTGACTCGGTGATAGTGTAATAAGTAATAAGGCAAACTATTACAGTTAAATTATATATAAAATAAGCTTTCATTTGATACAATATTAAAAAGTAATAAAAAAACTATCCATACGCAATTTTACCAGGCAACCTATTCGCAATGTGTCCATGTGAATATTATGTATCATTTATTTCAAATCACACATAAATAAGATATAAGAGTATAATATATCCCTTATAACGTACCTCATATACTATACAAGGTACTTGAGGGTAATAAAATAAGGCCTGCCTGGCTTCAAATCGCTTTAAAGCTTTATATATTCAATGTGTCATTTTCAATCATAAGGTACCACATTGACGCTTATGGATTCCGAGATATCAATGATTTTATAAATCAAGTCGAAATTGACGAAATTTTATTTCGTTCAGAAACGGTCTCTAGACACTTACAATAACTTGTAAAAAACACGTTTAAAGTTTAATGACTAGGGTACCTCATTGTCGATCATCCTAAGTATGACAATCGGGTACCCTAGTCGTTAAACTTCTTATTTAGAAGGCACGACATAAATAAATGTGACGTTCGTATCCAGACTTTTTTTTTTTTTTTTGACGGAGTGGGAATGCATTTACGCACAGTGTGTGGGACTCGCCGCTCCTTTCCCCTCTCCTGGCAAGAGGGGGGGGAGAATTGGCCCTACCCACTAAACCCACTCCGGCGTTTCACCCACTTTGCCGTTTATGAGGGCGCACTGGGATCGATGACATTCCACCACTGCGCCCTCCGGCAGCCCCGGCTTATCGCCAAGGCACCCTCATAATGGAGGGGGGGATCAGAAACGCTTGATCCCCCTCCCCCGACAACGTCTATGGGGCCGTGCAGTGCGGGTTTAGTACCCGCTGGCCCTACTAGGGCTCGAGGTGAGCATGGGCTCTTCGCCCTCGACCCTGCCGCCTGCGACGGAGAGGAGGCGCATTCGCAGATGCTTCTCGCTCCCTCTCCGCCTTCTCCTTCTGCGACATGACTTTTTCGCAGAAGGAGGCCACCGCTTCCCATTTCCTCTCGCTACCCAGCATCGCCACAATTATGCTGTGTAGCGAGAGGTCCGCAACCCCCGTCACCGCCCTAAGGGCCACTCTTTCCACGGCCCAGCGATTGCACTCTTCCAGAGTGTGCTGGGCCGTGTCATCCGCTGCGCCACATTCGTTGCACTGGGGCCCCGGTTCCCTCTGTATCTTGTGCAGGTAGTGTCCGAAACAGCCGTGTCCGGACACTACCTGCGTCACCCTGAATGTCAGGGCCCCCTTCCTTCTCCCCAACCACTCATCCATTACTGGGAGGATAGCCCCTATGGTTCGGGTTCCATAACGGCTATCCTCCAAGGCATTCCTCCATCTTTCCTTAAGGCGCTCCGCGGCTGCTCGGGCCAACCTCTCCACCTCTCTCGCATCTGTGGGCTCCCCACGCCTCCTGGCCTCCGCCCTCTGCCAGTATCTTTCAGCCAGCACCCCCGCGTCTAGTTCCCACGCCGGAGTGCCGGCAAGGAGGCATGCCGCTGCGTGAGAGGTAGTGCGGTAGGCCCTCACCATCCTCTGGGCCATGAACCTCTGCGGCCGACGGAGCAGTGCCTTCGCGCGTCTCGTCAGCCGTCCGGCCCAGATTGGCGATCCGTAGAGCGCCATGCTCCGGACTACCCCCGCATATAGACGCCTACATGGGGCATTCGGCCCCCCCAGATTAGGCAAGAGGCGGCCCAGAGCCGAGGCAGCACCCACGAGACGAGGAGCCAGTCTCGCAAAGTGCTCCTCAAAATTCCACTTTCTGTCCAGGACAAGGCCCAAGTACTTGATGTGGGCCTTGACCTGGACAGACTCACCCCCCATTCGTATCCAGACTGCACGAGCATTACTGCTGCAGTTTTGCAGCGCGGCAAATGTGCCACTAACGTCGCGCTGCAATATTGCAGCAGTAATACTGTTTTAAAGGTCCTTTTTTTAGTTTTTCGCTAATAACTCTTAAACGGTGACGCATACAAAAAATATTCTTGTACATAAGACTTATCAACATAAAATTGTCTATAAGAAGATTCCGTAAAATTTTTCACTAGGGTCAATATTCGAAGAGATATTAACGCGGTCAGTAAGATTTTGACGACCGGTCTGGCCTAGTGGGTAGTGACCCTGCCTAATGATTATGAAGCTGATGGTCCTGGGTTCGAATCCCGGTAAGGGTATTTATTTGTGTGATGAGCACACAGATATTTGTTCTTGAGTCATGGGTGTTTTCTATGTATTTAAGTATTTGTATATTACATATTTCGTTGTCTGAGTACCCACAACACAAGCCTTCTTGAGCTTATCGTAGGACTTAGTCAATATGTGTAAGAATGTACTATAATATTTATTTATAATTAACCTTAATCAATTCTAATATCCCTAACGGTGGCCAATAGCAAAAAATGTTCTTAAATGTAAATAAACGTAAATAACCTACACAAAATTTTCTATTTTCTCCCTTTAATATCTTTTTAAATATTAATCCTTGCGAAAAGTGAACTTAATCTTTTTTGCAGAAAAATTTGCGTAGATTATTTACATTTAACAATATTTCTTGCTATTGGCCATCGTTAAGAGTTATTTCCGAAAAAGATAATTCACCGTAGAATTGATTTTAATTAAATTTCTTGCTATAATATCTTTTTTTTAATATTGATGATAGCGAAAAAGTGTACGAAATCTTCTTTATAGCAATTTTATATAGATTATTTGAGTTTAAGATTTGTTTTTGCTATGGGCCACCTTTTACGAGTTATTTACGAAAAACTAAAAAAGGGACCTTTAAACTGACTTAAAACTACATGAATTAGTGACGACACGTACGCTAGCGACACACAGAATAAGAAAAGACATAAAAGTAACACAAACAATGAAGATATCTGAACAACATACGAGTGTAAACAATTACTTTGTGATTGGTTATATACATTAGACTACAATAAGACTGAAAATTTGATTCAAAAATAATAATAAAAGTTGGATCTTAATTCATGTAAATTAAGGATAAAACTCTATTTACCTAACAATTTAATATTGTAATTTAATAACACAACTGCTAAAATGAACACCCACATTCACACACACACATACACACACACACACACACACACACACACACACACACACACACGCTTAGCTTGTAATTTTGTTACTTAGTTCTTTAGTTTTAGTTCTTAAGATACTTAATGTAACATAGTTATACTCAAATCATATTAAAATGTTCTAATTAGTTACCAATTGGAAGAGCGAGACTTTCTGACACAGGTACTATATACCTACTAGGTCTCCCTTGTATTATTGTATCATTTTATATTGAATGAAATAAATTTATATAACATATCTGAACCAATATTTAAAAAGTGCATATATCTATATATAAAAATAATTTCCTCTTTATGTGCCTTTATGTACCCCTGCGATGATGCTATGTAGGCTAGTTTTAAGTTGTATAATAACATTGCATTATGTAAGTGTGGTTTAATTTTAAATTGATTTTATTAGAATATGTCTTGAGCTCATAACGCGACAATGTGGTATCTAAGGCGTAGTTAAACTTTAACCGAAAATTATTAGTTAAGAAGAGAGCATGTTTTGAACTATATGCTTGTAGCTATAACTCAATACGGACAATAAGTTACCTTTTGATTGAGAATAACACAAATATACAGATTTTATTTAATCTCAGCTAATGTATCTCCTTGTAAATTTAGACCAATATATAAATAAAATACATGTATTCATGCGTCAGAATTTTTACTACAATTAAAAGATTAATCGCGTACCAATGTAGCTTAATAAGGTCTGGTAGTTTAATAAGGCCTTGTCCATTTTTATGATTCCGAAAAAGTGTGAAATCATGAATTTTTTTTCAGTAATTACCTTTATTTAGAAAGCACTCACCGCTGTTCACTTACATATATTAGTTATTATAACTTCTGTACGAAACATTCTTTTATATATAGGTTTTATGGCGCGATGCACATAGGCCTTATTAACCAAAACTTTTATCAGACTAATTCATAAGAAGTACATAAGATATAATTGATATACTGGATTATTGTTAGCTTTTAATTTTATCATTTTATATGTTACTCTAATAACCAAGACGGTTACATGGTTGGAATGGAAGTACATTCTTTTTCAGGTAGCTTTATTAAACTATAGGCCTTATTACCTCCAAATACCTTACAATTCATGCTGTGAAATCGTGTAAATCTAACGATAAACACAGGTGTTATTACCTGCTGTCATTTACTATCTCTTTCACTTTCCGTAGGTGTAAAAAAAATAACATACGTAAGAGCAAGGGGTTCAGGTTGATATAAATAATAATCAAGATACCTAAAACCCAAAGGATAATAATTCGCACCTTTAGAATGAAACTGGCCTAACTCAAAAAATCATGAAATTCAGTTAATATCACCTAATGACTTAATATATCGCCCACGTTCTACCACTAAGTTAATCAGAAACTGACCCATCTGTGCAAGAATAGTACAGAATAGTACTAACTCGCCATTCTGGTCTTTTAAATACTGGGTGCGGGGGCCCGGGTCGGACGAAATATTGCTCATTAGTCATTGACTAGTATGTCTTCTCATCCGTTATCATTTTGTTTTAAATTCCTAACTTCAATAACGATTTATTCTTAAAAAAAATAAGTATGTAAAATTTTTGAACTGTAAACATATTAATCATTCTTATTGTCATATATCAAGTATCACACATTTAATAAGGAAATAGGCCACGAGGGCACTTTTACATGTCAATTTTTACAAAATATGAAATCGATGAAATAATATATACTTACTTTATTAGATATGTATACTGTCTTTAAATGTTAATTACACAAATAAATATTTAAAAGACCAGTCAATGACTAATGAGCAATAGTGGACCAACTTACAACTGTACTTGGAAAGGCAAACTTTCGTACGAATTTAGACGTCGTGTGTTCATCATACAAATAAATGCCCTTACCGGGATTCGAACCCAGGATTATCGGCTTCATAGGCAGGGTCACTACCTATATACTAGGCCGGACCGGCCGTCAATTCAATAACTTCCTGTATTTAATAATTATTTGTTTCATATTAGTTTTTCCATGAAAAATTATTCCAGACATACCTTTTTCAGACGAGTTAATAGTTACTATAATAAACATATATTCGAAGTAGATTGCTTTCAAAATTCGTTGGCTAGTCTAAAAAATATAGTTAACATATATACGTATATTATTAATGTCGAATTTGCATTTTCAGGTAGAGCGTCGTATACAAGGTGTCGATCTCAAAGAGAAGAAGGCAGTTTACCATGGTCATTGTTATGCAAAGTTTTGCCACCCTTATCGAGCCACTGGAGGAAGGCGGGGAAAGCAGCAGGCACCAGAAAACGCCGAAGCAATGAATCTGATTTATCAGTATTTGGAAACAAATACAGAGGACTGTCAGTTCTCCATTCAAGACATCAGGAATGCGTATCCCGATGTCAATTTGCCAACTGACCCAGTCATTAAATATAACTTGCGCAAAAAGTATGGAGATGATATTCTTATTACTGCAGGGAACCCTTCCATAATATGCATGTTATCAAACTGCTCCCAAATGATACAAACGAGTTGGTACGAAGCCCGGAAGGAAAATGTCGTAGCTGAAAAACAACGGATAGTAGAAGCAGCTGCAAAAATTATTTTAGAAGAAGTTACCTCTCGCGTTTACAAGACAGATTTTTATCCACCGCCGACTGCTTTTTTAAATGACGCAGAAAAAGATTGTCCGGATTCGTTGCTCAAATTGTTGCGAATAATTATCATGACCAACAAAAACAAAGATAATGAATCTTACGAAAGAAAATGCGTCGCTTTAGCACATGGAATTGTTAGTGCTGCTAGGCCCCGTACTTTTAGGTCACCAGTCCTTCTGGGGCTATCATCTTTGATACATCACAAGTATGCGTCGAGGTACCTAATTGATTTATTCAGTGGAATGGGTTTTTGTTCAACCTATGATGAAACTTTGAAATTTCAAGTTTCAGCTATAGCGACTTATACACCAAAGCAGAGTTGTCCAGCTTTTACACAATTCGTGTTTGATAATGCAGATGTAAATGTCCACACCATAGATGGTAATAACACATTTCACACAATGGGAGGAATACAATGCTTAAACCCACCCCAAACGCTTAGTTTAAATGAAAGTATTCCAAGGCTAAATTACATCCCACAGAGCTTCATGAAACGTTATGAACAAATTTCTTTACAAACCCATATCAAAACAATGAACTCTGGACTTGATAAAGTGCTATTCAATCCACCGATGAGCAATGACGACACGTTTATAATGACAAAAACAGATTTGTTATGGATGTATGGTAAATCTGAATGTTTCCCAGATACCCCTGGCTTTAATTCATTTATGATGTTGACACAAGAAGATGACGTGAAAAATGAACAAATCTGTGAAATCAGGCCTGTACCATTTATAAATGCTCCGGCATCAAATTATGACACGATTCTCACAGCATTAAAGTATGCTGCAGAAAAGTGTAAGCAATCTGACATTGACTGCATAGTAACCTTTGACCAGCCATTGTATCAAAAGGCCCAAGAAATAGTAAAATCGTCCCAAGATGCATTAATCTCTAAAATTATTTTAAGGTTGGGCGGATTCCACCTTTTAATGTCATTTATGGGAGCCATTGGCAAAATAATGGCAGGCAGTGGGTTAAGGGAATGGTGGGCTAAAATATATGCCATAGGATCTTTAGAGAAAATGATAATGGGCCACCATTACGAACGTGCGGTCAGAGCGCATATGCTTTCAAGTCTAGCATTATTTAGAATAATAATAAGTAATGTGGAAATTAATTTGAATGAAAAGATTGAGATGGAGAGTGCTTTGTTTAAAATTACAGATGGCGACCAGAACAAAGAAATGAATAATGAAATATTGCAATCAGTTTTGGATAAGTTCGTTAAATCATTGCAAGAACTTGAAGGAAGGGGTCCTACATCCATGCTGTGGGTCGCTTATTTTAAAATGACTCTACTTATCCAGAATTTTATCAAAGCTGAGAGAATCGGCGACTGGAATTTACATATCAAATGTGTGAAAGAAATGCTGCCCTACTTTCATGCCGCCGGCCATTTCAATTACGCGAAGTCAGCGAGTCTCTATGCTCAAGAAATGGACAATTTAGAAGCTGTTATGACACCGGAATGTTATAAAAGATTTATTTCTGAAAAAATGTTCACTGTGCGGAGGACACAAAAACCTTGTTCGGGAACCTGGTCCGATATGACTATAGAGCAAACGCTAATGAGGTCTATGAAAGTGTCAGGAGGGCTCACGCAAGGTCGCGGTTTCTCGGATAATGTTTTGAGCAAGTGGATTTTAGGCTTGCCAATATTGCACAGTATCACCGAAGAAGTTGAGAATTTTTGTGACACTTCAGTTAAAATTCACAATCACAAGGACGGTTCTTCTTCTAGAATGTCTAGAGATGCCAAAGACTTAGAACATTTGTCGCAATGGCTTAATGAACATAACCCGTTTCCGAACACGACTGACATCATTTCAATTAGTACAGGGGTAGTTGGCAATGAGAAAATCAACCCTCATAAAGCCGTTGAGATTGGTAAAAATATTATGAACGACAGAAAAGGAACATCCTTTGCACAGATAAAATATTCACGTAAAGAGACGGTACAACCGCTTGGTAATGTGAATTTATCAATATCTGTTGAAGAGAAGAAAGTCTCAATAGAACCAGATTTAATATTCAAACGGATTTCTTTCTTGAAAAAGTCCCAGGATGAATTAAAAACGTATTTGCAATACGAGTTGTCGCCCTACCCTTTATCTCTATTTGATAAGAACGGAATGCGCAAAACCAACAAGTCAATTTTTTATGAAATGTTTTCGCCTGTAACCCCGAACTCCACAGACCAGGACCAGCTATGTGACGATGTAAATTTAAAAGATGAAGCCCATGTTATTGACGGCGGGCTGTTGTTACATCGAGTGGTATGGCAAAAAAATACAACATACTCAGCGATTTGTAAAAAATATGTAGATTATGTAAAAAAATTCACAAACCCTACGGTAGTATTTGACGGATATGAAAACGAAAACTGCGTGAAAAACCAAGAAAGAAAAAGGCGTGCGAAAGGAAGAATGAATACTTGTGTTGTAATTCAAGAAAATTCAGAAGCCACGATGACACAAGACCAATTTTTATCAAACGACCAAAATAAAAGCCGGCTTATAACTATGCTGACATTACGACTGAAATCAGAAAACATTCCAGTTTTCCAAAGTAAAGATGATGCGGATACCCTAATCATTTCCACAGCGATCGAAATAGCTGACACTAAAAGATACAGAAAAGTTATGGTCGTTGGCGAAGATATTGACTTGTTGGTTTTACTTACGTCGAAAAAAAGGCCTGACATAGTTTTGATGAAACCAGGGAAGGGCAAAATAACAACAAAATTATACAACGCTGACAGTTTTAAAGCAGATCCTGACATTGTTTTGTTATCTCATGCTTTTACTGGTTGCGACACAACATCTGCAATTTTCAGACAAGGCAAACGAAAAGTATGCACAAAAATGATGAAAAATAGTTTAAAACAAGCAGTAAACGCATTTAATGATCCCTGCAGTTCACATGAAGAAATTTCGAAAGCTGGAGAGATCATATTTTGTGAACTTTATGGAGGTAACAAGACAACTGATATAAATATCCTGAGATATGAAAGATTTGCTCAGTCTTTAACAAAAAGCTCCACCGATCTGGCAACTCTTCCACCGACTTCATCTGCAGCAAAACAGCATTCTCTTCGAGTATACTATCAGATCCAGAAATGGTTAGGTAATGAACTGAATCCAACAGATTGTGGCTGGGAAAAGCAAGCTTCCGGCATGGCTCCTATCACCACAACTGAGAACCCAGCTCCTGACGAAATCTTAAAGATTATATCTTGTAAATGCAAGTTGGAGTGTAAGGGAACCTGCACGTGCATTAAAGCCGGGTTGAAATGCACGGCACTCTGCATACATTGCACAGACAAAAAATGTTGCGGCGATGTAGATATCACTGAAACAGCGTTTGATGTTGAAACGGAAGTCCATATGAATAACGTGATTAATGACACCATCTGTGATAATAAAGTACATGAAAAGATTGACACTGAATTAGATACTTTTAAGGAAAATGTAGCTCCAAATAGTGTTGATTATATAAATGTTCCATCAGGGTCAGTAGCAATTAGAGAGTCTGCTAAAAGACAAAGACTCTCATAGATTATAAATATTAGAATGTTCAGAAGTCGAAACTCTTTTTATATTTTACTAAAAATGGAAAATATAAATGATTATTTGTGTCATTCTCAATAAAAAGGTACCACATTGTCGTTTTTTGATTCTGAGATATGAATTTCCAGGGGTAACTTAAAAAAAAAACACTCTTTAAGTTTAATCACTAAGGTACCTCATTGTCGGTAGCCTTATGATCGACAATCAAGTATCCTAGTCGTTAAACTTCTTATTTAGACGGCACGACTTAAATAAATGTGACGTTCGTATTCAGACTGCACGAGCATTACTGCTGCAGTTTTGCAGAGCGACATTATTGCCAACTGCATTGCTGCCGCAAATGACAAAAAGTCGATTTGTCAATTAAAACATTAATTTTGACAATTGTGGCAGTAATGTCACGCTGCAATACTACTGGAGTCGATTGCATTACTGCAGTAAATGCATAAAAAACAATTTTTCGTGAAATGTATATTAAATTTGACGTTTCTTGCAGTAATGTCGCGCTGCAATACTACAGCAGTAATGCTGATGCAGTCTGAATCGTGAATGCGTGGACAAGGTGTATCCCATATTTTAGTTTTTCACAAATAACTCTTAAACAGTGACGCATAGCAAAAAATGTTCTTATACATAAGTAATCTTCATAAAATTGCATGCAAAAAAGTGTAAGAAATCTTTCTTGTAGACATTTTTTTGCAGATTAATAATAATAAATAATAATTATATATTCTTTATTGTACACCACATAATGAAAACGAAATACAGAAAAAGAATACACATTACATTAGGTAAGAAAAGGCATATATCTATAATAATAATTTTATTTTTATGTATCTTGGCGTTAGCACTATCGTGCCCTTGCGATAATGCGATGTAGGCTAGTTTTAAATTCTATAATGACATTGCATTATGTAAGTGTTGTTTAATTTTAAATTGATTTTATTAGAATATGTCTTGATCTCATAACCCGACAATGTGGTACCCTAAGACTTAGTTAAACTTTAACCCGAAATTATTATGTATTTAGTAACTGACGGAGAGAATCGTTTCTTCTATATATTTTTTGTTTCATTATGATATTTATAGCAGAAATAAGCAATTATAGCTATCATTTTGAGAAAAATATTTATGTGGAATTGTTATTTCTGCAAAGGTACCAATAGCGACAATGTGGTACCCTTAATCACTTTTATATATCTATAAAAATAGTTATATTTTTATGTGTCTTGGCGTTAGCATTATCATGCCCCTGCGATAATGCAATGTAGGCTAGTTTTAAATTCTATAATAACATTGCATCATATAAGTGTTGTTTACTTTTAAATGATTTTACTAGAATATGTCTTGATCTCATAACGCCTCAATGTGGTACCCTTACTTAACTCGAAATTATTATGTCGTTAGTAACTGATTGAGACAATAGTTTCTTCTATCCAATTTGATTATTATAGTTCCATTATAATATTTAAAGCAGAAATAAGCAATTATAGCTTTCATTTTGAGAAGAATATACATGTGGAATTGTTATTTCTTTAAAGTTAAAAATAGCGACAATGTGGTATCCTTAATCACTTTTCATACAAAAACTGTATACAAAGTACAGTTTGAAAGTGGCTTCGAAGCCACTTTTTTAATGCAAAATAACATGTTATTTAGTATTATTTTTACACTTTTTAATTATTTTTATGTATAAACTAACGTGTACAATGCTTGTTGACAACTAATTACGTTGATTTTATGTAATATTTATGAGAACGATTTTAATATTTTGTTTTGTTTAAAAAAAAGTTTATTTAACATTGTAGCTATGTTACGTTTTTTTATCACTACGCCTACATTATTGACGTGCAAGCACTTACTGTTTCAAAAATCTAAAAAACTTGTACTTAATGTTTAAAAAATGTTATGTTATTTTGACTAATATTGTAAAAAAAATTACAAGCTATTCATAACTATTTTTATTATTATTTCTGATTCCTATTGTCATATCCTGTCCTATTCAATGTCAATATCATATTATATACCAACTTTTCTATATTTCCACCTACATTCTGTTGGTTATTCAAAACGGATAATAAAGTTACATTTTATCCACAAGAGTGGCAAAGTAATTTGATGCAAATTTTGAGTTGTTTCCGTATGTTGGCTCAGTTGGCTGGTAAAATTGACATTAAAATGATAATTATTTAATATCGTTAATTTGGCTTAGAATAAATTTAAAAGTGGAAAAATTATTGCCTTGGGTGAGACGTGAACTCACGGCCTCTGTATAATTTGATTGGATCTCGTTAATTTGTTTTTATTTTGTTTGATGTTTTACGTTTAGTATTTTCCTCACGTTGATATGGAAAAAAAAATATACGTTTCACTTGGTGGCAAAATTTGTTTAACTCTCGCGAAACCCTCGCAATGCTCAGCTCAAGATTCCACTTTTCAAACCACTTACTACGATCGTGTTTCGATACTTTCAATTTTGGGAATCTTTCGCTTACTCATGGTCTAAGATACGTTATTTTTATTTTATTTTATTTATTTTTATAAGGAATATCTACGCTCATCTGTCATTTATTTGGGATAAGAAATAAATGATAGGTAATATTCACATTGACACATTGCACATAGGTTGCCTAGATAGAATAAAACTATTTTTTTTTTTACTTTTTTGTTTCTTATTTAATGGTATGAAATATCAAAATAAAAATTATTGTATATATAATCTAACTGTACCAGGTTGCCTTATTAAAAAGTTGGTCCAGTCCATAGTTGCCAAGATTTTGTATAAAAATCGGTTACTCTATGAAACCATGGATTTGACTAACTTTTTAATAAGGCAACTTATTTAAAATTAGAATGTATAAAATAAGCTTTCATTTAATAAATCATACGATGTATTAACAAACAAAAAAATGTCAGTACGCAATTTTACTAGGCAACCTACTATCAATGTGAATTTTATCTATAATAGTTTAGGTTTGATGTAATGATACCATCCCCCATGATGAGAATCTCGTGAAAGCCGAGAAGGACAAGTCCAGTAAGTACTTAGACTTGGCTCACGAGATAACCGCCATGTGGGATGTTGATTCGACGATCATTGTCCCGATAGTCGTGCGAACGGTCTCATAGCGAAGAGTCTCGACCAACACCTTGAGAGACTCTCGCTAGGTGGTTGGATCAAGGGTCAGATGCAGAAGGCGGTGATCTTGGACACGGCGCGGATAGTCCGCCGCGGTTCCTCTCTCTGCGGCTCTGACCACCGGTAGCTTGGGCCTTGCCCCGCTGCTGGCGGCACCCTAGGTTAGGTTTTTTATAATGTGTTTATATCTTTTGTATTGTTTTGTAAGTGTTTTTATATTTTACTTTTATATACATATTGTAAAAAACCTAACGTAAGAGAAAAAATGAAATAAAGGGAGTAATAATAAGTAATATAAAATAACTAAATTAAACGTAATATATTTTATTTATTTCTTAGCCTCATATGTTATTTATTTCTTATAATAAATAACATATGAGGGTACCTATACTATATACGTATCTCCTACTATCGGGTATCAATATTAGCACTGGATAAAATACAACTTGCTAATCAGATTTGAAATAAACAAGACGAGAGCCTTGTGTACCTAGTTAAAAAACAATTTCATCTAAGGTAAACAGTGTTTTACTTGCCCACCCCTCTGTAGCTTACTGCTGGTCACTATGCAAAAAAAAATGTATGTCATTTTTAAGGGTTCCGTAGTCTAATTAGGAACCCTTGTTTTTTTGCCATGTTTATCTGTCTGACCGTTCGTGGCTTTGCTCCGTGGTCGTTAGTAGTGTAGTGGTAAAACAAAAACTCTTTTCTCTTTTTATTTTAACCCTATGGCTAGGGGTGTCGTTGCACAGATCTTTGAAAACGAATGGAGGTTTCCAACGACTATGAAAGAAATCTCTCTGAAAGAAAAAAAAAATTCACTACTTAAAATCGGGAAACATAACTGCTTAAAAGGGTAAGAAGGGAGGGTGATCATCTGTATCAGAATGCGCCTAAAATAATTTTCATATGTATCTATTTCTATAACGCAATAACGAATTCTACGTGAACGAAACCGCGGGCAATCCCTATCCCTAGTATAGTAATAAATAAGGGTAGGTAAGTTTCCATTCGTGTGATAATAACAAAATAATTATTTTCTATTGATATTAATTTAAAACACGCTTTGCGGATTTTTTAATGGATCGTAGACGCAGTCAAGGGCACCCCACTCCCCGCTACCGTTGATCACTGCCTCCTGCCACAGCGCGCGTCGCGCGCTTACTTGCCGCGCGTTTGAAACGTAACGTATTTATGTAAGCAAGAAATGCATACATATCAGAATTGAGTGTCGCCGTGATTTTATATTTCTAAAGTTTTGTATGGTAACTAAGATCATTGTCATGACCGCTTATTATTAACTCTACGAACTTTAATTCAATATTGGCTATACTGCTTAACCTGAAATCAATATCTAGACAAGCACATTGTCTACATGTCTAACTTTTTACAAGTATATTAAGTAGATCGATAATATCGTAATATTGCAATATCAGCTACTCTAATTCTATATTTACAAAATAATTCGTGTTTTTACGTTTACCAGAAAGCAGCTGTTCCAGAATTCTAAAAATCGAATATTGTATATAAATTCAAATGTTATTAGATATGTTAAAGTTTTTTGTAACTTTAATTTTATATTTACATAGTTATTAGCAAAAATTAAAATATTTAAATATAGCGGAACGCTCAACCTTAAAATTTCTAACATTTTACAAAAGTATTATTTAACATGTCCCCAATGACATATCAAAAAAGAAAAAACTTTAATATTATCGAAACCCATTTTTGTTCAACCGCTGGTCTAATTGGCATTATTTGCGTCCGCATCTCCATTTGATCGGTCAAAATCTTAAGATTGAATCTAGTGTGATGCGCGAGCCATTTCATTTTCGCGTCCACACCACCTGATTTGTTGACCGGGCAATTTAATCAGATTGGGTGAAAATTGTCCCCGTCTGTACTGGCCTTTATTATTAGGTAGACCTACCTGCTAGGTACTAAAAGTGTTATTAGCATACCTTTATGCAACTAAATTTTTTATTGCAATTTCAATTAATATCCAATATTTTCGTATAACCATTATACTATGTACTAAAAATTATGTTCCATAAAATTACTCATACACATTTTTTTTAACCTAGGTTCTCTTATTTTAATGACCCACAGGGGCAAAGGCCCCATTTTTTAATTCGGACCTGTCGCTGTTTTTTTTTCCACCATTCATACAAGGAATTAACATTTAATAATTATAAAGAAAAAACTTACTTTTCAACAGGTTTTGTCGTATAAGCGCAGAATTTAGCAAACTGGTCGATTTGTTATGATTATTCCGTTACCGGTTTTTAATGAACAAAAATAAAAACTAAACGAATACACAGTTTATTGCACTTTTACTAATTTGTGTAACAATTATGCACTTATCACAGTAATAACACAGTATTCCACTTATATTTTTTTATATAATTAAAATATAAATATTTTTTTAACTGTAATAATATACGGTTTTCAAAAAAATATTTCACTTTAAAATAATCCAATAAAGTGAGTCAAAATATACTTTTTAATTAGCGAAAATGATCGTTTCTCGAAACAAAGTTCGCGCGTCAATTCGAGTGTGAAGAGAACGGCCGTGCGCTTGCGTCGAGCGTCGTCCATTCACTAACTGCGCGCGCGTCGCTTATTAAGAAAAAATCGTTCGCGGTAGCGCAACAGCTGTGCGTACGCACTCTTTTGTTCGATGAAAGAATAATAAGTGGTTAAGAGGAAACGGGACGGCCGCTTCTCAATACAAACGTAGT
This sequence comes from Cydia pomonella, assembly GCF_033807575.1. Classification (NCBI taxonomy): domain Eukaryota; kingdom Metazoa; phylum Arthropoda; class Insecta; order Lepidoptera; family Tortricidae; genus Cydia; species Cydia pomonella. The sequence continues at coordinate 7,627,640 of NC_084724.1, forward strand.
CCCCATTTTCCTCTATGGGTATTGAAATTATGGAAAATATTTTTGACATAATTTGATGTATATGACATGCTAATTTATTAATTATTTTTGTATTCATTATTTAAAACTAATTTTTATTTTACTATGAATCATGATTTCATTGTTATTATGTCAATATAATTAATTGTTTATTATTCCTATTATATTTGGATTTGATTTGATTATAATGTACGTACTAACCCCTAGCTATAACGATGGTACTAACAATGTTTTATGGAATTTTTATGTTTCTGAAATAATAATAATAATAATAATTCAGCCTATATACGTCCCACTGCTGGGCACAGGCCTCCTCTCATGCGCGAGAGGGCTCGGGCTATAGTCCCCACGCTAGCCCAATGCGGATTGGGGACTTCACATACATCTTTGAATTTCTTCACAGATGTATGCAGGTTTCCTCACGATGTTTTCCTTCACCGAAAAGCTAGTGGTAAATATCAAATGATATTTCGTACATAAGTTCCGAAAAACTCATTGGTACGAGCCAGGATTTGAACCCACGACCTCCGGATTGAAAGTCGGACGTCATATCCACTCGGCCACCACCGCTTCTGAAATAAAAATATTTTATTTTATTTTATTTTATTTATTAACCTATACCCTACATTTGACTTTTTAATAGTTTTCATAAAAAAAATTTAATGCTCCTATATCTATTATAATAATTAAAAATTTGAAAAAAATCTAACGTAGGGGCATAGCTGTGCATATACAACAAATTGTGTCGAAAATTTGTTTTAATAATGTTAATATTCAGAGAGGAAAACAAGGACTACATTTGTATGAAAAGGCGCTTCCACTTTCGTCTTAACAAAGTACCTATCAATGTATGTACGGTGGAAGTACAGATCAATTTCCGAAAGATGGCGTTGGCGCCAAAAGTCTATAACGGACTATTTTCGACTGTAACAATCATTATTAAGTAGGTATATCAAAATGCAAATTGATCCTTCGAATAACGGTTTATTAAACATGAAGAGAAAATATAATATCTCTACTCTACTTGTAAGCATGTTTTTAGGGTTCCGTAGTCAACTAGGAACCCTTATAGTCTCGCCATGTCCCTCTGTCTGTCTGCCTGAGGCTTTGCTCCGTGATCGTTAGAGCTAGAAAGCTGCAATTTGAGATGGATATATAAGTCCATAAAGCCGACAAAGTCGTATAATAAAAACTAAAAAAATTTTTTTTTTAGGGTACCTCTCCTACACTTAAGGGGGAGGTGTTTTTTTTTATTCAATCCTACGGTGTGGGGTATTGTTGGACAGGTCTTTAAAAACAAATAGGGGTGTTCAACAAACATTTTTTTTGATAATGTAATATATGTGTAATATATTCGGACATAATCGCTACGAAAGAAAAAAAACTGCCCCCCCTCCCCCCAAATAGAGCTTAAGAAAAACATTAAATGAAAACTATAGCGGACATGATCAGTTTAGTCGTTTTAGATTTATCGCAAAAAGTCTCCCTTTCATAGTAAAAAGACGTATATCCACAGTCAAACGTTATTATGACATTAAATGGGTTGTTAAAGTTATTTGGCATTACCCATGTAAATATTTAAGCTAAAATTTAAGATTAAAATCGCTTATTTTACTCATTTCATTTTTATGTAATATTTAATTTCTCTAAAACAGTTTCACCTATCCGGGGTATTAGGTATATATCCTTTTCATAATGGATGACTTCATTAAAACCAATTTGGAATCTATTTTGAAATTGCAGCTTAGCAAAGAGTCCTGGACTCAGGAATCCCTTCCCATTCGCCACGGTGTATTAAGTATCAGCAAAATGTCAAGTGTTTCTACCCCGGCGTTTTTATCTTCCATCCTTAGCTCATCAAATCTCGTAGGCAAAAACCTACAAACTACGAGATTGCTGGCTTCTAAAACTCTAACGGAGTCTAAAAACGTCCGGTCCATTGCCTGCTCTGTTGTACCCCTAGTGTAACTTTGATCGACATCATAACGTGACGAACGCGTTTGCGTTAAGTCTCATTTTGTATAGGATTTTGAGGTTCCAAAACGTCCCGCTTGGCGCGCTCTTTCGAAATCCAATACAAAATGAGACTAAACGCAAACGCGTACTTCACGTTTGGAAATCGAATTTATTTACACTAGGGGTACTGGTCAGGATTTTCCCGAAACTCTAAATTCGCAAAGGATCTGGGACGATATTCAATGTAAAATTACTTACGACTCTCTTTTAAGTCGTAGCACACGTTCATGTTGGTAGCAACTCGAGTCTTTTGAGTCTAAATTGAAGAAATCGACTTGTTTTTCCGAGACTCAGAGCTTAAAAAACTTCTGAGTCTTTTAAGTCCCGAATCGAGTTCTTTATTGAGTCTTTTTTGAGCGCTACTCAAAAGGACTCGAGTCTCCGGATAAAGACTCAGTCAACAATTTTATAGGTTTTACCGTAAAGTAAATAGGCGTTATTGTATGATTTATGTTATGTACATCCATGAATTTCACATAAAGACAACGCGTTTCGAAGTTATTTGTATAAGACTCGAGTCCCTAATAAGTTGAAAAGAACTGTTCCATCCTAATTATGAGAGTCTGAAAAACTGAGTCGATTCTTAAAGCAGAGTACTCAAGGACTTGAGTCTTAACCTACACTAGGTTCAGCACGCACCAGATTGTTACCAGCAGGAATAGCTTGTCCGATTTCTAAGATAAAGGTCGCCATACATTTACTATGGCGTATTGATCTTAGAAAGACGGACAGACGGTACCCGGGAATCCGGCGCCTGGCTACACGCCTCCCCGTCTATGTTTGAATATTTGTATTTAAACAGGTGTACCCTTGTTTTGTCGACAACCTTTTCATCGAATATTATTTTATCAACAACGATTCATCGAAATTTTAGTACTAGTCATATTTATTTCTTCGACGTTGCCAGAAGTGGGTTAGGTTAGGTTAGAACTGCGACCCCCAAGAAAACGAATTGTGTGCAGAAAAGCCACACACAATTAAACAAAAAAATGAATTAAAAAAAACCCGAAATGAAAAGCCATGACATGAATATTATTGAAATAAGTCAACTACCAACTAAAAGACCTTGGTTCAAATTACCTAGTATCGAGTCCTCGACGCAATGACTTGTCGATGAAATGAAAATACTTGAAACGTTGTCTTTTAATTTATATTCCATTAAATGTCTGTTGACAATTCAATGGTAAACCATTTAAACACCGTTAGGTACGAGTAAACCAAAAGACAAAACGTTATCAATAATTTAATCCTAGTCTTTTATTAAAGTCGCCATCAGATATATCGGAGCAGCCGAGGTGTTCAAAAATATCCGAACACGCACTCTACCCTTTAACAATAGAGATGTGTTCAGATATTTGTGAGCACCTTAGCCACTCCGATATATCTGATGGTGACTGTACAAGAACTTCGTTGCGATGATCAGACTCTAAAGGATATTTACCAATATCACAAAACAGAATATTGTCAAATATTTTGAGACTTTGACAGTATAAATGAAAGTCATTATGACATTCGGCCATTTTAAGAAAGAGAAATTAAGGACATTTAAAGAAAACGGCATTGTAAAATTCAGGTACAATGAATCAAAAGCTCTAAATGTAGTAAACTGCTGGGAAACGCCCAAGTAGAACGGAATAGGCACGAAAGTTTTCCCTATCTTACGCAGTCGGATTTCATATGACGAGATATCTTGGTTTTTCCGCAAAGAATGTTATGAATCTAGACATTCCAGTAATTAATTGTAAAATGTTATTAAGTAAATTACAATTTAATTGTATAGTAATATTATATACAGTGGATAAATTGTCTTCATACATACCTATAGACATAAAAATAACTGACTTAATCTACGGCCGAAAGCCTCGACCGTTGCAAGGTAGTAGCTACAAAATTGCGGCATTAAAATTTCGACGAGTAAATTTCAGGGGGATAAAGAAACAACGCACCGCAAGTGGGACATTTTGGAAACTCAAAATCCCATACAAAATTAGACTTAACGCAAAGGCGTACGTCACGTCACGCTTTCGAATAAATTTACACTAGGGGTACTGACACTCTGTGTCTCAATTTTCTCATTTAAACGCAATTTAACTGACATTTTCCTTGTAATAAAATCTTACTAATTTCAATAAATTAATAATAAATGGGTCGTTAGCAAACCTGAGAATGAGAAACCGCCAACATTGAAAAATCTTTTGTAGCGATATCTAGCGATAGAGTCTAATAACAATTTACGTATTTCCGATGTTGGCGGTGGACCCCTGGCTTGATTTTTAGGGTTTCCTGCCAAAAAGTTAAAAAGAAACCATTATTTACACAAATTATGTTTCCTAAAGTACAATAGACTTTGATAGGCAATTAAATTCACTCGACAACTCAAACCTTAGATATAGAGCAACCTTCGAAATATAGATAGTTTGTTCTAGCAAATTAGGATATTTTTATTGCTCATAACATTTTGTTCACAATTATTTGACTGTAATGTCATAAAATACGAACATATAATAAAATAACAAACTTTATTATTTATGTACATACCTACCAATCTTATGCTTCTGGCTTTTGAAGGTAAATAATGTTTATATTATTTACTTGACGTGACTAGATTCCATAAGTTTATCCGCCAAATAACGCAATTAAAATTATGTATTTTCCGCGTTTAGCTCTAAAGGAGATGGGACCTATATTTTGTTAAGAGGGAATTATACCACGTGAATCACGTGATCGTCCAAACGTTTTTCCACTTCTAAATACCTTCCATTCTCCATAATTTTAAATATCTTATTGACACAATGAAAAACTAGTTTTATAGGGTTCCCTTTTTTTATTTGCAAATCGAGAAAAAATTTTTTTTTTAAAGGTGAAACCCACAAACCTGGAATATATTGTGCTGAAGCGATTTGTTAATAGTTGTGAACAAAATCTACCCTCAAATGGCTCCTTCAGCCAGTTGAGGGTAGATGAAAACATTACATAATCAAATAATGTAGATTAAAGTCAGGTCGTTCTCTCACAGATCCAGGCGGCTTTGTATTTGGTTGGTTAACCAATAAACGTTATAACTACCCGAAAATGTACAAATTGTTTGTTTACTTTTATTTAAATACCTAAAGATACAAAGTATAGTGTAAACCATTTTCTCCCGAAATGGGATTTTATAGATAAATTACCGTTACTTCGTTATATTCAAAAAGTTACGTCAGTGGCAAACAAGCACGTGGCGCCTGATGGTAATACTGCTTACCATAGCCTATGTACGCCTGCAACTCCAGAGGAGTTACATGCTCGTTGCCAACCCTAACACTCCGCACCGACCGCATCCCCGACGTAAACAGAGGGGTGTTCAATGTCTGTCTGTCTGTGGCATCGTAGCTCTCTCAACTCTTCAACGGATGGACCTATATTGATGCGTTATTTTAACGTAAAAGCGAATTTCCTTGCAGTGGTACCATGTATTTACTTTGGTCCATGGTGGTACTTAACTATGTTTGATAGAAATTTATCAAGCAATGCATTTTTGGCATAAACTGCATTTTTTTGGCATATAGCGTAGGGAGTCTTTTTATTATTATTTTATAGTTATAAAGTAATAGATAGACATACGTTTGTATAACATATATATGAGCTCGTACGTGTATGACTTATGGCGTTTTTTTAATATTATGTCAGTGGCAAACAAGCATACGGCCCGCCTGATGGTAAGACGCTCTATGTACCAGAGGAGTTACATGCACGTTGCCAACCCTAACACTCCGCACCGACCGCAACCTCGTTAACCTCTGGCAACTTACTCACCAGCAAGAACACAACACCAACACTAGGTCTAAATAAATATTATACGGACATTCTTACACAAATTGACTAAGTCTCACGGTAAGCCAAGAAGGCTTGTGTTGTCTCTAGTGTTATTTGGCTGCGTTTTTCATTAAGGTGGAGGTACTTCCCCAGTTGGAGCTACCATTCCAAATATCAGCAAATTCTATAACCTGCCATTATTTTCGGTGCCTGCTCGGCGTGGAATGACCCATATGTATTAGGTACCTATGTGAAGTTCAGCTCAATCGAATAATGGGAAATGGTTCTCTAAGTCAGCTTGCAAGTTTCGACCCGTACATACATACAAACATTTCATTGCATAAAAGCTTGTAAAAATAATAAAGGAACTCTAGTTAGCAAATACTATTTATTTTTCACAAATCATAATTACTGTTTGAATGCTACTGTTTGATTACCATATCGCACTTCAATAATTTAGGAACTACCCACGTAAGGATCGTGAATTGCATAGTAATTAATATTGTAAGTATGTACAGGCAAAAATTATATAGGGTATACTTCCTTGTAAAAAAGTGTTCAAGTCTCAAAGCAAGTATACTATTCAGTACCCCTAGTGTACATTTGATCGACATCATAACGTGACGAACGCGTTTGTGTTAAGTCTCATTTTGTATAGGATTTTGAGTTTCCAAAACGTCCCGCTTGGCGCGCTCTTTCTAAATCCAATACAAAATGAGACTAAACGCAAACGCGTACGTCACGTTTCGAAATCGAATTTATTTACACTAGGGGTACTGTTGACAAACATTCATGCGACCGCGAGGGACAGAGAATACGCAATCCGTCGAAATTAAAAACACATTTATAATATTTATATGTGACGATCTGCTTGGCCTAGTGGATAGTGACCCTGCGGATAGTCCCGGGTTCAAATCCTGGTAAGGGCATTTATTTGTTGCTGTTATTGTTTGTCTTTGTCATAGTCTCAATTTTCATTTCTGCCTTTTTCTAAAAGTCATAGTGCCACGTCAAAACGGTAGACTCCAATGCTTGGTAGGCAACAATAATAAATACATATTATAGGACATTATGACACAAATTGACTAAGTCCCACAGTGAGCTCAATAAGGTTTGTGTTGTGGGTACTTAGACAACGATATATGTAATATATAAATATTTATAAGTACTTAAATACATATAAAATACCCATGATTCAGAAACGAATATTTGTGCTCATCACATAAATAAATGCACGTACCGGGATTAGAACCCATCGTCTTCATAGGCAGGGTCACTATCCACTAGGCCAGACCGGTCGTCAAATAATTGAAGAATTATGTTTTTTACCGTATTTTTATTGCTGAAATACATAAATGCGTCGAGGTAGTTTGGCGCTCAAGGCAGTGAGAGCGCCAATAGTCCGAGGGTGAAATGATGCCTTTCACCCGAGTTAAACACTCTACTTTTCATTTCGAATACGAGGAAAGTAAAAATTTGAAAGTGTTTAAAAAAATAATGACTTGAGGGCACTTTCAATTAACAATTTAGGTAAAAAAAAATCATGGAAAGTTAAATGCTCTAGTGCAGAAACGTAACGTATCACTTCCTGCACATCTTATACAACAACTATTACCCTCTTTCAGAACATGAGAAATGAAAAATAAATGAATGTGCTAACCTTCAAAATATTTCTACAAACACATTACGTGTCAACTACTCCATAAAATGAACTATCATATGGACATGCATCTACCATCAACAACATGTACGATCCCCGCCGACCGGTGATTCGGTCAAACTGTGGTTTTTGAAAAACAAATTATATCCAAATTGAAACTAATGCAATAAAAGCCCGACCAGAAATATATGATCATTGTCAAGAGGGCGCTGTTATTCTCATGTATAGGGTGACAGTTCTGTTTAGTATGAAATATTAAGTTCCAATGAAATTCCGGAATATGGCGCGTGATCATATATTACTGGTCAGGCTTCACCTATGATACCTTTGGGTATGGTGCTCTACGCACACTAGCGCCCAATCCTCCCCCCCCCCCCCCCGGACGCAACACCTCCTTTTAGCATTAAATATATCCCGTTTGAAAGCGTTTTTAAATTTTTTGTGAAAAGTATACATTTGAAGAATAAAATGTCAAGAAATAATTCTTATTCTTAATAGAAAGGGTTATATTCATTTCTTTATATGATGCACCATTTTCATGTTACAACTAGATGAACTAGAATACAAGTAAGTAACATAGTATGGAAAGAAATCGTTTAGGGAAAACCAGCTTGTACAACGGCTAAATTTTGTCGGTATCATATGTACTACTTTCATGTCAAGCTGGATATAATTTGTTTGTCTTTCCCATACATTAGAACATAACTTGACCGAATCATGGAGCCGGGCTGCGTCGGAGCGCGTTTGCGCACATTATGTATGGCAGAAGCGATGGATTCCGTCCGAAGCCGTCCGCGTCCGCGAGGAGCCGACCGGCTTGCGGCCAAACAAATGTGAAATGCGCCCCGACTCCGCCCGTTCGGTGGGCATCGTACTTTATTTATCTACTCAAGAACCAGTCTGCCCCCGCGGCCATTGGTTCTTGGTTTCTCATGGATCGGTTAAACGTAGTAAAATATACCATCAGTTCGATATAATTTCATTTATTTACTTAAATAACAATGGCATTTTTACACATAAATTAGTCTAAACCGAAAAAATCTTAGAATGGCATACTTATGGACCCTATTTTGGTATATTTACATTTTTATCACATAATTCCAATGATCTATAGGTTCCTACTTATTTATTATTAGATATTTATGCGAAATACAATCGAAGAAAACGTTTTCTAACCTAAACATTTTGAGTAACGGCCCATTTAATAATTTATTTAGACTAAATATTTGAATCACTTAAACATCCTTATTTACAAATCAATACATACTACTTATGATATAATATGCACCTAAAATAATAAAGATTTCTATTCATTTCATTTCATAAAAATAATATAGTGCTTAGAAAAACAATATTTACATCATTTGTATGACCTTAGATCATTATATTACTACACCATCTCGCTTTATTCTTCAAAAACAAATGAGAAAGTTGCATTTTATCCACAAACGTGGCAAAGTCATTTGATAAATATATTCACTCTTAAGTGATTATATGTATATTGAATAACTTCCATTTGGATTTGATTTGTATTTCCTCGCGTTGGTGTGGTGAACATTTTTGTGTCTCACTCCGTAACAAAGTTTGTTTAACCCTCGCAACGCCCATGATTCCACTCTTCCAACCACTTGCTACGCTCATAGTCCAATTTTGGAATATTTCGCTTGCTCAGCCATCAATATTATCACTCATAGTCCAATTTTGGATTATTTAGCTTGCTCAGCCATCAATATTATCACTCATAGTCCAATTTTGGATTATTTAGCTTGCTCAGCCATCAATATTATCACGAGGATTTAACAACAACTTTTCCCCTCATAAAACAAATACCTATATTTTTTTATTTACCTAGGAACGTCACCCTGAGTAAATCGACCCGCAGTTCGGTGCATCTGTTTGAAGGAAGGAGTCTAATAACGCATTATGTTAAAATAGTTCACTTTACAATTATTTGTGACAAAACCATAGAGCAACTCATTTAAGTCTTGTAAATAAAATAAATAATAATTATCACCAGAAAAATAAAAATCATTACCTACCAATCAAAATGGCGCAATTATTTTCAAAAGTAAAACTTAGATACATTGCCATAATCTCGTGCAGTATTACTGCGGCGATAAATTATATTATGCATTACAATGTAAACATTTCAGATTAAGAACATGTTTCACAATGTTTAAGTAAAAAGTCCTGAATAAGCTAATTGCCACTTATCTGACGAATAAAGTCATCGTTGGTGTTTCACAATCTTGAAATAAGCTAACTGGCAGATTCGCACTTTGCTAAGTTTTGCATGAAGATTTATCTGGCAGTTAATTTATTTGTTAATTAGCTAGTACTTGGTCATTGTGAAACAGGCCCGAAGTATAATTAAGTAGGTAGTTAATCTTTTGTTAAATTGTTTTCTCAAACAAACGATATTCATGCCAATTTACTTATGAATGTATTTATTTGAATAGGATTTATTTAATTGGCGGCTTCACGAGGATATAAGTATTATTTCAAGACATAAAATATAACTAAATTAAAAAAAACTACTTAATTCAAACACGGACTTCTGTCGTATAGAAGTGAGTTTTGGAAGTTGATTAAAACGAATCGCTTGACATCTATCACAATCGGCTCAGTTGTTTCGATGTTACGGTGGAACATTTGACACAAACATACATAAATACATACACATTATGTACAGATTACTTACCGTTTATGTTCGGTGCCAATACCTTTACAAGCGTATTGCCAATAAAATTTCGTAAGGCACTTAAATGTATATTAAGTATTTGTACTTAATATAAGTGTCGCCAGGAGAGTTGAATTTTGAGTTGAATAATTACATAAACAACACCGAGTACTAACAACACAAAACAGTATTGAATGAATGAATTAGTGAATGTGACATAAGCGCATGATATTAAGCTAAAATTATTAAAGACCTTGAAGAATTTTTTTGGTAATAACTTGCTTGGCTTAGATACCTCAGATTGTTGGATTCTGTCCGCAGTGACGCATACTATGTCAGGATGCCGTGGTGGTGCAGATGAACAGCGTGCTACACTTTTTGGTCCATCTTGCAGTTGTCGGTTCAACTTGTTTCATGGTTAATTTAATGGCTCCTCTACACGATGGACCATTATACTGGCCCACTAAGATGGGCCAGCGTGTAGACAGGGTGTGACGGATGGCTTATGGCGCGGCGGGATGGTGATGGTATGGCCATGGTGTCGGTTTTTCGTCCGCACACACGTGACCCATTCCATGGTTGAGAAACCATCGCATGGCCATCTCGCTGGTCCAGCGCTGGGCCATCGTGTAAGGGAACCATCAAAAACTCTCTGTTTTTACATGGTTTTGTGTTGTGTAGTATCTATCTTCAACTCTAGTCAACCATACCTATAATCACTTGGATATTGGAAATCTTTATAACCTGATACATATTTGTAGGTATTATATCACGTAGATTCAACTACAGATGTTGATTATGTCAATTATTGAAATACTGACTATTCGAATAGAATAGAGGCAGGCCAAAGTAGGGTAAGAAACAGAAATTAAATTATAGATGTTAAGGAAAAAAACTCTTTGGCAACCCCATCTTAATACTATTTCACATAACATGTTTTTGGCTGTTTTCTTTTTGTTGATGGCATATTCATGTCAAAATATGAATGAGAAAGCATGGAGCCATGTAAATAAAACTATCATAAAAAATGTGTAATCGATACCATTTTAACGTCAATATCAATAGTTCTACGTACGTCTACGTACGGTACACGTCTGAAAATTACTTAGTTAATTAATTAACTAATATACTGTATCCAATTCTTTATATGAAATACAAATAAAGAAATTTATTTCGTTCGAGGGTAAAACATTTTCCCGACGTTTACTAAAAAGTAAGTGTCTAATAAAAATTCAGATCGTGGGGTTGCTGGAGAGATGCTCTTTACTTACGGCACCCCTTTTATACTTAGAATTTTATAAAGTGCCAGATCAGCTCTTCCTACAATTCCGAAAACATAAAAACTTCTGACAAAACTATACATTTGTCATGTGTTCCCGCTTCGGTGAGGTAAATTGTCATGTTTTGCAAAATAGTTAAGCAGTAAGTGGGGTTTCCGAGGAATATTCGCAAGTTTACCTTGAGACATACTTAGGACATTTGTTCAATGTCAACTGTGACATAATTATGATTACCCAATACCGCTAAGTAGCATCATTGTCAAGCACATAGCCAATGTTCAAGTTATAGTGTTTTGAAGAATTTCAAATTCCTAGATTTAAGCATAAGTTTATGTAAGTTCGACGTTTCAATATGGTGTTTTGATACTGAGCGGTAAATTATATACTTTTGGGTTACACAATATCTTAAACATAAAATAGCCGCTATAAATTATTGTACAATATAATTACTATGGTTACTTATAATGGACGGTTCTTTTGTGCAGCGTAAAGCATTTTCTATTTGCCTATGACTAAACCAGTTCTGTGTCGTAATTAACAGATTAGGTTGTATTCAGCCCCTACACATGGAGCTGTGATGGAGCTCCATATATGAAATTTACGAACGCTCAATTCAAACCACGTCCACGTGCATTAATAAATTATTTCATTATTTCCTCACCATTTCCTCATCTTTGGTTTACTAGTTTAGGAAACATAGTACCACATGCCTAAGTAGATTCGCTCGTCACTTCTTCGTACACTCTGAGCAAATCGACTTATTTTTTAGACTAGCAATACTCAGACCTGAGGTTGATTTTGACTATCGTCTTTCTTATTTTTCCCAGCAAGCTCCTTGTATATCTCATCAAGGGACCGTCCTCTAGTCTCTGGGAAAAAGATGATGCAGAACAAACAGGATCCGAAACAGATGAGCGCGAAGATTAGGAAGGTGAACTGGATGCCAATGGCTTGGTTGAGGGCGTGGAAGCCCTTGACTTGGATGAAGTTGGCACCTTTGCCGCACACGTTGATGAAGGCCGATACTTGACCCCGAAGCTGGAAAAAAGTCAATAGTGCATTTTTATACAAGTGTGGAAAGTAAAATTTTGTTTATATAACACTTAAAACCGTGTTTTTAACACATATTTAAACCAGGTCTATCGTTTATTTATTTTATTACCTTTATTTACTACGTTTCGATGCATGCAAGCTTCACTGGTCGTGATAGGTAGGTAGTGGAGAACTATCGTCACAACAAAAAGCCAAAATAGAGATTTGTGTACCTACCCGAAAAAAATCAAATCAAAAAGTAGGCATCACAATTTCAAACCACCCACCACACAAGTTAATTATTGTCCATAGTCCAACACACAATATTCACTACCTGCGCACACACATCCGAAGATAGATCTCTTGGCTTTATGTTATGGATCACTGGTTCCCAAGTTGGCAAAAAGGTACATCTTTCTTATTAAAATGACAGGGGTGTTTACTGATTTCAATCGCTTCTCGCACAACTCGAGAGTAATAAAGTTGTTCAGTGGATTTTGGGCTTATGAAGTTGAACCCAGTGATTTGCGCCAGGTGTCAGAAGATAGACCTGGTTTAAATATGTTTCAATAAAATGTTTGTTTGTTTTGATGTTTTACAATGACACAAACATGTGCTAGCTAACATATTGATAATATCTAAATATATCAAGCACTGTGGCGAGCCTGTGTCAGTCTGTATTTCATTTTTTCAACTGCGCTCAGATAATAATATTATGATGTACCTATGTACTTTTAAGTATAAGTACTTAAAATTGTTATACAAGCGTTTTTCACACTGTGTAAATGGAGTATTGTAAGTATAGTAAGTGCCCCAACTTAAGAACCTATGTAACCACGTCGCCATACTACTAACTGTAAAGAAAAATGGATACTAACGGTAGGACACCGACTGTACTATTTTTGATTACGAGTATGTGCACCACAACACAAGAGCAACAACAAATCCTTCTTGTTCCATATGAGGTATTTCAAAACAGACGAAAAAACCCAAATCAAGCCTCATCGGCAATTTATGGTACTTTAGAAGGAAAAACATACAAAAAAGTGGTGTTATATGGTGGTCTTTTCTGAGGCCGTTGCCCTATAAAGGGTTAACTTTATAGTTTTCCGCAGAAGACCATCGCATCAGGCTTGTCTGCGCAAGCACGCACCGATTACTATTATCCAATAAAATGAAAAAGAATTGCCTTGTTGCTGTGTAGAGTGCGGGCCAGCTCCCACCTCATTCTGTCTACAGAGGGCTTACAGCGAAAGACGAAAAATCAAAATTTCGCTGTCTGCCTCTCTATCGCTCTTACATATTCTAGTGATAGAGATGCAAATAAAGAAATTGCGCATATCGTTATTTTGCAGTGGGCTCTCTGTTATGTAGCGAGCCGATAATGCCGCATTTTGCCTGTGTGATTATTTTTCTGTACCATTCGCTTTCTGTTTCTGTTCCACTAACGGCCCGATTCGAATAATGAGATACGATAAAGATAAGTTCTGGTTTATATAAGTTCTCATTTAGATATCGTTTATATGTCGTATAATTGACAAAAGCAGCTCGATTCGGGCAACCAATGTCACTTTGACATCAGAAATATCGTAGATAGATCTTAGCGGAATCTAAATAAAGGTCAATTTTGACATGTCGTTTAGTTATCGATCTTTTAAAGATATTTCCAAGATCTTAAACTTGTCTTAATCATTCTTCGGATCGGGCCGTAATACTTAGTTCTATAGCCCGACCGGAAATATTTGATCATTGTCAAGAGGGCACTGTTGTGTCTCATGTATAGGGTGACAGTTCAGTTTAATATGAAAATTTTTGGTCCAATGAAATTCCGCAATATGGCGCGTGATCATATATTACCGGTCAGGTTTTAAATCTTAAATGTAACTAACCATTATGGGTCATTGTTTTAAGAATAAATGAATTAAAATTGAATTTATTCCTGGCATCACTGGTCAGTTAACGTTGCATTAGTACTAAACTTACATGGAATGTAAACATGTCCGTAATAACAATGTAGGAGACGGGTTGAAAGCCAGCAGCGTCAGAGATGATGGCGAGGCACAGCGCCAGCACCGGGATCCAGCCAGGCAGACTCCAACCTGATGCCGTCAGGTAGAACCAGATGGACAGTATGCCCATGCCCACGCCCATTGTGAATGATGTGCCGACAAGCAGTTTCTGAAATATAGGATTTCAAAAATTCGTTATTTAGTTTAAAGTTTACTGGACAATCATTAGTATAATTAAGACTTAAGAGGAGGGGTGATGGCTATTAGAACAGAACCAGAATCAGAACATTTTTTTACACCTTGTATAATTGAAAATAAATGGAAATTAGATATGTTTTCGTATTTTTTTCTATCGAGTCTACTTTTACCTTTTAAGGTTTGTCTTGGAGTATGCCCACAAAACAATATATAGTATAAGATTCTGAGTGGTTTTTATGGCATTTGCTCTTGATTGCAAATGCCATAAAAACCACTCAGAGAATTTAGCGTAAGCGCCCTCTTAATGTCTTCAGGAGCTCTCTAACAGTCAACCATCGAGCCCAATAGAACTTAACTGGACATACTTTGTATTCCTTCGAATCAGAAACAAGTTGGCACCACTAATTGACACCACCAAAAAAATCACTTTTTGTCAAGTTTTAAATTCAGACTTGCGGCTGTAGCACGGTCGTATTTTTATCATTTGTCACTATGTCTGTCACTTTCGAAATTACATACTTGTTAAAATGTGGCAGGCATAGTGACGTGACAAGTGATAAAAAAAAATGCGACCGTGCTACGGCCGTTGGGGTTGCTAGGAGTAGGCGCTTTAGCAACCTCAATAACCTTGTTCAGACCCTTTTGAATAACTTTTTAAGTTAAGGCCTCGTATATTCGAGTTCTCTCACTCTCACTGAGCGTATGAGCACAGTATGAGTGAGCACTCGGGACCTTGGATATCATGTTTTTGAATATATTTTTTGGTCTGTTTTAATAAAAAAAGCATAACTTTAATTTTTTTTTAGTTTATCAAAGAAGTTTTTTTTATCGAGCGAAAGTCAAAAATTCAGAATTCAAATGGCTGAAGTCCATAGAGAAAAGGGTCAAGATTGCTTATCTAATTTTTGGGAACCATACGGCGTGATCTAACAAAGCGGTATGATTTTTCAAAAACCCCACTCTCACCTGCCTCTTAAATCATGGAGATATTATCATCCAAAAAATACAAAAAAAAATCTAATTAAATGACAATTATAAACTTGAATGCACCACCTGGTTTAATACCTCTCCATTTCATTTTAATTCGCTCTAATCTCTATGCAATTATAAACCAATTTACTTGCATTGTACCAACGATGCCCACTGACTGCCATTTGCTACAAACACATACAGGTACAATAAAAATGATAGAGAAACGTTAATTTGACATGTCAATGATTAGAAACCGTAATCGGTAAACAATTTGAGCATACACGTGACACGAGAACGTAATGCATAATTTTTTTGTGGTTCATCTATATGGTTCTTTTAAGTATAGGATGAGATGCCTAGAAACTTTACTATTCAGGAACACAACACTGCAAACCTATAGTGCAGCGTGGTGAGAAATAAAAATACTTTTACAGTACATATGGGGCTACTTTATAGCACTAGTGCGAGAAGTAGCATATTATGTTACTGTGTCGAACATTTAAAGGGCCATATGTACTGTAAAACGTTGTACGATACATGTGCGAATAGGTAATTCGCAACTCGTGTCGATTTAAAACACTCCCTTCGGTCGTGTTTTAATTTATCGCCACTCGTTTCGAATTTCCTATTTTTCGCACTTGTATCGTAATGTACTATTTCGTGACAAAAATATACAGATAAAAAGAGGAACAAAAATAAACTTAGACATAACATTACAACGTATAACATTACATTACATGACACGTATTAGCCACGAAATGGTCCCGACTAAGCAAGGTGTTAGCCTGGATGGGCCAACGCTAATCTTCCGCCCGTATTACGTGATTTTATGGCCACTGAACATATTAGACGTACTTCTCCAGATCGACTGAGATGATATTTCGCTGTGCACTCTTATAGTAATTGTCGCACTGGAGATACCCTTTAACTTCGTTCCTGTGCTCTTAACGATCACAGTAGTAGACAAAAATACTATTGAAACTAGCGCCAGCTGTCCCTCATCGAACAGTCTAAGTTGTTATTGAAAGGATAAAAGACAAGCTCCTCACATTACAATTTACCGCTTAAAGAGTAATTAACTGTGTTTTGAAGGTTCTTGGTCTTATAAACATGTATTTCTCCAGGTTTGAGGGAGATGACAATTCATTGTGCACCCTTGTGATCTTCGATATACTAGAGATACCCTATAAAACCTTATCTAGGTTTACCTTCGTTCCTGTTTTCTCGACGAGCGCGGTGGCAGACATAGAACCCACCAGCTGAACTGCCCCCACCACCATGACCTAAAAATAATGTCAACATTATATACAACATAGAAACAAACTCCTATATCTATCAAACCAATGTTGAAGTCAAAACAACAACACAACAAAGTCTTGTCGAGAACTAGCAACAGGTTTAGACACAAAACACAATGGAAGATTTGTCGAGGAGTAAGTAAGTATCTTACTATAAGTTACAAGTCATTAGTTAGGTTGATTTTAAATTTTGGCCCATTTAGCCCTCAAACGTCATAAGTTTGGCAAGGTTAAGTGTAAAATATTTCGCAATAGTTTTCTTTAAAAATAAAAACAAATAACCTGCTGGTTGGCAGACAGCTTGATGTTGACGGAGTCTGCCGCCACGTCGAATATGGAGCTGGCATAGATGAGCACGATGAGGTAGCCGTCGAACTGCTGGGCCACTTTGATGACCCAGGATATTATGAAGGCTTTTCTGGTGGTTGAGTCGTGGACTGAAAGAAAATTTTGATAAATATGGCCTGAAAGCTCAGCTGTAAACGCCGATTTGTATCCGGCGTTGGTCACTGGAGGGCTTGGTCACTTCTTCTATAGTACATGAGTCATTGATATCTATTACAGTTTATAATTAATATGTAGTAGTGTGAATACTTAAAAAACGCAAATCAAATCATTTCATAAAATAATCTGATTTGTTTTTGTTCCTTTAGTTACGAGTCTTGCCATTATTCGTCTTTCTGAAAATCTTCATCGAAAACCTACATACTAACCCCACACTGCACGGCAAAATATGCTGACAGCGTCCCCGTGCTGCTAAATTAAATGGCAGTGAAAACTTTTTGAACGACACGACACGATAACGAGAACCATCACCATTCTCCATGCTTACCAAGCACGATAGCTGATATTAATGAATTTTGACGACCGATCTGGCCATGTGGGTAGTGACCCTGCCTATGAAGCCGATGGTTCAAATCCTGGTAAGGGCATTTACTCGTGTGATGAGCATGGATATTTGCTCCTGAGTCATGGGTGTTTTCTATGTATTTAAGTATTTATAAATATTTATATATTATATATATCGTTGTCTAAGTACCCTCAACACAAGCCTTATTGAGCTTACTGTGGGACTTAGTCAATGTGTGTAATAATGTCCTTAAAAAAAAAGTTTTCATATTAATCTTTGAGTTCTTACAAATGTGGTTGGTGACTGTCAAAGGTTTTATAGAACGCGCCAGGACAGGTTTGACTTGGCGCTTTTGTTCTAACATGAGATTTAGCTTATACGGCTTTTGAATGCTAGCCCAGGCCATTAAAAAAACGAGAATTTGACACTATTTGTAGGATTGATAGGTAAAACTTATGCTGGCGCCATCTGTAGAATACTTTTACCGATTAACCTCTTTGGCACGGAGGTTCTACTGTCACGTGCCACGAATCACTAGACTATATAATAGTTTTCCGTAAGGTGAACCTATTAAATCAATGCCGCAGTGAAAGCTCCAGACGCGCACAGTTTTAGGGAAAATAGACGAAAGCGGTGAGATAAACTACCCACCACTTCTAATAAAGAAAAAGAATTTATCATGAAATTTTATAGCGCCACTCCAAAACATTTTAGAAATTCATATTTTTGTTCCTGAAGGCTGTGGCCTACGCTTGATAAAGCATGTCATGAAAAACTTTGCTAAGTATAACTTTTGAAGCAGAACAACTTACAGATAGTGCCCCACGTGGACTTCGCTTCCATGGTAGTCTGCTTATCACGGTAGACGATAGTGTCAATATCCCGGACCAGCCGGTCGTCGGTCACGCTGATACCGCGGAGCCAGGCCATCACTTCCTTAGCCTCCTGCGAAGAGTTCCAATTAGAATGACAGGTTATGTTCATGCTGCATCAGATCCACACTTTCACGTATAGGGTATTTTTACCTTCTTGATGGCTAGAGGTACCACACTCATGCTTTAACACCAAGAAACAAAAACTTCAGGATTTCCTTGATTTGGGCAGCTAATTATATGTATCACAGCATCGACACAAAACCTATCCATACCATATGTTACGCGTTACGCCATTTACAATACGCATCCCCTGCTCAGCAGCCCGACGGTACCTTTAGAGGAGAAGTGTCCCGACCGTCAAAGGACCGTCAGCTTCAGCAGTAGATGTTCACAATTTGCCCATAGCGACATGGCATGGCCGTACACACACTCACTGTGGCATGCAACCCTGGCATGACTTTTCAGCTACATTATTCAAGCGACAGGAGCATGAGCAATGTGTAAAGGGCATAAATTCACTTACGTCAACCTTCCCCGTCTTGATAAGATACTCAGGCGTCTCTGGCAGCAGAAGAAACAGTAGAAATATAACAGCAGCCACACCGAAGCCTACCCACAGCATGGCGTACACGCTCAGGAGATCTGCCAGCACGTAGCTTATTAGGTAACCGACGTTTCTGGAATGGCAAGATTTAATATTGAAGTGCCGTGGGTTCAGCCAATAGAATTTTTGAAAAGTCGTAGCGCATTTTTAGATTATAAGCGGCATATTATTCATAGTTTTAACAAGTGCTTGCGCATAAAAGTGAAATGATAATATTTTTAAAGATAATACGTTTTGCTTTAGTTAAACGCCTGAAATTTAATTTTAATGACATTTTGCACAAACGGTAAGAAAGAAAAATATTCCTTGAAGTAATTGGTCAACGTTTTTTTGCTAAATAAATGTGTGTCGGAGATACAGTCATAATTAACACCTACCTAATCAGCATATAGAGTGGGCTAAAAACACTTCGCAAGTCAATATCAATGATCTCCTTGATATAAGCATGGCATGATGATGTAGACAGCTGAGCTATGATGAACGACGAAGGATCCAGGCTTATTATTTTAAAACCTACCTGATTAGTATATAGAGTGACCCAAAGGCACTCCGTAGGTCAATGTCGCTGATTTCCTTGATGTAGCATGGCATGATGATGTAGACGGCTGAGCAGGGGAATCCTGCAACGGCGCGCGCGGCGATAAACGACGCAGGCTCAAGACTTATGATTTTTATCAGCCAATATGCCTGAAATCAAGAACGACAATGGATTATGTATGTTTGTATGTATATAATTTATTGTACATAGAAATAAAAACACGAAAAACACAGTTACAGAGTAAATTAAATACAACAAAGGCGAACTTATCCCTTAATATACAGCAACTAGATTTAATTCTCTCCTGTGAGCACACGTAAAGTCTATAACACCTAAACTTCCCTCCTTAGTGCTGTCGTACTACACGGCAACCCCCGATGCATCTCCTTAGGATGCCCTTGATTTTGAGATGATTTTTGGGATTATATTGTATCCTATGTCCATTTTCTGGTCATAAATACAATATGATAATCGTTTTTTTAATAACGTATGGAAAATTCATGTGACTTTTTGTAGCATCTATCATCTAGATACATTCTTACTGTTCGCTTGGCGTTTATCAAAGTACTCTTAACTGTCCATCGGTAGACCTAATGCCTTTTGTAATAAGGTCCACCGATGGACAGTTAACAGTGTGGGCGAGTCACTTTAGAGTCACTTTAGACTCAAAACTGCAGTGGCATGCACACATAGCCACTCTAGCCGGAAAGCTTAGTTCTGCTGCCTATGCAGTGAGGCGAATCAGATAGCTAACAAACGTAGAGACGGCCAGGCTGGTATACTTTAGCTACTTCCACAGTGTTATGTCGTATGGAATTCTGTTGTGGGGAAAAGCGGCAGACATTCAGACTATTTTTGTGCTGCAAAAACGAGCTGTACGGTTCATATATGAACTGGGCGCTCGGGTATCCCTAAGAGAGAAATTCAAAGAAGCAAATATCCTTACAGTTGCATCTCAATACATACTTGAGAATCTTATGTATGTTCGGAAAAACATCCACGAATACAAGCTGAATAGTGATATCCATAATTATAAGAGTAGAAATAAACATAAGCTTGCTGTGTCCGCCCACCGCCTCCGTAAGGTTAGTACGTCTTTCGTCGGGAACTGTACACGTTTTTATAATAAAGTCCCCACTGATACAGTGAATTTACCACTTAACAAGTTTAACTCACATATTAAGCGCTCCTTGTTAAGTAAGGCGTACTACACTGTAATAGTAAAAAATAGGAAATTCGAAACGAGTGGCGATAAATTAAAACACGACCGAAGGGAGTGTTTTAAATCGACACGAGTTGCGAATTACCTATTCGGACATGTATCGCACAACGTTTTACAGTACATATGGCCCTTTAAATGTTCGACACAGTAATGTAATATACTAATTTTCGCACTAGAGCGGTAAAGTAACACCATATGTACTGTAAAATATAAAAGTGCTTAATTGCGATCACACAAAACATTATAAATAAGTATGTAAATTTTATGCTCCATTTGCAATTCATTCGATTGTGACGTAAAGATAACCAACCGGTTATTTTGATATTTTGTCGTTATAAACGGTTTTATCAGTTTTAGTAAGATACTAAAGTTGTATTGCAATACATGCTGGTTTAATTATCTAGGTCGTTTAGGTACTTCATAACTTTAAGTTACCCCTTGACAATATGTATAGTGAGGCGCCCCCTGTATTAATACTTCTCTTCTATATTGAATTAATACTTCTCTAGATACCATCGCTGATTTATTAAAATTGACCAATTATCAACCATTGAGTGAAAACTGCAAGTGCCTAATCCGTTGAATACTCTGTATCTTTGGGTATTTAAATAAAACTGAACTAATAATTTGTATTTTTTTCCAGTTATAACATTTATTGGTTAACCAACCAAATACAAAACTGCCTGGATCTGTCACTGAACGACCTGACTTTAACCTACATTATTTGATCATGTAATGTTTTCATCTTCCCTCAACTGGCGTAAGCGGCATTTGAAGGTAGAATTTTTTTTACTTTCATTTGAATATCTAAAGATACATAAGTAGATACGTTTTAGATATAAATTATCCAAGATTCATCCCCAATCCCTAACCCTAGAAGTAGCTAGTTTGTAAAATTTACGTATAGAGTTGTCTTTATCTTTACATAACCGTATCGGATCCGTTATGGATAAAACCGATAATAACTATTAAATTAAAAATTAAAAAAGAAAACCTACGCCATATGCCAACAAAATCCATTAAAAACCACAAATGCCTTAGATCATTTTGGAAAAGAGTTGATACTCTTCAAACTGCTGGATCGATTTATGATGGAGACTGGAAGTGGCCGTAGGAACTCTATGATAAAACAACGCAACCTAATTGTGTTTGGGGATTATTAAAATTGTCTCGATGAGTATTACATGACATTTTCGTCTCTAAATACTATGGAAGTTAGAGGCAAGAAATAGAATCTCCATAGGCAGAACTATTGCAAAAGTGTCCAGCTGTCAGCTATAAATAATAGTTCCAAATATTTCCAGAGTAGCGCTAGAGTAGCTAAGAACCTAGGCGTTATTGACGGAGTGAAGTGCGCTGTCTGTGATAAGATTTTTTTCTCAAGTATTCTAGGTATTGTAGCGCTACCTATTTATGGTTTTTTGTCGGACACTTTTTTTGTATATGGAGATTCTATTCCTTAACTCTACCTTCCATATCTAAGTACGATCCGGAATATACTGTTAAAATCTTTCCGTTTCCTAAAGGGCACTCAACACCTTTTGCGACGTCGGTTAAAAAAGAATAGACTCTTTAGACCTCAAATTTAACCACTTCTAATAAGTCTTTTCAAACACAACAAAAGGCATTCATTTAAATGTTTAAGTGATAAAATTATCCCAAGAACAAAGTAATGATTAATTACTGTATTCATAATTTGGACCCATTCTATTGTCCATAAGAGTAATTTATTTCAAGAATAGATAAGTTCGAATGAAAGAAAATAAAGAACAAAAGATTTTCAGCAATTAATAACAGCTCTTCATAGGAAAACTAGATTTTTAACATGGCTTTCATAAAATAAGTGATGGCTAGCTGCCTGTGTATCTAGTCTTAATACTGAGTTATCGCGAGAACTTAACCTATGAGTAAGTTTTTTGGCAAAAATTGCATTTTTGATACAAGCCTCTTTCGCCGACTGTACTTTTCCATCCACAGGCAAGTAATATACTCATCGAGACAAATTTAATAATCCCCACACTCAATTAGGTTGCGTTGTTTTATCACAGAGTTCCTATGGCCACTTCCTGTCTCCATCATCAGATCAGCTCGATGGTACCATAATACTGCATTTGTCACCCGACTTACATATGCAAGCAAATTTTTAGCTTCATCGGAAACCGGGGGTGAAATTTAACTTGCAAGATTAGACCTGTACCTACATATAATATATATTACATACATATACAAGGTGCCCGTGAGCATTGCGAGAGATTTTAACGGTGCATTCCTGATGGCAACAGAAGCAAAAAATGTTATAAGACTTTGTGTGAAATTCGACAAAAAAAAATTTTTTGTTTTTTTTTTTTATTTATTTGGGGGTAGCCTCTCGAATACAATTTTTTAATTTGTCGATGTCAATCAATAGTATGTTCAGACTAGACCTCAAAGTCGCAATACCGCAGTCAAAAATGTGTTCTGTACCGACTTATGGCGAAAGAATGATTTCGAAAAACATTTAATTATCTCTGAAACTAGGCCTAATCCAGAAAATTTTATATGACATTTTCGTTTCTAAATATTACCAGGAATGCTTAGTTAAAATGTCTCGCAATGCTCACGGGCACCTTGTATAGGTACCTCAATTAACGGTTAATTTGTTACCTCAATGAAAAAAAACCTAACTGAGCACTTAAAACCAAGCTACCTAACACACTAACGTAAGTATTGTACTGTACCTTTTCTTCTCCCAAATTAATAAGCATAAGTGTCAGCTAAAATACCTACTTGTTAAATACAATAGATTTCGATATAAAAAAAAACTAATAATTACTTGATTGCTTTGGATAATACTTTTTGTGTTTTTAGGGTTCCGTAGCCAAATGACAAAAAACGGAACCCTTATGGATTCGTCATGTCTGTCTGTCTGTCTGTCTGTCCGCATGTCACAGCCACTTTTTTCCGAAACTATAAAAACTATACTGTTGAAACTTATTAAATACTTAAATTATTAAAGGCCTCGGTGTGTAAGACTGTATGCAATTCCTTTACAAATAAATCTCCGCTCATCGCACCGGATACGTAGTATTTCCGGACCTAATTTGAACTAAGTGAGTTAATTGCAAGTTTAAGAAAAACTATTTAAGTACCGCAAGTCTGTACGTAGTGTGATCCGGAAAGTATAAAAAAATTAATTAAAACGATGTAAACAAATGTCGAGTCCAATAGCTTTTGTTACCATCTTTACGGGTGACTTCTCTACTGATTGTAATGCAAAAACGAGGAACTGTTTTTGCCTTATTTGGTGCTGACGTTAGTAAAAACGCACGGAAACTTAGGCCAATGGCCTTTTCCGTTCTCAGTGATAGTAAGCCGTTTTAACTTCCGATTTTTACCCGCGTTCCGAAAGAGGGATATGTTTTTCGAGCGCATTGTACACGGTGTTTTTTTAGTCATTTATTCAATATTGCATTGTCATGAACATACATTTACAACTCCGTTAACTTCGGGGTATGTCCAGGGTTGCCGTACGTCCCGTATATACGGGACTGTCACCATATTTAAGCATCGCGTCCCGTATCTCAATACCGCTGTAGAATACCTATATAAATGGTCACAATCATCTCTGTTTAACCAGCTTGTTTCAAGGTGATTATCTGAGTTAAAGCTTATGTGAATACTCGCATGTATTTGCACACTCCCCCCCCTTAATGCCGTTACTACGCCATCCCGTATCAGTTCCGAATAATGATGGAAACCCTTTTTTATATGACTATATTTTGTGAAATGTTTAGTATTAAATTTGATCTATGAATTATATTAATTAGTATTATATACGGAATAATATTTACAACATCAATAA
The DNA here is from genome assembly GCF_033807575.1 of Cydia pomonella. Taxonomy (NCBI): domain Eukaryota; kingdom Metazoa; phylum Arthropoda; class Insecta; order Lepidoptera; family Tortricidae; genus Cydia; species Cydia pomonella. The sequence goes on from NC_084724.1 coordinate 7,652,528, forward strand.
ATTGCTCTGATAATTAGATTAAGATAATTATATTTAATACTGTCTTACTATTCATAAGTGCTTGTTGCTAGGCCTACATGAATAAAGTATATTTAAATTGAATTGAATTGAATATGCCTATACTTACATTTAAGGAAACTGAATGGCATAGTAAATTTTTATTTTCTTTATCTTTTTTTTCGTAATAAATAATTAATAGCTAGGGTTGCCACACGTCCGATCTTTACGGGACTGTCCCCGTATTTAAGTATCGCGTCCCGTATTTTTAGCTGTCCCGTACATTAATAGTATTAATACCGCTGTAGAATAGCTACATAAATGGTCACAAACATCTCTATGTAACCAGTTTGTACAAAGTGATATAGCAATTAATAGCGTTGTTGTAACACAGACATTATTTTTAAATCCACCAAAAAATTGAATACTATGACACAATCAATGACATTACGAATATCGGTGGTCCGAGAAAGTAGGTACTTGCGTTTAGTAGCAAATGTATAAACTCGTACTAAACAGTAATCAATATGTAAACAGGCCCTACGACAAGTGTACACGCTCGTAGGGGCCTTATCAGATAAAAATAAATTATTGATTATCTATAAAATGTAGTTAATTAGAATACCGGTTTCTTTGAGAAAGTTACTTAATTTAAGCTCAAAAATGCACCCTTGAAATTAACGGACTTGAAAAACCAATGTGTCTAATTATTTGTAATCTACAATGTATAGTTCGTGTCATCCACGATGACGCGCAGGTTTGTCAAATCTAACCTTTAATACCGTGACAAGATACGAGTCAAGGCACGATTATCTGTCATATATACAAGATTTCCTGGGAAATATCAAAAATGCGACGAAAATCGGGATGATATCAATGTCAATGGCGGTATTGAATTCAGAAACAATAGGTATGTGATTGCTATAATTATTTGCTTTCGCAACAATATGGTTCCAAGATATAATAAGTCACTGAATACAACTTTTCGTACTATCCAGTCCGCTAACCTTACGTCACAGAAAAGTACCTAATAGTACTACCGTACAGAAAATAAACTTCCTACAAAACCGAAGTTTGTCAGTGATTCTGGGACGAATCATGCTGTCCCTTTCTAATGCATGGCACGATCCCTTTCGGCTATTTAGGGTTGTCAAAATTCAAGTCATTATCTTATCTGTGGTTGCGCACGCAAAGGGACGTCAAGTTGTGCCAACCCTAATAATTCCTGAGCCGAACGGAGCCGAGAATGCCCGAAAGGATCAGGGCTATAACCGCGAAAATCGAAGTTCGTCAATTGCGGGCATTTTTTCTCTATCACTCTTCCCGCAATTTGTGAATTTTAGTTTTCGCCATTGACACATATATCTAAGGACGGGCCTTACGGGCACTAAGAATGGCGCTAGTTCAGTGGTGTCACTCTCGATTTCGAGCCAATCGTGTAGTCTAACGGAACTAGTAGCGACCAATCGCGCGCGTGTTGTGAACTCATCAACCAATCGCGTTGCGGCGTTAAGGTGCGACCAGACCGCAGCTTAAAAAACGGTCACGATACGGAATCTGTCGAATCGGAATCCGCTGTGCAGCGGTGTGGGGAGCATGCGTCAAAAACGGTACGCATACGACGCGTCACTGCGATTCCGTATCGTGACCGTTTTTTAAGCTGCGGTCTGGTCGCACCTTTATACTGCACAATTGGCTCGAATTCGTATGCGTGGCCCCATTCTTATGATCCGTAAGGCCCATCCTTAGATATATGTCAATGGTTTTCGCGGTAGGCCCCCAGCCCCCCTGCTTACGTTTTAAGTATTACATTCAGACGGCCGCTGGCGGACGCTACAAATATCAAATGTGGTCACGTTTTTTCATTTGTAGTCTTTCGCACTCATTTTAGTATTTCAGGTTTTTATCAAACACTAAATTAGTCAAATCAATAATATTGTAACTATTCAGTAGGATTTCCATTTTATCCTTAATTTTCAGCTGTACAGCTGTAGTGGATGACACAACGCACCAAAAGTATCTGATATTCCGGATAACTTTTCCAAATACAGATAAATGTTTAAAATTCAAGTTCAAACGAATATCTTTTACAGTTTTCATTGTTCTGCATATAGAAGCATCACTTTTTGTTAAGCTGTTGAATGGTACATACTTTTGAAGCGTTGTTTGATCCGCTACATTTAATGCTGACTGTACTTAGTCTATTGTCCCTTGTAGAAATAACTAATGTCTAGACGTCATTGTACGTGGGTTTCTTTCATTCATCTACCGTAACTAAAAGCCGTAACAACCAGAGTAAAAAACTTTTTGTAGCTGTAATGTGTTATTATCTCCGGTTTCCGCGAAATTATCATTAAAACAAAAGCAGTCGAATTTAAGTTTAAATTCTTCTTACACCTTTAAACTAGCAATTCTTAGATATATATACATTTTCATCACACTTGCTTGTAAACGGTGATATTGTATGCCAGCATACTGAGATGGAATGAGCTATATTATGCCCATGGGCATATTTTTTAATTATGTCACTAATTCATACGGACCAGGTAGATATAAATGAGTTTAACTTTTAAAAAATTGACGTTTATAATTTTATATTTTTGTTTATGTTTGAAAATATTTAATTCGATTGATTTAATAGCCGTTTAAAATATTTTCGTTCAATCGTGGCTGAATGCCGGATGGATCTGTGCCTTCGATGCCTAATCTGTCAAAAATGTCGGACAGAATATGGCGGACGAATGTTAGAAATGTCACCATGAATTTAAAAATTATTTCGCTTTCAATTTAGTTTTTTACTTACAGGTGTGATGAAAACATTGTGTGTGCCACGGGCGGTACAATAATTCAATTCAATTTAATTCAGTTTGTTTATTCTTCAATTTAGGCATTAACATAATGCACCCATGAAATTACGAACTCGTGTTAATTAGTAGTGTAGCTGCCGTATGGCGCTGTAATCGGAGACGTATTGTATATAATAGTGATATAATCAAGTTTTTCAATCTCACACCTTACTTAGGCCACTTAGCAAGCTTCGTGACTTAAAACATTCGAACCCCCGCCTGAAAGGCTCTCCATTATATGACGATTGCATAATAGTATTTTATACAATCATGATATTAATAGAAAGCTTTTCCAGTCGAGTACCGTGTTAAGGCAACGAATCTTGCTGAGTTGCTTAAGTCAGGTACGAGATTGAAAAGCTTGATTATAATTGTATACACTAATTTTTCTACGAGTCATCTAAAATAATATTTTTTTTAACTATAAAACCTAAATAATTAATGAAACTTCAGAAGCATCTCAGTAGACAAAAATGTAGTACAAAAGACATAAACGCGCGACGTCCGCCGCCCGCCCGTCCTCCGTTTAGTCTTTTCTATGGGAGCGCGGCGGTATGTAATTGGTCATTTTTTTATAGTTGACTACAGCGTATCGAAATGAATATTATAGTTGAGTTGGGATCCCATATATGAAATCTTATACAAAATCTTAATTCAACCATTACAGTTGACGAGTAGAAAAAATACTATACTTAATTAAAACGGATGTTTGTCAAAGTAATCCATTTTTATTGGTCTATAATGTCCAGTAGGTATGGGTATTCTATTACTTACCATTATTGTCGATATGGTGACTAGACTCATGAATTTTCGACCAAATCTGTCCATGAAGTACCCAAGGGGAAGTCCGAGAATGATCGCTGTTGAAAATGAAACATTTATTTTTTAATACCTGCTTGTATAAGATTTTATTTGTTTACTGACCGAGTACCAGTAAATGTCTCAATTTCAGCTTGGGCAAAAATACTTTTGTAAGTCCGGATGTTCACACCTGCAGATCGTATTTCTCAAGAGATTCTCGGGAGTGAACATGTTTGATAATTAGAAAGAATGTATCTGTGGCTTCGTATATGCAAAATATTTAAAATGGCGGTTATCGGCATTAAGCTTTTGCGAGGTCTACACCTCACACAGCCACTTATTTGCATTAAAAAATTACCTACGTCTCTAAACAGTTTAAAATGTCATCATTTTATGGTTATCATCACTATCATCAAGAATTTCACTTTGTCAAATGCTTTGCGAAAACGAAAGTACAAGTTAGATAGGTAGATAGATAGATGGATAAAATCTTTATTCAACCACAACTTACATGCTTTGTGACACAAACAAATAACAAGAGAAAAAGAAAATTGACAAGAGACAAAGAAAAAGTAACATACAATTTGACACTAATATCAATAACAATGTATTACGTGTCTTATTTTAGATTAATAGAGATATTAGTAGAGGGTCATGTGTTGTGGTAAAGAATAGGCGCTGACTCAGCATAAATGCTGCGGAGACCAAAGCGCGCTGATCTTCCGTCAGAACCTTAAAACCTACACTAATAAACGACACAGTGCAGCGCTAGTCAATGTACATATATGTATAAATATATATGCATATTACATATATTTGTACTGTTATACTGTAATTATGTAGGTACTGTAAATATATATATTTTTAGTTACTATAAAATATATCCATATCATTAAAGGCGTGGTAAATTAATATTGGAACCAAAATAGAAACCTTTCCAACAATAAATATACCAAGTACCTAATTGGTCCAGTCGTTATCGACACAAACAAAACATACACACCTTAAACAATTAAAAAAAACCCGAGGACTCGAGCATCTATTCTAATATACGGACTCATTTCTGCCGAGGTACTTTTTTTTTATACTACGACGGTGGCAATCAAGCATACGGCCCGCCTGATGGTAAGCAGTCTCCGTAGCCTATATACGCCAGCAACTCCAGAGTTACATGCGCGTTGCTGACCCCAAACCCCCCCCCCCCCCTTTTTGAGCTCTGGCAACCTTACTCACCGGCAGGAACACAACACTATGAGTAGCGACTAGTGTTATTTGGCTGCTGTTTTCTGTAAGGTGGAGGTACTTCCCCAGTTCGGCTCTGCTCTAGATCTGGAATGACATCCTCTGGTTGTGCCCTACCACACAAAGCGAGATGACATTCACAATGCCCATACCTCTCTTTTGGACGTAGTTTAAGGACGTACCCGGGTCCAAAATAATAGTCCAACGCTGAAATGATATATGCCTTTCACCCAAATTAATAACTACTTTTCATTTCGAATCCGACTTTTTTAAACATGACTAGGTATAATTTTAATAGCATTACACTATTAATTATGGCGCCAACCACCCCCCCGCATACACTAAGAAGATGACGGCGCCAACCACCCCCCCGCATACACTAAGAAGATGACGGCGCCAACCACCCCCCCGCATATACTAAGAAGATGATGGCGCCAACCACCCCCCGCATACACTAAGAAGATGATGGCGCCAACCGCCCCCCACATACACCAAGAAGACGATGGCGCCAACCAACCCCCGCATACACTAAGAAGATGATGGCGCCAACCACCCCCCGCATACACTAAGATGCTGGCGCCAACCGCCCCTCACATACACCAAGAAGATGATGGCGCTAACCGCCCCCCACATAAACCAAGAAGATAATGGCGCCAACCAACCCCCGCATACAGCGACAGCGGAAGACCACCCCGAACCGGTTATCTCATCGCGCCAAACTCGCTGTGCGGCGTGCGACAGTATTAGCCGCGGTCAACGTAAATGATGTGCGGCACTATGCGGCATGAAAATCGAGACCTATAGGCTCTACGCAACATGTCACATGAATGACTTAAATAAACCATAAAATTAGTTTAATGATGGTTTACCTGTGATATACGTAACGGATGCCGCCCAGGAATACTCATCCTTGGTATACGGATGATCTATCGGGTTCTCTGAAGACTCTAGGATCCTTCTCATTGGAGACAGCCAGCCCTGAATCATGCCGAAGCAGAGGAGGGGGATCGATACTGGAAAACAAAATAGGGACAGATTGAATTTTATTGCATAATTAGTTACGAGTAAGTACATAAGTCAGTATATTTATCATGATTATCATGAATGTTGCTAATGATCGAACCGGGTCACAAAATTTCAATTTTCTGAGTGAGAACAGCCTGATAGCTTACGATAAAATCGTTTTACACAAGCTAAAACAAAGACCTTCGCTCCGCTCGGTCGATAACATCATCGAATAGATCATTGTGCTTTTTCTAATTACCTATGTATAAAGATTTACAGAAACCGCAATCACAAACCAGTCAGATATAATTCTAGAATTATGAATTCTACGTATTCATTCGATTTACATAAAACCTATTAGGTTATAGGTCTAGGACACTTGAAGATAGGTACAGAATTACCTAATCATAATGTAAATGGGTTTAATTTGAGGAAATAGAACGAATTTTCGTCTCTTGGACATTGTCGTTAAGAAAAATAATTTATACAATTAGATGTGCACGCACGCAGCACGAGGTTAATGTCATAGAAACACATGTTTTTACTTACTACCAATAGGAAAGGTAACTAATGAATAGAATCAGGCGTTACTTTGTGGAAACCCATACTAATTAAAACAAGAAATATCATTCAGTTGTCGAACGTCGGACCGTCAACATCTCCAGCATCTCCTGAGGATGCCTAGTTTTGCACTTTTGGTTGTGGGTTGTTATATTTATTTGCGTATTTATTATTGCGGTGGGAGGGTGGGAACATTAATTGCATGTAAAAATACGCAAGTAAGTATAACGGGTTAGCACTAATTGGCTAGCACGTTATCTTTTCGCGGATTAGCAAAGTAATATTTTTTGTTTTAATTAGGAAAGGTAACTCTTTAATCTAATAGACCAGTTTGGTTTAATATGTTCCATCATTATCTGAACATCTTTAAGACCCACGGCAGTTTTATATTTAAAAACTGGCCAAGTGCGAGTCGGACTCGCGCACCGAGGGTTACGTACAAACCTGTAGGTATAAGTACCTATATTAAAAATATTTTTATTATATGATGTAAGAAAAAATTTACGGTTTTCGCAATTTTTTCCTTAATAAGACGTGGCTTCGTACCAAATTTCAAGATTCTGAGTTCACGGGAAGTACCCTGTAGGTTTTGATTCCCTTGCTAGTGTCGAAAATTTGCGGAAATTTGCGGCGTAAGCGGCTGTATCTTTGATTGCGTTGACTTAGAAGTTTGATTTTTTCACAGCTCCAAGGGACAGTAGACTCGAGTATTTGATATAAATTCCAGCTTGATACTTCAACGCGTTCCTGAGAAAAAGGGTCTTGACACACAGACAGACAGACGGACGGACGGATGGACAACAAAGTGATCCTATAAGGGTTCCGTTTTTTCCTTTCGAGGTACGGAACCCTAAAAATTACCTATTTCCACTCAGAATCATAAGTTATTTAGAAAAATAGTAAATACGTACACCCAAATGAATACACACACGGAAAAATCAAATTAACAGTAATGACAGATTAAGTTAATGCACCTATTGAGTTATAATAGTATCCGGTGTCGTTTATAGACCATTTTACAAAATTAAACTACTAATTAGTTATTCTATCATAGACATGCCACTATTATAACTACTTAAGTAAACCTTTGAAAGTTTGAAACTTATCATAAGTTCCCAAATCATCATGAACAGACATAGAAGTTTTTGTGGCAAAAACGAGTGCTTGAGAAAATGAAACATCGACAAATAATAACATCGATAAGTCAATCATAGATTAATAATTAAAAGATGTAAATTCTACTTGCTGTAATTTACCGGGAAATATTAAGGATGCAAATCAATTGCAATGATTTCTTTATTACATATATTAAGTATTTAAAAATAAAAACGTAATCTGTAGAAAACTGTGACAAAAAATAAGAAAACTACCAATGGGTGTATCAAAGATGATATACGTGTAGAAATATCTATAACGCTAACATCGATAATAGAATGTCGATATTTAATTTTGTCAATCACTTTATTTTGCCACAAAAACTTCTATGTCTGATCATGAACGATATGTGGGCTATGTGACGCATATTTACTTTCCGGTTCCTCTAAATTTAGCGATGAATTTTAATTTAAATAATTTATTGGCACAAACGAAAACATATGTTTTCACTGGGAACCGTCTAGAATGGCATTTTGAAATTATTTATGGCTTCTAGAAGGGTCCTTATGCACATGGAGCATAAAGACCCTTTAGGCATGGAACGACACATTTTAGCTTCTCGATAGAGTTAGACCAAGCTAAGTTGGCAGCGATTTTAATCGCCCAGATTGTGTGTTTATAATTCGTTAAGTTTCTTTGAGATGACGCTAAAAACACCTTCTTACAAAAAATGTGGAAATTGGTTCACATGATAAAGATTTTTTTTTTTTTTTTATACCACGACGGTGGCAAACAAGCATACGGCCCGCCTGATGGTAAGCAGTCACCGCAGCCTATGGACGCCTGCAACACCAGAGGCATTACATGCGCGTTGCCGACCCTTTAAAAACCTGTACACTCCTTTTTTGAAGAACCCCATACTGTAGCCCCTCGGGAAAACCTCGGCAGGAAGCTCATTCCACAGCCGAAGCGTTCGCGGGAGGAAATTCCTCTTAAACCGCACAGTACGCGACCATTTAGGTTCTAGGGTGTGAGGATGAACACCCTGCCGACGGCGAGCGGTGCGGTGATAGAAAGCGGCCGTTGGCATCATGTCAAACAATTCTTCAGAGCACAGCCCATTGTACAAGCGGTAGAACACACACAAGGAGGCAAAGTCTCTCCTTAGACTTAAAGGTTCAATACCGCTTGTGAGTTTGGGATCGTCGACGATTCGTACAGCTTATCGCTGGAACACCAACATACATTACATTAGGTCATTGAAATTGGTTAGCCGATGGCCGTCTGTTCTGGGTGTCGCTAAACGCTTTGTCTCTCTATCACTCTTCCATATTAGTGCGACAGTGACAGTTGAGTTTCGTTCGCTACGGAGCGTAAGGCCGTGGACTTGACGCACGCGGCGAGCGGGGCGGTGGGCGGCGCGGCCTAAACGATTGGCATGTTGGCTTTGCACCCTGATCAAAAATGTTTATAGTTGCAGGAAATAATTGAAAGATTGTACGGAACCCTCGGTGTGCGAGTTAAAAAAAGCGGCCAAGTGCGAGTCGGACTCGCCCATGAAGGGTTCCTTTATGACGTATTAAAAAAAACTACTTAAACTACTAGATCTCGTTCAACATTTTACCACTTTGGACACACATTTTACCACTTTGGTAGTGTCTCTCGCGCAAACTATTCACTTTAGAAAAAAATTATATTAGGAACCTAAATATCATTTTTGAAGACCTATCCATAGATAGAGATAGAGATAGATACCCCACACGTATGGGTTTGACGAAAAAAAATTTTTTTTTAATTTTATGACGTATTAAAAAAACTACTCACTAGATCTCGTTCAAACTAATTTTCGTTAGAAGTTTGCATCGTAATGTATATCATATATTTTTTTTAGATTTTTCATTATGTTATTTTAGAAGTTACAGGGGGGGGGACACACTTTTTTTTCACTTTGGAAGGTTCTCTCGCGCAAACTATTCAGTTTAGAAAAAAATGATATTAGAAACCTTAATATCATTTTTGAAGACCTATCCATAGATAATATCATTTTTGAAGACCTATCCACTGTACAACCCTTCCGTCAAGTTTGAAAGATGGGTAGTGATGGTGAAAAGACGTTAGTGCTCAGTGAAGTGTTGTGCTACATAACGAATCGTATTAATGTGATCGACGAACCGACATTAATAAGAATATGTGCTACGAATTTCTCTGATAGTGAAATTGAGATGGCTAAGTCGAAGTTACGAGACCTGCTTGATATTCGGACAGCTTCCAGAAAGGGAGAGGGCAAAGCGTCAAAAAATATTCAAGATATTATAAAAGTATTGAAAGAGACGGATGATGACAAGTTGCCAATATTTGTCGCAAAAGATCTTCATCGAATTCCACCTATTACGTTTGACGACTTGGATGTCACAAGAATACTGAAGGAGTTAGCGACCTTAAGGTCCGAGTTGAACAGTGTAAGGTGCACAGGTATTACAAACAAGGAAGAAATAACAGAAGTAAAAAAGGAAATCGCAAAAGTTAAACTTATAATTACGACACCGATACCGCAACCTGTGTGTGAGAGTGTACGCGAACCGTTGCACAGTCAAAGTAACAAAAATGTAGTTGGGGGTAGCAAGTCTCCTAGTAGCAGTGGCGCGGTGAGTCAATGTCAACTGGTTGCAACACCTCAGCTTGGATTGGATAATGAACCGTGCGTTAATGACAATACGGTTGAATCTCTGAGTCATCTTAGCCAATGGGGCCCGCCAGCCTTGCCCTCTTTTGTAGAAAAAGATAACGAAAATTTACGAAATAAAAAGTCTTCGTTTCGTGATGTAGCTATAGCTAAGCCTAAGGTCAAGCAAGTAGATTCTGAAGGTTTCGAACTAGTAACGAAAGGTACAAAAAAGCCAAAACAATCCGTCAAAATGGTTAAAAATAGGTGGGGCAGCGGTGAAACCAGCGAAATGCTTCAAGCAGCGCCGAGTACAACTACACTGTACATCTCGCGTACGGAAAAAAACATTACGACGGAAAAAATTACAGAATACATCAATAGTAAAGGAGAAGCAGCTATAAAAGTTGAATACATCAAGCCATACCGGGAGACGACATTTAACACATTTTTAGTGACAATCGAAACTGACCGTTTGGAGACATTTTTAAGTAACGGCTTTTGGCCAAGAGGAATAGTGTACAGAAAATACATTTATAAAAGACCCAAACGTCACAATAACGCAGTAACAAACACATAGTCGTATATATAATAAATAATGGCCACTACAAAAACACGGCTCTTATCATTTAATTGTAAGGGCTTCAAACGTTCGCTACCTAATGTGCAGGAGTTAAGTAAAGAAAATGACATAATCGCGCTTCAAGAATTATGGATTCTGCCTGATGACCTTGATTTTTTGAGCCAGATTAACAAGGACTTTGGCTACCATGGAATATCAGCAATAGATACATCTGTCGGGCCGCTGAAGGGTAGGCCGTATGGAGGAGTTGCTGTATTGTGGAGAAAAAGTTTGTTTACTAAGGTTGTGATACCCCACATCTATAGGTATGATGAAAAAAAAAAATTTTTTTAATTTCTTGACGTATTAAAAAAAAACTACTTACTAGATCTCGTTCAAACCAATTTTCGGTGGAAGTTTACATGGCAATGTATATCATATATTTTTTTTAGATTTTTCATTCTGTTATTTTAGAAGTTACGGGGGGGGGGGGACACATTTTACCACTTTGGAAGTGTCTCTCGCGCAAACTATTCATTTTAGAAAAAAATGATATTAGAAACCTCAATATCATTTTTGAAGACCTATCCATAGATACCCCACACGTATGGGTTTGATGAAAAAAGATTTTTTGAGTTTCAGTTCTAAGTATGGGGAACCCCCAAAATTTATTGTTTTTTTTTCTATTTTTGTGTGAAAATCTTAATGCGGTTCATGGAATACATCCACTTACTAAGTTTGAACAGTACAGCTCTTATAGTTTCGGAAAAAAGTGGCTGTGACAGAATCGGACAGACAGACGGACATGACGAATCTATAAGGGTTCCGTTTTTTGCCATTTGGCTACGGAACCCTAAAAACCTCCACTTGATCGGGTTTTTGCCCTGTTATCGTAGCCTGTTTTGTATTTAGTTCAACGAAACTCGTTATTCAATTTGTATTTGTACTTACACTTAGGAGCAAAACTGTCTCAATAGTAGCATATTAGTAGAATGTGGAGAAGTTGATGTCGATCAAGGGGAGGGGCACATGATTAATACATAACAGTACTCTTTGAAATTTTCTACAAATCCGCCTAACATATGATGTACTTGGCATTTACGGTTATTTTGTAATTTCGAATCGAATAGTAGAAAAGAACACATTTTTATTTTATCCAATATTTCTAGTTCCTCCTATGAAAACTCCAAATTATAAAGATATTCATATTACTAGGTAACCAGGTACCAGAAAAACTAATCTTCTTCCTCCTCGCGTTTTCCCGGCATTTTGCCACGGCTCATGGGAGCCTGGGGTCCGCTTGACAACTCATCCCAAGATTTGGCGTAGGCACTGGTTTCTACGAAAGCGACTGCCATCTGACCTTCCAACCCAGAGGGTAAACTAGGCCTTGTTGGGATTAGTCCTCCTTGCTCCTTGCTCCTAGTGCTCCTTGAAATTTTCTACAAATCTGCCTAACATATGATGTACTTGGCATTTACGGTTATTTTGTAATTTCGAATCGAAAAATAGAAAAGAACACATTTTTATTTTATCCAATATTTCTAGTTCCTCCTATGAAAACTCCAAATTATAAAGATATTCATTTAATTACTAGGTAACCAGGTACCAGAAAAACTAATCTTCTTCTTCCTCGCGTTTTCCCGGCATTTTGCCACGGCTCATGGGAGCCTGGGGTCCGCTTGACAACTCATCCCAAGATTTGGCGTAGGCACTGGTTTCTACGAAAGCGACTGCCGTCTGACTTCCAACCCAGAGGGTAAACTAGGCCTTGTTGGGATTAGTCCGGTTTCCTCACGATGTTTTCCTTCACCGAAAAGCGACTGGTAAATATCAAATGATATTTCGTACATAAGTTCCGAAAAACTCATTGGTACGAGCCGGGGTTTGAACCCGCGACCTTCGGATTTGCTAGTCGCACGCTCTTACCGCTAGGCCACCAGCGCTTCCATAGAGAAAAACTAATAATATAAAATAAATAAAATATTTTTATTGGCAAAAAGCAAGTACAGATATGTTAACGGCACCAATGTCCTTTGGACATTTAAGAGAAAATTTGGAATATTTTTGATATTTCACCGACATCTGTAAAATTTCTACCGCTTTATGCTTTAAAAGTTGAATGTCCGATTCATCCTTTATGTTTTCTATGTATTTAATGATAGCTACTTGAATTTGTTTCAATATTATTAACCAATAAAACTATGGTTTTTTGCTCCAGTTATGGGATGGTACGGCGCCATTAATTTTCAAACTAACAAATATCAAAGAAAAATTAAACTTAAGCAGCTCTTTGGCTCCTGTTTATAGTAAAATGTTACCAGCGATTAAAAACTGATGGTAAATACTTGTTTTACAGGACTTGTCTGTACCATTGTTCCATTATAGGGGTGTTTACTATAGGTGTCGAAATCCCTCACTTCCGAGCTTAGTAAAAACCTCTGTGATACAGAAGTCAGTGTCCTCTCCCAGATATCCCCTATGTAAAAAACAATTAAGCTCCCATCTCTCCTTTTGACATAGCTAGGTACCGAAAAATACACACATACACAGTACACAGTATTAAGCAGAAACATCTGCAAACGATGCTATTAAGCTTAGAACCCAATGACTACCCGACACAGTGAATTTTTCCACTATATTTTATAAGTACAGCCTAATTTTCTGAATCAATTGAATAATTCGCTATTCTACATGTCAGCGGCTGATCGTAAGATCAGACATATCGGGATATTCCTAAGCATATCGTGAAACGTGAAAATCTTTGTCCCGTTCCCGGAGCCACGCTACACGGGTCTCCTATTTCTGGACAGTTTACCCTTCGCTCATCTAAAGGAACCTAACGAACCTATCCTACCTATCTATTGGTTTGTTGTTACTACCGTTAAAACAAACAGGAACATTACGATCTGCCTGATCTTACGATCAGTCGCCGGCAGGTACAATTTTAAGAATGATTTGCTGAACCTATACCCGCATAAAGGGGTATAATTCCCTTTCCTAAACTACTAATGTGTAATGAATGCAGGGGCCTATTTCTCGAACGGTATTAGTCTAATATTATTAGTGTGTTGCCATGGTAACCCATACGTCTTGACAGGTTCGTAGACTAATAATATTAGTCTAATACCGTTCGAAAAATGGACCCTTGGCCGTTATTTATTATTTGTGTACCCAGTTGGTTTATTATAACAACCAGAAAAATGTTTTCATTTGTTGAAACAACTGTCACAAATGAATGTTTGATTAAGAATATGTTTCTTATGAATATTCGTAATTATTATACTATTTCTTATTTAAGGGAAGGTTAGGCCAGGAAGCTTATTTGTGGTATTCTCGATTCAATCTTTTGTGTAACTTTCACTAAGATGTAATTTTGAGATTGTCTCAGACTGACTGACAGACGAACATGGCGAATTTTTTTGGGTTCCGTGATTATCTACAGAACCGTAATTAACGAGTTGGATATTTTGTAAATATTATTTGGGTAAACATAATCCACACCGGTCCGATCTTGATCTTAATTAATCAAAAAACTTTTGATGTCATACATATTTACACAAAAACTCAAGCTGTAGGTATATATATTATTTTCCCAATAATTTGTAGGACTATTTGAGGGCCGTATTTATAAAAGTTAGGTCTTATGTTGTATTTTTATTTATTTTTTCCCTACCCCCTATATTACTAGATGCTCTAAAAGACGGTAGACATTAAGCCAAAAAAATAATAATAAAACTTACAAATAACAGCCATCAAGTACTGATTAAACCTTGATCCATATTTCCAAGCGAAAAACCTCCGCACTATGAACATTTTAATTTTTTAATGTTTTTTTTTTATCGAAGACCGCGGAGGTGCGTGCGGTCTGGCTGAATAACACAAACTATTGGAAGATACTCAACGCATTCGGCAGTCGATGCGAATTTGTTTACGACCTATAGGAGCGAGTTTACACTAACCGTAACCGTCTCTCAGATAGCGTTTGTCTATGTATACTTAGACATAATGCTGACTGGGAAATAGTTAAGAGGAACGTCACGTGACCGCTTATCCATAAATGTACTCCCCATTTTCCTCTACTGATAATAGGTAACATTATAGAAAATATTTTTATACATGTATATTAACTACATGTATGCCCCTTCGTTTGATTAGTTTTTCACTCCTAATTCTTTTTTTAAATTCAAAAAAATAAAAAATCGAACGAACATTATAGTATAGCTATGGTTAATATACAATAAATTGTGTAGGTAATAAGTAGTTGTTGTTTAACCGCTGCGAGAGTTTCAAGGGTTAAACGAATTTTGCCACCGCGTGAAACACAAAAAAAATTCCCACACACACAAAACATCAAACCGAAACAAATCCAATTAATCGTTAGCGCATATAAAAGGGATAATATTTTTATTTTTATTAAGGAAATATATTCATCCCTTTCTTTTGTGTGCTAGTACTAGCGTAAGGCAAAGATAGTATGATCCTTTCTGTCCATGTTTGAACTTTGAATTGAAATGACATAGTCCTAGGCCAAACTAACGCACACACGCCTACATCAAACTAGACGCCGCGCGCCGCATTATAGGACTACTGTCAACAGGGGGCCTACCGCGAACGCCGAAATTCGCAAATTGCGGTGATCCTTCTCTTTTACTATCACAAAGACCTAATTAGAGTGACAGAGAAAAATGCCCGCAATTGACGAACTTCGATTTTCGCGGTTATAGCCCTTGAGTGCAGAGGGCCTACCGCGAACCACGTTCGACGTGTAGCGTCTTTGTCGCACTTGTAAATTCGTGCGTAAGTGTGACAGGGAGGCAACATGTCAAACGTGGTTCGCGGTAGGCCCTTAGGCGTATCGGAGCTGCAGATCGAAACGTGTTTTCGTGTTGTCGCGATCCATTTTTTCAAGGCTGGACTTATTTACATAAAATTGTACGTAATAGTCTGTGTTTATTGATACCTATATTATACTCTGGCAATCCAGAGGGCTTACCGCGAACCACGTTCGACGTGTTGCCTCCCTGTCATACTTACGTACAAATTTACAAGTGCGACAGAGAGGCAACACGTCGAACGTGGTTCGCGGTATGTCCTCAGCTTTGTCAATAAAAAAGGAATTACATACCACCCTCGTATCCAAAATTTCACTTACCCCCCTCGTTGCACAATGTACTATTGTATCCGGCTACGGTAACGAAAAAGGTGGGTTATGATTCCCTAAAAATTGTAAAAATGAACTATAACGCACAGGGGGCCTACCGCGAAAACCGAAATTCGCAAATTGCGGGGATCTTTCTCTTTTACTCTTAGTAAGATATAATTAGAGTGACAGAGAAAAATGCCCGCAATTGACGAACTTCGATTTTCGCGGTTATAGCCCTGATTTCAAAGAATAAAGCTAACCTTTCATATTAATGGAAGATTAATTATTTAATAGGTAACGAAAATTATCGTTTGTAAAAAATGATGATATACATTTTACCATCATGGACATCGGTATATGCTTATTGAAGGGACGTTTTTTGAGAGGGTAAAACAAACTTCGCCTGCCTTAGCAATACAGACTTTTACATCGCCCTCGCAAGAAGAAAACGAACTTACACATTACTTACACATTTGAATCTTAACTAAAGTTATTAAATAAAGTTATATTCATTCAATAATCAACGCGCGAATTGCAAAAGGAGAAAACGACCAATGACATTGGAACACTTGACGGAACTTTCAAATATAAACAAATTTTAATTATTTATGCATTTTAATATACTTAGTAAGTAATTATGTACATTATTTTATTATTATAAGCTACATATTTACTACAATGAATGAGCATATCTATTACAATTATTTTAATAAAAAAACATTAGACGTAGGTATTTGTTTTTTTTTTTACAGAGTCAGACAGTATTACAGTACTCTAGTTTTCGAACGTACACTAAACATCCGATTAGACATTTTTATTTCATTTGACATTGACACTTTTTGTATGACGTGTGTATTGTAAACATTGAAAAAATACGAAAACTTTCAATTGAAATTCCTGCTAATATTCATTAATCGTGAAAGCACAATGGATAAGCCGCTGTACGATAATTCTACTATGTTAAAAGCAGTAATACTTATAGGGGGACCGCAGAAAGGTAAATCTGTTTTATCACTTATCACCGGCTAGTAGATGATAAGAAGAATGAAACCTTGTATTTTTAGGTTCGTGCAGAGATGTGCGATTTGTGCGAGGGATGTGTTTTTAAGAACCAATAGAGTCACTGCACGCTGAGCGCGGAAAACAGATGAAGTGTTCCTATTGGTTACTATTTGTTCTTAACAAACACAACACTCGCAACACATCCTCACACATATTTGGTCAAACGCAGCCTTCACGATGGTTTTTAACAGTTATCAAAATTATATAAATAAATAAATAAAATATTAAAAACTATTATGACATTCTTACACAGATTGACTAAGTCCCACGATAAGCTGAAGAAGGCTTGTGTTGTGAGTACTCAGACAATGATATATAAATACGTAAATACATAGAAAACAAATATCTGTGCTCATCACACAAATAAATGCCCTTACCGGGATTCAAACCCAGGACCATCGGCTTCATACGTTGGGTCAGTACCCACTAGGCTAGACCGGTCGTCACAACAATACAACACACAACAATAGCTATTACAAAGCATGTAGGAGTGTCAAATCGATCATCCATGACACTGGAGAATTAACTTTATGTTTGATGTTTTTATGATGAAATTATCTTCAAATATCAACACTTACTTAAACTTTTAATAACCTTAGGTATTCTAAAATATTAAGGCCTTTTTTTATAGTATTTTATGCAACAGTTGTATAAGAAGGGTCAAAAAAGGCGAGTGGCGTGAGTTACAATGTGAGCCGGAGCCGAAGGCGTAGGCGAACATTGTAAAGGAATACGCCACGAGAATTTTTTGACCTACTTATACAACGTTGCATACAATATTTTTCCTACGAGTCAACAAAAATAAATCTTAATTTAGGTAAACAAATTACAGCAAAAGTATATAGCCAAGACGCGCGAGCATACCTTGTTACGCGCCCGGCCCGCCCCGGGCCGCGGCCCGCGGCCGGCCGGTCGGCGACACCTCCTCGTAACTCATGAGGCCCTGGTACTTGCTACTTGCTAAATTAATTTTTTGGACAGTTTTTTCTCAATCTCAACTCAAGGCCACCGTAGCCTACGGAGACTAACAAGCAACGCTAAGCGGTCTTCGTAGTCTATGGGTGTTGCTATATTACGGGTGTCACATGCGTGTTTCTGACTTATGAAGTAATTATTTTTACTATGCAACCAAATGAATATTTTGTACGTTGGCAGCAATGCACTTAGTTTAAAACTGTATTCGTTTTGGTTTTGTTAGGTTGGTAGCCATTAATCGCAGTAACATTATAGCTTATAAAAGCACAAGAGCTTTTATGAGGAATAGACAATATAGACTTTTCTTGAAATCTTTTATGTATGTTCTTTTTTTTTTTTGTTAGAATGGCATGTATGTTCTTATATTCGTGTTAATGAATGCATAAATGACAGATAACAGTAGAGGAGTAGGAAAACTATTTTACGTTGCTACACACAGATACAAAAATAGTTTATGTTAAAGATGAGGCACAACTTGTCTGTCCAGGATTTCAAGAAAATCATTAGTTATTATATGAATTAATAAAGTACCTATAGTGAACTATACTTTTATAAACTCCTGTAGTAAAATCTATATTCATGTGATTTGCATGCAAATAATAGTTTTAGAGTTTTTGTTTGAGTTGTTTCTAAGTAATGATAGAATCAGGCATTCATTTGTGGAAATCCATATTAATTAAAATAAAAAATATTACTTTGCTAATCCGCGAAAAGATAATGTGCTAGTCAATCAGTGCTAACCCGTTATACTTACTTGCGTAAGAAACTTGTGAGAACATTAATTGCATGTAAAAATACGCAAGTAAGTATAACGGGTTAGCACTGATTGACTAGCATGTTATCTTTTCGTGGATTAGCAAAGTAATATTTTTTGTTTTAATTGAATTGTTTCTGAAAAGAAAACAAAATAAACGAGATTATGCATCCAATTGTACCTCTTATTTGAGTTTGTGTAAAAATAATGCTAGTTGATATATATTATATTTAAATTAAAATGAATTGGGCAATCATCCATTACTAAACCCTAAGGTATAACTTCTCTTTTCAATTTCTCCTCCAGTGGTGGACATAATCGTTAGGTGGCTTAACAGGCGATAAAACTCACCAATTAAAAAAATAACCTTCATTTAGAAGTAACGTGTTTCATTATGGCTATGAACTTGTGGTGGTAATATGTGAGTTTTGCTTGTCACCTGACGATATGCCTTGTTCATGGATTTTCATGTAATTCTGAATGTGGTTCCACATCAACCAATAACAATTCATAACTGTTCAATTTCAGGGACCCGCTTCCGGCCTCTATCTCTTGACACTCCAAAGCCTCTATTCCCAATAGCCGGAGTACCGTTGATTCAGCATCACATTGCTGCCTGTGTCAAGCTACCTCAAGTCCGGGAGATCCTCATCATTGGCTCTTACACGGCTGCAACTATGGCACAGTTTGTTGGTGACATGCATAGAGAATATTCTGTTGCTATTAGGTCAGTTTCCAATAAAAATACTGCTTTATCTAATCTAAATATAAGTTGTGTTGCCAATGCTGGATCTATTGATTGACAAAACAAACAGCTCTTGTAGTTATCAGGAAATTTAAAACCGCACAAATAAAATTTATTTTTTTCGGTTTTACCATAACATTTATTTATTTATACATTAAGGGTACAAATCTCGGGCAGCGCAGGTGTAAAAGGGTGTAAGTTCCAGTAACACTTATAAAATAATATATTTTTTTTTATTCAGTAGCTTAAAACTTATATCCTTTTATATCTAAGCTGCGCGAGACATGTACCCTTTTTCACTAGGACCACAGGTTGTCGATGTAGATGTAGTGCAGGGACACCCAGCTGTTAGCTCGCTCCTTGCGTTCATTCAGCCCAATTCCCTGGAGTTGGAGCTGCAGGTTACTGTCCCGGCGGCATTTCTACTCTCTTCTCCTCGTTTTACTGCAGAACAGAAGGACATCTTTAAGTTCAACATCCTTTAGTTCACTCTCTTTTAATGTATCACTACCGAATGTATTATATTGGCATATAAAATACATTATACTAGTAAGTGTAAGCTGCTCTCGGGAGGCGTCTTTACTTACGCCCATTATCTTCAGATGTCTATTAAGATTATTTATGACCAGTAATAATACCAGTCAGTTGTCTCAGACAGCTCTTACCTAGTTTCAGATACCTGTTTCTCCTATGATCTATACATATAGGCCGGCCACAGGTTACTCTAACAATTTTTTTTTTCCTTTTAGATACCTCCAAGAGTTTACACCACTAGGCACTGGTGGAGGGCTATACCACTTCCGTGACCAGATCCGAGCGGGGAACCCGGCAGCTTTCTTCCTGCTCAATGGGGACGTGTGCGCTGACTTCCCACTTAAACAGCTCTGGGAGTTCCATATGGAGAGGCCTAATTCTCTGGTGAGACAGTTTACTATTCAACACTATTGTTGTGTAAGAGCTAAGATAACCATGGGTACAGTCACGTCTGAATATATCGATACGGACAAAGTGCCAAAAACATGTATACACGACCTTATTGCTCATATACTAAGGTGGTGTATACATATTTTTGGTACTTTGTCCGTATTGATATTTTCAGACGTGACTGTAGTACAATAGTGGTCTGAACATTGTTTCCGTATCCCTTAATAAACTAAAATAACAGTTTCATTGCGCCAGTTTGTGATCAATCCATCCAATCTCATCGTGGCAGTCTTCCGAATTTCTATGCAGAGTCCTTGAATACTTCGGTCATATTGCAAGAAAAGACGGTAGCAACCTCGAAAAGCTCATTTGATCAGCAAAGTAGATGGGAAAAGGCCTGGACGCGGACGCAGTCCAATACGTTGGTCTGATCAGGTCCGCACCGCTCTTGACTCCACAGTTCACATGGCTCTCCACACCGCCAGGGATGGAAACAGATGGAGAAAGATCATAAGATAGAAAGTGATACAAAAGGGAGGTTACGACCCTCAATGTTGAGGAATGCGATGCAAGGAAGATCTATCCAACCTATAATTTTAGAGCAAAATTGATACAAAATTTAATGTCGACTGGCAGTAGACGGTCAGGGCGGCCTCGTACCACATGGAGGTAATCAATTGAGAAGGAGGCTAGCTCAACAGGACTCGGCTGGAAAGAGCTGGCTACTTCCAGCTCCAGCTCAGGATCGCGCCAAATGGAAAATTCTTCTGCAAGCCCTAATGAGCGATAACAGGATTACATCATCATCATCATTATTATAGTACAATTAATCGGAGGATGTTACAATGAACCCCATTCTTATTTCTTAGATTGGTAATTTGAGTCCTGGAGAATGACAGAATAGTTTTTATCATGGAAAAATGGAGGATGATGGAGACAGGAGGTGGCCATAGGAACTCTGTGATAAAACAACGTAACCTAATTGTGTTTGGGGTTTTTAGAATTGTCTCGATGAGTATTAGTTACTTGTGGAAAGAAAAGTACAGTCAGCGATAAAAGCTTGTACCAAAAATGAAATTTTTGCCAAAAACTTATTCAATTAATAAACTGGGGCACAGCAGAAAGTGTTTTTCGTCGAGTTCTTATACGGCTGAACATAAACGAGGCCGTTTAGTACAATGAGGCAGGCAATGTTAATATTTTGTATTCTTTGTTCTAGGTTACAATTATGGGCACAGAAGCGACCCGCCAGCAGTCAATCCACTATGGCTGCATGGTGCGCGAGTCCAGTACAAAAGCAGTAACACATTATGTAGAGAAGCCTGCCTCGTACGTGTCGGCACTGATCAATTGTGGCGTTTACGTTTGCGCGCCGAGGGTGTTTCAAACTATGGCAAAGGCTTTGGAAAGGAAAGAAGCTGACTACTACAGGTTAGTATTTTTAGATGAGGTACATTTTATTTGTTCAGTTACTTGAATTTTACTACTTCTACCACTTGGCTGACGCGATGACCCAAAATGAATCTTGGCCTCCAACACAAGAGCACGCCACTTGCTCCGTCCAGAGCGGATTCGCGCCAGCTTTCGCTAACGCCGCTCACTGAGATCTGCCTCCACTCTATTTTATATTATTCAACGATATTTTGACTAACAGGACGGCGTCCAGTTGGTCGACCCAAGTAAGCCCTTTTGACTGCCCGATCGTCACCCATCCTTCCGAGGTGGCCAAGCCAGCGGAGACGATGAGTTTTGGTCCGGACCCCTTTATTTGGCATAATTATTGAAAGTCATAATGTAATGATAGTCATACTATCATTAGTCATAACTTTGAAACCGTTAACTTTTCAGGAATTTCCTTAGGTTATCCTATAGATAGGTTAGGTTAGGTTTGGTTTACTTTATAGCAATCCTGAAAAGTTACGCGTTTCTGAGAAAAACCAAATTATGGCTAACGAAAATGCGGACAAACAATACATTATGACTTAAAACTTTATGGGAAACAATAGAGACCCGTATTGGTCTCACCTATTATATTCGGCTCGGCTATTAGTTCTTCTATTTCGGCATTCTTTCGAATCCTCCAACTGCCATCGCCTCAGGTCCCATAATCTTCCCTAACACCTGAATTTGAACTTGAATTTTAGAGTTCCGTAAATCAGTACACAGTTTTAATGCCATAATTTCTATGTAAGCACTAACTTTGAATATTACATCTTTTACACTGTATCTTGGTTGACGTGATCTGGTCCTGGCGGAATATCAGTGCCTCTCCGATGGGGTGAACTGTAATACTGAGCCAGAACCTTTTTGTTTTGCTGCGACGCACACAGCATTTTTATATGTATGGAACGGTATATCAGTATATTTTTTCTTCTTACTTTTTTTTGTAAAAAATTGTGTTTCTCTTGTTTGATTTTGTATAATCTGTTTTTTTTAACATTTTATTATTTGTATTTTCTCTGTGTATTGTGGCAAACAAATAAACGGATTATCTATCTATCTATCATTTTATTGTCTTCGTCGGGTCTATGTCGCAAAATAGTACTTTTTGAGACAAAAAGCATGTTGCTTTTACAAGAAATCCACATAATATCTACTTACAATCATGAACCCTGTAAACATTCTTTTTTGGGTAGTTTAGTATGTAATCGGTACTGAAATGATAAAATCGCTTTTGGACGGTTTATAAAATTTGAGGAGTTCCATCGACTTCAGGATCACATCGCTACGCTTGGGGTCATGTGTTTGCATTTTGTATTTCATTTTAAATACAAGTATTTCAAATAAGTCACATCTCTGATTGTTTCAGTGGCAACAACCAAACCACCCCAAACCCTGGTTGCATGTCTTGGGAGCAGGACGTGTTGGCGCCGCTGGCTGGCACTAACACCCTTTATGCTATGCAGGTAATAAATTAATTAAATTAAATTAAATTATCATTTATTTCAGATCTTTACAATCCATAGATTTTGTTAGTTTATCTAAGCTACGTACCTAATAACTAGTGTTAGTATTTACTAATTACAACTAAACTAAACTAAAAAGTAACAAAACAACGTACAGGTCGCCCAGTCACAACTACCAGGCGCCTCCATATTCGACAGTCGCATCTATCGGCTAATACTTTCAGAAAGCTGTTGGGACTGCTTCTCGCTCATTGCATTAAAGATGCTGAACGCTTACGCAAGATGGCATGGAACCCGTCTGTGCGCGCCTCTGCAAACATCGTCGAGGCGCTACAGAACCGTGACAGCCCCATCAGCATTCTGAAATATCTGTAAATTAATAAGAATAATTTACAGGTGTAATAAGTAAAATAGTAAACACCCTTATAATCCCAGTCCCATTAGGGATGGTATAGACAAATACTGTAAAATAAATATTTACCATCAGTTTTTAAACGATGGCAAGATTTTACCATAAACAAGAGCAAAGCTGCTTAAGTTTGATTTTTCATTGATATTCTGTTTGTTTTAAAATTAATGGCGCCATACATCCCATGACTGGAGCAAAAAAGCATAGTTTTAATTTGTTAATAATATTGAAACCAATTTCAGCAGCTTTCATTACATAGAAAACATAAAGGATGAATAGGATTTTCAACTTTTAAGGCATAAAGCCGTAGAATTTTTATAGGTGTCGGTGAAATATAAAAAATACTCCAATTTTTCTCTTAAATGTCCCTTGTTTGGTGCCGTTAACATAATACAGACGAGAGGGGTTGGAAACAAGTCTGCCTTCAGCCTCGTGCGGCAGATTTCTACCGAATGTGGAGTGCCCCTTTCGGCCTGTAAGCCATACTTTCTTTTTTTCATTCGTTTTTACGGTTCCGCACCTCAAAAGGGAAAACGGAACCCTTATAGGAACACTTTGTTGGCCGTCCGTCTGTCTGTGTCTGTCAAGACCCTTTATCTCGGGCACGCATAAAGGTATCTAGCTGAAATTAAAACCATAAAACTCAAGTCTCAGTCTCGAAGCTGTGAAAAAATAAAACAAAATTAAAAAAGGATACGGCCGTTTGTGCCGCAAAAAACGTAATTTCGACACTCAAGGCAATCAAAATTTATATAGGGCACTTCCCGTTGACCTAGAACTATGAAATTTGGCTAGTAATACCGTCTTACTCTACAAGTACGGGGAAAAATTTTAAAAGTATAAAAAAATTTATATATAAAATTTGTACGGAACCCTAGGTGGGCGAGTCCGACTCGCGCTTGTCGGGTTTTTTTAAGTTTATCATACTTCCGGTCTTTCAATTTTTTTTTAATCCAACTTCCTTTATTCGACTCCGAGCTCTTCTTTTAATTTCTTCGCGCAGTTGTACGGGCTACATGGCCATTTTCATATTAACTTGCACAGTAAGTGCACAACTTGTATAGAAAAGTGGATAGTTATGTTAGGGCACTGACTGTATAAGTGGCGCAAAATTGCATGGCCACTTTATGAATGTATTTCGTTTTACAATTTCTAGTAGACATAAACGCCCGTATTTTGCCACCATACAAGACCATAAAAGTCTACAAGTCTAACAATTTACCTTCTCTGACTTTGACCCTAGAATTTTAAGAACCCTCATGTGGTTTGTGTACGTCCATAACATTTCCATTTGACGTCACTAGCTGTCTAATTAAAAACATTATTTATTTTTACATACTATATCAGTATTTTTATTGACCGAGCGTTAGTCAAGGTCTCCGTTTCAGCTTAGGTAAAAAAAACCTCTAGAGGAGACCATAGGTACGATCCAAACCGAACATACAATGTCCGGATGTTCTCATCTAGAGGTCGCAATTCTCAACCGATTCTTGTGAAATTTTGTGATATTTTTTGTCGATTTTTTTTTGGAAAGTTTTCAAAATGGCGGAGCCACATATGCTCGCGAGGTCTACAGTTCACAGAGCCACTAGTTATCTTGGTATCCTACAGTACTTCTCGTCTACTCTAATGCTATCAGTCAGTGTTTCGTTTTATCTATTTATTTATTCATTATTAGCCTAGTATCCCACTGCCGGGCAATGGCTTGACCTCTTCCCTGTCTTCTGCCTTGACCTGTCTCTCACCAGATACTGTCGAAGGCGTCAAGGTCATCTCGCGAACGCCATCGAGGTTTGCCGCGACCTCGGGTTCGATCTTGTGGGACCCAATTGGTGGTTGATTTAGCCCATTAGATCTGGCATACGGCAGACGTGTTCCGCCCAGTCTTCAACTTGGCAACTCAGCCACGTCAGCTATTTGGGTTTTGTTTTGTTTTAGGCTGTTTCATTATAGACTAAATATTGACAATGTCTTAACCCTTTAACACGCATAAAGACATTAGAAATTATGCAAAAGTGTACCCTCTGTCACTTTGAAATAGAATTCAAAATCACTGTGGAAAATGTATTCCCTCCGCCTATAATATTTTTTTACAAGCTTTTATTTAACTTGCCCTGTTAGTGTGGGTCAAATCTTGAAAGCTAAATTTGACCCACTTCCCGATTTCCGATTGAGCTGAAAATTTGCATAGATATGTAAGTCGAGTAACAATGCAATATTATGGCACAATCAAGCTGATCTGATGATGAAGACAGGAGGTGGCCATAGGAACTCTGTGATGCAACAACGCAACCTAATTATGTTTGGGGTTTTTACTGTCTCGATGAGTATTAGTTACCTATGGTAAGAAAAGTACAGTCAGCGATAAAACTTTTTTTTATACTACGTCGGTGGCAAACAAGCATACGGCCCGCCTGATCGTAAGCAGTCTCCGTAGCCTATGTGGGAGAATCAACTTTTTAGCGTCACTCGTTGCCATGGTTACGATTAGTTGTCCAGGGGACAAAAGTTCATTGAAATACTGATTTTATGGTACTTAAATGTATTAAACTTGCGTTTTTGTGGTCGTTATAACCAATGTCCATAATGGGCCCCCTACTAAGCATGTTAATAGTATGGCATACAACGTCTCTTCAAACAAACTGTGCCACTGTTGTCCCTTGGACAACGGGACAGGATAACAAAACAAAAAAAGTTGATTCACCCATGTACGTCTGGAACTCCAGAGGAGTTACATGCGCATGGCCGACCCTAACCCCCTCGCCCCCTCATTGAGCTCTGGCTACCTTACTCACCGGCAGGAACACAACACTATGAGTAGGGAATTATTTGGCTGCTGTTTTCTGTAAGGTGGACCTTGTATCAAAAATGAAATATTTACCTAAAACTTATTAACTTTTCAGATAACCAACTGGTGGTCACAAGTAAAAACTCCGGGCTCTGCCATATACGCCAACCGGCACTATCTAGAACTCCATAGAAAACAAAGTGACACACACAACAACAACATACTGCCGGATGTGTTTGTGCATCCCACTGCATGCGTTGACGACTCCGCTGTGGTAAGACTTGAAACACTCACTTGGCTCTGAATAACAGTTTATCCCTCGCTACACTCTGAATGAAGATTCGGAGACTGCAGTACTGCAGGTCATGTATTGCGAAATGACAAATACCATGCGGTATTTCTGGACCGATGCAACCTTCAAACCTTCAAGAAAAGAGCGTACTCCCTTATTAAATTCCGGCAACGCACTTAAAACTCCTCTGGTGTTGCGGGTGTCCATGGGCGGCGGTAATCGCTTACCATCAGGTGATCCGTCTGCTCATTTGCCTACTTTATAAAAAAACCACCAACTCCAGCTGATAATACAGGGGAAAATCCAGGGCAAATGAAAACGTAGAAGTAGACGTACCTCATGGCTCAAAACCTCAGGTGCTGGTTCGACATGAACACCAGATCGCTGTTTCAAGCTGTAGTATCAAACGTAAAAATAGCCCTAATGATAGCCACCTCCGGCAGGAGACGGCACCATAAGAAGAAGACACTCTAAATTCTACCATGCATTTCTCCGCTAACTTTCTTTTCTCTGAGCCTGGGGTCCGCCTGGCAACCGTCACCTTCAACTTCAACATTTGTACTTGGCGTAAAAACGTTTAGTTTCGGTTTCGTTCGTAAAACCGATACTTTTAGACAGGTTTTTAGAAGAACATTTCCATAAAGTTCTTGTCAGCTTAACCGGTTTCGAACAATAAAAACCGGTTTCTTTCTATGTCCGTGTCTTTGTTTACGCTGCACACCATCAGCCCGGACGTCTATCTAGTCGTTCGTCGAATAAACCGGTTTATTTAGGTTACCATAAAGTTCTTAAAACGGTCGCGTTATTATGAAAATTCGGAGTAAAACCAATATAAACCGATAATTACCGCTATTTTTAAAACCGGTTACTAGCATGTCTTCTTTGATTTGATAACCGTTTATCAATAATGCCAAAAGAGTCAAATGAGAAGGAAACGGGCGATAAAAGTAGAATTTATTCCACAATATTCTTAACAAGCATTCTTTATTTACAATAACAATATACATAATGGATATATATAGAGGTTTACTAGATATAACTAGCTTATATCTAAAATAGGCCCTTGAGGCATTGTACCAAGGACGCTGGCGGCATTTCCTCGTTGTATCGCAATACTGATACGTTATACGAGGAAGCCGCCAGCGGTCACCAGTTACGTGAACCAGACCTCTCGCGATTTCTCCAAAAAACTTGTGCGCGCTGGGACCCCATGGAACTAGAGTTTCAACGCCGAATGGTACAAAATGGTGCTCTCTACCGAGGCTCTTATATTTAAATATTACGTTTCAAAATGTCGGCGCTTTCCGCCGAAATTTTCTTAACTAGGTTCAAATTTTTCGTATCACAGATCGGACCGAATGTCTCCATCGGCGCCGGGTGTACCATAAAAGCGGGTGTAAGGATAAAGGAGTCCATTATACTGAACAATGCCACCATCAGCGAACATTCGCTCGTCATGTACTCTGTGGGTAAGTTTTACTTAAGGTAAGGTGTGGTGAAGGTCTTTCATTAGAGCCAGTATTCTTTAGATGAATTTGTATGATCATGCGTTCACTACATCAACTCCGTATAGCATTAAGGTCTTCGCACACTATACCAATTCCACACCAACTCAACTCACTTTTGGTTCACCTTAGTGGACGACGAGTGGACGACGCGTAGACCACCCGACAGTTACCTAAATTTTAAACATTATACTATAGGACATACAAGATAGGCTTTAATTTCAATATTTAATTTTGAGTCGAGTGGCTGTTGAGTTGTAACAATGTGCTAAGCCTCGCTCGTGACGTGTCCACGCGTGGACTACGAGTGGACCACTCGATGATAGCTCGCTTCTCGAATGCCTGCCTCGCGTGAACCGCGCGATGACAGCCTACAAATACCGAAAATTCGTTGACCACGCGTGGTCCACTCGCTGACCACGTGGCGTCCACCCGAGGACCGCCTGTCAACAACGATTGGCCGCCGAGCGACGAGGCGATGGTCGGCTGCTGGTGGCTCTAATGAGCTGTGACCTTTATGGTGCTCCCACATATTGGCTGTTATAAAATGTTATACACCATCGTGTGACAGGGACAATATTATACTATTGATAGTGTTTTATTATGTTCTCCCTACCAGACAATGTTACCTGACATAACAGCTAATGTGGGAGCACCATTACTCTCTTTTACTGTCTATAAGATCTTGAAGGTACTGCGCGGTTGCGCATTGCTGTTCTACGTGCAATACAACGATTTTCTATTATATTTTTATACATATCATAGGGACTTTCTTACACCAATTGACTTAGTCCAACGGTAAGCTCAAGAAGGCTTGTGTTGTGGGTACTCAGACAACGATGGTAGGAACAAATATCTATGCTCATCACATAAATAAATGCCCTTACCGGGAATCAAACCCATGACCATCGTTTTCATAGGCAAACCGCCAGCCTTATTAGTTATTAGTACCTGGGCGACCGAGCTTTGCTCGGTTATAACTATTTATTGTAATATGGTGGTCTATAGGTGATAATCTTAACTACATTTTTTTACTAAATTAAACTTGTCTAAAACAATAAAAATTAAAAAAAAATATATATAAACTTAACCATATATAAAAAAAGTAAGTCACCGGGCGAGATTCGAACCCGTAACACTCGTTTCTAGCCGTCCGCGTCTTAAACCGCTGGACCAGACGGACAGTGGCCGGCAACACGAAATTAGCGACCATATTCTGCGTCGAAAGAAAAACGCATGAAAACTCGAAAACACGCGTTTTCCCAAACATAAGACTAATCTAGATAGATTGTATACCCCCAAAAACCCCCATATACCAAATTTCAGCGAAATCGTTAGAGCCGTTTCCGAGATCACAGAAATATATATACATATATATATACAAGAATTGCTCGTTTAAAGGTATAAGATTAACTATCTTTTATATACAGTGGGTCAAAACGCAAGTGTTGGCGAGTGGTCCCGGATAGAAGGGACCCCCTCAGACCCGGACCCCAACAAGCCATTCGCCAAGATGGAGAACCAGGCTCTCTTCAACGCGGACGGGCGGCTCAACCCCTCCATCACTATCTTAGGTAAGTATTCCAAAAAAACCGGATAAAAGGGACCCCCTCGGACCCGGGCCCCAACCAGCCATTCGCCAAGATGGAGAACCAGGCTCTCTTCAACGCGGACGGACGGCTCAACTCCTCCATCACTATCTTAGGTAAGTGTTCAAAAACCCGGATAGAAGGGACCCTTTCGGACCCGGACCCCAACAAGCCATTCGCCAAGATGGAGAACCAGGCTCTCTTCAACGCGGACGGACGGCTCAACTCCTCCATCACTATCTTAGGTAAGTGTTCAAAACCCCGGATAGAAGGGACCCTTTCGGACCCGGACCCCAACAAGCCATTCGCCAAGGTGGAGAACCAGGCTCTGTTCAACGCGGACGGCGGGTTCAACCCCACCATTACTATTTTAGGTAAGTCCCATGCACATAAAAGACCTCAATAACGTCCCGGTCCCAAGTGGTCAGTCAGTGTCCTTCAGTTTATTTTATTTTATTTGGGACTCATGTTAATTCTAATTATTCATATTTCGTGATAAAAATCAAACTTCATAGGTAATATACGTTCGTTTATCGAGCATGTTTTGACACTCAAAAGAATCCTAATCTCATAACCGGTGTTTGAGTCTTCTCTTGAAAAGTTTGCAGAGGACCTACCGCGAACCACGTTCGACGTGTTGCCTCTCTGTCGCACTTGTGAATTCGTACGTAAGTGTGACAGGGAGGCAACACGTCGAACGTGGTTCGCGGTAGGCCCTCTGATCTCCTAGTATCACGGAATTTGGCATGAAGCAATGCCTTATTCCACAAGTGAGTATTAAATACTTTTTTCTACTCATCGACTGTAATGGTTGAATAAAATTTAGTATACAATAGGGTATTTGACTGTATTTAAAATAAATTCTTTTACATCATGCATGAAATAAAGCACCAGCAGATTAATAGAGAAACTTAGACAGCAGTTATTTTTAGACACAATTTCTATTTTAAAACCCGTATACAACTAATATGATTAGGTGATGCCAGTATTCTATATAAATTCCATGGTAGCAAAATCGTTTTGACAGTTCGATAAAAGAATCTGATTTGACTAGTAGTCAAATACCCTATTGCATATTTTTCATTGATGGACTCCCAACTCAACTATAATATTCATTTCGATACGCCGTAGTCAACTATAAAGGAAATTGACCAATCACGTGCCGCCGCGCTCCCATAGAAAAGACTAAACGGGGGACAGGCGGGCGGGGTTTCGCGTGTTTATGTCTTTTGTACTAAATTTCTACGAGATACTTACCAATGTCATTAATTATGTAGGTTTTATAGTAAAAAACTATTATTTTAGATGACTCGTAGAAAAAGTATTGTATACAATACTGATATACTTACACGATTGTATAAAATACTAATTAGTAGCAGTTACTAATTTATTCCTAATGTGTAAAAAAAATGATATTAAAGTACCACTTGCTTTTCGGTGAAGGAAACATCGTGACGAAAAACCTGTATAAATCCGTAAAGATATTCAAATGTGTATGTCAAGTCCCCAACTCGAAATGCTCTAGCGTGGGGACTATACCTCAAACCCTCTCGCACATGAGAGGGTTGTGCCCAGAAGTAGGACGTATAATAGGCTGAATTATTATTTATTTACTATGTATTTGTTTAGGTGCCAGCGTGGTGGTGCCCGCAGAAACCATCCTTCTGAACACAATAGTGCTGCCCCACAAGCATCTAACTAGAAGCTTTAAGCATGAAATCATCCTGTAAACACACCGGTACATCTGTTAGTACAATCCACAGATCCACAGACCTGCTAGCATGAGTTCCGTCCTCGCGCGCGACTCCATGCATCTAGCGCGACTTCAAGTATAGACTCGCGCGAGAACGCAACTCATACTAGACGGTGAGGTGACAACCAAAACTAGCTAATTACAAAAAAAAAACAATCAAATTTGTTTTATTATTACAATACGTCTTTCGGAATAATCGCTTAATGTAGCCATAGACCGAGACGCGTGGAGGAAAGAGAGGGAAGCCTTTGCCCAGCAGTGGGACACAATAGGCTAGCAAAAAAAAATTGAATAAAGTTTATTATGGCTCAGAACTTGTGGTAGTAATTAGTGAGTTTTGGTTGTCACCTGACGAAATTATCTACTAATTGTTTGTTTGTTACATTGTTTTTATAATAAATAGACCGCAAGCCAGGAACAGATTTCCATGGCCAATATCGGCTGTGTCATAGTAGAAAGACCGTCAGCTGATGCCCTGAAGGCCGTACCGCAGGTCCCACGAGTAGGTTAACCCACACAAAACGGCTTTTGGTAAAGCTCCTCGGAGTGAAACATTAGACGTGTTTTCTATTTCAAACGTGAGTGACCCGTTTTACTATACAGTCAATATTGTATATAAAATTTCAGTATTATATACAAAAAAATTAAACAAATTACAGGGTGAAATTGAGAGTGGGATTAGCAACTGTCAAAGGTTTGGGTCTCTAGCTTTGTCTGTCAGATTTGGCATAAAGGGCCTAGCATCCAGGCAAACTCCAAAAAAAAAACAAGTATTGGACAATATGGGGAATATTATGCGAAACTCTGCGTAGGGGGCGCCACTACCACAATCCATCACAATCTGAGGGTCTACCGTGAAAGAAGAAAATCGAAATTTCGTTATCTAACCTCTCTATCACTCTTGCGTATTCGAGCGATAAAGAGGCAGATAGCTAAATTTTGATTTACGCGGATTTTCCCGGTAGGCCCTATGTAAACAAACGTGAAAACTTGTCAAAACACAGTTTAAGGCATAGTATGTATAAGTTACTCTATGGTTTACGATAGGTGGCGGCAGAACATTGCAGGAATACCCCCTATTCCCAAAACCTATGCTGGCACAATCTGTAAAATCCTGCGACTGACCAGCCCGATTAGAAATCACATTTTTTACTGCACTTCTGATTGATTTATTTGTATACATCTCGCTGGCCAACTTATTGGTAATATAGTTATTTATGTATTGTAGAAAATCCTTTTAAAGGTATAATAGAATAAGACTATAAACTTACAAAGTACTGAAAGATATGAATTTACCTTAACTAGATAGTAAATATAAATGTATCTATCACCTGAAAAAACTTAGGTATTGTATTTAAATAAATTGTTTTTTTTTTTCAAACTTGCAATGAAATGTTGAAAATACTACATATCGGGTGCGATGAGTGAAGATGATATGTAAAGAAATTTCATACAGCTTTACACACCTAGGCCTGTAAGGCAACCTTCTTTTTAGGGTTCCGTACCCAAAGGGTCAAACGGGACCCTATTACTGAGACTTCGCTGTCCGTCCGACCGTCCGTCCGTCCGTCTGTCACCAGGCTGTATCTCAAGAACCGTCATAGCTAGACAGTTGAAATTTTCACAGATGATGTATTTCTGTTTCCGCTATAACAACAAATACTAAAAACAGAATAAAATAAATATTTAAGGGGGCTCCCATACAACAAACATAATTTATTTGCCGTTTTTATAAATTATGGTACGGAACCCTTCGTGCGCGAGTCCGACTCGTGAAATTGCAACACGTTTTGGCATTCAACCATAAAAAAAACTTATAAGCATTTTGTTGGTACGTTACATTCTGCCATTACGCGTTTTTTTTTTGTGTATTTTTATTATTACTTCAGGGTTATCTAAAGGGGGTCGTAAATTAGATGATTTTTGCGCTACGACGCACGGACACAAAAAACATTAAAAAAACCTTAATGGCGTACGTCGTAGCGCAAAATAATCAAATTTTTATTCCCATCAATACTTCACGCACTGAATAACCTATCCCATTAGGACGTGAAACAATCACCATCATCATCATATTATTATTAATATTAAATTGCAAGTTTGAGAAAAGCACTATACAAATCTCGGCGAGAAACAGGGTTGCCGGCCGCGTATCACTATTCGACCTCGCTACGCTCGGCCGTTTATATCTACTTAGTCTGCAACCCTTCGTTTCCCAGCCTCTATAGTAATATTAGTAATGTACTATATCCTAAACTTTTCAACACAGTGTTCATCCATATTATAAACGATAGTCTTTCTCATTTATTTATAACTATTTAAATTTATTTGCACAAAGATATCTCTAAACATAAATAAATAGATAAATTAAGAATATCTAAGTGTACTGTGTAAAATATAAATATTATCTAATTCTTGTAGTAGCTTATTTTCAACTTATAAGTACATAATTAAATATAAACTGTCGTGCATACCTACTAACATTGACGTAATTTTACAGCTTAACTCATGTGTTTTTTAGTTAATCGCGCGACATGTTTCGGAGAGCCTAAGTCTCCTTTTTCATGCCCGCCTACAATGACAGCGCAAGACCTTCCCCAACTGGCTCTCTCAGCGCGCGCGCAGCATGCGACACGGCGCGCAGCAGTACGTGAAGCGCACCCATTTAGTGCTTGGAAAAGGAGACCTAGGCTCTCCGAAGCATGTCGCACGAGTGACTAAAACACTAATAATGTTAACGCCACCAGTCATGGGACATTTAAGAGAATATTTGGAGTATTTTTGATATTCCACCGACACCTGTAGAATTTCTACCGCTTTATGCGTTAAAAGTTGTATGTCCTATTCGTCCTTTATGTTTTCTATATAATATTTAATGAAAGCTGCTGAAGTTGGTTTCAAAAATATTAACATATTAAAACTATGTTTTTGGTCCAGTTAAGGGATGTATGGCGCCATTAATTTTCAAACTCACAAATTTCAATGAAAAATTAAATTTAAGCAGCTCTTTGGCTCTTGTTTATGGTAAAATGTTGCCATCGCTTAAAAACTGAAGGTAAATACTTTTTACAGTACATATGGGGCTACTTTATAGCACTAGTGCGAGAATTAGCATATTATGTTACTGTGTCGAACATTTAAAGGGCCATATGTACTGTAAAACGTTGTACGATACATGTGCGAATAGGTAATTCGCAACTCGTGTCGATTTAAAACACTCCCTTCGGTCGTGTTTTAATTTATCGCCACTCGTTTCGAATTTCCTATTTTTCGCACTTGTATCGTAATGTACTATTTTACAGAATTTTTCTATACCATCCCATTACTGGTGCCAATCCCATCATAGGGGTATTTACTAAAGAACATTCAGCTCCAAACTATAGGTACACCAAAGAATCGCACGTCTGTTTTTCTTTATAAATTAAAAATCTTTATATCACGTCCTTAGCACCAATAAGTTTTTTGTCAAAAATCTCACTATTGATACAAGATTTTATCGCTGACTGTACATTTTCTTTCAACGGGCAACTTATAGTTTGGCCAGTCTGTCTCATTTCAAACATAGACAGAGAGGATCATACTGTCTTTGTCTTACGCTAGTACTAGAATCCAAAAGAAAGGGATGAGATTTTTTTTGTTCTTATTTACTGACAATTTAGTTATAGTACTTACTCATCGAGTCATTCTAACAAACCCAAACACAATTGGGTACTTTACACATGTTGAATATTATTAAAAAAATTAGCTAAATGGATAAAAAAGAGCCATCCATTATAAAAAAAAAGTGGAATTTAAAACGACATTGAAATCATAAAAAAATATAAAGATCCAATGTCTTATTTTTTTTAACACTCATTAAGAAAATGGTATCATTCGATTCCTTACATTTTATTGAAAAATAAATTGTATGACAACTATATAATTATATAAACGCAATATTTCAGGGTCAAAATAGCAATTTTCTTGATCTTCCATACATTTAGGACAGACTAATGTAATGTGACGTCACATTACAATATCATTTTGTTAGAGGCGTTTCAATCGTCGAGTGCGAGCGTCAGACTTTAACTCTCATTTCTGACCTTTGTGTCGCTTAAATGCCAAGAGTCCTATATAGACATTTGATCCTCAGGAAAATCAAGATCAATTGACATTATTTACAAAAAAACTGTCTACTTGACAATTCCTTTTGCCAATTTCCAATTGCGTTGTTTAAAATCACAGAGTTACTTTGGCCTCATCGTGTGTCAAGTAATAAACAGGTAGTAAATAAAGATGCAATCTAAATTTTAATCCAATTATATGACGTTTCGATCAATATAAAACAAGCTTTCAAATCATGGCAAACTTTTTTTATTGATAGATTTGTATTACATTTTATCAGTAAAAACCTTTGTGACAGAATTTTGACTTAAATATAATAAAAAACCACGCGTGTATATTCTAGGGTTATGAGCCTAAAAGCGTTTAATAGTAGTTTATTTGACTGCTACATAATAAAAGGCATTAAAATACACGAGCGTGGGTTTAACAAACGAACGAAGTGAGTTTCTTCAAAGGATCACACGAGTGTTTTAATCCCTAATTATGTACAGTTACATACACTATTTTATCTACACACATATTATAAACTTTATATGATATGTTCACTAACCCAAACTACAGCCAACGTTGGGGCATCGTTGCTCTCTTGGCGGAACTCGCGGATATGTGGTGGCGTCACCGAAATATTTTTATCGCTCATTTTACACGAAACTTTGGCTATAGTTACTTTAAAAACAAGAAAACATATTAATTTTATACTTCAAACTAATTAAAAGATAAACTGTATGTCAAATGGCGATAAATGAAAACTTTTTTCACGCATTCCGCATCCAAAGTCGGGGGCCTATTTCCGTATCATTCGATACAAACTAACATGTGAGATATGTCAAAATTGTATTCAATTGACATGTCATTTCGAACTAAAAGGCATCTCGTCTGATATTAGAATAGAGGTCAAATCCAATTGCTGTTTTTCAGATGTGTTCCAAATTTGAATGTCATAACCAAATCGATTTTAATGTAGCAATTACAACACTATCATAGATAAGAAATTTGTTGTAACAAAACAGTTTATCGTAATGTTGGCCATTATTTACGGATTTTGAAGCCATCATAGATGGTTTATGATATGTGCGTAGATAAAAGCTTTTACTATGGGACTACCCTAGAAACCGCGAAACAAATGGCTCTTCCAAAGAAAACATCGACACCTGATTAGCCATAGAGTGTGACACAGACTTTTTTTTTTGCAATTTCGGGGTTGGTCCCATAATAAAAGGCGTCTATACAAACACCTTGCAAAATATGGCCAAGGTTGGTAGGTTTTCCCCACCTGTCCAATTTCTTGGTCCAATGTGTATTTACGTCTCACATTTTGCTTAATGGGAGAATGAGACGCAATGATATTAGACCAAGAAATAGTACTTACAGGTGGAATACCATACCTATATATATATATATATATATATAAAGGAATGAAAAAAACTACATGTATATCTTGGATATCGATTGTATAAAACTATATATAAGTAAGTACCTTAATGGTGTTGATGCATATAATTTTTACTGTAAATAAGGTATGTTATATTTTTAATCCGTTAAATATATGAAATATGTGCAATAACTAAACTTTATTTAACAACCCCGACAAACCATTATAGCACCAACGGGTGTGTTCAAATAACACCGTAACGTATTTTGAAACCATTACAATGTGATCATCATTAGCCTTAACGTCTATTATACTTCGTATCCAAATCCAAGACAACAAATATAATTTACTAGCAGCAGTACACGTTATCGTGCAGTCCAAGTCACACATTTTAGAGATTATAGTATTTAAAAAACAAGTTCGCGCTGTCCCTCTCACTCGCTACGCTGCGTTCCTGCTTCGACATCGCTCCTCCAGTACTCATTACATGTTTTTGTGTTAGTCCGAGTCACACGTATTTTCGCCAAAATAGTGTTCCTCTAAATATGTGTACCTAATTGTGTTTCGATTAATGTTTATTGTGCGCTGAATAAGAAGTATAGAATCAAAACATTATTTGAACTGCCGACCGCCGTACCCTCGAACGAAAAATTGATGTTTATTCAGCTCGGCAAGTCTAGTCTCGTTTGCCATACTTACATGGCAGTTAATCTTTCAATTTGAAATTGTAGGTATATTCGTTTAGCGTAATAAACTTATTACCTAAGAAATCAAGTAAGTAATTTTTTCGTTCATACGAAATCACTTACTACAACTACCTTCTTTTTTGAATAAATAAATTACGGAAAAAATAAGTATGGGGCTACAAATAGATTACAATTTGAACTTTAAATAATTGTAATACGTACTATTATAGTATTATTTACTAATATAATATTATTTAGATTTCATTTTATGATTGCATAAAATGCAATGTTCACTCCCATTTTTTTTTTACGAGTTGCTTTCGCGTACAGATTTAAATATACAAACCATATCTGAATAAAGTTAATATATACTAGGTAATCGTTTCACGAAAGCGGCTTTTACCATGTCCGATCTACCCTACCATATAATAAAACAGATAACAATGGTAATCCTTGCCGATTGGTAATAAGTGCCTATGAATGATAACAAAACGCGTCTTTATGCAAATGTACATACACAGTACCAACAAGTTTAATGAGCGTCTTATGAGGATACCTATAGGTATAAATATACAGGAGTAATGTCAATCAATACACAATCTATAAGACATTGGAAGACTATTTAGTGACTAACGGGACGTGCTATGCGTGCTCCGATACCGTGCGCCCCATGCCCCATATGAGGGCCATAGTGAATCTATCGTTTGGATCATGACGGATTAGGTAGTAGGCTTTAATCGGACATCGCGGTATCGTCGAGTCTTGGGTCCAATCGATGTGGTCGCCTCCTAAATTTGATCATCAGTTAGTTACCCGCTTTGTTATTATTAGACAGCTTTGATTAACATAATATAATATAATTTTAAAATGAAATATATTATGGAAAGATATACTTGATTTGTGTAATATTGTAGACTCCGTCTAATAATAATTCTCCTTTCCGTGAGTACTTAGAAGCTTAGGTTTACTGTGCAACAAGATATTCATCAAACAGAAAATCGGTATTAACTGTGTTGATTAAAGTTTTAATGTAATTTTATAATGCACATTAATTAATAGTTCAAAATTAAAACACATATTAAATAAATATTTTCTTATAAATGAGATGTCGACATGGTACTATATTTGCCCCACTTTAATAGTGAAGAGGCTATCATTACTCCACAATCATTGTGTCGAGGGCTCCGCTTTCACAGCGTCGAGGTTATATTTGCCCCACTTTAATAGTGAAGAGGCTATCATTACTCCACAACCATTGTGTCGAGGACTCCGCTTTCACAGCGTCGAAGCTATATTTGCCCCACTTTAATAGTGATGAGGCTATCATTACTCCACAATCATTGTGTCGAGGGCTCCGCTTTAACAGCGTTGAAGCTATATTTGCCCCACTTTAATAGTGATGAGGCTATCATTACTCCACAACCATTGTGTCGAGGGCTCCGCTTTAACAGCGTCGAAGCTATATTTGCCCCACTTTAATAGTGATGAGGCTATCATTACTCCACAATCACTGTGTCGAGGGCTCCGCTTTAACAGCGTTGAAGCTATATTTGCCCCACTTTAATAGTGATGAGGCTATCATTACTCCACAACCATTGTGTCGAGGGCTCCGCTTTAACAGCGTCGAAGCTATATTTGCCCCACTTTAATAGTGATGAGGCTATCATTACTCCACAATCACTGTGTCGAGGGCTCCGCTTTAACAGCGTTGAAGCTATATTTGCCCCACTTTAATAGTGATGAGGCTATCATTACTCCACAACCATTGTGTCGAGGGCTCCGCTTTAACAGCGTCGAAGCTATATTTGCCCCACTTTAATAGTGATGAGGCTATCATTACTCCACAATCACTGTGTCGAGGGCTCCGCTTTAACAGCGTTGAAGCTATATTTGCCCCACTTTAATAGTGATGAGGCTATCATTACTCCACAACCATTGTGTCGAGTGCTCCGCTTTCACAGCGTCGAAGCTATATTTGCCCCACTTTAATAGTGAAGAGGCTATCATTACTCCACAGTCATTGTGTCGAGGGCTCCGCTTTCACAGCGTTGAAGCCATATTTGCCCCACTTTAATAGTGAAGAGGCTATCATTACTCCACAATATTGTGTCGAGGGCTCCGCTTTCACAGCGTTTGAAGCCATATGTACCCCACTTTAATAGTGAGGAGGCTATCATTACTCCACAATCATTGTGTCGAGGGCTCTGCTCTCGTAGTGTTGAGGCTAAGTTTGCCCCACGTCATAGTGAGGATGCTATCATTACTCCACAATAATTGTGTCAAGGGGTCCGCTGTCGCAGCTGTCGCAGTGACGAAGATATATGCCGCACTTTAAGTTATATGTACTATACAATTCCACAATAGTCGTATCGAGGCTTCCATTTCCGCAGCGTCGAGGCTATATGTGCTTCATTTTAAGTGTCGAGGTTATAATGCTTCGGTCATTTGGTTCTTCGGTTGCTTTGCTCCTTTTGGTCGCTTCGCTCTTCGGTCGCTTCGCACTTCGGTCGCTACGCTCTTCGGTCACTTCGCTCTTCGGTCTACAGTCGGTCATTATACATATCTCAAAATGATATCGTCAAAGATATATAACGTTGCTCTACTATAACAGTGTTGATGCCTATGTAATGATTGAAGACTTTAATAGTATTGGACGTAGCTTTACGCATGTAAATATAAGGGACTAAAGAGCAAAAATATTTAAGGTTGAGCTAAAGTTTACAGGACTTGTAAAAATAATGAAATATAAAGGAGGTTCTTGTTACGCTGAGGTAATTTAATAGGTGTTAATGCGGCCTAAAATACCTTAAACAAAAGAAATGCTGTATGTAAACAACATATAGGAAAAAATATATCTGTAAACCCTTTAACCCAAATTTATGATTCGTACTCATATCACGCTGTTATATACTCCTAATAACTTCAAACGTCAGCTTTGATATGCTGTCAAGAATATACCATATCAACGAGCCTAATGTAATAAATCCGGTACAATTTACTTACGGATTCTCAGCTCCAAACTTCAGGGGAACATCGCCGCATCAAACAAGAGCTGAACCGCCGTTGATGCACTATCCCGCGGCGCGAAATAAGTGCTGTAAATTGTGCAACCATGCAACTA
This sequence comes from Cydia pomonella, assembly GCF_033807575.1. NCBI lineage: Eukaryota > Metazoa > Arthropoda > Insecta > Lepidoptera > Tortricidae > Cydia > Cydia pomonella. Next base: position 7,693,430 of record NC_084724.1, read on the forward strand.
GAGTTATGCTGCCAAGTGTTGCAGTCGCTTGCGCTAAGTAGCTAGATTAATAATCGCAATAAAGGGTTGAAATCCTTTAACAATAACATTATTATTGTCTGAAATGTAAATGCTCGGGTTGTCATATTGTCTTGCTGTAAAAGAAAGCTTAAATAGTTTTCATTTTTCGTCGCAATGCAAACTGTACAGTTTTATTGTAGGTAACGTTAAAAAATGTTACTCCTTAAAATGAAGTACAAGTTACAAGTCATGCCAGATATTTTGTTCACAAATATATCATAACTCAACACATAATCTACCTAAGTTCCTTGCCACTTGTTAGCGTAGTAGCCATCATCGTTCAGATACGCATTAAACAGATGAGATTAGCTATTTAGTTATAAATAATATCATATTACTATTTCTTGATCTGTGGTAATAACTAAAATTAGTCCATCTATATTTTCAAAGTGATAAGTTTCAAATACTTAATACCTACAGGATACTCTACTAGTAATTGTCCAGACTTAGTTTTAAAGTACTTACATATAGCCTTGATATTTATGGTAGCTTTACAATGAAGAAAATTCTCCTTTATCTACCTCACTCAAAGGCTATTTACCGAGGAAAGTATTGATTGCTGTATTCAAAATTAACTTTAAAGTGTCGTAACATAAAATTAGATTATATTTTAGGGTCAGTAACGCGCATGTAATATACCTCTGCAGTAGCGGGCATTCATAGGCTACGGTGATTGTTTACCATCAGGCGGGCCGTATGCTTGTTTGTCTCCGTTGTAATTACATCCAGAGAATGGTTGGTAAATTCTAAATTATACAAAATGGTTTGTTTATATGGTTACAGACAGAAAATGCCCATCTAAAACTTATTTAGAGCCAACTAAAGCTTGAAAACACATTTACACTTAATGGCGTCCTGGCTTGTAAATGACATAAAAATAGTTGTACCTTGTGAATATTAAGATATATACAACTTTATCAATATACTACAGTGAAATCAAAGAAAGTTTTATACTTTTTTTAATATTAACGAAATGAAATACCAAGAGCAATTTCACTCCTTAATGCATGACGCTTATCATTATAATATTTTATTATGCTATACATACATTTTACATTTATACTATGTAGATACATAAATAATTATTCAAATTGGATATAAATTAATAACTTCTAGGTGGTACGTTGTTCTCTTTAGTCAAAATCAATAATATCAGTATGTTCGTAAACTGATTTGATATCGATATTTTATTTTATTTTCGCATTCAGTATTTGAATTTAAATACAAAGCTCTGAACATCTGCTAGTAAATTATATTTGTTGTCTTGGATTTGGATACGAAGTATAATTAATAATCAAACGAACTTACCTGTGAAGTTTGATTACAATTATGCGAGTATCCAAATCCAAGACAACAAAGACCCGCCCCCCATCCCCAAAAATGAAAATAAAATAGTCTCTGTTAATAACACAAAAATAACTCTGAAATAATGAGTACTGGAGGAGCGATGTCGAAGCAGGAACGCAGCGTAGCGAGTGAGAGGGACAGCGCGAACTTGTTTTTTAAATACTATAATCTCTAAAATGTGTGACTTGGACTGCACGATAACGTGTACTGCTGCTAGTAAATTATATTTGTTGTCTTGGATTTGGATACTCGCATAATTGTAATCAAACTTCACAGGTAAGTTCGTTTGATTATTAATTACAGACGCCTCCTGGCTGAAAACTCGTGTAGTGGTTAACGGCCAGGTATGCTGAACCCTCGTGGACGTCAGCTGCCGCTCCATTGGTGGGTTGAGGAATGGCAGCCACCGAAACACGTAAAACGAAAAAAAATGTCATTGCCTCCCTTTTGATACTTTGCCAAATGATAGTTCAGATGCTGTTGTTACTTTAAAAAATGGTCAGCCGGTTATATCGCGGTGGTAAGAACATCAGCTGGTCGCATGAAAATGTGAAAATTATGAAACTTTGCATATAGCATTTTATCAGGCATAAACGTCTGAAAAGCTATCAACGGATTACGCAATTTACACATTACGCATACTTTGCCGCTCATAAAGTGGTAAGGCGCATATTTTTTACATGTTCATTTTACAGCTGACGGTCATTCCACCGCGATAGAACCGGCTGACGGTTTTTTTTTTTAGTTTAAAACAGTATCTAAACTATCATCTGACAAAGTATCAGCCGGGAGGCGAAGACTGATGAAATATTGACGACCGGTTTGGCCTAGTGGGTAGTGACCCTGCCTACGAAGCTGATGGTCCCGGGTTCAAATCCTGGTAAGGGCATTTATTCGTGTGATGAGCATGGATATTTGTTCCTGAGTCATGGGTGTTTTCTATGTATTTATGTATTTATAAATATTTATATATTATATATATCGTTGTCTAAGTACCCTCAACACAAGCCTTATTGAGCTTACTGTGGGACTTAGTCAATTTATGTAATAATGTCCTATAATATATAAAAAAAAAAAAAAAATATGCTTCTGGCCTGCGGTCTATTACCTACTTAGTTCATTCTAACTGGAATCGTGGGTCATTTACCTATCTATTTTTAGCCAACTAGAATGCAATAGGTACTATTTATGAACATCTGATAATTTCTCACGTTCCGTATCTAAATCGCTTCCGAGGATGTAATGGAACGTTCTCAGGCAACAGGTATTATGTAAATCGTATAACGGATGCGATATGTAATAATATAGTAAATGGTGTAGGGGTGGGCTGGCCTTTCCAAGTATAGAATAGATTTTTATGAGAAAGACATAAAATGTAAAATGATTATCTAGACACGTGGCAGCATGTCAAGCCAAGTTCAAAAGAAGAGAACTGGTGACACAGCGGCCGTGTGTTATAACTTATATTACACGCACCATTTGGAGCCACTTTTGACCCCTATGTAACTCAAAATCTATTAAACATAAACATATGAAATTTGGTTCATTTATTAATACCCTTAAGGCTAACTAGTACCCCACATTTCATGAATATAGCTCAACCGGTTATTAAGATAGATACATCTAACAATCGGGATTTTTCTCACTGACTTAGGTACTCACCTAATATCAAAAACCTAACCCACTTCTAGATGACCTCAAGTTGAAATTTGGTATCCAGCTGGGTAATTGTGTGGTAACGAAACTGAAATAAAGAAACAGTAAGTTTTTTACAATTTGTATTATTTTCCAAAAAACATTTTTTATTTACGCACTAAACGCTTATCGCATAGCAAAAATAAATTTAGTTTCTAAATCAACTTCGATGAATACTAATAATTTATCTACATAAAGTAATGATATTCCATCAAAAGCATAATTATATAAATGTGAAATGAGAGCCAAGTTCAATATTAAAAATAGGTATTATGCATCGTTGTTGACTTTGCCGGAAAAAGAATTGAGATTTATATGGGTGCCAAGTTCTAGTTCGCTTAGGATGTAATTAAAGTTCAGAATTTGTTTTGACTCGTTTTTATATCTACAAACTAAATTTTAGAAAAGTAACACTGAAATCTTCAGTAGTGCCATCAACATGCAGTTTGGTGTCGATAAATGTGCGGTTATGCATGACAACCTCCCCCGCTGTAAGTACATACACATTACACATCAGCGGGGGAGGTTCAAATTTACAACTTTCTGAGACAATATCTTTCAGATCTATTTCTGAATCAGGAACCTACAAATACCGAAGTATACAAAAGGACGAGGGTATTAGACTGTTGGTGAAGGAGCGCTTTCTCAGTCGGTTCACAAGAGGCAACAAAGTGGGCGCCTTCAACGCCTTTGTAATGCCCCTACTCACATACTCCTTTGGCATACTAAGGTGGACTAAGACCGAGCTGGATGCCCTGAATCAGAGGATCCGACTACTGCTCACCACACACCGTATGCTACGATCGCCAGTTATGAAATTGTAAATCCCACGGAAGTGTGGAGTATAATCTCGTTACTCGTGAAAGCCGAGACGGACATGTCCAGTTAGAACCTTCTAGACATGAATAATAATGAGATAACCGCCATGTAAGATGTTGATTCGACGATCTTTGCCCCAATAGTCGTTTCAGCGAACGGTCTGATAGCGAAGAGTCTCGACCAACATCTTGCGGGCTCTCGCTAGGTGATTGGATCAAGGGTCAGAGGCAGAAGGCGGTGGTCTTGGACACGGCGCGGATAGTCCGGCGGTTCTTCTCTCTGCGGCCCTGATCACCGGCTTAAGCCCTGCCCCGCTGCTGGCGGCAGGTTTGGTTTTTACAAGGTGTTTATACTTATGTGTTTTGTATTGTTTTTTTTCATGTGTTTTTATATTTTACCTTTATACCATATTGTAAAAAACCTCTAAGAATAATGATAATAAATTCATTTATTTCAGATTCATGTGTTCCATAATTACACAATCAATAAATTATTAACAAAATACTAGTGCTAGTGCTTTTTGCGTGAGAACTATACACGTGTAAACAACGTCAAAAGAAAGGAACTAATCGTGTAATAACAGGGATATGAGTTTGTCTGTTTAGCAATACAATGTAAGCAAATGGGATATTGATTTAAGTATGTAGGTACTTATTGGATAGGACAGGAAGTGACTTAAATTACAACACAACGGAATTTTTTAAATGTTTCAAAACTTTGTTCATTTCCTAAAGGTATTTTAACAATTGAGATGAGTTATTACAATAGAATATAAAAACAAAATAAAATAAATAAATAAAATAATAAATATTATAGGACATTATTACACAAATTGACTAAGTCCCACAGTAAGCTCAATAAGGCTTGTGTTGAGGGTACTTAGACAACGATATATATAATATATAAATACTTAAATACATAGAAAACACCCATGACTCAGGAACAAATATCCATGCTCATCACACAAATACATGCCCTTACCAGGATTTGAACCCGGGACCATCAGCTTCGTAGGCAGGGTCACTACCCACTAGGCCAAACCGGTCGTCAAGCAAAATAATTCACTAATTATGGGATTTTCGTTTCACAGCCAACAATTCACAGGTGTGTTACTCGTATTTTTTAGTATTTTTGACGTAAGGAATAATTTCATTATATCAGATATAATAATAGTAGTTTATGAGACTGTTGCGTAATGAAAGGTATTAAAAACGAGTGTGGGTTTAAGAAATGAACGAAGTGAGTTTCTTAAAAGGACCATACGAGTGTTTTAATGCCTAATTATGTACAGTTACATTCACTATTTTATGTATATTATATTAGAAAAGTTAGTTTAAAAACACCAAATCAAATTAGTTAAATACTTAAAACTAATTAAAATAACAACATATATCAAAAGGCGGTAAATAAAAACTTTTTTCATTCATATCACGCATCCGTAGTTTTTAGGGTTCTGTACCAAAAAGGTACAAAAGGAATCCTTATGCAGACTCGGTCCGTCCGTCCGTCCGTCCGTCTGTCTGTCTGTCACATCGCTAAATATCTCGACAACCTGAACCTGAACCGAGAAGAAGAGAAAGAGACTTGAAATTTGGAATAGTTATGAACAACGCTAACCCAGACACATTTAAAGTATTAATTTTTAATTTTATTTATAACAACTATGGAAAATGTCCAATATGAAGAGGTAGCAAAATTTTAAAGTGTAGTGATTAGGTCAAGTGGGGCTTCTGCTCGAGAATTCTCGGGGCGAGAAATCTCGAGGAATATGTCCTTCTTCGAGGCGGGAAAAAAAACTCAATGCCTCGAGAACTCGAGAAATAAATCTCTTGTTAAAAGTAAAAAGAAAACACGTGTTTATACACACACACGGGACGTGTCTATAGTGTATTTCTTCAGGCAGGCAAATAAATGTAAGACAATGCTTTATTTTAAATTTTCAGGTATTTAGACATTTATTAGTTCACCAACCAAATACAAAACTGCCTTGATCCATCCCCTATCGTTCTGGCTTCAACAGATTTCATGTTTTGTAACTTTTGAACTACTACCCTCAGATGTCTACAGAATTCGTCTCGTTTAATTACTATGCTTCCTTTTTGATCATTGGAAAAAAGAATCTTGATGCGTCTTTTATTGAAAAACGCTTTTAATAAATCAGCTTAGAATAAATTTAAACGTGGAAAAAATACAGTCTTGGGTGAGACTTGAACTCACGGCCTCTGGATCGATACTCCAGCGCTCTGCCATCTGAGCCACCAAGACCTCATCCATACCCAGCCCAGTCCCACTTTAACTTGGCCGCGTTACGAGATACATCTATAATCTGAGTTTTAGAGCACAGCGTGGTGTTCCGGATGCGATCCCTTAGTTTAACATCTAATATGCTGCGCTCCATAGCTCTCTGGCAACTTACGTGCATTATCTACATCACGCAAATTAGTTAGACAATTTGCCGATAGATGGCGCTGTACACAATTATAATTTGTATAGATACTTCTGATGAAAAGTCTTTCGCTTTTATAGTTACACAAGATAATTCAAAGTTTGTACGGAACTCTCGGTGCGCGAGTAAAACTAACTCGAACTTAACCGGGTTTTTTTTAATTCAGAGTCCGATTTCCATATCGTTCGATACAAACTAACATGCGAGATTTGTCAAAATTGTATGCAATTGACATTTCATTTCGAATAAAATATCATCTCGACTGATATTAGAATAGAGGTCAAATCGAATTGGTTTTTTTTCAGAGATATTCAAAAACCAAATCGATTTTGATGTAATAATGAAGCAATTACAACATTTTCACAGATAAGAAATTTGTTGTAACAAAACATTTTATCTTGAGAGGAAAGAGATCGGCCGATTCTTCATACAAACGTAGTCCCCATTTTCCTCTCTGAATATTGACACACACATTTTTACATATTTTGATGTATATTAACCATAGCTATGCCCCTTCAACTTTTTAGATTTTTGTATTATTATAAAAACTAGGAGCTAAGAACAGATTTCATACATAATTTGAAATGCTTCTACCTGACTCTTATACCTATATTAATTAAAAATTCGAAAAAAATCAAACTTAGCGGCATAGCTGTGGATGTGCAACAAATTGTGTCAAAATACTTTCAATAATGTTAATATCCAGAGAGAAAAATGAGGACTACGTTTGTATGAATAGGTGATTTCGCATTAATGTTGCACTTTCGTATTAATGCTGGCCATTATTCATGGATTTTGAAGGCATCGTAGAGAGTTTATGATATGTGTGTAGATAAAAATATTAACAACTCAAGCAACCTTAGTTAAAGGCGTACTGATACGTTAGGTAAAACTACTTTATGTTTCTGGAATAAATTATATTTATTGATTAATTAATGCCAGCTTATTTACAAAGCCTTAATTATTAATTGTGTTGTAAGAATGAAGTAATAAATACAGCCGTATGTATTTAAGATACAAATTATGTAATAATTTACATATTTTATTGAATTGGATAGGCAAGCGTTGCCAAGGCGACTGGCGGACAAAAGGAGGAATGTTTTCTTGTACCTACGCTATATTTCCACAAAAAAAAAACTAACGCAAACGGTGTAGACGCAAAAAATTAAATTGGCTTGCCGATTCCACTTTACTCGAATGTATGATTAAAACCCATCAAATGGAGGTGCGGATTGAGCTTACCGTGGGCACAGATTATATAATAGTTCTTACGAACATATACTAATCTCTCAAAGAAAACGCAAATACCTACCGTTTTGAGACCTACACAAAAATACAATGGAGTGACCTTCAGTGCGCTTAGGCGTAGGCAACCCTAGCGTTGCGCCGGTGCGCGCGGTGCAGGGAGTGAGCGGCGCGTACAGGTATCAAAACGGTAGGCATTTGCGTTTTCTTTGAGAGATAAGTATCTGTTCGTAATAATTATACACAGGGTGTTTGTTTAGTCACCTGAAATAATTTACAGGGTGTATATATAGGTCATATTGAGCAACTTTTATTATGGGACCAACCCCGAAATCGCGGAAATAAAATGTAATCTTCCATAGAAAATGTCAAGGTCAGACAGCCTAAACGTATAAAACAGACAACTTTTTTTCGCGATTTCGGGGTTGGTGCCATAGAAAAAGTGGCTCAATATGACCTATATATTCAGATTCACCCCGTAAATTATTGCAAGTGACTAAATAAACATCCTGTATAATCTGTGCTTAGGAGCCGAGGTGAAGCGAGGTCAGCTAACCCCCCCCCCCCCCCCCCTCGTTGAGCTCTGGCAACCTTACTCACCGGTAGGAACACAACACTATGAGTAGGGTCTAGTGTTATTTGGCTGCTGTTTTCTGTAAGTCGGAGGTACTTCCCCAGTACTCCGCTCTAGATCTGGAATGATATCCGCTGTGCTGTGCCCTACCACACAAGGCGAGATGACATTCACAATGCCCATACCTCTCTTATAGTAAATATTTTCAAAGAAAAATACCGTGAAAAGATTAAAAACTTTTTTACTTTTACGCTTTATTTTTCAAATAGCTTCCTCTACATTGAAAAATGTCTGGAAATAAGTACCTACCTTATGTTAAAGTCCAACGTATTTCTTATAGTAAACTGAAAATCGCATGAAAATCGTTAAAGCAGTTTATGAGATTCTTGTTTCAGAAGTTGACATGGCGTTTTATTAACATGACGATTTTTAGTTAATCTAGTAATATTAAGTTCTGAGTATTGTGTGCATTCCTTATTTATATAGTTCACACATTTATTATCTATGTATAATAATATATATTGTTTTATTACAATTCGTCTAAAAAAAAAAATATTGCACTGTTACAAAGTAGGGCCTATTATACCTTAACCCCTGCCGATTGTAGGCAAATCAAAGTCGTGGTAGACTCGTGCAACCGATATAGACGTAAAGCTGAAAACTAAGTACATCGTTTTGAGGAAACTGGTAACCCGCTATAAAGACCACAACACATTGATATATATCTAAAAACGGGCATTATGGGCACTGACAATGGTGCTAGTTCAGTGGTGGTACTCACGAATTCGAGCCAATCGTGCAGTCTAACGCAACTTGTTTTCGGCCAATCGCACGCGTGATGCTAACTCATCAACCAATCGCGTTGTGGCATTAGGCTGCACGATTGGCTCTAATTCGTATGCGTGACACCGCTGTACTGGCCCCATTCTTATTGCCCGTAAGGCCCATCGTTAGATATATGTCAATACCACACCACTGATTTCATAGATTTAATGAGTGTGGTTGCCACCACAAACGAAAAGACAACTATTCCTGAGCTTCTGTACTTGCGTATGCGTCTACACAGTGGAATTGTGGTCGGATTACACCTCTTCAGCAGTGGGAGACATGCGTGTGCAGTGTACCGGCTGCCGCGCTGGTGCAGCGCGAGCGCCACGTCGGGCTGGGCCGCCGGCTGCTGAGAGCGAGGAGCGCCGCCACCAGAAAAGCGATAAATTATGCGTCCTCCAATAGAATGGAATGTGCTTCTGTCCGCAATGAGGGAGTGGGACGGCAGCCGCTGATGACCTACCACAAACTTGTCACCATGAGGTCGGAATGAACCGCCCTAGGCCTAGTTAAAAGTTTTAATTGTTATTATCTTATTTATTTAATATGTATTTATTATTTGTACATTTTATTTTATTGTACATATGGAAAATTATTTGTGGAATAAAACATCTGCGTTAAAGCCGATATAATCTTAAGATGTATGGCTTATAAAATAAATAAGATTAAAAAAAAACATCCTAAAAAAAATAAGAAAATGAAACTGTTTACTTTCCTGTTTCCTTCTGATACCTAGTTATTAAAGTATAGCTTTACTGTGCCAAAAGCTTGTCCCGCCATAACGTTCTCACTCGCGTACGGAATTCAGTAGCGGTCGCGCGCGGCAATTGTTTGAAATTCAAACTGTTTTTTTTTTACTTTACGGTTTCCGTGCGGTCAGTCCTTTATAATTTGTTTTTAAATTGGAGTGTATTAAAAAAGTAAAATGTTAAAGTATAATACGGTGAAGAAATATTGTTCTGAAGGGAGCAGAATTAACCAAGTGATTATGGCTTCTTTAAGTAAGTTTATTTGATATATTGTCTTTTTAATTTAGGAAACTCATTAAACTTATTTATTATTGTTCATTGTTCGGAATATTATTTATAAGTCAACAAAATACACAATAAAACAACTTAAAACTTAAAAACTAAACAAAATAATGTGTAAACAAGTAATAAGTTCAACTAAAGGTATGAGGGTCTACAGTATGAGGTTCTTCAAAAAAGGAGTGTACAGATTTTTAAAGGGACGGCAACGCGCATGTAACTCCTCTGGAGTTGCAGGCGTCCATAGGCTACGGTGACTGCTTACCATCAGGCGGGCCGTATGCTTGCTTGCCACCGTCGTGGTATAAAAAAAAAGCTTAAACTTGTCTACGAATTTTTTTTATTTTACGCTGAAAATCCACCATTTCTATATTTTTACAATTTGAATATATTTTATTATTCAGTGATACCTGGCGCATGTCTAATGATTACGATAACATTTGATAATGATTTACGATAACATTACTAAATTTAAATCGGTGCAGCTACTAAATAGTTAGGAAGGATCCTTAGGGACGGACATATATTTTGTTTATTGTATTGAATTTTGTTGTTGTTTGTGATCTCTGATTGACCTGCGTGCAGATTAGATTGATGACAATGCAGTATTTTATTTACAGTTAATTTTACATTAGTCTTTAGAAGGTGGAAGTTGGTATACTTGGGATGGTAAGCAGGATGACTAAGAAACTGGCCTACAGTCGCCATCAGATACATCGAAGCGGCTAAGGTGCTCACAAATATCTGAACACGCCTCTTCTTTGTAAGGCCTGAGTGGACGCTCGAGTTGGGCGTGCAGCGGGGCGGGGCGTGCGGCGTGCATGTTAAACAAATACAAACGTATAGAAGCGGCCTTAGTGCACGCTGCTCACATCACTTGTGAGCCTGACGCCACGCTGCACGCCCCGCTGAACGCTTCCACTCAGGCCTTACACTTAGAGTGCGTGTTGAGATATTTCTGAGCACCTCGGACACTCCGATGTATCTGATGGCGACTGCACAGTATAGGCCAGTTACTCAGCCATCCCCCTTACCATCCCAAGTATCCCAACTTCCACCTTCTAAAGACTAATGTAAAATAAATGTAAATACGGCATTGTCATCAATCTAGACTGCACGCAGGTCAATCAGAGAGCTATCAATCAACCGCAGGCTTCGCTACAATGCATCGTATGCACGTGACAGACCGAGACACTATTGCAGATTTCCACAGCTATCTGAGACGATTTTTATAAAATTATAATCTATAATTGGAGTGGACAATACCTAAGCTCATGTCAAACGTTGTTTGAAACTTGTGACTTGTAACTTGATAATAAGTTTTTGGCAAAAATTTCATGTTTAGTACAAGCTTTTATTGCTGACTGTACTTTTCTTTCCACAGTCAACTAATACTCATCAAGACTATTCTAGAAACAACTCAATTATGTTGCGTTGTTTTATCACAGAGTTCCTAGGCCATCTCCTGTCTCCATCATCAGTTCAGCTCGATGGTACCATAATAATGCATTGTCAGCTAACTTACATGTGTATGCCAATCTTCAGTTTCATCGGAAACCGGGAAGCGGATCGATTTTAACTTGCAAGGTTTGACCCGTGCAAACAGTTACATATATATTACATACATAAGTACATTACCAGTTAAATAAAAGCTTGTAAAATGGGTCCTATTTAAAAAAAAATCGGGTTGTAATCCGGGAGTGCCGGCAGAAGCGAAAACTTGAATATTAACGTTGTGCATTTTTGATATTTTGGAGAAATTGAGTAGCAGTTTTATAAAAAGAGGTAGTTCTCTATTATACCTACGTACCTAAATAAATTTGAGTGTGGAAGATAAGTATTTTGAAATGCGAATTTTAGTGTTAATATATAACATATACATAGTAATTCATGAGACGTGAGCAGAACTACAGCCTACACAATCACACAATTTTAAGTAAAACAATCACGCTTCTTTTCTGTTATTTAACTTTTTGGGAGGGGAAAATTTGAGTATCTACATTCATGGACACCCAACAACACAAAGATACAATACAACACAATTAACAAAGATTAAACCTCTTTAACCGTTATGACAGCACATGATTATGAAGAAAATAAAATGTCACACTTGAATTAGATACGATTTTTCAAAAGTAACCAGGCTTCGATGACATTCAATTTGCACGTCACCATGATGTCACGTGTCCGTCTTACGAATTTTCAATCTGACGATCACGTGACCCCTGACGCGAGTTTAACATTTTTTCCCCATCACAAAAAGTGCACAGTGCCGCTAAAGAAGTTTTCACTTAAAAAAAAACATGTGTATAATGACTTCAGAATTTGAAGAAATATTTAATATTTTACCGACGTTCGATAAGAGTGCCGTAACCTTTTTAGCCAACATGTCTATCGTTAACGCTCCGTAGCGTAGTTATCTCTATCTAACACTCTTTCATATTATTGCGACAATGACAGTTGCGTTTCGTTCGCTACGAAACACAAACTTTTATTTTTGAAATTGCTCAAGTTTTAGATTATCTAATATTTATATTAAATCACAGGAAAGGAACGAAAGAGGTGCGGCATTTTTAGTGGTATCTCAGACTATAAACATATTAACTCATATCTCATTTTGTCGAGTATTCATGAATGAAGTATGTGTTTAAACGGTGTTTTAATTTAAGCAATCGTTAAGCCAATCTCGCTGGCACACGCTACTAATTGGTTTACAGAATTCTACATTATAATACATTGACATTAGTTAATAGGTATAATCAAAACAACATTAAAACCTACAATAACCATGTGTTATTGTCAAAACAATTAAGATGAGTCAAGGTGACAATCGCCATCGCTTCGACAACGAAACGCTTTGTGTCTCTATCACTCTTCCATATTAGTGTGACAGTGATATAGTTGCGTTTCGATCGCTACGGAGCGTAAGCGATATGCACGTTGGCTACGCCGTAGAAAAAGTATTGTATACAATAGTAATATAATCAAGCTTTTCAATTTCGTACCTTACTTAGGCAACTCAGCAACCTTCGTTGCCTAAACACGGTACTCGACTGAAAAGCTCTCTATTATATCACGATTGTATAAAATACTATTAATATAATTTTTTTATAAGTAGCATCATATGTACTGTAATAGTACATTACGATACAAAGTGCGAATTATAGTTTGTTGAAATAATAAATTGTTTTTTATATTTTTTAACAATATAATGTACGTGCTAGCTATCCGTTGTGAGTTATAGCTCTGCAGTGACGCGCGGGGTTACACTCTTGGGCTCTGCCCACACATTTGAGGCACTACACATAACATGCGAAAGGTAGTGAATTCGCAACGTGTGGCAGTAAATAATAAATCGACAGGAGTTGCGAATTACCTTTCCGCATGTATATTGTACAACGTTTTACAGTACATATTGCCCATTAATTTTTTGTCATACGCACTTATAGTGCGAGTTACCGCACTAGGGCGGTAAAGTATCACTATGTGTACTGTTAATGTTAAGACGTCATGTTGACATCGAATGTCGTGTGAAGTATTTATTCAGTGAACAATCTCTTTTAAGAATTCTTGCGTCTGTCAACAATACGTATTAAAAGTAAGTATTGTCCCTTGTTCTCGTGAAACCTACAATGGCTAGCAGGCTACACTGATACAACGCATCTGATAACAATTTATGGCTCCTCTACGCGATGGCCCAGCGCAGGCCAGTCCAAGGGACGCATTTATGCGTTAGAGGGAGCAAGTGATATTGCTATCTCATTCCACCGCATAGCTGCGTCCCTTGGACTACGCTGGCATACGTTGGGCCATCGTGTAGAGGAGCCCTTAAACATATTTTCCGACTTACGAATTTATTCGTGAAAATATGAGAAGAACCATAAAATTATGACGACCTCCTAGCCTAGGCGGCAGTGACCCTGCCTACGAAGTAGGAGGTTACGGGTTCGAATGGTAAGAGCATTCATGTGTCTTTATCATAAATATTTGTTACTGAGTTAAATATTATGTTTTCTATGTATAAATACTTACAAATTACATATACCTATATGTATATAAATAAATAATAAAATAAAAAAAAATAAAATAAAAATCATTTATTTCAGATTTGTTTAAAAATCCATAGAATGTTAGTTTTAAATTATATCATTATGTTAGTATTAGATTAGATTACATTAAATTAAATTAAATTAAATTACCTTATAAATTATTACAGATAAGTTACAAATTATTAAATTAAATTACAAAATTATTTAATGAATTATAAAATTATAAAATTATTTTAGAGGTACATTAAATTAAATTATTCTGTTTTATCTTATTTTATATAGTACTCGACGCATTATCCTTTGCCCGAGGCCTAAAATGGTAGTGGGCAGGCCACGTAGCCAGGTATCCAGATGGCATTGGCAGGTGGACCAAGAGAGCGACTACAGGGAAAGGGCCAGACGGAGACCGCAGCCCGCATCTGGAAGACCAAAAGGAAGAAAGACGAGATCGTAGAGATTGCCGGAGAAAACTGGACAGTAATAGCGTCTGAAAGAAAGCTTTTTTTTATTTATTTATTTATATGTATATTATACATATAGTAAACACCCCTATAATGGAACAGGCACCGGTAATAGGATGGTACAAATAAATCCTGTAAAACAAGTATTTAACATCAGTTTTTAAATGCTGACAACATTTTACCATAAACAAGAGCCAAAGAGCTGCTTAAGTTTGATTTTTCATTGATATTTGTTAGCAGTGTTGTCACATACAATTTTGGCGAAATGGTAGAACAGGGTGCAAAAATAGGTAGAAATGGGTGAAGTTTAAAATGAAAAATAGGTAGATCTACTATTCTACTCTACTACTCTATTTTATGATTAAAAATGTGTATAAAATGTTTTGAATTATTTATACGTTTTTAATATTGTGACGTTAGTTAGTACACGTGTTTATTAAAGAAATTGAAACAAAATTAGGATTTCCATTGTTTGTAGGTAATAAACCTGCTTGTATAATCTGTTTCTTTGGCAAGTTTTCATTAAATCGAATCTAAATTTGGTAGAAATTAAGTAATTTTCCGTCACATGTATTGAGAATTGCTTACAATTGTACCATTTTGAAAAATAGGTAGATTTCAGGCCGAGGGAGGTAGATAGGTAGAACGCAGGTAAAATAGGTAGATCTACCGAAAAGTTGGTAGATGTGCCAACACTGTTTGTTAGTTTGCCATGACTGGAGCAAAAAACCACGAATTAAATTCGTTAATAATATTAAAACCAATTGCAGTAGCTTTTATTAAATACATAGAAAACATAGAGGACGAATTGGACATTCAACTTTTAAAGCGTAAAGCGGTAGACATTTTACAAATGTCGGTGAAATATCAAAAATACTCCAATTTTTTTCTTAAATGTCCCATGATTGGTGCCGTTAACATATATGTACTTAAATAAATAAATAAATATTATAGGACATTATTACACAAATTGACTAAGTCCCACAGTTAGCTCAATAAGGCTTGTGTTGAGGGTACTTAGACAACGATATATATAATATATAAATATTTATAAATACTTAAATACATAGAAAACACCGATGACTCAGGAACAAATATTCATGCTCATCACACAAATAAATGCCCTTACCAGGATTTGAATCCGGGACTATCGGCTTCATAGGCAGGGTCACTATCCACAAGGCCAGACGGGTCGTCAAATACTAGTACGTACTTTTAATAGTCGTTTAGTTAGTACCCAAAACACAAGCCTTATTGAGCTTAGTGCGACTTAGGTCGATCAGTGTAAAATCTTCCTATAATATTATTTTTATTTTATTTCATTTCTAAGGATAAATTACAGATAGAGTAACAAAATAGGTTACGAAATAGAAACAGTAAGCCAATTACAAGTTTCCACAGGTAGATATATTTTATTAATACCTATATTCATTCATAAAACGTATTGTAAGACTTTTAACTGTGTACTTATATTATATAACTGTTCTTGAGTAGGATAGAGACAGCGTAAGCTTAGAAATAGGGTTCCGTCGACTGTCGGCCTTCGACTAGGTACGGAACCCTAATAAGGTTTGTGAGTTTTCATCTTGGCCCTCTCCTATTGCATCCTTACAGAGCCTGGGGTCTGCTTGGCTTTCTTATACCAAGATTTAGCGAGCTGATGACCTTCTCTAGTATTATTGGCAAAAACTTATTTTCTATACTTTTCTTTCCACAGGCAACTAATACACATCGAGACAATTCTAATAACCCCAAACATAATTAAGTAGTTTGTGCTGTTTTATCACAGAGTTTCCATGGCCACCTCCTGTCTCCATCATCAGATCAGCTCCGTATCATCATGACCTTGCATGCCGATCCGATTTACATATATATGCTAAATTTCAGCTCAATCGGAAATCGGGAAGTGGGTCAAATTTAGTTTTCAAGATTTGCCTAGTCTTTGGTACCAGTCAGTAATTGAACCCTCGACCTCAGGGTAGAAAATTGCACGGCTGAACGTTTCAGATACATCCGCTTGAAATATACACCACATTTTTACTTTAGGTAAGTAAATAATAATTTAATGAAATCGAGATCACCTGCTTTGGAAATTCATACTCTGGTCTGTGGTCTCATTATTAATTAATTAATTTTGTAACATCTGTTATAATATACCTAAAAAAAATTGGGGTAGGTTAGTCACGCTTTTACATTAACATGTTTATTCTCAACAGTTATGGAAATGTTGCCATTATTTTCGTGATGAAAGTAATATGGACCCGGGTATGTCCTTAAACTACGTCCATAAGAGAGGTATGGGCATTGTGAATGTCATCTCGGTTTATGTGTTAGGGCACAAGACAGCGGATATCATTCCAGATCTAGAGCAGAGCCCAACTGGACTTACAGAAAACCGCAGCCAAATAACACTAGACCCTACTCATAGTGTTGTGTTCCTGATGCCGGTGAGTAAGGTTGCCAAAGCTCAACAAGGGTGCTGAGTGTTGGGGTCGGCAACGCGTAACTCCTCTGGAGTTGCCAGCGTCCATAGGCTACGGAGACTGGTTACCATCAGGCGGGCCGTATGCTTGTTTGCCACGGGCGTAGTATAATAAATTTCTTTATCTGCTGCTCTGTAGCTGCCACTCCACCAACGGAGCTACCGAGATTAACCGTCTGCAACGAATATTTCCCTCCTTGCCTCCTTCATACACCATAAATGTAATCGTTAAATGTACCCAGGCAGTTATTTCGTAATTATAATAGATATCTAAAAAGTTAACTTATAGTAAGTAGTCTCATTGTTTTACTTTTAAAATCAATTAAGTAATCAAAGTGTGGAAGTCTTTAGAGCTAAAGAGAAGCTGAAAGAGACATTGACTCTGATTAATCTTGAAATGTCCTGATTCCAGCCGCCGAACCTTCGAGAAAACGGCATGCATGCACAAAAATAACCAATACAGCTCGCCAAACAACAGCTCCGAACAAAATGTAGCGACGCAACTGCTAAACGACTGCAGAAATAAATTGGTTGCAATATTTGCACTGCCCAATTGATCTGCCTATTAAGGAACCAGTGTAAACTGATCTTGCTCCTTCGTTATTAAGCTTAAGGGTCGCGTGGATCGTGGTTTGTTTTTGAACGTGTTGTTGAGGAGCTAGGGTTGACCCTGACTGTAGATTAAGGTACCTAACAGCCAGCATTAAATAAATAGCGATGGTTATATAATCATCTGTTTGATAAAAATCGATCCAGCAGATTTAAGAGTGTCCGCTCTTTTCCAAAATTATGTAAGGCATTTTTGGTATAAAATTGTTTTATTTTTGCATAAAGAATTTTGTACATCGTAAACTTATTTCTAAAGCTTAGACTACTTACATGAATGGTAAAATAACGTAGGATTAAATGTGATTCGAAATGATATGATGATTTGATGACGTGATGTGATATTTGATGAATGATGATGACATGGATATTTTAATGTATGTACTTCTTTTGTTCTGATTTTTTTTCTGACATTTAGATTTTATTCTAGAAACATACTAAAATTGTATTATTTTATTTACAAGCTTTGTATTAACTTGCAATTGTACCTATGTATGTACGGGTCAAATCTTGAAAGTTAAATTTGACCAACTTCCCGGTTTCCGATGAAGCTAAAAATTTGCATACATATGTAAGTCGGGTGACAATGCAATATTATGATACCCTCGAGCAGCTCGAGCTGATCTGATGATGGAGACAGAAGGTGGGCATATGAACTCTGTGATAAAACAACCCAACCTAATTGGGGTTGGGGGTTTTAGAATTGGCTCGATGAGTATTAGTGGCATGTGGAAAAAAAAGAACAGTCAGTGATAAAAGCTTGTACCAAAAATTAAATTTTTGCCAAAAACTTATTTATATAAATATTTTTTATTGTTGATGATTTTTTTGTGAAAATATTAACATCAATAAATTGATGTGATAATTAAGCATAAGATATGTAATACTTACTATTCATAAGTGCTTGTTGCTAGGCCTTCATGGATAAAGTATATTTGAGCTGAACTGAAATGCGTTTTTTTTTTATAAGCTAGCTTTATTCCTGAACTTTGAAAACTTCTGCTCGATGCATACCTAGTCAAAGCCCAGCCTTAGTACTTCGCTATCTCCATTCTTCATCAGTGATTCCACACGCGTTGCAATAATTAATGTGAAGGGACAATGTACCTAGCATTGGAATTTGTTCCCGACCAGATTTAATTACGTTGTTTTCCCGTAGGACGACAAGTGGCCGTTATGAGGTTAGCCAATTGATAGTTATTGGTGCTTGTGCATTTTATTGACATTAATATTTGTTTGTAAACAAGTTTTGGGAAGATTTTGAGGTTGGATTTTAATTGGACGGTCAAAAAGGCAACAATTCCGTCCGGGTCTAGGGTAAACCTGGTGTCTTTCCTATGAACAATATAATATTAAGGACGGGTATGTTTTACTAATGCTTTAATCATACAGCGTTTAATTTAGGTTTGAACAAGTCTGTCGTGTCAGAATCACGAGCCCTAATATTCATCCTTATAGAAAAAAAAGGCTCCTATTTTTTGGTCCATTTAGATACATCTTCAATACAACCTTGATGACCGGTCTGGCCTAGTGGGTAGTGACACTGCCTATTGAAGCCGGTGGTCCCGGGTTCGAATCCCGGTAAGGGCATTTATTTGTGTCATGAACACAGACATTTGTTCTTGAATAAATGTTTTCTATGTAAATAAGTACGTATTTATATATATGTAAGTCGTCGCTTAGTACCCATAGTACAATCTTAGCTTAGTTTGGGGCTAGGTCGATCTGTGTAAGATTGTACCCAATATAATTATATTTAAAAAAATATTTCTATCCGTAACCGATAATAAAGCAAACTAAAAAAAAAATATTATTTTAGAGACAATTTTTTTCTCGTATTCCGATCGAAAGAGCTCAACTTGGCCGCGAGCGTCCACTCAGTTTAATCATCGTAGCCAGCCAGTAAGCTAGAGGGAGGGGTAGGGGGGTGAAGCCGCATACATTGTAACTGCAGCAGTCCCCTGCTCCTACTTGCCTTCGCCCATAGTTATAAATATTTACTTCCAGACAGAAAGAGAAAGGTTTTCAGCTTCATTTGTTTTCCAGTGGTCTTCCCAGTATTCTCTTACGGCATGGCGATCGGCTGGCTGTCCCCGATGGGTCCGCGTCTCATCAACGACCCGAGCCTGTCCGCGTCCGTGTCCACGGACGTGGTGTCGTGGATGGCGTCCGTGGTGTACCTGGTGGGCACGCCGTCCGTTTTCCTCTTTGGATACATCGTGGATAACTATGGGAGGAAGAAGGCGCTCATGTTCACTTCCTTCTCTATGGCCGTGAGTATCTCTACTGACATATAGAAAACGTTGGCAGTTACCTACGGGTCCACGGCTCATCAATGATGAAAGTCGTCAAAAGCAACCGTGTCCACACGGATGTGGTTGGGTACATCTAATGGACTTCTTCTTTAATTTACTGATGGTTTTCAATCTAAGAAAGTTTCTCTGTATCTTCTTTGTGTCTAATGTCCCTGTTTTAAACATTTTTCCACTATCATCATGGCTGTACTTAATCTTAAATATTTTTCCAGACATGTTGGGGTCTGAAACTCTACTCCACATCTACATGGGCGCTCATCACCGCGCGAGCCATTATAGGTACTTACTGGTCCTATCTGCAATATTACATTGTGATAGTTTGTTAACAACGTGATAAAGAAAAGAAAGAACAACTCTGTTAAACCATTATCATCTTCTGATAAATTCTATATTCGTCGCAATATGGTATAGGCTTCCCACAAAAGGATTTGGGCAGTAGTCATAATGCAGATTGGGAACATCATAAACCTTTAAATATTCCTTCAGGGCCGCCCCACACTACAGTCTCCCAAACGTCGGCGTCTGGTCAACTCTATAGCTGCTGCTCGACGCAACGTTTACGCAACTGCGCTGCTGACTAGACCCCGACGCTCAAAAGACGCTATAGTGTGGGGTGGCCAGTTGAGAACTAGTATTCTCATTCGTTTTTGACAGGTCTCGGCGTCAGCGGCTCCTACGTGGTCACCCCACTGTACATCAAGGAAATTAGCGAAGACTCCATCCGTGGTACCCTCGGAACCCTGGTCGTCCTCAGCCAGAACCTTGGCAACCTGCTGGTGTACATTCTGGGGGAATATTTGAGTTACCACGCGGTTCTGTGGATCTGTCTGGCGGTGCCACTGGTACATTTGTTGGTGTTTGCTACGATGCCGGAAACGCCGTCGTATTTGTTAAAGTGTGGGAAGGTTGAGGTTAGATATGTTTTGATATTAAAATACATAATATTTATCTTAGTATGCTAACGGCCACAGTAAATGAAAAGCAACCAGTGAAATATAACTAATCTAGAATGTTAAGCTAGATGAACTGCATCCATCCCAACTACAAAAACATTTGTTTTGTAAACAACCAACCAACTAGTGTGAGGTGAAGATGTACATCATCCACACTATTAACAAACGATTTGTAGACCTTATCCAAAGATATATAGTCGACCAATGGGCATTTAAGAGTGTTGCTGTTAGGTTAGGTGTTAAGTTAGGTCATACTTAGGTAGAGTTATAATCGTATCGTAATATTTGTCCAGGAAGCTCGAGAAGCTCTGGGATGGCTGCGCTGTCGTCAGAGCTCAGAGGCAGTGGACAGCGAGTTGAAGATGCTCCTCATAGAACTTGAGCAGAACAAGTCCAGCCAGTTCAGTTATGCCATCAAAACTCTTGGTAAGTCTACTATAGGAAGTTTGGGTCCTGGGTTGGTGGTGTCAGAGCTTGGAGGTGGTGGACAGAGAGCTGAAGATGTTCCTCGTACAGCTGGAGAAGAACAAGACCAACCAATTTATATAAAGATAAAGATTATACAAGTAGGCATATTACAATGCGCTTATGAACGTCAAATAAAGCTACACCGGCTCTAACCCTACACCTCTAACCCGAGAAGATGTAAATCCCCCCTCAATTGGAGGAGGGTATCCCAATATGGACCGGCAAGAAACTCGGCGGGACACATCTTTTCAAAACATTACATCTTATAATTAACATGCATTAAATAAGAAAAAAAAATACAATTTAGATTACTATAGAAATCATGCAACATCATACTACATAACATCAACACTCTTTTGTACTGTAGGAAGTTTGGACACATTGTTTAGTTGACGTATGTCAAATATGTAGTATGAAAAATGAAGCAGAATATATACAGACAACAAAATTGACTCTTATAACTTACAACGACTTAGAAACAGTAGGGGACTTTAACAAAACACGTGACGATCACGTGTACGACGATCAAAATCAACATTATTGACACTAAATAAATACCAAAAAACACGTGACTACCAAAATCCCCATTTCTATTGACACCGCGAATCGTGCAAACAATTAGTGCTAACAATGTTTAACATTAAACGCGGTAACCAGTATAATACGCTCTCCTATTATTCATAGTTCTTACTGATCTTGAAACCAGCTTATTCTGGAGAATTAGAGAAATTATATCGCACAGTCAATGGAAATATACGACCTTATTACCTTTCTTCGTAACAGCAAATGATACAAGCAGCGATTAACCGTGTTACATGAAGGCCACGAAAAACAACGAAGCTACATAAATTAATGGTTTACATGTAGGCCCGGGCATTCATTGATAATTTTGATTTTCGGTTATATACTAACACGATACTAACTAACTATACTAACACGAACGTCACCTGGTCTGGTCAGTAATGTCTAAACTAGACAACCCTAGAGAGCCAAAAGAAAAGTGTCCATCGGGTCAATCTAGAACTCGGAGGGGAAATTTAGGCTTTTAATGGGATTAATCCGGAATTCTCACTGACTGGTGAATTTATATCAATAGTTCGGATATATGTTCTAAGAAACTTAGTACGAGTCGAGGTTACAACTCACGATTTCCAATTCAGAAGCTACGCACCTCGCCACCTCATAATTAATTATAAGACCTTTTCATTTGTGTGAAATGTTTTAAGCAGCATCCCCGTAACGACACTTGAATTCATGGCTGTATAGCCCTATGTAACAGAGGATCCCTCGTCCACAGACGCGGCAGGTGTATGCTCCCTGAGGCGGGCGGGGGTTGGAGGCCTTCAGAGTTCAGCGCTTAACCTACATATAATACTAAGCTTATGTATTCTGTGCTTATTACAGTTCTCCTTTTATTTTCGCAGCAACAGACCGCATCGCCTTCCGCGCCTTTCGCATAGTCCTCACCATAACCCTGGCCCGAGAGTTATGCGGCTGCCTCGCCGTTCTCCACTTCGCCTCCAAGATCTTCAACGAGGCCAACCACAGCGGCAGTTGGGTGTGTACTATCCCCCACCCTTCTCCTGTTTTCAGAATTTACACGTAATTAAAATTACGTAGGTAGTTTTTGGTAAAATGTTGTCTTGTTCAATGTTAAAACGTTTTTAATTTCGTCACATTGCGTATTGTCTGTCCCTCATGGGCGCACGTGTTTGGCAACTCTATGATATATTTGCTTTTAGCTCATACCACACTATCTCCTTTATCAACCTGCGTTCCGTTACAGGTGCTGACCGCCAACCAGCAGGCGGCGGTGCTGGGCGCTGTGCAGCTGTTTGGCTCTGTCACTGCTTCCACTTTGGTGGAGAGGACTGGGAGGAAGGTAACAACACTTTTTGATTCCTCCTTTCTTGCCAATGGTTGAATCCTGGGATAAATGTGAAGAATCCTAGGGTCAAGGAGGCCATGGCCCTTAGTTCACTGGCTGGCTACGCTCTTGTGTCGGAAGTGTCATTTCCGTCCGGTAGTACTTTGATTTATTCTGTGCCTATACCGCTATACAGGTCCGCAAAATAAATGAAAAATTACGTTTAAACGTCACAGATTATAAATGGTTCTGTCAGAAGTCAGAACCCAAAAACAGTAGTCTGTTGTTTATGTTTCTTTACATTTGCAGTGGAGGATTTGCCCTGAGGGCAGAGGAGGCCCGGGCCTGGGGCGGCAAGACATTAGAGCTTGTGCACAAATCACGCGAGGTTCTATAGGGGGGAGGGGGGAGGGGGGGGGGGGAGGTGCTGGTATAAGGAGACCACACGTGTATTTTTCATGTGAACAAAACTAAGAAAAGATATCTACCACATGAGTAGACACTTTTACTCGTTAAACATAAATCTTCACTTCGCACTTCAAAATAGCGAGTCTATTTTACGAAATAGCCAAGAACCTCACCAAATATCACCAAGGGGGAGGGGGGTCAAAAAGTAGCAGAAAAAACCTCACGTGATTTGTGCACAAGCCCTTAGAGGCGCTGCTGGTGTTGAGAAAGGGACGGCTAGTAGTTACTATACAGGGCCTGGGAGGGCAGCCAACACTGCAAATCTGCCACTGTAGATTTAGCATATTGCAGCGCCATGTGCGTTAAACATTGTGTCTACTTTTGTTCTCAGCCGCTCCTAGGAGTGACATGTTTCGTGTCCGGCGTGGCCATGTGTCTCCTGGGCGCCTGGTTCGCCATGGGCGGCGGCGGCTGGCTGCCAGTGGCGGCGCTGTGCCTCTGCATCTACTGCGACGCGGCCGGGCTGCAACCAGTGCCGTTCGTAGTGATGACCGAGATGTTCTCCTTCCAAGTAAGTTAACTCTATTTCCTTGATATTTGCTCTAATTCCGGCTTGGTTATTTGTTTCTAGGTAGCTTAATACTTAAGTGGTACGATTCTTACAAAGCTGTACTTTTTACAAAGCGCGCACAGCTCTATTTGGGCAATCTAGACGCAACTTAAGGGTCATCAAGACTATCATAGTTTTTGGGGATACCGAGACGTTCTCCTGCCAAGTAAGTTAACTTTACAATGGATATCTGTGAGCTGTAGACCTCACGGTCTCCGGCTAAGGGTCCATTCAGAAAAAATAAGGAAACCAACAAATAAAATGTAATAATAATTACGAGTATCTGACAATATTTTACGAGAATTTGGCGAGAAATGCGACCTGTAGAGAACAGCCGGAAATACAAAACCAGGTTGCCAAAGCTGCAAAAGTACATATCCACTTTTTGAATAAATTCCATGCATAAAGTGGGTATGCAGTTTTGCAGCTACCTACTAAGTTACACCTATATAATAAGTAACAGGCTATGGGTCTGCATCTCCTGCGACGCGGCCGAGCTGCAGCCAGTGCCGTTCCTGGTGATGACAAAGAATTCTATAATTATAATTCCCATTGTTTTTCAGCTCCGCGGCACCGTGACCTCCCTAGTCATAGCCTTCGCCTGCGCCCTCGTCTCCATCGAACTTCGCTTCTTCCACCCTCTCTCCGAACTGGCCGGTCTCCACACAGTCTTCTTCTTATTCGCTAGCGTTTGCCTCGTCAGTACCATTTATATCGTCGTCTGCGTGCCAGAGACAAAGATGAAGACCATAGACGAGATCTACGCTAGAATTGGAGGGAAATTTCAAGATGGCGGAAAGGAAGATGGCGGGAAAGATGGCGCGAAGCGGGGATGCGAAGCGCCTGACATAACGCGGTTGTAGTTTAATTTTTAGCCTAAGGAGGAATGCCTATTCTAAACGAAGTTTAGTAGATATCTAGAAGTCAGTAAGTCTAGAATCAGAAGTTGTATCGATTAAGATCATTTCGCCCCTCAAGTTATCTTGTAGATAGGCCTTAAGACAACATTAAGAACCGATTTTAGGACAAGTTTAAATATCAGTTCATATAGTTTGTATTTTTCTCCGTGAGCTTCTACGGGTTATCGTCTTATCTATTGTTTAAAAACCGCAAAGGCGCGTGCCACTATGAAAAAATGGGCAGGCCGCATAGGTAGCGTTTATTGAATTACTACTCTATTGAGCACGGAATAAGATTCATTATGAACTAATACAGAATTCTAACAGAATAGCCATCTGATCTCTATTGGTGCGTCTAAGGTAGGCGACTAAACGCTCTCAAACCAGCTTAACTTGTGACACTGCGATCCGAAACAAAGATACGTATTCGAAGACCTCGCTTGCACTGGTAATGCGAGCGCACGGCTAGCTAGCGCAAAGGAAGCAATGTTATGTTTCTCGAGGAGCAGGTAAAAAACAGGGCCGGATTTTCACACAAATATATTTGGGTGGTTTTACGTTGTTTAATTTAAAGAGATAAAACATAACACTATTTAAATAGTAGGTACACATCTAACAGAATGGATTTGTGTAATTACAATAATAACGAGATATACTCATTTTTATAATCAACTGTTTAAACAGTTGTTTGCTAATTTTAAACTTTAAACAGGCTAATTTTAAATAAATTACAAAACAATGGTAAAATAGTAATAAATATGTATATCCATTTAACAATCCCGTACTACTAATGTTAAAATAGACCTATATGTTATAATTATGTACACTAAAATAAAGATATTATTTACAATAGAGTACACATTTAGTAAAACATTTATACAAATTTATATTATGAGTCAACAAAATAATAAGTAACATATACATAATAGTGTATGCATAAAATAAATAAATATAAAACATCGAATAACGCTAACTCTTCAGACTTCTAACAGACTGACACTGATTGTATGGTTTGCTTGGAAGATTTAGCGTGATTTGATTCTAAACGGTATACATATTTTGTTTTATATTTATTTATTTCATACGTACAATATTGTGTAGCTATATATAACTTTATTTTTTGTTGACTAATAATAATGTTAATTTATTCATTCAAGATAACAATGATCTTATTTTGTTAGTACAGTGTTAAAAATAATAATAATAATATAAATTTGTATAACTAAATGTTTTACTAAATGTTGTAGTCTATTATAAAATTATATCTTTATTTTAATCTATTATAATATATAGGTATATATTTAAAACTATTTTAACATTATTTTCTGTGATTTTACCTACAGTCGAATAACGCTAACTCTTCAGACTTCTAACAAACTGACACTGTTTGTATGGTTTGCTTGAAAGAGTTAGCGTGATTTGACTCTAAACGATATGCATATTTTGTTTTATATTTATTTATTTTATGCATACACTATTATGTATATGTTACTTATTTTTTTGTTGACTCATAATATAAATTTGTATAAATGTTTTACTAAATGTGTACTCTATTGTAAATAATATCTTTATTTTAGTGTACATAATTATAACATATAGGTCTATTTTAACATTAGTAGTACGGGATTGTTAAATGGATATACATATTTATTACTATTTTACCATTGTTTTATTGTTTATTTAAAATTAGCCTGTTTAAAGTTTAAAATTAGCAAACAACTGTTTAAACAGTTGATTATAAAAATGAGTATATCTCGTTATTATTGTAATTACACAAACCCATTCTGTTAGATGTGTACCTACTACTTAAATAGTGTTATGTTTTATCTCTTTAAATTAAACAACGTAAAACCACCCAAATATATTTGTGTGAAAATCCGGCCCTGTTTTTTACCTGCTCCTTGAGAAACATAACATTGCTTCCTTTGCGCTAGCTAGCCGTGCGCTCGCATTACCAGTGCAAGCGAGGTCTTCGAATACGTATCTTTGTTTCGGATCGCAGTGTCACAAGTTAAGCTGGTTTGAGAGCGTTTAGTCGCCTACCTTAGACGCACCAATAGAGATCAGACAGCTATTCTGTTAGAATTCTGTATTAGTTCATAATGAATCTTATTCCGTGCTCAATAGAGTAGTAATTCAATAAACGCTACCTATGCGGCCTAACCATTTTTTCATAGTGGCACGCGCCTTTGTGGTTTTTAAACAATAGATAAGACGATAATCCGTAGAAGCTCACGGAGGAAAATAGAAACTATACCAGTCTAGATAAACTTCAGACATACTTAGGAGCTACTAAACTAAGCGTTAAAGAGAATATTAATACTGTCGTATACCTTGTAGGGTTATTTGATACTTCTTGTAGATATCTACAATACTAAGATAAGACTTGAGACTTGAGAAGAAAAGTTGACAATCGGAATTCTTTTAACTTGAGTTGTGTAAATTAAAGATAAACCTTAATTTATTTAACATAGAATTTTTGTAAGTAGATAAAAATGGTAAGCTTGCCAGTTCAAAACATAAATCTTTAATAGATGATTAAATTGATTAATAAAATGTAAAACTCTTTGCAACCAAGATTTGTCTGTATGTAGGGTTCAAACATTAAACGCACTTAAATTTCTTAAATACCTACTGTAAACCTGACGCGCCTGATGAAATATAGCGAATAACATTTTTTTATATTGATATTAAATGAATGGCTGCGGTATATTGCAAAGTATAAATTTGATTGATGATTTCCAAACTTATTTAAAAGTATTGTTAAATCTATGTTTGAACATAATTGTATTATTTTATAAATTTGCTAGCAACCCGCCCCGGCTTCGCAAGGATTACACAAAACCTTAACAAATTATACACCTAAACCTTCCGCAAGAATCACTCTATTGACAGATGAAAAACGCATGAAAATCCGTTCAGTAGTTTTTAAGTTTATCGAGAACACACATACGCACAGACATACGCGGCGGGGGACTTTGATTTATAAGGTGTTAGTGAAGACAAATTTGATTGATGGTGCGACTCTGTCCGTCCGTCCGTCTGTCACAAGTCTGTCTGTCGAGAACCACTTAAGCTATCGATTTGAAATTTGGAATAGTTAGGTATGAACAACGCTAACCCAGACACATTGAAAGTATTATTTTAAGATTGAAGCGCTTATCTTGTACAAGTTGCCTTGTATTTTTTGTGCTCCTTATGAATGAGTATAACATCTATAGTTATATAATATCCTTACCATTTAAAGATTGACCAGTTATATATGATTACGCGCCATATTGCGGAATTTCAATGGAACTTTTTTTTTCCAACTGAACTGTCACCCTATACATGAGAATAACAGCGCCCTCTTTACAATGATCATATATTTCTGGTCGGGCTTTAACTTATGGAAGGTAGAGGCAAGGTACAAAATCTCCATAGGCAGAACTGTTGCAAAAGTGTCCAGCTGTCAGCTATAAATAATAGTTCCAAATGTCTCCAGAATAGCGCTACAGTAGCTGAGAACCTAGGCGTTATTGACGGAGTGAAGTGCGCTGTCTATAATTTGATATTTTTTTCAAGTATTCTAGGTATTGTAGCGCCACCTATTTAAGGTTTTTTGATGATACTTTTTGGTACATGGAGATTTAATTCCTTAACTCCACATTCCATACTTAATTTCATTCATAAAGGGTCAATTCATAACTGTCAAATATGTGATTTAAGGTTGCGCCCACTTTGATAAAACAAGCTTTATATTATTATTTTTGTCAGATATAAACGTGTCATTCACGAAGACGCGTGCCTTGAGTCGTATTGTCATGTTATTAAAGGTTACATTTGACGAATCTGCGCGTCATCGTGGATGACACGAACTATAAGTAGTTTACTAGGCAATTCAACTATTTTCGTTATATTTTGAATGGATGTATTAGTAGAGGTACTTAAGAGAGAAGAATAGCTTTTCGAATCTAACGAAATAACGGTACTTTTTCTATGAAATTAAATTTCGGGAGAAAACGGTTTCCACTAACTAAATTTTAACAAATCACTTTGATTTTGATGTCGATCGCTTCAGCATAATATATTCTAGGTTTATGGATTTAGTTTTTCAAATGTTTGAAAAAAAAGGAAAACCTACAAACCTAGTTTTTCTTTGTGTCAATTACATACTAAAAAAATATGGAGAATGGAAAATATTTAGAAGTGGAAAAACGTTTTCTCTTTTTGTATCGTCGATCATGTGGTATACTACCCTCTTAAATGTTTTGTAGATTATATTAACAATTAGCATCATTGTAAATACTTGTGAGTCATCGGGTAAAAATAGAAAATACTTGAAATGTGTGTTGACTTTCCTTTACGTAAAAAGCCACTGTTTCACTGAAAGCCAAGAAACCGAGAGATTGCAAGATTGAACCGAGAGCGAAGTGAGATTTTAGTTCGACCCTTAATTAGGGCAAAAAGAATTTGAAATATAAGTATGTATGTATGTATATACTTTATTGTACATAGAAATAAAAACACGAAAAAGAATAAATGGATTGTCAAAGAACATTTTGGAGCCACAATAAATTTACTGTCATCTTTCGACACATGATTAAAACTGAAACCTTTAGAACGCCATTTGACTTTGATCCTTATTCTTTATCTGATATGTGTTAAATTTGTTAAATATCAATAAGTGGCGCCATCTTACTGGATATCGGCTAAAGGTTGTGGCGCCATCGCTCTAAACGATGCCGCCATACCTTCGGCCTTTGATCTATTAGATGGCGCCACTTTTTGATATTTTACAAATTTAACACATATATCAGATAAAGAATAAGGATCAAAGTCAAATGGCGTTCTAAAGGTTTCAATGATGTGTCGAAAGATGGCAGTAAATTTACTGCTGCTACAAAATCTTCTTTGAAAATCCACCTCTATTTCAAGATCTCTTTGGTTAGGGTGTTCCTTATTATACGATTTTCAGAAATTAATAACGCATACCCCCTAAATCGGTTTCTTTTATCCCAGCACACTCTGGAAATAAATTTCAGGTCATTCCTGTAACTAACCCTCGTAAACTTGTGATATTTCCATAGGGAACAATTTCGAAACTTTCATATTATTATACAGGAAACTTTATTTTTTGTGATATTTGCCTGAATAATCCGTAAACTTTTCCAACTTTTTAAAAACTTTCAGTAAAGCTGGCCATACACACTAGGATATGCCGGCGCAGTTTCAACTGCACAGGTAAAACGGAGCGTGTGTGGCATTCGACTGTGGAGTTTCCTATACAGCTCTGCCTGTGCAATTGGATTTTACATGCAAAACTGCGCAGGCATACCCTATTTTTGTATGGTTAGCTTAACTTGCATATCTGTATGCTGCAGTGATTGCACAACTGATTTGTATAGGCGTCCATATCAGTCATCAGTCATTATATATCGTTGTTCACACAGCGATGGAATATAACAAAAATAGTAAGGATCCTTTTAAGGGCATATGCAGTATCGTGTCTTGATAAGGAAAAAGTACGTTTTTTTTTGACGCGAAAAAAATTTTTTTTCGTTCAAGTCGGACCTCCATACAAAGTCCAAAAATAAGAGATGAAGGTAGATATTCCTTATAGCGTATCTCCTATTTACTAACACAGCACAATACACATACTAAGGTCATTATGTTTGAGTTCTAGACAATCTTCTATAGTTATTTTAAATTATGGCTGCTAGTACCAAATACCCATGTAAGTATAGGTATTTCGATAGTAAACCAATCCACGCAGTAGTGTCCGATAGATTAATAAATGGCCAATTAAGAGCCCATCAACGTGCTCACTAGCGCCACTGCTAAATAATTTTGATTATTAAAATTTAACTATAGATATTTAAAAAAAGGGGCCGCTACAAACTGTATTTTGTATTTAAGTACCTTTTTAATATATCACAATAGTTTTTAAGTTGCTGGATTCTTCAATCTAGGCGTCCAGAATTAAAACGGCCGTTTTGGTTTTGAGTTCATAGATCGGCGAATCCAGCAACATAAAAACTCGTTTGATGTATTCAAAAGGTACTTAAATACAAATAACAGTACGTAGCGGCCCCCCTTTTTTTAAACTATCGTTAAAATTTAACAATCACAATTATTTTCCAGTCGCGCTAGTGAGCACGTTGATGGGCTCTTAAATATGTAATAATCGTTTATTTAAAAATCGTATGGCAATAACAATATGTATATATAATAACATATGCGTAAAAAATAAATAACGTTATGCTTAGTTACCTACATCACCATTAATTTGAAACCCAATGATCAAAGTACGAAAGAAAAAAACTTCGTATAAAATGGACAAGAAGAAACAATAAGTGTTCCGTTGCCATCTGATAGGTATCTATTAAAAATTGGTCACAGGAAACCTAATTGCATTACGGTGCATTGCGCGTTGCGATTAATTTATTACCTGTGACTCATTGTTACGATTCGCGATATTGTTTTAATGCCTACGGAAAAACCGCCATTCAAAATTGATTATCTTCGTACTCTAGTTTTGGTATGCACATTTTGCATTGTTCCGTTCCCGTGTATGAGTCATAATTCGGGTAAACGTCTTACCAGATGTTCAATTGTTCTCGGAGTTCGTTCCCTGTAACTGTGCCCACTGCCCACTGATTACCGGTTCGCCGGACGATTCGGCATGTCAACTTTTGCGAATGTTCGCCGGACGATATCGACCTGTCAGTTATTTTTGGTAGGTAATCAGTGGTTCCCTTTAAAATGATCTATTAACGATTATACCTAGTAGGCTGAGTACCTACTGTAGAGGTATCTGGAAGTCGTAATAAAAATGCAGTTTATGCTTAATTAAAGAACGTGTATTATACAAACATAACCGGGAGACAACTAAGTAGCGCGCCATGTGCTGGACCTTCCAGGGCGCGCGCAATGCTGAAAACGCATAAGCTAGTATACCTATATTGCTGACATCCTTTTCTCCAACTCTCTCGCTGACAGATGACATCAGCTTTGACTTGGGTTTGTCTCATTTGCGATTTTAAATCTTTATAATGTAAAGTTTAAAGTACGAGTATATTACTCCGTTATAGTGTAATGTTTAGATAGTTATATTATTTGTTGATATGGTGTTAAATTAATTTGTAACATTTGCGCTTACTGTAAAGCATGCTGAGTACACTTGTTTTGGCTCTCGTGCTATATTCCAAGCCATGATATGCAATTGTATGTTTCATGATATTGTACGATTTCTGTTAAGTGTACCCAATAAAGGAAAGTAAAATAAAAAATACCTACATTCCGTGAGTGGTGATTAGTAGACCAAAGACTAACTGAATCGCAGGAAGATTTATGATTATTTTGCGCTCATTTTGACACGTTTATACCGTTTGTTCAGAACGCATCTTAGTGACGTCACGGACGGTCAATGACCTTCGTAATTTGAAGATCCAGCACGAACGTCCTACCTAACTATATAAGAACGTCTACCGACAGCAGCCAACGGAAATCCTCTAACTCTATATATTGAGCTACAAAGTTGTGCTGTAATTTAATCCTAATTTTATGAAATAAAATCTTTGTACACAAGTTTAATTAACAAGTCTTCATTAAAGATCCAATCAGGCATCCCTGCTCTATCTAGAAAGGAGCCGAGATCTGCCGGATCCATCCAGAAAAATGGGGTATCAAAAAGTTGGGGTCGTATACCCAGATGATACAAATTTTGCATTATTTGACTAATCTAGATTATCATCAATTGAATTGTGTGACCCAGACCACTCGATTCTATTGAGACCAATAAAAAGTGTAGACGCTATGATACAATTTTTTGAAGTTATTTATGTGATATGTTTATTGTTTCGAGTGAAAGTGTTATTTTAGGTTGGTTTTTAATCCATATTCATTTAAATTGTCTGTTTTTATTTAATGCATGTTAGTTATAAAATGTAACGTTTTGAAAAGATGTGTCCCGCCGTTTCTTACCGGTCCCATATTGGGATATCCTACAATTTGGAGAGATTTCAATCTTCTCGGGTCAGAGGTGTAGGGCCAGAGCCGACGTGGCTTTATGTGACGTTCATAAGCAAATGCCTACTTGGAAAATAAACTACCTATCTTTATCTTTAGACTAATTGGCAATAAAATTATTGGTAGGTCGTGTAAGAGATGTCGACCTAACAGGGAGGGTGACAAACAATCATGGTATGTTAATAGTACATTACTATAGAGGCCGGGAAACGAGGGGTTACCGGCCAAGTAGCATAGGGACACGCGGCCGGCAACCACGTTCCTCGCCGAGATTTGTATAGGGCTTTTCTCAAACTTACAAGGCTGTATGAAATATTCCTTTACATGTCATTTTGACTCATCGCACCGGATACGTAGTATTTCCGGACCTAATTTGAAGTAAGTCTGGGGTATCAAAGTCGCTGCTAACTTATCTTAGTTTGACTCTATCTCTAAATACAGCGTTTGAAAGTATCTGACTCTACATACATACGGCTTGTTTTACATGTAGAAACAATAGTACTTATATCTTTTTGCAGAGCCAATTGTCAATGATGGATAAGTAGATACATTTTGCTCGTAAGTATAGAATCGTCCACTACTAGGTATTGATGAGAAAAAATCTTATATCTCTACCTAAACGTTTTTTTTTTTTTGTTTGTCTGGTATTTTTAATTATTAAAAGGAATAGAGACATGAATAGGTAATTACATTTTAAACAATAAAAAGAGAAAGACAAAAACTTTCTGTAAGTATAGGTACATTTGTAAAATAGTTATTTGTTTTACAAGGAAGCAAAGTTGTTGTTTAACCGCTCGTGCTAATATTGATACTTGATCAAGCGAAAGATTCCAAAATTGGTTCGAGAAGTGGAATCTTGGGCTTTGCGAGGGTGCCTCCGAGTGAAACACAAAATTTTTTACCACACCAACGTGAGGCAAATACTAACCATGAAATACCTAAAAAAATTACCAAATCATTCAAAATCATCATTTAAAAGTCAATTCTACCAGCTAACATAAGAAAACCACTCAAAATTTGCATCTGATTACTTTGCCCCACATGTGGATAAAATGCAACTTTCTCATTAGTTTTTGAACAATCAACAGGGCCTTTATCAGTCGATGTGGTGAAAAATATGTTTAAATGAATATAAATTAAGTATACATATTACGCCTGTCTCTAGTTCTCATGAATATTACATATTACACAAAACAAAATAGCTCTAGTAAGTACCTATTATTTTTAATTAGGTAACTATAGGAAGATACCGATGTTTGACAATTAACAATATTACTTAACATAAATTAAACCGTTTCGACATAACTAATTACTAATTTGAATAAAATCAGTAAGTACAATGCCACGGTATCTGCGCAAAAAGTGAGTCTAATTAAATCTGAAAACGTGAAATTATACCATAGTCTATACACATGTATGACACTCGAGCAAGTATGTGAACAAGAACATAGATAAAACATGCATGTAACGTTAAGTCACTTAGTCAGTACGGTTCGCACCGTCTGTATGACTCTACGCTCGTTTTAGAAAAAAAAAATACGATTAAAAAACAAGCTGTGATAACTAAACTTCATTCTTAAATCTTATAAAACGTTGTATTTTTTCTTAATTTCAAGTAATCAAACGGTATTCAATGTAAATTGTGCGTATTGTAATGTTTACGCAACATAACCTCTAAAAGTATCGAGTGCAGTGTTTGTTTTTAAATTGTTCGTGATCAATGGTGGACTGTGGCAATGAATCATACAGCCATGGAAAGAAAGCGGCCGACTGTTGAAAGTAGTGCTAGGCGACAAATTTTAACGGCACTGTTAGGTAAGAGAAAGTTTTTGTTTTATAATCGACTAAAATTATTTCATATTTTTAACGCATTCTTTCAAACTTCTGTAATAAATTTCTTCGTATCTATATTTATAGTAATGAATGTTAATTTACCTTAATTAAATATTCTCACAGCTGTAGCGATTGGTTATGCGAGAGGGTCGTTGTTAGTTCTTGCAATTTCAATTTTATGTTTTTAATATTTTTACTTAGTACCTAGTTTTAATACCTTAATATATAGTTATGTGTTTTACTAGGGGGCAAAGTTGTTGTTTAACCGCTCGTACTAATATCTATATCAGAGCAAGCGAAAAATTTCAAAGTTGAACCAAGAGCGTAGCGAGTGGGTCGAAAAGTGAAAAATTGAGTGTTGCGAGTGATTCAAAAAATCGAATCTTAAGTGTTGCGAGGGCTAAACAAATTTGAAATAGTGAAACACAAATTTTTTTTCACCACACCAACCCGAAGAAAATATTAACTGTAAACAAAATCAATTTCAAATGAACGTCATTAAATATTTTTGATTCAATTTTCATAATTAAAAAAAAAATCTACCAACTAACATAAGGAAACCACAAAATTTGCACCCGATTACTTTGCCCCACATGTGGATAAAATGCAAATTTCTCATCAGTGTTTAAACAATCAAGATAGCCTTTGGCAGCTAGTGTGGTGAAAAAAAAGTAAGGACCTTGTGTGGACTGTGCGATCATTGCCCGGAGCATTAGAGCGGCATTTAAGAGATTGGGGTGGTGAGTCTCGGTCCAGATCTTACTTTTTTAATACCACGCCGGTGGCAAACAATCATATGGCCCCCCTGGTGGTAAGCAGTCACCGTAGGCTATAGACGCCTGCAACTCTGCAACTCTTCATGGCGAACGGTGCAC
Source organism: Cydia pomonella (assembly GCF_033807575.1). NCBI lineage: Eukaryota > Metazoa > Arthropoda > Insecta > Lepidoptera > Tortricidae > Cydia > Cydia pomonella. The sequence goes on from NC_084724.1 coordinate 7,729,308, forward strand.
ACTCCTTGCACGAATTTCTTTGCATTCGAATGTATGTAGTGTACAAGATCAAAATTGTAACAAATTTTAAAATTAGAATCGGCCTCGGTCAAAAACATTGCTATCTGTGCAACGCGGCAACGGTGCTAGAGTCAGTCAAGCTAAGTTAGCAGCGATTTTGATAGCCCAGCTGTGCAAGTGTTAAGTAAACATCATAATTTCATGGAAGTTTGACATTTAAAATAACACTTGCACTGTCTGGGCTGTCAAAACCACTGCCAACTTATCTTTGTCTGAATCTAGTTTTTTGCCATCATTTGCCAGAGATGAGCCGAAATCCCATTTTAGCAAAGATTATAAATTACATAAGGTAGGTCCAGCCAAGTCATTGATCACAGCGTTTAACTAGATGGCTGTACGTCGTGTAGTCAATTAGTTAACTTTGACATTCATGAACGCACGGTTAAAAAAGTTTTTGGCAAAAATTTCATTTTTGGTACAAGCTTTTATCGCTGACTGTACTTTTCTTTCCACGTGCAACTAATACTCATCGAGCAAATTCTAAAAAACCCAAACACAATTAGGTTGCGTTGTTTTATCACAGAGTTCCTATGTCCACCTCTTGTCTCCATCATCAGATCAGCTCGATGGTACCATAATAGTGCATTGTCACCCGACTTACATATGTATGCAAATTTTCAGCTCAATCGGAAACCGGGAAGTGGATCAAATTTAACTTGCAAGATTTGATTACAGACAACGGTCAGGTGAAAGTAAATAAAAGCTTGTAAAAAATGGCTTGCCGAGCATAATTTAGATATTTATATACACACCTACAAAAAACTATATATATTCAATTTAAACCTACACAGAGGAAACCTTTAGAACTGGAACCAACTACAAATAAATAAAACATTATTTTAATATTATTTGACATTCATTAAATAAATATTTATTATAATAATTTGACAAGTTAATTTAATCAACATTATTGTAACGGTGCATTGTTAACGTTGCTTTTCTTGAAGTTACTAAATTATATTATGAGATTCACTAATACTCGTAGGTTACTAAACTACTGACAGGTTAATTTTATTATTTTACCTTAATTATAATATGTAGACCAGCATTAATAGAATAAAACTGTACTATTGTGTGCCCTTACAGGGTGTCATGAACTGGCTATATGAAATGTAACACCTGATTATGTACATGACAATGCAATATTGAAGATTACTAATGACTAAATGAATTTGATGATTTGATGTTTAGAATGCTTCGGCATCCGGTGTGATGTTTAGAATGCTTCACTTTGCCCGGTCTTCGGCATCCTCAGGTGTGAGATTGTTATCTCCCATGTCCGCTGTCATGACGTCCTCTTAGGCCTATCGCAGCCGCGTGATCTAGGGCCTTGGACAGTGAGGTTGAGGCATCTATTTCCGATAACTAACACAATACAATGTTGAAAAAAAAATGTTAATAAATCTTCTTAATATCGTCTAATTCATTACGAAACCAGCTTAAAACCACTTCAAATATGTCGCAGATGGTTGATGATAGTTGGTCGGTTGAGGTTTGATGGAATGTCAAGAATTGAAATGAATGAATAAAGCTTTATTAATTCCAAACAGATTAAATAATTATAACGACAAAATGACCTTACATGCTATAGTGGTAGTCATCAAATGGAGTAATTTAGAAAAATATATATATCTAAATAATAAGAGGTATAAATAAAAGCCCTTGGAGGAATCTGGTCTTCAACAGAAGGACATGATGTCACGATCCTCAGCATTGAGGGACCGACTGAAGAAGAGACAAATAAAAATTAATAGAATAATAAATTGGAATAATTATATAATTTTAAATACGTCAACAGCATGCAGTAATTTCATTAATATTATTAAGATTTGATAATCTGTGAGGACGCCCTTCGGGTAAAAGCCTCCTCCAAAGATATCCAGGTTGCCCTATCCTTCGCTATGTCTAGCCAGCCACCAAGTATTTGAAATAGTATATCCTATATTTTATGATTTGTGTCGTTTTAGCTATGGCGTTCATCAAGTATCATTAATCTACGTGATCGTCTATCTAAGTCGACAAATAATTTTATTTCGACGACTGGTCTATGAAGACCCACCCTGCCTCTGAATCCGATGCTTCTGGATTCTAATCCTGGGCATTTATTCGTGATATGAGCACGGATATTTGTTCCTGAGTCATGGTATTTTCTATGAATTATACGTATTTATCGTTGTCTGAGTACCCACAACACAAGCCTTCTTGAGCTTAATTTGAGCACAGCGGTGGGCCTTAGTCAATTTGTGCAAGAATGTCCAATATTTATTATTAAAATAGGATCAGTTCAAGACTCTCGACCGATCGGTAATCGACAGAGTGTGGACTATTTTAGTGCCTCTTATAATTCCTTTAAAATTATGATAGTGTCACCTCCATACTTCCTCACTGCAAAATAGACGCAGATCACGCAGAGTTAGCTTAGACGCTCTCTATATTTTAATATTGATGCTTCTTTGAAACCAGCAGGTTAATAAAAATAGCATTGGCTCATAACATAGTTGAAGTAGGATATTGCATATTACAACATGTGTCGTAAAACGAGACGCGGTATGGCAAGCAAATGAGTGTAGTATTTAATCGTATCTGGAGGCGTATTCAAGTGTTAAAAGTATGTTATTGGTTTAATTTTAAACCCATTCATAAATGCGAACGAGGTAGTCCGAGTTATACCAACAATATGATATTTAAATAAATTAAATACGCCTCAAACAGAGCCAGCCTGTGGCCAGCATTATGAAAAGAACGCCTCTGTAAGTACCGATGTGTACGGTTTATTGCAGAAAACTACAAGCAAATAAAAACTGAAAATGGAACGAAAAAAACGAAAATTGAATGTCATTATTTATCTGTCTCTCTATCGCTTGAGTACCTATGCAAGAGCCATATATCTAAGGACGGGGTTTACGGACAATAAGAATGGGGCCAGTACAGCGGTGTCACGCACATGAATTCGAGTCAATCATGCAGTCTAACGCGATGCGCCACAACGCTATTGGTTTATGAGTTCGCATCACGCGTGCGATTGGTCGCAACTATTTGCGTTAGACTGCACGATTGGCACGAATTCGTGACCACTGAACTAACACCATTCTTAGTGCCCGTAAGTAAAGATGAATCGCGAGTAAATACCCAATTTACCCACCGGTGTATTTACCCGCATCTACCCAAATGGACGGGTAGACCTATTCCTTCTTGCACATGTCGATTTGTGTTAAAATTGAGATATATACCGAGTTAGTGGTTGTAATTATTGTGTGTTATTTAGAAAGAAACGGTTTAGTGATACTCCGCTCTCAGATATTTACCCGGGTAGTTACCCATCTCTACCTGTAAGGCCTGTCCTTAGATATATGTCAATGGCAAAAGCCTTAGAGAGGCTACGAATCGTTCATCGACAAATGCCAAACGAATATGTAGAATAAATGAATAAATGTATCAGGAAATCAGGATGACAGATGCAACGGAAAGTCACGTGACTACTTCCATGATCATTTTAAGCTTCGATTCGCGTTTTCTATTAATGGTTGTCTTCTTGGCCCCCTGCTGTGTTAGTTACGCCATTTGGCAATAATATTATATACTATTACCTACTACAGTGAAACAAACACTGCCTGTAGCGCCTTCATGAAGCGCCATCTAACGGTACTCGCGTGAATCAATAACAGCGAAAAACTACCACTAAGCGAACTGTTCAAGCACAAACTAGATGTAGCGACACGCTACACTACATAAACACTATCACTTATGTACATACAACTTACAGAAACCTTTTTAACTGACTAAAGTCTTTGTACTTAGTTTAGTAGACAATTAATCATATAATAAACAAATCTTATATTTAATTTTGTAGCTTTAACAATAATATAATCTGTTAAAATAAGAACCGCACCATTTCGATACTTCTCTGAGATTCCCACGTTACAGGCTCAGGGCCCCTACCGGGAAAATCGAAGTTCGTCAATTGCGGGCATTTTTCTCTGTCACTCTAATAACATCTTAGTAAGAGTAAAAGAGAAAGATCACCGCAATTTGCGAATTTCGGTTTTCGCGGTAAGCCCCCTGCCTCTCTTGTAATGCCAAATTCTTGAAATAAATAAATAAATATATATATATATATATATATATATTTATTATTGTTTATTCTTATTCAATCACTTGTAAATGTCTTAATCAATTGTTCACAGCAACAATCCCTACATTCACCTACGGCATTCAAATTGGCTGGCTGTCGCCAACCCGTCTCCACCTGAAGGCCGCCGGCGTAACAGACAGCGACATCTCTTGGTTAGCGGCCGCACTACCACTAGCGGCTATATGCGGCATACCGTTCTTTACCTACTCCAGCGACCGATTCGGGAGGAAGATCTGTATTATCACCGTGTCTCTTCTGTCTTGTGTAAGTCCCTGCTGAACAGAAAGAGACAGATATATCCCGTGACCAACACCGACATCTCTTAGTTAGCCACCGCACTACCACTTGCGGCTATATGCGGCATACCGTTCTTTAGCTACTCCAGTGACCGCTTCGGGAGGAAGATCTGTATTATCACCGTGTCTCTTCTGTCATGTGTAAGTCCTGCTGAACAGAAAGAGACAGATATATCGCATTACCATTACCACTGGCTATATGCGGCATACCATTACTTAGCTACTCCGGCGACCGATTCGGGAGGAAGATCTGTATTATTACCGTATCTCTTCTGTCTTGCGTAAGTCCATGTTGAACTGAAAGAAACAGATATATCCCGTGACCGACAGCGTCATCTCGTGGCTAGCGGCAGCACAACCACTAGCAGCTATATGCAACATACCGTTCTTTAGTTACTACAGCGATTGCATCGAGAGTAAGATCTGTATTATCACCGTGTCTCTTCTGTTATGTATAGGTCCCTGCTGAACAGAAAGAGACAGATATATCGCATTACCATTACCACTGGCTATATGCGGCATACCATTACTTAGCTAATACTCCAGAGACTGATTCGGGAGGATAATCTGTATCACCGTGCCTCTTCTGTCTTGTGTAAGCCCCTGCTGATCAGAAAGAGACAGATATATCCCGTGACCAACACCGTCATCTCTTAGTGAGCCTCCGCACTACCACTAGCGGCTATATGCGGCATACCGTTCTTTAGCTACTCCAGTGACCGCTTCGGGAGGAAGATCTGTATTATCACCGTGTCTCTTCTGTCATGTGTAAGTCCTGCTGAACAAAAGAGACAGATATATCGCATTACCATTACCACTCGCTATATGCGGCATACCATTACTTAGCTATTCCGGCGACCGATTCGGGAGGAAGATCTGTATTATTACCGTATCTCTTCTGTCTTTTGTAAGTCCATGTTGAACTGAAAGAGACAGATATATCCCGTGACCGACAGCGCTATCTCGTGGCTAGCGCAGCACAACCACTAGCAGCTATATGCGACATACCGTTCTTTAGTTACTACAGCGATTGCATCGAGAGTAAGATCTGTATTATCACCGTGTCTCTTCTGTCATGTGTAAGTCATACCAAGTAGCTATATGCGGCATACCATTACTTAGCTACTCCAGCGACCGATTCGGGAGGAACATCAGTATTATCACCGTGTCTCTTCTGTCTTGTGTAAGCCCCTGCTGAACAGAAAGAGACAGATATATCCCGTGACCGACAGCGCCACTCGTGGCTAGCGGCAGCACAAACACTAGCGGCTATATGCGGCATACCTTTCTTTAGTTACTCCAGTGACCGCTTCGGGAGGAAGATCTGTATTATCACCAGTAATGGAATGGTATAGACAAATCCTGTAAAACAAGTATTTATTATCAGTTTTTAAACGCTGGTAACATTTTAAACAAGAGCCAAAGAGCTGCTTAAGTTAATTTTTTTATTATTATTGTCATTTTTTAAATGAATGGCGCCATACATGACTGGAGCAAAAAACCACAGTTTTAATTGGTTAATAATATTGAAACCAATTGCAGTAGCTGTCATTAAATACATAGAAAACATAAAGGATGAATTGGACATTCAACTTTTAAAGCGTAAAGCGGTAGACATTTTACAGGTGTCGGTGAAATATCAAAAACACTCCAAATTTTCTCTTAAATGTTCCTTGATTGGTGCCGTTAACATTATAGTATGCAGTGAATAAAGAATTAATCGTGAAACGCGTATAACCACCATTTTGGAGTCAAGGGCTGGTAGTCCACGTGCTACTTCTACTTAAAGGCCTGCTATCGCTTTGTAAGAGATGTAGGGCTAAGATGGTCGGCTCTTTATCATTTGTCACCATGTCTGTCACGTTCCAACAAGTATGTAAGTGCGAAAGTGACGGGCATAGTGACAAGTGATAAAAATGGAACCATGCTGCCACTGCTGATAAAAATCACCGTACAGTCTTGTACTAACCGTACAATTTTAGTCTTATTTAAAGCTCCTAACACCTTGATACGGCGAAATAGTCTCACTAGACAGAAGCCATAGTATTAAAAGAATGAATGAATGAATCTTATATTCTTCCCACGCCGTGTGTTGCCGTTGCGTACTTATTGCCAGTATGCGAAGTTGGTGGTGGGGGAATACAAGCGACGCCAACGGACAACGTGGTGAAAATATGAACTTTCGTGGGACAACATCTTCGTACTATTTGGCAGCTGCCAACTGTCAAATAAGCAATATGTCCCACACCCACTAGGGCAGTCAGCAGTGACATGGTCATGCACAGAGAAAATTGTTCCGCCACCACATAAAGTGATTTGTTTTCAGTTTGTTTTACATTCGACGACAACACATTCTTACAGTTGTACAGTGTGTATCTGTGACGTATATCTTTCACGTAGATGTATGGAAACAAATATTGACATATTATCCACTTAGCAAAGAACATAAGCTGCCATACAAATAAACTTGCAAGACAAGGTTTAATTTTACTAAACGTATTTGCATTGAATTAATTAATTTGCATAATCATATTGTTTCCAATAATTATTATAATGTCACAGCTAGGTTTTAGAACTATTTGCATTGAAACAAAAAAAAACTTGGTGATAAATAATTTTCTATGACTACGTATCTGCTATAGTTCGTGTCATCCACGATGACGCGTAGATTTGTCAAATCTAACCTTTAATAACATGACATTATAAGTCAAGGCAGGCGTCTTCGTGAATGACACGATCTATACAGTGTGAAAAGGCGGAAATAACGCACCCAATTTAACATTTTATAAAACCTTTAATTATCATTCTAATCGAGTACCGCTGGGAAATACGTATAGCCATAGAAACCATCCAATAATCAATAGGCTTCCCTTGATTTTTTGGTAGGTAATGGCGTTTGCGAGCGCTTTTCTTTAGAGATTAAGATCCAAGTCCTCTCTAAGAATAATAATTATACTTCTTATAGTATGAAAACGAGAATCACTTACACGTAGGTATATATGTAAAAACATTTCACGTTAAAACCAGGGTGCCTAGCCAATTGCTTGCGTAACGATAACGAAACGCTTTGTGTGTCTCTATCCCTCTTCCATTAGCGCGACAGTGTCAGTTGCGTTGGTTCGCTATGGAGCGTATACGATTGGCATGTCAGCTACGCACCTAGGATTCCGGCGCTTATTTATTCCCGGCAATTCTATATTCACAGATATCATGGACCATCAAACTAGCCACCCTCTCCGCCCCATTACTGATAGTCGCGCGCGCCATCGCCGGCGTGGCAGCGGCTGGCTGCTTCGTCGTGGTACCTGTCTACGTGAAGGAGATAGCTGAGGATTCCTGGCGGGGCGCCTTAGCTTCTCTTACTATGACTGTCTGCAAGGTACTTTCTAACCCTAGACTTTCTCTGAACTAAGAAGAAATGCCGGTGTGGCTGCCGCCTTTTGCTACATCGTGGTACCTGTGTCGAGGAGATCGCTGAGGATTCCTGACGAGGAGCTTTGCCGATACTTACTATGACTGTATGCAAGGTACCTTCTGAATACCTTAGATTTCTCCTGATCTTTTAAAATCCTGTGAGTTTTAAAGAGATCGCTGAGGATTTCTGGCGGGCAGCGGTGGCGCCTATTGTTCTAAGACTGTCGCAAGATACTGTTGCGTCTCTTTTGTGAGCTATCAAGATTGTCCCAGATTTTCCTTTAACTAGAAAAATAGGGAAGTATTTATTATGCTTTCTGTACACGAAGGATTGTCCTTCAAGTCAGAAGCGAAAGCCCTTAAAGATGTGCTGGGTCCTTCCTGGTCGTAATTGCCAGTCTATGCCAAGGAAATCTTTGAGAACATAAACGTACCTACTGTGAACTTGTGAAGTCTCTTCTATCAGCCGTCAGTTCCTACACCCAACCAGCACCAGATGGCCGGTTCCCATATTACAAATAGTTTCTTCTACATCACATTTACGAAGTTACGAATATGAGTTCAAGAAGACCCTACCTGTTTTCCATAAAACAAAACTTATTCTGGATTAGAAGTCAGGTAGATCTCTGGAAAAAAAAATCGGTATACAAAACGTAGGTATTTGTGTAAGAAATTAGAAACTTGGGACGTAAATTAAATAGTTTGTATGAACGAATATACGGACGGACAACTGATGAGTGCTGATACGTGAACTGATAAGTGCTGGAACAACCTTCCACCTCCTATTTGGGAGAGCACAGCTGTTCTTCAAATCTAAACTGAAAACACACCTAATAGCTCAACAGGGTATTGCTGCCTAAGGGCATCATTCTACATAGCCTCAGTTCCTAAATATTATTAACCCCAAGTCGATATCTGGGTACCGCAATATAATGAACTCGTATGTGTAAAATGTATACCTTAATAGCTGTAATTTATAAGTATTTATTTATTTGATATTGCCTATTGATAACTGATTATTTATTTTATTATTATCTGTCACACAAGTCGCGCAGTATGCCGTTCCGCTCACCTCGCTGGCTCCACAGAAAACCAGCGCCGTTGACAACGCTTAGTCGTGCCAACTGCAAAGCTGAGTGGAGACCATTTCAGCCTCACATCCTTAGCTGTTCTGTATTCTTCAACTTCCACTGTTTCTTTTTTATTTCTTGTTGTTGTTAATGTTTTTTCTTCTTTGTAATAATTATTCTATTATATTGATGCTTATTATGTCCCGTTGTCTCCCTTCATTATTCTATGTATTTCTATGTATATTGTGACTACATTGTATGAAAGGTGTTACATTTCTTAGTTTTTAAAAACCATAGCCTACCACGTTAATGGTATGGTGATAGTATGGAGGTATGGTCTTGGTGATTCAGGCACGGAACCGTAGAAAAATCGCAATATCTTTTTTGATCTATCATTAGACCCACTCGACTATATTGAGATTCATTGAATCTTACTAACCGGCAGCCTTGAGGTATATTTGCTGAATAATTATACTCAAGGGCCTCATTCACACACATTCGATTCGAATTAAACACAAGGCGCTTGGAACCTAACTTATAGTAAATAGGTACAGCTAATATTAAGGTGAATTTTTCGGCTTAGACTGGTGGGGTGAAAAAAGTTAACCTGATATTTGCCCAACTATACCTTGTAGTAAATTATGTGGCCTTTAAACCTCGTAGGTAACCACTAATAAGTTCCTCGGAACTAAATGTACCATATAAGTACCTATCATTTAATATTCAGCGGTCGTTTTTCGATGAAGGCGATCATCGCGAGGAAACCGGATTAATTCCAATGATGCCTAGTTTCTCCTCCGAAGGTCAGGTGGTTTTTATTATAAAATACCTTCATCGGTACTTATGATTCCTTTAGCGAGGATTGGAAAATCCGACAATGATAATACAATGATGATGATCTAGGCATACGGTAGACGGTAGCGTGCATGCCAATTTTTGGTGATCAGATTCGGTAATTATTTAGATTTGTTTGTCAATTTAGTTTAAGGACTTCTTCATAATGTTTATGAGGTTTACAGCTCACAGAGCCACTAGTTTTTTCGTATAAAATTAACTTTGACTTGTTTTTGTTGAAGCTAGGCGTCATCTTCGTGTACGGGCTGGGCACGTGGCTGCCCTACACTCACAACCAGGCGGTCTACTTGACCGTGGCGATCGTCCATGCGCTAGCCTTCTGCTTCATGCCGGAGTCGCCTAACTACCTGCTGAAGCGAGGTAGAGAGAAGGTAAGAAGGTTTATTATTTATTTATTTATATTCCTAGTTCAGGCGCACCGCACGTAACAATGTAGGTACACAATATGTAAAAGAACATGCATACTTAATGTAACATTACTTTACATTAGCAATAAGGTTTTCTCAATAAATTATTCTTATTCTTAATTCAAGTGTATGCTGCATTTTTTTCAGAAAGCAACCCAAACGATAGCCTGGCTTCGTAGCCTCAACCGAGGAGAAACATCCGTCCTTGATGAAGTGCACAAGCTCAAAGACGAGCACAGGCGATTCGATGAGATGCCCAGGGTCACGCTGTGCAGTATAAGTAAGTACCAATGTACCTATCTATAGATAGATCCAGCTTGCTTTTTTTGGTTGTGTCAAAGTCAGTACGTATAGGTAAATGAGCTGCCTGATTTGACGCGTTACTGTCGCCCGCGGACATCAGGAACATCGGAGAAGCCACTTGTGCGTTGCCGACCCTTACCCTGAGTTCTTGCCTGCTTCTTTAAAGTTCTTCAGATCATTTTTATCGGCGATTGTCGATAAATCCTTGTCATTTGGCTACGGCTCCTATAGTACGTTCGCGCTAAGAATGAAGTAAAATCATAATTGTCCGCCGCCCTAGCAGCGCCCGTAACCAATCAAATCGTCCCTATCGAGAATAGCCAATAGAAATGATCAGAAGAACTTTAACGAAGCAGGTAAGTACTCAGGATTCTCAAGGGTCGACGACGCATAAGTGGCTCCTCCGATGTTTCTGAGGCAGCTCATTTATAAATACTGACTTTGACATAACAAAAAAAAATCGAAGAATTAATTCCCAGCAATCTGGAAATCATTTTAATACCTTCATTTGGTCCTCAATGCGTGTAATCCGATTATGCGCAATCCCAAGTGGTGTGACATTTATTTTGGCCTTTTTTAGTTTATGCCTTTTAACTCAGAAACGGTACGTCTGACGTCCGAGAATATGCTCTAATCGTGATGAAAGTTGTAAAAAATGGCCGCCATTTTGAATTTCTTTAGTTTCAGTATGATCATGTTTAAATTCTAAAAAGTCTTTTGTCAGTTCACTCGGAGGCAAAGATTGTTTAACCCTCGTGCCTTGAAATGAAACCCTCGCAATGCTCACGATTCCACTTCTCGATTCCAAATGTGGAATCTTTCCCTTACTCGGGTATCAATATTAGCACGAGCGGTTAAACAACAACTTTGCCCCCTTGTAAAACAAATAACTATTAAAGGCCATCACATAAATGATTATCACTTTGCTAGGTTCCAAACTTCCCATAGACGTACCAATGTGCCAAAGCAAATTTAAAAAAAATGCTAAGTTCCCATAAAATGTTCTCGATATTTTAATTTTATGTTACTCAGTAAATACATTCTTAAACTGAATCATAATCCAACGGTTATTTGTAATTATGAAATTATACGAAATTATAATTACCTGCGTTATAAAATAATAGTTTACGGCAAATTGAGCTTTAATCCAATAGAAATTCGACTTTAATTACCTTAAGTTTTCCACAGCATGAACAATGTTTTTGTGTGTATTGAGATAGGTAAAATCTCGGAAATACAGGCGTAGGCTGAATGTAAACACACATAAATGCGCTAATCTGTAGTGAGATTATTGCTATACTTAGGTACATAATTTTATAACAATGTTTTCGTTATTAGCTAAGTGTTATATTTTAAAATTTATATGTGTAGATGTACATAGTTACATATACAAATATTCTTTATCTATAAAAAAGTACCTAACTGTGATACCTACCTACTTGCTTAAAAACTTAGTGTAGACACGTGGGCGCCGCCAAGGGGGGGCAGGGGGGCAGCTGCCCCCTTACGGAACAAAATGTTTAACTATAGGTAAGGTATGTGAAGCGTTTTAGAAGATAAATGTGCGAAAATCGTAAAAGTTTAATCAACTTTCTTTTATTTCAGTACGGGACCGGGCCACTTTCTCCGCTCTCCGGGTGACGCTCATGCTGATGGCGCTGCAGACCCTCTCCGGGTGCTTCGCCCTCATGAACTACGCGTCCGAAGTGTTCGCCAGGGCCGGCTCGGTGTGGGACCCTAATCTGCTGACGCTGCTCATGGGTTTCTTGCAGTTGGCTGGGTCGTTCTTCACCACGGTTTCCATCGAGAAGTTTGGGAGGAAGGTAACAGTCGAATTTATTGAAGAATTTCACGACCTCATCCAACCATCCCCTTTCCATCATCGTACTTCCAGGCACGGGGAGCAAATACACCCGTTCGTTGTATACGTTCCATTTGTCCGATCAAAAGATTTGCCTCGTTTTTTTTGTGCGGACGGCTAAGGAATGGAATGCGCTCCAGCCATCTGTATTCCCTAACAAATATGACCTCGCTCTCTTTAAAACAAGGGTGAATAAGTAGGCTATTACTGAACCGTTGAGCTCCATCTTAGAGGCTCTATCCTCACTTTCCATCAGGTGTGACTAGGGCCAATCGCCGGTAAGTTTATGTTTAATATATATAAAAAGAAAACTGAATTAAAACGGGTCACAAAGGGGTCAGCCTTACCTCTTGAATGTAATATAAGTAGAAAGTGTCTCAAAAACTAGCCCCAAATATACAATTTTGATTTACCTATTTTGTCGTCCACAATAACGATACAAAATCGGCACAAAATGTCTCGAGATTTTTCCTTACTGTCCACGTACATTTTGGTTTCCTGCTTGGTTACCGTGGAAGATCACAATAAAGTATAAAAGAGCCCATTCTATTACTAAGATTGTTAGTGATTTCATCTAAAGTACTGTTGGGACAAAGGGGCCGTAACAGACGGGCGTACCGGACCTCGACCTTGGTGCAGTTAAAGTATCTCTTTTTCGCTCTCATTAATAGCTGCGTCCTTAACAGACATACGGCGGACCACCTTACACACGATCGAACGTGAGCCGTATCGCGACAAGTTCCGGTGCGGCCGTCTATAATGACTTGTAACTGAACGTTCGAAATCAAGCAGTCTTTTGGCTGATACGTATGATGACTTTATAAACCTTAACATTTTCTTCCCTAGATCCCACTGGCCTGCAGCTGCGCCGTGGTGTCCCTCTGCATGATCGCCCTAGCTACCTACTTCCTCACCCATGCGGGTCCGCGATGGCTTCCCGTGGTATCAGTGTGTCTGTGCCTTCTGTCGTATGGCGCGGGGTTAGCTCCCGTGCCGATGGTGGTTATGGCTGAGGTGTTCACGTACCAGGTAAATTCTTCTGTCTGATTTATGTATACTACGATTAGCAATGATAGTGGAAAAAGCATTTTTACGTCACCAACGCGAGGAAAATACTAACTATGAAATACCAATCAAATACAAACTAACGTAATAAAAAATGTATCAGTCAAAATCATCATTTAAAAATCATTTCCACCAGCTAACATAAGGAAACAACTTAAAATTTGCATCTGATTAATACTTAGTCTCACATGTGGATAAAATGCAACTTTCTCATTACATAGTTTTTGAACAATCAAGAGGGCCTTTAGTGTTAAAAAAGCATAAATCGGCTAGCTAGCTATCGGGCCATAATAGTACATTACAATACATATGGTGCTACTTTACCGCACTAGTGCGAAAAGCTGGCTCTTTAAAGTTTCGACATATGGACGGAAAGTGCTCATTCCCGCACGCGTGCCTTCGGTCGTGTTTTAATTTATAACAACTCGTTGCGAATTTCCTTTTTTCTGTACTTGTATCGTAAATAACTATTGTACTTATTTATAAAGACGAAACTACAAAACTTAAAACCTAGATTTAAATATAAATAACACTAGTCTTAAAATAAAATACTAAAAACGATTCCCCTGCTGGACGGTGCCGTAGATGCTAGCAGCATTTCCTCGCTGTATCGCAAGACTATTCTTTGATCGAGGAAGCTGCCAGCTCTCGGTCACCGGTGACCTTAATCCTAATCTATTCAACATTTCGTCCACAGATGCGAGCCCGCATGGCCGGCGCGTCCATGGCGTTCTCATTCTTCTGCAGTTCCATGACGGTCCTGTTCTACACGCCCACAGCGAGCGCGTTCGGTGTCCACGTGGTGTTCTACGTGTTCGCGGCCGTGACGGCGTGGGGCGTGCTGTACACGGCGCTGTGGGTGCCCGAGACGAGGGGGAAGAGTCTGCAGGAGATTAGGGAGTATTGGGTCAAGCCCGAGCCTGTACATGTATAAAAAAAAAGGGTAAAACTTGTTTAAACGATACGGCCGATTGATCCGCACGAAACGACCGATCAATTATGGCAGTAGAAAACAAGTAAAAAAAAACCGGCCAAGAGCATGTCGGGCCACGCTCAGTGTAGGGTTCCGTAGTTACTCTTCCGTCACAATAAGCTAAACTGGAGCTTAAAGTATAGTAAATTGTTAACCAAGGGATGAAACGGTACCTTTCACGCGAGTTAAACAAATAGGCAAATTTGCATAATCAGTACCTAATTAAAGTAAGTCTTTTTACTATGAAGGGAAAACTTTTTGCGATAACTCAAAAACAGCTAAACTGATCATGTCCGCTATAGTTTTCATTTAATGTTTTTCTTAAGCTCTACTTCCACGATTTTTTTCATATTTTTTGGACCTATGGTTCAAAAGTTAGAGGGGGGGACACATTTTTTTTTCTTTCGGAGCGATTATCTCCGAATATATTCACTTTATCAAAAAAATGTTTCTTGAAAACCCCTATTAATTAAAGACCTTTCCAACGATACCCCACACTCTAGGGTTGAAGCGAAAAAAAAATTTCACCCACACTTTACGTGTAGGGGTTTCCCTACCCTACACGTAAACCTACCCTACCTACCTACCCTAAAAAAAATTAATTTTTTAGATTTTATTGTACGACTTTGTCGGCTTTATTGATTTATATATCCATGCCAAATTTCAGCTTTCTAGCACTAACGACCATGGAGCAAAGCCTCGGACAGACAGACAGACAGACAGACGGACATGGCGAAACTATAAGGGTTCCGTTTTATGCCATTTGGCTACGGAACCCTAAAAAAGGATAATGGAAATGTTACTTATCGTTAGATACAGGCAAAATGGCACTTTCGGCTATGCCCATACGACAAGTGTGATAGTTTGTGGAAAATATTCCTTCCTTCCGATGTAACACCTCCTTTAATAGCTTTTACAGTACATATGGGGCTACTTTATAGCACTAGTGCGAGAAGTAGCATATTACGTTACTGTGTCGAACATTTAAAGGGCCATATGTACTGTAAAACGTTGTACGATACATGTGCGAATAGGTAATTCGCAACTCGTGTCGATTTAAAACACTCCCTTCGGTCGTGTTTTAATTTATCGCCACTCGTTTCGAATTTCCTATTTTTCGCACTTGTATCGTAATGTACTATTACAGTACATATGGTGTTACTTTACCGCACTAGTGCGATAATTAGCACATTATGTAACTATGTCGAAAATGTAAAGGGCCATATGTACTGTAAAACGTTGTACGATACATGTGCGAATAGGCAATTCGCACTCCCTTCGGTCGTGTTTTAATTTATCGCCACTCGTTTCGAATTTCCTATTTTTCGCACTTGTATCGTAATGCACTATTCACATCGTAATTCATTACAAGCTTTTTATTAACTTGCAATGTACCTATGTATGTAAGGGTCAAATCTTGCAAGTTGAATTTGACCCACTTCCCGATTTCCGATGAAGCTGAAAATGTGCATACATATGTAAGTCAGGTGACAATGCAATATTATGGTACCATCGAGCTAATCTGATGATGGAGACAGGAGGTGGCCATAGGAACTCTGTGATAAAACAACGCAACCTAATTGAGTTTGGGGTTTTTAGAATTGGCTCGAGTATTAGTTACCTGCAGGAATCGGAATTGGTTTTTTTGCAAAAACATCGAAATAACCATATATTTCGGTTTATTTTATACTCAAAATGTAGGACTCAGTTGTGTTTTTAGATAACGTCTTCGTATTATTAGATTGCCCGATTAGGAATGAAATAATTAACAAAGAACGAAAAAATACCGTTTTCGTTCCCATGCAAAAAATACCGGTTTCCGATCCCTGGTTACCTGTGGAAAGAAAAGTATAGTCAGCGATAAAAGCTTGTACCAAGAATGGCCCTTTGCCAAAAACTTTTTATTATTGTCATTTTGTTTTAATGTATCTTTTATTATTATATAATCGATTTTTATCAACTTACGGAATCGTCATAAGAATCGAAACGACTGACTAGGCCACAACACTTTTTTTAAAGAAAAGATATAATAGGCAACTGTTTGCGTGATACATTCTATTTATTCTTTTGATAAGATCTAAATAAATGTAACACAAGTTATGTTTCAGAAAAGCGAAATATTGTTTTAAGTACTTGACAAACCCTAATTAATAGTACATTACGATACAAGTGCGAAAAATAGGAAATTCGAAACGAGTGAGGATAAATTAAAACACGACCGAAGGGAGTGTTTTAAATCGACACGAGTTGCGAATTACCTATTCGCACATGTATCGTACAACGTTTTACAGTACATATGGCCCTTTAAATGTTCGACACAGTAACGTAATATGCTACTTCTCGCACTAGTGCTATAAAGTAGCCCCATATGTACTGTAAATAATATTATGGGATTTTATTTATAATTTACGTTAGCGTTTACGCGTTTACGTTCTACGGGCGTTGTCATGTGTCAAATGTGTGAACTTAGATCTCACCAACTATAAAAAGCGGCCAAGTGCGAGTCGGACTCGCCCATGAAGGGTTCCGTACCATTTATGACGTATTAAAAAAAACTACTTACTAGATCTGGTTCAAACCAATTTTCGGTGGAAGTTTGCATGGTAATGTATATATTTTTTTTAGATTTTTCATTCTATTATTTTAGAAGTTACAGGGGGGGAGACACACATTTTTTTACTTTGGAAGTGTCTCTCGCGCAAACTATTTAGTTTAGAAAAAAAATGATATTAGAAACCTAAATGAAAAATGAAATGGGTTTGATGAAAAAAAAATTTTTTTTTAATTTTTATGACGTATTAAAAAAAAAGACTTACTAGATCTCGTTTGAACCAATTTTCGGTGGAAGTTTGCATGGCAATGTATATCATATATTTTTTTTAGATTTTTCATTCTGTTATTTTAGAAGTTACGGGGGGGGGGGGGGGGACACACACACTTTTTACCACTTTGGAAGTGTCTCTCGCGCAAACTATTCAGTTTAGAAAAAACCCCCAAAATTTACTGTTTTTTTTTTCTATTTTTGTGTAAACATCATAATGCGGTTCATAGAATACATCTACTTACCAAGTTTGAACAATATAGCTTTTATAGTTTCGGAAAAAAGTGGCTGTGACAGAATCGGACAGACAGACGGACATGACGAATCTATAAGGGTTCCATTTTTTGCCATTTGGCTACGGAACCCTAAAAATTACCATGTTCAAGTCTGTGCGGAAAGAGAAGTCGTGAAATGTAACATTCTACGACTCTTCTCTTTTCGCACAGACTTCTAGCTTTATCATATAACAAATGTGAGAGTCAGACCAAGATAAGTTGGCAGCGATTTTGGCAGCCCAGACAGTGCAAGTGTTATTTTAAAAATCAAACTTCGATTAAATTATGACTTTTACTTAAGAAACTCGATTCCTACGCTGTATTTATTTTAAATTATACTTTTAAGTATTAAGAATTGTAAGTACTTAAGTATTTGTAAATTGTTCAACATTTGTATACATATCTCCAAGTGCGTATGTATAGGATTATAAATAGTGTATAATAAATATAAGACAGGTACAGTCAGCATCAAAAGTAGCGGATGGAACAACGCGCCAAAAGTATCTGATATTCCGGATAACTTTTCCAAATATAGATAAATTTCTAAAATTCGCGCTCAAAAGTATATCTTTTAGTCTTAGTTGTTCTATATTAAAGACATCACTTTTTGTTAAGCTGTTACAGAATGGTAGATACTTATGAAACGTTATTTGATCCGCTACTTTTGTTGCTGACTGTACCAGGAAGTAAATATCATTATCAACTTTTTATTAAGTGCCAATTATGGGAGATTCGGTTGAGATTTCTATTGTAATATGTGATATAACTTTTTTTATATTTACACCATGTTATATGTATTTATGGAGGAATTAAATAAAAAAACAAAGTGTTATATTTATTATTTAATATATAACTACAGAGAATCGTCTCGACGCACGCGTCGTTTCACTCGCCGCCGTAAACTGTTATCCAATTTTTGGTACACTCAATTGATACAAAAGTGAATTTAAATTAATATTAAAAACAATATACTATTGCCAGGTTCGAAACACAGTTTGGACACCGAGCAAAAAAAGCGTACATTTACAAAAATACCTCATGTACGTACTTCAAAAAGAACAAATTTCGTTGGGTAGTTTTGATACAATCTGGGATCCCTAAGGTCCTAAACAATGAGTCCAGGTACATGCATTGTGAACATTGAAAAAAATGACTCGTCGTTTTCGCTCTGACATCAATATTTTCGCCCCTTTAAAAATGCCACAAACCTACACAGCCTAACCTGATAGGAACTGTATTCTGTTCCTAACTACTACAACATTACTTACTCGTCTCATCTCCATAACGAATATTTGCGAGATAAGCTTTTAAAAAATATAACTTAATAATAAGTGAAAATATTTCGAGAAAATACACACATATTTATAGCAGAAGCAGGCAATGAATAGTTCTTCAAAAAGGACATTTTGTAAGATAATAATATCACGAAGAATCTGCTAAAATGTAAGACTTAATTTATAAGTTAAACTAGCTACGATGTCCACCGAGTGTCCAAATTGATTCATAATTGATACGAATAAGTCATAGTGAAAACATAATTGTTTAAATTTATGATTTTGTCAAATCGAAACGAAAATGAACAGATAACTATCAGCCGAGAATACAAACTAAAAACAACGGGCAAACAAATTTACGTATTAAAGTCTAAAAACTTATGATTATAATTCTATATTACAGACTCAATTTAATTCATATTATCACTCCTTCGAATGTCATCTTAAGACTTGGTGATGAAAAAAGAAAAATAACTTTCTACCCATTGTCCTTCGTAAAGAACACATTTAGTGTTATAATAATGACATAAGATGTCGGTCCTCGCCTTATCAACTTTAAAATTAACTTAGGTCATGTTAAAGTTAAAATAGAATAATCCAGAAAAAAAAATCGTCTTGATATTTAAGTAATCAGTTCAAGATTTACTATAGTAAAATGTCGACCATTTTGGTCCACTGAGGGGCGTAGTTGAAAATATATGATTTTGGTCCTGAATTGAATTTTCTGATTACTTAAATAAAATTGTCCTTAATCATAAAAAATGGGTTTTAATCAAACTTATACTTATTTAAATATCGTTTGTGAAATTGGTGAGTGCAATTTGAATGCTTGGAACCCAAATATACTGTGACTTAAAAAGCAAACGAGCCTTGGATTTAAGTTCGAAATAAGTCACAGTACCAAACCGAATTATAAAATAATTTCAAATGACTATTAAAATACTATAGTACCATTCTTGTCTAAGTCTTTCGTCATTCTTTGCACACATTTCAAGTATTTATTCATCCCTTATGAATGAGAAGCTCTTACACACCATTTTAAATACCTATAAAATAAATTATTCGGACAAATACAATTTTTCGACAGTCGAAACTAGGCTTTATCGTGTATAATATAAACGCCAAGTTTCTGTAAATCCGTCTCTCAATTTGAGACAATGTTGACATAACATTCCAATAGAAAGTATCTCTTGATCGGTATGGAGCAAATATGTATGGCTCCTATAGGCATTTTGAGTAATTTAAGTTTTATATTTACCCATATACAGAACACAGATGATCGCTAAATGTAACCCCGTAAACTTAAGCGCTTTTCAATTTGGAAATTTCTAAGAGTTTAAAACTCGACTTGAATTTGTACTTGTACTAGCGCGCGAGGATTTACGAGGTTAAAACAAAAATCATCGTTTCTTTTTCACAGTATTATTTCAGGATAGTAACGCTGGCCCTTTTCGATAACGTTCAAAATACTGGACATAACCTTTTACTCGTAAGGCCCAATGTGCATTACAATGTGCACTCGGTTTCAATCTAATTAGAACCTTTCATAAACCAAATAAATTTGCTTTGTTTCATTGCTTTTTTTAAATAAACACCCTTATTGACTATACTACAAGGTTCAAATTAAAAATAGAAATCTTTGTATGGTGGGCCACACGAAGATAGACTAATACATAGCCGGCTAATCTCCTTGACATGCTTGTAACCAAAATACTGCTTATTATCGTAGTCGATATCTAGCGTCAAGTAACGAATATATCAGTATCGCTACTTGACACTAGATGTCGCGACAAACAAATAGTGTATCAAAGAGCATATAATCACTACGTTTTAAGAGACGGGACTCCCATACTAATGAGTGGAATCAGTTTGTTTCGCAAATCATTACCAAAATGTACGGCAAAGAACTGTCCTTTAACCATTTGTCTTCTTTAACCATAGTACCAACATAAGCGATTTAAATAGTGTAGTACGCTACACGCTTACGTTTCTTATCGATATCGATAAAATGGGGAGGGATGAAACATAGACTCCTGTCTACAAATTTTGCAAGCAATATGCAAGCAGTATGTAAATTTATCACGTGGTAGCAAAAATATTTCCACCTTAGGGTGGTATTCCACCTATCCAACATTTTGCTTAATGAGAGAGTGAGACGCAATACACATTGGACAAAGAAATTGGATAGCTGGAATACCACCCTTAGGCTTCAACACTTGAATCCCTCCCTACGCTAGGATTCTATTTTAGAATACCTCGTTACACTCAGAATGTAATTATAAAATTTTTCTTAATTTTTTATTTTATTAAAAGCTCTATTTTCAAAATGATCTGCACATACATACATGTTTCAATAAATGTAACTTTTCTATGGAAAGATGTATCAGGTCTTCGTTCCCAACAAATTTGCAACTCTACACATGCCTTATTGAGCTTACTATGGGACTAAGTCAATTTGTGTAATAATGTCGTAAAATATTTTTTATTTATCATAAAAAAAGAGATTAATTTACTTACATTTCAGGTTAATATATTAAATAATTACTAGATAACAGATATGTTAAATAATGACCATTAATGTATAGATGATAGATAATTTTCCACTGAAAATATTCGACGAATTAATTTTGTGTCATATTGCATGCAAGCTTTCAGGAAATTTCACATATTTTATTTAATTATTTACACTGATATACAAATAAACATACAGTTATCGATAGTTTTAGTACATCCCTAGTTCAAAACCAAAAATATTATAAAATATCTAATTTTTGATGTGTCTAAAGCCTGCTGCACCAAAATAAGGTCAAAAGTATCTAAAACAATACTTACCAGTCTTCCAAGGGAAATTTCACCATAAAATCCCTTTTTTCGTGATTTTCTCGAGTGGCTCGCTTGCCACATATTTCACACTTAGTAAACCGTTTTCTCGGTGGCATTGTAACAAACTCGCTCTTTACTCTGATCACGGTTCACTATTTTCGATTTTTTTCACTAAATAAAAAATAAATTGCACGAATTACTCGAAGAGAACATTGAAGCCTTCATAACAAACAAAACAATTAGGCTGACAGTTGACTTGATATAAACTTGACAGAATAAATAGCACTGACGTTTTCTTTTTCTTCGTTGGCAAAGATTTGCGAAACAAACTCCACACAAAACTTTTTTGTTCCTAGTTGCGTCAGCCTGCCTAGGATGTCAATGCAACCTTCCTGTTTTAAGATTAGGTTCATACACTTGCTTGCACATGATTGATTGACTTAGTAGCAAGTTTAATAGGGAATATTACGCGAAACTCTGCGTAGGGGGCGCCACTACCACAATTCCTGACAATCTGAGTGTCTACTTCGACACAAGAAAATCGAAATTTCGTTGTCTTACCTCTCTATCACTTGCTTATTCGAGCGATAAAGAGGTAGGTAACTAAATTTCGATTTTCGCGTTTCCCAGTAGGCCCTTTGTAACCAAACCGCCTTGATGCATTAATGTCATATTTTATTATCTGTGACAACTTGTCAACAAAATTGTTTCAAGGCATAGTATGAATAAGTTACTCTATGGTTTAAGACAGGTTCCAGTGCTGCACTCTGGCGGCAGAACATTGCAGTAATACCCCCTATTGGTGAAAACCGTTACTTTGAATTACAAAAAAATTACATAAAGGTTCGTTACGCTGATTTTTGAGGGTGGGTCACTCACAAAGGAATTAGGTGGCAAGGCATGTCTGCGTGGGACTAGTAGAAAGGGTTTATGGTGTTCAAAGGTTAATACAAATAGTTATTTGTTTTACTAGGGAGTAAAGTTGTTGTTTAACCGCTCGTGCTAATAATGACACCCTTGTAAGTGAAAGTGTCCATAATGGAATATTAAGCGTTGCGAAGGCTACAAGGCGCGAGGGTTAAACAAATATTGATACCGAGTGAAACATAAAATTTCTCAGCACACCAACGCGAGGAAAATTCTAACTGTAAAATAAAGAGAATTGATTGTAATAGAGAGGTAAAGTGGAAGAAACAATAAACGTGCCCTTTAGTTTGAGATCCAAAACAGATGGCGCTGATTTTGCGGTCACAAAATTGTCAAACGTCAACTTTTGACAACCAGAGCTACCGCAAAATGTATAGAACTGTACAGCGCCATCTCGTTCTCATCTCGCGCAAATTCGAGGGACGAAATTGTCTTAGATTTTACACATCTTACTCAATCAATGTATTTTTGCTGTAAAATAGCAAACAAAATAGAACCAAATCTAAATGGACATTATTAAACATTTTTCATTCAAAATTATCATTTGAAAATAAAATTCTACCAGCCACCATAAGGAAACAACTCTAAATTTGCATCAGATTACTTTGCTCCACACGTGGATAAAATGCAACTCTCTAATAAGTTTTGAAGAATCAAGAGAGCCTTTACCAGCTGGTGTGGTGAAAACTAATACATTTTTCCGTGTATTTTCTATTAAAGTCGATTACTTCTTTGTTTGCTTGCTTGTAATGTGACGAATATTTTTTTATACCTAATTTGATTTTTAATAATAGCTAGTCCCGAATGAATCTAGTTGAATAGAACAGTGTGGCAGTGCCATTATTAACGTCACACCTCCATATAAATTTGACATTGTATCACTTTGTCATTGCGTCAACTTTAATCTCTTATTTGGTGTTGGTTGATTTATGGTAAAAACGCCGAAATCGAGAAAATTATCAACATAATAAGATCGCTGAATCCGCTCGAGCCTCGACGGTTGTCCATTCACAAGTGCAGAGGCAACGTTTAACCCTTCGCACGCTACACTTATTATATACAACGCACCATTGTTAACCTTCCGCCTAGTTGACGTGTTTAGCGGGCGGAGGGTTAAGTCCAGTGAATATTTCCGTGAAGTCGTTGTCCCACAGCTGTCGTCATGAATATATAGTAGTGTTGTGTTGTGTCGTGTTCAGTCGGCGAGCGTGCGCTTGGCGGGCGGCTCGTCCACGTCGGTCTCGGGCGGCTGCTCCAGCCCCGGCAGCTGGATCTGCGTGTCCGACGCCTCCGACGGCTGCAACGGGCAAACATTCTTACTGACTACGTCAACGTGCGAGGGAAAAGGCTCGCCGACAAGCATCTATCACCCCTAGTCATGGGCGTAAGCAGGGGGTGCACCCCCTCCCCCCTAGAGCTCCAATTTTACATGCAATATCGAGGATGACACGGACTGTACCAACTTTGAGTTTACAACGCGAAATCAAAAAATAGTATATAAAGGGAATACATTACCTATACATTTTTATCGTGAGTAAAATGAATTTGTCTAAATAACATTTTCAATAGGCGGGTGGTCCACACAGAGCGAGCATACGCGCGAGGGAATTTCCTCCCGCACAAAACGGCCAGTTTTACGTTTTCCTCGGGCGAGCGCTACGTCTACACTGGCCGGTTTGTGCGTGAAGAAATTGCCTCGCGCGTACGCTCGCTCTGTGTGGAATATTACATGCAAGAAACAAAACTCTACTATAAATTATAACAGCTCTACTTCATAAGATTCACAAATTCATGCTTTAACTTTTTCCAAATGGAATATAATAAATACACTATAAAAATATGAGTATACACGGCGAGAGACGTTGATAACGCGAGACATAAAACTGAAGAAATTTGAACTTAAAACAGAATCACATAAGGTTCAAATTTCTTTATTTTTTTCTGTGGAGTTATCAACTTCTTCCTTCTACATACGTGTATATTGATAACCTCTATCGTTTTATATTTATAAATGATTTAGACCATATATGTGACGTTATCTATGAAAAGGGACCTTATTGTCGATGGCGATGCTGCCGTCATAAACGGTGCTCCGATACAAATACAACGCCGCGCGACGCAGTGCGGCGTAAGCGCCATCGACAATAAGGTCCCTTTTCATAGATAATGCCATATATTTTTACCATATAAACAATACTAAGAATATTTACAAGAAAGCCACAACAATATATACGATTTTCTTTCATCAACAACAGCTGTTAATATAAATAAAATTACGGATCCATTAAAAGCAGATTCGCTACATTGCTTGAAATAAAAATCTGAAATACATCATGCATTCGTCCACAGATTGTAGGGCCCATTTCATTAAAGCTTAATAAAACTAAAATATTTAACAATAAGGAGTTGTTTCATTTACTCAAACACAGACCAAGATAAGTTGGCAGTGATTTTGAGAGTGCAAGTGTTATTTTAAACGTCAAATTTCTATGAAATTATGACGTTTACATACACTTGCACAGGCTGGGCTAACAAAATCGCTGCCAACTTAGCTTGGTCTGGCTCTAAGAGCTCGGCCGAATTTCACCTTCCCATACAAACGGAGCTTCGTTCTCATTTTAAAACTACGTGTTGGATTGTAATGAAACTTTGTACATACAATGACATGAGGTATGTCTAGGGATGAAATTAGATTAAATTTGCTTATAATACAAACAAAATATAGCAAAAGCAAGTTTTGTATGAAAATCTTAAATTCGCTGTATTTTTTAACTATGGTATCTGAGGCTGCATTAACTAATTACAGCCCTAGATATACTTTATACTATTGTAAGTACAAAGTTTCAGAGCAATCTAGCTAGTCGTTTTAAAATGAGAGCGTAACTACGTTTGTATGGAGAACCGAGCTCGCTGGGGACCCTCTACCGTCTACACAATAAAAATACAAAATATGGACAGATACTTCCTTAGAGAATTTGGAATAAAGGTGGATTGTCGAAATAAAATTTGTAGCTACAGTAAATTTACTGCAATCTTTCGACACATGATTAAAACATTTGGAACGCCATTTGACTTTAATCCTTATTCTTTCACTGATATGTGTTAAATTTGTTAAATATCAAAAAGTGGCGCCATCTACTAGAGCCGTCCATCGAGCCGCCGCCCGAACCATCTACCGTCAAAAAGTTTAAAAGTTTTTTTACGAAAATACTACTTTTCAGTAGATATCTACAAGCCGAAAAATAAAGCGTTAAATATTTTATTAATCAGAATTTATTTAAAAAAAGGCATATAATAATAACAAGTTTTTTTCACAGTTTCTCATCGAAAAATCCTTGACGCTTTTCCACTGCAGAGTAATCTTGACATTCTTTCTACAAGTTTGTGTAGTAGCGTTTCTTGGCTTATAGATTTCCACTCATATTGCAGTATCTCCCATAGAGTTTTTGCTGATGTCGGACCCTGCGGGCGAGTTCATCCCATGAAAGCTCGATCAGGTTAAGGTCTGGTGATTGTGGTGGACAAATCATATTTTTCAACACACCTTGCTGTTCTGTATTGGCTGTGTATCCTCTACAGGTCTTTACCGAATGTTTGAGTGTTGTCTTCTTGCAAAATAATGGGTTACCGATCAAACGTGTTCTTGAAAATGAAACTAAAAATTGTGTTTGGTCTTAAACTTTTTAAAGGTAGTGTATGGCGCCATTGCACGAAAAGATGCCGCCATACCTTTGGCCTATGCTCTAGTAGATGTAGTAAATTTACTTTGACAACCTACCTCTATTTCAAATTGTCTTTGCTTATAGGTGACCACAGCTAATTTGTTAAAAAGCTTTATTGAAATTAGCCGCTTGTTGCTAATACAATTATCATTATAATTGTTAGGGGAATTAAAATGGCAAAATATTGGTATTGATTCGGGTAAAGATTATAATTGATAACCCATCTGTATCGTTTGTCGAAATTACACTCCGGATGTAGGTTTTCCAAAAAATATTATTATACCAGTTTTTTGGGAAATGGCATCACGTAGAAGCGAAGCAATTGCCTTACGTTATAAATAAATAAATTAATTAATTAATATTATAGGGAAATTCGTTCACAAATTTAGTATTATTTTTTATTATTGGGGTGTTGCGGGCCTTTGAGTGCCACGTCGACCTTCGAGTTCATTACTTATACCCGTGGAATCCAGGAAGTTCCAGATTCTTTGGGCCGAAATGTTCTGTACCTCATAGGATTGCAATACATGCCGCCCTAAGTAGGTACTTCTTTTAGATATTAGTGGTCCACAGGAACAGAGAATGTGCATTGCAGTCTCCTCGGACTCCTGGCGGAACCTGCATGTCGCATCTTGTTTCTTTCCAATTTGAAACATGTGTTTATTCAACTTACAGTGTCCAGTCAATATTCAATTCTACGCGCAGGTTTTGAGTCTTTTGAGCCCTAAAAGCTCCTTAGCAGTTTTGCTGTTGAACCCTTTGATTAGAGCTTTCGAGTGTTCTTGTCCTTTGGCGAACTTCCACCATTCGATTGCTCTAGTTTTTTCTAAGTTGCTGAGCAGAGAATATGCATCCCGTTTTGTGATTCCACAGACCGGTTCTGGGCCGACCAGGGGTGTCTGCGCCCTTTCTAGCAAGTTCGTCCGCTACTTCGTTTTCGTTAATGTCGGAGTGCCCTGGTACCCGTCTAAGTTTGACTTTGTTGGATGTGCATTTAGGTTTGTTTTACAGTTCTGGACTAATTTTGAGTTAAGACTCAAGGGATTCTAGTGCCAGCAGAGCAGCCTGGCTGTCTGAGTTGATGTAGATATGTTGGTGTCTTAGATTTCTATCCAGGTTAATCTCCGCACGTTTGTTGATGGCGTAGACTTCTGCCTGGAAGATTGAGGCTTGTCTGCCCATGCTGACGCCAGCTCGTAAGGTACCATAGATCCCACATCCTACATCATTGCCTTTCTTGGAACCATCCGTGTACCATATGTGGCTTCCCTCTTCGACGAACATTTGGTCGTCGGCCCATTGTTCTCTTGCAGGTATTTCCACTGTGTACAGTTTGGTAAAATGACATTCGGTGTACGTGTCATCAGTTGGCATACTAAGGGTTTTATTTGCAAAAACCCAGGCCTTTAGTTTGGTTAATGCTTGAGAGCGCCATTTTGGCCTGTTTAGCGTGCATATTCTGTAGACGCACTGCTTGGCCTCCTTTTGCACCTACAAGTGGGGGGGTATAATGTCTAGCAGTGCATCTAGGGCCGCCCCCGGTGTCGAGGAGAAGGCGCCTGTTACTGTTAAACAAGCCGTGCGTTGCAGGCTGTTTAAAGTTTCTTTTACCGTCTTTTGATTGGTTTTGCCACACCAGACTGCGGAGGCGTAGGTGATTATGGGCCTCACTACCGCTGTGTATAACCACATAGCAATTTCGGGTCTTATACTCCATCTTGCTCCTGTCATTCGACAGCATGACCACATGGCCATTTTCGCTTTTTGTATAATATTTCTCAGGTGAGGGTTCCAAGTTAACTTTTGGTCGAAAGTGATATTTGACCTCGTCTGAGAATGGTATTACTTGTCCATTAATTCTTGGCTCTGTGAGCTTTTCGAGCTTCAGTTTCCTCGTGAATGGTATTATCACAGTCTTGCTCGGGTTAATGGACAAGTCATTTTCTCTACACCATTTGGATATTGTGTTTAGAGCTCCTTGCATTAGGTTGGATATCGTGTGGAGGCAGGGGCCTTTGATAATGACTACAAGGTCGTCGGCATATCCTTGTGTGTCATAGTCTTGGCCTGACATAATTACAAGAAGTTGGTCCACTGCTAGGGTCCATAATAGTGGGGATAGAACGCCTCCTTGTGGACACACTTTTGTGGTATAAAATTCATGCTCTGTTGTGTTGAGGGTCAGAGTCGTTACTCTATTCGAGAGCATGCTATGTACCCATCTGGTGGTGGTTTCGTCAACACCCTTTGATTTCATACCATTGAGTATGGTCTCTGTGGGCGTATTGTCGAAAGCACCCTCTACATCAAGGAACGCACATGGAGCGGTTTGCTTGTCTCCTAGGGATTTCTGCACCTTGTCAACCAGGTCATGTAGGGCAGTCTCCGTAGATTTTCCCTTTTGGTAAGCATGCTGGTTTACACTTAGTGGTCTGTCTACCAGGTATTTCGCTCTAATGTGCTGATCAATGATTCTTGACTAAGGCCCTCCACAAATTGACCAAGTCCCTCGGTAAACTCAAGAAGGCTTGTGCTGTGGGTACTCAGTCAACGATAAATATAATGTATGTATTTCATCACACAAATAAATGCTCTTATCGGGATTCGAACCCACGACCATCGGCTTCATAGGCAAGGTCTAGGCCAGACTGGTCGTCGAACGTTACATTTCAACTTCAATTCTACCAAATTTCAGATACGTAACCCTTCTGAAAGTTATATGGTTTTAGGCAAAACGCATTCGGATAAATTGTTGAAAAGTATGATAGGCAGTATGCAACACTGAGTACACACAAGTGGTGGGTTAGGTTTACCTTGAGGTCAATGACCCCGGCGGGCGCGCGCGCGTCCACACCGGCCGAGCGCGGCGGCAGCTTGCAACAGAACGGCACGGTACAAGTACACTACAGGGGACCGCTTGTTCCATGGAACTTATTCAATCCTTAATAAATAAATATGGAATAGCCTGGACTATAGCAAAGAGAATTGATTGTAATAGGGAGGTAAAGTCTAAGAAAAAAAACGAACCCTTAGTTTGACATCCAAAACAGATGGCGCTGTACTGCGCCATATGTTTTGTAGTCACTTAATTGGACAGATAAACGAGATGGCCCTGTACATCTCTATACATTTTGCGTATGGAAGGTAGAGGCAAGGAACAAAATCTCCATATACCAAAAAGTGTCTGACAAAAAACCATAAATAGCTAGAATACTTGAGAAAAAATCTAACCATAGATAGCGCACTTCACTCCGTCAATAACGCCTAGGTTCTAAGCTACTCTGGAGATATTTGGAACTATTATTTATAGCTGACAGATGGACACTTTTGCAACAATTTTTCCTAAGGAGTTTCTGTTCCTTGCCTTTACCTTTCATAATTTTGCGGTTGACTGTCAAAAGTTCACATTTGACAATTCAGGGACCACAAAACACATGGCGCAGTACAGCACCATCAGCTTTGGATGTCAAACTAAGGGTCACGTTTTTTTCTTAGAATTGACCATTCTATTACAATCAATTCTCTTCGGTGACCCATTGCAGTAACGTTTAAAGTATTAGTTCCATAAAACAAATGGAAAATATTACTTGTTTATCGGAAGAAGTCGAAACCATTGTGGTTTAACGATACTTTTTGATCAAATATTCTGTAATTGTGATTTATCTGTAATAAATAAATAAAAAATAAAATGAATATGCAGTGTAGTGTTACCTCGACGTCGTTGGTGTCGATGTGGTCGGCGGCGGGCCGCGCGCGCTTCTTGCCGCGCGGCGCCGCCTCGCTCGGCGCCGGCTTCTTGGGCTGGAACTGCACAACCACACACGGTTTCATTGCCGTAATGTAGGCAGAAATTATACTAAAATACTCTAATAAATAAATAATAATAATAAATATAATAGGACATTATTACACAAATTGACTAAGTCCCACAGTAAGCTCAATAAGGCTTGTGTTGAGGGTACTTGGACAACGATATATATATAATATATAAATATTTATCTTATCTTATACCTTTAAACAAGCAATTCTTGTATATATATATATATATATATATATATATATAAATATATTTCTGTGATCTCGAAAACGGCTCTAACGATTTCGCTGAAATTTGGTACATGGAGGTTTTTGGGGGTATACAATCGATCTAGATTAGTCTTATGTTTGGGAAAACGCGTGTTTTAGAGTTTTCATGCGTTTTTCTTTCGACGCAGAATATGGTCGCTAATTTCGTGTTGCCAGCCACTGTCCGTCTGGCCCAGCGGGTTAAGACGCGGACTGCTAGAAACGAGTGTTACGGGTTCGAATCTCGCCCGGTGACTAATTTTTTTTTTTTTTTTATTATGTTCAAATTTATATATTTTTTTTTAATTTTTATTGTTTTAGACAAGTTTAATTTAGTAAAAAAAATTAGTTAAGATTATCACCTATACACCACCATATTACAATAAATAGTTATAACCGAGCGTCGCCCAGGTACTAAATACTTAAATACATAGAAAACAACCATGACTCAGGAACAAATATCCATGCTCATCACACGAATAAATGCCCTTACCAGGATTTGAACCCGGGACCATCAGCTTCAAGCTGCCTTATGTAATTAAATATCAAAGCGGGAGTATAACCAAATCTGCTTTATAAATATTTATTGACCGAAGCGTTAGCAAAGGTCTCCGTTTTAACATTGTGAGTTCACTCAGATAATTACTAAGCGAATTATAGTATTTTATACAATCGTGATTAATAGAAAGCTTTTCAGTCGAGTACCGTGTTTAGGCCACGAAGCTTGCTGAGTTGCCTAAGTAAGGGCTTGTGCACAAATCACGCGAGGTTTTTTCGGCTATTTTTTGACACACGTGTGGCACACGTACCTGCAGCTCGGGCGGCAGGAAGACGCGCGTGTTGACGAAGTACTCGTTCTGCGGCGCGAAGTACATGGTGGGGATGCGCGCGTCGGACGGGAAGTCGCGCATCTCGAAGCTGGCCGAGCGCGCCCAGATCACCGACATGGCCAGGTCGCAGATCGCCCACATTTTCTGAAACACGTTTGACTCATTAATGAAACTTGCAAACATATCAAAATACCGGCAGGCTGTCCACATTACCCTACCAAGTCGGTTGAAAAACTAGATGCATCTGGCCCTAACGTAATATCAACCAATTACAACTCGCGTAACGAGCATAGAGTTAGACCGAGATAAGTCAGCAGCGATTTTAATAGCAATTTTATTTCAAACGTCAAACTTTTATGAAATTATGACTTTTTCTCAAACTTGTAATGAAATGTTGTCAGTCATGTCATACTTCAAATTAGGTCCGGAAATACTACATATCAGGTGCGATGAGTGAAGATGATATGTAAAGGAATTTCATACAGCCTCACACACCTTTGCCTGTAAGGCAACCTTCTTTTGTTTTTAAACGTCAAATTATGGCACGTCTTGGCAGTCAACCATAAAAAACCTATAAGCAAAATTCTGCCATTATGTTTTCTCTTTTTTTGTCTTTTTTGTGTTTGTTAAATATGATTTCGGAGATTCGGAAGGGAACAAAAATTTCATTATTTTTGCGCTACGACGCACGGTTTAGGAGATCCAGCCCCATAAAGATTATTTTTCAGTCATGCAGAAATCTTTATAGGGCTGTATCTCCTAAACCGTGCGTCGTAGCGTAAAAATAATCAAATTTTCGTTCCCCTTTTAATAACCCGCAAGTAATCATCAACATCATCCTATTTTTTTTTAATTATTTCATTGCAAGTTTGAGAAAAGCACTATACAAATCTCGGCGAGAAACGGGGTTGCCGGCCGCGTATCCCTATCCGACCTCGCTACACTCGGCCGTCTATATCTACTTGGCCTGCAACCCTTCGTTCCCCGTCCTCTATAGTAATGCACTATTAAATAACACTCGCAGTCTGTGCTATCAAAATCGCTGCCAACTTAGCTTAATCTAACTTTTTTTATTTGAAATTAGATTTTACTTGTACCACTTATATCTTCAAATAGGAAATTGTTCTGCGACAGATTCCCAATTATAATAACATGTAGTAATTATTACCGAAGGACCTAATTCCTTCCAAACCCTTGTCTAAACTCAGTTCCTCCGTCTAAGGATAATATTCCACCTGTCCAATCTCTTTCTGCAATGCACATTGGATCAAAAAATTAGACAGGTGGAATACCACCCTAAACCAAAATATAATACATAAATACTTAGATAAATAAAATAGTTCATAAGATAAGAACGGGTACACAAAAACTGTAAGTGAGTGCAACATTCGTGGATAAACGTTATGTTTGGCGAAATATTATGTAAATGTTTATTGTACCAACTTTTTTTGATAAATAAAAAATAATAATAAAAAATATTGGATGCGTTTCAGCGGGACTGGCGGGACCTTGCTCAGCACAGGGAGGATTGGAAAGCTAGAGGGGAGGCCTTTGCCCAGCAGTGGGACACACAAATAGGCTAATAAAAAAAATAACTTATAAATTTAAAAAACTTACGTAATTGTAGGTGTCGTCAGATTCATGCAGGGCGTCCTTGTGGTTCTTCATACGCTCGACGAGGCTCTTGTAGAAGCCGTAGCAGTAGAAGTCGTTGCGGGTGATCAGCGGCTCCAGCACGAACCATATGCACTGCTTCATCACCTGACAAAAGACAATAGCGTTAAAATCAATGACCTATATTTTTCAATCTTCCATAATAGCGATGTCACGAATATTCGCATTCGTATATACGAATATTCGCATCATTTTAAACATTTTCATCAAAAGAAGCGAATGTTTTGGGAATGCGAATGTCCTGTCTCGTCCACTCGCGTATGGGCAGTGCGCGCAAACTGTTTTCAAGTAATGCATTTTGACCAGTAAAGACAGCATTTCTCAACACTTTATAACATTGCGGTCTAGGTGACATATGTTTTAAGTACTAACAGATTTTTCTCTAATTAGGAATGATAATAACAACTACATAATCCCTAACATTCGTATTCGCATTCGGACATTCGGATTCGCATTCGCGAATGTGAAGAATGCGATATTCGGGACATCCGTGTTCCATAAGTTCCACGCCGCTTCCACTGCACTTGTGAGTCTCGCTACACCGCTCCACTGCACTTGTGAGTCTCGCTACACCGCTTCCACTGCACTTGTGAGTCTCGCTACACCGGTTCCACTGCACTTGTGAGTCTCGCTACACCGCTTCCACTGCACTTGTGAGTCTCGCTACACCGCTTCCACTGCACTTGTGAGTCTCTCTACACCGCTTCCACTGCACTTGTGAGTCTCTCTACACCGCTTCCACTGTACTTGTGAGTCTCGCTACACCGCTTCCACTGCACTTGTGAGTCTCGCTACACCGCTTCCACTGCACTTGTGAGTCTCGCTACACCGCTTCCACTGCACTTGTGAGTCTCGCTACACCGCTTCCACTGCACTTGTGAGTCTCGCTACACCGCTTCCACTGCACTTGTGAGTCTCGCTACACCGCTTCCACTGCACTTGTGAGTCTCGCTACACCGCTTCCACTGCACTTGTGAGTCTCGCTACACCATTCCACTGCACTTGTGAGTCTCGCTACATCGCTTCCACTGCACTTGTGAGTCTCGCTACACCGCTTCCACTGCACTTGTGAGTCTTGCTACACCGCTTCCACTGCACTTGTGAGTCTCGCTACACAGCTTCCACTGCACTTGTGAGTCTCGCTACACCGCTTCCACTGCACTTGTGAGTCTCGCTACACCATTCCACTGCGCTTGTCAGTCTCGCTACACTGCTTCCACTGCATTTGAATCCCGCTACACCGTCTTTTACACTTTTAATGACTGGACTTGCTACGTTTGTAGCTTGTAACGGACTCGGCCTCACCTTGAGCTGCGCCACGTTGTCGTACGTGTCGAAGAAGGGGTCGTGTGTGAGGACCGGCACGGCGAACACCAGCATGTAGTCGGGCAGGATGTGTGGCAGCTGAGATACCGCTCGTTCCACTGTAACATCAATTTTTTTTTATTTTGATTTCATGTTAAGATTTTTCTGATATTGAAACGTTCCCGTGATTCGCCCAGGGATTCCAAGCCTAAGTGTCACTTTGTTTTATTGAACGTAAGATTATTATTAGATTATAGTATTTCGCAGACAAGATTACACAAATAAAGCTAGGTTAACTTTTAAGGCCTAGTCTTGATCATATGAGTCAGAACTGTTCACCTAATATTTGTATAAATGTTTGTATTTCAAACTAAATGTCAACATAGACATCGTCAGACATGGCTTGGAAAGAATATTGTAAATACAAAACGGATTTACAACAAGCCTGTCGTATTGCAGTAGGCTAGATAGCGTTATTATACATAAGAAAAAATAGACGTACCGTCAAATAGGTTAATAGTGAATTGTGGTAACGTGACCTTATTAGTTTAGTGACGTGGTCTAATTTTAGATGTGGAGTGACCTTTGCCCAGCGCGTACATGCCCATGCAGTCCAGCGGCAGGCACTTGTTGGGATGCCCTGCAACACTGACCTTTAGTGCCGACGGTGATGTTGCGGATGTACTCGCGGCGGCGCACGACGTCGGCGAGCATGTACTGGCGCACAAGGCCGCGCAGGCGCCGCTCCGGCTCGCGCCCGCCCAGCGCGTACATGCCCATGAAGTCCAGCGGCAGGCACTTGTTGGGGATGCCCTGCAACACGCACATTCAACGAGTTCAAACGAGTTCTAACCAGTTAAAAATAACCGGCCAAGAGCATGTCGGGCCACGCTCAGTGTAGGGTTCCGTAGTTACTCTTCCGTCACAATAAGCTAAACTGGAGCTTAAAGTATAGTAAATTGTTAACCAAGGGATGAAACGGTACCTTTCACGCGAGTTAAACAAATAGGCAAATTTGCATAATCAGTACCTAATTAAAGTAAGTCTTTTTACTATGGGAGAAACTTTTTGCGATAACTCAAAAACAGCTAAACTGATCATGTCCGCTAAAGTTTTCATTTAATGTCTTTCTTAAGCTCTACTTCCACGATTTTTTTCATATTTTTTGGACCTATGGTGCAAAAGTTAGAGGGGGGGGGGGCACTTTTTTTTTTTCTCTTTCGGAGCGATTATCTCCGAATATATTCACTTAATCAAAAAATGTTTGTTGAAGACCCCTATTAGTTTTGAAAGACCTTTCTAACGATACCCCACACTGTAGGGTTGAAGTAAAAAAAAAAAAATCACCCCCACTTTACGTGTAGGGGAGGTACCCTCAAAAAAAATTAATTTTTATATTTTATTGTACGACTTTGTCGGCTTTATTGATTTATATATCCATGCCGAATTTCAGCTTTCTAGCACTAACGACCACGGAGCAAATCCTCGGACAGACAGACAGACAGACAGACAGACAGACGGACGGACATGGCGAAACTATAAGGGTTCCTAGTTGACTACGGAACCCTAAAAAGACTGACTGAACAATTGTTGCTAAGTTATTTTGCGGCGTGTTAAGGAACAGTTTTGGTGCCATAATACGCTAATTTCCTCATCATACGTGTTGCACAGACATTCGCAACTCGAAGACGAGAGGTAAATTACTCAAAAACTCGATGAGTGAGCGTAGATTATACCTGTTGGATGGATTTTTCGTTGGACCCCTTCAAAATGCTCCGAATATTACTAGGTGCCACGGAGTACGCCCTGGATATATCGGTTTTTAACCATAAAGTTGATAGGATAGAGGTTACTTCAGACAAAATTATAACTTCATGGTTATGAACTTACTTCAGACTACACTACTACAAGAACTATTGTATAATAAAATAGTAACGTACAGTAAATACATTTTGCACGTTACGCCCATGTGTTGGTAGCGAAACGGACAAGCCACATGTTTTGACTAAGGTGAAGAGTTTGAAAAGTTAAGGCTTGTAGAGTTAGAAGCTTGGCTCTACAAGAGATCTGATAGGTTTATGGCAGTGCGAGCCTTATGGTTTCGTCTTGGCGACAGTCTACATGAAAATGTTTTTGATGGGATTTCACTTTCTTTTTGTAAGTTGCTTATGACAATCTTTCATCCCTTAATTTAAAGGGTTTATCAGTAAATCACCCCCCGATTTACTGAAAATCCTGAAATACGTATTTAATTTTTTTTAAAGACATTTTCAGACCTTTCAGATCTTCAAAATTTGCAGAACCGTCATACAAATTTTCAACCCCTAGTTTCAGGGGTTGAGGGGTAAATATTCCATGTTTTAAATTTTTTTGCAGTTTGTGTACTAATACTAACTTACATACCAAATTTCAGCTTTTTAGAACTTCAGGAACTACCCTAAGAGTTTTGATGATCATCAGTGAATGAGTCAGTGACGAAATTGAGGTTTTTTAGATATCAATAAAATCTAAACTATAAGAGCTATGAAATTGAATCCTTTTATGTTTAAAAGGTCCACTAAGCACATCATATCCCGAGAATTTTGTTTATGTGGGATAATCCACACCCAAGTTATGAGGATTCAGAGAAACGAAGAAGCGCTTCGAGAAAAGGTCCCATTATTAGTCGCATTGCGCTTCGCTTGTCTCAGCTTGCCGTGCCCCCAATTTTTTTTCTATAACAATAAAAAAATCACCTTTGAAAGTCCTTTGTGTAGTTTCGCTGCAAATGCTTCTCTAACTTGTGGTACAGGGTCCTGAAAAATAAGTTTGCTTTAGAATTTCAATATTTAAGCCATATCCACACTATCGCATCTAAATCAGGACTAAATATCAATAATAATAATATACCAAAATTAATTAATTATTAATAAGATCGAAAAATCAGACTGAACTATTTTTAGGGTTCCGTAGCCAAATGGCAAAAAACGGAACCCTTATAGATTCGTCATGTCCGTCTGTCTGTCCGATTCTGTCACAGCCACTTTTTTCCGAAACTATAAGAGCTGTACTGTTCAAACTTAGTAAGTGGATGTATTCTATGAACCGCATTAAGATTTTCACACTAAAATAGAAAAAAAACAATAAATTTTGGGGGTTCCCCATACTTAGAACTGAAACTCAAAAAAACTTTTTTCATCACACCCATACGTGTGGGGTATCTATGGATAGGTCTTCAAAAATGATATTGAGGTTTCTAATATCATTTTTTTCTAAAATGAATAGTTTGCGCGAGAGACACTTCCAAAGTGGTAAAATGTGTGTCCCCCCCCCCCACCCCCGTAACTTCTAAAATAACAGAATGAAAAATTAAAAAAAAATATATGATATACATTGCCATGTAAACTTCCACCGAAAATTGGTTTGAACGAGATCTAGTAAGTAGTTTTTTTTAATACGTCATGAAATTAAAAAAAATTTTTTTTTTTCATCATACCCATACGTGTGGGGTATCTATGGATAGGTCTTCAAAAATGATATTAAGGTTTCTAATATCATTTTTTTCTAAACTGAATAGTTTGCGCGAGAGAACCTTCCAAAGTGAAAAAAAGTGTGTGTCCCCCCCTGTAACTTCTAAAATAACAGAATGAAAAATCTAAAAAAATATATGATATACATTACCATGCAAACTTCCACCGAAAATTGGTTTGAACGAGATCTAGTGAGTAGTTTTTTTTAATACGTCATAAAATTTAAAAAAAAATTTTTTCTTCAAACATATACGTGTGGGGTATCTATGGATAGGTCTTCAAAAATGATATTTAGGTTCCTAAAATCATTTTTTTCTAAACTGAATAGTTTGCGCGAGAGACACTTCCAAAGTGGTAAAATGTGTGTCCAAAGTGGTAAAATGTTGAACAAGATCTAGTAAGTAGATTTTTTTTAATACGTCTTAAATTGTACGGAACCCTTCATGCGCGAGTCCGACTCGCACTTGGCCGCTTTTTTATACTATTTTGGTTTCGAATCATAGTTTCTCTGAATATATGATCTCTAGTTCTTATAATTAAGACGACGGTATAGGCAATAACGAGAAAACTAACTCCTCTGGAGTTGCAGGCGTACATAGGCTACGGAGACTGCTTACCATCAGGCGGGCCGTATGCTTGTTTGCCACCGACGTAGTATTAAAAAAAAAACAGTTTTTGGGAAAGTTTTATAAGGAATACAAAGCAGGTGGACAAATACATATGACCTTATAAAGCTATTGAAAACCCTCACTTAGAGTACCTTACCCGTGGGCCAAGAGACATTATAATAATTTGACAAATTCAATCAGCATTATTATAACGGTGCATTATTAAAGTTGCTTTTGTTAAATTTACTATTATATTATGAGACTCACTAATAGGTTACTAAACTACTGATACGTTAATTTTATTATGTCTTCAACCATCTGCCAAACGAAATAAAAAGCCTCGAAGGAAATACTTTTAAAAGATGCTTAAAAAACTTTTTAATAGACAAAGTCTTCTATAATTTAAAAGAATTTTATAACTATGTAGACCTAAATGTATATTAAAATATAGTTTAAGATAAAATATTAAAACCTAGTTTAAGTTAAAAATAATTGTATACCCGAGAAGGGTAAAACTGTTGATACTCATCAAAAAATGTACCTAATAGTCATATTCTTGTACCTACACAGTTTGCACAATAAATATTTCTGATTTCTGATTTCTGATTACGTTACCTTAATTATAATATGTAGACCAGCATTAATAAAATAAAACTGTACTATTGTGTGCCCTTACAGGGTATTATGAACTGGCTATATGAAATGTAACACCTGATTATGTACATGACCATGCAATATTGAATAAATGACTAAATGACCGGGAGAATTATATTGTCTTACGCTCGTACTAGCACCCATAACAGAAGGCTGAGTATTATTCTGGTTCGTACTGACTGACAAACTGTGCTTACCAGACTTGAGTGACTGTGTTTACAGAGTGCGTTTCGGGGCCGAAGCGGCATGCGCTAAAGATACAACTATATGATTGTATAGATGATGTGTTTTGGACCCGGGTACGTCCTTAAACTACGTCCAAAAGAGAGGTATGCGCATTGTGAATGTCATCTCGCTTTGTGTGGTAGGGTAAAGCACAGCTGATGTCATTTCAGATCTAGCAGAGCCCAACTGGGGAAGTACCTCCACCTTACAGAAAACCGTAGCCAAATAACACTAGACCCTACTCATAGTGCTGTGTTCCTGCCGGTGAGTATGGTCGCCAGAGCTCTACGAGGGTGCGGAGTGTTAGGGTCGGCAACGCGCATGTAGCTCCTCTGGAGTTGAAGGCGTACATAGGCTACGGAGTCTGCTCACCATCAGGCGGGCCGTATGCTTGTTTGCCACCGACGTAAAATAAAAAAAAAAACTCACGATCATGAGATGGCTGAGGTTGTAGAACTGCTCGGCGGTGAACTGGTCGCCGACGCCCTTCTGCTCGCAGATCTTCAGCATG
The DNA here is from genome assembly GCF_033807575.1 of Cydia pomonella. Taxonomy (NCBI): domain Eukaryota; kingdom Metazoa; phylum Arthropoda; class Insecta; order Lepidoptera; family Tortricidae; genus Cydia; species Cydia pomonella. The sequence goes on from NC_084724.1 coordinate 7,768,967, forward strand.
GCGGCGCCCGCGCCCAGCCGCAGCCACGCCATCTCCGCCTTGGACAGCTGGTTTTGCTGTGGACGTCAATAGGGCATTAATACATAGGTTAGGGAAATTTAGAGGTCGCTGGCTAAGTGGGTACACGAGGCTGACAATCCTTCTTCTCGCCGAGACGTGTAAAATCAGCAGCGGGCCAAGCGTATAAAATGATGTATGAACACAACTTTACTGTTAAAATGACAAGAGCGCGTGTAGGTCATTGTAAATGCCTCGCCCTTAAAAGTCAACTGTAAAAAGCTTTTTTCCTAACAATTTACTGAAATACGACCCAAAAACCAATAATAAACTGGTTTACCAGCTCCACAAAAGCCAAATGAAAGTGATGCGATCACGACATACATTGAACCGGCAATGTAGCGGCCTGAGCCGGGTACAGGTAATCCCTCCTACAATATAGTAAGTTGTCTTTAGCATGCATAACGTTCAGGCTGAGAAACCATTGCGCCGTACACTTGAGCCTCTCAGGCTTGCAGCGGATCTCTTCTGGCAGTTCCTCCACCACTCAAGTCCCCTTGATTCTAGCTACAGTACCTGTAATAAGTCCCCCTTGTGCACTATAAACGCGTTGAGCATGCGGAAGGTCTTCTGCGCCGACAGCTCGTCGCGTTTGAGCCCGAGCAGCCAGCGCGCCATACACTTGAGCCCCTCCAGCTTGCAGCGGGTCTCCTCGGGCAGCTCCTCCTCGGCGCACCATTCCTCGTCGGGTGCGTTCGGCCCGCCGCCACCCTCGCGGACTAGAAGCTCTTTCACGATCTGGACAAATACAATGAGTATAGGGACTGTGCGCGTTGGAGGGTCTGCCACCTTGTGGCCTGAATCGGAACCATAAACATGTACATTTACACGTCACGTGTTTTCTTGTGCATAGTAGGTTCTGCCATCTTGTGGGCTACATCGGAACAATAAACATCACATTTACGCCTCGCGCCAAAAATCTGACGGCTCCTGTGCTGCCTCCTACAGTTCATGCACGCTCCCTATTAGACACAGACTAAGTATAAAATTGAAAATATACAACGCAAAATGATGTGTTACTTAATGAGACATGACATATTCTGTAAAACATGACATTATGTCAGCGTGGCTTTTATATTCAATTTCGGTGAAGTACCTTTCTGGAGACAATGTTCTTAATGTGCAGAGGGAAGTTCTCTGGCAAGTTGTGGGCGATGTGTCCTAGTGTGACTATGGCTGTGCGGTAATGCTCCGAGTGAGGAGTTAGCGTGGCTTTCAGCGTCTCCAGGATTTCGGTGAAGATGGCAGAGCGCTGCTCCGGTACGTTCACGAATAGACATCTGCAAAAAAATGGCCGTTATAAAAAAGTGTCATGGCGTAATTGTAAATGAATGTGTAGTTACTACATAATTGACAGACGTAGTCGCTTAAGACATAAGATAACTTAAATTTGAAATTATAAGAACCTCGTACGCATTATGCAAAAAATAAAAAATAAACGTTTTATACCAAAAATACCTTACATTATTTAGGAAAAGAGCTGATACTCTTAAAACTCCTAAATCGATTTTTAACAAACACAGCTAAGAAATATCGCAAGGAAACTCGCTTTCACGTTTAAAAAAACGCATCTAAATCGGTCCTTCCGTTTGAGAAACAAAAAATTGTAACAATTTATGCACAAAAGCTAAAAATATGGAACTGCTCTTAAAAATGCGGAATTTTACTTTTGAACTCATCAACTGCTTTTTTGACAAAACCTACAACAAATTAAAATTCAAAAACATGATATCCGCGGTCCCGAGCCCGCGCATCCATCTCGCTCTCGCTTACCCGCAGTGAGAGTGAGAGAAGAACAGGAACCTACGGGACCTATAAAGCTCCAGCTGGCCCAAAGCCCTACGGCCAGCTTCAACGCCGAGCACTGCATAAAAACAAAGGCCTGGAGCGTAGTTCGTCGTCAGATGTTAAGATTAAGTACAATACAAATACTCTTTTCATCTCTCCTATTCGGAAAGTGCACCTTTCATAGGCTGATAGTCGGGTGGAAAATTGCATTTCCCACCCTAGGGTTGAGAGTAATATATTTTTTTAATTTGTACTTCGAGCAACGGCTAACAGCCATATATGCCATATTATTCAGTTAAAGGCTCTCATATTAGCTTTCGCATTTTAAGACCAAGTATGATTAAAATTAAATGTTAATTGCATTGCATTATTATGATACTACTAATATTTAAATGTATGAAATAAACATAAATATTTGTTAATAAATGAATATAAATGACGATGAATGTTTAAAATATTATCAGTACATTACATTCATTCAGTTTCACTTTTTTTAAGGCGCGTATACATGGTATACATTAAGGCCGTTTCAGACAGATCCTAATTAAAGTAAGTAAGTAATTTATTTATTGTAAACTGTGTACATAAAGGTGTAAAATATAAAGGATGTATCAACAGTTGCTCGTTTCGAGCGTACAATTTATATTCTTAAAAATAGATAACAACTATATACATTATAACATATATTGTTAGTATCTAACACATATGGCTCTTTTCTTCCATCGCTTCGAAAAACTCGTTTAAACTATAAAATACGTTTTCTGTAAGAAAACTAATTGATTCTTAAATTTATTACCATCTAACATTTTAATATAATTAGGTAGGGCATTAAATACACGTATGGAAGTGAAGAAGGCGCTTTTGTAGTACAATGTGTTATTTGCTTTTGGACACACTAGATTATGCTTGTACTTTTCCCTTAGATTATCTCTTAATGAAGACTTTTTAGCAAAATATTCAAAATTATTCTTAACGAAAAGTACATAAATACCCGTAAGAGTAAGTATCCGTTTGTCTTTAAATACCTTTCGAAGCGATTGCTCGCTATACATACGGTATATAGTACGTACGCATCTCTTTTGTAAAAAAAAAGTGCTTTGTAAATCTACAGAATTTCCCCAAAAATAATTCCGTAGGTAAGCAGTGGAAAAACATTTCCATAGTAAGAATTTTTAACAATGATTTCGGAGCAAGTGCCCGATAAGATTGACAAAGCATAACATTGGCTAGAAATTAAATTATTAATTCGAGCAATATGGTCTTTCCAGTTAAGAAAAGTATCAATAGTAACACCCAGGAAACATATATTACTAACTTCTTCTATTGTCGTTCCCCCTTCTGTGATATTTAATTCTATGGGAGTTGTTTTATAATTCCTAAACTGGATATATTTCGTTTTATTCAAGTTGACTTTAAGATTTAGTGTGTGAAGCCAATCAATTATTTTTAAGGGTTGAATTAATATTTTGTTCCATATGAGGTATGTTGTGTATATCCCCTGTAAAAAGTATAGTGGCATCATCCGCGAACAACACGCACAACTCGGATGAAGATCGGATTGTCTATGGATTTAGAATTTTTCCGATCAAAATGTAAATGGCGCCAATTCCAGTCATAACCTACATTTCTTGTGTTTGACTTTCCTCATAGTTAACAATCTACTATTATTGCACACCTCAATACAGAAACAATATAAAGAATACAGCACACTAAGTACTAAATTACCTGACAGCATTCTTGGCCTGTTTGGGCGTGCCGACCTCGGCGTAGGCCTTGCATAGCGTGATCAGTCGCGGGAACAGAGACGGACACGCCTCGCCTACGAACAAATACAAAAAAACTTATTTACGTATGTTTTGGGATAATTGACCGAGCGTTATACTATTATATTACTCAACCGATTCTCGTGATATTTTGTGAGCAGGCCGCGTAACCAACGTTACAATCGTTAATGCTCCGTATCGTAGCGTAGTAATCTCTCTCTATCACTCTTCCTTATTAGTGCGACTGTGACAGTTGCGTTTCGTTCGCCACGGAGCGTGAACGATATGCACGTTGGCTGCGCGGGCGTTAGTTTTTTGGAAAATGTTCAAAATGGTGGACATTGGCAATAAGGCCAGTCGCTGTAATAATGACTCAACAAAGTGTTTTATATTTTTTAAGCATATGAAGCTTATCGCGAGGCCTACAGCTCACAGAGCAATTCGTTTATTATAGTAAGAGTGCAAAAGAATAAAACCATCATAATTATCAGTATTACAGCGCCATCTAGCGGCCGGTTGGCTAAGCTACTTACTCAGCGGGCGGTATTTCCCAAGGAACGTAAGCGCGGCTAGAATATGCGGTGCCACAGATTCATCCTCGTGTTCCAGCAGAGCTGTGAGTCGTTCCAATACGTCAGAATGTAAGAAGTGCGCCGGGAACACGAAGGAAAGCATCACAAGGAGTTTGAGGCCGCGTTCTGCTGCCACTTTTTGTGTCGTACCTGAGAAATAATAATACATTAATAAAGAGCAATTCGACGAAAGGACGATTCGACAAAGACGAATTCACGGATTGCTGTTTCTGCCGAGGCATATATAAATCAGGTAAAATATTCATAGTTTAAGAGTCCTTATTCCTACAGACGAGCGTATTTTGTAAAATGCTTCCTTTTTCATTTAAGATTACGACGTAACTATTAGTATTTATTCAAAAACTGATAACGTGCTTAAATAATCGTTTCCTAAACTAGGGGCTCCAACAGTTCAAATTTTCATTTTCTCTTTTAAACCTCTTTTTTAATGAGGTTTTTTGGGAGTCTTTTCCAAATTTTGCAGTGAGATGTGGCGTTTCGGTTCTCAATTTTGCTATAAACAAGTATCATTTGGTACATGAATGACTACAATTTGATTCAACATATCTCGTACGAGGGGCTGGAATGATTAACAATCGAAAATTCATTTGAAAAAACTGATAAAATACCTTCCGAGTTTTCTTCATTTTTTTGGCGAAAACAGGGTTTTATTATATTTTATTTCCGCAAATTGTACGCATATTTTGCTTTAAAAAAAAATTGTAGCAAACTGTAACTTTATGTTAACCTATAAAAAAAAAATCGTAACTATGGGACCTACATTGCCGTAAATTTATATTTTTTTAAAACACGTATAAATCACGCAGCAGCGACGCCCCGCTCTCAGTCCGCGCGGAGCGCGCTTAGAGGATGGACCTGTGCTCGATTGTCAGGCATTCGTTGCGATCGTAATCAGCTACGGAGTTCCGAGAAGTGCTGTATACTGCGATTAGAAAATCTTAATAAAAGTTCATTTTTTACAGTATGCCAAACAGACTCGCTTATTGATGGATTTTCAGTGTTACTTTTTTTTAATACTAAGTCGGTGGCAAACAAGCATACGGCCCGCATATGTACGCCTGCAACTCCAGAGGAGTTACATGCGCGTTGCCGACCCTAACCCCCTCCCGCCCCTCGTTGAGCTCTGGCAACCTTACTCACCGGCAGGAACACAACACTATGAGTAAGGTCTAGTGTTATTTGGCTGCGATTTTCTGAAAAACGCATTTTCACTTGAAATTACGTTAGGGTTTGCATTATTATTTTTGACCCGGATGAAGACCAAGTTCTCATGATGGAGTCAGGAGTTGGTCACCAGAACTCCTAATCTACTAATTATAATCCCATCGTGTTTGGGCTCAAAAGATTTGCCCTGACGAACACCATCGATCTAGATGAGGTCCAGGGTCTCATGATGGAGTCAGGAGTTGGTCACTAGAACTCCTAATCTACTCATTATAATTCCATCGTGTTTGGGCTCAACAGAGTTGCCCTGACGAGCACCTTCAATCTAAATGAGGTCCAGGGTCTCATGATGGAGTCAGGAGCTGGTCACCAGAACTCCTAATCTACTCATCATAACTCCATCGTGTTTGGGTTCAATAGAGTTGCCCTGACGAGCACCATCAATCTAGATGAGGTCCAGGGTCTCATGATGGAGTCAGGAGCTGGTCACCAGAACTCCTAATCTACTCATCATAACTCCATCGTGTTTGGGCTCAATAGATTTGCTCTGATGAACACCATCGATCTAGATGAGGCCCAGGGTCTCATGATGGAGTCAGGAGTTGGTCACCAGAACTCCTAAACTACTCATCATAACCTCATCGTGTTCGGGCTCAATAGATTTGCCCTGACGAGCATCATCAATCTAGACAAAGTCCAGGGTCTCATGATGGAGTCAGGAGTTGGTCACTAGAACTCCTAATCTACTCGTTATAATTCCAACGTGTTTGGGCTCAAAAGATTTGCCCTGATGAGCACCATCGATCTAGATGAGGTCCAGGATCTCATGATGGAGTCAGGAGTAGGTCACCAGAACTCCTACTCTACTCATCATAACTCCATCGTGTTTGGGCTCAATAGAGTTGCCCTGACGAGCACCTTCAATCTAGATGAGGTCCAGGGTCTCATGATGAAGTCAGGAGCTGGTCACCAGAACTCCTAATCTACTCATCATAACTCCATCGTGTTTGGGTTCAATAGAGTTGCCCTGACGAGCACAATCAATCTAGATGAGGTCCAGGGTCTCATGATGGAGTCAGGAGCTGGTCACCAGAACTCCTAATCTACTCATCATAACTCCGTCGTGTTTGGGCTCAATAGATTTGCCCTGATGAACACCATCGATCTAGATGAGGCCCAGGGTCTCATGATGGAGTCAGGAGTTGGTCACCAGAACTCCTAATCTACTCATCATAACCTCATCGTGTTCGGGCTCAATAGATTTGCCCTGACGAGCATCATCAATCTAGATAAAGTCCAGGGTCTCATGATGGAGTCAGGAGTTGGTCACTAGAACTCCTAATCTACTCATTATAATTCCAACGTGTTTGGGCTCAAAGGATTTGCCCTGATGAGCACCATCGATCTAGATGAGGTCCAGGGTCTCATGATGGAGTCAGGAGTTGGTCACCAGAACTCCTAATCTACTCATCATAACTCCATCGTGTTTGGGCTCAATAGATTTGCCCTGATGAACACCATCGATCTAGATGAGGTCCAGGGTCTCATGATGGAGTCAGGAGTTGGTCACCAGAACTCCTAAACTACTCATCATAACCTCATCGTGTTTGGGCTCAAAAGATTTGCCCTGACGAGCACCATCGATCTAGATAAGGTCCAGGGTCTCATGATGGAGTCAAGAGTTGGTGACCAGAACTCCTAATCTACTCATCATAACTCCATCGTGTTTGGGCTCAATAGAGTTGCCCTGACGAGCACCATCAATCTAGATCAGGTCCAGGGTCTCATGATGGACTCAGGAGTTGATCACCAGAACTCCTAGTCTATTCATCATAACTCCATCGTGTTTGGGCTCAAAAGATTTGCCCTGACGAGTACCATCGATCTAGATTAAGTCGAGGGTCTCATGATGGACTCAGTAGTTGGTCACCAGAACTCCTAATCTATTCATCATAATGGTAATTTGATGGTGCTTGTCGGAGTAAATCTATTGAGCACAAACACGATGGAGTTATGATAAATAGATTACGAGTTCTGGTGACAAACTCCTGACTCCATCATGAGACCCTGGACTTCATCTAGATCGATGGTACTCGTCAGGGCAAATCTTTTGAGCCCAAACACGATGGAATTATAATGAGTAGATTAGGAGTTCTAGTGACCAACTCCTGACTCCATCATGAGACCCTGGACTTTATCTAGATTGATGATGCTCGTCAGGGCAAATCTATTGAGCCCAAACACGATGAGGTTATGATGAGTAGATTAGGAGTTCTAGTGACCAACTCCTGACTCCATCATGAGACCCTGAAGATCATCTAGATTGATGGTGCTCGTGAGGGCAAATCTATTGAGCCCAAACACGATGGAGTTATGATGAGTAGATTAGGAATTATGGTGACCAACTCCTGACTCCATCATGAGACCCTGGACTTTATCTAGATCGATGGTACTCGTCAGGGCAAATCTTTTGAGCCCAAACACGATGGAATTATAATGAGTAGATTAGGAGTTCTGGTGACCAACTCCTGACTCCATCATGAGACCCTGGACTTCATTTAGATCGATGGTACTCGTCAGGGCAAATCTATTGAGCTCAAATACGATGGAATTATAATGAGTAGATTAGGAGTTCTAGTGACCTACTCCTGACTCCATCATAAGACCTTGGCTAGTCACTATCATGGGTGCGTAGCCAACATGCCAATCGTTTACGATACGACAACGAAACACTACTCTCTCTCTATCGCACTAATATACGCAAACGATTGGTATTTTGGCTAGGCACTAAGCAAGTGTGTGGCCAACATGCCAATCGTTTACGATACGACAACGAAACACTATCTGTCTCTCTATCGCACTAATATACTTTATTTATACCTGCAGTCATTTACTAACTTCTTCATTTTCCATTGGTGTGAAAGAGACAGAATATAGAGCAAGGGTTATAGTACACTCTGTAGTCTGTACACTTAGTAGTAGTGTACATAAAAAAAACTACTGTGCTTAAACAATAAAATAAAGAGTGCCCATATGATATCATATGACACTAAAATTAATGTTGCTTGAAATTATATTGAAAACTATCAAGATTATTCTAGTCTGCATTGAAACGCGCGTCGCGTTGCCGGCGCTCGCGTACCGAGCGCCAACGCCATCTATCGAGCGTTATTTCGTGAAATCGGAGAACGCTCCAAGGATTAAGGGCTCTTAAGCATCAACCAGCACTCAAATCGAACCTTCACATCAAAAACGTCAAAACCAATTTCCCTATTTAATTATTTAAAAAAAATTTAAGTCACAACTTATTCTGCCATGATCATACACGACGGTCTTGTAAGAATGAGACATGTAAGGTCATTTATCTTACTATCTCACTCTAACCTATAGCTTGGGGTGATGCTGATTGGGTCGTGTAGACGCAGCCGCCCGTTTTTCTTAGTGGATAGATGTTTTAAAAAAGTAAAAAACAAAACAGTAATAACTTCCCGTCCGCTAAAACACGACAAAAATGGTTGGATTTTTTTAAATTTGAGTTTGACACATCGTTAGCGCCATGTAGAAAACACTCCGGCCGTTTCAGCGACATCTAGCGGACAATTGCGTTCATACCGCACTCTTCGGCGATGGAGTCGTCAGAGCCCCTACAAGCGCCTTCTACATAACCGACGAGGATGAGTAGAGCCTCGTGGTCGATCATTACGGAGCTGACGCGTTCGAGGAGCATCTTCACGGTGTTGTAGTAGAGGTTGGTCATCACAGGCTGGCCGAGTTTCTTTAGCACGTTCGACTGTCAAACAAAAATGTTATTGTAAATAGTATCCTACAAAAAAATGGATAAGGGATCAAAGCATAAATAATCCATCGCTCCGTGCATGACTGTGGCGCCACCCTAGTAGGTGCGAAACATATTTACTGCTTGTTTAACAGTTGGCAGCTGCCAAAATGTATGTAGATGGCGGCCCACAAAAGTTCATATTTTCACCATCTTGTGCGTTGGCATTGCTTGTATTTCCCCCACCACCAACTTTGCACATAGCCGATACCTAAATGATCATAGTAAAAAACTTATGAAACTTACTACTGAAACAAATCTCTAAACTCCTAATATGGATAATAATAATGGAGGGCTGCAAATAATGCCAAAAAATAGTAATAGTAAAAATTTTCACATCGTCAGTCAGGTACTAATTACTTTAGATTAGTGTAGAGTACTATAATATTCACAGCAAAATTTGAGTAAATTAAAACATCTAACTTCTATTAAATAATCTTGTTAGACTCTCTTAATAACAAAATTTTGAAATGTTTTGTATTTTTTAACATTAAAGGAAATGCCAAAAACTTACCGTGGTGCGAACGCACACTTCGCAGCTAACATTAGGATTCAGTATAATCTCCATTCCCTGCAGCAACTCCGGCGCCTGTTTCATATGCGCCGAGAACTTATTTAGGAACTCCTGCGCCTTCACCGACTCGGGCAAGAATTTGGAGCTTATGTGTAAGACTTTAGCAATCAATTCCTTTTGCACCGCTGGCGTTGGTGGTTTTCTGTGTAGCTCTACCCATTCGGCGACCGTACGACGTACCGCTAACTGATGTTTTTGAAGTTCTATAAATGCCTTGGTGGCGTTAGCGTCGACATTAGACATTAGGTAGTATAACTTCTTCATTCTAACTTGAGGCGGCAGAGTGTAAGGAACGAGAGAAGTGTTTAACAGTCTTTCAACGAGCAGTCTGTCTTCTAGAGCGGTCATGTAATATCCGTGGAGGATTTTATCTTTAATCCATTGTACTGCCTTTTCTGTTGCTGGCGGCACGCTTTCCTCAGTCAAGAATTTTCTGTAAATCATAGCTAAACCCGACATAGCCTCTTTGCGGATTTTGAATTTTTATCCAGAGTTCTTTCTCTGACAAAATGGAGTAGATCTTCTGATTCAGCTACCGCTTGGAAATCTCTCTGAGCGGTCGCTATTATAGCCATAACGACTTCATATCTAACTTGTTCATGAGCATCATGCTGTCGCATTTTGAGAGTCTCCGTTATGTCTTTTCTCAAGTCTGGGTGATGCACTAAGAAGTGCATGCAATACTGGACACATTTGATTCGAATCGGGACAGCTATATCATTAAAGCGTCCTAAGAAGGCTCGCCATAAGGCTGGGTATTGCTTGGCAAGTCCTGAGCCGGGTTCGGAGAACATTCTAGCAAGTAACGCTACAGCGCTGAGTCTCTCCTGAAACTGGGCGGATTTGAGCTTGCATTCGAGCTGGGGTAGCACGGCAATGAGGATGGATGGGCAGCATTGGTTCAGTTCATAGATAAGCTCGTATACTTTGGAGAAGATGAGGAGGGTTTTCTCTTCTTTTCCGAGGATTAGGACGTGGTTGAAGAACTGTGAAAGAAATAATATTTTTAGTAGATAGCGTTTTTAAATCATTTTTGGGGTGATCAAAGGGTGGAAAATGAATCATTTGGTTCGAAGGTGAGATGTTTACTTTTACCAGAGTTAAACACTTTACTTTTCATTTCGACTATGAGGAAAGTCAAACACAAGAAATGAGAACTGGATTGGCGCCATTTACATTTTGATCGAAAAAATCATCTAAAACTATAGATAATCCAATCTTAAATTGGGATGTATCTGAAACGGCCTTAATGTATACGCGCCTTAAAAAAAGTGAAACTGAATGAATGAATGAATGTATTGTAATGATAATATTTTAAACATTCATCGTCATTTGTGTGGATTTATTATCAAATATTTATATATATTTTACAAGTATTATAATTATTATTATATACGGCGAGAATCTGTGGTTTGAGCTGGACATCACAACTGAAATCTTACGCAGCAAAGCGGCCAGCAAACGATACTTTGTGGAGTACCTAATAAGTATTTAAAAGATCAGTATATTTCCTCATCACACTTCCTCTAGATTTCCCACTCACTCAAACTTGTAACTCGATTTGACCGTTATACGAGCCTTTTGGTAGCTTGAAGTCTACTACTAAACTTTAAACTGAAGAGTAACTCACCGCCTGTATATAAGGTTCTAGAGTTTCGCTCGTCTTGCTGATCAGCTCCTTGGCGAGCGCATACGCGTGCTTCCTTTCTCGCTTATTCGGCTCCACCAGGTTCATGAGGATCACGTTCAGCAGCTCGTTGGAGACCACGTCGGACTCGGTGATGAGCGGGCAGAGGACGTCCAGCATGAAGGATTTCACCTTGGACGAGTGCTCCGTGCTGTGAAAATAAAGGTAGATGTTTCAGATGTAGTTTTAAGTTTCGTGTAAGGTTTTCCATAGAATAAAACTCCTGGAGTCATATGCTTGAAAAGTAAGTGTTTACCGACGCTTTACAAAGACAACTAACAGCAGCATTTGGTTTGTACGAGTAATGTAAAGTAACACACACAACATTTTTCGATATAACAATCTGTCTACTCACTTGACAATCTTGAACATGAGCGAGAACAGAGCGCAGAAGATCTCCTGGCAGTCTTCCAACTCGAAACACATGTTGAACGACTTCACATAGGCAAGGTTCTCGAGCAGGTAGAAGTAGCGTTTGAAAGCCGGATCCTTTGGGTCCCGGAGGCCTTGCAGCTGGTTGATTAGGAACAGGAATATCGTCTTCACCTGTGGATATACATCAGTTTTACTGTCATTTCTACTTTATAAATATCGTAATTCTAGCGAAACGGTTCGCTTTGAAGATTCAAGATTTATCTACGTTACTAGAAGTAGACAGTGGCATTCTCTTAGAATATTCATGGGCATACAAGCAATGCATCAAGGCTTTCTATGGGAAGTTGGATGCTCGACCGGTTGGTTGGTTGGTGGTTGGTTGGTATGAATATAACACATACCTGTCCCATGCTTGACCCTGGTCTTTATAGGGCGTTTCAGGTTCGTACACACGCAATACATCTGCGATATAACATGCTATAAGCAGCTGAACGTCGCGAGAAGGGTTGGTGTGGAGCTCATCCGCAAAGAACGCCAGATGTGCCTTAAGTTCAGTTATCTGTGGGATGTTAATACATACCTGTTCTTGGTCTTTATACGGCGCTTCAGGCGCATACACGCGCAATACATCTGCGATACAACATGCTATAAGCAGTTGGACGTCGCGAGAAGGGTTGGTGAGGAGCTCGTCCGCAAAGAACGCCAGATGTGCCTTAAGTTCAGTTATCTGTGGGATGTTAATACATACCTGTTCTTGGTCTTTATACGGCGCTTCAGGCGCATACACGCGCAATACATCTGCGATACAACATGCTATAAGCAGTTGGACGTCGCGAGAAGGGTTGGTGAGGAAGAATTCATCAGCGAGGTGGAGCGCCAGGGGGATGTACTGCTGGTACATGCCCTCATCCTGGCCTAAACCTTGGAGAGTGTGCGCCAACGCCTGTAGAGAAAAAAGATAAATGTAAACTGCAGACACACGATCCTAGGATTCAGTTTTTTTTTTCTAATAATGTAATACTGGCTTTATTCTATGCAATCCAATTACATGCAAACAGGGCCGGATTTAGGGGTGGGCAACCGGGGCTACTGCCCCGGGCCTCCACAAAAGAGGGGCCCCCCACAATAGAGAATTCGGTAAATTTACCATTTTATTTGGAAAAAATTTGGGGCCTTTATTGTCCGAGGCCTCCAGACCTCTAAATCCGGCATTGCATGCAAAATCCTTTTTTACGTCGTGCTAGTCGTAATCTAAATATTCTATCCAGAATAAGCGTTAAGTTGTATTAAATTAGCATGTTTTTTTATAAATCGCGATTGCGTTATGGGAAACTGTGCAAAAAGTTTTTTTATATTATTTATTCCATTTCTATCTGTGAATAGGTACCTGTAATCGGTTTTGGGAGAATCAACTTTTTAGCGTCACTCGTTGCCATGGTTACAATTAGTTGTCCAGGGGACAAAAGTTCATTGAAATACTGATTTTATGGTACTTAAATGTATTAAACTTGCGTTTTTGTGGTCGTTATAACCAATGTCCATAATGGGCCCCCTACTAAGCATGTTAATAGAACGGCATACAACGTCTCTTCAAACAAACTGTGCCACTGTTGTCCCTTGGACAACGGGACAGGATAACAAAACAAAAAAAGTTGATTCACCCTTTTATATTGTTACCTAAGTCTGTATGTTTTTGTAGCTGTTGGTACTCCGAAACTAAATAAATAAATAATTACTAGGTACATTTAACAAATTCAGACTAAATGACTAGTGCCCTATGAGCGGCAGGCCACGCGATAAGCTTACAAAATACAAAAATTAAAAATACTTGGTCGGGTCATCATTATCTTATTTTTAAGCCAATTTCCGCCATTTTAAACATTTTCCAAAAAATCGATCTTCCACCGAACCCGCTCACCTAACTTCACGAGAATTGGTTGAGAAATGCCAACTGTAGAGGAGAACAACAACAACAGCCCAAGCTGAAATGGAGACCTTCGCTAACGCTTGGTCAATTACAATACAACATCTTAATTTAGTTTCTTCACGGAGTGTGTGTGATATGGAGCATTAAGAAACTTATCAACATGATTTGATAAGTGAAATTTGTACTTGCAATCGATTGATTATGCTATGTGCATCGAGCATGCATAATTAATGTGTCGTATGGCAGATGTTATCGGTAATTAAATAAACAGTTCAGTAGCTAAACGTCTGAACCATTTACTGACTACAACCAATAGTAAAATAGTTATTTGTCTTACAAGGGGGCAAAGTTGTTTTTTAACTTCTCGTGCTAATATTGATACCCGAGCAAGCGAAAGATTCCAAAATTGAACCAGGAGCGTAGCGAGTGGTTCGAAAAATGAAGTCGTGAGCGCAAATTTTACCACTGAGTGAAACATAACAAATTACACCACACCAACAAGAAAAATATCAAACAAAAACAAAGCAAATCAATTCAAAATGAATGTTATTAAATATATATCATTCAAAATCATCATTTAAAAGGGCTTGTGCACAAATCACGAGAGGTTTTTTCGGCTACTTTTTGACATAATTTAACTCCATTATATTTAAAAATTACCAAAACCTGAATAGAGTCAAAGAAAGACAAGTCTGCAATGATTTTTATAGCACATGCTGTGCAAGTGTTATTTTAAACGTCAAACTTCTATGAAATTATAACGTATAAATAACACTTGCACTGCATGTGCTATAAAAATCGTTGCAGACTTGTCTTGGTCTGACTCTAGGCGAAAATCGATTGAAGGGGCTCATGAAATTTCACGGCAACATTCGGATAGCCGGACAAATGAAAGCATTTTTGCCGAAGCTGTAATGGAGGCCCTTCGCTCACGCTCGGTCAAATAAACTGTAATCAAATGAGCATATGATATGACCCATTACGAGTTATAACTACAAGACACTACTGTACAACTATGAAGTGTCATAAACAGAACAATTCTGCTGGTTAAAGAAAGGCGAAACTAATAGATACGTTATGTAGATATATCAGTATGTGGGTCACGCGGTAAAAATAGTCCACCTTAAGCATTCTTTAATTTCACTCTCATTTCAATAGGTTGTACAAGGTGCCCGCGAGGAAACAGAAAAAAATTAACCACGTTTTCCTGAGTCTTAAGAAGGAAAAAATCTTATACAAATTTAAGTCAATTACGCCAAAAAAAATTTTTTTTACTTTTTGTGTGTTTTTATACATAATAAGTACATGTTCTTGGAAATTTTATGGATTAATATAAATTGGTAATTTTTTTTCGTAAAAACTTGTCTATTCAAAGTGTTACTAGGTTCCATAGTGGCGACATCGCCAAAGGCGTTATGCACTGAAACACAAAATAACAGTTTTTAGGGTTCCGTAGCCAAATGGCAAAAAACGGAACCCTTATGGATTCGTCATGTCCGTCTGTCCGTCCGTTTATGTCACAGCCACTTTTTTCCGAAACTATAAGAACTATACTGTTCAAACTTGGTAAGTAGATGTATTCTATGAACCGCATTAAGATTTTCACACAAATAAATAAGATATATACTGTTCAAACTTGGTAAGTAGATGTATTCTATGAACCGCATTAAGATTTTCACACAAAAATAGAAAAAAAAAAACAATAAATTTTGGGGGTTTCACTTAGAACTGAAACTCAATTTTTTTTTTCATCAAACCCATACGTTTGGGGTATAAAACTAAAAAAAATATATGATGTACACTATCATGCAAACTTCCACCGAAAATTGGTTGGAAAGTTTTTTTTATACGTCATAAAATTATTCTTTTTTTCATCAATGGATAGGTCTTCAAAAATGATATTGAGGTTTCTAATATCATTTTTTACTAAACTGAATAGTTTGCGCGAGAGACACTTCCAAAGTGGTAAAATATGCCCCCCCCCCCCCCCCCCACCCCTGTAACTTCTAAAATAACATAATGATAAAACTAAAAAAATATATGATATACATTACCATGCAAACTTCCACCGAAAATTGGTTTGAACGAGATCTAGTTAGTAGTTTTTTTTAATACGTCATAAATGGTACGGAACCCTTCATGGGCGAGTCCGACTCGCACTTGGCCGCTTTTTTTAATTGGTATTAACTCTGAAACTAGGCGAATTAAAAAAAAGTTTATATGACATTTTTGTCTCTAAAATACAATCCGGAATATACTGTTATAATCTTTCCGTTTCCTTCGCGGGCATCGTGTATACATTGGTCTTGTTTACAAACTGACATCGGAGACGTCTTCCTAACGGAGTCTCAGTTTTTGCCACGGCTTGTGGTAAGGCTTCATTAGTACAACTTATTGTGACGACTTGACTCCGTTGTATAACAAGGTGGTAAATAAAATACAGATTATGATCGTGTGCTTGCGGTCAGCCATCTCCACGCCATGACACTTCCCAACGGAGTGTCGACTTGCAGGTAGTTGGCAAATATACATTTATTTTGTAAACTTCACACTTATAAAACAAAATCTCCCGTCGCATCTGTCCGTTTGTATGAAAAAAAAAAAATGAAAATGTTTTATTTGTTAATAATACAGGGTTCAATTGTAAAGGTTGGAGTCTTCTAGTAAGTATAAAATACCTGTGACAGAAGACCCCGCTCTTCCATAACAACACGTGTAGAACTTAATTAACAAATAATATAAACAACAAGCAGTTTTGCTGAGTAAAAAGAACAAATATAACAATCTTGATATTTATAATGTATGTCTGTATGTTCGCGATAAACTCAAAAACTATTAACGGATTTTGCGGTTTTCACATATCAATAGGATTCTTGAGGAAGTTTTAGGTGTATTTACTTTATTTTAAGGTTCACCAACAGTTATTACATTGAAAATTACGTCTATACAAACATTAATAACATGCTGCATGTATAACTAATTACTGGTAAACACCACATGCAAGTAATTAAAAAATTAAAGTCAACAACAAAGCCGGCGCACTTCAACACCTGATTATTGTAGAATAAGAAGCAAAACGCAACCATGATGTCGACTGGTTTGGTTATTTATTATTAAATATTTGGCAGGTGCTCTTTTGTGAAGGAAAGGGAAGAATCTGGACTGGTCTTAACAAAGCCTACTTTTCCTCTTTGGGTTGGAAGATTAGATGGCGGTCACTTTAGTAAAAACTGGTGCCTTCGTCATTTCTTGGGATCAGGCACCTATTTAACCAACTTGACAGTTGACACCTGACGCTGATTTCCTGTAGTTAGGTACATTTCTGGGTCACTAAGTAACAATGTCGCGAGCCAATGTTTACTTTTTGGAACAGCACTTTACGGTCAGATGCAATATGCTGCGCAGGTTTGCAAAGTATAGCAATGACGTAAAGGTTATACTTTTTAAAGCTTATTATGCTTGCAGTCTTTTTATGCTTGCAGCCTGTGGACCGCGATAATAATGCGTTTAGGATACTGATGGGTCTGCCACGGCACTGCAGTGCGTCGGGGATGTTCGCCGATACCCGTACGGATGACATTTACGCTATTATGCGTAAAGGAGCGGCATCGCTATTCCATTAGTTGCAGGGTAGCTCCAACAGTCTCCTAAACGCATTTGTCATCAGAGTGGACTGCCCAATGATGAAGCGTTGGAACCAATTACGGCCCAACGGCCCAACGCATTATCGAAATAAACAGTATTAATTCGTTTTAGGTATTTATTGTTTTTATATTGTACTCTTAACATAGATATAGGTAGCTAAATAATAATGTTTATACTAATTTTTGCACTTTGCACTTTATGGGACTTGTGCCTGAATCAAACGATTTCAATTGCAATTAACGGTGAATCAGACACTAGGCCCCATCTGGAAGATTGTATGTAAACAGGTAACCTACCTTAAGTCTCCGCACTAGCTCATCGGGTCCTAGGTCATCGGTGATAGGCCTGCAGCCTTGCGGGTACACTATTTCCGCCATACTGCCAATCTGGAAGCAAATAATCCATTATAAATCTTATCCTACCTGGATCACAGTTTTACCCGATATAAAAAATAAAAATATTTCAGAATACAGGTTCCATAATATGATTAGTAACTCTTAACTATTATATTATAAGACTATTTTTTAAAAGGAAATAATGAAAATTAAAGCACATAAAAATTGTAGATATATGGCAACACTTTTTACCTACAGTCTTTGATGACTAATAGTTTTTTAAGTAGGTGTAAGCTAAACAAATTTATTTTAGTGGTCGAAAAATCGGTGAACATATTTAATTACACAGACACTTGACAGTAATTTATCCCAGTCAATGTAAAGGACCTTAATAAATTAAATAAATGTTAATATATACACATTACTGTAAACCTCTTTGTCCCATTGACCCTGACCATGCTGTTTAAATAGTTATGCGTCTTGTAACATTACATACTTAAACAATAATACAAGGCGATGAGCGTGAAAATTAGTAGCACAATCGTCATCATATATATCGGAGCGGCCAAGGTGCTCACAAATATCTGAACACGGCTCTATTGTCAAGGCGTTAGAATGCGTGTACAGATATTTTTGAGCAGCTCAGCTGTTCCGATATATCTAGCAACTGTAGTTTATTAGAAAATGATGTGCTTAGTCATGAAGTAACTCGGAATTTTGATTTTGTTGTAGTTTTTTTTTATAGTTTGATTTAAAATTGGCCATTGGAAAGGTGTGAATTAGTGGATAAATGTATACAGTTCCCTATCCTGTAGCAGAATATAAGCGCAATTTTACTGTATGACAGTAATGGAACATATACCTAGGCTGAATTATTATTATTATTTTATGTTAAAATATTTAAAGTGAAATATAAGCTAATAGGTAGGTTATGATTATTTAGGTCACCTGCAATCTTTGACTTAAAGCATTGTTGACCTAAAATCTAACATCTAACTTTGACCTACCCTACTGGGTACCAACACCACATAGCCATTGTCTATTAAAATATTTGCAGGTATTCATTTTTTGTTCTAACTGTACCCGGGTCAGACATACAGTAACCTCATTATTTAGGTAAAATTAACTTATTTTACATATTGCACTAACTTTACCCAACTTGACTAAGACTAAGGCAAGCAAAACATAAAAAACGACGAAGCTCTTCGAGAAAAGGTAGGTAGTGCCCTTGGGCTTCGCTTGGCTCATCTTGGCTCAGACAGGTATACTACTAAGTTCTTTAGCCTAGAAATTGTCAAATATCCTAACCTAACCCAACCCCTTATTAACCTCTTGTCTATGTATGTTAAGGATCCTTATTCCTAACGTAATTATTAGTCATCTCATATCTTTGAATTTTATTCGAGAATGATTTTATCTGCTCTATACAGCAGTGAGGTTGGACTAGTGGGGGGAGGACTGTAGCGTTCGGGCATTCTCGGCTCCGTTCAGCTGAGCATTGCTACGAGTAATTATCAGGGTTGGCAAAACATGACGTCCCTTTGCGTGCCCAACCACAGATAAGGTAAAGACTTGAATGACAACTCTATATAGCCGAAAGGAATAGTGCCATACATTAGAAAGGGACAACATGATTCGTCCCTTGTCAAACTTCGGTTTTGTAGGAAGTTTCCCTTCCTTTCTGTATGGTAGTACTATTATTTATACTGTGGTTAGACCCACGATTTTTGATCACCACACACATGAAAGGTTAAATGTATTTCCACATTTCACACCCTTGAGGATGACTGAATAACTGGTTTGGAAATTAAGTTTGTGTTGTTGACAACTGGTCTGGCCTAGTTGGTAGTGACCCTGACTACGAAGCCAATGGTCCTGGGTTTGAATCTCAGTAAAGGGATTTGTTTGTGTGATGAGCACTGATATTTGTTCCCGAGTCATGGATGTTGACTATGTATTTAAGTATTTGTATGTATTGTGGGTACTCACAATACAAGCCTTCTTGAGCTTACTGTGGGGCTTTAGTAAATTTGTGTAAGAATGTCCTATAATATTTATTTTTATCTTTTATTTGATTTAAAAGGCACACTAAACAGACAACATTCAAATTTGTTTTACAATATATAGAAAGGTAGGTATTATATAAGAATGCCATCCAAAATAAGCATGCACAGGGAGATAAAATTAAAACAAGCAATAACTATCCTAAAATTATAAAAAATATATATATATCCTAAAATTATACAAAATATTTATATATCCTAAAACTACACTAAATTACAGAATAACATAAATAATTTTAACAATACAAATTGCTTAATATAATTGTGAAGTATGATGGCCGAGTACCCTAACAACCTTCATCTTGAATACTGCCAGCCGTGAATCGAAAATGTTAATTTCTCTATTTTTGTATACCAAATCATTGTACTGAGCACATTCTGACGATTGGATTGTAAAGAGGTATTATTTCTGTAGACCGGAAGGGCGAAAGTCTTAGGAGCATGTGATCTAAATCGAGGAGTATTGAATGTGACTAGGGATAGTAAGCTAGGTGAGTCAATTTTATGATGTAGAAGTTTGTGAAGGAGTAATAAGTCATTTTAATACCAAGTACCCCATTTATTTTTGCAGACAGCATATTGTAGTGTTGTCATACTTTGCCATAAATATGTTCTACATAAATGATCTGTTACAGGGCTACAATAGTTATTATGCACTTCTTTCCTTATAATGGCTGTTGTTGATAATGACTGTTTATTTTAAATTAAATAGTCAATTTTATAAAAGTGAATTTGATAATTTTAATAAAGTGGATAAGAACTGCCTGAAATAGAGAAGACTGGAAAGCTTTAGAGGAGGCCTTTGTCTAGTGACAACTAAAAACAGCTATAAAATAACAAAACAAAAATAAAAAAAATGAGTCAGAGATTAAAGACTAAGTATTCTATTGCATTAATGGCATATGGAATTGATATTAGGATGGAAAAGGAACATTTTGATTGAGTTAAAATGACCTGGAATTTTCTTAGTTTGAGACATACAATATTCTGCCATTAAAGGAGTAAATATTATCACTATCTATTTAGATAATTGTGTGTTTGGTTAAAGATGCTTCAAAGTCAAAGACACTATAACCATTGTCTAACTAACTAAGTTTTCATGCCAAGTGCTATGTCAAGTATGGAGCTGAAAGGGATATCTATGCTTTGTTACTGCTAGGTTTGTGCAAAGTTAACATGGTTAGAGTCTATTAAAGAGTATTACTATAAGAATATATTATAAATAAATATTTGGGGACAATCTTACACAGATCGACCTAGCCCCAAACTAAGCAAAGCTTATACTATGGGTACTAGGCAACAATATACATACATATAATATAGATAAATACATACTTAGAAAACATCCATGACTTGGGAACAAATATTTGTGTTCATCACACAGATAAATGCCCTTACTCAGATTCGAACCTGGAACCATCAGCTTCATAGGCAGGGTCACTACCCACTTAGGCCAGACCGGTCATCAAATTAACTCCATTAATCTAGTAATGCTTGCTATTTCATTTAGAAGAAGCTTTGATATAGCTGCTCCTATTAAAGCATGTTCTTTTTTTTTTCATTTTAATACTAAGCCAATGTTTTGCAAATGTCAGCATAATGTCAAGAGAGCATTATCAAAGCAATATAAACCCATATAAAATACCTACAAAATATGTTTATCCTTGAAATACCTATATTTTAGTAAAAATGCAGCTAAATGTTAAATCAACTAATGGTAGCAAATAGATAAGACGAAGAATAATGTCTATTTTCTAGTACCATACTTTACTAGATTAGTTGCCATACTTTTTACAATCATCACCTCAACTTCAGTTTTTAGTTACCATACATAAGTTTACATATCGATTCATTAAAAAAATTATTGATTTATTCAATACTGTTAACCTAAATCATAACATCCGTGCACTGTGCACAACTTACCTATTGCCAAACAATCAAATCAGGCACATAGCTCCACAACGCTTACACCTTACACGCTCATACGAAAACATGAAATACGTAGTAACAAGAAATCGTCCAAAAATACACATTACATTTAAATAACAGTATATTTCAAGCAAATCACTGTTTTGTCAAGCATAAACTACTTTTGTACATGATTCAGTCGTAACAACACCACAATCAAATTATGGCATATCAACATTTTTTTTCTTACTAAGCAAACATCGCAACCATTTTGAGGTTAATCTATGTGAAGTAGACAAAATATCAACAAAATATGCTTGATTTTCAGGAATGCTTGTAATGAAAGAATGATTTGCTACCGATAATGGCTAAAATACGTACGATAAGTCATAGACGTGGGTCCCGTTTCCCGTGTTTACAAAACCGCCACGGCACTAGCTATCAAACAAAACAATCACAGAACAAACATATTCTATCCATTAGAACATCACTGAAGAACAAAACACACGGTGATTGTAATGTCCTATTGATCTAAATTCATAGAAAATTTGTATAATATTTTTTACATCAGTCCGTGTGGACGCCAAACTGCGGGAAAAACTACAGCGAAGTTAGCTACGATCGCGTTCGCATTTTCAAGGTCGTTCTACTGTCTATGGTCAAATGACGTGTCTATGATTAGCTCATTGTCTATGATCTATGGATATAGGTGTAAAAAATCTCTTGATATTTTTTTTATATTAGCTGTGCAATGCGTGTCCCATATGGCTTATGACCGCACAATATGCAGACGGAGGCATGGTCGCGATCCTCAGCAATGAGGGAGGGACCGAGGAAGAAGAAGAATTAAAGCCGGTTAAACGAGTTGGTCAGTAGAATAAGGCGCGAATATCAAATTTTCTACGGGACGATAAATATCCCACCTCCATTTTTTTAATTTGTCGCTTTTTTCTACTGACGGAAATCGCTTGACAGTCTATAATTATTTTTAACAGACTTTAAAAAGAGGAAGGTTTTTTTTTCTATTCTCCCCTATTTCTCATTTGATAAAGCGTACACTTACCAATTGGTATATTGATTGTAGCGGTCTCATGATCGAATTCTGGAAAAATTGAGGAAACTTCTATGACCTAACGTTCCTTCTATGGTACTTGAATGTAGTTGTAAGGCTAGCCGTGATGCATGGAATTTTAATTTTCATGCTGAGGGGAAATTAAACTTGAATAAATACGAAGTACTTTTAATTCTTAAGCATTAATAACAGTATTTTACTTAGCATGCAAAAATAAACTAAAACTTCAACAAGGTCATGAACAATTAAGTATAGAATACAGCTGTGATTTCAAGTTTTGGGGTTTACATTATCAGAAGCCCGCAATACTCCAAGCTCAACAAGTATCAATCGGTTGTCTTTACAATTACAAAAATTCCAGTCCCCATAGGTCACATACATAATCAATCAGTTATGAGAGATTTACAAACCCAGCAAGGTCAGAATGGTAACGTGACACCACCGACGGCTGCCACTAGGTCAATATTATAGTTACTTAATTAGTGCTAGGTTAATGCAATTATTCCTCTTATAAGTATATTATATGTATCACTATAGTCAGGAAAACTAATTTCATTAGTAAAAAAGGTTACAAATTCTAAAAAAATTAGGCATGAAGTTTCGGTCTCCTAAATAAAAATTTTGATAACGTGCCTTTTCTACTGACAAATTGGCTTTTCAGACTATATTTATCCAAGCAATTGTCTTTTAAAACCTTCATAAATCTGAAATAATTGCATAGAACCCGTTCCTTAATTAGAAGGGGAAGCCATTGAGATCTATGATTATAATATGAAGTCTGTAAAACTATTGGAAAGCTTAGAATTATTTGCCAGCTCATATTACTATAATATACTTAAAAATTAAATCCATAATAACAAAAGAGTGGAATGTCACGAATTATAATAATGAAATAAAAACTAAGCCGAAATTCCAGAGATAGTAAGAGGTCTTAATATATTAATCCAATTCAAGTTTTCTGAATGATCCAGCTGTGGAATGAATATCTTGAGTAATATCATTCTTCTCAAGAGCGTTTACATCGACACACATTTCGTCCAGTGCAAGTAATTCTTCCCTATGTTTAAGAAGTTTGCGTTTCAACTCTTCGATCATGTCGCGTAGAGGGACCGTGCCACCGTATTCTTTGGGTAAAATAGCGGGATCAACGTGCTTATTCAGGTCTTGGGTGGTGCGATGAAACTGAAACAGAACAGACTTTATTATTTCCTGACGAAATTGTCAGTAGCATCCTATAAATTAGTTCTTAGTGCATTCAGAATACTCTTACTAGGATGCGTTTATGTAAAGGAGTTAAGTGCCAATTACATCCACACTTTATCAGGCCTGATATCAGACCCGATTTCGGGCTCGAAAAAGAATATTTTTCCGTTTCAGCAAATATCAGCACATCGTTTACAATATATGAAATGTAAAAAAATGGTTCATATGCAAAAATATCAAACGTTGAATATTTTTGGCAATGAGAGACAAAGTATTTTTTACATTTCAAAAATTGTTAATGATGTGCTGATATTCCGTGAAACGAAAAAGATTATCAGGCCTGAAATCAGGAAGTGTGGATGGAATTGGCGCTTTAGGCCTACAGGAGTTAGGGTCTTAATTAAGTAAGATGTCGCCGCGCCGGGCCGTGCGGGTTGGAGGGCCTGTGTGCCATCTTGTGGCCTACATTGGAATCATCAAATAGACATTTATACTTCGCGCCGATAAACAGAGGGCTTCTGTGCTTCCCCCTATAGTTAATGCACGTTCCCTACAAATATAGCCGATAAAACAACTCTGTCAGTAGAAACAGGTGCAAAATTCAAATTTTCTATGGTACGATAACAAATCGCGCCTACATTTTTAAAATTTACCGCTTTTTTCTACTGACGGAAATGGCTTGACAGACTAATAAATATACATTAGAAAAACATTACTCTTCCCTTTTCATCCATCGGAAAGTCACCCAATCATAATTTTATCATACTAGGTTGTATTCAAATTTTACATTCTGTGGTCGCTCAACTTCTATTCCATGAAGCTAGCTGCATGTTATAATGTTGGCAACAACTTTTTTGGCAACTATGATTGGTTAAAAACAGCCACGGATATTCAAAATTGAAAACATATGTAATTAAAATCGTATTAAAATTAAGTTAATTAAATGTTTAAAAATATATGTTATGATAAAATAATAATACCATAACCCGGTCCTTTAGTTTATCACTGAGCAGTGATACGGCGAATTCGAAGAACTTGGCTCCGTAGTGAGGCACGTTGACAAAATGAGTACACTTGTGGCGCATCGGTGTTGAATTCTGAAAAGGAACACAAACTTTATTAACATAAGTTTGGGATAGGAAATGAATAGGTAATGTGTTCTTTTACATAGAGATGATGATGAAATATTATGGGACAATCATGGGCCTCATTCGACACCGTAGCTTTTAGTGCCTTTAAAAGGGCTATAAAAATATAATGCTGTCAGGACAGTACACTCTAATACTGCATACAGGCGTACCGGACCGCGACCTTGATCCAGTCAGCTTATGTCTTTCTCGCTTTCACCCATAGCTGCGTCCTTAAAAGCGTCTACAGATTACGGCACCGGACCGCGACCTTGGTGCGGTCAAAATATCTCTTTCTCGCTACGACTTATAGCTGCGTCCTTAAGGCACGTAAAGTAACCACCTTACACACTATCGATACGTGCACCGCACCGCACCAAGGTCGCGGTCCGGTGCCGTAGCTTTAACGGACGTACGGCAAACCGGGCAAACCACCTTGCACTCGATCGAACAGGCCCGACCTTACCAATGTCGCGGTCCGGTACAGTTTGATAGCCCAGCCTGTGCAAGTGTTAAGTAAACGTCATAATAGGGTTGTTTCCAATTTTTTGAAACTCTTGTATTACGTTCTATATTAACTAAAAGTTGCCCTAAAATTCAAATTTATACTAAAATCGGCTTTAAATATGTTAAATTAACAAAATATATTTTGACACATGCTTTCGCGCCCAAAACGCTCTTTGAAAATTGTGTGACGTCACAGTTTACGGTTTGACACATAACTACATACACACGTAGAAGATACGAACTGTCAACTGACATTTGTCATATGTTGTTTATCGTCTAACTGTCAACAGTGTCAATCCGAGAGTTGTGACGTCATCAGAATCTTCAAAGACGTTTCGAGTTTGGTCACGTGACGTGTGCCAAAAGATATTTTAAATTCAATATTTACAAAAATATGGTCATTACAGGTCTCCTAAAAGTAGTTTAACATGTTCTTATAATCCAAAAGAATTTATTGGGATACTATTCTGCCCTAAGATTTGTAGATGGAAACAACCCTATTTCATAGAGGTTTAAGATAATAGTTGCACTCTCTGGGCTGTCAAAATTGGTACCAACTTATCTTAGCCTGACTCTATTTTCCTTGTAAAATGTTTCAAAGTGTAGTCGACTTCCTTGCAGTATAAAGGAGAGTAGAAAGAAGAAGAGTATTACCTGGATACAGTTAAGCATGGTCCGCACATCGTTGAAGGACCATAAGCTAACGTGCGGCATCTGCATGCCAGCTTCATCGTTCACGTGGGTGTAGCCCAGGAGTTGGCTCCGGGGCTCGTCCAGCAGCATCTCCACTATCATGGAGTGGACGCGCGCCATGACGCAGCTATCGTATACGTGAGGGTCGAAGCGGCCTGCAGAACAAAATATGTGGTCAAAAAACGTATTTATTGATTCTTTTCCTTGATTGGTTCATGGCACAGGGGAGCCTAAGGTCTGCTTGGCAATTATCCCAAGAATTAGCGTAGGTAGTTTATACGAAAGCGACTGCCATATGACCTTCCGACCCAGAGGGGATACTAGGTCTTCTCTTCTTCCTCGCGTTGTCCCGGCATTTTGCCACGGCTCATGGGAGCCTGGGGTCCACTTGACAACTAATCCCAAGATTTGGCGTGTGGGCACTAGTTTTTACGAAAGCGACTGCCATCTGAATTTCCAACCCAGGGGATAAACTAGGCCTTGTTGGGATTAGTCCGGTTTCCTCACGATGTTTTCCTTCACCGAAAAGCGACTGGTAAATATCAAATGATATTTCGTACATAAGTTCCGAAAAACTCATTGGTACGACCCGCCCGCGAGAACCCGCTTGAACCCGCGACCTCCGGATTGCAAGTCGCACGCTCTTACCGCTAGGCCACCAGTGCTTCCCTGGTGGCCTAGCGGTAAGAGCCATATGACCTTCCGACCCAGAGGGGATACCAGGTCATATACGTATAAATAATCATCTTAAAATTTCACTGCCAGGAAATCGAAAGTTTATTTTGAAGACGGGTTTTAAAACTGGTAACCCCACTTTGCTATTTTTTCGTTCATGAGGATTCGTAGTGGACACGCAAGAGGTTTGAGTTCTGACGCCTTACCGCGAATAACGAAAAACGAAATATCTTTATCTGCCTCTCTCTCGCTCGAACATGCAAAGAGGCAAATAACGAAATTTCGATTTTCCTTTGTCGCGGTAGGACCTTTGGAACCAGTGCCGGTGGACCTAGCGAAGCGTAAGACACCCCAGGTGGACTATCATCTATAAATAAATATATGCTAATGTATTAAAAGATAATTAGGAACTGTTAATTGATCTTTGTAGGTAGTCATTAAAGTCTATTATATTATAATCCATTGATGGATCTGAGAATGTATAACAATAAAAGTTTAAATCCATTTATAGATCAGCGTAATCATTTAAGTTTCTCAAAATCCACTTGAGTAGGTACTTCGTGGATTCTATTTAGTGTCCAATAAAGTCCGCTCAAATCCATTACCTATGTGAAAAAAGGTCCACTCGGATCCATAATGGATCCCAGTGCACGGAGTGTAATTGACGATGATCGCGTATCTCTAGATATCTATGATTAAAGCCATTTAAATCTTACCCATGCAAGATAACACGACTCTTCTGCCCTCGGCGTCTCTTTTCGGCAGCGGAACGAGATACCCGGCGTCAATCACGGCCGCTATTTTAGGGTCTAGTGGGTCTAGCTTCTGGAACCAGTGAGGATGGACCTGACGCAGCGTCAGGTAGCGTTCCAGCATGGCGCAGGCTTGCGGGACGGAGTACTTCTTGGTGCGGAGGAAACGCAGGAGGAATGGCGCGTCTGAAATTGAGTTATGTAATGTTAGCGATGAATTTTTAAAAAGTAACTTGATAGGAATGTACACGGATAAAGTCATCTAACTAATTAATAGGTACGTTAGCTCAGTGGCTCCATGATAGGATCTTGGGTTCTGACACCAGAGAACGCCACTCTTTTTTATACCACGCCGGTGGCAAACAAGCATACGGGCTCGCCTGATGGTAAGCAAGGTGACGGTAGCTTATGGGCGCCTGAAACTCTACAGATGTTACATGCGTTTTGCCAACTCTTTAAAAACGTGTACACTCCTTTTCTCCTTTTTCTTTTTTTAAGAACCCCATACTGTAGCCCCTAGGGAAAACCTCGGCAAGGACCTCATTTCACAGCAGGATGCGCGACCATTTAGGTTCCGGGTGTGAGGATGAACACCCTGCCAACGGTGAGCAGTGCGGTGATAGAAAGTGGCCGTTGGCATCATGCCAAACAATTCTTCAGAGCACAGCCCATTATACACGCTACTGAACACACACAAGGAGGCAGTCTGTCCTTAGACTTAAGGGTTCACGATCCCAAACTCACAAGCAACATTGTGAGTTTGGGATCGTCGAGAATTCTTACGGCGCGCCTTTCCACTGAGTCGAAGGGTCCAATGCTGTTCTCTATTATAACTTATTTTATAAGCGACACCACGCCAGTTGGATTTTCCAATGGCTGATTAATTCTTGAGGACTTCATCACTCCAACGATATCTGAACTATGTGGGGCGACAAGGTTTATTGTTTCCCTGTATCTTAAGGGGTATCACATGCGGTTGCCCTTTAAGAACATAACAAACACCCCATCAAACCATCGAGAAAACAACAAAAATAAACAAACCTGTCCTAGATTTTTTGATAGCCGGATGTTTTTCAATAAAATGCCTCATCTGCGCCAAAGCGTGCTCCCTTATCGCCGGTTCTTCCCTCAGCTCCAATCTAGCTCTTTCCCTCAGTTCCGCAGGCAGCTCGCCTGTCTCCCTCTCTTTCGCTTCGAGGATCGCCATGCGCTCATCATCGGTCAGTCGGGGGGACTCGGTTATTTCCGCCTTCGGTTCGTGTTCGCGTCGCGATTCTGGTTGGAGTACTGATGTCGCCATTTTGGTTCTGAAACAAAAAGAAAAACGTATAATTTGATTGTATTCGTAAGCGCTTAGTTGCAGGTGTTGCATCGTGAGTAGAGCCCTTATCTTATACTGCCTACGCAATCGGTCCAAAAATTTAAACATCAAAGATAAATGAATTCTAAATATCTCTTCAGTCCTCATACTAAGAGGTGTCGTCAAATGGCGTGCTAATTTATAGCCTAAAGTAAGTTCAACGACTCAATCGAACAATCAAATGCTGCATCGCATTATCGGTGAGGTTTGTAGAGGCCTTTAGCCCTACTGGCACAAACATTGCGACATGGAGCCTGTTGACCCGCTTGCAGATCATGTAGTAACAGCATTAAAATCTGATTAAAATATTCCTTATCTCCTTGCCATAGGGTTCTCGATAGTCAATCTGTGATGGTATTTCAAGACAAACCACATTAACGTGAACTCGAGAGCAGTAACTGCTGAGTAATCGGAGAGTGCTCTTAATATACTGGTCGTAGCTTTTGACCCAATAAGAATATTGAGAATTCTGATCTACGTTAGCATAAATGCAACGCGTTACGCAAAAAATTGAGTATTAAATGACCAATTTAAAATGTTAACTAAAACGCTAAAACGCTATAATGGGAACTTTTGGGCCGGGCTTGTTGCACGGTGGGGATGGGCGTTAGATTATAGGTGTGTTTGACGAAGCTTGTTACGGAATTTATAAGTTGTTTTAGTGTTAATGTACAATAAGTTTGTGACAATGCTTGTGCGGATTACATTTGTGTTTTGACGAAGCATGTGGCGGATTGCATTGGTATTTGCATGTTAGTATAAATTGATCAATACCGCTAAAACTAAATATCACAGCTGGAGAAAATGCGGCTAACTGCCATCGAGTTGTTCCAAAATGCGAGCGATATAAAAATATGAAAGTTTCTGAAAATTCACGATCCTTACATGGAGGATGGAGGTCGTCTCACCTGACGCGTAAACGAATGTAGTATAAGGCTAGAACGTCTATATCTTAATAATTATAGATAGACAAAACAAATATCTGACGCCACCAACTCCATACCTATTCGGCTGTCAACGAAGCACGATGTTTACTGAGTTCGTCTTGTACGTCTATAACTCTCTGCAGTAACTGAACAACTGTCCTACTTAGGTCGTAGAAATCGGGCAAGTACATGAGATAAATACTATATTTATGAATCCCTAATGTATGTTTAGCAGAATCTGAATTTCTGACAGCTTTAATTAGAATTATAATAATGTGTGGCCATGAAACAGATTTCTAAAATAAAGGTAATAATTACCTTTATTGTTTTTTAATTAACGTCTGTTAGATATAGTCTTTTTTTTATAAGTGCTTTAAAATAGTATGTACAATTTAAGTAAGTGCAGGCCTTTTGAGCCTAACTCGTTAAACCGTTGATGTCTTTTGTTGTATGGTTTTGTCTTATGCCCTCGGCGGCACGTGATTGGTCGAATTCATTTAATAATTCACTAATGACACTAATATATAGTCGTTAGCTTTGTAGCTGGTCCCTTGCCACTAATCCTTTGTTTAATTGTTAACCAAAATCGCGCGTGCCACTACCTGCATAAAAAATGGTCCGGTCACTTTAACCGGTTATTGAATTACAACTCCTATGGCGATTTCTTGTGTGGTCCTTCTACGGTTACTGAGTGCCGGCGAGTCGAACGCTACTGAACCAGTCTAAAATGTGTCCTCGAGATGCGGAACAAAGGCGCGTTATCGGAGGACGCACCTACACTGGTTTTTTGAGCGTTGGACTAGCCCGCACTCTGATGCCAATTAGAATTATACGACCCTTTTTTTGCAGGTAGTGGCACTAAGTGGCACGCGCGGTTTTAGTTAACAATAGAAAAAAGATTTGCCGCTCCGGGCCAGCTACAAAGCTAACGACTATACATATAATGAACTCTTTAAGCTAAGTCGGAAGCGCCGTAGAAAAGTATGCGATTATAGTTTTGTCTATGTAGTTTTTATTAATTCGACGAGTAGAAAAAGATAACAAATAATTCGAAATTCGAGTTAAAATGGAACGGCTGACTAGGTTAAGTTCAAGTAGCACATTTACGTTTTATTTCACGAACAAAATTTGCATCACAATGCCCATGCTTGGCTGCTAAAACGTGTCGCATAGCTATGTGGTATGTGGCTATGTGCGGTGTAAATATTGATTTTAAATATTGATTATAGTTTGGCAAACCTGTTTGTCACTTGAAAGAGAATGTGTATGGGCGAAAGACCCTTTACAACCACTTTTTAGGGTTTTTTTAAATTTGCCGTGTTATTCTGCAGACAGGTGGTTGCAAGGGTATATGAATAACTATTTTATTATTAACAATGCTTAACTTTTTTAAACGGCTGTAAATCTCGTAATTCACGAACACGGGAAATCGCTCTTATATAGCATTGGCTGGTATTAATTAAATTAAGATAAGTGGTATTAAGCACACTATGAGATCCATTTGTGCTAATTTTATTCAAAGAATTCGTTTAGATTTCTTACCCGGTATTTGGACTCATAAGCAGAATTGAATTGAATCATTAAGTAGAAATTTACCCGAAGAACCGGATGTAAGAAATAAGCATAGAAGAATAAATCTTCTTGATAAGTATTGTGGTCTATACTTCTTTTTTAGCATAGGAAAGAAGATAAGCGATCTTGTCATCTCCTTTCTTGGAATAACGCTTAAAAAAATAAGTCACGTCAAAATAAATAGGTATGTATATGTAACAATTATAAACCATATACATTCTTTTGCTGTCATAAGTAATACCTCTAGTTGTTACTAGACATTAAAAAGCGCTTTCCATTAAAAAAACGTCAAGATTGTTTACCTTATTTCTAATGCTAATAAAAAAGAAGTATAGAGATGAGCTACACGGCTTTTAAACTGCAGCGCTATCATGGTCGCATTTTTATCACCCGTCATGTCATGCGTCACTTTCGCACTTACTTACTTGTTAGAACGTGACAGGCATGGTGACAGATAATAAAAGACCGACCATCTTACCCCTACAGCACTGCCCTCCTAATGTTAAGTGCAATACATCGTATGAGAACAAAGTACATAATTAAATATTATTTTAATATGACTTATTGCACTTCACGTTAGCTTAGGAGGGCAGAGCAGTGGCAGCATGGTTCCATTTTTAGGGTTCCGTAGCCAAATGGTTATCATCTGTCACTATGCCCGTTACTTCCGCGCTTACATACTTGTTAGAACGTAACAGGCATGGTGACAAATGATAAAGAGCCGACCATCTTAGCCCTACAGAGTTCGCATAGACGGACTATTCAAAATTCATAAAGTGAAAGTTGTGCATGCAAATCTCCTGAGCTGAGGTTGAAGGTCGAATGAAATTTTCCTATCGTCTTTATAACTTTACAGCTGTTAAACTTTACGATGTGTTTTCGTTTTCGTACGACCGGTCATGTACGGACATTATTTGAGAAGTTGCTGGTTGGTGGTGGCTGGTTATACTGTGGAATGAACTGTCGCCTGCGGTTTTTCCGGACCGATACGACCTTCAAGAAAAGAGCGTACACCCGTCTTAAAGGCCGGCAACGCACTGACAAGTGACAACCCCTCTAGTGTTGCAGGTGTCCATGGGCGGCGGTAGCCCTTACCATCAGGTGATCCGTCCGCTCGTTTGCCTCCTGTATCATAAAAAAAAAAAAACAGTTATCTGGTCGACTTCTTTACGGTCTTAGTTGTCTCAACCTCAACTCAACGTGTATCATAGCTTAGAAATGTTTAATGTTATGCCATAGAAATGTTTGCCCAAGCGGCAGCAAAATCAACTTAAATGTGAATGAAACGTCAGCAATGTTGTCAAAAATCTGAAAGAGAGGCAAACCAATGTTCTCAACATTTGATTATTAACATATTACGAGTATTATTATCAGTTATATTATCAGTCCATTATCTACCACTACTTGGCCTCTCTTCTAGTACGCCACTTGGCCAAGCCAACCTAACCATTCCGTTAACATTTTGGTCCACCTGCCATCTCCCGCCCAATTCCATTTTAGTTTAGTTAGACTCTATAGAGCATAATATAAAGCAGGGGTGGCCAACAGGTCGATCGCGACTGTTAGTCCAGTCGATCGTGGCAAGGCAAAAAATATAAATACGTAGACCAGTTTCATTTAAGGTTTCAAGAAGTATGTAATTGGTAGATCGCACAAGGTTTCGTTAGTAAACAGGAGATCTTGGGTCTAATCAAGTTGGCCACCCCTGATATGGAGTATAAATAAATAGGCAAAATAGATGCAACATACAGACCCGTATTCGCCACAGTAAGCAAATTGAATTGTCACCAACCAACGCGACGCTTAGAATATCAATGTAAAGATTAACCTTAAGATCCTCAGGTGGAATAATCGAGATAACATAAATTGAATTGAAATTGATCAAGCATGAATTTGCCTTAGAAAAAACATAAATATGATAAATATCTCTGTTTAAGTGTTTATATTGTTGTTTCTGTATTGAGGTGTGCAATAAAGGTATGTGATGGTTCTATGGTAGGTACCTACAAAACTCTTGGAGCGCCAGTCCGACTCATTATGTGTCCGGTTTAAAACTCGATTATGTGTCGATTTAAAACACTCCCTTCGGTCGTGTTTTAATTTATCGCCACTCGTTTCGAATTTCCTATTTTTCGCACTTGTATCGTAATGTACTATTTTATGTGAGTTCAATATTACCAGTATCTGTGTCTGTGCCTTTTGCTTTTTTTTGGATATTCTTGTTTTTATAAGAACTAGGTTACTTTAAACAACGCTAAAAGGGCTATATAATTGCGCCGTAAACAGACGCCTAGCATACAAAATTGGCAACAATAAACGCAAAAATCATATTTTCAATTAATCATGATTTCTTTCTCATTCGGTTCCCAAAATTTCGTTACGATTGATTAAGTTTTAGAGGAGGAAAATGTCGAGAACGAAACCTCGATTTCTGAGATTTTTACGCAGGGTTTTTTGCCTGAGCTGCAGTTTTCCTTATCGCACTCATTTTAGAAGCCGACAGAGATATTTACCTAAAATTCTCAAATCTCAGAAGGGGCTCAGCTGATATATTCTCCTTCATTAGCAGAAGTGCTATTAGCAGGGTGTCAACTATTGGCCATTACTCGGCATTAGTATGTTGAGCTGTCCTACTGCAGTACATGTTAACATTTTTAACCCCCAGCGCAAAAAAAGGAGTTTTACACTTATGTCTGTCTCTCAAACGGATGGACCGATTTCGATGCGGTTTTTTTATGTGAGAACGATTTTTATTGCGGTGGTTCTTACACGTTTGATAAAAATCGATCCCGCAGTTTGAGGAGTATCAGCTCTTTTCTAAAATGATGTATTTTAAGCATAAACTAGTTTAAAATCTTAGGATTAATAGCGTAGGGGTTTTTATATTATTACAGTACATATATATGGTGCTACTTTACCGCACTAGTGCGATAATTAGCACATTACGTAACTATGTCGAAAATTTAAAGGGCCATATGTACTGTAAAACGTTGCACGATACATGTGAGAATATTAGGGAATTCGCAACTCGTTTCGATTTTTCCATTTTTCACACTTGTATCGTAATGTACTTACTATTATTTAATAGTTATTAATAACATATAGTAAACATGGGAGCTTAATTGTTATTCTATTGACTCACTCTCAATAAAGCGATTTGGATTCATCCAGCACGCTCCTTACCTTACGTTTGACGTCATTGTTTCACCTTCCGAAGCATTTTAGACTCTATGTCGTCTCGTATAATGGCTATTTTTAAAAGAATAAAACTAATCTTAAAGGTGCATTAAGAATATGAAAATGCTGTAAAGATTGAGTTAAAGATACGGGTTTCCTGGCATTTAAGTGTTAACAATTGAACATAGACTTCTTTGTTGTATTTTCTGAGAAGGATGCTAAATTTTATTTAAACAAGATTTTTGGGTCTAATAGTTGTTTTGAATTATTGTACAGTCGAGATCATAATAACAGAAAAAAAAATATTTTAACGTCACATCACTGCCAAAAAAGAATTATCACACAATTAAAAAAATTACCGCAATTTTATCCTGGCAACATTACACTGACGACTCTATTTTGTCTATGCGAAAATTAGCACATCCCTAATTCCCTACAAATCGCCATTCTGTAGGGTAAACGCGCCTATAGCCGGCACGTCGACGTAGCCCGGCGGTCCGTCCCGACTGCGGAGTAACGGTCGCTCCCGAAATATTGCGACATGACGACTTTATAAGTAGAGTATTGCCCTTAGCAGGTATTTGTACGAGTTTTTGGAGTTTGATGACCTGCGGCTTGTGAATTTTGGACGCTGTTTATGGGAAAATTGAGGTTTATTGAAACAAAGATCGAGTAAAATTAAAAGATAATCGCCAATCGCCAATATGCCATCAGTAAGTAAAGTATCGGGAAAATATATCCGTGGGGATATTAAGTTTTAAAATTGTTATTTCGAAAATATACCATAAAGGCCGGTCCTTAGACGTTTTTTTAAATTATTGTATCACAGAAAAAAAATTGAGGCTAATATTATGTCATCATAATAATTGACAGTGGTCCCCCAACTAGGCCAAGTTACAAAATTAACCCATTACGTTTCTAGAGTTTGGAAAAAGCTGACTTCCCCAACCCATAAACAAGAACCGAGTCTGTATTATTAATATTAAGCATGAATTATCGTTGAGGTCAATAGCTACATCGGCCTAGTAGATTAGGGCTAACTCCTAACATATGTAACACTTATGTAACTCGTGAATAACATAGTCATAGTCACGCTATCGTTCATAATGTAACCTGATCGTTGATATAAAAACTGTTATGTGAACAAAAGAGATGGGTTCCCTCGTAGAAGTTATTGAAATCACTCTACATTCGACAATTTCGTTCGTCGATCAAATTTTCAAATTATTATGACGGTCTATCGTGGCTATTGTTACGGAATTAATTACACATATAACTACCAATTTCGATGTCGTGGCGATGCGGTGGCGGTGAGGGCTAGGAATTGCATGGTTTCACCAACTAAAATATATCTATCTCGACTGTTTTAATAGTTTTTTTATTTAAAACATTAATAATTAACATATTATTATTATTTCTTTACTTATCTTTCATCCCTCAAAATTGATAACAAAAATCGTAAAAAAATAATGAAGGAAATGGTTATACCAATGGAAAGGTAATATTTTTTCAGTGTATTGATTTAATGGATTCACCGATCCACTTACCCGATCTTTCGGAGTAAGGTGTCGATAAGTTGCCTTACGTATCTTAATTCGTGTTCAATTCATCAACAAACAATCTCTCACGTCAGTAGTAGCTGGGCTATAACCGCGAAAATCGAAGTTCATCGATTGCGGGCCTTTTTCTCTGTCACTTACGTCTTAGTGAGAGTAAATGAGAAAGATCCCCGCAATTTGAAATTTCGGTTTTCGCGGTAGGCCCCAGGTTTTGTCATTTTGTCCTCTGGTGCACTAACGTCCACCTTAAGGTGCTCTGGGGGCCTACCGGCAAAACCGAAATTCGCAAATTGCGGGGATATTTCTCTTTTACTCTCACTAAGACGTAATTAGAGTGAAAGAGAAAAATGCCCGCAATTGGCGAACTTCGATTTTCGCGGTTATAGCCCTGGACGCAACTCCATACTCCACCTCGGATTTTCGGGTAGGTTATCAAATTCCATGTTGACAAAGTGGCTAATCGTGCAAGACTGAACGTTTGGCATTAATAATACGAGATGACCGTACCAATATGTCATTCACAGTGTTTAACTTCGTTGATTATTTCTTGGAACCTCCAATAAAACCATGCAAGGTTGAGTTAAACATAGGAGTTCGTTACATCTTAATCTTTAAAGGTAGAATGAGCTCTTGTTCTATGTTTGTCAAAGTTGTGTGGAGCATTAAAATCATAAGAGATGCATACAAAATGACAATACAAATAAATTATAAAGTGGCTCTGGAACACCGGCCCACCGCTCTATCAACCGAGCTACCGAAAGCTTATATGTCTGTGGCTATTATTTCCATCATATACTTCATTGTACGCCGATGACCCCGAGAATGAAGGTTGTATAAAATAACTGGTATATTAAAGGTAGAAAAAAGCTTATTTTAATGTATGGTTCTGGGAAGTTGTGATTTGTGATTGTCTTATTTTTTGGTGAAGAATAAACGGTTATTATATACAATTTTGTAGACTGTAAAAACATAATATGTTTGTTTTTTGACAAGTGTATGCCAATTAGGTGTCTAGTTGAGACACTAATGCAACACCTTTTAAATTTGCCATAAACTCACAAACACTATGACCACGTTCTAATATGTTATTGTTACCTAATATACAATACCTATGGGTGTTAAGATGAAATACCTGACAACAATATGAAACCTAGTCATATAATAAATAAATCTATTATTAGTGGTCATCATTTTCGGTGGCCGAGCGATGGAAATGATAGCAAATCTACTAAAGACAATTTTTTTTTTCTTGGATTTATCTTATCTGATAGGTATCTTAAGTAAGATACCTAATCATTAATTTCCTATAATGAAAGAAATAGCCCAATTTCTAAAAATGATAATAACCTTGGAACTTTATAACTTGGTTTGGAACCTTTATAGCTTATAATCCAAATTCCACGGAATCTTTAATTAACGTAAATCTTAATTTACCTTA
This sequence comes from Cydia pomonella, assembly GCF_033807575.1. NCBI lineage: Eukaryota > Metazoa > Arthropoda > Insecta > Lepidoptera > Tortricidae > Cydia > Cydia pomonella. The sequence goes on from NC_084724.1 coordinate 7,806,742, forward strand.
ATTATTTTGTTACGTCATTTCCCATTTGAATGACATACAATACTAGTTTCCCCAATTAATGTTTTATTAAATACCAATGAATTAAAATCACAATAATCCCTAAAAACGACAGCAAAAGACTAACTTATTAAAAACTGTACTGTTATGCACGTGGTCGAAAAGTGCCCACGGTCGATGCACCCAGATGCACCGTTACACCCGAATTGCGAGTCATTGACTGCACTTGGTGCATCTTTGGGTTCTGTCCTTCATATTTTATTTACCTTAGTCTATTGTGACCCCTTAGCCCCTTATACCAGATAGAAGGATGGCGTGGTATAATTACAAAACTCATTTATAATCATTCTTGCCATATATTTTGGCGCAGAAGTGCGGCTTGTATAGGCGTGTAATTTTGTATTTTATATGTATTTATTTATTTTTTTATTTTTAGACCTAGGTTTTAAGTTTTGTAGTTTAGTTTTTAATACAAGAACATTTTTAAGTATTTGTCTTTGCATATTATAATTAAGTTTGATAATTCTACCAATAAATATAATTATGTCCATTAAAAAATTATACACTTAGAAACATTTTAAGCTCACGGGAAGTACCTAGAATCAAATGAGTTCTTCCAAAATAATCATACATGTGGCTAATTGTCAATGTCAGTTAACAGAGTGGATGATGAAATACCATCACAGTAATAACCAAGCATTGTTTATTACCAAGATGAATTTATAATACAAGCTTTTATCATCTGTCATTTCTAACGAGCTCGAACTTAATTTATACCGGAGTTCTTATGGACACACCTTCGCTCTCCTTTATCAGAGCAACTCCATAATGGTGCCTATGTAGTTAAAATGCATCTACCAGTCTATTGTCAATTACTCACTGAACGTGCCATAGTTGACACAGTTAAATTTACCTAACCATTTGGGAACTTTATTGCATTGAGATAAGATCAACAGTCGTCATCAGATATATCGGAGCGACCGAGATGCTCAAAAATATCTGAACACGTACTCTAGTATATAGTCCTCCTCGCCGTATCCGACGACGGCGACTCCTTCAGCTGCTTTTATTCGGAAACATGGAACGCTCTAATATGACTTACAAAGCCAAATTTGGTTTTAAAAATGCGATCGCATGGTGCGCAATGAAGCTGGTCAGCTGGGTTGTAGGTATAGGTATACGAGGGCCTCGGTCGCGTCTTACGGAGATGGCGCTTGGCATCCAGGTCTTCCAAGCGCCGCTGTTCGTATTGCTCTACCTTTTTATGCACAGTTTCACGCTATTCCGTTCTACGCATCGCCAGTTTCTCCTTGGCACCTTGCCTTTCTCCTTGGCAATAGAGGAGTGTTCAGATATGTGTGAACAACTTGGCCGCTGTGATATATCTGATGGCGACTGTACCAGTGGCTGCTGGTAATACACGAGTGCTTTTTAATTAAAATTTTATATTAATCGGAAATTGAAAAGTGGATTCAATTTGTCTTGCAAGATTTAATAATAGACAGACATACAGTCCAGTTAAAAAAAATTGGGGTAAAAATGTATGCATATTTACCTATGAACTCGGCCACAGTCAAAGGCAAGCAAGTAGGCAGTTAAATTAATAAAAACCGGTAAACAATTATAAAACATGAAAATTCAACTGAAGTTCGTTCCCTTACGGGCCCTTGACTTTTAAAACCGTACTTATACTTTTTTTGCCGGTCAAACTGGACCGGTCGCTTCCGTAAGCCACACAAGGCGACTTTACATTGGTTCGGACCGGTCCCAATTCACAGTTTCTTTTATTGCAACAAAAGGGTTCCTTTTACTAAATCTGCAATAATTGATTCCTAAGTTATGTCAGTAGTAGGTAATAATTTTAATACATAATATTCATAGTCTGGGAAACATCAGTACCCCTAGTGTAAATAAATTCGATTTCGAAACGTGACGTACCTACGCGTTTGCGTTTAGTCTCATTTTGTATTGGATTTAGAAAGAACGCGCCAAGCGGGACGTTTTGGAAAATCAAAATCCTATACAAAATGAGACTTAACGCAAACGCGTTCGTCACGTTATGATGTCGATCAAATTTACACTAGGGGTACAGGATCATTTGAGTAAAAAACCTATATGGAGGTACTTTTTTCTTTTAATTTAAAAAACAAATGCAATTACTATATGCCTGATAATTAATATTGCATTTCAAACTTAGATCTACAGTTTGTTTATAAAGGTGCAAATTTTTATAAACTAAACATTTATTAGTTTGTTTTGCTACAAAACATTTAAAATACTCATCCCTATTAAAAGGATTATTTTGGGATATGTTTGTGGTTTCTATAATTTATAACCATGATTTATTAGGTGCTTAACGATAACCGTTACTAAATTCTGAGTTTAGTATATTTGCGTTGCGTTTGTAGTAAGTTAAATTTTTAAACTCTTTTTTTAGGGTTCCGTACCCAAAGGGCAAAACGGGACCCTATTACAAGACTCCGCTGTCCGTCCTTCCGTCTGTCACCAGGCTGTATCTCATGAACCGTGATAGTTAGACAGTTGAAATTTTCACAGATGATGTATTTCTGTTGCCGCTATAACAACAAATACTAAAAACAGAATTAAATAAATATTTAAGGGGGCTCCCATACAAAAAAATGATTTTTAGATAATGGTACGGAACGCTTTGTGCGCGATTCCGACTCGCACTTGGCCGGTTTTTAAATATTAACACTGAAATACTAAATAATTTGACTTTTCTTCGAAAGATGTCTTTGCAATTTGCTTTGCAATCAGAATACTGCGATATATATAGTCATTCTGTAGGTATATCAGTGAGATTGCCGTAGAAATCAAGTAAGGTATTAACATAACTCTCGTGTCGCTCGTGATATCTTCATTATTTACCTAATTATTGCATTACAAATATGTTACTACTGTCCAACAGTTGAAATTTTCACAGATGATGTATTTCTGTTGCCGCTATAACAACAAGTACTAAAAAACGTACATCCCACAAACGTGTTTTTTTGCCGTTTTTATAGATAATGGTACGGAACCCTTCGTGCGTGAGTCCGACTCGTACTTGGCCGGTTTTTTTAAAAATTGATTTGCTGTTTTCTTGCATTTCTAAAAAAACCTATATTGCCTCATTCAAATAAGTATATGGGCAGTGTTCTATTTACGAAACCAAAGATAGCAGACGACCTCGAAACCGTATAATTATGTGAATATTAATATCATCTCCATGTAAGTAGGTATTAAACATCTGTGATCACTCAGTGAATTTCCAATGATTAGTCCAAATTATTTATTATGCACATTACAAACAAACTCACGTACATAATTCATCATTAAAATCGTCTTACCCGTGTCAGTCCTTTGTTTCTTTCTAGCAAAGCCATCAACGGCCATGTAAGGATCTATTATGTGCTAAGTGCACTTACCCTACACGGTACACGGTAAATGTTTGCGGGAATTCTGATTAGTGCCGTGAATCGTTCCAATCGTTGCCGTGAACCACGAAAATCGAAGTTCGTCAATTGCGGGGAATTTTTCTCTGTCACTCTAATGACGTCATAGTGAGATTAAAAGAGAAAGATCCCCGCAATTTACGAATTTCGATTTTCGCGGTAGGCCCCGAGGATCCTGGGAACTGAATATGACCAATTTAAATTTTCAGTATGCAGTCTACGTTTTACTGACTTCTTTTAAAAGGAAGTTTTCGATTCGGTTTATTTTTTATCGTAATACTTTTAAGTTTTTTCCCCGATGGAACGTAGGCGGTAGGCAATTAGGTATATGCAAGTAAGTATAATATACCATGCGCACATTATTAATAGACAATTCGTACACCATATATATATATATATATATATCTAATGATAATGACGACCGGTCTCAAGCTGATGGTCCTGGGTTCAAATCCGGTAAGGGCATTTCAAAATTCAAAAGTCAAATGTATTTATTGCAAACTTATTACATAATACGGGCCTTGAAAGGGTGCAGCAATCTTATAAATAAATATTACAATAATTTCTTTAGAATTATATGAGATATCACATTAGTGCATCTTATTTATTTGTGTGATGAGCAGAGATGCTTGTTCATGAGTCATGGATGTTTTTTATGTATTCACGTTTTTGTATATTATTATTATTATTCTCTTTATTCATTGCATATCTTAGATTAGGTTTTTTTATAATATGAATATTATTATTATAGGTATATATCGATGTCTGAGTACCCACAACACAAGCCTTCTTGGCTTACCGTGGGACTTAGTCAATTTGTGTAAGAATGTCACTATAATATTTAATATTATGTATTTTATTTTTTGTATTTGCTGTTAGTACTTATAACAATATGCGTAAAAAAGCTCTGTAAGAATCTTGTAAGCAAATCATATAGTTAGTTACAGTTACGAATTGAGACTTCGAGTACCTAATTATGAACATGTTTATATACAAAAACAAATAATGAAGAATAACATATATATATATATATATTTATATATATATATATAACAGAGAAATAAAGAATAAATAAGAATAACCTACCCCATCACGTTTTCCAACATGGAAACCAATTATAATTTGCATAATTATCAAATAGTTTACACAGGTGCTTTATTGACCCATAGGATTACTATACATAGAATAGAGACACTACTCAAATCCTATTTGGCCAAAAATGTGAAACATCTTCCAAACAGCTGAGGGAAAGAAATATTTATGCCAAGCTGTTGGGCTATAATGGTTCATGGTCGGCTCTTTATCATTTGTCACCATGCCTGTCACGTTCTAACAAGTATGTAAGCGCAAAAGTGACGGGCATAGTGACAAGTGATAAAAATGGAACCATGCTGCCACCGCTGGGTACAACATGAAAGTTTGTAATAGTTTTGTAGAATACATGCCAAAACCACTGACCTAAAAAGGAGTGTAGTATAGGTACAGAATTACATATCAAAACCGGTGGCATGTAAATAATGAATAACTACATACAACGCTGATTTACTTTCACGATTTTTACACATTATTAACTAAGTTAGTGTTAGTTAATAATCCTCATTTCGTTGACCTAACAGTTCTAGACTTTCTACAATCTACAACCGTCATAATTCTTTTGTTGCTTAGCGAAATTGTCCGAAATGAGACCAAAATCCGCGCAATCTCAGTGAAAGTAGCGAAGCCGAACGAGATCGCGTTAGCGTTAACTGTAGCATGCGCCGGCGCAAAAACATAGATTAGATACGTTACTGTTGTTAGCGCGTTAATGACGATTATGCTCGACGAACTGGATGTAGTCTATGGAAGGGCTGGGGGCCTACCGCGAAAACCGAAATTCGCAAATTGCGGGGATCTTTCTCTTTTACTCTCACTAATAGTCACTAAAACGTAATTAGAGTGACAGAGAAAAATGCCCGCAATTGACGAATTTCGATTTTCCCGGTAGCCGCCCTGGTAGTCTACTGGTGAAAGTGGTGAAGCCACATTGGTAGACTATTTATTTATTCGATGTTTAAACTTTTTTTATGCTATACTTTTGTATGTTATAGTTTATCACAAATAAATGCGATGATGATGACATTGTTCCGAAATTGGAAATTAAATAAAAATATTTTAAAACCTTTAAATTATTAATATTTTTGTAGATACAGGTGGTATGCTGAGATACACCGTGGGCTCGAGTAACCCAACAGATTTTAACCACCAGAGGTCATAAGGAGCAAAAAATGTTATATGACTTTTGGTCAAATTTAGCAATTTGTGTCCGTGTGTTTTCTGCACACGATACGTCTTTTTTACATCTTGATGAAAAAAAAACATTACAACGAATACGTCAAGTTTTTTTTATTTATTTATAGATAAATATTGCGAGTTTCCTTAAAAACTTTAATGTCAGTAGGTATGTCTACACCAAGTCACATAGTGCCAGCATCGCAGCCAAAAAGGAGTTTTTCACTGAGAAGAACTACAAAAACAAATTCTCACAAGAATTGTCATTATGTCGAAAACATGACCGATTTAAGAAAACTATGTATGAAACTTAAGTCTCTAATTGCGGTCAAAAATACACCTTTAAAATCTCTCGGGTTATTCAAGTCAAGATATGCCTTAACATACTTTACTCTGTTCTAAAAGCTCTTATGACTCAGTTAAGAGGTTATTTTCCAGTTTTAGACGTTTTAGTACATAGTTGTCAAGCCATCATGTGAACGCACCATTACATAACTGGCCTACCGACTAACCGAGTGGCATACTTTACTGGCCATTTCCCGCCTAAGCCTAACATCTATTTCTAGATTGTACCGTTTTAGATACTCAGGTGTCTGGGCTCTTTCCATTCTGGAAAAATCTTGTAAAACCTCAGAAATCGGTAAAAGGTAACCTATGACGATTGGTAATTGGTTATTTATATTGACATTTTCCGCAAATCGACAACTATTGTGCCCATTTTGCGTGAAAACGCGGTAGCGCTACTCTAGCCAACCCAGCTCCTCCACGAGCAGTGTCTTCAGGTTGCTAACTGCCTCCTTTAGTGTGCACGGAGTCCCTAGGTATTTGCTCCTGTATACTTCTACCTGTTTACAGTATATGTTTCGCCGTTTCCTCTTCTTCCAAGCACGCTCTGCACATGGGGCTGTCCGTTTTACCCATATTATGTAGGTGTTTGTTTAATGTGTTATGTCCAGAGTATTTAATCCTACTATTTTTCGTAGTTTGTGTCTGGGTGTTTTCAGTAGTATTTTGATGAGCTTGTAGTTTTATTCTGGTAGAATTTCTTTGCAGTACTTAGTGTGCAGTTGTTTGGGATATGACATTAGTAATAGTCTAATAGAGAACCAGATATTATATTAACATTAAGTAATAAGTATTAGTCAGATATTACTTGAGTAACAGTCCATTATGGTAAAACGCAATTTTAGTCTATAAAATAACCACATTATTTCCCACTTAGCTAATTACTACTTTAGGATTAATAGTGACACATTAATACAAAGTCCGTCATTTTTAGGATTCAGTACCCAAAGGGTCAAACGGGACCCTATTACTGAGACTTCGCTGTCCGTCCGTCTGCCACCAGGCTGTATCTCATGAACCGTGATAGTTAGCCAGTTGTAATTTCAACAGATTATGTACTCGTATTTCTGTTGCCGCTATAACAACAAATACTAAAAACAGAATAAAATAAATATTTAAGGGGGTTCCCAACAAAAAGTAATTTTTAGATAATGGTACGGAACCCTTCGTGCGCGAGTCCGACTTGCACTTGGCCGGTTTTTAAATGTTCTCACTGAAATACAAAATAATTTGACTTTTCTTCGAAAGATGCCTTTGCAATTTTCTTTGCAATCAGAATCACACAAATTAAATTACTACATAGTACTTATTATATAATATGCTATATGCTGTACCTACTGTGATGTATAGTCAATCTGTAGGTATATCAGTGAGATCGCCGTAGAAATCAAGTAAAGACACGACTTTACTCTTCTGATATCTTCATTATTTATCTAACGATTGGATTACAAATGTTACAACATGAAAGAGATTGGGAACACAATGGCCATTTATTCATATTCTAAAATAGCTACGACTGTTTCTGGCCACCGAACATGGTAGTATACAGGGTGGCCTTGACATTTAGAGAAATATTAATACTGCACTTTTACAAAAGTATTTTTAGTTTTTTACCAAACAATGCAAATATACAGATACGTATTACGTATAGTGTTGTTTAAAAAGGACGTTAGACGGGTTGTCGCGTCTGCATTAAATATAAAGCGCTAACCGACCTAATATACGAAAGAATAACTTTTTGATATTTATAAGTTTTAATCTGTTTTACGAAGCCGTCACAATTTATAAAAGTCCAGAACTGCCAGCCTATCCTGAATTCATGCATCCTCCCAGACAATGCCTAAAATCACACCGCCCTTACAAAACGGCACAGGCGGTAATGAAGGAGATAAATGGATAGATGAATTTAATTTCAACCTGCCTACAGCCTGCAGCGACTACAATCCCACTGAAAGGCCCAAAGGCTTTTCGGCCCCAAGACGGGAATGGTGGGCACCAGGGCTATAACCGCGAAAATCGAAGTTCGCCAATTGCGGGCCAATTTTTCTCGGTCACTCTACGTCTTAGTGAGAGTAAAAGAGAAAGATCCCCGCAATTTGCGAATTTCGGTTTTAGGGGTAGGTCCCTAGGCTTGGGGTCGAGCGAACTTTGCACAAGGCACGGTCGATCTGGCGATTTCATGTTCAGGTGTAGGATCCTCACTATCTTATTCACAAGTGCCCAAAACGAATGAAACCTGGTGACCCTTTGGACTTAATAGCGCTTAGTGGAAACACCCAAGAACTTAGAAATTATCTGTAGAACAATTATTTACACATTACACTATGTTACAAAATTTAACGTGGTCTATTATCATATATAAATAGGAAACTAACAACTAACTGCCCATGGTAATTGGCACATACAACGTGCCCTTAAAAAATGGCTCTAACCCATATATCTTGACCTCGACATCTGTAACAACTATGCGTAATCACAGACCTCGCTGACTTCGCCAGTTCGAACGTAAATTGACATCAGAACGATATTTGAATCAGTTACTTATCGTGCGTCTCGCTCGCGCCAATACATTTACAGACCCACGAGCATTGTACCAAGGATGCTTGTTGTGCGAGGAAGCCGCCAGCTCTTCGGTCACCAGTTACGTCATCCAGACGCTTCATTCTGATATCAGTGTACGTTCGAATCAGCCTGCTAGTTCGACTATGGTTGTGAATGACCCATGTGCTAACAGCCTGTCACAACTCGTTGCGTTAACACTTGGGCAACCGTCAACGTTATTGGCCTTGGAACAGAGACTTACTAAAGGAGAAATTCAAGTTTAAATTGATGTCGCAGACGGATTCGCAACATTCACAGTTTTTTTCCTTTTCAGTGAATATTTAGTGATTGGCAATGTCCCGATATTGGAATAAAAATCTTTTTATGTAAAACCACAGCACAAACAATACAAACTACATAGGTACTTACATACTTAACCCGAGCACCGAGGGTTCCGTACAAACTTTTAATTATCTCATGTAACTATAAACACGAAAGACTTTTCACCAGAAGTATACTAGGCACAACTAGGCATAATTATGTACAGTGCCATCTATCGGCAAATCAGCTACTAATTTGCGCAACATGTATGTAATGTATGTTGGTTTTTCGGGGATAATTCTTATTCATGTGCACCGATTTCAATTATTATTTTTTATAAAAAAAAAGTTTGTTTAAATCTCAAAGAAATTTCAAGAATAATAAGCACCCGCAAAGGGGGATAAATTGCAAATAGAATTTGGAAATATTTTTGGATAATTAAAAAAAAGTTATCAAGATAAGAGTTGTAATTATACATATTAGTTTGTGATTTTTCTTCATACTTACATCTTTTTTTTTTCACTGTGAAAAAATAATAAGAAATTGTTTATGAATTTTCAATTTAAGCTCTTTCACTTGATCTAGTATCTAGACTTTGAAATTTTGCCCTCTCTTCATATTGGACAATTTCCATAGTTAATAAAAATTAAACACTTTCAATGTATGTAGGTTAGCGCTGTTCTCTTCATAACTATACCAAATTTCAAATCGATAGCTTAAGTAGTTATCGAGATATTTAGCAATGTGACAGACGGACAGAGTCACACCATAAGGGTTCCTTTTGTACCATTTTGGTACGGAATGCTAACAAAGAGGAAGTTACCACGAAATGACCTATGCCTGCGAGCCGCGTCCCTGGGGCTACCGCGAAACCCGAAATGCGCAAATTGGGGGGATCTTTCTTTTTTACTCCAATGAAGGCGTAATTACAGTGTGAGAGAAAAATGCCCGCAATTTGCGAACTTCGATTTTCGTGGCAGGCCCCCAGTTTTCCTATTTGAGTTGCGTCAAATAGTAATCCTTCCTTTTTTACAGTCTCTTATCAATTCATAATAGTCAGTTCATTTTAATACCAATTTCTCCTTAATGACACCGCCAACAATAGGTTCGAAAGTTTGGAACGCAACATGATTCACATTAAAACTATTAAAAGTGAAAGCTTTCTGTTAAGTTGATGCTCAAAATAGACCGTATCTGAGTCATCCGTAGCGGGTAATGGATACCGAATATACCCTTAAACGGTTACTATTATTTTTGTTACACCTGTAGGGCTAAGATAGTCGGCTCTTTCATTTGTCACCATGCCTGTCACGTTCTAACAAGTATGTAAGTGGGAAAGTGACGGGCAATGAAACCATGCTGCCACCGCTGTACATATCATCGTCATCTTGCCGTATCCGGCAATGGCGACTCCATGAAGTTCTCGTCCGGATTATGAAATGCTCTAATAACCCCTGCCCTGAGCTATAACCGCGAAAATCGAAGTTCGTCAATTGCGGGCGTTATTGTCTGTCACTCTCACTGAGTCTTACTGAGAGTAAAAGAAAAAGATCCCCGCAATTTGCTAATTTCGGTTTCCGCGGTAGACCCCCTTCTGCCCTGTACATATAGCATGTAAAGAGACTACTGCAATAAAATTACAATTAAACATTGACATACATATTATATCGCAGGACAGTCCTTACGAGCACTAAGAATGGTGTTAGTTCAGCGGTGTCACTCACGAATTCGAGCCAATCGTACAGTCTAACGTAACTAGTTGCGTCCAATCACGCGCGTGATGCGAACTCATCAACCAATCGCGTTGTGGCGTTAAACTGTACGATTGGCTCGAATTCGTGTGCGTGACACCGCTGTACTGGCCCCATTCTTATTGCCCGTAAGGCCGTCCTTAGATATATGTCAATGCGATTAAAGTCATAATCAATTTCTCGGACATAAGTATTCTACTTAAATAGGCTTCATTTATTCCGGCGAGCAGAAAAAAATATTATTACGTCAAAATACTACTTTTTTCTACTTGATATTAATACCCCCGATATTAATATTTGGACCCGGGTACGTCCTTAAACTACGTCCAAAAGAGAGGTATGGGCATTGTGAATTTCATCTCGCTTTGTGTGGTAGGGCACAGCCAGTGGATGTCATTCCAGATCTAGAGCAGAGCCCAACTGGGGAAGTACCTCCACCTTACAGAAAACCGCAGCCAAATAACACTAGACCCTACTCATAATGTTGTGTTCCTGCCGGTAAGTAAGGTTGCCAGAGCTCAACGAGGAGGGGGCGGGTTTAGGGTCGGCAACGCGCATGTAACTCCTCTGGAGTTGCAGGCGTACATAGGCTACGGAGACTGCTTACCATCAGGCGGGCCGTATGCTTGTTTGCCACCGACGTAGTATAAAATAAATAAATAATAATCAGTAGTTTTATTTTATCCTATATTTTCGTTACACCTTGTATGTCAGGCCACATAAATTTTTTAAATCTTTATTTAAAGAGCTTTGTCACTTTTGTGACGATGTCGCTCTGTGCATATACAAACATGTGACTTATCTTCTAATTAATTCTGAAGCCAGTTTATATATACATTTTGCATCGTCAGATAGTGGATGCCCCAAAATTTGGTTGCAACCCCCAACTTCAAATAAGCTTTCGTTCATGATATCTATCATTGACAGGCACAAAAGGTATGACTTCATCTCAGTTAATGTTTGCCCTCTAGGTTTAAACTTAAACACTAAAATAAGGTCTTCCCTCTAGGTTTATCACCCTCCAACCATTTTGAGATCCTAAGCGCTATCATCTTTACTAAACGCTAAGATGTTAGGAAGAAAATACTAAGCAAACGTATGAATAGTCATCTCAGAAATCTGATAAGAGTTGTAACATGAGTTATGTTTATATCATAATTCACCATTCTAAATAAAATACTTAACAACTTTGGCATTCCTGGGATATCTTTTCATTTCTAGTAATTTAACTTACCTACGTACCAATATGTACATGATGTTTGATGTTTGACTTATCACAGATTTAAAACTTCACCCTAGTTTCCTAATCTAACAATTTTCGGCACTTTTCCATGTATCGGCTCAATTGGAAATAAGTAGATAACTTAACAAAATCTTGGTGTTCCTTTTTAATATTTCGAGTGCCGGGAAATGGGTATTTTACCCTACATTTAATAAAAGAACTTCTTAAAAATAACCTAAAAAAAAAAAGAAAATGTGAAACTTACCTGATAAATTTCAAAGGTTTCCCACAAAACTATCACACTTCCAATTTGCTGCGACGGCAAATAATTCTAAACATTTACAAATAAAATTATCACAAAGTCTGGCACTGGCACGCAACTATCAAAAACTTAAATTAAAAAAGTTTAGCTATATGGTGTGGTAGACGTAGACACTCCCGCACCGAGTTGACCGAGTGTCAGCGAAACACTGAGGTAATGAGGTAGAATTCCAACTATTAGCGCTAGGTACGTTATTCAGGTTATTCTAGAGTGAACGCAACAAACGAATTTCAGTATAAATTTTCACAATTCGTTTCTCATCTGATCACAGCACAATAAAAAACCTTCAGCTCTCAATTGGGGTGTTCCAATTTCAAATTTTAAAATGGCGCGTTCAAGACCGGTTTTGATTGGTCAACAGAACAGTCATCTTGTGGCAGTAGCATCGCATCAGTTACAACTTTCTCCGACCTCGATTATGGGCTTTTGATTTTTAAATCTCGTTTTTTATAGCGTTTAATTAATTGCTTATCATTATTAAACTCACGGGGAAATAATAGCAAAAGTAAGGCGTCAAATTTTTGGCAGGAAGATGTCAAATGTGGTACAAGTGTGGTACTACCATCGGTCTAAGCCCAAACTAACATTAGGGATTGCCAAGGGCATGGGTTTCCTTCCATTCCCGGCGATTTGATCAGATTGTCGATATAGGGGAGATCTGTGGAAAACGGCGAAATGCTATTTTTGAAATACGAGGGATAGAAATTGGGAATCTAGTGGTATTGGTAGTGGCAATAATATTGAAGGAGCCGCATGAAATGGATCGCTCGAAATCCAAAAATCGCCCCCCAGACTCTACTTAAAATTCTCTGATGGAGTAGGCATCATCTAAGGCACCATTTGGCATCGCATGTCGCGCATAAATGATGTGTTAGAGTCGATTATTATTGTATTGTATGTGTCTGGCAATCATTTTTGCATGCAACCACCGGCCTTGTCACAGATGTGAGGATTCGCGATCTTTGTGTAGGTACTAACAGCTATAGTGTTGGTTAAGACTCGAGTCCTCCTCTGCTTTAAGACTCGACTCAAATCGAAACTCGAGTTATTTTCAACATGAAAGAGACCCGAATCCCGATCAATATTTAAATTAAACATACAAAAATGTTGACGGAGTCTTTGTTCAGCGACTTAAGTCCTTTTAAGATCGATTTGAGCTTAAAAAATGGGCCAAGAGCATGTCGGGCCATGCTCAGTGTAGGGTTTCGTAGTTACCATTCTGTCAATATAGGCCAAACGGGGGCTATTAGTAAGTATCATTGTACATTACAAGCATAGGGGAATACCTTTGTAGCGCTTTGTTCGTCTTTTTACTAAGAAGACAAGATTTTTTTGCTATAACTCAAACACGACTGGACCGATCATGTTCGCTATGTTATGTTATGTTATGTATGTTGTGTGTGTGTCCATTGAAAGTATTTTTAAGTTTTTGTTTCACGATTGTTTTCATATTTTTTGGACCCATAGTTCAAAACTTTGGGGGGTGGGGGCGGGGTTAGACACATACTTGTTTTGTTTTCGGAGCGATTATTCCCTAAAATATTAACATTATAAAAAAAATGGTTTTTGGAGACCCTTATTCGATTTGAAAGACCTATCCAACGATACGCCGACACCTTTGGGTCAAACATTTTGTATAGGAGGTTGGGAGTTGGGAGGTATCCAAAACATTTTTTTCTCAAACTCAATGAAATATTGGTGTTATGTTCCTTATAATAGGCTGCGAAGTATGACGTTTCAGGTGCGGCTAGGACAAGAGGTCATTAATGGAATTTCATACAAATCTTGCAGGCCTAGGCCGGCAAAGTCCTCTTTTTAATTTCCATTCCACATAAATTTGTGGCACAGGCATCATGACATTCTGCCACTATGCGTATTAAAAATAAATAAACGATTTGGTATGTACTTAGTGCAGTTTTATTTACATAATAAATCCACATGAACATAACAAATAACACATTATTATAATTTTTTTTCTTAACTATACATATACACATTGAAATATTAATATTTCATCTAAATATTAGCTAGCGGTAAAAATGTCTACTTAAACGTGCCTCTAACCGTATAGAAAAAAATATGTTTGGCGGGAAACTTGATAATGTTTCGCTGTTATTCTGTTTTATCGGATTTACTTTTGTTGTTTGTAATCTTTAAAGTAATCTGAAGTATTTAAGATGCACTGACTATCCAGGAACTTCTAGAACGGAGAGAAAGCACAAGACGCGTCCGCTTGGTAACAACCATTTATTGAAAGAGAGCGATGATAAGTAGGTACTTATACATTATGTCAGTGAGAATTGTTTCTACCCTCTTACATCATTATACCCATATATTACACCTCCACCCTTATTTCTAACATATGTGAAAATTAATTAACTAGGTACATTTTCATGATAAAGTTTTTTAGTCAATCTCAAACCCATATCTTTTTACAGAACGTAACTTATCCCTAGGTCTCAGTGTGGGCCGGGGAAGGTTGACCGGGGGGTCGGTGGATTCTGACGTATTAGATCGGGGTGGCGAGGGAGCTGTCACCGCTGCTCCACCAGACTCCGCAGGGCATTGATCTTCAACCGTTACACTAGATGTGTCGTTGCGCTCACTCCTCAACCCGTCCGACTCTTGGGTTGGTGATGACGGAGACGGATCCTCATATGTGCTCATCCAGCGACTTTTAATTTGATCCACATGTCTATGAATGGGTGAACCGTTTTCCGCCGCAACTATATAATTACGTGAACCTGTTTTTTCCTGAATTCTACCATCTAACCATCTACTACCCCCACTATAGTTCCTATACCACACATTTTCCCCCACGTTAAATTCCCTAGATGTACCGCCAGCGTAAGTTATTTGCTTTGTTTGTCGTTCTTTGACTTTGTCTTCTACCGATCCATCCTTTAACAAGTCTAGCCTGGAACGAAGCTTCCTACGCTGCAATAGCTCTGCCGGTGATACCCCTGTGGTACTATGTTCTACATTCCGATACGCTAGAAGGTAAGCCTGCAACGCTGCATCTATATCGCCACCATCCCGCATAGCCTTTTTAATAGCCCGCTTGCACAACTTGACTGCCCCCTCGGCAGCCCCGTTGGAAGCCGGATGGTACGCGGCCGCAAAAGTGACCTTGACCCGATTATGTGTCATGAAACTTTTATACTCTTGACTTGTAAAGGGTGGTCCGTTATCCGAAACTACTTCTCGTGGTAAACCGAAACGCGAGAAAGTCTCTCTTAATACTTTTATTACAGCTTTCGCCGTGGTCGACTGCATTTGGAAAACCTCTAACCACTTAGAAGTAGAATCGATAAGAATCAAAAATGTCCTACCCTGTATGGGTCCCAAAAAATCAATATGTAATCTGGTCCAGACGTCCGTCAAGTACCGCCAGGGCTGCGGCGGCGCGCGCGGCGGCGCCGAGCTCTCCGCCACGCACGTGCCGCAGCTCCTGCAGGTACGCTCCACGTCCGCGTCGATGCCCGGCCACCACATGACACTGCGCGCCATACTCTTCATTTTTACAATACCCATGTGTCCCACATGTAGCTCCCGTAATAACTTTTCCCGCAATACTTCTGGGATTACTAAACGGTAGCCCCAAACCATGCAGCCCCTGTCCATATACAATTCGTTTCGTCGTAAAAAGTAAGGTTGGACCTCTCTGTCATTTACTGATGATGGCCACCCGGTCTGTAAATAACTTACTATTCGCCTTAATACAGAATCTTTTTCTGTGCTAACTTGAACCATTTTTTTATCTATAGGTAAAAAATCTTGAACAAAATTCAAATACGTAACTTCTTTCGTTAAACTGACCGATTTGTTTACCGGCAAACGGGACAGGGCGTCTGCCGCGTTACTCTCACTGCGCACATATTCAATATTAAAATTATATCCGGCTAGCAATACCGCCCATCGTTGAAGTCTACTAGCTGCCATTACTGGTATTCCTTTCTTTTCGCCAAAAATAGATACCAGAGGCTTATGGTCGGTCCGTAAAGTGAATTCCCTACCATATAAATATTGGTGGAATTTTCTCACCCCAAATATTATACTCAATGCTTCACGTTCAATTTGCGAATAGCCCTTTTCTGCCGCATTGAGTGTTCGCGACGCGTACGCCACCGGCCGCTCGCCGACCGGCGTAATGTGAGACACCACAGCGCCCACCCCCAAGCTACTAGCGTCACAAGTCAAAACCACCGGCAGATCGAGAGAATAATGAGCCAGGACTTCACTAGACGTTAATATTTCTTTTATTTTCCTAAACGCCTCACTACACTCCTGGTTCCACTGATACGTAACCCCCTTCTTTAGTAACTTGTAAAACGGTGTGAGTACCGTACTAATATTTCGGACAAATTTCGCATAATACATTACTAAGCCTATAAAAGACCGTAACTCCGTAATACTATTTGGTTCGGGAACCTTTTTTATTGCTTCTATTTTCTCAGGACACGTGTGTACACCATGTTTACTGATAACGAAACCTAAGTACGTCACCGATTCGGAAAAGAAAGTACATTTATCTTTCCTAACCTTTAGACCGTAAGTTTTGAGCCTTCTGAACACCTCATGTAACGTTTTTAAATGCGTTTCATCATCTTCCCCGGTTATTATCAGATCGTCTAAAAAAATACCTACGCGCGGTAAATCTCCAAATAGCTGTTCTAATTTCCTCTGAAAAATACCGGGGCTCGAAGCTAAGCCGTATATAAGTCGATTGTACATGAATAAGCCTTTATGGGTATTTATCACTGTAAACCGTTTGGATTCGTCTAATTCAAATTGTGCGTACGCTTGCGATAAATCTAATTTGGTAAATCGAGTCCCTCCATATAATTTAGCAAGTAAGTCATCAACCCGTGGCAGCGGAAAACGGTCTACCTCCAAACATCTGTTGAGTGTTAGTTTAAAGTCAGCACATACCCGAATGGTTCCATCTTTTTTCATCACCGGAACAATAGGCGTAGCCCAGTCGGACGAGTTTACCGGAGTGATCACACCGTCCGCCACCAGCTGATCGAGCGCGCGCTCAACTGGCTCGCGCAGCGCATACGCCAGAGGTCGTGCGCGCAGGAACACGGGCGCCGCGCCCTCTCGCAGCCGGAACCCCACCGTTCCGCCAGTAAACCTTCCCAAGCCGCCTTCAAATACTTCACAATATCTGGAACTGAAATCGTTTATGTCAAAAATATGCTTTGTACTAACATTATTACAATTGACGGATTTTACTAAGTCAGGTAGTATTCCTAACTCTTTTATCCACTGTCTGCCGAGTAAACTCGTTTTCCCGTTAACCATTACATACAAATCTAACTCTTTACATTTTTTGTTATATTGCACCGAAGGTAATATTTTACCTACGGGTTTGACACTTATGTCCGTATAATAACATAAATTCAAATTGCTAGCTTTTAACGGACACTCAGGAAATAATTGACTATAACAATCATAGCTAATACAAGATATCGCACTGCCCGTATCTACTTCCATAACTAAATTTACATTATTCACTTTTAATTGCACCATGTAAGGCCCATACTTCTTCAACTTTTTAGCATCTATAGAAAAGTTATTTACCTCTTCACTGCCGTTACTGTCACTGTCTGAATACTGGTACCCTGCCTGCTCTTCTAACATCGCATGAAAAGAGACGTTTTTTCTTAAATTCGGACACATTTTCTTAAGATGCCCTTCTTTGTTACATACTCTGCAAACATAGGCCCTAAATTTACACGAGCTCTGTCCATGCTGCCCTCCGCACGCCGAACATTGCTGGGTTTGTCCTCCCTTCCAGTCCGCACTATTCGTAACGACTCGTCGCTTGCCCGCGCCCATAGCGCCCTTTGTCCCGTCGCCCTGCGTCACCTTTGGACCGCGCGGCCCATAGCGCTCGGTGCTAGCCGCCTCCGCCGACTGTCGCTTGTCCCGCTTCACCGTGGCCAGCTGATGCACTGCCGTTGCTATCATGGATGATGATACTCCCTCCTCTATTGTAGAACGGTCCTGTACCAACGCCGCATGACTTTCCGCTGCTTCCATCGCCACTGCCATTTTAAATGCTCTTTCAAATGTTAGGTTATCTTCCGTAAATAACTTTTGCCGAATGCTATCATTACGGATACCACACACGAATTGGTCTCGTAAATTCTCTTTTAAACTGGCTTCTTGAAAATCACAATCTTTTGTTAACTTTTTTAACTCCGCAGTATATTCCGCGATGGTTTCGTCACTTCTTTGTGTCCTCTGACGAAATTTAAATCGTTCGGCCATGGTACTCCGCGTCGGCTGTAGGTGCTTCTTCATAACTGCCACAAGGTCATCAAATTCTTTTGTTGACGGTTTGTCCGGTGAACATAAGTTTGCCATGAGCTCGTACGCCTCACTACCCATAACGGTGATTAAAGTCGCTACCTGCACAGCCGGTTTAACGTCGTTAACCACAAAATACTGGCCCAAGCGCTCCACATATAAATCCCAATTATCCTTATGCACATCGAAAGCACCAATTTTACCGATAGACATTGTAACTGCGATATTCACTCACGTCCACTAAAAAAAAAGTTTCACACGCGTTCACAGTTCGATTTCGTCGCCACTGAAGTATTTAAGATGCACTGACTATCCAGGAACTTCTAGAACGGAGAGAAAGCACAAGACGCGTCCGCTTGGTAACAACCATTTATTGAAAGAGAGCGATGATAAGTAGGTACTTATACATTATGTCAGTGAGAATTGTTTCTACCCTCTTACATCATTATACCCATATATTACAGTTTTGTTATAAATAATTCAATATGAGTTCGGACGAAACTACCGACGAAGAAATGAGTATTGATTGCACCCCACCTGAATTAAGAGCCGAAGCAGAATTGGCTATACAAAACTTGCTGCCGGCAAAATCAAAGGCGAAATATATGGTTACTTATGACAATTTTATAAATTGGAAAACCAAAAAAAAATGCCCACCGTTTCTCAGAACATGTCAGTTTTTGGTTTTTGGTATATTTTAAAGAACCGGCAGAAACTAAAAACTTTTTAGTTTCTGCCGGCTAGTACAATGCCCACAATATTGAAGACTTTTTAGTAAAAACACATTATTATCATTTTGGGAGCATGGGCTTAAGGCCTGAATGCATGTGAAGCATAATATAAACGCACATTAATGATAATATAAACATAATACAAATATAAATGAATGAAGTATCTGTTTCTATTAAAACCGAGTTAAAATATAGCGAAATAGTAATATACACACGTTAGTTTTCGTTTTTGTCTTGATAAGGTACTTATAATTTATTTAAAAATAAAACTTTGATTTTTCTGTTGTTTATTTCGTTGCATGTTTGAGAAAAGCACTATACATACCTCGGCGGGAAATATTATATTTTCGGCCGGCAAGCCCGGCAACCCCTTTCATCCCGTAATGTACTATTTTTATATAGTTTTTATTTTACCGTTCTGTCCATGCCAAATTGCAGCTTTCTAGCACTAACGATAACGGAGCAAATCCGCGGACGGACGGACGGACGGACGTGGCGAAACTATAAGGGTTTATAGGTCACTACGAAACCCTAAAAAAAGAGTCAATAAAGGAGACAAAGACTCAAAGCTATTTTACTCGTAAAACGAATCGATTTCTTCAAATGTAGACTCAAAAGACTCGAGTTTCTATCAACACTAGTAGTAACAGCACGTTAACTGATCATGGATAGACCTTAAGACTTTGAAATAAGGTATATTGTCAATTAGCAGTGCCGATGGTACTGTATGAATATGAACCTTGCAACACGAAATTGGAAAATGCATGTTGTTGTTACAAAATCTTCATACTATTGTTCAGACTAATGTTACTTTGCCCATATTTGGTAAATATTGTATTCGTTCCGAAAACATGATAGTGAAAAACTTTTTAAGTCAAAAATATCAAATTGGGTGCGAAGTTTTGCGTATGGAAGGTAGTTCTTTGACTTCTTTGTCGGACACTTTTTGGTATATGGAGATTCTGTTCCTTGTCTCTACCTTCCATAGTTTTGCGTTATGGTTTAGCCCCCTCCAGATTACGCGCGTGAATCGCGGCGCGACTTCGCGGAGCGACCATACCGCGACGTTGACGTAGACTCCACACTCGCACAACTTCACGGCGATTTCGCAGTTTGGTTCGCGGCAAGACGGCGCCGAAGAGTCACCTGGGCGGCTACCGGGAAAATCATAATTCATCAATTGCGGGCATTTTTCTCTGTCACTCTAATTACGTTTTAGTGAGATTAAAAGAGAAGGATCCCCGCAATTTGCGAATTTCAGTTTTCGCGGTAGGCCTCCTGATCGGATTTAGTTTGCGGCAAGGCTCTGGGGGCCTACCGCGAAAACCGAAATTCGCAAATTGCGGGGATCTTTCTCTTTTACTGTCACTAAGACGTAATTAGAGTGACAGAGAAAAATGCCCGCAATTGACGAATTTCGATTTTCCCGGTAGCCGCCCTGATTCCACTGATTCAAACTGAGAATTGTCAAATTGATTTTTGGTTGATCAAGTTCGCACCCATATAGTTTCAGATAACCGACTCGTGAGCGAGTCGCGGCGCGAAGCCATTGCGATTGTGGAGTCTTGCAAGTTCGCGCTTCGCGTCTCCTTTGACGCGGGCCAAATACCTACAAAAAACGGGGAATTAGGCGCGAAGGCTTGAACAAGCTGCGAAATCGACGCGAGGGCCATCCACACTCGCGTTCGCGGCTTCGCGCCTCGATTCGAGCACGAGTGTGGAGGGCCCTTTAGAAAAAAGTACGAAATTTTACATTTATATCAATCGCGCATGCATTGTTCAAATTTGCTGCCTTTTTCTTCTGACAAAGCTGGCTTACAAGTAACGTGTGCATGTGCTTACGCAACTAGACCAGTATTCGCTCGATCTACCTATAATATGCACCGTGTGCAACTTTTTACGATTTCTGAACGATATATGAAACTCACTGAAATGTCAATGTCACATAAACGTCAGAATATAGTCCAAAAACAAAGATGGCAGGCGTAGTGCCTCTTGGGATTAGGACCCACTCTCAAAGAGTTTGCAGCCTTTACAAAAGGGCTCTGCGTAATATTGAAGCGTTTTACGATAGACGGTAAGTTATTACAAAGATTAAAAATACTTTTGCAACCTTACTCCCATAGGGTTACGTAATTTGTTGTCAACACTATAACCTATTTTTTTCATTGATTTACAGGTTTATTTTCCACGATAACTGAAAATCAGCTTTGCAAGACTATCTTTTTGCTTTTGGTTGAGCTTTTGAACGATAAGAGGTGTTTCTTTTATTAATTTGCTGGCCTTTATTTATTTTAGTTATACCTTTATTCGTAGGATAAATTTAGCAGTCGTATTCGATTTTAGTTAGTAGATTTCGTTTCCGAAATACTTTGAAATTGTTATTTAAACAAGTCAATGTATTATATAGCTATTTTCATTAGTTATTATTCTATACTAAATAATAAATTGTTAATAAGACATCAACCTTATTATGATAAATGCAATGCGGATAGAAGATATATACCAATAAATATCATATCATATCATATAAGATCACAACAAAATCTTTCTTTGTCACTGGCACCTTTAAAATCAATTTTAAGACAATGAGTTAACTATTTTAGCTTACCAAAATAATGTACTTAAAATCAACCCCTTTCTTACTATTCTGCTGCAGTGATGTATACCGCTACCAAGCCGTGCTGATGCGTGATCGCTTTGACAAGAATGCCAAGATCCAGGATATGCGGAAGGCAGCTCAGCTCCTGAAGGAGGGTGAAGAGGAGCTCTTTCTGCAGCAGCATCCCATTCCTAAGAAGTGTAAGTAACATTAAAGGTTACTGTGGATATCAGCTGTTCCTTGGGTTATTTCCAGACATTACCACTGGTAACAGCTGAAAAAAAACCACTGGCTGTGAACAACTGAGAAAACCAACCATTTCACTTTGGTGTTAACAACTGGGATTAGGTGAGACCACACAGAGTGTGCCACCTCGTGAGGAAATTTAGCTTTCAATAGGCAGGTCGGTCCACACAGAGCGAGTATACGTGCGAGGCAATTTCCTCACGCACAAAACGGCCAGTGTAGACGTGCCTCGGCCGAGGAAAACGTGCGCGTATGATCGCTCTGTGTAAACCCGCCTAATGATCAGCTGCTAATTTTCATCAATATACTATAGTAGTTCTGTAGTGATGTTGAAAATCTAATCTATTAAAGTGGTTATGGTAATACTTTTTCTACTTCACATTTCACAAGTCTTTTTAAGGTTTTTGGTTACTTGTTGGTAAGTTGCAATACTTTTTTTTTCTTCTAGTCGCGGAGAGTCCTGGCGGCGTGGCCTACGAGCGTGAAGTGGAACCTCCAGACTGGGTGCTGGACTACTGGCATCCTCTCGAGAAGGCGCAGTACCCCGAGTACTTCATGCGGCGCGAGCAGCGAAAGAAGGAGTTCATCGCCATGTGGGAAAAGCAGTATGGCAAGCATGAGGAGAAACCACACCATTGAATATTGTGTATCATAGTTAATTAGTAAATATTCATTTGTTAATGTAACAAGTTTTTTTTATTTTGACACCCAACAATTTGGTCAAAAATTTTTATACTCCGACAAATACCGCTATTTAGCACTAAATGCAAATTTTAAGTTACGGGTTGTATAGTACAAAAATAATTCACATTAATCAAATCTTACATTGTGATTAAATTCTTTATTAAAATTAAGTCACTCTGTATAAATAAATGTTACATATATACACTTAGGAGCAAAACTGTCCCAATAGTAGCATATTAGTAGAATGTGGAGAAGTTGATGTCGATCAAGGGGAGGGGCACATGATTAACACATATCAGTACTCCTTGAAATTTTCTTCAAATCCGCCTAACATATGATGTACTTGGCATTTACGGTTATTTTTTAATTTCGAATCGAAAAGTAAAAAAAAGAAAATTTTGTAGCCACAGTAAATTTACTGCCATCTTTAGACACATGATTAAAACTTTTGGAACGCCAATTGACATTGATCCTTATTCTTTCTCTGATATGTGTCAAATTTATTAAATATCAAAGTGGCGCCATCTTACCGGGCAGCGGCTAAAGGTTGTAACGCCATCGCTCGAAACGATGCTTTGGTCTTTGATCTATTAGATGGCGCCACTTTTTGATATTTAACACATATCAGTGAAAGAATAAGGATCAAAATCAAATGGCGTTCTAAAAGTTTTAATCATGTGTCGAAAGATAGCAGTAAATTTACTATGGCGACAAAGTTTTTTTGACAATCCACCTCTATTGCAAATTCTCTGGTTTAAATAATACGAACAAGATATGGTTTTTTAAAGTCTGAATTAAATTATATTTATTTTATTTTTTTATTTATATACACTTGTACTTGATGATTACATAATATTGTATATGTACAAAGTCTTATTTAAATTAGAATCAGGATCGTTTAAAACAAGACCATGCGATGATTATGTTCAGAAAGGAATGTACCATTAATGAATAATACAGCATTGTTCGCGTCCGTACTTCCATAGAGTACTTTCTTATAAATCATATTTACCAAATATCACGCGAGATGGCGCTGTACCGGGCGCGGCGATTTTTACATCGCGCTATTGAAATGTTTATAGGGATTGTATATAAATTGCGCCCTTATTATTGACTTGCGAAGTTCTCAAAAATGCATATAATTCTAACTTTAGACAAAGTTATCTCACTGGACTAGAATAGGCGGGGTCCACACAGAGCGAGCACGTATGTGCGAGGCAATGTTCTCGCGCACAAACCGGTCAATGTAGACGTGCCTCGGTCGAGGCGGCGCGCGCAGCCTCGCTTAGCCTTTGTGCGCGAGAACATTGCCTCGCGCGTATGCCTGCTCTGTGTGGACGCGCCTATTGAATACAAACATTTCATTATAACAATTTGAAATCTTGTCTGTATTCACCATGTTTGTGTTTACAAATCTTGATACAACAGATTGGTATAAGTACTGGATTTTATCAGTCTCTTAAATTATCTAAAATAATAGATACAAAGCAAGGTCAGTGAACATTTCTGATTAAAAACAAAACAGATTAATTCCACAAAACTGAGAACTCATTTAAGACTTAATAACCAGTTAACTCTCCACAGCAGAAAGAACATGTCTGGTCACTTATTTCTGAAAATGAGATTTTAATCTCAAAATTCAGAGGTCTTGATGAATTACTCATATCTTCTGTAACCACTGTATTATTAACAACTTTTTATTACTTAAAAAAAAGGAAGTCACGGAATTAACGTACATTTGCATCGTTCCAAATTTTAAAAACGCGATTACAAAAAATGTTACTAAAGTGACTAGCCACGTACTTTCCGTGTACCCTTCATTTGTCGTTGCATTAAAATTATTAACGATACAAGTGCGAAAAATGGGAAATTTGCAACGACTAAGGATAAATTAAAAGACGACCCAAGGGACTGTTTTAAATTGACACGAGTTGCGAATTGCCTACTCGCACAAGTATCGTACAACATTTTACAGTACATAATTGACCTTTAAATGTTTGACACAGTAACGTAATATACTAATTTGCGCACTAGTGCGGTAAAATAGCACCATATGTACTGTAAAAATAGTTTACACAACTAAACAAAAAGGAACACTAGAAGGCATAGAAGTAGTGCAAAATAACAGCTGAATTATATCCTAAGTATAAATAAATGGGGTTCTTAAACGTTACCGCATAATATACATTACGTCCGTGCAACGCGCCCTTATATTTTTCCAATTCACCCATAGTATTCCTGGCCCACATCTAGTCGCTTTAATTCGACCAATAGCGTTAGACCACCAAAAGTGAAGGACCAATCACAGCGCTCAGTTGCCCCCGAGCGTGTAGCCCGCGCCCCAGTCGCGGCCCGGCGCGGCGGCGGGGCTGCGCGCCTGCGCGGGCCGCCCGAAGCCGGTCACCGGCGTCCGCGAGTTGGGGAACCATTTCCGCCTGCCAGTTGATAGGTAACGTTGTTAATATTGTTATATAATATCTGGGAAACTTTGCTCGGAAAACATATAAAAGCTCAAAAATGCGCGTTTTTCCAAAGATAAGACCGAGCTAGATCGATTTTTCGCCCCCGAAAACCCCCTTATAGCAAATTTCATCGAAATCCATAGAGCCGTTTCCGAGATCCCCGAAATATATATATCACTTATACATCTTTTAAGTAATAAATAGTAGTATTTTATACAATATATATAATAGAGAGCTTTTCACTCGAGTACCGTCTTAAGCAACGAAGCTGGCTGAGTTGCCTAAGTAAGGTACGAGATTGAAAATCTTGATTATATCACTATTGTATACAATACTTTTTCTACGACTCATTTAAAATATTTTTTCTTTTTTACGATAAAACCTTAATAATTAATGTATAATGTAATAATAAGTATCTCAGTAGACAAAAATGTACTTCAAAAGACATAAACGCGCGAAGTCCGGAAGGATACCGATGAAATCCTGATATGAACTTATTAAACTTACACTATAGCTGGTGGAGACAGCAGCGTGGGTCCGCCGAACTCCTGAGGATACTTGAACAGCAGGAAGAAGGCCAGGTGGCCCACCAGGATACCGATAAACTCGGCGACACCACTGCAATAAATAAAAAAACCGGTCAAGTGAGAGTTCATTTTACTCGCGCACCGAGGGTTCCGTATAAACTTTGAATTATCTCGTGTAAACTATAAAGGCGAAAGACTTGATCAAAAATACCTATGCTAAGTATCATTGTGTATAGCGCCATCTATCCGGAAATTCTCTAACTAATTTGCGCGATGTAATGCACGTATGTTGGTTTTTGAGGATAATTCTGTATCATGTGAACCGGTTTCAAATATAGTTCTTTTATTTAAAAAAATCTTGTCTTTAAGACCAGCAGCTGTAATATGAACATGTAAAAATATGCGCCTTACGGTAAGGCCCTTACCACTTTATGTGCGGCAAAGTATGCGTAATGTATAAATTGCGTAATCCTTAGATGGCTTTTCAGGCGTTAACGCCTGATGAAATGCTACATGCAAAGTTTCATGATTTGTTACTGCTATGATAAAAAGGTATATTTTTTACATGTTCATGCGACCAGCTGATATTATTACCACCGCGATATAAATGGCTGACGATTTTCTAAATTAACAACAGCATCTGAATAATCATTTGACGAAGTATCAAATGGGAGGCGATGACAATTTTTTTTTGTTTTACGTGTTTCGGTGGCTGCCACTGTTCAACCCACCAACGGAGCGGCAGCTGACGTCCACAAGGGTTCATCATAGCTAGCCGTTAACCACTACACGAATTTTCGGCCGGGAGGCGATTGGTCATGGGAATCTGACCCTGGCTCGCGGTCTATAATGGCGTTATCGAGATTTGTATGATAAAAAAGAACAGCAAGAAACCGAGGTGGTCACAGATGGGAAGGATTCATTCCCATTTGTCCCCGCCGGCCACAGATGGGAATGGATCCATCCTGGGAATACACTGGAAAGTCATTTGGCCATTCCCATACAATATTACCTTTCGATTGGCGTTTCCTATCAACGAGCGAACAAGCAACCAATAACTTAATGCCTTACCCTCCACTGACGATAAGGTTGAACATGAACAGCACCCACGGCAGATACATGGCGCGGAACCGCGTCCCGAACCAGAACATCACCATCACGTCCTTATTCAGCTGGCACCACACGTACAGCACTGAGATCACCATCGGAATCATTAACAGCTGGAAAACACATTTTAGGTTAGATCCGACAACCCACAACGACAACTTGGTTTCGCCGGCGCAATCGATCAACGACCCGCGCGTTGGAGGTCAATCAACTTTTTCTTATCACTCCTTGCCCTGGTTACGTTCTTCTGACCAAGCTCAAATGGGATTAGGCGGGACACATCTGTAGCATGCACCCGGACAGATGGGCCAAAATAGCGACCGAATGGGCACCACAGATCACCCGAGGCAGCGGAAGGCCAAAAACGAGATGGCGAAACGAGATGGCGAGACGATCTGGACTCATTTCGTGGCGACTGGCGGGATCATGCACAAAGCCGTGACGAGTGGCGGAAAACAGGGGAGGCCTTTGCCCAGCAGTGGGACACAATGTAGGCTATTAAAAAAAACCATGCATTTTTGTGCTAGTTAAGCCCTTTCTATAATGGGTCATCTTCCAAGTATGTAAACATGGCACAACAGTTCTTCTAACAAAATCTACTTGTATTATCCCATTGTGGCCTTGGAGGATTTAATAACTGGAGATGCCTTGTCTGTAATTTTCACACAAATAACACGCCTCTACTTTCTTTCATTAGAGTGCGCGTTCAGATATTTTTGAGCACTACTGCCGCTCCGATATATCTGATGGCAACTGTACAAATAGCCATGTCTAATAAACGTCAGTTCATACAATAAATATGATCATTGGCCAGGCTTTCGACAGAGGGGTAAAGGTGACTCAAGTTGTTAAATCCTCCAAGATTGTGTCTAAGGACAGAATAACAATAATAAATAGTTGATCCACCCAACATGCTCCCGCCAGTCGCCACGAAATGAGTCCAGGTCGTCTCGCCATCTCGTTTTTGGCCTTCCGCTGCCTCGGGTGATCTGTGGTGCCCATTTGGTCGCTATTTTGGCCCATCTGTCCAGGTGCATGCTACAGATGTGTCCCGCCCAATCCCATTGTGCAGGTATCTAACAATAGGTCATGTTTTTATCTGTTTATTTGGCATTGTTATAATACAAACCAACACACAAGATACCACACTTACTGTAATACTTTTTGCGTAGTTTTCTTCCAGATTGATTTATATTTTTGAAGATTAAAATGATGTTACGACACCATGTGAAATTCAAACATGGTCACGGATTTTCATTTGTAGTTGACCTTTTTTGTACTCATGATGGCTTCTCTTTTGCACACTCCAGTTATCTTTAAGAATAAGCATCATTCTAGATCTGTGCTAGAGACAAAACGCATGGGCTGATTTTGATGGGTACTTACAAGGGAAAAGTAGGCCCTTTATCAAGAAGTGCCAAAATATACATGCGGTATGGTGTTTTCATTCATGTGCAAAGTAAAAAAAAATAACAATAATAAATTATATAAACACTCACCGGCATATTAATCAAGAATCCAATAACCACACACACCAGCCAGTTGAACACCAACATGGTGAAGTAGTCAGCGGGCTTGCCGGCGAACATGCCCGTCTCCAGGCGCTCTGAGTAGCTGTACAGGAAGTAGCAGTTCACCAAGAACGGGAAGCTCGGGGGAAAGTAGAAGAGAGCTGTTAGAGGGCGCCATATCTGGAATTGATTGTGTAGATTATAGACCAGTGGCTCCAAAGCAATGCCTCAGAGCATTAGTAAATACTCTAAAACTTCCAAGCAGTTTGTTGTCCCTATCCCCCAGAGGAATACGCTATTGATGACCTCAAAAACAATTAAGTTAAAAGGTGATGCACCCTTGGTATCAAAACTCACAAAAAAAACATTGTACTATTACAGACTTGATAGAAAATTTTGGGCATTAAAATAAGTAATTATGTCTAAATTTTAATTTGCATGTTTACTTGAGATAGCGGATGAAGGTGGAACAGTTAATAACAATAAAGAATGGCGGTTTTCATTCGCATTATTAACTTGGCGGTAAAAAACTTAGCAAGCATGAAAGTGTTACCAAACCATTGCAAAACTTGGACATGACTTTATTGTTTAGATTAAACTGTAAATATATGACAGCAAAATTACAACTTACTTGGAACTCGGAATAGAACGGCGACCATAATAAAATCAAGTTAAATGGATTGAAGAAACCGAATTTGGCTAAAATACTGATAACTACAGTAGCTGTCAACCAATATCGTGTAAAGAATGGTATTCCGTAGTAGAACTCACTAAATTCAGTCATATTTACAAGTTCTTATGTAGTTTTCTGGGTGAAATAAGCAAAAGTGAGATACGCAGTTCGTACTAACTTTTTATGTACAACTTTACACCCTTTAATTGTAAAAATACTATTGGTAATGAGTTAAAATGATGTCATCGCATACGTGTCACCATTTGACCAATTTTGTGCTCAATTAATTGGCATTCTTTCTTATTTTATTATTGTTTAGTCACTGCACTGAAAAACGATACCACAGATACTGACTGAAGATGAAGAGGTTATCTGTCAGTTTTGAAGTTTCTAGATGCCAAAAAGTGTAGTGATGTGGCAGTGACCAAAGAGCAAATAGCAGCAACAGAAATACATAATCTGTATAGTCTGTTCGGAAAGAGTACTCTTCTCTTTCCGCACAGACTAGAAATTTCAACTGGCTAACTATCACAGTTCATGAGATACAGCCTGGTAACAGACGGACGGACGTACGGACAGCGGAGTCTCATTAATAGGGTCCCGTTTGACCCTTTGGGTACAGAACCCTAAAAAAACAAAAGGATATTGAGTGAAACGAGTACTCTAAATAGTGCAAGATTTATAACATATATACAGCCCTAGGTTCACCGAAAAATCCCTGATAATTCCGGTATGCAACAAGTTGTTAATAGGCGGGTCCACACAGAGCAAACATACGCGCGAGGTAATATCAGGCACACACTACGTGATGATGATGATGATGACTCGTTCTGTGAAGCGACTGACGTCTCTGGTGTGGACCCGCCTATTAACTTGCTTTTTGTCAACAACGAGCATGCAACAAATTATTCCTTTTAAAATGAAAAAGTCCATTGGATTTTGAAATTAATAAAATGACTCCCTTACATGGGACAATGGTGGGTACACGTTAAAATAATCATAAATTAATTCAATAAATCATATTATTTATTTAAAATTAATTAACTGTAAGTCCATACATAAAAGTATATTTTAATACTATGTACAAAATATATTTTCGATAAAAACTAGTTAGAGTTAGACCAAGCAAAATTGGCAGCGATTTTGATAGCCCAGACTGTACAATTGGTCTAACGCCAATGTATTTCTGATATCAACATATATCGATCGATCTAAGCTTCTTTTATTTTAGCATCTGTACAATTGTCGACACTGTCAAATGACCATTTGAAACCGTATACGAATAGGCGGGTCCACACAGAGCGAGCAGCCTCGCGAGAATATTTCCTCGCGCGGCAAACGCCCGGCCTCGCGCGGCCATGTGCTTGTGTAACTTTTGCCTCGCCCAAGCCAATTTGCTCGGCAAGCGGGCGTCTCTAGGCTCGTCTACACTGGCCATTTTCTGCGCGACGAAATTGTCTTGCGCGTATGCTCGCTTTGTGTGGACCCGCCTATATTCTGTATTTTTAAGTATTTAAATAAATGTAAACAAACAATTTGTACATTTTCGGGTAGTTATAACATTTATTGGTTAACCAACCAAACACAAAACCGCCTGGATCTGTCACTGAACGACCTGACTTTAACCTACATTATTTGGTCATGTAATGTTTTCATCTACCCTCAACTGGCTTAAGGAGCCATTTGAGGGTAGACTTTGTTTATTTTTATTTAAATACCTAAAAATACAGAGTATAGTTACGAACGAAACAAATATAGTAAGGACGCTCGCACAGAGGCATTTACCGCCGGCACATGGGCGGGGCAGCAATATAATTACGCCCGTGCAGTGATAGGAACCAGCGGGTTAATGTACGATATTTTCCGCGCTTAGCGTCCTTACTTTAGTCAGCTACACCCAGGAGGCCTGTTATGGATGGTGTTCGCAAATATCTGAACATAACATCTATTTTCAAGACGTGAAAGAGCTGTTTGATATTTTCTTTGATGGCGACTGTACATACGTTATTCGACATTCCAAAATTTTCTTCAAATCAATATGGCCGCGGACTACACGAAAGCGGCGCACAGTGCGGCGTCCGGTAGATCAAGGCCAGTCGGACGACGCTTCTCCATACAAAATTAGTCCCCATCCTTGGGTATTGCCATTATAAAAATTATTTTTAGGTACACAATTTAATGTATACTGAACATAGCAATGTCCCTTTCGTTTGATTTTTTTGGATTTTTTAATTACTATATAAAAGTTAGGAGCACTTAAATTTTTATATGGAATTTTTCCTCGCGAGACAGGTCGTTCTGTGTGGAGCCGCCTAATGGCCTTGATTTGTCGCTTCTTGCGTCCAGACCGCGGCCAATCAGATACGTGAGTGAAGAGACCGTCTCAATCAAATCATACAACAACAATCGCACAACACTATCTACAAAAATAACTTTATATATTATTAAAAAAAATGTTATTCGAGTTGTGTCTCGATCACACATCTCATGTTTAGTTATTTAAAAAAAAGTATAAGCTAACCGTGAGTAGGTTATTCAGCGAGTTATAAAATAAATTACGATAGATACAAAAGGTGTCAAGATTTAGCCAAATCTATGGTTATTATTATTTTTTTGAAATACCTCAAAATAACAGAATATAAAGAATGTGAAACTAGCACGGCTACTTCGAGTTGGCGTTTGACATTTATGTTAGCGTCTGCGTGAACTCGATTGTATTCCTTCTCTATCGCATTGAACGCAATGTAAGTTTAAAGTGTCAACTCGTGGTATGGCTACTAATATCGACAACCACTGACTTTGGTTTATTTGTTGCAATGCATCACTGTCTTTTGACTTATTAAAGAAGATTTAACTAGCACAACTCCCTACCTATATAATACAGGTCAAATACCGAAGTTGAATGTGAACTTAAAAAAAAACAAGATTCGATAACTTCAAAACTTCTGGGGTCTAGTAGGATAACTTCAGAAACGATATACAATAGATAATTCGGTAAAATGTTTTCGTTGAATTGTTTATAACCACTCTGTCACGCTTATATTTGTGTCTTTTTCTATCACAATAAATAAAAAAGTCGAGTGCTTGTCTTTCTAGCTGTAGATTACATTTTACATGAGAAAAAATATAAATTAAATTTCATATCATACAAAAAGCTTCAATCTGTCACATTTATTGGGACAAAAAACGAGACTACGAAAATAATTTTGACCCAATTTTTATATTATACATACATACAGAAGATCCACTTTCTAACAAAAGCGATTTTAGGCAACCGAAGATCACATGTTTTTCCATAAAGCTCTCTAGGGTTGTCAACTATTGAATCTAGACATAGTTTGGCTCAAATATAGCCTGTAATATTAGTTCCCACGGTAGTAGAAGGTTGTTACGTAGGTAACGGAATTTGCAAAGTTTATTATTTATTTAATTATAGTGTCCCCATCCCCCACTGGTGTCCTTCAGTGCCGGCGCTCTTGGGCTGACACCAGACCAAAAGTATTTGGACTAATGTTTTTTCTCCTAGTTTAAGATACTAAGATAGCTAAAGGTTAGTTGGTGTATTCAGAGGCCTCCTAGGGTGTGCCCGCGGCCCCACTGGTGTCCTTCAGGGGCAGGGGCTCTGATTTGTGCTGCAGGACCGAAGTTGTTTGGACGACGGAAGTCAGGGAAATACTTCTTTCTATTAACAAAATAAATTGAAATTATATTTTTAGCTTAAAAATTAAAAAAGTGGAAAAACGACCGATTTATTATTTAGAATATCTCTAGAATTTTAGGTACTTTAGTATTTGTTGTTTATAGTTTATATACTATGTAGTTACGGGATTTACT
This sequence comes from Cydia pomonella, assembly GCF_033807575.1. Classification (NCBI taxonomy): domain Eukaryota; kingdom Metazoa; phylum Arthropoda; class Insecta; order Lepidoptera; family Tortricidae; genus Cydia; species Cydia pomonella. Next base: position 7,839,659 of record NC_084724.1, read on the forward strand.
TACAGAATAGCAGGTGGTGTAAGTAAAGCGGGTCCACCGAACTCCTGCGGGTACTTGAAGATCAGGAAGAAGGCCAGGTGGCCCACCAGGATGCCCAGAAACTCTTCAACGCCACTGGAAACATGATGTTTAATTAAATGGAATCCATTAACCATTTCGACGCCGCGAACCGCAGGTTAAACGCCAACGACCGATTAATCAGTCACAGACCACAGAGCAACATAGGCCTACGTACATGTGCATAAAGTTTAATTTCAGTTTTGACACTTCGGTGACGTGGCGTCCGATTAACAGCTTTGTGTTTGAAATGGCGACTCATCGATAAGTAGCTCTGGTACATTCGCCATCAGGTAATAATATATCGGAGCAGCCGGGGTGCTCAAAAATATCAGAACACGCACTCTAATGCCTTGATAGTAGACGCGTGTTCAGATATTTGAGAGCACTTAGTAGTAAATATTTATTTGTTGGAACAGCAATGCATGCCGAATTGTCACTGTTAGGGGGTTGCTATTTGTAAAGTCCACCTATCACATTACTAAAAGCAACTATCGAACAACGTCTTATTTAGCAGACTTATGCCATTGGCGAAATCGTCGTAAATTTGATGAAAACCTTTTCTAAATAAAATAAAACTGTGCACATTAAAAAACTCACCCTCCATTGACGATAACGTTGAACGCGAGCAGCACCCACGGCAGGAACATGGCGCGGAACCGTGTTCCGAACCAGAAGGACACAATCACGTCCTTATTCAGCTGGCACCACACGTACAGCACCGAGATCACCATGGGGTCCATTACGTACTGAGGAACGAAACTGGATATTAATTACTTACCCTCAAATATTAAGGAAGAATAAAACTAAAAACCTGCCCTATAAGGCGGTACGGAACAATACGCCTCGCAAGGAAATTCATTAGGCGGGTCCACAGTGTCCACACAGAACGAGCCACCTCGCAAGGAAATTTTCGCGCGAAGCAGTTCCGTCGATGTAGACGTGGCTCGGCCATATTGCTTCGGGCGAGGCACGCAACAACTCGTTCTGTGTAGACGTGCGAGCAGAGCCAGACATTGCCCCTTCACATGCTAAGTTTGCGTTCGTACTCTAGAAGTTTGAGAGCAGAAACAAGTGTGTATTTTAAATGGTCTACTCTTTTTTAGATGTAGGTAAATAATGTAATCAGTTACTTAATGTAATCAGTAAGTTAATGAAAATTTAACGTGAAAGTTTCACTTTTATCAGAAAAACTATTTCTTTTTTTCAATTTGTTACTTTGTATAACTTCTAGTGTCCCATGGTCCTAATAGTAGTACAAATTGCCTCCAATGAGATTTAAATAATTATTAATTGTAAGACAAATGCTTTTGTTATGTTTCGTTCGATTTCAAATCAAAACAAATTCGTTTCTATTTTCTAATACCATTGGTTCAAATTGGACTGCCAATATTTCTTGTATGGTGGGTTATAGTTGTGCCTATCCTCGAGAACATCGTTTTGTATGGGGAATGTTCTTGAGAATGGCACAACTAAAGGTGGGTTGCTAGCAGATAACAGTTAACACTTTTAAAACAGATAATGGTTATGGTAAAATGTACTTACACTTAATCCAACCAAAACTCCAATACCAATGCACACTAGCCAATTAAAGATCAACATGGTAAAGTAGTCAGCCGGCTTGCCAGCGAAGATCCCGGTCTCCAGCCGCTCGGAATAACTGTACAGGAAGTAGCAGTTCACGAGGAAGTGGAACCCAGTTGATGGAGTGATGGGATAGTAGAATAACGCTGTTGCTGGCCTCCATAACTAGAAAAAGATTATAACTTTAGCAGCTTATGTGCAAAGTTATATATCACTTTTTTCTGGCTTTTACTCCCTGCTAATGTATATATATATAAGTTGTTGACAATCAAACTGTCGCTTGAGTATCCATTTTTAACAAATTTTCAACTGAAATGAATGTCATTAGGCGGGTCCACACAGAGCGAGGAAAATGGCCAGTGTAGACATGCCTCGGCCGAGGCGGCGCGGATCAGCCGAGGCACGTCTACACTGGCCGTTTTGTGCGGGAGGATATTGCCTCGCGCGTATGCTCGCTCTGTGTGGACCCGCCTATTTAGGAGAGAAAAAGTGAACAAGGTCTCCTATACAACTAACATAACACAAAAGTTATGAAAACCAAAAAACAATGTACTGCAAATCAAAATATTTAAAATCAATTGTATCTTTCCTTGGTTGAAATTGATTCAGATGCAAACCAGTCTTAGTAAGTAAATTTATGTAGAGTTAGACTAAGCTAAGTTTGCAGTTATTTTGATAGCCCAGACAGTGCAACTCTTACCTATTTAAAAGTCATAATTTCATAGTTCAAAATAACACTTGCATGGTCTGGGCTATCAAATATGCTGCCAACTTAGCTTGGTATAACTCTATCATATAATAGATCTAATCAATATTTGGGGACAATCTTACACAGAACGACCTAGCACCAAATTAAGCAAAGCTTATACTAGGGTACTAGAAGACAATATACATATGTATATATATAAATACATTTTTATATACATAGATAGCATCCATAACTCAGGAACAAATATTCATGATTGATGAAATATCCACACAGTGTGCTCGCTGTGTGTGGACCCGTCTATTAGCACACAAATACATTCGAACCCGGTACTTCCTGCTTCATAAGCAGGGTCACCACCAACTAGGCTAGAAGAGTTAATTATAATCAGAGTCTTACATACTACTAACAATTGGATCTAATCATTGAAATTTAATGTAATAATAATTAATATGCATGCCTTGCAAAATTTATCATATTACATATTAAAGTTTAAAATTATAATATATGCATAATATGCTTAGTACTTAAGACATTGCATGCACACAATTAATATTCATGTGCATGGCTTTGTCATGTCATGGAAAGAACATTTTCACATGCCTTATGGCATAACATATTAATATTTTAATTAATATGTCAACAATATAAATATTTATAACATCTACTATATTGTACCATATGTGACCATTGCTGGCGAAACGTCCCACTTTGACGCTTGCCATAAGAACAAAATTTCCTTATTTCTTTATATGAATACCCTGACGAGGTGTCCTTATGCAAGCCACGAAAGTGGGACATTTTTGCTGGTTGCAGTCACATATGTTTTGTGAATAAACTTTTATTTATTCACTCTAACTAATAAATTTTAAATAAATCATTAAAATAAAACATATACTTGTGTCTATTTTATAGCTTTGAAAATGTTTTGTAAAATAGTCTCCTGCGGCTCTCTGTCCTACCTATAGGACTTATTAAGATAAAAATATATACATAATTTTCAATAGGAACAGAGTTGCATCGTTTTGTTCCGTTCAATTTTCAAACAAAACAAAATCAACTCTGTTTCTTTGAGAGAGTGAGAATTGGAAAGGTGAAATACCCAATGCCGGATTTAGAGGTCTGGAGGCCTCGGGCAGTAAAGGAGTGGAGGCCCCCTGGCCCCAAATTTTTTCCAAATAAAATGGTAAATTTACCGAATTCTCTATTGTGGGGGGGCCCTCTTTTGTGGAGGCCCGGGGCAGTAGCCCCGGTTGCCCTCCCCTAAATCCGGCCCTGGGAATACCACCCATAGGAGGATAGATAAATATACAAAATTTATTTGTATAAAAAACATAGGACATTTATTAAAACACTTACATGGAATTTGTTGATGAAGGCGCCAATATCCAAAATTAAATACCTGAAGTCGAGAAGATTAAATTTGGCTAATATACTGAGTCCAACAGTCAAAGATAACCAGTAACGGGTGAAGAAGGGTATTCCATAATACCAGTCTCTAAATTCCGTCATTGTATAATTTAAAGCCAATTATTTTTATATTATTGTGCAAGAAACAAATATAGGGCTTATCTACACCGGTGCTAGATAACACAACACAATAAGGTTACGCGATATATTCTGGAATGACTCGCTCTCGCTGTTTTAGGGATTGTCGTTTGATAAATAAATATTCCTGATGTAATTATATGCAAACTGCAGCTTCGTACACGTGTCCTGATCGAATTTGTCCAGAATTTTTCGTAGATTTTGTTGTTTGACGTTTTATTTTGACATCAGCTTGACATTCATTTGGATCACTTGTGGATCACTTCAAGTACGTGCTTCGTGCAGTCCACATGTTGGTTGAGGCTAGCAGATCTTTAGATAACTTAAACAGCACTAATTTTATTTTGAACAAATTTGAAATATTTATTGAAAATTCAGTAAGTTAAAAAAAATGTGTGAAATGGAAATTAGGCTTAAGATTAATGTACATTAATGTATCTCAGAATATGGGTAATCTAACATCTAAATTTTTGAAAAGTTTAAACGTTTCGAACGAGCAGCGCAGCTGACAGCCTAACAGATTTGACAGCCGCAAATGGCAAAAACACAATTTGACATATTATAAGCTCAGCTCAAGCTATACATAGCAACAGCAACTTATTTCAAGTTTAAAAATGAGAATGTTAATAAAGAAAGTGGCTTCGGCCTCGAATCTATCGTTCATTCGGTTAAACGCAATAAGATTGAGCTCCAGCGATGCAAAAGCCAAGTCTCAAGAAAAAGAAAGTCCTAAGCCGGAGCTAGAGGAAGCAGCGGTGAAAAAAAGTAAGGTTATCTTTTGCTTTTTTGTAACCAAGTTTCAAATGCATTAAATTACTCTAAATTCTTATTTTAAGTTTCTGGAACAAACTATCAAACTTTGCCCCTTTTCCTTTTCTTGCTCTTCTCTCCGTAAAACCTCGTAATTTCTATGAAACATATATTTGTCCATTTTGCGCAGTGTTTCTTTTCCTGCACGTATAGTTAAATAGTTAAAATTTGTGACGTTACGCACTGTAATGTAACTTAAAGCAGGCAAAAACCAGCTATTGTCCTGGAACTGTGAGGAAACAGAAGATATTCTGAAATGTTAGTTTGATTGTAAGATTACAAGAGATGACTATAATTCGTAGGGCTACTTCATTCTTTTTCGAGTTTTTCAAGTCACTTACACAATTTTTTTTTTTTTTTTTAATCCATACTGAAACTTACATTACACCCTCTGACATTTCTTCCCTCGTTACAACATGCTTACACTCATATAAGTTTACACTCCTCTTTCTTTCATATAAGCCTGTACTTAAAAGTATTATTATGTTAGTATTCGTCTTCCTCTGATGCTGTTTTCATAATATAAAAATCTTGTAAATTGATCTATTGGACGCTAGATAGTGGTCTGGTCTGTCATTGCCTTTTAGTTCGTGTAGCTACCGTTGGCGCTTGTTGCGTATGCAGCTATAATGTTCAGCCAAGGCATGGTTGGACCAGACCGATACAGTGTTATGTTTACGATGCTTGATATATAAATAATCTCTACTTAATTTAGTCGTTATCTTTTATCTATTTTGCAATTTGTTCACTCTATATTATTTTATGTCTTATTCCTTCTTCTCTTTCGTGATTTTTCCCACTTGATGGTCTCATCGGAAGATCAGCGCTGGAAGTCACTAGCAAGTCCAGCAACATGCTGAGATGAGGCCATTTCGTGGCAATTTATACTTTCTTTGTTTTTGTTATATCATGTAATTTAATGTGTCTTGTTTGTGTTTACGAATAAAAATTATTCTATTCTATTCTGTTCTGTTCTAAAATATACATATGTTGGTAACACGTTATGCCCTTGTTTCCCGCGATATAGGCTATGCCTATAGTTAGTTTTTTTGCATTAGAAAAAAGGTATACAATCATGTGTTTTTTTTGAAAATTATTAAAAACACTTTTTAAAAATTTGTTTATATTACTTATGAAAGCAAAATAATTGAAATAATTGGATAACAATGGTTTTTATCTCGGTTTCTTACATTCATAGTTAAGATACAGACCCGATTTAAATAACATGTGGCCTGTGTATGTAGACTTAAAAAAAGGCATGCAAGGCACAGTTAAGTATGATCCTGATCATATATCATTGTTAATTTTAACAACGGACATAACCACATTTGCCTTAAAACCTTAAACAAAAGAGCAAACTCCTTATAAGCCGGCAACACACTATTCCTCTGGTTTTACAGGTGTCCATGGGCAATGGTAATATTAATATTAGGCGATTTGTCTGCTTGTTTGCCTCGTATATCATAAAAAAATATTTGTGTGGCATTATACATAGCTTTTCTAGATTTAGAAAACATGACGCACTATTGCAACATGACACAACATAATTTAGTTTAAGTTTAATAAATTTTTGCTTCCAGATATTGTAGTTGAAAAGTATGGTGGTATAGTGACTCTGAACATAGACCGTCAGACGAGTCGTAACAGCCTGGACGAGCCCACATTGCGGGAGATGGCTGCAGCGATAGATGCGTTTGACAAGGATGCCGACGCTAAGGTGCTGGTGTTCAATGGAGAGGGTGGCTCGTTCTGCTCCGGGTTTGATATGGACGAGATGGACGAGAAGGGATATTATGTGCTGAAAGATGCTGCTGTAAGTATTTTATTTATATATTGATTTTGTTTATTGTATATTTAGATAGTAATAATACCTCATAAATCAAAATAATAGCAGAAAGCAGAGGCAATTTCCTCGCGCTCAAAATGGTCTAGTGTAGACATGCCTAGTAATGCCATCTTGCCGTGCAAATTGGCTCGGGTGAGGCAAACGTGCTGAGGCAAAAGTTACACGAGCATGTGGCCTCGCGAGGCCGGACTTTTGCCGCGCGAGGAAATTTCCTCGCGAGGCTGCTCACTCTGTGTGGACCCGCCTAATGAGTTCCAAAATACCATAATGATCTCTACAACTACATTCAAGAGCAATTTAAATGTAATATATAGGCAATCCTACAATATAAAATTGTAGGATTGAATCGCAAGCCAAAACATCCTCCATCCTCCATGCCTAGTCAGTAGTGACCATTCTTTTTTTTATTGGCAAAAGGTAAGCATTTGAACACAATCTCGCCTGATGGTAAGTGCCGGTGCAGTCTAGGATGGAGCATGCTTACCTAAAAGGTTTACCGATTTAAAAAGATCCAAGCTATAGTGAACGGGGAATAGATTAGAAAATTCCACTCTACTTTCACTCTAGCTTAGCCGGTCGCATGATAAAGCTGGATGCGTAGCGTTTAGTGCGAATCTGTGGCAGAGTAACGACGTAAGGGTGAAACGCAAGTCCGCGTCTAGTTCCACGGTGGCAGAATGGGGATGGGGGGAACCTATGAAGCAGAAGGCTTTTATTTGTGTTGTTATCAGTGATATTTGTTCCTGATTTATGGATGTATTATATTTATCACTGTCTAGTATTCACAACACAAGCCTTATTGAGCTACTAGGTTGATTTGAGTAAGATCGAGCAACAGTTTTTCGCTAATCCGATATTTAGAAAAAAATAATGCCGCATTGGACAGACTACCTTGTCTTGATTAAAGTTTGATTTCAAGTAATTCTCCCAATATTAATTATTTATCTAACCCATTCCAGTCTCGTCTGCTGCGGCGCCCTCTATGCGACAAGCCAACAATAGCGGCCGTTACCGGCTTCGCTGTGGCTGAAGGCTTCGAACTGGCGCTAGCTTGTGACCTGCGCGTCATAGAGGACACGGCTGTCATGGGGTTCCTCGGCCGTAGGTTCGGTGAGTACTGCCTGACAGAGACAGCGACAGTAAGAGAGAGATAAACAATTTTTTATTTCATAATAGGCTACACAAAGCGAGCATATGTGCGAGGCAATTACCTCGCGCACAAAAAGGCCAGAGTAGGCGTGCCTCGGCCGAGGCAGCGCGCGCGTTTTCCTCCCCCGAGCGCGACCCTGGCCGAGCCGCTCGGTGACGGTTTTTCGGCATGCTCAAAGGCGCCTCAGACATTGTTTATGATGTGCGCATAATAACCATATTTTGTTCGTACTTACATTAAACCACCACGTTGTTCGTTATTACATCGTGAGGAAACCTGCATACATCTGCGAAGAAATTCAAAGGTGTATGTGAAGTCCCCAATCCGCATTGGGCTAGCGTGGGGACTATAGCCTGAGCCCTCTCGCACATGAGAGGAGGCCTGTGCCCAGCAGTGGGACGTATATAGGCTGAATTATTATTATTATTATCTGTCTTTTACAAATTCTCGGGACCATGGGGTCCCGGACATTTGGGAAGGCGTGCGTGGGGCCGAAGCCAACACGTAGAGGCCCCTTGTAATAAGACAATTTACTCTAAATGTAATGTGACACCAACCGACGATTATCCCTGTTCACACTATAGCAGTGCACCCAAGGACAAGCCCCGGTTAGTGTAGGACTATTGTAAAAAAAAAGGGTACCAAAATAAACCGGGCTATTGGGTTGAGTTGCAAGTGGACTGGTAACCGAGACTATGGAGAATACTATGGCACCTGCCCTGATCATATGTTTTTAAAAACACGACAAAATGGGCAGGTGGTGACTTGCCAACTCACAATATGGGTCCCCGAAAACGGCCGCTCGCACGGAGCGACAAGGGGACAACATTGCGTGAGCGGCTCAGGGTGTGGAGAGGTGTACGCCGCTTTCTACCCAGTGGCTATAAGCAGCCACTGTGCCAACTCGCGTCTTATGCAAATTTCACTTCCACCCTGCGAGCATATAGCTCTGACACCCCACTCTGGACGGCCGGTAAAGGCAAGCCAGAGGTGAGAATCCTGCGGCCCCTGCTCAGTGTTCACTCCAGCCGGCCAATCAAGGCAAGCCGGAGAGAGGGACCTAGCCGACTCTCGGGGGTATGGGACCCAAGGGACGTCACTTCCCATTCAGCTCGCCACAAGCTGCCCTGGGGGCTTATTATTATTATTATTACTTACATTAAAATTTGTCAAAACATGACAACGTTGGAAAAATTTATAATAACGAGTGTCGTAAATTATAGAGTCCTTTTTTTTCTTTTGAAAATGTTAGCAAAATAAAGAAACGCAAGCCTCTGCAGTCATTACGTGTGGCGCCATTTTGAACAGCTGACTGATTGTGAGTGATACCATTTTGCCAAGCAAATTTGGCTCAGGTGAGGCAAAAGTTACACGAGCACGCGGCCGCGCGAGGAACTTCCTCGCGAGGCTGCTGGACCTGCCTAATTACAAAAAATATTAATTCAAGTAACCAGAATCCACAGATTGTTAGTTACATGTATTATGTGTAATAATAAATTGTATCGGTTTTCCAGGAGTACCCTCAACACTGTACGGCGGCCGGAGACTTACTTCTCTCATTGGCCTCTCGCAAGCACTGGACTTGCTCATGACCGGGAGACTCATATCCGGGACGGAAGCCAACCAGAAAGGCCTAGCTGCTAAACTCACCGCTACTGGCACAGGTAATTAAGTCTACAGCTTAACTTTTTTCCAGGCAAAGTATGATTTATCAACCGCTAAAGGCGTTGGTAGCCTTGGGGTTAGGCCGCGGACTCGCTCGAAAAGATGGCGCCACTTTTTGATGATTATTTGAGAGCTTTGAATCTGTGTTGATATCTCTGTAAGAATTTACATCACAGGCGACTTCTGTTGGTGCCTCATAATCGACATTTAATGCTGGATTCAGCTGAAAAGTAGTATTTTGGTCGTAAAATATTAACTCGTTGATATTGTACATTTCCCTTGATATTTTTAGCATAATATTTTCGGGTGAAAACAGTACATAGCCAAATATACTTAACCTTTCTATGAGGTATTTTTTCCCCTTTTACGGATGCCTTGCTTGCGTTCCCGTAAAAGTGCTTTTAACTGTGTTACAGTCAGACGTCCATATTTTTCATGAGGATCCATTTTATTGCGTTAAACAGACTATTATTACGTACATGAAAGTATCCTAAATGCTCCTGTCAAAACAAAACTTTTTTTTGAATGGCTTTGAAACTTTATCCGACAGTTTCTCGGCCTCAGATACAAAGTTTAATACTTATACAGAAAGTTTAATTATGATTTTTTATTAAACATTGGTTTATTAAATACAAATATTTTTTTTAAGTTATAAATTTCATACAACGAGTTGGTAGAGTTGTCTCAAACTCTAGTGCCGCCATCTACAATTAGCTTTCAGCCGCCTTCCCCATTCACTGTGGTGACAAAGTTTTCTTTGACAAAACACCTCTATTTCAGATTCTCTGTTTCTTTTTATGACTACAGAAAGCCTTAGTTTTCCAGCAACTGAGACTGAATTCGCCACTAGATGGCACTTTACCGTGTATAAACTAGCGAACGATATTTCTAGGCAAAAGGTACTTTTTGTTTTACCTTTATACACAAGATTGTAATGATATCATCTTCATCATATCAGTTTCATTTTTTGTACGGCGTCGCGCGGTGTAGCGAAAGATGTCGTTTATTTTCTACTTACTACCTTATTAACCCTTTGACCGCCACCGTCGGCTATACATCTGAATGACTTGCCAAGGACGCCAACGACGGCTACAGCCGACAGTTTTGCCAATGCAATAGGGACTAACGCGAGACTCTGTAAAGTTCAATTTCGCTTAAATAATCGTGATAGCCAGCGTCCGGGGCACGGCATGTTCCTTTGTCGTCTGGCGTTCAAAAGGTTAATGAACTGAATGTAAGCGAAGGTCTTCGTTTTAGCATGAGTAAAAACGCTTTCCTATGTCTCTTCAGCTTTCCAGCTGTTCTCCTGTTCCTCTAAAGGTCACTTTTTCGACCGATTCTAATGCAATTTTGTAAGCAGTAAATTAAAAGTGGATGAAATTACCGCGTTGGGACTGGATTTACCTAATTTATTTCTAAGCTTAATAGCATCGTTTGCAGACAGTGTTGTCACATACAATTTTGCCGAAGTCGTAGAACCTGTTGCAAATATAGGTAGAAATGGGTGGTTTTAAAATGAAAAACACGTAGATGTACCACTCAATCGCAATAAGCAATAAAATGTTTCAAATTATTTATTAGTTTTTAATATTGTGATGTTGGTACACGTGTTTATTAAAGAAATCGAAACAAAAATGAGGGTTTCCATTGTTTGTAGGTAATGAATCTGCTTGTATAATCTGTTTCTTTTACAAGTTTTCATTACATCGAATCTAAATTCAGTAGAAATTAAGTAATGTTCCGTCATTATTTACAATTGTACCATTTTGAAAAATAGGTAGATTTCAGGCCGAGGGAGGTAGATATGTAGAACGCAGGCAAAATAGGTAGATCTACCCAAAAGTTGGTAGATGTGACAACACTGTTTGCAGACGTTTTAGCTTGATACAACATTGATTTTGTAAGCAGGTTCGTAAATTATATGGACATATCGGTTTAGTGTATTGAAAGTCTGCGACATCTAAAGCTCACAGAGAAACTAGTATTCGCTCTGTACGTGACTGTGGCGCCGCCCTAGTGGGTGTGGGACATTCCGCTAACTTGACTGTATGCAGCTGCCAACTAGTATGAAGATGTCGTCCCACGAAAGTTCACATGTTCACTACGTCGTGAGTTGGCGTCGCTTGTATTTTCTCCACGACGAACTTCGTACATGTTCGTTATTTAAAGTAACACTGCCAACGTTTTCGTAGCCTAACCTGGGCTATACCCGCGAAATTAGAAGTTCGTCAATTGCGGACATTTTTCTCTGTCACTCTAATTACGTCTTAGTGAGAGTAAAAGAGAAAGATCCCCGCAATTTAAGAATTTTGGTTTTCGCGGATGGCCCCCTGTCCCGTTGTCAGTCTTTAATCATATCTTGCAAGTTGAATTAGACCCACTTCCCGGTTTCCAATGTAGCTGAAAAAAATGGTACCATTGAGCTTATCTGATGATGGATACGTGGAGGTGGCCATTGGAACTCGGTCGGTGATAAAAGCTTGTAGTAAAATAGTAGATTGTACAACACATTTTTTGCGCTTGGACTAATAAAGTCCAGGATAAAAATGAACATTTATGCCCGAGTTATACATTATATACTCTGCTTTTCACTTTGATTGCGAGGAAAATATCCAATATTTTCGGTTATTTTACCGTATTTGTTCCTAAACAAAATCGTACAGACCGGTCGGGGCCGCGCCGGCACGACTGGCAGATTTGGAATTTTATTGCTAAGTTAAAGAGGATCGTGATAGACGATTTTACTTTATGCTCTAGAGCAGGGGTCGCCAAATGGCGGACCGCGGTCCGTATCCGGACCGCCGACCCATTTTGTGCGGACCGCGAGAACACAGCCACTTTTGCACTACAGAGTACGTAATTTAAAATAAAAATGTAACCCCCGCATTATCTTTGTTGACGTCAATTTGAAAACGGCCGGGCGAAGTCACTAGCTAAGATAGTCCGCAACAAAAAATGTCATTTTTCTCATTGATATGTAAAAAAATACCTTTGTTATTTCTGTAATTACATTTGTTTAATAAATATTTTTTCTATAAAATGTTGTGCGGACCGCGATGGTCATTTCATTTCTTAAAACAGACCCCGAGCGAAACTAATTGGTGACCCCTGCTCTAGAGTATGATAAGCAATTTTATGTTGCGTACACGTGACTTAAATGTCACTTACGAGCATGAGAAGTGAAAATGAAACTTGCCAATATATTTACACGTTAATTCAGGACATCTCTCGCGACGACAGGCATCGCGCGAATTCCTAGCAAAAATAGATCTGATGATGAAGACCGAAGTCTATCGCCGTGTCTTGGGCCCTATCAACACAAGTGCCTATTCTATGTCGACATATCGTTCACCAGTTTGCCGACGGTACAGCGCCATCTAGTGACCGATTGGGCCAACTTTAGTACATGCGTTTACTTAGAATCACTTTGTATATTAGGGTTTCGTTTTGTACCCGAATAATGACAAACGGTTAACGGAACTTTAGAGTTACACAAAGTTAACTCTGCAGCGATCGATAAAAAGTAGGTTTTGAAAATCAGTATGTGACAACACAACAGAAAAGTATTAAATAGTCATGTCATGACAAGTAGTGAATTCTTTTGCCATTAAACGATTTTGAAAATCAGGCATCTATGGGTGAATCAACTTTTTTTGTTTTGTTATCCAGTCCCGTTGTCCAAGGGACAACAGTAGCACAGTTTGTTTGAAGAGACGTTGTATGCCGTTCTAATAACATGCTTAGTAGGGGGCCCATTATGGACATTGGTTATAACGACCACAAAAACGCAAGTTTAATACATTTAAGTACCATAAAATCAGTATTTCAATGAACTTTTGTCCCCTGGACAACTAATCGTAACCATGGCAACGAGTGACGCTAAAAAGTTGATTCTCCCCTATACTCTGTATCTTTAGGTGTTTAAATGTAACTTTATTTTTGAGTATAATTACAGTGAAACACCTCATTCGGTTCTCATGTTTATTTTATCCTAATGAATGTTTTAATTATACGGAATTTTGACTCTTAGAGACTATACATCTCTGAGGATAATTTGATAAAAATCATTTAGTTCTGACATTTAGAGATATTTACACCTCTTAACTCATTTTAGATTTTTTTGTATGTTTGTGTTTTTTATTATTATTATTTTAGTTTTTTTTTTTGTAATTCGACATTTAGTGACTTTATACATCTCTAAGTAATAATAATATTGTACTTACTATTTCTTTAAACAATAATACTGTAGTTTGCATTAATATTTTCAATGAATTGTTTTTTATAATATTGTTTTTGTGCTTGTTTTAGCTTGTATGTAAAATCCATGTTGACGTGTAAAAGTGCCCTTGTGGCCTATTTGCTGAATAAATGTTGAAGTTGAAAAGTAAACATACAATTTGTACATTTTTGGGTAGTTATAACATTTATTGATTAACCAACCAAATACAAAACCGCCTGGGTCTGCCACTGAACGACCTGACTTTAACCTACATTATTTGATCATGTAATGTTTTCCTCTACCCTCAACTGGCTTAAGGAGTCATTTGAGGGTAGATTTTGTTTACTTTTATTTAAATACCTAAAGGTAAAGAGTTTTTATACATTGTTATCATAAATGCCTCCTTTTTTTAGGGTTCCGTAGCCAAATGGCAAAAAACGGAACCCTTATTGTTTGAAGTCTGTTAACAATGTTGAAGATTTTTTTTTATTTCAGCCCTAGGAGAATCAATAAAACTAGCCAAGTCCATAGCGAAGTTCCCCCAAAACGCGCTCATGATGGACAAGCTGGCTGCGGTCAACTCCCAGCTAAATCCGAACAGTGAGGAGTCTATGCGGGACGAGGCGGTCATGCAGAGTCTACTGGGCGCTGCTCTGGAAGACTTGAAGGAGGGCGTCAAGAAATTCCAAGATGGTAAGTAGATATAGCTAAACTGGAACAAAAAACTAACTTCACAAAACAGATTTTTATACAGGATGCTTATTTAGTCCCCTGCCATAATTTACGGGGTGAATATTATAGGTCATACTGCGCAACTTTTACTATGGGACCAACCCCGAAATCGCAAAAAAATGTACTCTCCCATACAAAATGTTAGAATCAGAATGCTTTATTTGTAAAACATAGGTATACATAGGTCTTAGGTATATTACATTTGAACTTTGAACACTATGTTTCGCCGGTCGGCATACAAATACAATTAAAATACAGTTCAAAATTCAAATACAATTAAAATTCAATAAAATTAAAATATATCATTAGTGATCGTTATAATTACTATTTATGTCATAATCATCTAGATATTCTTTTATGGAGTAATATGCTTTATTTACTAGGAATTTGAAAACTTCTTTTTTGAATATATGGATGTCCTGTAGTTTCCGTATGCTTTCGGGTAAATTATTATAAATTCGGGGTTCCATTCCAAATATACTTTTAGAGAGAAGAGCTGTTTTATATAGTTTATTTTTTATGTTGTCAATTTTACGTGCACTGTTAAATTTTGTATATTGACTTATATTGCTTTTCACATACAATGCTGTTTCATATATATAAAGCGATGGAAGAGTTAATATTCTGAATTCAGTAAATAAAGCTTTACATGAGTCAGTTATGTTTAAACCACATACGGATCGTATACATTTTTTTGGCTTTTAAATACTAAATCTCTGTCTGTTGAGTTTCCCCAGAAAATTAGCCCGTATCTTAAAGTTGACGTGACGTGTTAAGGTCAGGCAGCCAAAATGTATGAAACAGCCAATGTTTTTTTCGCGATTTCGGGGTTGGTCCCATAGTAAAAGTTGCTCAGTATGAACAACCAAACACCCTGTATGAAAGGAAAAAAGCAAAAAAACCTCAGTTGCTTAAGAGGGAAGTATACACGTGATCGTCTATAAAAAGGAGGAAACGTTTTTCCACTTCTAAATATATTCCATTCTCCATGATTTTTTTGTATGTTATTGACACAATGAAAATCTAGGCTTAGGATTTCCTTTTTAGGGTTCCGTAGCCAAATGGCAAAAAACGGAACCCTTATAGATTCGTCATGTCCGTCTGTCTGTCCGTTTATGTCACAGCCACTTTTTTCCGAAACTATAAGAACTATACTGTTCAAACTTGGTAAGTAGATATATTCTATGAACCGCATTAAGATTTTCACACAAAAATTGATACAATAAATTTTGGGGGTTCCCTATACTTAGAACTGAAACTCAAAATTTTATACATATATGATATACATTACCACAATAATATATTATATATGATATACATTACCATGCACATTTCCACCGAAAATTGGATTAAACGAGATCTAGTAAGTAGTTTTTTTTTAATACGTCATAAATGGTACGGAACCCTTCATGGGCGAGTCCGACTCGCACTTGGCTGTTTTTTTTTCAAAATATGAAAAAAAAATTGCAAAAAAAAATTATGCTGAAGCGATCGACATCAAAATCAAAGTGATTTGTTAAGATTTAGTTAGTGGAAACCGTTTTCTCGAAATGTAATTTGATAGAAAAAGTACCGTTATTTTGTTACGATCGCAAAGATATAGACGACCTGTTTGGCCTAGCGGGTAGTGACCCTGCCTACGAAGCTGATGGTCCCGGGTTCAAATCCTGGTAAGGGCATGTATTTGTGTGATGAGCATGGATATTTGTTCCTGAGTCATGAGTGTTTTCTATGTATTTAAGTATTTATAAATTTTTATTTATTTATATATATCGTAGTCTAAGTACCCTCAACACAAGCCTTATTGAGCTTACTGCGGGACTTAGTCAATCAAATCAAATCATTTATTTATTATTTATATTCTTCCCTCTTGAAAACTTGTCATCTAGCCTATTGTACTATTTGTTCAGGAGTCGGCAAGCACGGGAAGTTCCACAGGCTGACAGAAGTGCCCGTAGAGGATTGGGAGTTAGAGAACACGGCCGAAGAAACTGTGGTCACGCACGACGATAAGAAGAAATGAACCTTACGCTGCTAGTGTTAAGGTCTGTTATGCGTTACGAGGATGGTTAATCTGGATGATGTTAAGCAATAATGTGTCAGCTATATTAATTTTGCAATAAGATGTCAAACCGAAAAATTTGAATCTTATTGCAAAAATGTATTTTGTTAAAAAAATCGTTTTTGATACAAGCTTTTATTGCTGACTGTACTTTTCAACAGGCAACTAGTACTCATCGAGACAATTCTGACAATCCCAAACACAATTAGGTTGCGTTGTTTTATCAGAGTTCGTATGGCCACCTCCTGTCTCCGTCATCAGATCAGCTCGATGGTACCATAATATTGTATTATCATCCAATTTACATATGTATGAAAATTTTCAGGTTCATCGGAAACCTGGTCAAATTTAACTTGCATGATTTGTACAAACATACATATATATACATTGCAAGTTAAATAAAGATTCAAATAATAGGGAATATTACGTGGAAATCTGCGTAGGGGGCGCCACTCCCACAATCCATTACACGCAGGGTCTACCGCGAAACAAGAAAATCGAAATTTCGTTATTTAACCTCTCCATCACTCTTGCATATTCGAGCGATAAAGAGGCAGATAACTAAATTTCGATTGTCGCGTTTCCTGGTAGGTCCTTTGTAAACAAACCGCCTTGTTGCATCACTGTCATATTTTATTATCTGTGAAAACTTTTCAGTATGTGTAAGTTCCTCTATGGTTTACGATAGGGCTAGTGGTGCACTCTGGCGGCAGAACATTGCAGTAATACTCCCTAATAATGTGCGTTGACACATTTTTGTTAAACACCATCCATCTATTCATCTTTACCGGCGATTTCGTCTTTGTATTAAGCATTAAATAATTTCAATCCCATATGAGATGGGATGCTGCTGCATAGGAGATGGTCTTGAAATCTTCTGCGTGTCCTCACTAAATACCCAGGACACGCAGAAGATTTCGAGACCATCTCCTATGCAGCAGCTGCCTATCTGAAGCGGGCAAAAATTTAAAAACACTAACTGATCTGTATTTATAATTTCTATTAATTTTGACCATTTATTGATCCAGTGATGTAAAATATGCCATATGATAAATAAAAATCCCATATTCACTCTCTTAGGGATTGAATTTCCAAAAACCGGCCAAGTGCGAGTTTTGATAAGAAAACTGATATATGGAGTGAGCACTCTATGCTTATTTATCTATACGAATCATTTTTTACTGTATGTTTTTGTTAAGTATTATGTAGCATAGTATTCTAGTCCTGTTTAACAAATATGAAATTCAATGTTTCTTCTAAACGTATCCCGTTTAATAAATAGCACAAAAACTTGTTAACTACTATATGTATTATAGAATAATAAGAATTTTGTTAAGATTTAAATTATTTCGATAATAAATAACGATAAATAATCATTTACGCTCAAAACAATTCCAACAAACCTAAAGATCAATTAATAAAATAATATTTGGTAACCTTTTGTTTATTATTTGTTCTGCATTATACTATTAATAACTTTAAATATATTAAACAAGCTCGACTAAAATAGGCATATCTAAAGAAATATTGTATTGCCGGCGCGCTTCGCTATTATATCGCTTTAAACGACGTTATGACGATATATATTCAAAATGTTTGAGAAAAATCTAAAGCGAAGCGCGCCGGCAATGAGTTCTAGTACAACATTGGCGGCGCGCATCTAGCATCGCGTTAGTATTATTGGCTTTTAGTTGTATTTCCACGCATTTTTTGAACAACGATATACATATTTTGTCCGGGATAGGACTTGCCGGCCTTGTGTTCATAAAATGGTCTCGCTTGTGGCGTCACACTCGGCTGACAAGTCCCAGTTTTCCCTTTGTTCGTGCCATCCACGATGACGCGCAGATTTATCAAATCTAACCTTTAATACATGACAATACGAGTCAAGGCGCGCATCGTCGTGAATGACACGATCTATAGTGATGTACTATTCGTTTGGTTTCGCACAAAAAGTAATTGATTGTATTTAACATAATGAAATAGCTGTACTACTAACGCCATCTATTGGCAATGTTGATTTAACCAAAGAATTTGGTTTTAATTAAAACAGTATTAAACCATGCCTGGTGTTATTTTATTATTTCGTTATCCTCGACTCCTACACACCAGTCTGTATATATTCTTAGATCTGTGGTATGGAAGGTAGAGGCAAGGAACAAAATCTCCATATACCAAAAAGTGTCCGACAAAAAACTATTAATAGATGGCGCTCCAACACCCAGAATACTTGAGAAAAAATCTAATCATAGACAGCGCACTTCATTCCGTCAATAACGCCCAGGTTCTTAGCTACTCTGGAGAGATTTGGAACTATTATTTATAGCTGAGAGCTGGACACTTCTGCCTATGGAGATTTTGTTCCTTGCCTCTACCTTCCATAATCTGTGGCCTTGAGCTGTCAAACATCGTTTTTATTAGACAGTGATACAAAGAATACAAGAATATATATATATTCTGCAGTTATATCCTTGATATAAGGCGATCATCAGCAATAGCAGTGGATAGGGCGCGTAACGGGTCTACGTTGGAGTGTATAAGAAGGAGCAAAATCTATGTATGAAGTGTCCTTGAAAAAACATTAAATAGGTGGCGCCACAATACACCGAAATGAAACGTCATAGACCTAGTATTTATATAGATGTGCTATACGCGTGCGCCCGTGAGGGACAGAACATACGCAATATGACAAAATTAAAAACACGTTCAACACGTTTTTTACCGTCCATAGTGGGTGCCTTATTAGCTCGATTATAATGAAATAGTTGTACTACTAATGCCATCTGTTGGCAATGTTGATTAAACCAGAGAATATGGCCCTGAACAAATTTTGAACGTAGAAAACTGAGAGGAATTCAGGCCAGGGTCATGTCAACGTCCTATAGGGACCGTGCGCGTTGAAGGGTCTGCCATCTTGTGGTCTGAATCGGAACCATAAACAGGCACTTTTACACGTCAAGTGTTTTCTTGTGCATAGTAGGTTCTGCCATCTTGTGGGCTACATCGGAACAAAAAACATCACATTTACGCCTCGCGCCAAAAATCTGACGGCTCCTATGCTGCCTCCTATAGTTCATGCACGCTCCCTATAATATTTATTTGCTTACACAGAGAATTCGATAAAAATAGATCAAAGGCCAAAGGTATGTTGTATCGTTTCAAGCGATGGCGCCACAACCTTTAGCCGATGCCCGGTAAGATGACGCCACTTTTTGATATTTAATACATATCTCTGAAAGAATAAGGATCAAAGTCAAATGGTGTTGTAAAAGTTTTAATCATGTGTCGAAAGATGGCAGTAAAACTGTGGCTACAAAATTATCTTTGACAATCCACCTCTATTACAAATTCTTTGCACTTATTTAGACTGAGGATTTTGTGTGTCCCGGGGACTAAATAAAACTACCAATGTAATGATAAAAAACCCTATACAATTTATTACTCCTTAAGCCCCTTCTCGGCCTGATACTTGTAGTGCAGCTCGGAGCAGTCCTCGTTGGAGACGTTGACCCAGCCGTCCTGGTTCATGTGGTAGACGCGGATGATGCCGCCCGAGTACGCGTCGCGGTGCGTGGCGTGGTAGATCGCGCGCCGCCCGAGCTCTGGAGAAACGAACGTTTGATTCAAACAATTATTCCTTATTAAACGGACCCCAAAATAGAAGAAAAATTAGTTTTTGGCAGAAATTTAATTTTTGGTACAAGCTTTTATAGCTGCCTGTACTGCCTGTATGCCCGGACGGACGAGACAATTTTAAAAATCCCAAACTCACTTAGGTTGCGTTGTTTTATCAGTGTTACCGTGGCCACCTCCTGTCTCCATCATCAGATCAGCTCGATGGTACCATAATATTGCATTGTCACCTGACTTACATATATGTATATGCAAAATTTCGGCTCAATCAGAAACCGGGAAGTGGGTCAAATTTACCTTCCAAGATTTGACCAACCCAAACATATGTATGTTAGTATGTAACAATGTACGGTCGGTTCCCCAACTTAAGTAACCAAGTAGCCATACTAAGTTGTATAGAAAAGTGGATACTTATGTTAGGGAACCGACTGTACTAACAGGGCAAGTTAAATAAAAAGTCTTAAATATTTTGCAGCGCGAGCTACGGGAAACAAGCGTAGCCGATAACAGTTGTTCCTGTTTGTATATACATAATATAAGGATATGCGTCCTGTGGAATGGTACCTTGTGCTTCCACGTCGCTGAGGTCCCAATGGTACCCCGAGTCCAGCACACCGAACGCGTAGACGGACCCTGAGCCCACGGAGAACACCTTGCCGGCGGTGCGGGTGCCTTCGCTGTCCACGTAGTACAGTTGGGGGCCCTGTGGAAACATAACAAGTTTGAGTTTGAGCAAGCATCTTGCAGAAGACCATAGGCAGTAGGCCGTCGGTGTAGACGTGCCTCGCGCGGCAATTTCCTCGCGAGGCGGCTCGT
This sequence comes from Cydia pomonella, assembly GCF_033807575.1. Classification (NCBI taxonomy): domain Eukaryota; kingdom Metazoa; phylum Arthropoda; class Insecta; order Lepidoptera; family Tortricidae; genus Cydia; species Cydia pomonella. Next base: position 7,860,487 of record NC_084724.1, read on the forward strand.
TCTGTGTGGCCCGCCTAAGGAGTCATTTTTTTATTTATTATTCCAACCTATCTATACTCATAGATAAGTTGGAAGGCACGTCTACACAGACCGTGCTGCGTCGCGCGGCAATTTCCTCGCAAGGCGGCTTGTTCTGTGTGGCCCCAACCTATGGAGTCATCATATTTTTTATTATTCCAACCTATCTACCACATCTTTTGTATTGCATTTTTGATGTGTTTATATGACTGTTTGGTTTCTAAATAAATAAATAAAACATCTATGGAATCATAATATTTTTTATTACTACAAACTATCTATGAGTAGAGTAAATTGGCCAACTGAACTGACATTTTAATATGTAAATACTCGTAATATGTGGTTCAGATCTGATCATATTTTATAGATTATGGGATCAGAAACAAATAACCACAATCTGAATTGGGATAGTACAAAAATAGGCGATCTTTAAGGAGTCGAAGAGCCGCAAGTACTGTTTTCAGTGGTTTGAAACTAGTGTTAATATTGTGAGTGACTCGTACTCGTTATAAATCGTACCTGCCGCGGAGCTGCGGCTTGCCGATCCCTGGGCTAGCATATTTATACTGAGAGGCCTGTCCAGCAATGAGACTTACCCTCTTGTCGTAGCCGGCCAGCATCATGCCCATGCTGAGCCCCATGCCTTTATAATTATACACCATATTGGCCATGAGCTTGCTGGCGGCGGCCACAGAGATTCGCTCACGGTTGCGCAGCTCATACAGGCGGCATTGTTTGGCGAGCACTCGGTCCCAGTACACGCAGTCGGCGGCGCCTCCGGCCAGGGTACCTGAGGAAATAATTTAGGTAAGCATAAATTTTTAATTTTTTTTTAAATGATCAAATTTTACTACAAGCTATGATTTGGTAGTAAATTGGCCAATCAACATTATTTTAAATGTGAATCAACTTTTTCTTGTCATTTGTTGCCATGGTTACGGTCTCCTGTGACACTCTTTAAAACTGGTTTTATGGTATTAAAATGACCAAACATACATTTTTATGGCAGGTATTAGCCCTTTACGATGAGTCATCTACTTGGTGTATTAGTAAACATCAACATCATTTTGGTGGAAAAAGTACAGTTAAGAGCAACTAAAATTGTTGCTTCATTGAAAAAAAAGACATGAAGAATTGCTTCAGGAATTAGGTCTTATAATATTGGAGGACAGAAGGAAGCAAGGCAATCTTATTGAGACATACAAAACTTGTCTGGACACTACAATGTTCCAAATATTAAAGACCTATACATATCAAGCCAGAATGTAAGGTTGAGAGGTCACTCTAAAAAACTAATCAAACCTCCATGTGCTAGCAACCCTGGGAAACACTTCTTGCCAAATCGTGTAGTAAATGTGTGGAACTCTCTACCCAAAACTGTTTTTAGTGCCCCGTCGGTGACCTCTTTCAAAAATAGACTAGATACAAATTTTAGAACTTTACAAAGTGCAAAGTAAACACAAGTTGCGATATACATGCATCAGCTCTAAGAGCTGCTAGTGTATCAAATCTTTCTTCCTAGTGTTGTCCCGGCATATTGCCACGGCTCAAGGGAGCCTGGGGTCCGCTTTGACAACTAATCCCAAGATTTGGCGTAGGCACTAGTTTTTACGAAAGCGACTGCCATCTGACCTTCCAACCCAAAGGGTAAAACTAAGCCTTGTTGCGATTAGTCCGATTTCCTCACGATGTTTTCCTTCACCGAAAAGCGACTGGTAAATATCAAATGATATTTCGTACATAATTAAGTTTAGGCTTGAGTCGGTCAGGACCGAAGAACTAAAAGGAATGAAATCCCACCACAGACCGAAAGGAACTAGTTCATCTTAAGCGCTCTTAATCGGTCTCGGTCCTTTAGTTCAGTAGTCGGTATGTCAGCGGGCCTACCGCGAACCACGTTCGACGGGTTGCCTCCCTGTCACACTTACGTACGAATTTACAAGTGCGACAGAGAGGCAACACGTCGAACGTGGTTCGCCCTCAGTACCAAGTAACAAAACGGTCGGGAGCGAATGATCGGAATGAGTCAAGGTCAAGAAATTCGCTCTCTCACGCTCTCGCTCTGTTTATTTGCGAGCGAGAGCAAGATATAACCTAGTTCATTTGACCGATTGACCGAGATCGGAGCGCTCTTTTTAAAGACCGAGCGGGCACAACTCTAATTAAGTTCCGAAAAACACATTGGTACGAGCCGAGGCTTGAACCCGCGACCTCCGGATTGCAAGTTGCACGCTCTTACCGCTAGGCCACCAGCGCTTCCTGCTAGTGTATCAAATAATAATAATAAACTATGCTCCTTTAGTTACTGGGATAAATAAACAAGGCTAAGAAATGTAATACTTTTCTTTACTTCTTGTAAAGTAATGGAAAATATATATACAGTTGCTGATGTGCCTGACCTCAAGAACTGGTACAAAAACCAAAATTTTACCGACATTAACAGAGTAAGATAAATTAGTGTTTATTGCGAGTTTGTCATAGATTAGCTACTTGCATTTAGTAGCAAATGTATTAAGGCCAGCCACACTTACCCATACTGAACTTAAGTAACTAAATGAATTAGATTAAAAGGCTATTCAAAACTCTTTACCTAGCAAGTAGTCATTGATCTCCACAATTTTCTTCATGGTTTGAGAGCCGATGAACTGGCCACCTGTGGCTCGGGAGTCCACAGCTAGCAGCACTCCACCCTTAATCATAAAAAATATATACATACTTCACAAAACAGTTTGAAATACCATTCAAATAACACTAATATATAACATACTGTATATGGAAGTGCTTTGATCAATTTGTAGTGTAAAGTGAGCAATTCCACCACAATGCTTGTTTTACAAGAACAAATTGATGGATAAAAAAATATTTAAATTACTATGTGTTTTAAAGTAATTATTTGAGGAGATCCCTATTTTTCACCATCAGATCTTGATCAAGCCAATTGAACTACCTGGGAAGTATAATCAAACAAAGAAAGTTTTTCCATACTGATCCATCAGTCTCCAAGAAATAGATAAGTAAATAATTTATATGCAATACGAGTATGGAAACCGTTGAAGCAAATACGAGACAAATGTTACTTTTGGCCAAGGTATTTCAAGGGATAATACCGATCATAAAGGATTGTTTGTAACGAATTAGTCATGTAGACGATTCTTTAAGGTAAAACTAAATAAAAGCTCTACAAACTCACCTTGTAGCGGAAACCCAGTGTAGTGGTGCCGTGATCAAAGTTAATTTTGATTTCACGCCCAGTCTCATCTTTCCGGTTGAAGCTAGCTAGCGTTTGTGCAGGCTGTAAACATAACAATTCATGTCAAGTTTATTAAATACAACAGAAATACACAATTTTCGGCAAGATAACCTTACGTTTGGGAACGGCGGGGTTGCTAGTTGGGTGCTGGCGAAGAAGTTGCCGGTGTATCCAATAACATCGCTTTGGAATGAAGCGAGCGAGTCAGCGGGCTTCAAATTGATCTTGTCATCCAAACGGCATAATGTTTCGAGAGCCATTTTAAATTTATTGTTTTATCGTAATAAACTATTGATGATGACAAGCGAAAACTTTGCTTTTGCGTTAAGTCAGTTAGTTTGACAGCTTGTAATTTCAGTGTTGCAATTCGCAAGAATAAAAACAAAAAGTGCCAGTTAAAATAGAGGACCACTTTATAATTATTTAAAGATATATTAATAAAACAATCCAATAGTAAAATAGAAAATAATTAATTCACATAATGATATGTATAAATATTATTAAAATATAAATTTAAGATGAATTACTATATTCCTCTGTGATAGCGCCATCTATGGTTATTTTTGTCTAGCATTTTATTACGCTACTCAACGATAGATGACTCTAGTAGTGCACTTTTATAAGTCATTCATTCAACCCGCTATTCAACAATAGATGGCGTTATTAAGTGAAATCAGATTGTCTAAATTCATGATCTTTTTTACAAAAACAAACCAGGCGCCAAAAGGTTACCAAATTACAAACAAATTACAAGTTGTAAATCGATTCCCACAAAACAATAAGGCGTTACAGCCGTGTTAAACCCATAAACGTGATCGCTTGTTTCCACGGCAAAAATTAGACCATTTTCGAGAAATCGTTTGTGAGCAATAAAATGAATACAAAGTATATATCTAATAATGGTGGTTACAACCTATCATTACACTATGAGTCAGAATAAACCGATATAATCTTATTGGCCGGTTTGATTCGGAACGGGCTAAACTCTGTCATTATAGGCATCGGAGATGCCCGATAGACCGTATAGTTTATTATGTCGGGTCTGATAAAAATATCTCTATAATTTATTCGTTAGAGGAACATTAAGTTTTCCTTCTTACAATTTGTCGTTAATGGTTTATATGCTAGACCAACAATTAAATCTACTAATACGTTTGCGTTAATTTTGGAATTAGGTAAGTACCTAGTTGAGTTTAATTTCAAATATCATTTCTGACTACGTACGTAAATTTATGAATAATTATAATAAAGTCTTATTTTGATTCATGATTTATTTTAAACTTAGTATTTACACAAGTTTAAATAGTTAACAAATGCGCTCTTTCAAATACTTGTCTAAAAATGCCGACGATGCCGTCTCTTGCCGCCATCAGTCGTATCAGTTTACGAATAATAAGGACATATTAGACCAATTTACAAATTTGAATCTCAGTTCATTACTGGCAGTATTAGCTACTATGCTTACTGAGTACTTACCGATTACACTCTTTCATAGAAAATGTTTATATTTATTTACCTTTAATGAGATGTAATGGCTATACCTACACCGATACATGGAGTGAGCACTCTATTACTTCTTATTTCTCTATGACCGAGCGGATGTTGCCCTTGTCCGTGTTATGGGACGCACGCAGAGGCAGCACCGCTCCAGGGTGTAAAGACTGTAAGGACTATCGAGAGGAGAGTCGATGGAATCTAAAATGAAATAGGCTATTGAGTGAAAGCGATGGATTAAATACTGGGCTATGTGATGAAAAACTGGACGCCTGCGTAATGAAATGGTAGGTATGCAATTTTATTTCCGGCAGGCGGCACAAAAAGCGACATCTAGGATGGCTCAAGGGTAGAAATTACAAGACCTCAAAGTCTCATAAATTATTATTTTTTAAACATTAAAAAAGAAAAGAAAATGGTACAGCAACTATTTAAAAACTAGGTAATTTAAAAAAAAATACATAAACGCAATATTTCACCGACAAAATCACAATTTCCTTGTTTAACATACATCGAAACGGTTTCTATGATGTGGTGACGTCACCATGTGTTGCCATTTTGTTAGGAGCGTTATGTCAGTGAAGTGCGACTGTCAGACTGACCACAATTTGTGACTTGCATTGCTTTAAGGCAATGGGTCGCATATATAGACATTTGATCCCCAAAACAAACCTGATCGACTGGATACCATAAAAAAAATGTGTAACTAGCCTATTACCGTTTCGTAAAAGGTAATAAAATGAAATATGTACCGTGAACAGGGATGGCTGGGGTAAATAGGGTAAAAAAATACCTACACAAATTGTATCATTCGATTGGAAATAATAGTCTATTTTTTATGATAAAATTTGTGCGGGCATTTTTAAGAAATTTCCAGGAAAATTTCATACTAAAATTTGTCCCTAGCCACCGCAGCTGTCCATATTCACCCCGGTTTACGGTACCTAATGGTCAATTTCAAATGCCGCGTTACTGCATGTCTTCGCTAAATTAGTTTCCTCTGCAATGCAGTCGCAACTGGATTTTAACCTTAAGTAAATGACTAACCTAATCCCGCATCAATCTGTGACAAGCAATAGTATGTAATCATGTAATTAGGTCCACGACACACGCCTTATTAACATACACACACGACATTACTGTTGCCACGAGGCTGCTGATACCGGGATATTTCTGTATGGTTAATAAACGTTGAAACAAAAGAGTTGTTTTAATATGCGAGGTGCGAGGATGCGTAGCCAGGCCGCGTAGCCAACGTTACAATCGTTCACGCTCCGTAGTCCTCCGCGCAAAACTTTTTTGACGGAGCTCTTATGGAATCACTTCGCTCTTGCAAATCGGTTACATGCGTTTTTTTATTGTCAAATTCAGAACCATTGGGGTCCTTACCTACCGCTTATTTGAATTTTATTTGTTTGGGAAGGTCGTTGTTTAGTCACAGATCGTACTTTAATATACAATATTTTTATGAACTTTTTTTACTGAAGCTTTGAAGATAATCATATAAGTAATTAAAATATGAAGAATCTATGACGTAATAACATATCAAACATATGATCAATAATTAATCATATGTTGTTATTACAGTCATTAGGCTACGATCATTCGATCATATTTCTATGATAATGTAATTGCAGCGTTAGGCCTATTTTTATTTTAGAATTGAAATAGCCAAACCAATCCGGGGTGCCTTTTGTACACAACCGGAAAAGCCCTAAAACGGTAAAAACCTAGTTCACAGCAATACGTAGCAAAAAACAATTCAATTCAATTCCGTTTTGTTTACACGCACTATCGCCACTTACCCCCCCCCCCCCCCCCCCCCCCTTTAAGCATGTTTTTTACTACATCAACTTCATAATTAATTACTTTGGCGTCCCCATACAATACATTAAAACATAACTTGACCGATTCATAAGTAAAATCAAAGAGGTAAAATGCACTTGCACTCAACACGCAAGGTGTGGTCACCGGACAAATACCAACAATCGCGTGACATGTCGATCCTATGGGAACTGCGGAATAGCGCCTAAATCTGGAGGAATGCCTTAATACACGGCCGCACTCACACCGAATTAAGTCCAGTCAGTCTTGAAAAGTAAATTGAATACCTTATGCAGGATAAATTTTCTATTGTATGCTGTATTGCGAATACGTCGATTTTCCATTTAATATAACGTAGTTTTAATGAAAATCAAGTCATAAAATAATACATAATTGTGTATAGTATATCCTCGCCAGTAGAAAAAGGGGGCAAATATGAAAAATAAAGGCGCGATGGATCGATCTTTTTCTAATTACAAAGGAATAAATACCTAAGTCGATGTGGAAAGAATATTTATTTTTATTGTTCAAAAGAAACCGTTATCGTTAATGCAAAAATAAAAGGATTTGATGCCGAAGTGAGCTTTCTAACAGAAGAAGCAGATGTATTTCTTCAAGCGTCCGAGGGAAAATATAGATGCACTCAACTTAGCTAATTTACATTAGAACATATTATTAAGGTAACTTATTGCCTATTACTACTTTATTTTTTTAAAGACTGTTTGTTGCCTTATAAAAAGAGTCATCTAACATTCGATGTCGGAATGGACAATGTGAAGACTATTACTTGGGCTTGAAATTGTCATCATAATTCTTAAGAGCCTGGCTCTTGTCGGTGGAGTACCCGCCATTCTGTTCTTCTCTAGAAATTGTATGTAATTTAAAATTCTAACTTTGTATCACATTGCCGGTCCGGTATTTCTTTCCGGATTGCCTATTGATCCGTGAGGGTATGACCCCTGCTCCGATCGCAAAGCTTGATGTGATAAAATCGGAGACAAGCAATATTCGGTGTGAGCCGCGGTTCAAATTAGCCCTGGTGCCTAATTTGCCTGGCCGGGCTCTCATTTCGGCGCTAGGTTTGGGCTGTCGAGACTTTCCCCACGCCTGACGGACCGAGTAGGCGGATTTTTGGCGGTTACGGCGCCAACGGCTTTTAATATCTTTTTTACCAAGAGATCCGTACCATGAGCCGTCCGCTCATATAAGGCCCACCAAGGTAATAGGACACCGCAGCGTCGCAAGTGATTTACTGTGCACAGCCAACTCATTGCGCCCTTGGGAGTTGTAATTTACTCATAAATTGCCGTACAACAAACCAAGCTAATCAGCTGAACGAACATCACAACACATCATGCTTTTTATATCAAATAAGTATTGTGATATTTTTTTTTACGGTTTATGACGTCTTATAATGTCTTATTATATATCTATCTCTCACGTGCGCACGCGTGTTTCTTCTTCCTCGAGTTGTCCCGGCATTTTGCCACGGCTCATGGGAGCCTGGGGTCCGCCTGACAACTAATCCCAAGATTTGGCGTAGGCACTAGCTTTTACGAAAGCGACTGCCATTTGTAACTGTAGTGTGTAAACTAGGCCTTGTTGGGATTAGTCCGGTTTCCTCACCATGTTGTGTGTGTGCGATGGGCATTGGGCACACGCGTGTGGCAAATCTATATTAAACTCTAAGTCTATTGGACATTGGACAGTAATGTCTTGACCTCACGTACCGAGTACAGTGGCGAAACAGTGCCCTCGACCGAGTACTCGTCACAAAATACACGACAAACGAACCGAGCACTCGGCCGAGGGCACTCTCTCGCCACTGTACTCGGTACGTGTGATCAGGGCTTAACGAGTAGGTACTCGGTTATCTACATATGTATTATGTAGAATGAATCCATTGCCCAAGGTGTTTGTTCTCTTATCTTTACTTATTAATGACTTATGTAATTTTATTTGTTTTTATTGCAGTCAGTGCTTATGAGTAACTGAGCATTGATTTATTTGTGCAATTTCTGCATCCGTGCAATAAGACAGCGTTTCCGGTGATTTGTACATATAGTCAGGTACAGTATCGATTAATTATTACGGGAACTGGCTAGGCTAGACTATAGATAAACCTAGGGACCTTACTCAGAAATAGTTTTGTACTAGGTACCTATGTATATTTATTAGTACCTATATTAGGTATTGTTTTGTTTATTTTTATGTGTGTTTTGACTTTTGTATGAGTTCTAAATTTCCTGCTACCTAAAGGTTGTCTGGAAGAGATCGCTTTTTAGCGATAAGACCGCCTGTTGTTACCTGGTTCTATTTTCCTTTAAAATTCATTTGTAGTTTTACATGTATGTAAAATGTATAATTGTTGGTGCAATAAAGAATATTTACTTACTTACTTACTATGTAGTATAAACAGGGAAATAGTGAATGTGGAACATGTTAGGGTTCTGGGGGCCGGAGCCATGACAATCTTACATTGACAATCACTAAACGATAGAAAGAAATGTATCGCGATGACAATAAAAGAGGCTATGAAAAATCACGAGACTATTTACCATAGGTACGTTTTAATAAGTTTCGATTGACGATTTCCATCAACGGTTGTCATCTTGGTTATTATATCGGCTTTCGGTCGAAATGAAGATGATTTTGTTTTCTCTTCAGCCCTATGTGTCGGTATAATTGCATTTTTAGGTAACTAAACATGGTAGGATCGCTCAGTCCAGAGGGCTTACCGCGAACCACGTTCGACGGATTTACAAGTGCGACAGAGAGGTAACACGTCGAACGTGGTTCGCGGTAAGCCCTCAGTTTTGCACTGTTTCGGTTTCTTGACGACCGGTCTGGCCTAGTGGGTAGTGACCCTGCCTACGAAGCCGATGGTCCCGGGTTCAAATCCTGGTAAGGGCATTTATTTGTGTGTTGAGCACGTATATTTGTTCCTAAAGTCATGGGTGTTTTCTATGTATTTAAGTACTTTATAAATATTTATATATTATATATATCGTTGTCTAAGTACCCACAACACAAGCCTTATTGAGCTTAATGTGGGACTTAGTCAATTTGTGAAATAATGTCCTATAATATTTATTTATTTATTTTCTTTAATCAGTGAGTTTCGGGTAAGCGAGGGATTAGCCCACTATACCCTAGCCCAATGGTGGGGCTGCCACCAGGGATCGGAAACCGGTATTTTTTGTATGGGAACGAAAACGGTATTTATTCGTTCTTTGTTAATTATTTCATTTCTAATTGGGCAATCTAATAATACGAAGTCGTTATCTAAAAACACAACCGAGTCCTATATTTGGAGTATAAAATAAACCGAAATATATGTTTATTTCAGAGTTTTTCCAAAAAACCGGTTCCGATCCCTGGTTGCCACCTTGGAGCCGTTGGGTATGATCGGTTTTGTTTCGGGTATCCTCCCTTGTTGGCACACTGTGGACGCTCTCTGTCCCATCTAGGGAAATAGGACAATAAGTCAAATCAAACATGATAGAGATCAGTTTTTGATAAAGTGCAAAGTTTCGGAATTCTTCCTTGTCGGTCCCTCATGAGGACCGTGGCCACTTGGTTGTGCAGTTCCTGTGATTTGTCTCCATCGGTAGTAGTCTCCCCTGGCTCCGCTTGCTGGAATTTGCCCGAAGTGGCCTTTTTAAGAGGGAAGAATAGCTTTGCGATTCTAACAAAATAACGGTACTTTTTCTATGAAATCATTTCGACAGAAAACGGTTTCCGCTAACTAAATCTTAACAAATCACTTTGAGTTTGATGTCGATCGCTTCTCTATAATATATTCTAGGTTTATAGGAATAGGTTTGGAAATTTTAACAAAAACATTTTTTTTTTAATTTTAACGAAAAAATTTTTTTTTATTTTAACGAAAAAAAATTTTTTTTATTTAAACAAAAAAAAAAATTTTTTTCGTTAAACTTTCCAAAAAGTATAACCGATAAACCTAGTTTTCATTGTATCAATAACATACTAAAAAATCATGGAGAATGGAAAATCTTTAGAAGTGGAAAAACATTTTCAGCTTTTGTATGGACGTGTACAGTCAGCATCAGAAGTAGCGGATCAAATAACGCTTCATTAGTATCTACCATTCTGTAGCAGCTTAACAAAAAGTGATGTCTTTAATATATAACAACAAAAACTGTAAAAGATATACTTTTGAACGCGAATTTTAGAATTGTGGTTGTATCTATATTTGGAAAAGTTATCCGGAATATCAGATACTTTTGGCGCGTTGTTTCATCCGCTACTTTTGATGCTGACTGTACTTCCATCTTAACTTGGTCAGACGATCTAGTAGGAAATAATTCACCTATAGATAGATAGGTATTGAAGAAAAGGCAGGTCTCATATGCAACACATGTTAGATTATGTATAGGTAGTAATGGGTCGGCGGTGGTGTATGGCACGAGCCGGTGTTGCCAGTGTAATAAGAAAACGGACGCGCCCGCGGCGCGCGCGCAGCCACCAGCCTAGGGACGAGCGCTATCGATACTATTATCGATAGTGGGCACTCATTCACTCTTTTAGACAAGTGTGGCAATTGTTTCGATTACTGACTATTATATACATAGATGCTACTGTATATATCTTCTAACTTATTGAAATGGGAGTCTGTTCAATATGAAGCATTAGGTATATCATCTGAACTATAAATACGAATCGATTGACTTCATCAACATAGGCTCAGTAATTTCAAAGTTAGGGTAGAAGACGTAACACACACATCTTCTTCCTCACGTTGTCCCGGCATTTGCCACGGCTCATGGGAGCCTGAGGTCCGCTTGACAACTAATCCCAAGATTTGGCGTAGGCACTAGTTTTTACGAAAGCGACTGCCATCGGACCTTCCAACCCAGAGGATAAACTAGGCCTTGTTGGGATTAGTCCGGTTTCCTCACGATGTTTTCCTTCACCGAAAAGCGACTGGTAAATATCAAATGATATTTCGTACATAAGTTCCGAAAAACTCATTGGTACGAGCCGGGGTTTGAACCCGCGACCTCCGGATTGCGAGTCGCACGCTCTTACCGCTAGGCCAACAGCGCTTTTAAACATACACATACATACATAAACTCCTAACCCTTACTTTTCACTTTTTTTAATATAAGTTTCAAAAAGGTACCCAGCTAGCTTGTGCTCTGCTTCTGAACTTTCAGTTTGACGCTCCGTATTCCTAATGATTATTCTGAAAAAACACTTTGTGAAAATATTTGTTTTGTGACAAAGTTAGAAAAAGAAAGTTAATAATATCGTTAGCACGAGCGTAATGATCAATTAAACTAAATCCTTTAATCATAAATGATTTGTTAATTTAACAAAAAAGTATAGGCAAAATTAAACGCCAGTTGCATTAAACCGTCGGTAATAACAATCGCAGTTTTGAAAATGTGTGTGTTTGACGAGTTAGATTAGATAGTAGTTACTATAGGATCACATCAACCTAAAGCCTTTGTCTTTTCAAAAATTTAAGTTTTATTCCTTAAAAACACACGACCTTTAGTCAATGTAATGCATCGACTATCGATAGTCAACATTTTTATCGATCATCAAGCCCTAATATAAAAATATAAACCAAAATCCCCTCAGGCGACTGGCAACATTCATTTCGGAATATTAATAAGCCGCGTGCAGCATTACCCCGTATTTCACATCTTTTCTCTCTTTCTTTCTTGCTGTTAATCCGTATGTCGGCGCTGCTCTAATTTTCAAAAGTTGTATAATGACGATCGTTGCTCGTAAGATGGTAGATTGGCGAGTTTTATGCTCTGAATTTTATGTTTTGTCCGGAGATATATGTATGGTAGCAGGTTTTCTTGTGCAGCTTGTGTGTGTATGAAAGGCCGGGTTGGATAGGTTCATGTTTAGATTAAACGATAACCAAAAGGCGTGTTATTTTAGCACTTTCTATTGGTCGTAACTTCCGCGCCCGATTTTAGCACATATCTCAGACGGTTGGTAAGATGTTGCGCGGTATATTACTAATACAAGGTAGCTGGATTAAACACATTTTTTTTTTTTTTTTTTTTAAATTAAAAACTGATCGGCGATTGGCTCTAGTCACACCTGATGGAAAGTGAAGACAGGGCCTAAGATGGAGCTCACCGGTTCAGTAGTAGCCTATTTTCACTCTTGCTTTAAAGAGACCGAGGTCATATTTACTATCAGGGAATACAGATGGCGGGAGCGCATTCCATTCTTTAGAATTTGAGTCTCAAGTAATAAAAATAAAACCGGCCAAGGGCATGTCGGGCCATGCTCAGAGTAGGGTTCCGTAGTTACACTTCCGTCACAATAAGCTAAACTGGAGCTTAAAGTATGGTAGATTGTTAACCAAGGGATGAACTGTGGGTGTACGTCTTTTTACTACGAAGGGGAAACTTTTTGCGATAACTCAAAAACAGCTAAACTGATCATCCCCGCTATAGTTTTCATTTAATGTCTTTCTTAAGCTCTACTTCCAAGATTTTTTTCATATTTTTTGGACCTATGGTTCAAAAGTTAGAGGGGGGGGGACACATTTTTTTCTTTTGGAGCAATTATCTCCGAATATGAAAAAATGTTCACCCCCACTTTACGTGTAGGGGAACCCTAAAAAAATTAAATTTTTAGATTATATTGCACGACTTTGTCGGCTTTAATGATTTATATATCCATGCCAAATTTCAGCTTTCTAGCACTAACGACCACGGAGCAAAGCCTCGGACAGACAGACAGACAGACGGACATGGCGAAACTATAAGGGTTCCTAGTAGAAACTATAAGGGTTAGATGCGCGATGTGTACAAGAAAGATGCGAACGAGTTTTCTATAAAATATGTACCTATGATCCAAGTAGCTAAATTTTGGAACTTGTTGGTTGGTTTTTTTGCAGAACTCGCGAATGGCGCATGGTTGACGTAACTGGTGACCGAAGTTCTACCACTATCGGCCCGATTCGAAGAATGAGATACGATAACGATAAGTTCTGGCTTAGATAACTTCTCATTTAGATATCGTTTGTATGTCGTATAATTAACAGAAGCAGCTCGATTCGGGCAACCAATGTCACTTTGGGATCTTATTGGGATCACAGCGGAATCGAAATAAACATCAATTTTGACATGTCGTTTAGTTATCGATCTTTTAAAGATCTTTCCAAGCTTAAACGTGTCTTAACCATTCTTCGAATCGGGCCGTATTACGAGTACTCATGTAGTTGTTGCAGTCTGTGTTACTTATTCTGCAATTTCTGTATTATTACTGAGGTTCTGTACTCGCTGCAGGGCTGCGTTGTTTAACTGGCGCATTAAACGACAATACGTTAGGTTAGGTATAGATCGTGTCATTCACGAAGACGCGTGCCTTGACCGTAATGTCATGTTATTAAAGGTTAAATTTGACAAATCTGCAAGTCATCGTGGATGATATGGAATATACCGCGTAATAGGTACTATATTTTACGCTAGTACATACATATAGGAAAAACCATTTAAGGCATGCGGTTTTTAATTTGAACTTTTGAAGTACCTATAACTTTAAATTGAAAATGTAACTACTGAACTAGTCAACCTTTTTCGAAATATAAATTATAAAATAATTAATTAATTACGAAATTTAAATAAAACTCCCGTGAGACTTGATTGTCATTTGTCATGCTCTGAAAGAGGGCATTTCATTGTTGTTCTAAAAAGTGTGCAGAAAGTAGTACGTTTCTGCACTAGAGCATTTTACTTTCCAAATTCGGTTTTTATTATTTGTTTTACGATAAGCAATTGCAATTTGGTTTTAAATGGTTTTGTTATGAGTAAAGTTAAAAAAAATATTGGCAGCTTTAAACCGTCTGGTAAAAGTTACCGCCGGCGGAAATGGTCTGGCCATGTTGATTATCAACTTTTAACAATATTTTCTAAAACATACATTAAAATCAGCCATGAGAATTTAATAGAAGTTAGTAATATTTTTAACTACCTTTAGCACTATGTTTGTACCGGACAAATGGCCGTCGGGCCGATATAGCAAGTATGCAGACATTATAAGTACATAGTAACACTACATTCATACAGTTTATTCATGAGAAAATAAGTAAGGTCTGGGGGCTCTGGGATCATAATAGTACATTACGATACAAGTGCGAAAAATAGGAAATTCGAAACGAGTGGCGATAAATTAAAACACGACCGAAGGGAGTGTTTTAAATCGACACGAGTTGCGAATTACCTATTCGCACATGTATCGTACAACGTTTTACAGTACATATGGCCCTTTAAATGTTCGACACAGTAACGTAATATGCTACTTCTCGCACTAGTGCTATAAAGTAGCCCCATATGTACTGTAAAATATTATTATAGGACATTATTACACAAATTGACTAAGTCCCACAGTAAGCTCAATAAGGCTTGTGTTGAGGGTACTTCGACAACGATATATATAATATATAAATACTTAAATACATAGAAAACACCCATGACTCAGGAACAAATATCCATGCTCATCACACGAATAAATGCCCTTACCAGGATTTGAACCCGGGACCATCGGCTTCATAGGCAGGGTCACTACCCACTAGGCCAGACCGGTCGTCATCGATCATGGACCATAACAATAACAATATAATGGTGCTTTCACACTCTGTTGCCTGTAACTTGTAAAGCTTGGATTTGCTGCGTGACTCTGCCTTGTGGGTGAAAATAGACAGATACGGTTGCATGACAATATTAAATACGCGCTCTGAGATCCGATAATAATACCTAATTATTTCGTATTATTTATGTTATGGTCACGCTTCTAGTTATAATTTTTTGGACTCCATCGGATATTATAATGAAACCCGAGAATATGAGTGTCATGACAGTGTGTTTAATGTTTTTGTCATCGAGAGAACACATAATATATACATACGTATTTAAAAATTCTCTTGCCGTTTTTTTTTTGCTCCATTAGGCACACGCTTGCGTTTTTTTTGCTAAAAAAGAGTTAAGCGTATTTTTAGCACAGAGTTAAAACATAAGCAAAAATAGGGTCGCTAAGATAAAACTGATTTCATTGCACGTAGATTTCCTCATGTTTACTCTTACGCACACACACAAATTCACTAAAGTGATTCAATAATTACTCATGAATGAAACTTTCATTCATTACAAATTTGAGGTCAATTTCACAACAATCACCATACTATGAGGAAACTCTAGAATTAACACTTTAATCATTCAATCATTTCAGCGAGGCACTTAGTAATTGGCCCTAGGCTGCTGTCATCTATAGGTATAATAATGTAACAATCGGCTACGATTAAAAGTTAATTGCATGGTTTGTCTATTAATCGAGTTCAGATTGAGATTTCATTGAAAAATAACATGATGATTTCATTCAGGCGGCGTGTAGTTGCATTCTCTCGGAAGGGTTTCCACGGAAGACCATGCGTCGAGATTCTTAAGAGGCTGTAAAGTCAGGAAATGAGGAAGGAACAAAAGATTAGGTGCATCGCGCGAATTGCAACGGAGGATTTCGGATTCGCGTGGGTTTTGACGTTTTCCGTCAATATTATCTCTGAAAGTAGGTATACTTCTGTTTGAAATTTTGCTAGACAAATCCCTTGGCTATATCATTAGCTATTTTATACTAAGATTATACTGCTATGCTGGGTAACGATATGGCTAGGCAGTTAGACACCCTGGTATCTGACTTGATCAGCATAAAAGTCTCCCCATAAGAACTAGCCTGGAGAGCCGCAGAGGTAAAGGCAGGCCCAAGCATAGATGATTGGACGGCGTATACCAGGATATCAGGACCTTAGGAGTGACAAGTTGGAGAAGGAGAGCCACAAATAGATCGGACCGGAGAGATTTGCTTGACCAGGCTAAGGCCCACCAGCGGCTGTAGTTCCTCAGACTAGCCTGCTCGCATGCTCGCTGGGTTGCTCGGAGCAGTCCGATCGTCCAACGCACAAGGGGCAGCTAATTTCCCACCGCGGTAACCGGCTTACGAGTCCCGGGAGAAATTCATATGGCGCTGAGAACAAAAATCAACACTCGAGAGCCCTCGCTCACTTGAGGGATGTGTGTGAGGTGGATGCGGCAACCGGCTATTTAATGTTGATTTTCGGAGTGATACGTAATGCCATATTACGCGTTCGAGAGATTAGTTGCCAAGCGGACCTCAGGCTCCTGTTGGCCGTGGAAGCCGCTTTCGCGCGAGGAAGATTATGATCTGATATAGAAAAAGTATGTGTATATTATCTAAGCTAAAAAATAAATGTAACGAGTATAGTTCAAATAGGCTCGTTGATAATCAACTTTATAATGGGATGATACTTTTAGCGTAGGACTGTATTTACCTGATGTATACTTATTTCCCATACATAGGATTAGTTGTCAAGCGGACCCCAGGCTCCCATGAGCCGAGGCAAAATGCCGGGACAACGCGAGGAAGAAGAAGAAGAGACATAGGATTAGTATGGGACCTTTCTTCCGTTTGCTATTAAGAATAAGAATAGTTTTTTTTTAATACGTATTACAGACTATTGGCTAGGCAGTTAGGCCTAATAAGTAAGTAGTTAGTTATTAATAAGTAAGACGTAGGGGGCTGAGGTATCTTCGAGATCGGGTTAATTTTGAAAATAAGTACTTGAACTTGCCAACAAGGTACTTAACAAAATATTACATTTCTGAATAAATTACAGTGCCAAAACTCGCCGCACTCGCCTCACAGGTACGTAACGTAATAGTTAGGGAGGTGGCGAGCATTTCGGTATATGATTTGCACACGTTTCACATCGAGGTAGATTGCAGTTTACGTCAGTACGAATCGATTTGGTCCAGTCAATAATGGTCCTACGTCGCTGCGTTTTCGCGTTACAGCCGATTAAAGTTGTTAAAAAAAAAAGGGGTATCAAATTATTTGCACACGTCTGCCTCTGGGGTTCATGGTCACAAATATCTTGGAAACGAAGAAAATCGAGGAGGCAGACATTCAGGGCTCTGCATTATCATGGGACGGAGTTGTAAAAGTGTTTGAAAAAAAACTCTACTAAGTCATTTGCACACGGTTCTCATTGCCCCCATTCGATTCATTACGACTCCGTGGATACGAAAAAACATTTGGCAGACACTTTGCTCACTGATATTTAACTTTATAACGGTTTGAAATGGACGTAATCAAGGGGAAGCGGGTATTTTGAAAATCGTTCGTATAGATTCTATTAATTATTTTCAATAATATTCAGTAGATGCAAAATTTTGTATTTGGCGCGAGTGTCGAGTTGAAAAAAAAAAAAAAAAAAAAAATTCAAATGGTCTGCCTTTGGAATATCAGGGGTCTGAACGTCTGCCTCATCGATTTTTTTCGTTTTCATGATAAATTGAAACATCAGTCCAAGAGGCAGACATGTGCGCATAATATAGCACATCTTTTTTTTTTTACATTTTTGAAGCGCTGTCAATAGACAACGCAGCGGCATCACGCTGGCAGACTATTTTTCCGTGGTCCTTTTCATTGTTTTTAATCGAACAATTCAAATCTGCCAAGTGTGCATTTCATATACAGTTTTTTAAATAATAAAAATAACTTAAAAAATTGAAAACTTCAAAAGTCAGAGCCCTGGATGTCTGCCTCTTCGATTTTTTGTGTTTACAGGATGACTGTGATCATCAGCCCCAGAGGCAGACATGTGCAAATAATATCGCCCACCTTTTTTTTTTTACATATTTGAAACGCTGTAAATTGACAACGCAGCGCCACCGTGGTGGCAGACGAGGTCCTTTATGTTTCTCAAGGTATCATTATTGCTATTAATAACGTCTGCCATGTGTGCTGATGATATCGAAATTTTGCTCGCCACCTCCCTAACTATAACCGCCCCCGCCCCTATCATAGAAAAACTGCCGCATCCATTCCCTCTGGCTCTTTGTCAAATGTCAAGTGTCACTCAAAATTGGCGGCATGTTGACAGAGAGGATTACGCCATGAATATGTATCGAGATTACTTTCTATTCAGTTTACGTATTACTCGGCAGGAGCTTATTTTTGGCCAATTTCGTTTGGTAATTTTATTCCCATGATAGTTTGATTAGCGACGAGCCCTAAAACTATAGGCAGTGTCTTCATGTATCATATCACAGCAAAATCTCTTATAAGTCTCATATATAACGTCACAATTAATAATATAATTGATATAGTTGATGGCCAAAAGGAAAAAAAAAAACATATAATCTCATAATTAATATAATGTAATAATTCCAAATAAAATAAAATAAAATATTTATTGTACGTAAAAATAAAATAAATAAATACAATTTTAACAAACAACATTGATTGAATTACTATAATAACCACGTAATATAACCCCATGCATGTTTTAGGTTATTGCCCACTGCTGGGCGAGCTCGGCGGACATGCTACACGTTATGCTATACGTGCACTATGTAAATAATGTATATTATGATTGCTTGTATTTCTCTATGAAAGTGAATTGTAATATTCTTGTGGAGAAATAAATTCTAATTTAAATAATAATTTTATCCAAATGTTAAGTACTCGCTAAATATATTTTTTATTGTTTTTGCACTTTTGCATCGGTTTTAATATTTTTGATCACTTTTAAGGCAGTTTACTGAGACACTAATCGACTTACAATTATATTTCGTCACTTCATTTTACAGATATCATTTTATATTAACCATGTAGTTTCCCTATTGTACAGGTAGTCCCCTGTCACGAAATAGGCGCCAGTCGTCGAAAATCGCCCGTATTACAATAATAACCGGCCAAGAGCATGTCGGGCCACGCTCAGTGTAGGGTTCCGTAGTTACTCCTCCGTCACAATAAGCTAAACTGGAGCTTAAAGTATAGTAAATTGTTAACCAAGGGATGAAACGGTACCTTTCACGCGAGTTAAACAAATAGGCAAATTTGCATAATCAGTACCTAATTAAAATAAGTCTTTTTACTATGAAGGGAAAACTTTTTGCGATAACTCAAAAACAGCTAAACTGATCATGTCCGCTATAGTTTTCATTTAATGTCTTTCTTAAGCTCTACTTCCACGATTTTTTTCATATTTTTTGGACCTATGGTTCAAAAGTTAGAGGGTGGGGGGGGGACACTTTTTTTTTCTTTCAGAGCGGTTATCTCCGAATATATTCACTTTACCAAAAAATATTTCTAGAAAACCCCTATTAGTTTTGAAAGACCTTTCCAACGATACCCCACACTCTAGGGTTGAAGCGAAAAAAAAATTTCACCCCCACTTTACGTGTAGGGGAGGTACCCTAAAAAAATTAAATTTTTAGATTTTATTGTACGACTTTGTCGGCTTTATTGATTTATATATCCATGCCAAATTTCAGCTTTCTAGCACTAACGACCACGGAGCAAAGCCTCGGACAGACAGACAGACAGACAGACGGACATGGCGAAACTATAAGGGTTCCGTTTTATGCCATTTGGCTACGGAACCCTAAAAATGATAGCTTGGTCACAAGAATGCTATTTTTCGACGCTAGTAAGCGCTTTTAGGGGTATTTTTTTTAATTTCGAGCGGTCGAATGTCACCATAATCTAAAATCGGTGATTAAATTGTGTACATGTGGACGTTTGGTTAACGCCAATTAAATTTCCAATTAAAACAAAAAAATAATACTTTGCTAATCCGCGAAAAGATAACGTGCTAGTCAATCAGTGCTAACCCGTTATACTTACTTGCGTATTTTTACATGCAATTAATGTTCCCACCCTCCCACCGCAAAAATAAATACGCAAATAAATATAACAACCCACCACCAAAGGTAAAAAACTCGATATGTGTTTCGCCTCTCTACGAGGCATCCTCAGGAGACGCTGGAGATGTTGACGGTCTGACGTCCGACAACTGAATGTGCTGTCTAGAATGGTCGACCATTTGGCACTGATTGACTAGCACGTTATCTTTTCACGGATTTTAATTTCTGATCAAATTGTCTGACTTGATTATCTCGTCTGAACACTTACGGCTGTTATGAGGCAGCGGCAATACGTAGTCTACCCACCCCCTATAGCTAGTTGCCGATGCCGGTCCTTGACTGCTTTAACAAAGGCCATCACTAGGTAAACATGGCCGCGTGCCTCCGCCGGCTGTCACGTGACCACAGAGCAGATAATAAACTGGCATTCCGATCGCTTACAGAACACGGCTGGGATATCCGTTTCAACTTCAAAATGGCGAGGTCAGCTCGAGTTTTTTTTTTGTTCTTTTTTTCATTAATATTTTTTAAAGTGTATATTGATAGCTTATTATGCAGTGAACTAATAGTGCAGTTAAGAGGAAAGGGGACGGCCGGTTCTCCATACAAACGTAGTCCTCATTTTCCTCTCTGGATATTGACGGTATGGAAAATATTTGTACATAATTTGATGTAAATTAACAAAAGCTATGCCCCTACGTTTGACTATTTTCGATTTTTTGATTATTGTATAAATTAGGAGTGAAAACAGGTTTCATACAAATTTTGAAATGCTCCTCACTCAAATATTTATTTTATTTTATACTACGTCGGTGACAAACAAGCATACGGTCCGCCTGATGGTAAGCAGTCTCCGTAGCCTAAGTACGCCTGCAACTCTAGAGGTGTTACATGCGCGTTGCCGACCCTAAACCCCCACCCCCCTCGTTGAGCTCTGGTAACCTTACTCACCGGCAGGAACACAACACTATGAGTAGAGTCTAGTGACATCAATTAAAATTGAAAAAAGAACTAAATATTTTCAATAATGTTAATATCAAGATAGGAAAAGGCGATTTCGCGCGAGTCCTTCATTTTCGTGTTAATGAAGAATGAATTTTGATTTATCTGGTTTGACCTCTCAGCCCTCGATATGTAAACGTACCTCCAGGTCAATATTCACTGGGTTGCCAGTAAACCAAATTCGCATGTGCAAGAAATACGACCACAGAGCAGAGATCGCCCGCGCGCGTAATTGTCTATGCCCTTCGCGCTTTTTGATGTCACTAAATTAAAATGGCGGCCAGTTGTGTGTGAACGCGGGTAAACTAATGGAAAAGAGAAAAAGCGGCCAAGTGCGAGTCGGACTCGCCCATGAAGAGTTCCGTACAGAATACATCTACTTACCAAGTTTCAACAGTATAGTTCTTATAGTTTCGGAAAAAAGTGGCTGTGACATACGGACGGACAGACAGACATGACGAATCCATTAGGGACCCGTTATTTGCCATTTGGTTACGGAACCCTAAAAAGGGAAGCCACTATCACCTTGACGACCTGTCTGGCCTAGTGGTCCTAGTGACCCTAACTATGAAGCCGATGGTCCCGGGTTCAAATCCTGGTAAATGCATTTATTTGTGTGATGTAAAGGTATATATTTAAGAATTTATATATTACATATATCGTTGTCTAAGTACCCACAAGTCCCACAACACAAGCCTTATATATTGAGCTTACTCTGGGACTTAGCCAGTTTGCGTAATAATGTCCTATAATAGGTATTTATTTATTTATTTATCATATGTCGTTTATGCACTCTGGTACTCACAGAAGTTTTATATCGATAAGTTAAGTCGATATATTCGATCTATTGTGAAAGATTTCTAAAACATATAGGTACAATTTTTAAGAGATTATTGTGAATATAATTGATATTTTAAAATATTTCCGTTGTATTCGTTATGAATTGTACCAAAAACAATAATACAAAACAGTTAAGTTTAGAAGAGAACATAATATGTGTTTTAGACGTTGGGAAAAATTTCAAGTTGACGGATTTTTTTTACTTCAAGTGATCTTTTCTAGGTTGCTATGCTAAATACATGTACACACAGTACAGTATAAACACAGTTCTTAAGTTTTTTTATCTGTATTTTTTTATATGCTTTTATAAGACTTGTATTAAAAAAGCATTTCAGTCCACGTCAAAAATCTAAATATACTCTAACTCACCCTTTACGTTATCGCTACTTATTATACCGCGATAAATCATTTAGCATATTCCATACCAATGCAGATAAAACCGCAATTCTAACTTTTACTGTAAAACAACAATAATTGTACTATATCAATACAAAATAGGCCTATGTCATTAAATTATTTGGGGATTTAGGCCCTTTTTAAATGTAACAATGCGACATAAGCCCTTTTTAAATAATAATGAATATTCCGGAGTCGAACCCGGGACCGTGCGCGTTGCTAATTGAGCCATTTCACAGATAAGTAGATAAAACACGGAATAGGGCAAAACCCTACATTATTCCTATTATTTGCATATAATAACTTTGGGGTCCGTTATACGTGACTTTACCCTACTATAACCACCAGTCACAGTCAACGTAAACTCAACTGTATCTCAATTACGTAAGATCGATATTTAAGTGTATTTCTCAAGTGATATAATATTTTTTTAAATGGTTGTATGGAGTGGTTCGATAGGACCCCCACGGGATTCAAACCCGCGACAGCGCGGAATGCAGTTATGCAGATTATTCGTTGATGACCGATAGCGTTTGATGCGGTGTTTTTGATCGCCTGATTTGGTTAAATGAGGGTATTTGAGTGTTCCCTTCAGTTTGAGATAGGGTGACATTTAGAAAAAATAAATGTCATAATATTTAATAATAGTGTCGTAGTCAGTAAGAAAAGTTTACGAAAATTACTACAAAAAAAATTAGGAACAGTACTTATAATGAATTTATCAACATACTTATGTAAATTGGTCGGTGACATCGATTTTCTTAAATTTTTACGTTACGACTTGTGATTAAAACGACTCGAATGCGGCTTTTCTTGCGGGCCTATGATGGTCGCGCTGCTTTTGTCGTCTGTGAACATGGTCACGTTTTAAGGTATGTAGATATATCTAAGTCAAGAAATATGACACGATATACTTTTAAAGGCGCATTCATCTTAAGAGGCAACAGGAGTGGTTTTTCTCCATACAAACGTACTCGACTGTTTCCTCCGTGATTTTTGAAAATAGAGCAATGATTTTTTCAACACAGATTATTTTTTATTAATATCTGTGTCAGACTGTTTTGATTTTTTTGGTAGCCAAGAGCCTCACCAAATATCACCAATGGGGAGGTGGAGGGGTCAAAAAGTTGCCGAAAAAACCTCGCGTGATTTGTGCACAAGACATTACATACATATGTACTTATACAAAATTTTCAGCTTCATCTCAAACCGGGAAGTGGGTCAAATTTAACTTGCAAGATTTGACCCGTACATACACAGTTACATTGCAAGATAATAAAAAGCTTGTAAAAAAACCGTTAGCAAAACTTTCCAAAGTAAAAATAGTAAAATACGCAGATCTAATAATAATAACTCAACCTTTTATTTTCAATGAATGGACGATACTAATTACCAATGATAGATTAAACATATAATTTTACCGCACACAAACTAAACTAAAACAAACTTTACTTTAAGACCATTAAACACGTCACAAAAACTATAAAAACCACTAATTTCCAAATCTATAAAGCTAAATGGAGAAAAAAGCGGCATTTATAACTTTATCCTTATATTTAAACGATAATTACGGTTTACGTTAACGTTCCAAAATTAAAAGTTCGGTCTCGCGCCACGTATCATTATGTTTGCATTATTGTGTTCTTATTTTGAAACGACCATAGAGTAGAGAAGTGTAATAATATCCAGAAAAACATACCAACTAAATTAAAAATACTCCATAGACGTATAATCCATAAATAATCCATAGACGAATTTTTTAAGGATCAATCTTTAGCGAACATGACATAAAACATTTAATTTTATATTTACTGAGAATGAATTGAATTTATCTACATATTTTCTCTAATGTAAAACATTGGCATATACGTAATTATGTTGACATGCACGACTTGTTATAATTATAAACTAACTTAGTAATTGCTCTCAAGTTTAAATTTAGTTTAAACCAAGTGTTGCATGATAATTTTATTATTGTAATTTTTATTTAGGATTAAGTAACATGTCCCATATTGTATGCCCTAACAGGGTATCATGTACCTACTAAGTCTAAAAATAAGATCTTTATGTACTGATGAACATGATAAAACAATGGATTAAATGAAATGAAATGAAAAAAAAGAAAATTGAGAAATTAAGTGGAAAATTGCCACATTTTCTTTTAAAAAATACGTTGTATAATTATATTGATAGTTCTCTTGATTAAACAGTGCCATAAAGGTAGGTAAGGATAGGGACGAGTGACGATCAGAAAAAAAAAAACTTTAAATCAGTCTCTTAGGAGTTTTGCTAGTTTCGGAGACCCAATGGGCTGACTTGGTCTACGATTTTTTTAAATGTGGATGTGATAAAATTACTCCAAAGATTGCAAGTCTACTGACATCTTAAAAAAGGTAGGTACTCACTTTACATGAATATTTCTTGCCTTTAAGTTTTCAGTAAAAACACTTTCAATTAGAATACACTTTTAAGTATGAGAAAAAAAATTGGTCATGTTTTAAAATCATGGTCAAACATGGCGGAATCTTTAGTAGGTACATAATTATACGGCTTTAACCGAAAACCCCAAAATATTCGAAATGTGATCGTGCGTTCTGAAGTCTACAGTTCGACCTAAGGTTAACTTGGGTCACGACTACGACACGTCCCAATTAGGGACGATTAGGTGAAATAATTTATGGGGTGCGTTCAGAAACGCGCATACACATCAAAAACGTAGAGAAACGCCGCTTTGAGGCCTGTTCGAAGCTGATAAATATCATCTTAACCCATATAATGCCAGAATTAGTTTTTGGCCTAAATTCCTTGTGGTTGCGAGCTCTTTCTCCTGCTCATTTTAATATGTGAGTTTTTTTGAGTGCTTTAATTTGTTTCTGTGGGAGTAGGTTGATTTGTGATAGATTGTCTCATAAGTTTATATATTTATTGTTGAGATTTCTGGTATGTATAGATAGTTCCCAATTAATAAATGTAAGTACCTACTAATGTTATATTAATAATTAATGAATTTAATTTTTCTTTATAAAATAATTGGTAACCCGGTGATAAACTAGTCGACAATTTTCCCAAAATGACAGTGCTGCAAAGAATAAAACGAAATTAATTACGCTCTGTTATTGACCAAATCGTTTCAAAAAACTAAAACCATGTCACGTTTAATTTTGTGGTTAAGTATAAGTCAAACCATTTCAGTCCGTAGAAAAAGGCGGCAAATTCACAAAATGTAGGCGTGAAGGGTTGTCCTCCATAGAAAATATGATTTTCACGTCTTTTTCTACTGACAAAGTAGGTTTGCCAGAGTATATGTATATCAAAAATACACGCTGTAGAAGTGAGGGCAAAATGCACAGATATCAAAAACATAATCCAAAACAGATTAAGATATTGGCTTATATAGGACTCGCATCCAGGCCATAGTTGTTTGAAAAAAAGTTCAAGATAGCATTTTTAAATTTCGAATTCTGCTCCTTGTCGGCGTCTCGGCGCTTGTGTTGTGGCGCCAAAATGTTTCTTTGTATTTATTTTAGGTTAAGTGTTGATTTGCGGACAGAGCTTCTTAGAAACAACTTGTTTTTTAGAGGTCAATACTGTTAATCAATTCACGATATTCAAGTGTATGTTAATGACTTATTTTGTTATTTTAATGAATTATCATGATCAAGATTTTACTTCTGACAATTTTTTACGGGGGGTAAGTAACAAAAAAATTGTAGGTATACACCTACAATAATTTATGGGCTGAATATATAGGTCATATTGAGCAACTTTTATTATAAGCCCAAACCCGAAATCACGATTTTTTTTTAAACTTTCTCATAGAAAATGTCAAGGTCAGACAACCTAACGTTAATAAATAGCCAATTTCTTTTTTACGACCCATAAATTATCGCAGGTGACTAAATAAACACCCTGTATAATAAATAAATAAAAAATAAATATTATGGGACAATGTTACACAAAATAACCTAGGCTATGGGACCTGTGGGGTCTCTGGGATAAACTTATTAAGGCTTGTGTTCACATAATTTAGATAATTTGTATTATTGTGAGTTTAAAACCTTGATAAAATAATACCTACACGATGACGTGTAAAAACCAGTACGTATTACTGTTATGTATATCGTTATGTTAAGTTTTAAATTATATTCAAACACAATAAGTTTAAGACAATCTTTAACTTTAAGTAACTTGAGTGGTATGTATTGAGATATTTATTTAATCACACTTTTTCGATAATATATGTAAGTAATTTAAAAAATCCAATAATTCAATGAGTAACTTCGTCTGCGCTGAATGATATGATGATGATTATTGATGAAGACTATCATATGTACTTTCTCGGGGGTTAAAATTAAATTATCTGCATATCTACCAAATATCTTCTAAATCGGTTTAGCGATTTGAGCTTGAAAAGGTAAGAGACAGACATATTTACTTTCGCATGTATAGTATTCCTGCGGATTGTGATTTCAAATTCTAATAAACAAAACACTGTTTTATCATAAACCATAAACAAGAGAAATGTCCAGAAAAAGCTCAAAACGCTGTCCCTGTCATTAATAGTACCGCTCTGTGGTTATTAAAGAAATAGCGCCGCCCATCACGATTCACGCGTTTTTCAAAACTTTGGATTTGGAACGTTCTTTTTTTATTTGCTTTTTATGTTGACAGCACTGATTTAAAGGTGCGTGGATTTTCACACGGTAATTAATTGGTTTTTTTTTTAAATAATATAGTCGCTATCAGATATATCGGTTAAGAAATATCTGAACGCGCTTGTATTGCATTGCAAACATAACGAAGAGGACAAATCGCGAAACGTGAACTATGCGTCATGCAACAGTATACATTGCAAGTGTGCATCGTAAATCGAACCCAAATATACAGGATCCGCAAAATACCTACCTAAGTAAACACTG
The DNA here is from genome assembly GCF_033807575.1 of Cydia pomonella. NCBI lineage: Eukaryota > Metazoa > Arthropoda > Insecta > Lepidoptera > Tortricidae > Cydia > Cydia pomonella. The sequence goes on from NC_084724.1 coordinate 7,887,951, forward strand.
ATTCATAATTAAATTCCATCAAATCTACCACTGTGTTGCCAGTAAAATGAAACGTTCCATAAATAGTAAATATATTATTGACGAAATAATGCACGTAAGAACATAATTTACCTACTACTAATTTGAAATACAACATTTAAATGCTTAGTTCAAATAATAAGACATTAAAAAAGCAGTCCCATTAATTAATATTGAATTTAAACTATTTTGAGGTAAAAATGTTCGTTTTGAAATGGCAATACTTCAAGTCTTAACAACATTTGGTATTCCGTTTGAATACAATAACATATGGTCTTAAGATGTGTGTATTATTAGTATTATTACTATACCTTAAAACGTAAATTCGAAAACGACAACTACAGGATAGTGTAATATGCCGTTATGGTTACCATGATAGATTTATGGCGGTCATAACACTCACTTGTCAAGTCAAGTTGTCACTTCATTCGGCATCTGACGTCTGTTGCTTATAGTATTTTTTTATATAGTAGTTTTTAACAGATGTCATCTAAATACAATTTTACGAGATTTGGAATTTTAATATTATAAAATGTATGGAGATGACACCTGTCACCGTACCCAGCATGTTTTAAAAATACTCTAGTCCCCAACTGAGCAAGGCTTGCTCTGTATAAATTATAAGTGCTTAAAGATTAAGTGCGTAATTTTGTACGTATAGTGAATAAATATTTACTTATATACATGACAAACATCTAAGAGTCGAAGTATAGGCGACACATTTAATAAAAACCCTTCATTACCGGGTTTCGGTCATATATTTTGACGTAATTTCCGTATTCCATACAAAAACGGTTTTATTGTGTTCATAATAATATTTTTTATAATTCCAAAAAGGTTGATGACATCTGGTCCGTCAAAATGACGTTGACAAAATAAATGTCATTGTGGCAGTGACATTTTTTAGTAGATTTGATGGAATTTAATATGAATTAGGGTAGAGGTCGGAATTATTACACAAATTGACTAAGTCCCACAGTAAGCTCAATAAGGCTTGTGTTGAGGGAATTAACAAATATCTGCAGCGCCCCTTTTAAACTACCTTTGCCAATCCATAATGTTGTACTAGGTAAAAACATAGTACCTAATCATTGATAACTATTATAGATAATTTCCATAACAAAAGCTATCAGGCCAATTCGAAAGTACACTGAAATCCGTAGGTATTTTGAATCCTGTGATTTAGTTATCGTGCGTCTCGCCCGCGCCAATACATGTTCAGATAGGTACGAGCGAAATGAACGATAACTGAATGACATCAGTTAGATGTCATTCTGATATCAGTGCACGTTCGAATTAGCCTCTATTGCTAGTTGCCTAGACCACAGGGGTCACGCTGCGGGTTACAGGCCACAACTCTCCATTCTAAGCGCCGTTATTTACCAACGTTATACATAATAATACATCTTCCCATCCCAATAAGATATTTATTTTTGTATTATTTTATAACATTTTATAACATCTTGGTGAATATAACATTACTTTATAAAGTTGACTGGAAGATATCCATCATAAGGATAAGTTTACTTTTATATTTTGAATTATATATTTGTTGTAAGCTGGTTGTAATCTATCCTTGATTCGTATACCTAAAGTATTTATCTATCTTTATTGTATAAAGTGGTTATTACTCGTACTTCATAAATACATTATGGTCAATTTTAGCTCTAAGAGGTGATTTAATCTATTTACTTAGTTATAAAAATCCTTTATGTATCGGTCAACACTTTCAACTATCTAATTTTAGTGAATAAAATTCAACGTAAACATGCCCACGAAAAACATCGCCCAACATTAGGTAGAAACTTCCAATACATAGTACCTGCGTTCGTTTATCGATTTTAAGTTAATTTGGATGAATAACATTAATTTACACTATAGGAATGCAAAATGTACCATAAACTCTTAACCTTTTATTTGTGCGGTGGCCATCGTGGGTTCAATCAATCAATAATCATTTATTTCGATCAAAGTCCATAAGGTGTTAGTAACATAATAATACTTTAAAATCTAGGTTTAGTACATAGCATTAAAACATTTTTTTTCATAATGTCGCATGTAGCTACACCCAGTGGTATTGACCACTGGTTTTCAATTCTATTAGTAGAATTTAAATGCCTAGTAGTGGAGATATACTGAGGGGAGCATGAAATCGAGCCCTCGAAATTAAAAAATCGGCCCTCTGTACATCATCGCATAGGAAAAAAACTCACATCTATTATAGCCATCTATTCCTGGAAAACTTGTTTCAGCGGTAAATCTCTCTTAATATAATTGTTTAATCTGTTGAAAAGTTAAGCTTTTTTAAGGAAAATCTGCAAATAAATTTCCCCCTGTTCGAGAAACAAAAGTATTTGCAGATTGTTAATTAAAATCTTATTTGAAAGAGGATTTCTGGGGGTTGGTGGAGTCTGGTAAATATGTTTTATTTCTTGGACCGGTTTTATTTTACCGTATTTTTCTTCGATTAAAAAAAGCTTGGATGGTGCATAATTGTATATGGTTGTAGCGTAAAACTACGACTTCAATAATAATTGACAAACTTACTCGAATTGACAAAAAGGGCCCAGAAAAAGAGAAATTTTAGTAAATAAATTATTTTAAGGTTTCACAAGCTAAATTGTATTAACCCTGTACAAAATAACATTTGATATGTATTAATATGGCTTCTTGGTGAAAGAAACTGTCATAGGGAAACAGGACTAATCTTGTTGAACAATTTATGTATTCACGCAAATTTTGTTTAAACATAACCTAAGTATTTGTGACATTATCTATGAAAAGGGACCTTATTGTCGGTGGCGCTTACGCCATTTCAACGATGCTCCCATTTTATAAACAACGCCGCGTAAGCTTTTCATAGATAATGTCACATTTATGCAGTTTGTTCTGTACTTTCTAGGTACTATAATGCACAAAGTACTTGTAATAATAATTGATTCGCCTGACAAACTGTCTTCAGTTTAGCGAACCTTTTGTATGTAGTTATAAGTTTTTTTTTCTCTAGGTCCATGGTGTCTCAGCGCGCACAAGTTCTTTGCAGAAATCTCGAAGCGTCTGGTTGACGTAACTGGTGACCGAAGGGCTGGCGGCTTCCTCGCAACGTATCAGTATTGCGATATAACGAAGAAATGCCGCCAGAATCCTTGGTACAATGCCTCAAGGGCCTATTTTAGATTTAAGCTAGTTATAGTAATACTCTGTATATATCCATTATGTATATTGTTATTGTAAAAAAAAACTCATAATTGCACCTAATCCCCTTTGGAATATTGGTCAGATCGGTCTTTTCAAACAATGTATACCAGCGGAAACTCAAGATTAGGTTACCGAGCAGATCTTGAGCTCATTTACGATAAGGTTTAAGATTAAGAAGACTGACAGATACATCTTGCCCCATAATTAAAATTTAGGCCTATATTCCCCCAGCAACTTTCTAAATTCTAAACAAAGATGTCAGCATTGATAGCTAGTATAGCTACATACTACCAACACTGACTATCTATGGACCTTATACCGTTCTAATAAAGTTCAAGACAGGTTAACAGTAGACATATGTAACGGTCACCGATCAGTTATTAGCTGATATCGGCGCGCGCGCCGCTCGAGGCGCTCGGTGGACTACGTATACTAGTTACTTATTACTTGTCAGTTCTTTTTGAAATTGGAATGATTGTGCAGGTGCCAGAGGTGTCGATAAAAATAGTAACAACATTTTGGGGATTTAATTGACCGAGCGTTAGCGAATGTCTCCATTTCAACTTGGGCAAAAATACAACCATCTTCAACTACATGGCACGAGTATTTCGTCTAACCTGATCTTTGGGGCGTACCTATATTGAATCTCTGGTCAAATCTGCAGCTAGAAAATTTGGCGTCCTTTCTAAGGTCAAGCGGTACTTCACACCGGGGTAGCTTCTTCGGCTTTACATAGCTCAAGTCCGGTCGTGTATGGAGTACTGCAGCCACCTTTGGGATGGATCCGCCGAGTATCAGCTAGCCGCCCTAGATTCTATAGACAAACGCGCTAGGAAGCTTATTAAAAAAAAACACTTTAATTCAGACAAAAGTCCATAATAATAGAATAAGATAAAAATACGAACTAAAATACAATAAAATTAAAACTTATACTAATAGTTGCTTCAGTCGATAGGTATGACTAGTCTCAATTTATTTACATTATTATTGCAATATAATATAGTGGCATTATATATATTTTTCTATATCATATCACGAGTCGACCTACTTTTTGTTCTCGTTCTGATGAACGGATGACCAGTAACGGAATATAGGGCTATTTAGGTTCTCGGAGATGGTCTTAAGTATGCGATTGTCTGAAGTTCTTAATCTCTCCCAAAAACCTGCGATCCGACTTCTGATGATGGCGAAGAAGTCGGGCACCCCTGCCTCAGCGAACATGCCCGACGCGCTGCAACACCTGGGTAACCTCAGTAGGATGCGAAAAGCGTCATTATATTGAACTCGCAAAGTTGAAAATGCTTTCCTACTAAAGTTCACCCAGAGCTGGCAGGTATACAAACACTGACAAAATGCACGAAATAGAGTCACTTTGACACTGTTTGTACACCTTGCGAATTTGCGCGCGAGCATGTTACACCTAATCGATAGGGCTCGTCTTTCCCTTTCCATATCATGGTCATCTTTTAAATCACTACACAAAATGTGACCAAGGTATTTAAACCTATTTACAACACGCACTGGCGAGCCATTTAGAACCAACTTCGGTATCCTGTCCGGACCTCTGCCTGCCCTAAATACCATCATCTCTGTTTTCTGAACGTTATACTTTAGGCCATGGGCCGTCGCATACCGCTCACAAATCGAGAGTAACGTCTGAAGACCACTGATAGACGGACTCAGCAGCACCATGTCATCCGCATAGCTGAGATTATTTACACAAATATCCCCGATATGACAGCCGATCCTGGCGCAGCTAAGCTCGACTATCAGTTCATTCACATAGAGATTGAAGAGGTCCGGAGAAGTCAAGCCACCCTGACGTACACCGCAGTCTAGTCTATAATCACTAGACGTGGCGTCGCCCCACCTAACGCAGTTAGTTTGGTTCTCGTACCAGTATCTCAACAGCCCGACGATATGTTTAGGTACCTGTGTTTCGAGCAATTTGTTCCAGAGAATATCATAATTCACCAGATCAAATGCTTTACTTAGGTCCAGGAAACATGCATAAACAGATGTTTCCCGGTCCACGTAGTAATTTACAGTATGTTTTAGGCTTAGAATCGCGGCGTCAGTCGAGAGACCGACACGAAAACCAAACTGCGCATCATTAATATTTAAATTACTCACAAGTGCAGGCTGTATAAGTCGCTCCAGAATTTTGCCAACTATTGTGCCCAGTGAAATAGGCCGATAATTGCTGGCAGATGCCAGGTCACCCGTTTTGTTTTTAACCACAGGTACTACAACGGTTCTCATCATCTGAGTAGGCAGATAGGAGTATTTGACGCATTTTATTGGAGATGCGAGATTGGTAGAGGCTAGACGAGCGTATTAGAACACTGTTGAAAGGTAGCCTGTTTACCGGTATTCTACAGGATACATTTCGAGGAGTGTGCGATGGGATTAAATCATCTCCCCATCTCCGTTCTGCCACCGTGGGACTAGACGCGGACTTCCGTTTCACCCTAATGTCGTAACTCTGCCGCTGATTCGCACTAAACGCTACATGCTGAATGGCTAAGGAATTAACTTCCTGCAAATCTATTCCCAGTCCACTATAACTTGGATCTTTTTAAATTGGCTGCATCGGCAATTACCATCAGGTGAGATTGTGGTCAAGTGACTTTCATATGTCCGGGTGTTCTCCTCGGCAGGTCGCATTTCTCAACTGATTCTCGTGAAATTTTGTTAGCAGTTTCGAATCGGTAGTTATAGTAAACACCTCTATGACGGGACTGGCACCAGTAATGGGATGGTATAGACAAACCCTGTAAAATAGGTATTTTCCATCAGTTTTTAAACGCTGGCAACATTTTACTATAAACAAGAAGCAAAGAGCTGCTTAAGTTTAATTTTTTATTGATATTCGTTAGTTTGAAAATTAACGGCGCTATACATGCCATGACTGGAGCAGAAAATAATAGTTTTAATTTGTTAATAATACTGAAACCAAATACAGCATCTTTCATTAAATACATCGAAAACATAAAGGACGAATAGGACATTCAACTTTTAACGCATAAAGCGGTAGAGATTTTACAGGTGTCGGTGAAATATCAAAAATAGTCCAATTTTTCTCTTAAATGTCCCATAATTGGTGCCGTTAACATATATAGTTTTTGTCGTTTCGTTTTATGGGAAAGTTCAATATGGCGCAAATTGGAATAAGTCGGGTCTATGAGGTCGCTCTGATAATGACTTAACGAAGTAAATATTTTTAAATTTATATTTTTAAAGCTTGTAATTTTCGCTTCAACTTCAATAAATTACTCAGACAACACACAAACAAATGCTGACATAGGGATTTCAAACATTGCATTTTCCGGTCAAAATTAATCGTTAGTTACACAGTGTTCGTGGTCTAACCGTTCATACACGTATGTCTATCTGTGCCGCAGTGGGCGTACAGTCCACTAAAATATGTGTAAACACTTTTGTAATGTCACTGTCAAAAATGGTAATATTTACAACTTCTGTTTGCGATTTCAGTAAACATAAGGTTGGAGGTGGTTGGGGTATGTTTAGGCGTCATTCATTAATTACGTCACACAAATTTTTGAGTTTTTGGAACTGAATTTTGGAAATATGTACACACTACTTTAATGTGTGGGCAATAAGGTCGTGTATACATATTTTTGGCACTTTATCCGTGTTGATATTTAATACCTTAATTGTACCTACTGAATTTAGTCGAGAGTCTAGTGGCAAATAAAATAAATAAATGAAAGTCGAGGACTAACACTAGTGTTATTCAAAGAACTTCTGCCATAGACTGTACATTATCAATCAATTTTAATGACATAGTACGTTTGTATTAACATATTGAGTGCATTGCACGTACTTGTAAATAGTTATTTTTAATATCGACCAAAGTCAACTTATATACTTAGATTATTGTACTCCTTATTGCTAGTGACTTTAAGACATGGTATTGCGTAGACATTCGAATGTAGTTACGTCATTAGGTAAGTTAGCAAGGTGGTTATTACTTCCACTGAAAAGGCCGTAAGAGGAATAAATAATTGAATACATTAAGTATGCCATTTTTACACATTGTGATATCTGAACAGTTTTTTTTTGTACAAAGTAGTAATTTTATGTATTTATGGTGTTCACTAATGTAAAGATATTATTTTGTGTTTGATGTCAGTTGATAATTGATCTAATTTGGGTAGATTATACCTTAGCATTACCAAATTACATATGAGGTATAAACACTTTATGTGTAAACCTAGCTTCGCGTTGGTTTCAAACATGTCTAGCTCTCGCACGAAGGAAACTTTGTGGCTTTGTGCAGAAAGCCCGTACGCTTATTTATTAAATACAGCTCTCGCACGAAGGAAACTTTGTGGCTTTGTGCAGAAAGCCCGTACGCTTATTTATTAAATACAGCACTCGCACGAAGGAAACTTTGTGGCTTTGTGCAGAAAGCCCGTACGCTTATTTATTAAATACAGCTCTCGCACGAAGGAAACTTTGTGGCTTTGTGCAGAAAGCCCGTACGCTTATTTATTAAATACAGCACTCGCACGAAGGAAACTTTGTGGCTTTGTGCAGAAAGCCCGTACGCTTATTTATTAAATACAGCTCTCGCACGAAGGAAACTTTGTGGCTTTGTGCAGAAAGCCCGTACGCTTATTTATTAAATACAGCACTCACACGAAGGAAACTTTGTGGCTTTGTGCAGAAAGCCCGTACGCTTATTTATTAAATACAGCACTCACACGAAGGGAACTTTGTGGCTTTGGGCGGAAAGCCCGTATGCTTACTTATTAAATACAGCACTCGCACGAAGGGAACCCTTCCCTTCTATCGATGTGTCCAAATAATGCAAAAAATTCCCGATACTGATAAACAATTCAGCGACATTAAGTTATTTAAAAATAAATTAAGGAGGATACTTATTGAGAAATGTTATTATACCATAGACGATTTTTTTAAGGATCAATCTTTAGCGAACATGACATAAAACATTTAATTTTATATTTACTGAGAATGAATTGAATTTATCTACATATTTTCTCTAATGTAAAACATTGGCATATACGTAATTATGTTGACATGCACGACTTGTTATAATTATAAACTAACTTAGTAATTACTCTCATGTTTAAATTTAGTTTAAACCAAGTGTTGCATGCTAATTTTATTATTGTAATTTTTATTTAGGATTAAGTAACATGTCCCATATTGTATGCCCTAACAGGGTATCATGTACCTACTAAGACTAAAAATAAGATCTTTATGTACTGATGAACATGATAAAACAATGGATTAAATGAAATGAAATGAAATGAACTTTGTGGCTTTGGGCAGAAAGCCCGTACGCTTATTTATTAAATGCAGCTCTCGCCCGAAGGAAATTTTGTGGCTTTGGGCAGAAAGCACGTACGCTTATTTATTAAATAACGCACTTGAACGACTGAAACTTTGTTGTTTTGGGCAGCCAGTACGTTTATTTGCAACCATCGCAAAAATATTATCTAGTAGTAACAGTTGACAAAGGCCGAGAAATAAAGGTATTTTCGGCTGAGTGTAACATAAACAGACTAGGTGCGCGAGATCGTTAAATAATGTGAGGCAGGTGATCCCTGATTTTCCTCCAACCTACCGCAAAAGTGTAAAAATGCTTGTTTCAGAGCTGAAATGTATCATCCCGCAGATTTTTAGGGTTCCGTACCGCGAAAGGATAAAAACTGAACCTATAAGGGATCACTTTGTTATCTGTCCGTCCGTCTGTCTGTCTGTCAACGTCTGTTTCTTAAGAACGCGGGAAGGTATCAGCATGCTTCCTTATGTTGGCTGGTAGAATTGACTTTTAAATGATGAATTTGAATAATATTAAATATTTAATAACGTTCATTTGGATTTGATTTGGTTTGATTTTGATTGATATTTTACAGTATTTTCCTCGCGTTGGTGAACAGTTTTGTGTTTCACTCGCAACGCTCAAGATTCCACTATTCGATTTTGGAATCTTTCGCTTGCTCGGGTATCAATATTAGCACGAGCGGTTAAACAACAACTTTGCCCCCTTGCAAAACAAATAACTATTACGGAACTAAGGCCTATAGATACATAATTATATAGGTCTATTTGTAGGTCTCTATAATTTTGAATGAGCAAAACCTAACGGATCCAGTGAAAGCCGGAGATAAATCATAGCTAATCTAATCGCGCCATCTATCGGCAATAAGCGTGGGCTTCGAGGCGGGATCAATAAAAATGAACTACGCCTTACGTCATCTAAGCTTTAGGTAAAGATCTTTATGAAGAAGTCGTTAAAATATAAATGTACTTATATTTAATATATTTAATATACTTACATATAAACACTCCCGTTACTTACTTAGATACTGGGGACCTACCGCGAAAACCGAAATTCGCCAATTGCGGGGATCTTTCTCTTGTGGCCAAAAATGCCCGCAATTGACAAACTTCGATTTTCGCGGTTATAGCCCTGACCGACAAGTCCGACAACCCGCACAGTCGCAAAGCGTAAACGGTTGAATAAAGTGTATCGAAATATTGGTAATATATATTCTTTAAATATGGTAGGGCTTCATTAAGAAAGGAAACTGAAACCCGAGAAGCCTACATGGCAAATAGAGAGACGTGGGTCTAACACATTTCAGAAAAAGGTCACTTTTTTAGACTAAACGTCACAAGTTAACGACCCGGGTATTACGTTTTTTTAAATACTACGTCGGTGGCAAACAATCAAACGGCCCGCTTGATGGTAAGCAGTCTCCGTAGCCTATGTACGCCTGCAACTCCAGAGGAGTTACATACGCGTTGCCGACCCTAACAAGTCTAACAACCCTCCCTCCCCTCGTTAACTCGTTTTCTCTCAAGTACTCAAAAATGTATCAAGCTTGTAACTAGAGTACAGTTTAAAAATTAGATTAAGTTATCTTAACTTTGCGATGTCTACAGGAACGACGCGTACGAGATTTTTAGCATGTAATTAAAAAAAATGTGTATGACCCGTAAAATAATGAAGAAATATTCACTGCACTTAATTTTAGTTTACTTTTCAGACTTTAGAGGGAATCTATTTCCCACCTGATTTATTTCAAAGTAATAGGGTTCAATTTTGCACGATTGCTGACACCCTTATAGCTTCTAAAGGGTTAAAATATCCAGAAATTGTATGCATCGCGTTCAAGTAAGACACAAAATTATCACATAAATGTAAAAAAAGTGGCGGTGACATAATCGGACAGACAGACGGACATGACGAATCTATAAGGGTTCCGTTTTTTGCCATTTTGCTACGGAACCCTAAAAATATGGAGCATGCACCCTACTAATATGCCCATACTCAACACAACCTGTCATTTTGCATTTTTAACGCAAAAATGACATGCTGTGTGATCGCGACCTGTCATCGGCTAAGTTCTGTCATTACTTGTCATTAAAGTCATTACACAGGTCAATGATTATGACCTAGGTCTGGGGTTAAATCGAATTTAAGTGGGTTTTAATTTCCTGGGGAGTTTTTGCCGGTTTTAAAATCGTATAGTCAGAAGCGTAGTCTGAACGAGTACGTACTTATATCTGCGCTCTGAATTTATAGTACTTATTCTATATGTTGATATTTACCACTAGCTTTTCGGTGAAGGAAAACATCGTGAGGAAACCTGCATACATCTGCGAAGAAGTTCAAAGGTGTATGTGAAGTTCCCAATCCGCATTGGGCTAGCGTGGGGACTATAGCCCGAGCCCTCTCGCGCATGAGAGGAGGCCTGTGCCCAGCAGTGGGACGGTATATAGGCTAAATTATTATTATTATTATTATTCTATATGTGGTGTTCACATTTTGATTCATCAATTCAATCTATGAACTCTTGGGATTTCAATTAAATAAAACAAATTATGATCGCAGCCACAGTGCACCGCTCCACCTCAGCGCCATGACCGTTGGCCGGTGTTGCCAGTGCATCTGCCCATTTATTCGAAATCACACTATAAATGCTGAAATATCTACTTATTACCAGGGCGGCTACCGGGAAAATCGAAATTCGTCAATTGCGGGCATTTTTCTCTGTCATTCTAATTACGTCTTACTAAGAGTAAATAACCGGCCAAGAGCATGTCGGGCCACGCTCAGTGTAGGGTTCCGTAGTTACTCTTCCGTCACAATAAGCTAAACTGGAGCTTAAAGTATAGTAAATTGTTAACCAAGGGATGAAACGGTACCTTTCACCCGAGTTAAACAAATAGGCTTTGAATAATCAGTACCTAATTAAAGTAAGTCTTTTTACTATGAAGGGAAAACTTTTTGCGATAACTCAAAAACAGCTAAACTGATCATGTCCGCTATAGTTTTCATTTAATGTCTTTCTTAAGCTCTACTTCCACGATTTTTTTCATATTTTTTGGACCTATGGTTTTGAAAGACCTTTCCAACGATACCCCACACTCTAGGGTTGAAGCGAAAAAAAAAATTCACCCCCACTTTACGTGTAGGGGAGGTACCCTAAAAAAAATTAAATTTTTAGATTTTTTTGTACGACTGTCGGGTTTATTGATTTATATATCCATGCCAAATTTCAGCTTTCTAGCACTAACGACCACGGAGCAAAGCCTCGGACAGACAGACAGACAGACAGACAGACGGACATGGCGAAACTATAAGGGTTCCGTTTTATGCCATTTGGCTACGGAACCCTAAAAAGAAAGATCCCCGCTATTTGCGAATTTCGGTTTTCGCGGTAGGCCCCCAGACCCCGTTATCAGTGATGAAGAAACATTGAAAATACTAGGGCTGGCACTACACATTAATATTTACACGTGTATAATTTGATATAAGTACCTAATATTTGATGAAAACAATATACCTACTTATTTCAATCATCTTACTAATATTATAAAGAGGAAAGATTTGTTTGTTTGCATTGAATAGGCTCCGAAACTACTGGACCGATTTGAAAAATTCTTTCACCGTTGGAAAGCTACACTATCCCCGGTAAACATATGCTATATTATATTTAAAAATAAATGTTGAATACCCGTGCGGAGCCGGGGCGGGCCGCTAGTAGGTATATATTATAATGTGAAGCCAATTGCCTTAAAAAAGGTTTCATTTGGCTGTTGAACTCTATAATAATACTTAGGTACTAAATTGACATTTATTTGTCAAAATATGTCTGATGTCATGTACTTACTTAATTTTATGTTTGGTAAAAATATGAACTTCCTGGATAATCGTGCTGAATTTTCTCAATTTAAAATGGAGCTAATAGCAAAACTGGAAATAAACCGAATGCGACGCGGAAAAAATGGTTTGTAATTTTAGTAAAACTGTGCAATAGACGATTTTTTTTTCCGATAGTTATTGATCATTTTTTTGTGATAAAATTTAATTTTTTATCCTATAGATGTAACTATGAGTGAAATATAATATGTAAAACTGGGAATCATAAAACTTGAAACTCATTTTTTACCTATTTCCTGTATATTACATATGTGATATAGATACAGATTTGGTGACAGTGCAATAATAAACCAAAAATAATGCGTTTCATCTTAAATTGTTTTAAGTGACATTTATACCGGTATGTCAAATGTACACGAATTAAATGAATATTGTGTGACAACCCTATGATTCTATTTCAATGAATTTTCACCACTGATAACGGGGTCTGCTTATTACGGTCACGTCTGAAAATATCGATACGAACAAAGTACTAAAAATATGTATTCACTACCTTAATATATGGGCAATAAGGTCTTGTATACATATTTTTGGCATTTTCTTCGTATTTATATTATTAGACGTGACTGTACAAGCTTTTACTTGCAATGTTTGTATGATATGTTTGTTCGGAACAAATCTTGTAAGCTAAATTAGACCCACTTTCCATTATTGGATTAAGCTGAAACTTCACATACTCGTAGGTATATATTATGTAAGTCGGGCGACAATGCAATTAATATTATGGTACCATCAGCTGATCTGATGATGGAGACAGGAGGTGGCCATGGGAAATCTGTGATAAAACAACGCAACCTAATCGTGTTTGGGTTTGTTAGAGAGTTACCTGTTGAGAGAAAAGTACAGTCAGAGATAAAATGCTTGTATCAAAATATTTATTTACGATACAAATGCAGAAAATAGGAAATGGTGGTAAATGGCGGTGATCGACACGAGTTGCGAATGACCTATTCGCACGTGTATCGTACAACGTTTTATAGTACATATGGCTCTTTAAAGTTTCGACATATGCACGGAATATGCTCATTCCCGCACCCGTGCGGGAAAGTAGCACTATATGTACTGTAAATGAATTTTTTGTCAAAAAACTTGGAGATTTCGTTTCGTCGGGGTCTTTGTATTTTATGTATGCAAAAATAAAATTATGGCATTTCATACTGTTTTGCGTAATTGTTGTGTTTTTCCTAAATGCTTTGTTTACCTACAATAGTACATTTCGAGGCTAGTGCGGAAGAATGGCATTTCCGCACGTGTATCGAACGACGTTTTTTAATACAGTTGCGAAAAATAAGAAAAACAACAAGTACTTTTTAATGCATGTTCTAAGTATAAGGCAGAAACAATTGTAAATATTAAATATTACACTAATATTACCTAAGTATCGTTATTTACGATTATCTGTGTATCGTATATTTAAATTGTATGAAAATAATATCGAATGTTGCCTTTGGAAACTTAAAACATTCTTGCAGTAAGAAAAAACGCCTCTGCTTTGACAGGCGTTTCGGCAGCTATTCCGTTCCATTCAGACAACTTATTAAGAATGGTTTTGCAATATTCAATATTAAAAAATAAACGTGTTATAATGATAAAGAGGTAAGTAATTAAATATGAAATATGCTTACATTTATTATTTTTACATTAACAGTAGGTTTTAATGTTGATTACGACTTTTAAAGGAAACTTACATTAACACTCATCAATAAGTAGTCATGAATTGGAACAAGTGGAAGAGTAAAAAGCACTAGTTCGCGAAATCCAACTTTCCGCACGCTAAACAGCCACGGAAAGTAGCACTTTTTGAGCAACTGTATTAAAAATGTTTTTTTTTTTTTACAGTACTTCGAATTTCACACATGTATGATATAGGATGTGGTCTCCACTGGCCTCAATATAAAATTGACATAGCTATAACATGATACTTAGAGGTATATGATACGTAATGTAATAGATGCTTAAGATACTATCGACGTTAAAATAATTACGAAATTATGCACAATCTAACCTGCAATCTATGCAGTATAATTTTCCAATCTATATAATCATAGATCATCATGCAACAGCGAATAATAGATTAATCAATAACAAGTACCTAAAGTGTAAGAATATAACCCGCCTACATTTTTTTTTGTTCAGAACCTCCTTTTTGAATGTCGGTTAAAGTGTTGCTTGCGACCGGGTTAGAAAATCGAATTGGTCAGCTCATTTACCAAGACTGGTTTAGTATTTTCGACGCTATGAACATGTACTCACTCACAAACATGTACAATAAAAGAGTGCTAAAATCATAGCTCATTTTACTCATAATCTTTCAGTACCCCTAGTGTAAATATTTTCGACAGCGAATCGTGACGTACGCGTTTGCGTTAAGTGTCATTTTGTATGAGATTTTTGACTTTCCAAAACGTCTCGCTTGGCGCGCTGTTCAAAAACCCATACAAAATGAGACTTAACGCAAACGCGTACGTCACGTTTCGCTATCGACTAAATTTACACTAGGGGTACCGTTAGTAAGTTTACATAGATCTTCATTGTGTTGTGGAGGAAACAAACTCTAAATCCCAAAAAAAGTGAATGTACAATTTTCTGTACAGTTACGAAATTTCCATACGTTTTTGCAACTCAGCGGAAGAGTTTTTAGGACATTCGATGATGTTGCGCTTATATTGTACATGTACAGAATAGGGAACTCTACCATATTCACCAAATTTTATCGAAATCTAAAGGAAAAAACGATAGTAATGTACCTAAAAATCGGCCCAAAAATAGTTAAGTAGCCGTAACTTGACGTTTACGCTAGATACTGTCGGCCCGATTCGAAGAATGATTAAGACACGTTTAAGATCTTTAAAAGATCGATAACTAGACGACATGTCAAAGTTGATGTTTATTTCGATTTCGCTGTGATCTCAATAAGATCTAGCTACGATATTTCTAACGTCAAAGTGACATTGGTTGCCCGAATCGAGCTGCTTCTGTCAAATATACGACATACAAACGATATCTAAATGAGAACTTATCTAAACCAGAACTTATCGTTATCGCATCTCATTCTTCGAATCGGGCCGTGCGTCCATCTCGCTGGCACTGATGTATTGGTGCGATAGAGAGGGAATGCGATCGAGTTAACGCAGTCGCTAGCGTAAATGTCATGGTGCGGCTATAATTTCCTGTTTGCACTAAAATGCATTGCGATATTAGTATCGCATACATTATATTAGTATAATGAAAGTAATACTTAGCAAAGTTCGTCATATGGAAGGTAGAGGCAAGGAACAAAATCTCCATAGGCAGAACTGTTGCAAAAGTGTCCAGCTGTCAGCTATAAATAATAGTTCCAAATCTCTCCAGAGTAGCGCTAGAGTAGCTAAGAACCTAGGCGTTATTGACGGAGTGAAGTGCGCTGTCTATAATTAGATTTTTTTCTCAAGTATTCTAGGTATTGTAGCGCCACCTATTTATATTTTACTTACCACCTATTTACACTTTTTGATTTGGTATATGGAGATTTTGTTCCTTGCCTCTACCTACCATAGTTCGTAATGTCACCTCCATGACATAATTCATGAGAGTAGAATAACAAAGTTAAATTGAACATCGCTCTATTACAGCAAGTATTGATGTAGGACGTAGGTACATGACACCATTGACAATATCTAAGGACGGGCCTTACGAGCACTAAAAATGGTGCTTTCAGTGGTGTCACTTACGGATTCGAGCCTATCGTGCAGTTTATCGCAACTAGTTGCGTCCAATCGCGCGCGTGATGCGAACTCATCAACTAATCGCGTTGTGGCGTTAGACTGCACGATTGGCTCGAATTCGTGTGCGTGACACCGCTGCACTGCACCCATTCTTATTGCCCGTAAGGTCCGTCCTTAGATATACGTAAATACATGACGTACGTTTAATATAAAGTCGTTTACATGATAATCTATTGAAGACATGTTTGACATATTGATTGTTGAGTCGTGTACGAGACATGTTCAATTACCGTTATAGGTAACATATGTCAGATATATAATCAGCTAAGTCATAAATCGTTGAAATCATAACCTACTTAGACAGCTTATTTGCATTGGTAGATTCCCAAGATCATATTTTTTAAAGCTACAATTACGTTAGTTGAATTTTTAATCGTAGTTATAATAATAAAAATTGGGCGATTCATCATAATAATAAAGTTAAAAAAAACGACTGCAAATAATACTGATTATATTCTCGTAAAACGGAAAATCTGTCCAGTATCCAAGAATCCAAGTAGCTAAAGACTAAACTAAATGGATTATCTATTAAAGTGGAAATCTGCAAAGTGGCCAGACAAATTTAATTCTTTTTTAAAGGTCTCTACACTAAAATTGACAATTACCTATTTTGTTAAGTCATTAATGAAATTATTTTGTGTTTTGCTGTAGGAATTTTGTTATCACAATTTGTATTAAACCTTTCATCATCACAAAACGATCCCCATCGCATGTGTAATAAATAAAAGTAAGAAATAATCCAAAACTATCCCTCCATTAGGTAATGAACGTTCGTAGTAATCCTCTGTGTTGCTAGAGCAAATATCCCGGGGCCAATCGAGTGCAAGGGGATTTTGAATTTGGAATCTTGTTTTTTTTGTATATGGATTTAGTTTTCAATCGAAATTTGAATTTCGATGGGGTTGGTAGTGAATGTATTCGTTTAACCGTACTAGGTACGAGTATCGTTGTATCTTTAGTTAATTTCAAAAAGGTATATATTCGAGAACGGGCAAATTTATTACAAAAAGACGGACTTGGATTTTATGTGGCAATTGTTATTGCTTATTGGCTACATTTATTTCTGCGGTACAATGTAGGCATTGACTGGACTATGTAAACAGGACGTATAATTAAAGGTTAGCCCAAAAATACGTCCACTAAAATTATGTAATGTCATTAAAAGTTGAAACTACAATCATTTGACTAAAAACAAAACGTTTTATCATCAAAATATACGATTTGTTTTGATACACAAACGCAAACATTTATTAAAATTATCAACAATATGCCGCGGTAAAAAAATGTCAACGCGGAATCACCCCATACATCTCGATGCACTGACTACTGACTAGATAATAGGAACCTACGTTAAATTCAATGTAGGAATCTAAAATCAGCTTGTCACTGTTAGCTAACAAATTAGCCAATTAAATCGGGTTTCATTTCAAACCTAATCCTTTTGAAGCACTACTCATCGATCGACCTAACTCGTTAACCAGATAAACTCCAGACAATACCAAGGGTATTATATAATAGTTCTAAAATACCGACAACCCTTAAAACACTCCAAATTAGCAGAAAATCTCAAGAACACGCACGGAAACCATTGTTTTCAGTTTTCGCCACCCGCAGCGCAACTGTCGAATTCAAAAAAGGAGTTCTATATTTTTAATTGGAACATATTCCAGCCAGCATTGGGTTTTTTATAGGGTAGCGGTTGGGGCGACGTCGCCTCGAGGTATTTGGTTTGGCAGAGAACGCATATTGGAAGACAATCTCACCCCCTATAATAACTTGGGTTACAATGAACTCTATATCTGTTCTAATTTTGAAAAGGCGTATAGGTATTACGTTTGATGACGGGTGAGACGATTTCGTTCACAAGTGGGATAAGGTACTTTGCAATCTATGAATGGTGATGAAGTTTCTAAGGCAACTTCCTGTTTTTTGAACGAGTATAAAAATTGCAGTGCATTGTCTATTTCTAAGTCTTAACAGTGTGCATTGGATAAGTTTAGATAAAGAACTAGTGGCTCTGTGAGCTGTAGACTTCGTGATAAGCTTAGAAAATGTGTATATACTTAAGTGAAAAACACTAAGTTCGTTGAGTCATTATCACAATGGCGCCTAAGTCCTTTACGCCAATGACCGAACGGGATAGTCTTATGTACCTTTCAGTAAAAGTAGCAGAGAAAGCGCTATTATTGTTTGTCCTTGTCTCAGTCTCATTTTTTTCATTCCCCACCGTAAAATTTAGCATACTATTCAATGAGATTCTAAAAAAATTTCTATAAAAACTTTATTCATGCAACTCCAACCTACTTTTTCTAGAAGGATCTCTTCTACTACTGATTCTACTTTTTACACGGGAAGAAATCATAAATTAAAACCATATTTGTATTTGATTCCTTTGTATAATTCTGTATATGATACTTTGACCTTGCTCCTTAAGTCCTTATGGCTCATTCCTACATCAGAAAAAGTAAAAAATGTAAATGGCACTTTGATCTTGCTCCTTCTGCCCCTTATGGCTTAGGATACTCGTATGTTGAACACTAGACACCATAAGTTATATGTAATTTGGCGATCCGGAGTCGCGGGCGTGGCGGCTCGCGGCCATCACGATGTGCTGCCACACGGGGCTTGTACAGGTTGTTCGTAACACATAGGACATGTTACTGGACGTATCAAATGCTACTTTGAGTGTTTTTCGCTTTTCAACATCGGTCTCAATGCTCAACGTAATATATAATCCAGTAAACGGCACTCACTTTGAGCTTGCTAGCTCCTTATAGCTTAAATCATAAATACATCGAAATTTGTCGTGCTTAGCGTCCTCACTTCGCGTGCCGTAAATAAAAGTTATAATTAAGTATGTCTCTAAATGCCCTCTGGAACGGTAAAGCAAGTGTGCCAAGCACGAAATAATATAAAGGAAGTTAGAGATATAATTAGAGTCGGACAAGGACAAAGCTAACTTGCAAATTTCCAATGTCAACGTGTGGGAATGTCATCATGATTTTCAAATTTCTATGAAAATAGATTCCGTCGAAGCTTACTTTCCATCGACTTGAATAGAACACGGTGAGGGGGTCTTTATAAGCGCAATATTTTCATATAAATTTTCCATTACTAATGGCATCACCACACTTTATCATTGAAAATGGCATGCAGAGTTAGCTTGGTCCAACTCTAACGATTATTGTGACACGGCCTCACTTTATTCTATTCAACGGACTAGCAGTTTATATGTTAGAGACAGTATTGACACTTACGTTTAGTTCCAAAGCCAGGCTAGTCGATCTCCTCATGCCCTCTGGAGCGGTAAAGCAAGTGGCGCAGGTACTCGGCTGTCATCGGCTCGAGGCGGTCACGACGGAACCCTTACACCGTGCCGAGCACGACAACACACAACTTGTGGCTCTCTCTCTTAATTTAAGAATGCCATGCGGCTCTTTTCGGTGGAGTAGACGCCAGTTTTCACGGTCCTCGGCCAAATTCTTTAGATCCCTGTAAGACACGACGTCTGCTTTTCCTTTTAGTTGATGCATGTGGCTTGCTTGTGGTTTTCGTCTTCCTCTTCTATCTTTGATCTTGCATTCCAAAATAGTTTTAAAGAAAGTGTCGTGTCTTATCAAGTGACCTATCATTTTCCCTAGTCTATTGTCTATGGTCCTTAGTAGGTTTCTCCTCTCTACAATAATTCGCAGCACTTCCTCGTTCGTTTTTTCTCAGTTCAACTTATTTTCTCCATTCTTCTCCACAACCACATCTCAAAAGCCTCTAATCGTTTCCTATCTTTCTGTCTCATTGTCCACGTCTCACACCCATACAAAGCGATGCTCCAGATTTATATCTTAATTAGGCGTTTTGTTGTATTCTTAGAGATCTTAGCTATCCTTGATATTATTTCATCTGTACATCTGGAGTCTTGTGTAATTGAGCTACCTAAATATCTAAATTTGTTTACTTCTTCTGTATGTATCCCTCTGATGTCAATTTGTTCCTTAGTTGGCCAAAATTTAGAAGCAATTAGTGTTTTAGTTTTATTAGTGTTAATTTTGAGTCCAAATTGTGTAAAATTTTGAAGCATCTGTTCCATTACTGTTTTTAATTCTGTTGAACTTGGGGGCAGTGCTGCTATGTCGTCCGCAAATCGAATAAACACTTTTCTTTCCCCATTAACTTTGACTCCTCCTTCAGGTTTATCCAAAAAAATTCTAATGGCCCACTATAAATATATTAAAGATACGTGAAGTGACGGGTGAGAGTGGACAACCCTGCCGTACTCCTTGTTTTATCCTTGCTCTGCAACTTTCCTCTCCCACATTGATAATTGTTTCCCGTTCTTTATACAAATTAAAAATTATTCTTCGTTCTCTGAAGTCTAAGCAAGGCAGGCTTAAAATTGTCATCATGCTCTTCCAATTGACCCTATCAAATGCCTTTTCCAAGTCAATAAAGGCTATATGTATCAATCTATCCCCATTGAAGACATTAAACTAACTTAACTAACTTTAACTTAATTAACTAACTTAATTAACTATATTAATTAACTTTTTATTCGACTATTATTAAAATATTACTCTATTAATTATATTGTTATTTAAAAACCCAAAATAAGATACAGCAGCAGAGATACTGAGCCCCTTGCATAGAAACTTATCTCTGCAGTTTATTGTACCTGTACAAACTTTCTCTTTCATTTCAGTGATTTAAATAAACAGAGATTTCTGGGCGTACTCTGCAATCCCTGTATTCACAACTTTAGGTCTTAGTAGACCTAAAATTGTGAATGCAGAAATTGCATTGGTAGACCGAAAATTCTGAATGTAGAAATTGCGTTGGTAGAGTTAGAGGTTGGTAGTTTTAATACCTCTCATGTTCAAAATGAACGGTTATCCCAAATTACTTCACCCCAAACTGAATACCATGTCACAAAAACAATTTAAGTACGTAAAATTACATGCATAGACGGTGTGTATGACGCCCGGGCCGGCCGGCGCGCGACTGAGCTCGCGTGCCAGTAATAACCGCGCGTTCTTTTTTCGAATAACTATAACGACTTTTTCGCTCCAAATACTTTTTTTTCTGTTCAAGGCATTCCATGCATACGGCCAGGCAATTTGGGCGCGTTCGGAAATTTCAGGCATTTCGCCGGTCAGGTTTTGTTGTCTGTGGTGTGCTATACGCGGATCTTAATGGCATGATGATTATGAGGTTTTTACCCATCAATATATGTACTCTTATTGTTTTGCATGCAGAAAATTGGGGAATATGAGGAAGTTTATATCATGAAACGATCATATTAATATGCGTCATTTCCCGTACCAAAAGAATGTGTCATATGATAAGCTAAGGTTTTGCCAAAAAAATAATTTTTGGTACAAGCTTTCATCGCTGACTGTACCTACTTTTCTTTCCACAGTCAACCAATATTCATCGAGACAATTCTAACAACCCTAAACACACTTAGTTTGCGTTGTTTTATCACAGAGTTCCCATGGCTACCTCCTGTCTCCATAAAAAAATCAGCCTCATGTCATCATAATATTGCATTGTCATCCGATATACATGTGCATGAAAAATTTCAGCTCAATCGGAAATTGGGAAGTGGGTCAAATTTAGCTTCCAAGATTTTTTATTTATTTTATTTATTCCTTAAATTACGAGTAACACTTACACACACACTTACAGACCTTACAGTCAAGCTACACATGTTAAATATGTATAGACAAAGACATTGAGACTAGCAATTTACTTAGTGCTAAATAACTATACATTGATTGAGCTCGGCGTCATTATTGACTCTAGGTATCGGCTACTAACTGCCAAAAAACTAGCTTCAGTGCATTGGAATATATCTAGTTTGCTGTCGCTGTCCAATATATCATTCAAGAGAGACAATGCGCGGTGCAGCGGTGAGTGAGATAATGCCCGGGTCCGCGCCGCCGGGACTGCGAACAGTGCGCGGCGACGAGAGCGGGGTCGCAGTTGAATACTGCTGTGGACAGGTAGGTACTCGAAGCGGAACAAATGCTAGAAACTGAGGGTTATGTATTTGGCCACGGATCAGGAGATAAAAATATCTTACTAGTGCCACATTTCTTCTGGTCTCAAGAGTGGTGTAGTTAACCATTCCGAGAATATACAGACTAGGGCACATGTGAGGATAGTAACCATAAAGTTTATTGTATAATGACAGATGAATGATTTTTGAACCCTCTCCAACATAACATGGGGACTCCAAATTATCGCATTCGTCTCAAGATCTGATCCACACTAACATACTAACAGGGGGTAATTACACATAAAAACCCTATGGGTCGAAGTGTAAGGGCCTCTGAAAATCATAATCATAAGATTAGATAACATAGTAACAGGGCAAGTTGAATAAAAGCTTGTAAAAAGTATGACTAATGACTTCTTGTTTTCACAGACGTTTAAACCAAATTAATTTCGGAATTTAATTTTTATATAATAAATTAACAGTAAACGTAAACGTTAGGTACATAACATGTTTAATAACCAAAATGGTTTCGTATATTATTCCAACAAATATTAATTCATCAGGCCGTTGTTATCATTAAAAGTTGGTGGAGTTCGCAATCTCAGACTTTTGGAACAACAGCCGAGTTCCCGACAACCTTCTGAGGTTACCCTCTATAAATATACCTTCGTAACTTAAATGGGAACTTTCAAATACACGGTACAGGAAGAAATCTTACGGTGTTTAAGCACTCTGCCGTACATATTCGTGAAAATACGGTTTTGTGTATCTAAAGTCAGACCAAGCTAAGTTGGCAGCGATTTTGATAGCCCAGCCTGTGTCATAATTTCATAGAAGATTGACGTTTAAAATAACACTTGCACTGTCTGGGCTGTCAAAATCGCTGTCAACTTATCTCGGTCCGACTTTATCTTCTTTGTTTTTGTTTACGACAGGACATGAAAGAAAAAAAATTACGGCGCAATCCAAACACAATTTTTAGGGTTCCCTAGTCAACTAGGAACCCTTATAGTTTCGCCATGTCCGTCTGTCTGTCTGTCTGTCTGTCTATCTGTTTGTCTGTCCGAGGCTTTTCTCCGTGGTTGTTAGTGCTAGAAAGCTGAAATTTGGCATGGATATATAAATCAATAAAGCCGACAAAGTCGTACAATAAAATCTAAAAATTTAATTTTTTTTTGGGGTACCTCCCCTACACGTGAAGTGGGGGTGAAATTTTTTTTTCGCTTCATACTTAGAGTGTGAGGTATCGTTGGAAAGGTCTTTCAAAACTAATAGAGGTTTTCAAGAAACATTTTTCGATAAAATGAATATATTCGGAGATAATCGCTCCGAAAGAAAAAAAAATGTGTCCCCCCCTCTAACTTTTGAACCATAGGTCCAAAAAATATGAAAAAAATCGTGGAAGTAGAGCTTAAGAAAGACATTAAATGAAAACTATAGCGGACATGATCAGTTTAGCTGTTTTTGAGTTATAGCAAAAAGTTTTCCCTTCATAGTAAAAAGTCTTACTTTAATTAGGTACTGATTATGCAAATTTCTCTATTTGTTTAACTCGGGTGACAGATACCGTTTCATCCCTTGGCTCCATTTAGCTTATTGTGACGGAAGAGTAACTACGGAACCCTACACTGAGCGTGGCCCGACATGCTCTTGGCCGGTTATAATTATTATTAAATAATAAATAATTATAAGAAGAAGTAATAATATATATAAGAAGTAGTTTAATTTATGAGCCATGTTGTTTGAAATAAATACAATACAATACAATATAATTACACCAAGGACATTGCACAGTCAGCTAACTTCATCTAAATAAAAAGTTCATTATCTTAGATAATGGCTTAGAAAAATAGACTTTAGCGTTTCATAATATAAATGAGCCGCTTTGATGATCAAAGAGCATTAAATAATGTCTAAATAATATTGCAGACATACAATTGTCCAGCGTTAGTGATGGGACACATTGATTTATCGATATTTTAAATAATAATTTAAAAATAAAATAAAATTCTTTATTTCGGACGAATTGAGATCGATGGAATGTTAGTAAACTTAGTAATACAAAGACTTATGTAACTATGTTAGTTATGTAGCTAAATTTAGTTTTACTATAAATTCTATAGAGATATTTTTCTAATCAAGCACAAATACCTATAATGTTTAAACAAGTCATAAATAGTTACCTTGTATATTTGTATATTAGTAGTATTTAACGGCCTCCTAGTCTATTCGGTAGTGAACTAGTGACCCTGCCTAAGAAGCCGGAGGCCTGGCTCCTAATCCTGGTAAAGGCATTTATTTGTGTATTCATCACAGATATTTGTTCCTCAGTTATGAATGTTTTCTATATATTTAAGTATTAATCTATTACTTATATCGTCGTCTAGTACCCAGAGCACAAGCTTTATTGAACTTACCGTGGGGCTAGTTCAACTTGTGTAATAAGATAGTTCCATAATATTTATTTATTTAGTAACAATATATCTAAAATAAACTTTACATAAAACCACATACCTATCTCAATTGTTATGTCAATACAATTTATACTATATACTAAATATCGAATTTATAGTTTCGCAAGCCAATCCCGTCAGTAGAGAAAGGCAACAATATCAAAAAAATTAGGCTCTAAGGGGCACCTTCTTGTTCCACTGACAAAGTGGGTTTACCTAGCTCATCCCTGTTCTCTGCGATGTAACGCATCATTCATTCTTTCTTTGAGTTTTATTTATTGGTGTGACTTGAGGGGTACTAATCAAGTGATTATTTGGTTACAATTTACAACTTAGCCATGTATTCGTTCGGTCTTTTGAGTTATTTTTCCCGACAACATCGATTATCCCTATTCCCTTTCCCTATTCTGCTATATCGTGAACTAGCTCTTCGCATTCGCTTTTTTTAGTTGTATTTGTCGATAATATTTATCGATATATCAAACCTCACTCTCCCCTGGTGACGTGAGGGGTTCCCTAATCAAGTGGTTATTTGGTTCCAAGTAAGCCAGCTCAGCTATTCGGGTTCCGCGAGTCATTGTTTGTTAAGAGCCATATTTAAACAATAGGTAACGAGGTTTGGATTGGAACTCTTGTTTTAGCCGACTATCAAAGAACAAGGGTAATGTTTGTATAGTGCTTGTTTTCTACATGTCTATTACTTCAATTTCACAGTTTTCGGACGTTTCTAAGCGTGATATATATTTTATTATGATCTGTACCCCTAGTGTAAATATTTTCGACAGCGAAACGTTACGTACGCATTTGTGTTAAGTGTCATTTTGTATGAGATTTTTGACTTTCCAAAACGTCCCGCTTGGCGCGCTGTTCAAAAACCCATACGAAATGAGACTTAACGCAAACGCGTATGTCACGTTTCGCTATCGACAAAATTTACACTAGGGGCACAGATCAGATCAGACAAAAACTCTGTATTATCATTGAAACTGTTTAAAAATTTCACATGTTGGAGATGAGAACATGTGTATAGACATACGTTTTTTTTTACCAGGCTGGAAACGGACACTGTTGCGTCACTCGGTCCGAAAATAAAGGAATATGCCCATAATGCCACTTAAAATATCAAGGAAAAAATAAACTACTTTTTTATGGATTTACTGTCCACTTACTTAACATTCTCTGAAATTATGAGACAGAGTTACAAAAGTCCACAAACGGCCCGATTCGAAGAATGAGATACGATAACGATAAGTTCTGGTTTAGATAAGATCTCATTTAGACATCGTTTGTATGTCGTATAATTGACAGAAGCAGCTCGATTTGGGCAACCAATGTCACTGTGACGTTAGAAATGTTGTAGATAGATCTCAATTGGGATCACAGCGAAATCGAAATAAATTTTAAAGATCTTAATCGTGTTTTAATCATTCTTCGAATCAGGCCCAAAGTATAAGTAGGTTTGTTCACCTTGTTCATTTGTCGCCCTAAAAATATTTCAAATACCACCCTCAAAATCAATCAGCACCCAATTCGAAAGAAAAAACGAATTTGAAA
This sequence comes from Cydia pomonella, assembly GCF_033807575.1. Lineage (NCBI taxonomy): Eukaryota > Metazoa > Arthropoda > Insecta > Lepidoptera > Tortricidae > Cydia > Cydia pomonella. The sequence goes on from NC_084724.1 coordinate 7,914,156, forward strand.
TAGATTTGTATTTAAAACAGTCTCATCTACCCTATCCCACCAGGGTGACAACAATGGCTTGCTCATTACACCACTCTTACTGTACAAAGGTCTCAAGTTACTATGAACTTTATGGCCACATACGACCTTGTGTTGTTAACTGCTTGATATGCTGGGGTGTGGTTATATTCGCTTATTGAAAATGGACTAGAGTCAGACCAAGATAAGTTGGAAGCTATTTTGATAGATGAAATTATGATGTTTACTTGACACTTGCACCGTCTGGGCTATCAAAATCGCTGCCAAATTATCTTGGTCTGACTTTAGTCGATGTCTGAGACAGACCAGTATAATAGGGTTGTTTCCATCTACAAATCTTAGGGCAGAACTGTATCCCAATAAATTCTTTTGGATTATAAGAACATGTTAAACTACTTTTAGGGGACCTGTAATGACCATATTTGTGTAAATATTGAATTTAAAATATCTTTTGGCACACGTCACGTGACCAAACTCGAAACGTCATTGAAGATTCTGATGACTTCACAATTCTCGGATTGACACTGTTGACAGTTAGGCGATAAACAACAAATGACAAATGTCAGTTGACAGTTCGTATCTTCTACGTGTGTATGTAGTTATGTGTCAAACCGTAAACTGTGACGTCACACAAATTTCAAAGAGCATTTGTCAAAATATATTTTGTTAATTTAACATATTTAAAGCCGTTTTTAGTATAAAAGTTGAATTTTAGGGCAACTTTTAGTTAATTTAGAACGTAATACAAGCGTTTCAAAAAATTGGAAACAACCCTATTGTAATTGTGGCAATCGACCATTATTGAATTATTTGTCGACCAGAGGGCGGTAAATGAGCGTTTGTCTGTGAAAAGTTGAGCTTGTTATACAGCCGTCCTTTGGGAAATAATTGGTGGAGCAGCATGGTATGGGATCCGTCATCTTATTATCATATTTAATCTATAACAATTAGGCAGTAAGGACAGTTTCAGACTAGCGGTTTATACGCGGCTATGAACTCGATTTTGGAGGCGCGTGTAGTTGCGTAGACCAAATGTAAATATAGCGCGCGTGTAAGCGCGTAACGCCGAAACAACCGTACATGCGCAGAAAAAAAATGCAAATCTTTTCTTTTATTTATTTTTCAAAGGCTCATATACAAGTAATCGGTATGTGTAACTAATATTAAGTAATGAATCAACTTTGGAAATGTATTTTCCTCGGTCTGGGCCTAGACCCTAACCGTTCTAGCATGATGACGTCATCCTTTAGTCTGCAACTAAGGTTAGCTGGAAGGGATCCCTTTTATTGATAAGTTCGCCTTTGTACATAACATTTTTTTTTTGTTTTGTTTTGTCTGTTTTATGTTAACCTGTTTATGTGCAAGTGACATACATAAGTCAGCATGGTCTTGTCTTGGTCAAACTACCCGAATAGTGGTATCATCTTCATCTTCTCTCATTATCAGAAATCATTAGGCTGTGCGTGCCCGGAATCAGTTTTAACAAAAAAAAAATTGTGTATTTTTAGAAGGAATTTTCATACGTTTTAGCTTTAGTGCAAAAATTGTTACAAATTTAAGCTGCGTTTTAGACCCATGTTCGTGATTTTTCCTATTGAGCGAAAGTCTAGAAATCAGGTTTCGAATCGATGAAGTCAGGTACTCGAGAAACGCCTCAAAACCAAAGAGCATATAATCACTACGTTTTACTCAAAACTGCTATTTAATAGAACTGTGGTGCCCCCTATCGACGATAGAGAGACATAATCTATCTAGATTAGGTAAGTAGGTATTTAGGTATGCTAATACCTATTTGTTAAGATAGGTCTTAACACAACCGTATTGTGAACATTGTGATCTAAAAAAAGCACTACGATTTTACAAAAACTCTGCTGGCTCTATCGCACCTTACAAGCATAATGTTGTCAAACCAATAATACACCATGAAATCCTCTCGGTTAAAGTGCTTATTTTATTTTCAGTGTTACTTATGCTGGCACATAAATCATGCGTTGACTACCCCATCAGACTACTCGAACCATACAACGTAAATAAACCTAACAAAAACCCTTGTGACAGAGTGTTAAGGTTATATTGATTTGTGCGGTCCGATGGTTATAATTTTCGCGCCGAGCGGCGACACCATGCTGTGTTTACCTTACTAAATACATCCAACGTAATCACAATAAACAAATCATTGGAATATAAACCTTCCTGTAATGGGTTAAGGTATATATTTGCTTGGGTTTGTAAAGGATTTTAGGGTGAACTTTTTTAAAATGGCGCCATGCTGCGCTCAGACGGCGCAGCGCGAACGTATTAATGTTATTTGGATGTTTTAATTTTAATGATGGCAATACTGAGGAAGCTGTGTTTGGACAGGGCAGTTACTAGTGTAAGTGTGCTTTACAAGTGTTTATACTTGTCTGATTTTCGTTGGAAATCAGTTAAAATTTTATTTTGAAATATGCTGGTACTTGAAGTACCAATACTTAAATCGCTACTTGCGACATTGGGGTTATAGTCACATTTCGGATCAATTGATAGGATTTTTATTGGATCTTCTTTAAGCCTCTCATGTTTACCTTACCTTCTGATGGATGGAACCTTTTCTACCCGTTTTCAACCCATCGTTATTTCGCTTACACAAAAAGCTTACACACTGCGCACAATGTGCAACATGTCATGTTTACTTGCGACTACTGTTCGCTTTTCTGGAGCGAGCTTTTGAAAGAGCTGTTTGCTTGCGAGCGTAGATTACGTAAGCTCCTAACAGAGGCGACGCGTCAAACATCAAGCTGTAGCCTTACTACGGACTACGACTGCCTTAGCAATGTCAAACTGACATATTCGCTAACGTCTGCCTAACTTACTTTCTATACCTCTCGCTCGCACTAGCATGGCACGAGCGAGATGCATAGAAAGCGAGCGAATATGTCTGTCAAACTGGTGGTAGCCGTACTGGACCTAATTTGTATTTTGATGCGTTATAATTATAACGTGCTGTCGGAAAGCTTCCTAAATTGCTAAATTTCCACTTTTTTGGAAACTTCTCATATTTTTGTTAGGTTTAAAGATATTAACTCCTCTGGAGTGGCAGGCGTACATAGGCTACGGAGACTGCTTACCATCAGGCAGGCCGTATGCTTGTTTGCCACCGACGTAGTATAAAATAACATATCCCTACTCCATTTTAGATTGGTAACGACGTAACTTTTAACGTGGCTTTTCGTTTTCGAGCGACATATCTGCGAAGATACTCGTATTATTTAATCTGCGTCACAAGTACTAGGCTCGCAGGAACAATACACGGTCTGTCTAATGGCCCCTGAATATTTTAACCGAACATTGCGCACTAACTTGAGGACAGACGGAGACTAAGCACCGAGTTTTGAGACCTTCAGAGAAAAGTTCACTAAACTTGAACCTACATATACATATTGTATATTCGTAGGTTCACATCCCAGTACATGACAACGAAGAAGAATTCCTGGAAAGAGCAACTGAAGTGTGTAAGATTTCTATTTTTGACTAACATTGAAAAGGTGTCCCAAGCATAGATGATTAAGATCGGTGCCTACGAAGCTATATACACAGCACACACTCATAATAAGTAGACATATATGAAAGTTTTAAATCTAAAGACAAATCTAATATCACTTAACGCAAAAACAATAATCCAAATGTGACTGGCATTACACAACTTTGAATTTGGAATTAATTTAAAAGCACGCTTTCCTGTTTTTCAAAACATCGTATCTTGTACTAAAACGCCTGGCGATTACGTCGTTCTGTCATTTAGAGCATACCACAGAGTAGAAAAACAAAACGTTATATATTGTAGTGAACAAAGAGGCGGTTATGTCTTTCGGTTGTGGAAAGTGCCACAGAGTAGAGATCAAAAGCATGCAAGTGCAGACGACAAGCTTTGTGGGATTATGGCCCTACGTCCGTTGTGTTGGCAGACGTGACGCGCGATTTGGTTTCGTATTAAGTGGAATGTTTGTCAATTGTCAAGGGTAGTATCATTTGGGGTTATATGAATGTATAATTGTGATGGTTTCTAGCGATAAAGGAGAAATGGAATTGTACATATTGCCCTAAAAATGTGGCAATCTAATAAGCATCGACCACCTGAAGGTAGATAGATACACACTTCTTCTTTTTGTCACTTCTCAGTTTGTCCCACTGTCGGCAAGTCAAGACCATAAACATTAATACTTAAATTAAAAAGATATTTTAAGAAATCAATGAATCTATTCAGATAGTAATAGTGGTAAAGGCACGACTTTGGGTAATACCTAACTATTCTCTTTAAAGTAAATAACTCGTAAAATAATTGCTCTCGGGAAACATTATTTGTTATAGCAGAACTATGGTAAGCGCATAAAATAATCATCGTAGGACGTTTTTAAATATTGAACAGAATTTTTGCATCTAGAAATGCATTACCTACATAAATAAATGGAATTTTTAATTGTTTTAAGAACTAAGTATATTTGTCATTTTTTTGAAGCGTGATCTCCCTCTAAGGTGCCCGGTTAACAAGTTCTATGGCCATTTCACACCAGCGTCTCCCGAGCGTCGCGCGTCGGAGTCTAGTCAAGTATATGGCTGCTGCTCGACGCAACGTTGGCACAACTGCGCAGCGACGCCATTATCCATAGCGCTGACTAGACGCCGACGCTCAAAAGACGCTAGTGTGGGATGGCCCCTAGGCGGACGAAGTCCTAGGCAAAGCAAGTAATTGTCATTGGCACATATATCTAAAGACACATACAATAAGAATGGGGCCAGTACAACGGTGCCACGCACACGAATTCGAGCCAATCCTGCAGTCTAACGCCGTAACGCGATTGGTTGATGAGTTCCCACCACGCGCGGGATGGTCACACCTAGTTCCGTTAGACTGCACGATTGGCTAGAATTCGCGAGTGACACCACTGAACTAGCACCATTCTTAATGCCCGTAAGGCCCGTCCTTAGATATATATGTCAATGGTAATTGTATAAATACTACGCGTCTGACCTCTCGCTGCGCATCGTAGCACGCACAGCACGTTAACGGGACGCCATCTTGTAATTCAATTACTCACAGATAATCATAAAGATGTCAACTGCATACCTGCCAATACTCCCGTGGCACGCGATTTAACCGACGAAGGAGGATTGTTATCATTATAAGGGCCAAACGGGAACACCCGAAAAACGCAAATTGCGGGCGTCCTTCTCACTCTAATTATGCTTTAGTTGGAGTAAGAGTAAGATGCCCGTAATTTGCGATCTTCGATGTTTACGGTAGGTCCTCAATTCATTAGCGTCATTAATAAATACAAAAGTTGTCGCTTCTGGTCTTGTGTGGCCTAATTTCTGGTTGTGACACTTGTGACCAAATTGGTAGTGGCTAATATATAGTTATAGCTCAGAGGGCCTACCGCGAAACACGTTGAACGTGTTGCCTCTCTATCGCACTTATAAATTTGTATGTAAGTGTGACAGGGAGGCAACACGTCGAACGTGGTTCGCGGTAGGCCATCTGTCCCGTAACAGTTTGACAAGTAGCAGCGTTACTACGAGTTTGTCACTGACATAACAGTGACACTGATATACGTGTGCGTAACATACTTTCTGTGCATCTCGCTCCTACTGGCATATTAGTGCGAGCGAGATGTATAGAAAGTAAGTTACGCAAACGTTAGCGAATTTGTCGGTGTCAGGTCAGTGACAAGCTCGTGGTTGCTGTACAGCCGACCTAGCCAATCGCAATCGCTTCGACAACGAAACGCTTTGTGTCTCTCTATCTCCCTTTCATATTAGTGCGACAGTGACGGTTGCGTTTCGATCGCTACGGAGCGGAGCGGAGCGTAAGCGATTTGCACGTTGGCTACGCGGTCTGATCGCACTGTGATTATAGGTATTAGTAATGTATCATGTTCATATACAGTGAACGGAATAGTACGAGTACTACGAGTACATTGTGCAAAGAGGGGGGTAAGTGAAATTTTGGATACGAGGGTGGCAATTAAATGTGGTAACTAATTAAAGACCCGTGTTTGCAATATTTTTACCCCCGGAGTTACACACAATGTTTTTCATCACACTTGTGAAGAAAAAACTAAATTTTAACGAAATAATTCTTAAATACGGTGACATATTAAACCGTAGTGATTATATGCTCTTTGTATTAAACATTCGTCCGCCATTTTGTAATTTCTTGACAGGTCTGGAATCGAAGGCACAGACCTATTCGGCATTCAGCCACGATTGAAAATTACGTAAAAATATTTTAAACGGCTGTTAAATTAATCATGTTAAATAATTTTGAACATAAACAAAAATATTAAATTATAAACGCTAGTATTTTAACAGTAAAACTCATTTATCATACTTGGTTGATATGAATAAGTGACATAATAAATAAAAAAACTTTAACTCCCTAAGGAGTTATAGTTTTTTTTTTTCACAATCCATAACTCCCGCGGGAATAAAATAGGCCTTTGTCCTTCAGTACACTTGCATGAAATAAGATCTTTTTTAAGCAAGTGTGATGAAAATTTCATATATTATAGAGGCGCATGTCGATATCGACGTCAAGCTCAGTCTAAGTCGATTTAAGTAAAAAGATTAATATAAACTAAAATATAGTTTACAGTACATATGGTGCTACTTTATAGCACTAGTGCGAAAATTAGCATATTACGTTACTGTGTCAAACATTTAAAGGGCCATATGTACTGTAAAACGTTGTACGATACATGTGCGAATAGATAATTCGCAACTCGTGTCGATTTAAAACCCTCCCTTCGGTCGTGTTTTAATTTATCGCCACTCGTTTCGAATTTCCTATTTTTCGCACTTGTATCGTAATGTACTATTTTGCCATATCATTTTTTCTCGCATTGACATAAGTATCTATGATTAATTTTATTCTTAGTTGAAGCTTTTATTTAGTTTCACCTTCCCGTTGTCTGTCTGTGGGTCTGTCTCTGTATTTAATCAAATCTTGCAAACTTGCGGATACTTCGACCCATAGGAATCTTTTGTGTATTTACTCCCTGTTAGTATGTTAGGTTATTAGTGTGGGTCAAATCTTGAAAGCTATATTTGACCCACTTCTCCGTTTCCGATGAAGCAGTAAATTTGCATACATATGTAATTCGGGTGACAATGCAATATTATGGTACAATCGAACTGATCTGATGATGGAGACAGGAGGTGGGCATAGGAACTCGTGAGATAAAACAACTCAACCTAATTGTGTTTGGGGTTGTTATAAGTTATAATTAACTTGATGAGTATTAATCGCTTGTAGAAAGAAAAGTACAGTCAGCGATTAAGCTTGTAACAGAAATTTAATTTTTGCCAAAAACTTTTTGTACCTTCATATATAAATGGTCAATGGAGCCAATAGAACGAGCAAAAACTCTCCATATGATCTGAGGGTTGTCAAATAGAAACTAATCGATGAAGACTTTTTGCAGATAACTATGAATCAATGTTAATAATTGCACCAGATAAAATAAAACCGTAAAACTCATGCAATAAGGTTTAATTTACAAATTAAATATCCAAGAACGAAAACATCTGCTCAAAATAAGTGCAATCTCGAAATTAATTATTACACTTGCTTGCAAAAAAACGTTCACAGCATGCGTCGGTAGCGTGTAAGCTCGGAGCGACACGTGTACACAATTTGTTGCAACACAGTGTACTTGCATTTTATAATGTCTATTTTATACGATTTACAGAGTACGTTAAGATGCGCGTGGCATGCGATATGGTACTTTTCTTTTTGTAATGGTTAGTTAAATGGAAGTTCTAGTGCTAGGGTAATCGACGTAAGGGCTCCTCTACACGATGGCCCAGCGTAGGCCAGTCTAAGGGACGCAGCTATGCGGTGGAATGAGATAGCAATATCACTTGCTCCCTCTTACGCATAAATGCGTCCCTTGGACTGGCCTGCACTGGGCCATCGTGTAGAGGAGCTATAATAATCGATTAACCGCTTACTTATGAGAATGAGACTCCCAAACATGATTTCTATTCGTTTCTTGAGAATTCTATGGTTCTAAGGAAAATTCCCAGCCCTTTGTATTAATGATACCCTTTGACCGCAACAGGAACGCTGTCACTTCACCGCCCCAATCAACAATATGTCAAAGCGACGGGCGAAAGAACAATGCTGCGACGATTAAAAACGTCGTGAATAAGTTATTGGGGACCGCTGCATGCAATATCGCGCAAGTATTGTAATAATGGTTCTTTAAACGTCGATTTATTATTACCTACGTCTTTGAATCGGGTCACCGTAGCGATAGCGTTGCACATCACAAAATCGCTTGCGTGTCAATTTTTTGAGTAGGCATCAAAAAATTGACACGCTCGGTCCCCATACTATTGAGCATGTTTGCGGCGTCTATGTGGTCTGTGTATGAAACGCTCATTTGTTTCTTGCATAGAAAATGTATGGCGTAGTACTTTAGAGTTAAAAAAAATAAACTTCAGTAATGCGCAAAATTAAATATTGAGTACTTGTTTAATTCTAAGAGGCTTGTCCGTAACGACCACTATAAAACAAGACCATATTTGCACCTATTGGTAACATGTTGCACTACAGTTATTTTATGTAATTTCACTTAACTATGTCGGAGCGGAGCATTATGTAGATGTCATTAGACACTTGCTTTAGGAAAACTGAAGTCTGACGACCGGTCTGGCCTAGTGGTTAGTGACCCTGCCTATGAAGCTGATGGTCCCGGGTTCAAATCCTGGTAAGAGCATATATTTGTGTGATGAACACGGATATTTGTTTCTGAGTCATGGGTGTTTTCTATGTATTTAATTTAATTATGCATTATATATATCGTTGTCTAGGTACCTACAACACAAGCCTTATTGCGCTTACTGTGGGACTTAGTCAATTTGTGTAATAAGGTTCTATAATATATTTTTATTTTTTATTTTTTTATTAAAGCCGTACGGTACGGAATCGTAAACAACGTTTATTAAGGTAGGCTTCAGAGGTTCTTTCACTTTTTATTTTGAGGATTTTGTGATGTGCAGCGCGTCGGGGATGTTCGCCGCATGGAGAACCGACGGTTTCCAAGCCGTGATGCGGAAGCGGGGGGCGTCCCTGAGCGAGCGTGTTCGGGGCAGTACCAACACTCTCCTGAAGGTGATTGCTGAGAGGATGGACAGCCCTATCCTTATTCACTGGATGTCTCTGTATGCCATTCCAAATTGTAATTATACTTTCTACTAACACACTTAGCCGTAAGTCATTACTAACATAATATGGATGTTTTTGTCCGAAATAAATGCTTTCATTTCATTTTTTCATTTCATTTCTTTCAAGAGCTTTACTCTCTCAACTATCCCTTTGGTAAGTATTGAATATACTCGTGAGACACAGCTTACAGGTAGTCTGTTAAATGTGAGGATACGTTGTGTTGGAACTAATACGCAAACATGATACAACTCTCTAAAAATATATTCTACTTACTGATTCACGCGACAGCCTCTTTTCGTCGAACAAAGCAGGCGGTATAGCTGTCCGACCTTTACTTATATCGCCGAGACTTGGGATTGGGAGTACAAATCGAATCTAACCGAACTACTTGTTGCAATATTTATTTATTTATTTATTATTTATTTATTTTATTTACCACACTTACAACTTTTTTGTACAGGATACTAAGCCTAATACAATAGTGTAACTATTCTAACAATCTTGTTTATTCCTTAATTATATATATCGTTACGCCTATAACATATAATGTACAATGCCGACTTTGTGAACTCATTCATCGAACACGAAAACAAGTCAATATTTTCGGCAATTAAATAAAAAAAATGGATTGTCCAGTATTGCATAACGCGGTCCGCATATGTTTAATCACAGTGATCAACCCTTCCCTAACCGATCGGGCAAGGGGCAGGTATACATTGTCAATTTGAGAAATCCTACTGATATATTAACGAGCAGGGTTTGTTGGAAAAGGGTGGGTTTGAAAAAATATCCTTATTTCAATGATATTAATGTAAAACATGTGTTTTAATGTAATATAGATTATATTAATGTAAAGCATGTGCTTGTGACATTATAGGCATGTCCATTATGTCCATTTCGTATAATTTTATTAAGAACTTTATTTTAAGATAAGTTCTTGTAGTATTACGACCCGATTCGAAGAATGATTAAGACACGTTTAAGATCTTTAAAAGATCGATAACTAAACGACATGTCAAAACTGAATCGATATTTCGAACGTCAAAGTGACATTGGTTGCCCGAATCGAGCTGCTCCGAATATCTAAATGAGAACTTATCTGAACCAGAACTTATCGCTATCGTATCTCATCCTTCGATTCGACCGTTAATGTTTTTACGTTTTGCGAGTGAATGTCAGGCGTTTAATTTTGTGAAAAAGTTTCATATATATTAAGATATGCACCTATTATTTGGTGATGACTGTATGGAAATAGTTTAAGTCAATGAAAAAGTTGGATTTTTTAGTTTATTCTTTAGTATATTTAGGACTCCTTTGTTTATTATCGCGAACAGAATCTGGTGACCTTAAATATTAAAATTAATATTCTACTCTATATAACAATATATAGAGTATATTATGGTATTACATAGACACGCAACATATCAATTTAGCCTCATAGGAAATATTGTAAATCAGGTAAAATCTGAAATGTATGCGTGTATGAAGTATAGCCTTGATGTATGTATGTAATGTATGGCGCCTTGCATGAGTATCTCATTCAGCGCGGCCGCCGGCGGACATCTGTCACTGTTTCAAGAAGTTATAGAAGATCAGTAGGGATGGGACGATACATAGTTTTATCGAGTCGACAATTAGTCAGTAACGACATTGTTGATAAGTTACAGTTATACAGTTTGCGAAACAGCAAATAGTTATCCTCCTGCCTACTTGTATTTTTAATTTGAACTATATAACACATACAGGGTGTTTAATTTTAGTTACCTGCAATAATATAAATAATAATAAAATAATATAATAATTTAGCCTATATACGTCCCACTGCTGGGCACAGGCCTCCTCTCATGCAATAATATACGAGGTGAATATACAGCTCATACTGAGCAACTTTTACTAAGGGACCAACACCGAAATAGCAAAAAAAATAGGCTGTTTCATACATTTTGGCTGTCTGACCTTGACATTTTCTATGTGATAATCAATTTTTTTTTTCGCGACTTCGGTGTTGTTCCCAGAGTGAAAGTTGCTCAGTTTGACCTATATATTCAGCCTGTAAATTATTGCAGGTGATTAAACAAACACCCTGTATATAACAGTGGTCTATGTCCTTCGGGTAGGACAAATGAAGGTTATTGTGTGAAGGTCGAAATTGAGCGCAACGAATTAATATACTGTAGGTATTCAAATATGAATATAACTACTGCACAGATGGCGCGTCCGGTTACATAGCCTGCTAGGATAGTCCTATAATCCACGCCTATTTTTTTTCTCTTAATGTTCGTGAAAGTAAGGCATCTTAGTACCTACATGAAAGTGTTTACTAATCAACCTAATTATACTTTTAGTACTGTCATAATATATACATATTAAATTATTATACTTTAGGTATCGGCATATCACAGATACACAGAGTACTATCGCTAAAACACTATTGAATGAATGAATGAATGAATGTGACTATAATTATTATTCATCGACTTAAGCCAAGCGAGGAAGTTGCGCAGGATCGGGACAGGTGGCACGCTCTTGTTTTGGAGGCCAAGAAAAAAGTTTTGGAGGTTGAGGAAGCGAAGTAAGCATTAATGTGAAGAAGAGGAAAGAATAGCTTTTTGAATCTAACGAAATAACGATATTATTTTTATGAAATTCCATTTCGGGAGAAAACGGTTTCCACTAGCTAAATCTTAACAATTCACTTTGATTTTGATGTCGATCGCTTTAGCAATAACCAGCAGTAATATATTCTAGGTTTATAGGTTTCGCTCTTTTATTTTTTTTTGTATTGCAAATAAAAAAAAAGAAAAACCTATTTTTTCATTGTGTCAATAACATACAAAAAAATCATGGAGAATGGAATATATTTAGGAGTGGAAAAACGTTTTCTCTATTTGTATGGACGATAATGTGGTAATACTTCCCTCTTAAAGGTGAAATTTGGAGCTGGGCTTCTCTCCTAAGTGAATGCATAGAGTAATATATAATATTAAACTTATCGACGGCACAACCACTCAAAATTATCGACATCACCTCGCACCACTACCCCCAATAAATTATGCATGCACTAGTTTTTTATGGCTCGCAACAGATGGCGTTATTTGCTGAAATTAGCTGTCAAACGGCGCGTTAAACATGGCGGGCAATTAACGAGAGTGTTTGTTCTTTAAACGTTTTCTGATTGGAGGGCTCGGTGTCAAGTTGTTAAAACACATGTTACTGTGCAAAGGCGAATCTTTTTCGGATATTACACGTACTCTATTATATGGAGATTTCATTAGGTATAATGCTACTGTTTTTATTGCACCTGAGTGTACTTTATCTTGTATAAGTGGTAAATCTACAATTTTTAAAAGGGTTCGTGTCAAAATTGACAAATAACGAAATAGGTAGGTAATGTCCTGGAATCACCTCAGTTTCTCTGGTCCACCAGCGGCACCAGCACCACACAAGGTAGCTGACAGGTGTCCCAGGCCGCGTAGCCAACGTTACAATCGTTAACGCTTCGTTGCGTAGCGTAGTCATCTCTCTCTATCACTGTGCGACTGTGACAGTTGCGTTTCGTTCGCCACGGAGCGTCAACGATGTGCACGTTGGCTACGCGGGCAGTCCAGACATTTCAAAACTTATTCTGATGTTTTTACCACAGTGGTCTTTTAATTAAGAACCGCAGCTAAGATCCGAGACCCGCGAATCAGTTCTAGTCCGCGAAGTGGATGCCAAGTATCAAAAACTTATGAGGCCCCTGTTTTATTACCGTATTCTCGTGAAATAATTCCGATAAGAAGTTTCTTATCGGTTTGTGAAATTTAGAGATGTATTTGATGAATTTGTATTCTATGTTAACGTCTAGGGTCTAGCAAATCGTTCGAGTAGGCAACGTACTAATAAATTTAATGATAATTACCTACATATAATGTATGTATTTAACATTTGAATGGTATGTATAACATCTTACCTCACATTCCATACAGTGCAACAGCTTGTATACGCGTGCAGAGCCTGTTTAACAGCTAGAAACAAAAAAAAAAATGTGTGGAAATCAGGCTAAATTGAACCTTGTGTACCTATGCAAAACACTGACATGCGAAAGATTTGCTCATCATACATAGATCGAGAGATTACTTTAGAACTGAAAATCCCTATGGTTTTAAGGTCGCCTTTCACTTAAAAACCAACCCATATAGACATATTACCTTTTATGTTAAGTTAACATTAGTTGCGCGCGCCGGGCGGCGACACCATACTGCGCGCACGCTACCGGTGTGAACAGTACAATAAAATGTACTTATTTAACACACTACCTATGGGTAGCCCTTATTCTCTTTGTAACTATGGTTTACAATGAATCAGTTACTTTTATCGACGTTGTGCTATGAGAAGTAATGATATAGTTGTACAAATTTGATTCTTGTTACTGAGGTGTAAGGTTGATTTTTGTAGTGATGGTGATGTGATTTTTGTTGTTAGGTTACTGCTGGGATGGGAAGGTCAAGGTTAACGCTTCCTTAAAAAAGTGTGAATCGGTTTGTGGTCAATCATGTTTAATTATTTGAACACAGATGGGTGTGGAGGGAATCATGCAGTTACTAGCCAAGGTTACGTCCCGGGTACGTACGTTCTTAAACTACGTCCAAAATAGAGGTATGGGCAATGGGCACTGAAAATGTCATCTCGCTTTGTGTTGTAGGACACAGCACAGCCGATGTCATTCCAGATCTAGAGCAGAGCCCAACTGGGAAAGTGCCTCCACCTTACAGAAAACCGCAGCCAAACACTAGATCCTACTCATAGTGTTGTGTTCCTGCCTGTGAGTAAGGTAGCCAGAGCTCAACAAGGGAGCGGAGTATTAATTAGGGTAGGGCAACGCGCATGAAACTCCTCTGGAGGGCCGTTAGCTTGTTTGCCACCGACGTAGTATTAAAAAAACTGTTTGTGTGTTTTCATCAATTACATCAAGAGCTTCATTGACGAAATCACTGGTATTTCAGAGGGCTTACCGCGAACCACGTTCGACGTGTTGCCTCCCTGTCACACTTATGTGCGAATTTACAAGTGCGACAGAGAGGTAACACGTCGAACGTGGTTCGCGGTAGGCCCTCAGGCGGCAAGCTACGTCAGTCTCTGCCAATCGGGCGGGATGTATGCGTTTGCCACTGACGACGTGTTATTAAATAAAATTATGTATAAACCAATGATTTCGTGAATTTCAGCAAGACAAATCTCTATTCTAATTTCTTGGCTTACAGGATTGCCCAAAAAAGAAGTACCTATAGTTTACAGGGTTCATGTTTTGTGTTAAGGGGCTCTCTGGCGCCAATGACCTTCGATCTGATATCCATAGTTTTCTAATGTTTTCTGTAGCTTATCATATTAACAGCAACTGCTTTAAGCAATATAATAGGTATCCCATATTTACTTCTATTTAAGTTCATTGTCTTCGAAATATTTGTCATCAAAGTTGAACAATTTGAGGCCAAAAATTGATTTTCTGGCCACAACTTTTGTGTTAATTAGTTTAAAATTAAAATCTCTGATCAGTTTTTAGAAACTTCAAAGACGAACCCAATTTGTAGATTTCGAATATATAAGATCTTTCACAGCAATCGAGTAACGCAAAAAGTGTTTTTTTAGACAATATTTAAAAAGTCAAAAAAAAAAATTTTTTTTTTAAATCCAACAGACCAAAATGGACATAAAAGATCCGATAGCCGTTTGTCTTATACTTTTATCTGTAGAACAAATGTAGGAGTAACGACTCAAAACTTGTCATAAATCGATGAAAACCGCGGGCAGCCCCTTAAAGTAAAACTACCTGCCTCAAATTACACACTTCATTATTTGTTTACAACAGTTACAGGTCAATCTATCACAAGCTTAGGTACAGTTTTTGCAAATATCTTCATAGCTTGCAAACTAATCTTTATTCGCCACGTCTTCGTCAGCGTCACGCTATTCGTCACAGTACACAGGTTTGCGACAACATGCTACACAATACATTTGGGTATCTATTGACTATACATGCCTAACATACCTTGACCTCCATATCTGTAACAACTATTTGGAGCCGAAGATCTCATTTAAAATAACAGTAAGATATGTTATTATGTTCAATGCGTTACCACGGGGATTTCGATTTCACGATTGCCAACAATGCAGTTATACATTAATAAAGCACCTAGTTGAGAGATTGAAAGTACTCCAAAAAACGAAAGTTTGGATAACATGGTTTTAGTACGAAGTTTCTTTTTTAAGCAAGTGGTGTAGTTTTTTCAACGGAGCACACCAAAACGACGTTTTCCGCCTTCTTTCTTTAAGATCTTCCTACACACAAAAGTTTGTATGTAAGATTCGAAACGGTGTCATGATTTAGAAATTGCAATTGACGTCAGTGTCATATAGAATAGGAATAATACCATGCCCTCACTGGCCTCCAGTGTCCAAGGCTGGAATCAAACCTGCGTCTTTTCCATTTGCGGCTGCGGTTGACACCCCACAATTTTATGAACAACTGAATAATTATAGTATTATAGTATAGTACCTATACTACCTATAGTACATTACTAATTGAGGCCGGGAAACGAAGGGTGGAAAGCCAAGCAGATATAGACGGCCGAGCGTAGCGAGGGCAGATAAGGATACGTACCCGGAAACCCTGTGTCTATTTCTACCCGAGATTAGTATAGTGCTTTTCTTTAGTAAAATTTTAGTAAATTTGTTTTATTCGTAGGTTCACACAGTTAAAAACAAATTACGAATCTACTACTAGTCCATGGTTGAATGTTGTGTCACACAACGTCTTGGCATTCACAACCGTGACCATGACCGTCACAATTTGGCGTTTAAAAACAAAAGAAGGTTGCTTTACAGCCCTAGTTGTGTAGGCTATATGAAATTCCTTTACATATCATCTTCAATCATCGCCGGCTAATTTATTAAGTATTTCCGGACCTAATTTGAAGTAAGTCATGTTTTAAGTTTGAGAATAATATTTTTCATGTAATGATGTTTTAAGAAACAAAGTTGCACATCGTCCTAGTACCTAGGGTATAAGTCATTACCTGAAATGGATATCGTTAACAAAAGAAAAAGTAACTATGGGGATGTCTATCTGGGAGTTGAAATAAGAAAGACCAAAGCAGTACGTTATTGCCGACCCGATTAGAAGAATGATAAAAGAGCTTTCAAAGATCGATAACTAAACGACATGCCAAAATTGACGTTTATTTCGATTCCGCTGTGATCCCAATAAGATCTCGAGCTGCTTCTGTGAATAATACGACATACAAACGATATCTAAATGGGAATTTATCTAAACCAGAACTTATCGTTATCGTATCTCATTCGAATCGGGCCGTGCATCTCTTATATGAATCCCTAGTACGTTTTAAACTTTTCTAGCATTTTTCCACTAACTTACTGCGGAACCTTAACTCCAAACCAACTCTAACAACAGATTTCATAAATCCAAAGTTAAATACCTCCACAAAGACCCGCGGAAACATTACAAGTCCAGTAATGAAGAAAGTACAATTCCTTACCAGAAAAAATACGAAAATTAATAAACCTGTCAGATTCAAAACTCCACTTTTCGGAATAACATAACACGGGCCAACTTATCTTTACCGTTTAAACCATCTTTATTAGTTAAACTTTAGGGTTGGTTTTGGCTTGTTTAAGGGATTAAAGGAAGCTGGCTTTCTTTTCATTCCAATGTTTCGTTTCTATTATAGAATCGGCAAACAAGCCTCCCCCAAAGAAGTAAAAAGTTGGCAAAAATGTAATTTGGAATAACAACGTGGTCTGATTTCGGTCGGGGCGGGGTCGAGGGATGGTCGAGGGTGCTTTGATGGTTTACATGGGCGATAAATGACTGAGTTTCAGGTTTGCAGGTCGCTCATTTTAAAGTTCTTCAAAAGACACTAAGAATCATCTGATCTAGTGCCTAGTGACTCCTGTACCAACCGTGAAATTGGCCAACTTTGCCCGCTTTTTTCGAAAAAACACGTATTTCACAAAAAAATACATGATATCTTATAACTTTTTTTGCTCAGCACATCCATTGTGATCAAACGCATTAGTTTATTTGAAGATTTTTAAAAATCTTATTTTTACCCACTTCCTTAGTGCCCTCGGGCGGGCAAAGATATCCGGAGTTTTAGTCAACATCGCCCACATCAATTTGGTGCTCAAATACAGCTCGTATGATGATGATGTCCAAGTTTTTGGGCCATTCCCTGTTAATAACCCCTGGAGGCAAAGTTGGCTACTATGACGGTACGTACATAAATATGTACCTATATGAAATAATTACCCTTCTACACTCAAAAGTTTTACTGAGTACCATACCCATTTACTTTCTTAAATTTATTATAAAAAACCCTTTCATAATAATTCCGCTGTACACTGGATAACTTGTTTATCCACGAAATATTTTAAGTCCATAAGTCTTATAAAAACTAACAAAACTCGTCAAGAAAAAGTTTGCCAACCACTTGAACCGTATCCTTAAAAGATGGATTAATCCATTTTAAGAATCTGCCAAAACAACCCTTCAGATAATCGATTGATTTTGCACTCGATTTCATCCTTTGTATCGATTGATACTAGCTGTATAGACTCTTCGACAATAGAAAAAAAGTATTGACAATGTGTGGGAGTGTTCCATTAAAAAGACGTATTTGTAACTCGAGCGGTGTGTTCTATTTTTAAATCTACACAAAGTTAAATATGCTGGTAGCGAAATTTGGCACTAATGAGGTCTCATACATCTTCAATATGGTATATTCGCATACAGCGCCACTTTGGATAGTTTTGGTACCTATTTTAGTGTTGGGAAAAGGTTCGAATATCAAATGTTTTCTTGTGGTATTGTGTTGTTGACGCGTAACGGAAGAGCGTTGCGAATCGATATTGAAGGCGGCCATGCAAGAAAATTTTTTATGCGAAACTTCTTTTAAAGTAAGTCGTAATCGTAAAGGGTCACTTGCAAAACTAAATGTTAGATAGGTATGATTATTGGGCGATTCGGTTATTTTTTTTCTCTGCAAATATAGTGCTCACCTACGTTATTATTTCTAATACGTTGCACTCAAATAAATGTTTGTATTTGCATAACAATAACTAAATTAAATAGTTTGTGCAACAAGAGAGCAATGTTCGTGTTTGTTTCGTCGTTTTTGGTCAAAAGGTGTGGTATTGGTGCAGAAATAAATAAAAAACAGTATCACAATTGTCTTCAGGTGCCTTAGGTTCAGAGAGCAGTGTTTTTGAAAAATCCTACCGTGTTTTTAGATAACAATACGGTTGTATTATTTGTATTTTTCAAAAAAAAATATTAGCAATCTTGAGGTTTTTCTTTAGGGACTCCAGCGATTCGAATCCTCATTTTTAGACTTTCGCTCTATAGAAAGAAATATGAAAATTGCTTCTAAAAATGCGCAACGCAGTCAGTTTTTCTTTTTTCAAACTCACAATCTTAATGTTAAATGTTCAAAATTCTTTTTTACACACTAAAAGAAATATTTTTATGAAATTGGGACTTACGAACTATGTTACATCGGCCTAGTGGGTTTGTAACAACTAAATTGGTTGTAGGATATTGATCTAAATTTATTTCTTTATAACTTATTTTCAGTTATTTTTTTAATTACTCAATTAGTACGGCTGATCATTTTCAGTGCAAAAGTAAGCCTCAAGGTCCTGCGAATGCCGAAGACTGTTGGGGCAGGCTAAAAGTCAAAATGTATCAAAAAACTGAGCCAAGTATGGCGCACGAATTTAAATACCTACCTGGGAAATTAAGATACGAGTATATAGTCTGGCAAGTCTGGCACAGCGACCTTGACAGTAAAAATAGAAGGCAAATTTAAAAAAGGTAGCCGCGAAGAGATGACTTCCGATAGAAAATTTAAATTTCGCGCCTTTTTCTATTGACAAGTTAGATTTCTTTCAATATATCTTATATGCTTTCTTATAAATATACTTTATGCTGATATACTTTAGCATACAGCGTGTATTTTTGATACTGCCACACATTCCACAAGTAATTATTATGAGCCCTAATTAAATAACTTACTTTATTTTATAAAAAAAATATATATATATTTAATAATACATAATTACTTTATTTTTATTCAAAACGTGGCACTTACTGACGCGACGTAAGTTATTCATAATTACACGCTGTAGATATGTACTCAACTTTTCATCAATTGATACTTGACTTTCATTTTTTTTCATCACGCTTGTAAACGTCATTATACCGTGAACTCCCAACATCTAAGTTTTTTTACAATCTAAGTTCAGTAAGTATAACGTTCCTGTAGGTACATGAAGTTAGGTAGGATCTAAAGCATAAAAGCGTCTGAAAATAGGTTTAGTTGCAAATTCCAACAGCGACACCAATTCCGTTTTAGAGCGTAATCCGTACCCAGTACGAATAAAAGGCATATTTCGTTCGGCGCTCGCGAATTGTCATCGCAAATAGCTTTGCCCCGAGGCACAACCCTAGCTGAAATTAAAAAGTTACACGTACCGACCAACACAAACTAAAATCAACTTTAATGCTAATGATATTGGGTTTATGTCAGAATGCGCGGTAACCGTGTTCGAAATTGTAACAATGAAAATGCCAGCATTGCACACGTAAATACGTTTCTAAGTTAAGTTTTTAATATTCAACTTTGGTCATGGAGTCATAGGGTTCAAAGTCGTATGAAAGCGAAATCTGAACTTGAAAATCGTCGCCTGACGCTCGATATCAAATAAACATTACTGCAATTACATAACGCCTGAAGCGACTAGGGCAATGACACTGAAAATTGAACTTTATTGGTATGCGTGAAAGTTAATTATTATATGACAAGTGCTTGTTCTTGGGATTTTCGCCGGGGGGAGTGAAAAAGATGACCGGATGAGGTTTTAGGCGCGCGAGCAAGGGACAGCGATATGGCTCGAAGCGCTGTGATTGGTCAGGAAGGCCGCAGGCTGTGAACAGTAGCCCGCCCTATGTCTACTGTAAACGGTGACGCGCTTTCCGCAGAAGCACGTAGCTGAGATACTGAAAATTTTACTCATCCGTTTTCAAGTTTTGATCTAAAGTGGAGTGTCATTACTCTGTCTTAGATTTCACTAACAGATTTCTTTAGTACCTGTAGGTATTTATGTGTCGTCTGTCGTCAAACTGTTTCCATTTTTAAAGTCTCATATAATATACCTACTATTCAAAGTGAACTCAAAGACTAAGATTAAGACAAAGATTAAGTGTATTCAAAGACTAACGATTTATATGTCTTTTTTGTATTTGTGTAGTATATATAAATGTGTGAACGGTCCTGTAGGAACCTAGGAACATATTAGGTTTGATGAGTTTCTTCATAATTCATACTCTATATATCAGGGGTGGCCAACAGGTCGATCGCGACTGTTAGTCCAGTCGATCGTGGCAAGGCAAAAAATTATAAATACGTAGACCAGTTTCATTTAAGGTTTCAAGAAGTATGAAATTGGTAGATCACACAGGGTTTCGTTAGTAAACAAGAGATCTTGGGTCTAATCAAGTTGGCCACCCCTGCTATATATGTACCTAGTTTACTTCAAAGTTGTTTATGCAGAGTATTGTAACAGTTTACATTTGAATTTAGTTACAAGTAATTTACAAGAAAATATTAAACCGTTTTCAAAAATGTCATTTACACCCTTATACAGTGTCAACCCCCGCGGCTACACCGAGGGCGCCGTCTTGGTCGCTCGGGGCGGGGCACACACACACACACACACACATATTAACACGAGGAAAACTCACGCACACATCCACACTACAAACAAAACTGAGCGTTCCACGCACACATGCGTTTTTCGAATTTCGAATCTCTACGCGTATAGCTACGTCGACATATTTTTGGATAACTACAGATAGGTTAGGTAGGTACGTTTCGTTACACGCTGTTATTTTGATTAACATTTTATATGAATTATAAATGTCAACATTTATTTTACGCACAGTAAAATATTAAAAGTGGATTTGACTAAGTGCTTTATATCTTCAAACGAAATGTTATTTAAATTAAACGTCGCAGCCGTCTTAAGCGAAGTTATTTTGAAATGATGTTCAAATTTGTTCACAAAGTTTTTATGAGTCCATAATCGCACAATACTTGTAAAAAATATTATCAGAGTTGGACTAATCTAAATCTGCACACAATTTACAGCGACATCGTGTGGAAGTTTCACCAAAAACGTAAATTTCCATTGAAATGTTGCTAATTACAGTGTGGCTAGTCACCACTGCACTTCAAAATTAGCTTAAAGGTACTTGGTTATTTTTAAGAGGAAAGGGGACGACTTCTCCATAAAAACGTAGTCCCCATGTTCGTGTCTGGATATTGTCATTTTGGAAAATATGCTTACATTATTTGATCTAAAATATCTATATTAACCATAGCTATGCTCCTTCGATTGGCTTTTTTTCAATTTTTAGTGTTCCGTACAAAATTTTGTTCACGGAACACTTATTTGCTTAATATAAGAATTAGGAGCGATATAAAAATTCCATACAAATTTTTAAATAATAATAATAATGATCAAGGGTCCGATGCAGAAGGCGGTGATCTTGGACACGGCGCGGATAGTCCGGCGGTTCCTCTCTGCAGCCCTGACCACCGGCAGCTTGGGCCCTGCCCGCTGCTGGCGGCACCCTAGGTTTGGTTTTTTATAATTTGTTTATATGTATTTTGTATTGTTTTGTAAGTGTTTTTATATTTTACTTTTATATTCATATTATAAATGACCTAGCCTAAGATCAAAAATAAATAAAGAGAATAATAATTTAATATTTAAGGTGTTTATTTCAATAAAAATCACCTTACATAATATTAAACTTAACTACTAATCTTAAATTAAAAATAAATGCCTAACCGTCTCGATATCGATGTTCATATAATGCAATAATGCGACAAATTTTTCGCCAATATTAAACAAATATTATTAGGTACAAAGTGATTACAAAAGACTGCAAGATATCGCGGGTGTCTGTCAATGTGACCTAAGGTTATCGCATCACGTAAGACCAATGAGATTACCTACTTATTTTTAATCAAGAAGTTTTAATAGGTACCTACGCTATATTGAGACTGAGCAGAGATTTAACAGGCGAAAAGGTCCCAGTGTTCGACATGCTTGTACCCGATATATATGATACGACCACAAATAGAAGGGTAAGTTAGTTTAGGCTTTAATGGACACAATGTCATAGGTTTTATATTTTTATATATAATAATATAAATATATATAATAATTCAGCAAGCAATGTGTGTGTGTGTTTTTTAACTCAAAACGTCGCTTTCACAAGTAAGCACTAATAAGTACAAATTACATTGCCGCTCGAAAAAAAAAACAAAAATTAATTATACCGTTGTGGTTAAGAGTAAAATAAAAATTTCTTTTAGAATCACTTCATACCAATAAGACTTACGTCTCGCTTTAGATTCTGGTTATATTAAAAATACACGCGGTATATTACTAATGACGTAGGTAAGTTTAAAGATGACATTTACTGGGACAGTGACGAACACTGGAGCACTCGAACGTCTATCTTGATTTTATATTTTGATGAAAATATGAAAGTCCGTAGATGTCCTCATAAATGTGTATAAATGTTATTATAGATTCAGCGATTCGGGCAGAAAGGTTGGCGGATACATGGAAAGTTTGGTAACGACAGGAATCTGATTAGGAAAAAAAACGTAAGGATAAGACCGATTTAGAAATAAGGTTTGAATTACAGTTTTTTTAATTAGATACTGACAGATAAACCTAATAATCCCCTAAACCTTTAAGGAAGCTTACTTACTTACTGCTGTGGCGCAGCGACCTGAAGTGGATCTTGGCCTCCGACACCAAAGACCGCCATGCTTCTCTGTCCAAAACCGTTTATGTCCAGCCGGCGCCGAGTTCGCTAAAGTCTTTTTGCACTTCGTCTCTCCAGCGGTACCTAGGGCGTCCAGACGGTCTTCGGCCATTTGGAACTCTAGAGTACACCCTCCAGACTGCACGATCCTCACCGGTACCGGTTTTCGCAGTTTCGCATCGTAAATTTCGTCGTCTTATCCACATTATTCTGTCGACCCCCAAAACAAATCGTAACGCGAAACTTTTTCAGGGAAAATAATTACAATACCGCCCCACAGGACCTTTATACATTTTCTTAAAATATTCCGCCCTAACGGAATTACAGGTATCTTCGTTCACGGATCACTTTACCTATAGTTCGGTTTTTAGCATAAAAAGAAGGTAAGCGACTTTGACGTGTATTTTCATTGAAAAACACTTTTGAAAAACAAGTTACGGCAAATATATTATGTAAATCATATACGATCATTTACATTCTTTTGCTTTCATAAGTAATTAGTTACTGATTTTTTAAAATGCGTTTTTCAGTAAAACATGTCGTCTATTCTTTTAGTCAGATTTCAATAAAATTGTGAATAGATGGAGTAAAAAAAAAAACATTATATATTATTGTGGTGGTATATTAATTTTGTTTAATAGAAACATTTTCAATTTACACTTAAACATCCTAAATGATTTACATTCCCTTATATCATACGGTATTTCATTATACAATTTGGGGACCAGATACTTTCTATTTCTTTTTCCATAATTATTATTACGACACGACGGAACCTCTAACATTTTTTACTTATTGTTTCTTGTTAATCTAGGGCGATTAATATAGATAAATTCATCTTTATTGAACTGCTCTAATGTCAGCAACATCCCTACTTCCTCATGCACCGGCAACATACGGCATTCCACAAATAATTTTTTGTCTACTAATAGTTTCATAAAGGGTATCTGTATTGTTCTCTATTCTGTCCATGATAAGCGCAATTTCACCGTGTATGTCCAAAAATCTTTCACTGATTTATGAAAACGTATTTTTCAATGGAATAGCCTACACTTATTTTTTTTTTTCATTTTACATTTTCTTTCAACAGGCAACTAATACTCATCGAGTCAATTCTAACAACCCCATCATCAATTTATCACAGAGTTCCTATGGCTACCTCACCATCATCAGATCAGCTCAGCATTATCATCTGATTTAGATATGTATTTAAAATTTTAGCTCAATCGGCAAGTGGGTCAAATTTAGTTTCCAAGATTTACCAACATTTATTTATTATTATAAATGTATTAAGAGGTAGCATGTTTATAAATAAATAAATATTATAGGAATATCGGAACATTCTTACACAAATTGACTAAGTCCCACGGTAAGCCAAGAAGGCTTGTGTTGTGGGTACTCAGACAACGATTTATATAATATGCAAATAACTAATTACATAGAAAACATCCATCATCACACAAATAAATGCCCTTACCGGGATTCAAACCCAGCACCATCGGCTTCATAGGCAGGGTCACTACCCACTAGGCCAGACGAGTCGTCAGTTTATACATGGATGGACGCAATAAAGAAATAAAAATACTAATATACTAGATAAATAACGATGAATATATTACAAAATTAACAACAAATTTTCATCAAAGAAATCTAAGATCCATCTAGACAGGTAGACTTTAGTTTCTATTGAAAAACCGTACTCAAATCGGTTAATTCTTTTGGGCGCTACGATGCCACAGATAGACATAAGCAAATACACAGCTGTAGACGTTAATTTTAAGAATGTTATAAACTTAAAACCGGCTATGTGATGTGATGAGTGCTGACCTCGCAGCTCTCATATGTAACAATGGTTTTACCTATTTTACGGAGTCTATGAGTGATAGTCTATGTTTTTTTAATGATTATTTAAGGTTTATGGATTGTTATCCAATTTGGATTTGCCTTTTTAGGGTTCCGTAATGTACAGAAAGCTTGTGAAAACCCTACCTATTAAGTAAAGCTGCAGTTGTACTGCCATCTTTTTTTTTTTAATACTACGTCGGTGGCAAACAAGCATACGGCCCGCCTGATGGTAAGCAGTATCCGTAGCCTATGTACGCCTGCAACTCCGGAGGAGTTACATGCGCGTTGCCGACCCTAACCCCCTCCCACCCCTCGTTGAGCTCTGGCAACCTTACTGATCGCATCTTGCTGGATTGTAAGCGATGCGAACAGAAACGGGGCTTTTAAGAACAAAAGAGAATGGGAAATTGTCAATTTGGATACATACAAAGATTGGGAAATTATGAGAATGGGATTGTTACTACTGGGAAAATAAGATTCCGGGGAATAAGCTACAGAAAAAAAAACGATTGGTAAATTTAGTGAATGGAAAGATTGCTTTCTTCTTCTTCCTCGCGTTGTCCCGGCATTTTGCCACGGCTCATGGGAGCCTGGGGGACCCCTTGACAACAAATCCCAAGATTTGGCTTAGGCACTAGTTTTTACGAAAGCGACTGCCATCTGATCTTCCAACCCAGAGGGTAAACTAGGCCTTATTGGGATTGTCCGGTTTCCTCACGATGTTTTCCTTCACCGAAAAGCGACTGGTAAATATCAAATAATATTTCGTACATAAGTTCCGAAAAACTCATTGGTACGAGCCGGGGTTTGAACCCGCGACCTCCGGATTGCAAGTCGCATGCTCTTACCACTAGGCCACCAGCGCTTTCATAAAGAATTTGACCAATCAGTGCCGTCGCGCTCCCATAGAAAATATTCTTTTATACTAGATTTTTGTTTACTGAGACTGAGATACTTAACAATTTTCATTAATTATTTAGGTTTTAGAGTAAAAAAAAGTTTTATTTTAGATGACTACTTAGAAAAGGTATAGTATACAATAGTGATGTAATCAAGCTTTTCAATCTCGTACCTTACTTAGGCAACTCAGGAAGCTTCGTGGCCTAAACACGCTACTGGACTGAAAAGCTTTTTATTATTTAAAATGCTATATTGCCAGAATGACAAAAAATACAGTAACCTATAGTATTATTCAAACAGCTTGGATGCGGTGACAACTGTCATCTCCATAGATAAATAAATAAATAAATAAATAAATATTATAGGACATTATAACACAAATTGACTAAGTCCCACAGTAAGCTCAATAAGGCTTGTGTTGAGGGTACTTGGACAACGATATATATAATATATAAATATTTATAAATACTTAAATACATAGAAAACACCCATGACTCAGGAACAAATATCGATGCTCATCACACAAATAAATGCCCTTACCAGGATTTGAACCCGGAACCATCGGCTTCGTAGGCAGGGTCACTACCCACTAGGCCAGACTGGTCGTCCAACCAAATAGATACAATTTATAACCTCAAAACGTAAAATTGTATTTATATGACAGCTGTCATCGTACCCAATACTATAAAAGCAATGGTTTTTTTTTATATACCACATTTTCAGAACTGAAGAAAATTTTCCAATATTCTTCCAAATTTAAACCTGTATTCTCTCCATTCTCCCGGAAGTGGCGGCACAAACTAAATAGTGGCGCCACCTGTGCATTGGCGGAAACGGAAACGGACCGACCGGAAATAACAATTTGCGCGCCCAGCGGAGCCGGAAACAAGGTTTGCGGCGCTTGAGTTTATTTTGTGAGGAAAATTGGGTTTCTTTAGGTGGGATGGAATTATGTACACTAAGTTTAGTTTGTTAAAGTGTTACCTTAAATGGGTTTCATTATTGAATATAGGTAACTTTTAGTAACTTGGTTCAGACCTTGCGTAAAATGATGATATTTGGTCTTGCATAATAATTTATATGATTAGCAGGTCCCGTACTTTCATGCGTCGAACGCATTTCTTATTGGTATGATTTTACGCTGTTCACATGTACCAGATTAATATGTACTTTATCATTAATTACTGGATTTATAAAGCAAGACGTAGGCGGGAGTCAACAAACCTTTCCCAAACCACCCCGACATTAACTCAGATCTTGACGGCACGACATACATTAGGCTACATTCACACGTTTAACCAAACAACCTAATAAACCGTCTAATTACAGAGCCTAAGGCTCGTGCACGACCGCCCTAAGGCATCTCTAAAAAAACTCAAAATCTCTCTCAATTCCTCAAAAACATTTAAACAAAAGAAAGAAACGGCACGTTTAAAGTACGGAGCAATTGAGTGGTATGGAACGCAAAACATCCCAAAACGCACGGAATTTGCGAGTTCATCAAAATTGTTCCTAATTTAAAAATACAAAGTTACTTTTGCTGCTTCTTAAGGCAAACTCTGCACAGAGCGACTTAATGAAACTTTTTTACCGGTCGCATAAATAAATTTGTTGCACTACGCACTTTCGAATTAAAGATCCTGGTCAATCAAATTTGGACTTTAATGCAAAGTGTTAAAGTCGTGCAATTTTAGAGGAGTATTTCAAGTTTTAACTGAAAGCATGCCGCGGGGTAGTCGTGTGCTGTGCGGCTAGGGCATGATAGCCGCAAGACAATGAAAACACCAATTAGTACATTCGGTAGAAGACGGCAGCGGAGTCCAATCATACCAACATTACGAGTGCAATGTTGACGTTAATTTTTGGTTCGGATGCGTGGGATTCTGCCTGTTGGTAATAGGTCACGTTTGGATGGTAAGTGCACGGAATATATAGTAAAAAGGCAAAAATATTAATGACCATTTAAGTATTTTTTTATGAAACATCTGATTATATCACCGTCGTTTAATTTTGAATCTTTTTTGTAGTATTTCCAACAACACTTGGTTCTCATTTAGCTTGACAAGTTTGATTAACTACTTAATCTACTTAACATGGCTCTAGAGTCTGTCGGTAGAGTCCTTCTTTCTTATCTTTCAAGATGGGAAGCGTAAGTTGAGATGAGTTTCAGAGGTTACGACTCGATTTTATAGTACAAACTGTACTGTACTGGAAGATCTTACATAGCGAAGCCAGCTATTATCTAGAACTTATTGTAATTTTTTAGTTATAAGTCATTACATGTTGTGAGTGTACCAATATTGTGTAGCTAGCTCTGGAGTTGCAGGCGTACATAGGCTACGGAGACTGCTTACCATCAGGCGAGCCGTACGCTTGTTTGCCACCGACGTAGTATGAAAAAAAAGGCTGTCTCTCTCTCTTATGAAATAGATGTCATTTGAAAGAAAAAGTGGCCAAGCCTCCAATGCCCGGGGCTGGGGTCGAACCAGAGTCCTCTACATTCGTGGCAGATGCCTCTACCTCTCGGCCACCCAAGTCACAAGTGACGGTGTGTTTCTCTCTCGTTCTATCTCTAACCACCATAGAAAATATTCGAGCGCGACTGTTCAATACGCGGTACAATGTGAATGGGTCGTTATTTAAGCCCTCTATTGATCCGTAACAAAGCCGTGCACCTACCGAGCAGACTTAGGCAAGCCTAGAAGTGGCTAATTGCGATTATACACAGTATAGACATCGCAATTGAAGTAGAACATCGTTATCCTTCTAATGTAACATATGAAGAAAAATATTGACGACAGAAAACAAGGCAACTGTCAACGGCGTAACGTTCCAAATTTAAAATTACACCGTATTTGCCTGTATTTTACCGCAGATTTTTACAGATGAGTATTGTTTTCATAATTTATAAGCCTAGTTTTTTGTTTATTTGTCTAGAATTATTATTTGTCAAACTTTATTTTGTGCTACCTTTATATGTTTTGTGAAGAACTTGGTTTGTAACATAACAGGATTCTAACATATCAAAATATCTTAATTCATTTTTAAATCACTTCAAGAACAATACAATTATACCCTGTGGTAATGAGTGAACTTGCAAGATAGTGAATTATAAAGTTTACTCTTTGCAATCTTACTTAGAAATTAAGGCAGTGGAGTTATTTTTACTTTATTTTAGTCATTATATTTTGTTAGAAGCATTGAAATTCATTACATTTTCTGGCTCAGGTATCTCACATTATGAATATATTTACAGCAAAAACCACTAAAATGACTACACGCAAGGATGTCTTGGTGGCTAAAGTGCAACAATTACAAAAAGACCTCAAAGAAGCCGCTGTGTTGAATACAAAACTCCTCCAAGAGCAGGAAGAGAGTGAACAGGAATTTGAGCGTGTTGTTCGAACAAATACAACTCTCAAAAGTCAGCTTGCAAACCAGGATATTGAATTTGAGGACATGCAAGGGCAGCGGGATGAACTTCAGGCTGCTGTTGACCGGTTCCAGCAATGCCAGGAGATACACGAGCAGGCATTGCAACGCATTCAGGACCTGGAACAACAGCTGGAGGAGTCAGAGTCAAAAAATATTTGCAAGTATTGCTCCGGCCAGTCCGGACCGCCTAACAATAATTTAAGTATTTTTGCTGAATTTAATAGTTTTGAACTAGATTTAGATAATGAAAACACAGGTAGCTCCCCTATGGTAGGAACTGTAGGTTTTACAAGTTCTGTGCCCATAGAGGGCAGCAGTGATAGTATAATTAATTACACTGAAAGGCTCCAAGAAAATAAAAAAATATTTAAAATTAAGTAGATTCATAAAAAGATCAAAACTTTTAGTAAAACGCAATAATTCAGTATTCAAGACACTACAATCTAAATGTAATAGTGTCGCCTTGAGTGTTGAACTTCTAAATTGTCAATACAAATTAGACCGAACAGTAGAAGAGTTGAATCATCAATCTGATGAATTAAATAAATTGGAATTAAAGTTAAAAGACCTCAATAATAGAGACGAACTATCAAGTAAAGCATTACAGGAATACATAGCCTTTATGAATAATGTTCTAGAACCGGGCAGCGGCTACCCTCTGCGCATGGACTCGCCGCGGCCTCCGACGCGCCCCGTGGCACCGGAGTCGCCCGCGCTGCGCGCCGTCCTGGCCGCACCGTGCTCGCCAGCGCTGCGCGCCCTCTTCGCCTCGCGCGCTTCCCTCGCACCCGAGCTGCGCCGCAGTCCCGAGCCTGCCCCCAGCCCCGTGGACACCACGCCACTGCAGCCATCATCACCGCCGAGCCTTATTGAGCGAGCGTGCCTTGTCGAGCTGGCTCCGTCGCCGCCGAGCCTTGTCAAGCTGGCTTTGTCGCTGCTGACCTATGTCGAGCCAGCTCCGACGCCGCTGCCCTTCGTGGAGCCGGCGGCCTCGCTGCCGAGCCTCGTGGAGCCGGCGGCCTCGCTGCCGAGCCTCGTGGAGCCGGCGGCCCAGCCGCCGTGCCCTCCGGCAGGCCGCGCGCCCGCGCCGCCCGCCCCGGCTCGGGCGCCGCCCCGGCTCGGGCGCCGCCCCCGCGCCGCGCCCCGAGCCCGCGCGGCGGCCCCCGCCGCACCATCCTATACTCTGACGAGGTGGGCTCCGGCCTTGGCGCGCTGCTGGCGGAGCGCTTGTCGCAGGGCGTCCTCAACAACTGTCACCCGGGGACCTCCGCCGATCAACTGATAGAATGTATTTCTACAGGCGAGTTTGACCGCGCCTCCACGCTTATCGTTTTCTTAGGGAATAGTATAGACTGTACTAAGCGAGATATTTTAAAATTATCCGCTACGCTGTCGGCGATTGACCAGAGAGAGGTTGCAAAAATAATTATCTGTGCGCTCCCATATAGAATGTCGAGCAAGGTCAATAAAAGGGTATTTCACTACAATTCTTTATTGTATAACCTTTCCTTGTACAGTAGTACGATTTCGTATTTTGATACGAATAAATTTATACAAGATTTTGTTATGTCCCATAAAAGAACTTACCTACCCAGAAGATGTCTAGTAGAGTGTGCTAACCTGTTAGCATATAATATTGAAGACCCCGTCGTGGCTAGCGCGGCGTCTAATAGCCTTAAGTCACGTAGTATTTTACGCCTTGGTAGCGTAGGTTTTGAGATGGAGCCGTCTGGAGATTTGAATTTAAACTAACCGCTACGACAACGTGTGCACCAGCCGGCTCCGTTCCTATTGATCACTGCGATGCTAGTATGTTTAGTAAAACCGATTTATTGAACTTAGTTCACCAAAATATCCAAGGATTTGCCTGTAAGGAACTTGAAATTGATTTGTTTTTACAGTCCGATAATATTGACGTTCTCTGTATTACTGAACACTGGCTTAAAGGTCATGAGTTTATGTTTAATTTCAATAATCATAATATAGTAAGTTCTTTTTTTAGGAAATCCTGCAATCGCGGCGGGTCATTGATAATGGTGAAACATAATTTAAAAAGTAAGGAACGTAGAGACATTGTTGACATGTCTGTGGAACGGCATATAGAACTTTCCTGTGTTGAGTTGGAACAATTTATAATTGTATGCGTGTACAGGCCCCCATCGGCGGACTATAACTTATTTGAATCGGTCATAGATGAAGTACTTAGTAGTATTTTTAGAACTCCGAAAAATATAATTGTGTGTGGCGATTTTAATATTAACTTGCTTGAAAATTCGCCATTTTGTGGAAGGTTATTAAATACTTTTAAATCCTTCAATTTAGTCAATGTATTTTGTGAGCCTACTCGAATCACAGCAACCAGTGCTACATGTATAGATAACATCTTTAGTGACAAGGATGCGATTAGTAAATCTGTTATTAACAACCTAAGTTCTGATCACTGTGGATTAAAAGCGTCTTTCAGCGGGAAAACTGAAGAAATTCCTCAAGATACCATGTGCAGGCCGATTTCCGAAAAGCGCCTAGATTTATTCAATCGTAAAATCACTAAACAATTATGTTGTCTTTCATGTAATCAGGATAACCCTGACTGTTTGAGTTCCGAGTTGTTTAACTGTATTAAAACGGAATTTGATGCCTGTTTCATTCAGAAGAAGGTGCAAGGCAAGGCCAAGACTAAATTTTGCGACTGGGCTACACCGGATATTCACGAGAAAAGACGCCGACTATACGACTTGTATGATTTAAAAGCAACTGATAAAAGGCCGGAATTTCTGGAGTACGTTAAGAATTTTTCTAAATCTTTTAAGATGATGTGTGTCGCCGCTAAAGCTGATTATTTGTCCAAAAAGATCCTAAGTTCTAGTGATAAAGTTAAAACTGTATGGCAAGTAATCGGCAATGAAACTGGAAAACGTAAGATGAAGGATCCGCACTACACCGTACGAATTGCTGACACTTTAGTAAGTTCTGACCGTGAAGTGGCAGATCATTTTGAGCGGTTTTTCTCGAATATACCGGTAGAAACAACAAAGTCTCTTAATTCATCGCCAGACGTCGCTGAAGAAATTTTGAAGACAAATGTGGCGGAATGTACAGAAATTTTCAAATTTTCGTATGTCACTCCGAACATAGTTCTTAAGACTTTTAGGTCATTAAATATAAAGAAAACAGAAGACCTATGGGGTCTGTCAGTCAAAGTATTACATTCCATTATTGAATCGATTGCACCATACTTAGCTGAGATTTTCAACAGATGCATTGATGCTGGATTTTTTCCAGATATTATGAAACATAGCAAAATTATCCCGTTGTTTAAATCAGGAACAAGAACCGACTCCACAAACTTTAGACCTATTTCAATACTACCGGCATTAAGCAAAGTGTTCGAGAAACTTATTCTAAATCAACTATCGTCACATTTCAACAGAAATAAACTGCTTGATAGCAATCAATTTGGTTTTACCAGAGGTCGATCAACTACTGACGCCGGTGTGGTACTTCTAAAACACATCTTTGACGCTTGGGAAAAAGCTCAAGATGCTATTGGAATTTTCTGTGATCTGTCGAAGGCATTTGATTGCGTTGATCACGAAAATTTAAAGAAAAAATTAAGTCACTATGGGATAAAAGCTAGTGCCCTTGACCTTGTCTCATCGTACCTTTCGAATAGAACTCAGCGAGTAGTTATTAATGGAACTCAATCGGCTGGGTCCCCGGTAGCCCTCGGAGTGCCGCAAGGTTCAATTCTTGGTCCCTTCCTGTTTTTGGTATACATCAATGACCTACCAAAAGTTGTGCAAGAAAGACATGATATAGTGTTGTTTGCAGATGACACTTCCCTTATATTTAAAGTGAACAGAAAGGAAAATAGATTCGAGAGCATTAATGACGCGCTATCTACCGTATTAAACTGGTTTACGGCAAACAATTTGCTTTTGAACGCAAAGAAAACCAAATGCATAAAATTTACGCTACCTAACGTCAAGCAGGTAAATAACAGCAAGATTAAAATAAAAGGTGATACGCTGGAATTTGAAGATCGAACTGTTTTCCTGGGAGTCACTTTAGACTCAAAACTGCAATGGCATGCACATATAGCCACTTTAGCCGGCAAACTTAGTTCAGCAGCCTATGCAGTGAGGAGAATCAGACAGCTAACAAACGTAGAGACGGAGGCTGGTATACTTTAGTTACTTCCATAGTGTTATGTCGTATGGAATTCTGTTGTGGGGAAAAGCGGCAGACATTCAGACAATATTTGTACTGCAAAAGCGAGCTGTACGTTCCATCTATGGACTGGGCGCTCGAGTATCCCTAAGAGAGAAATTTAAAGATGCAAGCATTCTTACCGTTGCATCTCAATACATACTTGAGAATATTATGTACGTTCGGAAAAACATCAACGAATTCAAGCT
The DNA here is from genome assembly GCF_033807575.1 of Cydia pomonella. Taxonomy (NCBI): domain Eukaryota; kingdom Metazoa; phylum Arthropoda; class Insecta; order Lepidoptera; family Tortricidae; genus Cydia; species Cydia pomonella. The sequence continues at coordinate 7,947,883 of NC_084724.1, forward strand.
TAACAGTGATATCCATAACTATAACACTAGAAACAAGCATAAACTTGCTGTGCCCGCCCACCGCCTCCGTAAGGTTAGTACGTCTTTCGTCGGGAACTGTACACGTTTTTATAACAAAGTTCCCACTGATATAGTGAATTTGCCTCTTAACAAATTTAAGTCACACGTTAAGAGCTCTTTGTTAAGTAAGGCGTATTATGCTGTGAATGATTTCATAGATGATAAGGATGCCTTTAAGCCAGTAGCTTGATCTTGATAATATGATAAAAATGTAAGTCATAGTGTTTTCGTTTTCTTTCTGTGAAATAACCATACTAGCGTCCAGTAGAACTGACACAAGAGAACATCATGTTCTCGTTTGATTGTATTATTTTAGTTTTGGACACTTAGAGACCTTATACACCTCTAAGATTTTATTTTATTTTAAATTTTATTTTATTTTAAATTCAATTTTATTTTAATACCTATTTTAATGATTTGGACACTTAGAGACCTGTACATCTCTAAGTCAATTTAAATTTATAATTTAGTTTTATAGGTAGGCACTCCTTATGAATAATATGTAGTCGCGTTTATGTGGCGCTATGCCGTCTTTAATGTGACTTACAAGCACAAATGTAGTATCTCACAATTTTTTATTATATTTTTATTAATACAACCCGGCAGCTTGAACATGTCATGCTCGCTAAAAAGTCTTTACTTACGGTGGCGTCGTTGATCGGGTCGCCACTTTCCCGAATGAAGGTTGAGGGAGGCGATGGCTGAGATACACGTCATACTCGTGAACGGGTGCTGTTTGTGGAGACCGGTCTGTTTAAGCTTACACGGGGTACAGGTTATGTTAAAGTATATAACTTTACTTTTGAGTGACATTAACGTGAGACACTTCATTCGGTTCTTGTCTGTTTTATTTTTTTTTGTCTTTTAATTATTTATATAAGAATTCAAGCCTTGGCGACCCTCTACATCTCTAAGGATAATTTAATATATTTTTTATATTTTATCTCTGACACTTAGAGACTTATACATCTCTAAAGAATTTTAGTATTTTATGGTTTTATTTTTTTATCATAGTTTTTTTTTGTGTAATTTGACATTTAGAGACAGTATACATCTCTAATAAAGTAATTATTATTTCATAGATTCGATATTTGTAATTGTTTTTTTTATTTTATTTATTGTTTGTAAAAATGGACATGTAAAAGTGCCCCTGTGGCCTATTTGCTGAATAAATGTTTGATATTTGATATTTGATATTTGATACGATCGCGCACACTGTTAACTGTCCATCGGTAGACCTTATTATAAAAGGCATAAGGTCCACCAATGGACAGTAAGAGTGTTGTTGTTTGTACCACGAATATATATTATTCCGGGTAGTACTAAGTATTACTTTTTTAGCTAATTATAACTAACTCTTTATCATTCAGGAAGGTTTGTTTGTTTGAATGTTTGGAAAAAAGAAGGACTCGATGCCATACGATACTCCCTAGCAGCTGCTTTTCCATATATGACATCCGATATTGGATCGGACAATGTGAAAACGCTCTAACTCTAAACCTGCTCAAAATCTAGAGGTAGTAAAACACTTTATTGTACAAAAATAAAAACAAGAAGGAAAAAAACACTCATCATTAATACAAAGGCGAACTTATTCCCTTTAAGGGATCTCTTCCAGTTAACCTTTGAGCAATTAAGGGAGAATTAGAGACGGTAAAGACCAATTTACATACAATGGTATACGACCTACAACAAATATATACATATATATTATATAATATATACCGTACACAACAGATCCTTTAAATTAAGTTTCGTCCGAAAGCCATAACTTTTTTAAATTCGCCTTTAGTGATACGCCAGATTGCCACTGTCGAAGAGAAGATGGTAAAGAATTCCATAATTTGTAGAGTAAACCGTGAAGGACTTGCCATAGGATCGATGTTTGTGAGGTGGGAGACATACCTATAGAGAGAGATTCGCGCTGGAGCGGAGTCCATGCCCGCTGCCGTCTGCTAAGAATTTAAATCTCTCCGAGAGATAAAATTTATAGGGGAAGAAGGAGAAAGAGGACATTAAAGAGAAGGGAAAGAGTATATGGATATCTCTACGGCGACGGATGGGCAGCCACTTAAGCTGGAAGCGGAAAGATGCAGTGTGGTCAAATTTTCGTTAGCCAAAAATATATCTGATACACACATTTTCCAGACGTTCAAGCTTGTCAAGCAGTTCCTCTGTGAGATCTAGAACGGCGATATCTGCATAACCCAGAAGTGGAATCAATAGAGGACGTGCAAGCATTACTTTTGCGAGCGAGTGCAGGGTAGCAAAGAGTCTCCTACTGGTTTCAGTCACATGGGGAGCCCACGAAAGGGTCTGATCAATGACAATGCCTAAATTCCTGACGGTAGAAGAGAAAGGAATGCGTGTTCGATCGAAGATAATTTCAGGCAACTTGGAATAAGCGTGATAGACATTTTATCAAACTTAAAAACTATAAGAGACCACGACAAAAACAATAAGTCAACTCTGTAACCTGATAACTCTATAGTGGAAGGGTAAGCGCCCCTTTCGCTTTCATTATGCGATGCGATGTTACTATCTTTGTCTGCTCCACAGTTGATCATAAACCTGCTAAAACTGGGAAAGAGGGAGAATGTTTATTAAAACGGGATACAGTAGGTATTCTGGTTCGGTGTTTAGGGTAGACTTGCTATAATATATGACTGAATATCTACAATCGACGTCGAAATTAAGTTACGGCCCGATATGAACGAAATTTGACGTATCTTAAAACGACAATAATTTTCTAAAGATACGATATAGATTGGATATGTCAGTGTCAAAAGTGGTGTTTCTGTTTGTAGAAACGTTACTTACTTTTGATACTAATATGTCTAATCCCTATCTGGGGAACGGTAGTGCCCCCGCCACGACGACCAAGTATCTTTAGCAAATGTTTGACGTATTTTAAAGTTCGAATCGAGCCGTTACACACACATCTATGAACTTCTATGAAATTATGACGTTTATTTGATACTTGCACCGTTTGTACCAAAATTGCTGCCAACTAATCTTGGTTTTACTCTAGAGTGTAGGACATTAGGACTATGAAAGGACAAAACAAAATGAATATGTTTGTTGTATGAAATTAGTAAGTTCATTTCGACTTCGACTGTAGATAGTCAGTCATATATCATAGTTAGTTTACCTTAAACACTGAACCAGAATTCCTACTGTATCCCGTTTTAATAAACTTTCTCCAAACAAATCCTCAAAATTTGAAGTTTGGGCTACCGATACCGGTGGCGGAAATATGTCGGATGTTACCCAAAATACCATTTCGGCGCGTTTGTTCGACAGTTTTTTTGACCGAAACCGAACTTTCCGAACCGAAACATGATTTTCATGCCGAAATCGAAACCAAAAATGAAACTTCGTTCGGACACTATTAATTGAACCTAAAACATCACACGTTTCCCACGCCTTGCTTCGTCAATATATTGTATAATCCCTCACCATTTTGTATATAGCCAATCTCACTACCTTCTCTACCTCTCTACCGACCGACGCACAGCCATACTGCACGCGGCCGTATAAGCGTATGCGGCTGCGTTTTTTTTGCGTATGCGCCGCGGGCCGCGCGCGCAGCTGCCGCGCTGATGAGGAAACCCGTCTACAGGGAGTTCTTTTTCTTTATCTTATTACTTAATATTTAAAATGTGAAAGTCTATGTTTTATAGTTTTGTAATGTGTGCTATGCCTTTTTTCCGGAATTCATCCCCAAAAGGGGTTGAAATAAGGGTTGTACTTTTCCTTCTAAAGGGGAAGGCTGAAAATTTCCTTTAACTTTCCCAGAGCTTGCTAATGCTAACCCAACTTTTGGAAGCTTTTTACGAGTTGTAAAGCCTGACAACAGTTTATTTAACCCTGAGATAGTGTCGCTGCAAACAGATTACGTATGGCAATAATGTGCGTACGTCATGTATAGTCGGGGTAGTGGGCATTGGCTTCATGTTGATACTCGTATAATGTCAAAACATTGCTTACAGAGAATTCAGTTCTTTCAATTTAACTATTCGTCATAATCTGATTCTAAATATCCAATATTTATATATTCTTCGTTTTCTGACTCTAACGAAGTCTGATTTTCATCAGATGTTGTGTCGCTTTCAGGACTACCGACCTCGATTATAAAATGTTCAATCTCCAATTCGATCATAGGACCTTTATTCCTGTAATCGTCTTCAATTTTTTTAACATGGTCCAATTTTCTTGAGTTACTTCCTATACGATAATAATTCATTAATTTTTTTAATTATTTATGATATAGACTGAATTCAAAATATTTTACATAACTTAACTAAATTCTAAACATAAAAATAAGTTTTATACCTGAAAACTATCTTCAACAAGCTTTAGAAAAGCCTTATTATCAATAGACGCATTTTGCGTTGCCATTTTAGCTTTTGCCCTTTTTAGGGGCATCCCAAATCATCTCAATAGGGTTTAAATTAAATCACAGTGATATGGCGGTAATCTTATCACGTCTATTTCATACCGTAAGCATGGCGTTCAAAAGGTTAATACATTCGTCGTCGTAATATATTACCGACGACTTATGTCTTAAACTTAATTTTTGAAGACCAAGTGTTTCCACTTATGATAAGGGAAGCAGCTGAACATAAGGAAGAAAATAATTATTGTAAAACTATATTAAGCTTTCGCAGACCTGCCCTCAATTTTCAGTCCGGAAGAACATGAGTTTTTCTTTTCAGTTAAAATGTGACCCAAATTATTTTATTACTTATATTTAACAATTATTAAGGAGTTATTGAAGTACTTATAGGTATTTATTTACTTATTTAATTTTAATTCAGGCAGGAAGGCCCACATTACAAATACCTAACATACCTATATATAAATTTCATATAATTCAAACAAACTCTTTACTATTCGAAAAGAATAGGTACGTAGGGTAATTGCTAAAACTCCCAGGTTAAATAAATGAAGAAAAAAAAACTATTCGAAATAAATATTATGATCATGTCGACATCATGTCGACTCACCAACAAATGCCGTTTCAATAAAAGCATTAAGGTGGCGACTGACTTGTAACATTTCGGTGTAATGTAACGTGATACAACCCGAGCATTACAACAGTCAGTGCAGCGAGCCGAGCCGCTCGACGCGAGCACCGCGTGCTCCACTCGGCTGTCGGTTTTTACGCGAATCCCTTTGAGTGTTACAAAGGTGGCGACTGACTTGTAACGATCGCCGTGAACGATACATTACAAGCAAATGTTACAAGTCAGTCGCCACCTTTAGTGGAGCATCCTGTTCATGCATTACATATGCGGCGCATAATAAATGTATCCGTTTAATTATTATTTTGAAAATATCCGCGCCGCGGGCTCGCCACAAATAATGGCCGTCCCTTTATTCGAGATGCCAGATTCGGAGGCATATAGTGCACTTTTGTTTTCTGTCTGGTGTCTATATCAAACTTTATTTATATTATGTATTTGTGTGATTTTTTAGGGTTCCGCACCCAAAGGGTCAAACGGGACCCTATTACTGAGACTTCGCTGTCCGTCCGTCTGTCACCAGGCTGTATCTCATGAAGCGTGATAGCTAGACAGTTGAAATTTTCACAGATGATGTGTTTTTGTTGCCGCTATAACAACAAATACTAAAAACAGACTAAAATAAATATTTAAAGGGGGCTCCCATACAACAAACATAATTTTTTTGCCGTTTTTATAAATAATGGTACGGAAACCTTCGTGCGCGAGTCCGACGCGCACTGGCCCGGTTTTTTTATTTGTATTAGGTTTACCTAAACTCTACCCGAACGAAAATCGTTAACGAAAGTAGCTAAGATAGATGATAAAAAAAAGCAACGTCATAAAGTTTGTTGGGTAGTAAAAAGAAGAGACAAGTGTTGAAAATAATACACTGCTTCTTTTCATTCCGTTACCCTCTGTTGGGGTGTAGGGCTCGAATCATAATCTTTCACTGACTCCGGTCCTGGGCAGCTTGGGTAACCTCCTCCCACTCAAAATTAAAAGTTTAAAGTTTAAGTTCAAAGTTCTTTATTTGCATACATGTTGTACAATATAAGTGTTAACTCCATCCCCAATACACCCAATTCTTGCTCTACGGCTCCAAGTCAATTTAGGGCGACCATGTTTTTTTGCGGGCATCTTCCAGGTCAGGGCCACTTTGGATAGGTACCCACTCAGGTTTCCTGAGGATATCCCTAATCCAATGCGATTTCCGGTCTGGATCTCTGTACGGATGCTTGCCCGGTTATTCTCCAGTGAACAATTGTCATCCATCCATATGAAACCCATATAAAGAAAACCGGTCAGCGATAAAAGCTAGTACTTATCAAAAGTTAGAAAAATATGGCTGACCAGACCACAGACTATATTTATTTATTTAACACAGTGCAAGCTTACAGTACTACACCAATTCGCTTACACACTAGAAAAATAGATGTCAGGAAAATAAAAACATACAAACAGATAAAATGTCAAGAAAAATAAAATATATTTACATAGTCAGTCAATTAATTACAATATTTAGCATATATAAAATGTCAAGGAAGATAAAAGTTACAAAGCCAATCAATTACAGCCAATTAATTACAATAATTCGAATTCAGAAAGTGTATAATAATCAAATTTATGCAACTGTCTCACTCTGCCCAACCTTAATCCTCCAGGCATCGTTGTCTATGCTTCCATCTGCCTCGCCCCGGGACCACAGCCACTCACATATCGCCAGTGCATGCAGCTATTCTTAGCAGCAAGCGTTCGACTAGGAATAATCAGCTTAGTATGATCTCTGAGGGCCTACCGCGAAAAACGAAAATCCAAATTTCGTTATCCACCTCTCTATCGCTCTTGTGCATTCAAGTGATAAAGAGATAAATAAAAAATGCAGTAGGGCCTCTGGTTCGATTAGATATCCTTTATTAGAGCTCTGGACTAGGGCGTGCAGTCCCGGGACCGGTTCCTAGTTTTTCATTTCCCGGTACCGGGTCGGAGCCGGTACCGGGATTCCCGGTTCTCCCGGTTCTTTATGCTGAGCTGAATTATTTTTATATATTTTGTTTGACATCATTTAACTGTGAATCTTGCAACTAACTTTAATAATAATGAAAAGGAATCATAGGAATAATTAAGAATTTTTTATAGAATAAAAAACAGTTTTAGGAATAATACACTTAAATCAGTCTTTATAGTTACTTTAATCAGTCTTAATTGATTAATCAGTTAACAGTGTCATTGATCATAACCGTAATGTTATGAATTACGTGTAGTAAGTAATACTTACAAACACCATAATAATATCATAATATTGTAATTAAAAAAAAAAAAAAACAAATTGTGCAAAGTTATACAAATTTTAATATCTCAACCTGACTATTTATGTAAGATGTCGTCGAATTTACTTGACGTAACGCTATACATTATTTAAATTTTAAATGTGAACTTAAATAATATAAATCAGTCTAATTATAATAGTTCAATATTTTTTCTATTTCAAATGTGATTAACTTAAGATAATTGTAACATTGCAGTAATATAATAATCAACACACTTAAAACAAATACAGTTCTTTTTTTTAACAAAAATATAATCACCTCACAAATAAATAATTTAACATAAAGAACTTATCAAATACCTAATCTAATCATTGGCTTAAGAACGGATGGAACTGGAGATCAATAACAATTAGACACAAGAATGTGATTTATAGTTTTATACATAAACATTGTAGTTTAAGTCTTGTGTATATAACATTTATTAAACTTTGAGTAAAAAGTAATCAATATTACGGAAACTTAAACGTAACATTAACAAATTATAATAAACTTTTGCAAAATTACACCTACAAGTTCAAAATCAAAATCTGACTAGTTATGTAAATATGTCGAATTTGTTTGACGAGACGCTAATGATTACTTCAATTAAATGTCAACTTAAGATGATATGTATAAATCAGTCTTACTAAATGTAGTACTTAGTCCAATACTTTTATTTGCATCTCTTTTCTTGATAATATGTCCGAAGAAAACTAATGGCGTCTATGGTACGGTCACCTAGAGATGTTCGCAATCGATTGCATATATATGCGACGCTGCCGAACTTGCCGGTGCGTTAATTTTACTGATAATATAAATGTTTATTTGATGTTATGGCGGGAACCGGGAGAACCGGGACTCGGTGCTCAGTACCGGTTCTTTGGATTCCAAATAAATCCCGGGATTTCCCGGGAAATCGAGAACCGGTATTTCCCGGGAGGACGCCCTACTCTGGACTCGTTGAGCTCTGGCAAACTTACTCACCGGCAGGAACACAACACCATGAGTAAGGTCTAGTGTTATTTGGCTGCGGATTCCTGTAAGGTGGAGGAACTTCCCTAAATGAACTCTGCTCTAGATCTAGAATGACATCCGCTGTGCCTATACCTCTCTTTTGGACGTAGTTTAATGACATACCCGGTAAGGAATTTTACGGTTATTTCATTTATTTTTAGTCCGTGACTAATCGTCAACGTAAATCGATCTCAGTATTTTAAAACTGAGCTCTAGCTGTTAGGTAAGTCTACTAATGCCTGAAGATATGCGAATTAAACCATAAAGTCAATATAATTTTAATATGACTTAAGACAGTTTAAATTCTACTTCTGTCAGTTCTATCTTAAAGGTTTCTGCGACATTAGACAATCCGGCTCGGAGTCCAAGTTTGTCTGTGATGGCTATCAGTTAAACTGGTCCACAAGAGTCGAACGTAGAACAATGTATTCATCCAGCCAGTATGGCACCCGCGGGCGTGCCGTGCGTGCCGGCTTTATAATTTGTAATTTACTGCTCGTTATGTTGGTAACAGTGGTGTCCAGCCAGAGAGGGCTTAAGAATCTGTAGCGCGTGGAGGTTTTATGAAAACAAATCCGGTCCCTCCGGATGACATTGTCTAATAGGGTTGTTTCCAATTTTTTGAAACGCTTGTATTACGTTCTATATTAACTAAAAGTTGCCCTAAAATTCAACTTTTATACTAAAAACGGCTTTAAATATGTTAAATTAACAAAATATATTTTGACAGATGCTTTCGCGCCCAAAACGCTCTTTGAAAATTGTGTGACGTCACAGTTTACGGTTTGACACATAACTTCATACACACGTAGAAGATACGAACTGTCAACTGACATTTGTCATTTGTTGTTTATCGCCTAACTGTCAACAGTGTCAATCCGAGAGTTGTGACGTCATCAGAATCTTCAATGACGTTTCGAGTTTGGTCACGTGACGTGTGCCAAAAGATATTTTAAATTCAATATTTACTAAAATATGGTCATTACAGGTCCCCTAAAAGTAGCTTAACATGTTCTTATAATCCAAAAGAATTTATTGGGATACAATTCTGTCCTAAAATTTGTAGATGGAAACAACCCTATTTAAATCGACACCCAAAAAGGAAGATTCTTGGATGATCCGTATTTTTCAAAACTTTTTAATGCTTCTAAAGTTCTAACTACACAAAACTTATAAAAATGTAGAGGGTAAAAATGAAATAGTGCATAAATATGCAAATCTCATAAATGTATGCCTATTATGCCTATTATCTCCAAAATCGGAACCATCAAATGGTTGCATGTGCATGTCGTTTAGCCTTTCCGTCATGCCGTTTAGACAAGGAGGGCCGATAGAGAGAGAGGGTAGATATCGATCTGGTGGTTTGGGTAATTAGACCATGGCGTTAATATGACTAATGGTTATTAGGTTAGGTATACTAATAGTTACATGCATGTGCAATGTAGGGATAATGAAGTTACGATACGATAATAGGTTTGACGACCGGTCTGGTGTAGTCGGTAGTGACCCTTATGAAGCCGAAGGTCCTGGGTTCGAATCTCGGTAAGGGCATTTATTTATGTGATGAGCACAGATATTATTTGTGCCTGAGTCATGGTAGTTATCTGTGTACCCACAACGCAAACACACTAGACCCTACTCATAGTGTTGTGTTCCTGCCGGTGAGTAAAGTTGCCAGAGCTCAACGAGGATGCGGAGTATTAGGGTTGGCAATGCGCATGTAATACCTTTGGAGTTGCAGGCGTCCTTATGCTACGGAGACTGCTTACCATCAGGCGCAACGTGTGCTTGTTTGCCACCGACGTAGTATTAAAATAAGTGAAGTGATTTTTTGTAATTTACGTGCCCTATTGTTATCGGTTTGTAATTGATAATTGAAATTGCTCTTAATCATGCTGACAATTTACTCACATAAAACCTCCATAGAAATGAATGATTACCTCCTGAGGTATTTCATTTGCGCTACGATTCAGGGTTCATCAAGAAATGGGTATTCAGGGTTCTCAAAGGTCGGCAACGCATAGAGTAGAGTAGAGAGTAGAGAGCGTTTATTTATGCCAAAATAAAAAAGAAAACAACAAGTACCATAACATATAAGCCACGAAATGGTCCCGACTAGCCTGGGTGGGCTAGCGCTGGTCTTCCGTCGGGGTCGGGGCCATGGCCGTGTGCAGCACGAAGCGTAACACAATATTTAAAAAAAAATGACACATCATTAGACACATCACAAACAAATTGGAAAGCAAAGAAGTAACTTTAAACAACGAATTTATAGAATATACATTAAAAGAATCGTAGCGATAAACCTAGAAATCATGAACGCGACCAACTTTGATTTGACATATGTAGTAAATCAAACACCGAGCTCAGATGACAACTGGTTTATTAAAATAATAACGGGTAGATATACCTTGTTATAGAACTACCTACAACATCTTTCCCTTAAAAATAATAAGCATGCATACTAAACTTACGTATATAAAACTAAAGTAACTTGAGAAGAATAACTCATTTATACCTAATCATTCCTCTCCTCTTTGTTTCAAAAGAGAAAAGAAAAGAAAAACAAACAAAAGAGATGAGAGAATAATAATAAGTTTTTTAAATAAGTACAAGTAAATTGGTATACTTAAAACAAAGCATTGATATCAATACCCATTTTGCGAGCTCTGTTACGAGTCAGTGTGGGCTCGTTGGGCTGCGTAGTTTGGGCAGTAACGCTCGTACACGGGTTCGGAGCCTGCTCGACAACAGGCGCACACTTTACATCGAGCGGACTCGAACCCTGTCCCGGCGGTTGCGTGGTCGGTGGCGGTGGCGCAACCGGCTCGCACTTAATTAAATGTCTGCGATTACGACGGTATTCCATACCTCTCCGATTTTTTATTATGTATGACCGGGGAGTACTACACGTTTTTACAATTTTCCCTCTAATTTTATTAGTCATACTAGTGTGGTCCATTATTATTACGTCATCGCCAACATTTAATTTTGCAAGATGCCTACAACGTTTGTCGTAGTTTGTTTTTGTTTTATTTTGTTGCTTAGTTAGTGCCTTATGACAACGCAAATTCATATTAACCGGTTCTAACAAACTATGATGAACAGGCAACCTGCAATTCAACCTTCGACCCATTAACAATTGCGCGGGGGAACCTATGTTTCCACGTGGCGTATTTCTGTAACTTAACAAATCTAGATAGAAATCCGTACCACTATTTATTGATTTTGTTAAAATCTTTTTTATACTTTGAACGGCTCTTTCGCTCTTTCCGTTAGATTGAGCGTAGTGGGGGGAAGATGTTATATGCTCAAATCCCCATTGACATTTGAACCGATTAAAATCGCGACTTGTAAATGTGGTAGCGTTATCTGTGATTATTGTTTGCGGTATCCCGTATCTAGCAAAATTCTCTTTCATAACACTAATTACAGATAATGATGTCATGTTTTTCAACTGAGCCACCTCAACATATCCCGAGAAATAATCAACCATAATCAGAAAGTACTGCTTTCGATACTCAAATATATCCATTCCTACTTTACACCACGGCAATTCTGGAATAGGTACTGGCAACATAGGTTCCCTAGCGGGAGCATTCTGGCACTCTTGGCAGGCCTCACAGCGCCGCACATACAACTCAATGTCGCGTGTGATGCCTGGCCAGAACAATACCTCTCGCGCGCGGCTCTTGCAGCGGTCAATGCCCTGATGACCGTCATGAATGATTTTTAGCATTTGTCCCCTTAACGCAGCAGGGATTAGAATAAGCTTATTTTTAAAAATTATGTCTGTAATTATTTGTAACTCGTCTTTATATGACCAATAACATTTCAATTTTTCAATAACATCACGTTTGTACTGTGGCCAACCCTTATTTATATATTCTTTTAACTGACACAAGGCTTCATCTTTTACAGTTTCCTCCCTTATGAGTTTGAGTTTAGATTGTGACATCTGTACGCTGTCCAGTAATTGATTCACTTGGTACACAACACATCTACTTATTGAGTCATCATATAAATCTGGAAGAGGCGCGCGCGATAAGGTATCGGGTATATACATATATTTACCAGGTTTATAGCTAACTTTTAAGTCATAACCCTGCAAACGTAACAACATTCTCTGTAAGCGTACTGGGATAGTGTCTAATGCTTTTTTGAAAATACTTTCTAATGGTTTATGGTCAGTTTCTACAATAACATTCTTTTGACCATAAATGTACTGATGGTACTTCTCACACGCGAACACAATCGCCAGCATCTCTTTTTCTATTTGCGCATACCTCATTTGTGTGTCGGTGAGCGTGCGCGACGCGTACTCGACAGGCCGCCCGCCCTGGAGGACCGTGGCGCCCAGCGCCACCGAGCTCGCGTCTACCGAAATCACTACAGGCTGCGACGCGTCAAACAGCGTCAACACTGGCGCATTACATACCAAATCTTTTAATTTAGCAAACGCATCGTCGTGCACGGAATCCCAACACCATACGGATTCTTTTTTAAGCAATCTAGTTAATGGAAAAGTATGTTCCGAATAATTGGGGATAAATTTAGACAAAAAATTAATTGCACCTAAAAATCGCTCAAGCGATTTTTTATCCTCAGGCGTGGGCATATCTTTTATGGCCCTAATCTTCTCGGGATCGGGTCTCTTACCGTTTTTATTGAATACGTGTCCTAAGTACGTTACTTCCTCTACACGTAACTTACATTTATCCTTATTAAATTTCAAATTTATTTCCGTTGCCCTTTTTAATAATTTATTTAACCTTTCGTCATGTTCTTCCTTCGTGTGGCCCCAACAAATAATATCGTCAATGAACGAGTCGACTCCATCTAAATTTTCTAACAGCTGTTTAATCTTAGCATGAAATACTTCCGAAGCACAATTAATTCCATATGGCAAGCGAAGATACTGGTATCTGCCAAATGGCGTGCCAAACGTGCATAAGTCGGCACTCTCTTCATCCAATTGTATAGCCCAAAACCCCGAACTAGCATCTAAAACTGAAAAGTACCGGGCCCCGTGAAGTTTAGCAGCTATTTCATTGATAGTCGGCAGTTGGAAGTGAGCGCGTTGCACGGCGCAGTTGAGCGGGCGGGGATCAAGGCAGATACGAAGTGACCCATTTTTCTTAGCCACGATAACTAACGCATTTACCCATCGCGTGGGATGACTCACTTTACGAATAACTCCTAACTGTACCATTCTATCTAGCTCTTGCCGCAATTTATCATGTAGACCTATCGGTACCTTCCGAGTGGCACTAATAACCGGCTGAACAGTCTCATCCACCACTATGTGGTACAGCCCTGGAAGACAGCCTAGCCCTTCAAATAAATTACTGTATTTAGATAAATCTACAGAATGGACACGTTTAATTAATCCTAACTCGGTACAACTGTCACGCCCCAGTACGCTTTCAGAATGCTCGTCATCAGCTATTGCAAATTTTAGTTTATAAACTCGGTTTTTATAATACCAATCCATAATAGAAACACCTTTAATAGGAATAACATCGCGAGAATAAGAAAACAATCTCGTGCTCGGTTCGTCTACAATCAGTTTTGGGTCACAACCTAATTGCAAATACCTGTGATAGGATAACATATTTATATCGGCACCACTGTCAAGTTTAAAATTTTCCTCGCCATACTCACTTCTTAGTGTCTCATACCAGTCCTTTGATGACGAACTCACTGACGAAACATTAGCAATCACCGGTACATAAAACGACTCGTACTCGTTACCCGATTCATCGTTACAAACCGCAATGTCATACACCTTTTTATTATTTACCGATTTACTCACACACATTCGCGCAAAATGCCCATAGCCCTGACACATGAAACATTGCACTCCATTAGCCGGACACTTGCCGGGGTCACAGGTCTGGCCGCACCCCGGACACGGGGCGCGCTGGCGAGCCGGCGGCGCCGCACCGCTGCCCCCGGGCCGGGCGCCCCAGGCGCCGCGGCTCGGCCTCCAGCGCCCGCCGCCTCGGGCCCCGCGGCCAGCCCTGCCGCCACGGAGTTGCACGGCGTCCACTTGCGAGGGACCCGCGCTTATTTTGAGTGCCTCTAGTCTCCGGGAACCGTCACTCGATATCTCATCAGCTTGACAAATTTTTATCGCCTTATCGAGTGTCAAATCCTCCGTACGAAGCAGTCGGTCTCTCACGATAGTGCTACTTATGCCGCAGACGATACGGTCGCGAATCAAATCCTGTTCCAATGAGGAAAATGCACAGTTTTTTGTTAATAATCTAAGTGCCGTTACGTACTGGCTTATAGTTTCTCCATCTTCTTGGCTGCGAGTAAAAAATTTGTATCTCGCTAAAGTTATGTTCGGTTTCAGACCAAAATATCCATCGAACTTTTCTTGAAGGATTTTTATATCATCGCGATCACTTTCTTTGTTGAACTCGAATGTTTGATATGCATTGAACCCCTCGGGTCCAATTAAGTTGATAAGCAAACTGGCCTGAGTCGCGGAGTCTTCTTTAACTACTCCAGATGCCTTAAGAAATAAATTGAATTGCATCTTCCAACATTGCCACGCGTCAGCCCGGCTGACGGGGCTCCCGTCGGTGTTGAGCTCGGGAGGCGGTCTCGCATGTTCCATTTGAAGTACACTTTAGCACAAACACAATAACTTATAATTCTTACACCAATAAACTCCAATAACTGCACAAAAACTATTTATTTTTCACCGCTGCCACCATGTAGTAAATCAAACACCGAGCTCAGATGACAACTGGTTTATTAAAATAATAACGGGTAGATATACCTTGTTATAGAACTACCTACAACAACATAAGTGACAGCTCGCATAATCTGTTGCAGGAATTGAATCACATTTAGCAAAACACAACAAAACATGGGTCGTGGGTCGTGGTTTGCTAATCACGTCTTCACTACGAATGTAGGTATCTCCTCCGATGTTACTTATGTCCATGGGCGACGGAGACCGCCTACCATCTGGCGACTCGTCTCTTCGTTTGCTGACTATCACATTAAAAAAAGAATAAACGATATTTATTCAACATAATTTCGAAAAACATACCCTCCCTCTATATACTAATACTACTCTTTGCCCTCCCTTCTCCATAATCCAAATTAAGTAGTTAACATAACCTTATAGTGTTTCATGTAGTTTATCATTTTATTTCACTCGAACCTCCCTTAAATAAAAGCAACCTTTGAAGTTAATGACTTACGATAACTTAAATAGACTTGCGGGGACTCAAAGGAGACTGAATCAATTTGCTCAGCGTCCTCTAGTTCAAAAAGGCGGAATTGGCTCTAAATCTAATGTCGCTTACGATCTTTTTGCCGTCAATGAGTACTCAGAAGGTTGCTGCGTTAGCAAAATGGCGAGATTTTGTTGAAATTCTTAGTCAGATACGACTTTTTACTTTTAAAAGGCACGAGTTCAGGTTAGTTACACCTGTTAGCGTCATCTAGCGGCCCAGCGGGTGTGCAATCACTTTACGATAAGTTTGTTGATAAAATTTGGTTAAACTCTAGTTATCGACGGATAGTGTTGGGGGATTTTGTAACGGGTGGCCCGTAGTAATATGATTTAGAATATCAGCATTGGTATAATAGCAGCAAGAGTAGCATAGCCGAGCGCCGTGAGAGATACATTTTTAGGGGCATATGGAGTCTCTCCCATCCTCTCCAGGTGATCGAGCCAGCTCCTCTAGCTCCCTGTTCTTTATAGCTATAGGATGGGAAAGGCTCGAGCTGTGAGAAG
This sequence comes from Cydia pomonella, assembly GCF_033807575.1. Taxonomy (NCBI): domain Eukaryota; kingdom Metazoa; phylum Arthropoda; class Insecta; order Lepidoptera; family Tortricidae; genus Cydia; species Cydia pomonella. The sequence goes on from NC_084724.1 coordinate 7,964,034, forward strand.
AGCGTATGTAGGGCACCTGGGTGAAAAACATCTGTCTAGGAGTCCCAGATACCGCTGGAGCGACTTAGGCCTGAAAGACCAGTCCACGCTCGGAGTACATACTGACAATTTTGCTTCGATTCTAGGACATGATTTGGACAACTTTTTTAAAAGTGAAACTTTTTTTAAAGTCTCATGCAATTTTAATAATTATACCTACGATCAAAGAAAACTACACTAAACAGATTTAGAAGGAATAAGGAACTGTAAAAGGAATGAAGGAAGGAAGGAATGTGTAACATTTATGAGAGTAAACAAAATATTTGCGTGGAACTAGACGAACTAATTTTAATCGGGGCTATGACTATTACATACACACTCATAAAAATGTATAAAATAAAAATATCTCTCCTTTTCGCTAGTCTAGTAAATTTCCTAAATTGTAGGCGTATTTACTAATTATAGAACATAATAGCTGATTCGTAAGATCCATTCCAGACTTTCAGCCTTCAACATGTTCTAGGAACAGGTTCCAGTAAGTACTACCTTTCATAGCTAACTCCTCCCAAGAACCCATTACATTATGTACTACATACAGTACATAGTAGCCACATACAATTTGCAGCTCCATCATACACCTGCCATTCAAATTACGCCTACAATAACCGACATTACAAAGTTAAGGAAAGTAATCGATGAAATCAATGTTAAGCGATTTTGGTATTTATGGCTATAGGATAAGGAGTGAAAGGTAATTATTGGACGGTATTGGAGCGGTTGGTGTTGTAGGAAAAAGAGTGGTATAGAGTAGAAATTTATGTAGAAGCAAAAAAGGCGCTGGTCGTTTGATACTTACTGTAAAACCACAAGTGCTCCCATTTAAGAGCACGAATTGTGTGATCACGTTTGGAACACCCTCAGTCGTAGAGGGTTTTCTTGTCAATTTACACCACTCATCTGTTGCAGTGGAAAACACAGATGAGACACGTATAGGAAGAGTACCTACAGTATACAATACTCCATCCATTGTATCCTTTACAGGACGCGTCAAATACCACTCTTACCTTTGTGGTCTCCCGATCCTCGCGCACCACAGCGTGATGTACAGACATCGTGTTTTGAGGGCGACATTAAATTACAGGTAGGGAGATTCTATATCGATAATCTTAATTCGATGCCCAATAGTGAACGTTCTGCATATTGGCAGTATTCTTTGGCCGGCACGGTTGCCGCTCGTAAGCAGCGCCCGCGGTGATCACGACTCGCGCATGCGCCTGACTAGCGCCATCTATGTACACATGCTACATTTCAGTGGTCGAAAACCGATACGGCTCGCTTGAATAGGATCCAACGGCTTACCGCGAATATACATACATAAATATTATAAATACAATTACACAAATCGACTTAGTCCCACAGTAAGCTAACGCGTTATACTACTTATACTGCCGCAGCGAATGATGCCGCAGCGAAGGTGTTAGGTCCTTGAAATAACGATAAGTTCATTTCTTGAATTTCGACAAGTACGCGGCCGGGAAATGTTTTGTGAATAAATCTCCTGTCCCCCTCGGCTGTCCGCGCCACTGCAGAATTCATCTGTTCCATGTGTGATTTCCGGATAACATGCAAACAGACACACAGAGTTGAAAGATAAGGTAAAGGCCTACCTCTGACATACGAAAGGTATATAACAGAGTGGGTTTTTTTACGAATAGTTTCGATTCAGATCCCCCTCGGCTGTCCAGACCACCACGACATTCATCTATCACGCGTGTGATTTGGACACCTACATACAAACAGATATACTTACCACAGAGTTGGAAGATAAATAGAGGCCTACCTCTGCTTATAGACTATCAGAAAATGGTATAGATGATAATTAGAACAACGAATCTAGTTGGTTTGTTATAGATAACAGTCAGCAGAACAAGCTACACGGAAGAAGAACTTCAATTTGACTCGATTATCACTAAAGCGTATACGCTTTAGTTATTGACTCTACCTATGTAGAGTAAGTAGGAACTTATCGGCTATCGAGCTGTAGCGCGTATACAGGATTCTTATTTCGTTACCTGCAATAATTTACGGAGTGAATATATAGATCATACTGAGCAACTTTTACTATGGGACCAACCCTGAAACCTAGAAAAAAAATTGGCTGTTACTTTGTCTGTCTGACCTTGACATTTTCTATGGAAGGATAAAAAAAACGGGGTTGTATAGTAGATATTTGTCGTTTCTCGCCTTCGAGACTTGACAGCTTTCAGCGACAGAAAATAGAACCTAGTAGCGAATTATAATTAAATATGATTTTTACTGATCGATCCACGTCTATCGCTACAAAGCGCTGCTATACTTATACATATACAAGTGGCAAAAAGCTTAAAATGTGCACAAATAAAACACCTCATTATTAAATTACACAACGAAAACATCAAAAGCACGCACCAAAGGCTTAAACAATTGCAATTTAAACTTTTCCCATTTTAATTATCGTCTCATTTAACGAATATCAATTCTGTTTAATGTATTCACCCCAAACTTGTAGTACGCAAACAATGTTTAAAACACGACACGATAAAGGACCCATTTACACGCCGTATTAACCACGAAATTGGACGATAAAAAACCTTTTTTCGGCAACGAGTTTTGCGTTTAATTAACGCGCAGCGTTCGATTTTCGACCTTAGGCTATTGATTTAACGGTTCATAGATGTTTTTGAACAGCAAGATTATTGTAGTCGTTTCTATAACTGGCTGAATATAACAAATGTCGTTTTTAGCGTTACGGTCAGTCTGCTCTATTCATTTGAAAAGTCTTATGTGTCATCGGTTTTCATGAGTACTTACGACCTTTTAAAGTAATCGGAATACAATGGAGCTATCACATTTTGGAGGGATATAAATGTAATTAGAATTGGTATGTCTTTATTCTTTGCGTTTGATTTTTGTACCTAATTTTATGGATTTTTTTTGAGCTGCTGAAGGGGAGCGCATATGGGTTATTGCAGATCACTTAAAAATAATCGGACAGACAGACGGACATGACGAATCTATAAGGGTTCCGTTTTTTGCCATTTGGCTACGGAACCCTAAAAAGGGCAAGCCGGTAGAAACTGATTAAAATGAGGAAAAATAGATGGTGCATTTTAATATACAATGAGATTGGACAGCTATGGTAGAGCCATTAAACATAAAATACGATGGATTTAATCAACAAATAAATATTTTAAATAATTAATAATGAAGATTTTTTCGCGACCATCGGCTTTCAGTAATTCAAGTAGGTTGTTTGGAAAATAGATACATAACAGTTTGTATCCATTTTCCAAACAAGCCACTTTAAAAGTTTTTATTTTTCAAAAATAAATACGTGGAAAATTAAATAATGTATTAACATCAAATAATAAATCATGCACAAAAATTAACATAAAGGACGATTCAATGTTATTAAAAATCCAGTCACCATAAAGGCACGTAACAATTAACAATAGTATAAACGGCGGACTTGATGTTCTTCTCTTCCAATTAACCATCATAGGCACAAACACATCACTGTCACTGAACAGTTTCCAGATGTTATACTATACTTAATATTCATGACATATAAGTAGACATTATAAAAAAATGGTCAGATTCTTTATTTCGTTGTTCCGGTAAAAAATATCCTATAGAGTTTTTATTTTTATTTTTACTCCCATAAAAACTTTTTAAATTGATTTTAGAATTGCAGATTTGCTTGAGTTGGTTTAGCGACAACACTCGAAATATTTTTAATTTTCAATTTAGCCTGTTTAATTGCAGCATGCAGCGAGGGTTGGGGCTCATTTCGCGCCCAATTACAGACGAGCGCAACCCTAGCAGAAACGTTTTGTCGATGCTTTAGAAAACAGTGACAACCCTGACGAGTTTCCTCGATATTTTTTATTAAATCCCGTGCTGATGATAGACTACCCAACATCAAAAATAATGGATCAGTTCTCTAATACCTTTAAATTATAATTAATTATAATTTTTCTGACGACTGGTCTGGCCTAGTGGGTGTGACCCTGCCTATGAAGCCGATGGTCCCCGGTTCGAATCTCAGTAAAGGCATTTGTTTGTGTGATAAATACAGATATTTGTTCCTGAGTCATGGGTGTTTTCTATGTATATAAGTATTTATACCTGGGCGACCGAGCTTTGCTCGGTTATAACTATTTATTGTAATATGGTGGTCTATAGGTGATAATCTTAACTACATTTTTTTACTAAATTAAACTTGTCTAAAACAATAAAAATTAAAAAATTATATATAAACTTGAACATATAAAAAAAAAAAACAAAAGATAGTCACCGGGCGAGATTTGAACTCGTAACACTCGTTTAGCAGTCCGCGTCTTAACCCGCTGGACCAGACGGACAGTGACCGGCAACACGAAATTAGCGACCATATTCTGCGTCGAAAGAAAAACGCATGAAAACTTGAAAACACGCGTTTTCCCAAACATAAGACTAATCTAGATAGATTGTATACCCCCAAAAACCCCCATATACCAAAATTCAGCGAAATCGTTAGAGCTGTTTCCGAGATCACAGAAATATATATATTTATATATATACAAGAATTGCTCGTGTAAAGGTATAAGATTTATTATATATACATATATCGTCGCCTAGTACCCATAGTACACACTTTGCGTAGTTTAGGGCTATGTCGATGTGTAAGATTTTCTATGAAATATTTTTTATTGTGTAAGTAGTTTGAATGTGTCCATACGAATACACTGTGTTTACACATTTTAAGCGATCGACGAAATTAATAAGGTTAGGTTCGGATAGGGTTTAACAATCAATGCAGAACCTGTAGCACAATCTTAGGTCACACTAGGTAAAACGAAGATATCATTAAAAAAAATCGATAATTATTTCATACCATAGACACATCACTATAAACAAACAAAACCCACCGCCGCGACAGCCCTACTGATGCCTGACTGCACTGCCATATTGAAGCGGCGCCCTTTGAAGTGGATCTAGGGTTGTCACCAGTCCCCTCACCACAATCACGTGTGTTTATTGACCTGTGGCTGGCGTGCGTTGATTGCTGTTTAAATTGAGATGGATAGCCGATAGTCTTTTATTTGACTAATCCTACATTGTTTTTAGATTCTTTGTCAGTTAAAGGAACTCGACTCACCTCACCGATAATTGCAGTCGGGGATACTTTTCTGTAACATTAGCTTAGACCAGGGGTTCCCAAAGTGTGCGCCGCGGCGCCCTGGTGCGCCGTAGAAAGTAAAGAGGGGCGCCGTGAGTTCTATCATTATCCGAAACCACAAATATTCGCGGGTACCTATTTGAGCGCTCGCAGCGGTAAATAATATAGCGTCGTGTCACTCTTTTTCGACCGTGATTTTAAATTTACAAGGGCGCCGTTGCAAAATACTAAACTTGTAACTGCGCCGCAGGTTGAAAAAGATTGGAAACCCCTGGCTTAGACAGTCTCTAGTGCGTTTAGGAATAACGCCACACGAAACGTTAATGGTTGAAAAATTTACAATGGTTGAGAAAAAATAATTGTACCTACTTTGAGGTTAACGGCTCCACCATAGCTATCCAATCACATTGTATATTAAAGTGCGCAAAATGCGCTGCAAGTAATTTCAAATAAATATCAAATCCAATTAGATGTATAAAGTTTCAGTATGCCTTCTTCACACCTGCCGTATCAATATCAATTTGACAGTTGAGCCAAAACGCATCTCCTGCGCGGGACAGATTGAAAAAGTGCACCATACTAAGGTATTTTTATATTTTTTATAGATATTGAACTCCAAAATACATATTGTTTCTAATTGTTTTCCTATAAGTACTCAAAAGTTAAAAATGTCAATTATTTTGATAAACAGTCCAACAACTACGTACCAGTTGTAGGCGATTTCAGTCAATCAGTCGGCTTGCTGAGTCAGCCAATTTGTAGGCTTTAGTGAACAGAAGAAACAGCTGTCGTATTTTTTATTTTTACTCATCTAGTTTGTTATTATGCAGGCTAGTTTTACTAAACGGCCTCTCTTACGCTTGTCCTTCTATATCCCCTCAGCACAGCACCGATCTCTATAGTATATGTAGTTCTACTTAATTTACAAGTACCTACTAAACGAGAATGTCCAACAGGTGTAAATACAGTGTCCAGCGAAAGATTTCCGTACCCCTAATGTAAATTGATTCGATTGCGAAACGTGACATTTTGTATGCGCGTACGTCACGTCTCGCTATCGAATAAAGTTACAATAGGGGTTCTGATTTCAAGTTGAAATAATCTTCAAATAGATCGCTGGCTAGCAGATTAGGCTTTTCACGTACGTCCACGGCGAAAGCTATTTCCAAAAGAATGACATTCAAGTTTTGGAGGTTTACTCATTAAGAATCGATTTTCATATATAAGCCTAGGGTATGAAGATGTATAGGGAGTAAAATCAAACGTTACGTTACGTTTTGTTTCGTGCGCAAGTTTTTTTATCGGAAATCTGCCGTTCGACATTCTGTCCTATAAAATAATATACAAATAACAGTAAGATTCTTAACTAACCACCGATTGCTGGATCCTATGTTCATGCAATAACGTTTACGTCTTACAATATGGATGGTATTATGTACAAGACATTCACGGAAGATATTGCCTCACAGTTACGTTACGAGGGACGAGCTTTTAAATAATTAGTCATTGAGCCTATCGCTTCGATTTTATTTACTGCTGTTTGAGTCGTAAAATTCTATCCTCCAGCTAGGAATTGTTCGAGAAATACTAGTATGCGGGTCTATTTTATGTATTAATAGTAGATAGGTACGTTATTTAATTGTCGAGGCGGTATAGCAGGCATTTGCGGTCCTGAGTATTAGTTTTTAACGGAGGATTTGGAAGTAAGGATTCTGAATATTATTTGATTAAACTGGCAAGGAGTTTATTTTGGAGTTTTTTGGATGGGTATTTATTATATACAGTATTTTTATATACTTAAAGTATTGGGTTCTTCAATAAAGAAGTATACATACAATTCAGGCTTTTAAAGGGTCTGTAACGCGCACATAGAAATAGGATAGTATAGAACGACTGTCAAACTTCGAAAGTGTGACCAAAAATGAACTGCAAGTGTGTGCGTAAATTGTCTATGTACGAACAAAAATAGTGATGTCATGTTACAACATATTAATAATCTATCGATGTTTAACTGCTTTATCGACTACTTTTTCAAATGTGTTTGAAAAAGTTGAAAATGATAAACGTGAAGTTGTTTGAAAATGTGTTCGCAAAGAGTTGACTTACCAAAGAAAAATTGAATTTCGCGCCTTTTCCTGCTGATAAGTTGGGTTGGATGTGTATACGCTGTGTACAAGTATACGCTGTCTTGTGTTTCCTCGTGTTGGCGGCAATGCCGTGGAAAAGTGGTTAAATTGTAAGTACTGTGTTGGAAAGTGAAGTTTAAATTTATCGCTAAATATGTGCACCTTCAAAAAAGGTATTATAACAATCGTTATTATTTTAAGTCGGTTATAAAGGTAATATCTTAATGATGTCTTGTGAACAACTAATTCCATACCTACTAATATACCGACAAGTTATCGATACAGTCATATGAACATTTTGTTAAGCCCTAGCGTAAAGTAACAGTTTAGGTTTTTACACAAAATATTCTAAATTATTGACTAATATGATTAAATATTAACACACAATTGAAGATAAACTTATAATGAACTGTTATAATTGGTTTTTTACACTTTTTATGCTGTTAATTTGATAAAATATCGTTACGAAAATTTCGCTAGGAATATCATAATTACCTGCGAAATGAGTATTTTCCTGGGTTTTTTGGCCCTGAAACACTACAACCCGGCACACAACATGACACCATCGTCACTAAATTTCTTAATATATATTTTTCTTTTTGATTCTCTTATTTTTTTCACGTTAAAAAATACGGCGATATGATTTTGGCCGCCTCGGCCGCCTTGGTTACTCAAAATTGGTTACGTTTTCTCATGTGTAGTCTGCCTCTTTCGCACTTATGGCTTGTTCATATACGTGATGGCTTCCCTTTCGCACACTTCATCTGTCTGTCAAGCGAAGCGACTGACATGTCTCTGAACGCGCATGAGACACCAAAAGAAACCGTTACCCAAATTTTCAAAAATATATTTACTTAAATATAAAATATGTAATAAGGTTAAACAATTTTTATATCAAGATTTTAATGATTTTGATATTCGGCTTGTTCGATTCATCTCTGCCCCGATTAGGAGGATAAATTCGACCTGACATATTATAGGTACTTTTTTGTGAAAGTTTTTTGTACAAGTTGTCATAAAAATTGTTTTCTAGGTTTTCGTTTCGTGCTGATTTCGAAAATTATTATAATATTAGAATTCAACATAGCGAACATATACTTTTTCGTAAAAGTCATCATGGATATCGTTTTCTAGATTGTAGTTTTGGTTCGGATATGGTACAAGAGCGGTACGAAGTTCGCCGGGACCGCTAGTTTTAAATAATTTACTTGTAAAAACTTACGTCGAGTTTGCGTAATTGTCTACTTGATTAAATATTTATAAACAATTAAAGACAAGCTTATTATAAATAAAGTAAAAGTTCTAAACAAAAACAAATAATTATAACTACAACGCCTTAAACAATTCACTCAAATCTCGATCACTTGCATAGTTTACATCACGCGGTACCAACATTGCGGGGCTAATGGCGCTGCGAGTGGCAGAACGGCAGAACGTAAGCTGCGCCCTGGGGCCGTCACGATAAACGACCTCGCCCGCCGCCCATACACAATTTCACCGGACTGGTGCTCATGAAAAGACCTTTTATTCTTTTCATGCTTTTTTTTCAAAAGTCTTTAGTCTGTGGCGGCCTATGAGTTTTATTAATAATGTTTCCTTTACGCTCTGTTATTATCTGTGGCCTTTCCGTATTGCGTTGATGCTAGTATGATTTTCGGTTGTATGGGATTTATTTTAAAATTATACTAGAATTTTCTGTATATATTATTCAATTTTTTCATTTTAAGCCACAAAACACTGTATGTTTAAAGCAGTTTTTTTTTTTAATATGAAGCATTTAGATATTCACCCTAAAATAGGTAAGTACCTACTTATTTATTGGAAGTTTATATAATAACAAACTTTTATTTTAAATTTTAGACAGTAAATAATGATTTGCATAAATCTTGTTCTAAAAATAAATCCCCTTAGAAACCTCGTGTGTACCCCAAAAATACTTAACGATATCAAACCTAAATATTATCATTACCTAATAAATCGTGGTCTATGGCGCACCATAAACTAATAGGTACTTTACAGTCCAATCCTGTCATTAGTTGTATTAGATCTGGCGATACGGCGCAGTAAAAAACCTCGCTAGGGATGGGTAATTATAGGCACAGACGCATAATTTAGGGATGTGGACAACGAGGGATTTTGTTTTTTTTTTGTCTGTGGTGCCCTAGTTCTGGATGGCGAGTTTTTTAGTAAAATGTATCAATGTAAGTATTACACTGAATAATACAGACAACTTGAAACAATATTTTGCAATTTCTTTTATTACCAGTGGTATCAAGTTAAGCTTGTTACTAATTATCCGTAAGGATCTAATGTACTGTAAAATTCTTCCTATATTCTTCAAAGTATTATAACTTTTAGGTTTTAGAATAATTTTTGAAGCTTCTTTACTTTAAGATATTACTACATTCTTTCTTTTGTATGTATATAAACTCGCCTTGTACCAATAAAGCTACATCATAATATTCATAATGGAAGAGCGGTGTCTCTTGACACAAGTATTCGTCTGGTTTTTTTCCCAGTAGTTAGTGTAGTTACCACTGGGAAAAGGTGGGAATTTTTCCCGATAGTTACCACCAAAGTTATGTCAGAGTTCGATACTAATAAAAACAGTATAAATATAGAATGCTTTAATAAATAATTATATGGCGTGTTTGAGTAAACTGAAAATTATATGAATTCTTTGTTTGTTCGTATAAATGATTCAAAATACAATTAATAAGATATATTTAATGTAAAATTACTGATTACTGATAAACGTTAAATATTTTTGTTCAGTTCAACGCAGATTACTGAAACACTGATTTACATATGATTATTTATTGAAGCACTTTATATTTTTACGATACTAATTATGCTGTTTTTATCACTATTGAACTCTAACAAAATTTTATTTACTGGGAAAATAATCCCAGTAGCTAACTAGCTACCACCACTAACTCGGTTTGGTGGTAGCTACTAGGATTTTTTGTCCCAGTTGTTACTACTGGTAGGTGGAAAAAAATCCCCGTTGTTACCACTGGTAACAACTTGGTAGTAACAGCTGGGAATAACCCAATAAGACGATGTATTACCTTAAATATTTTTTTTTACAGTAAATATGGTGCTAATTTACCGCACTAGTGCGAAAATTAGCATATTACGTTACTATGTCAAACATTTACAGAGCCATATGTACTGTAAAACGTTGTACGATACATGTGCGAATAGGTAATTCGCAACTCGTGTCGATTTAAAACACTCCCTTCGGTCGTGTTTTACTTTATCACCACTCGTTTCGAATTTCCTATTTTTCGCACTTGTATGTACTATAAACCCACTAAAGTTAGACCATTAAAATACTATAACGCCGTAATCTTTTAATATGTATACACGTACATGTACAGTAATGTAATCGGATTCTTTCAACTTTTAAGTCCTTAAACATTGTAATCATTGTAATATGCAAAATCTGTAAGTATTTGAACTTAAAACGATCAGATCACTTCAACACTCATCTAATTGGTATTGACATGATGTGTAAATGTGTGTGTTTAGCCGCGCTCATCGCAGCGATGATCAATCAGTGTAATGAGAGGGTGCGCGCGCAGAGCCGAGACCGGCGAGGTCGTATAAAAACTTAAAAAGTCATCTCTGGATGAAACTAAAGCCTGCTTTAAAAGCACGAAAGTTTGATACCAATATTATCGTACGTAGTATACTCGTATTTAGCATGTTACGGTCAATGAGTTTAATTTCAATATCATTTCGCACCTTATCACATAGACAATAATAAATAGTATGAATAAGTCCTTAGCGACTTTTATATTGATTGTCAATGTGACTCTGACTAGGTACGACAGAAATTAATTTTTTTAACTGTACTTACAAATAGAGGATATAATAAATAACCAATTAGGATGCATGTAGGATTCCTTATCATAGTTTGCAAATGCCGGCCGTCATAAAGACAAGGGAGGATAATAAACTTTACGTAAACTAACCTTCTTTTTTCGACACCTACTTTTTTAAGTGCCATACTATTGGTCGTCACTTTTGTGTTATCGCCTGCAAGACGTTTAAAAGATTTAGATTTTCGCCATTAAGGTGGTTCACCGCGATTGTCCCCGATAGTACCTATGGGTGTTCTGTACTGTTCAGAATTTAGTCGATAGAAATGACTGTTACCTTTTCTACTGCACTGTTTTTAATATCTGTCGAATAAGCTTTGTTTCTTAAACTGGTCATTAACATGTGTACGACACGTCTGAGTCGAATAGGTAACGCAGCCTATGGACACTTGCGACGGGGTCAGAAGCGCGTTGCTTTTAATAAGTACATAAATGAATAAATAAATATTTTATTGATACAGTGAAACTTATAATTAGAACAAGGTTAAGTAAATTTATTCTAGTTAAACACTGCTAAATGTTATTTCAAGTTATAGAAATTACCCGTGACACCTGCATGGGGCTATGGCAGTCTCGCAGGATGGCACTTTTCCTAGTTTGCCAGTTTTTTATAGTTATATATATGTAAAGGAATTCGTGCATGTGTGTGTGGTTGCATTTGAGATAAATTTAAAAATAATAACAAATAAAATAAAAAGCCTTTATTAATTCTCTACAATATTACACAAAAAAGTTCAAAAAGGTAAAAAAATAACTATTAAAGGCCTTCTCCAGATTCATCCAGTTTTGCCTGACCTTGGCCTTCTGTGACCAGTCATGAGTCATGACCCGCTATAGCCACGATTTCGTCGAGCCATTTTTCTTTTACCTTCCTATTATTCCTTGGCCCCGAAGGCCCTATTTTCGCCCATCTGTCTTTATGCATACATATGCTGTATGATCACACCATTTCCATTTAAATTTTTCTGCAAATGATAATGCCTCGATTACGCCAGTTATTTGCCTTATGTCTTTGCTCCTCTCTCTATGGATTAATTTTATCGAACGAGCGAGCGAAGTGAAGTGAAGTTCTTACATTCAACTTGGAACACACGGCTGGCTACGTCACAGATACAGTTTATTTTAATCTCTATAGTGACTTAAATCTATCAGTTAAGGGCTCCACAGACCTCACAATAAATCGCACGCGGTTTTTAATCCTTTGCCGACTAAGTAGGTGTATTCAATTGATCTATCTTTTTGGCGAACCTCGAGTTTCAGTTCGGGCGAATTACTAGTATTAAGTATGTATCTTTCCATGGCGCGTTGGGAACGTAGTATTTTATTACGCGCTTGTTGGTTGTATATACATACTAGGCAGCAGACAGGTATCGAGGGTACTCTTTTCTTCAGCTTCATTGGCAGACTTGATTTTAAAACTTCTCTGTATTTCCAGAATTTAGAACAGGCATCCAATTTTATCCTAAAAGTTTCAGCATGGTTAAAACAACTTTATATCGAAAAATACTCAACTTTTGAACATTATTATGTTAGGGATCACTTATCCACTTCAACTTACCCTTACTTAATTAAATGTATCCCATTTCTGTGTGACCTAAAGCATATCAAATGTACCACGTTAACTAACAAGCCAATTCGGCACCTACCAACATAATAAAACGAATATCGAGTGTTGCCACGCGTCGAAATGTTTTTTACTCTGGCAACCCTAATGGCTGGCGCGTGGCGGCTGAAGAGGTATTGTCTGTGCCTCGTGCAATGTGATAGGTAAAAAATGTTTTGTTGTGTTTATTAATTAAGGGTAACAATGTAATTGGTAAGTTGGATTATGTTGAACTCTGTCAAACCCGAAATTGATGGAAAACATCGTGAGGTAATCGGATCAAAATAAGGCCTAATTTGCCCCTGAATTTAAAAGTCAGGACAATTACTTTTTACAAAAATGTACTCTTTTAGAGTCCGTCTAAGCTTTTTACATTAATAATGACATTGTACACTTTGTTATTGAAAATGCCACGCAGAGTCATCTTGGCCCGACTCTATAAGCATAGTCAGCAACATCCACTTTCTCTGGAGTGACTCAATTAGTGCATATTTTAATTGGGGTGAAGATTTCGTTATTTTCTTCTTTGGCGAATTGTGTTGAAATATCCGAGACAACGCGAGAAAAGCTCTCTTTCCGAAAGGGGCAAGACTTCTCTTTTTAGCATGTGGAAGTATTTTAGAATAGGGTACTTTCCTACTAGTCAAATCAGTTTATTTTTTCGATCTGTAAAAACGAATAACCACTATGGAATTTATATGAAAACTGAACCATGACGTAACGGTCAAGTCGCCTACTTTTCTTAGTTCTATCCGATTTATCAAATAGAAATTGTGTCAAAAAATATCTGTTCTCTACGTTTTCTAATAATTATCCTGTGTTTTATTTTGTCCAAGGTGAGACCCTATTTGCCCTAGCTAAATGCTATAGAGTGTGTAACAGTATGTACAAATATCACCATAAACTTCAAATTTTATGTATTTACCTTCAATGCCAGTATGGTTGATAGCGATGTTTACTCATTGCCGTAGCGAACGTGATAGCTTTAGGGTAACAAACGCAGTTTTAGGGTAATTGCTGGCTAACGTCCCAATTTGAAGAAAAAAGTCACTTTTGACACTGACAAATCTAATCCATATCGTATCTTTAGAAAAATTTGACGTATCTTAAAGTTCGAATCGGGCCGTATGTAGGAGCAACAAATACAAAGTAAAATTTTTTTTATAGATCGATCAATTGCCGCAATGTATCGCAAATCGCATGCGATTATCGTTGACGTTGGGAGAGGTCATTAGAGACAATATCAATGATAATCCACATTTTGTCACGTGACAGTCGGCTTAGAGTTAGCTTGGGTAGACTGACTATAAAAATATATAAGAGCCTGATACGTTTATTAAAATAATACATACCTAGATATTATACCAAGACAAGTCTTGGTTTGACTCTGAAGTAGTATCAATAAAAAAAATCTCCGATCCGACCCGATAAACAACCTTTACTTTTTTAAAAAACAACATCCAATATCGTTCGAAAACATCAAAGATTCCCGCGAAATCGGTGCAAATTGTATATCGAACGCTTACTTTGGAAACCACATACCTAGTATAATTATTTCAATGCAAAAGCAACGTTGGACAAGACGCAATAAAGTTCATATTCATAAAAAAGTGTGATTGGAATTATAGAATTCGTATGTTAAACATTCGAATATCGAATGTAATTCTTCGCGTGGCCGCTCCATTGCGCCCCCTCGAATTTTGTTGTAAATCCAAATTCAAATTTCAAGTGGCAGATGGCAACGGCAAGTGGGCGCCGGGAAAATTTCAAATAATGTTTTTTTTATGGAATTGCACTTTGAGAATAGAGTAAATGAAAATGGGATGTTTCCGTTTATACATTTGAAATATTGTATCTTAGATATTAAATGCTTATATTATTTTTAACAAGCAATAAATAAATAGTTGATGATGATGATGGTACCTAATAAGAGTAATAAGTTACCGAGCAAGAGCGAAACTTTCCGTTTCAGCTTGGGGCAAAAATGCTTTCGTACTAGCTGTCTCGCTAGAGTCAGACCTAGTTCTGCATGTCTTCCATTTGCAACTACAAAGTGAGGAGAAATGTCATCAGTACCCCTAGTGTAAATTTGATCGACATCATAACGTGACGAACGCGTTTGCGTTAAGTCTCATTTTGTATAGGATTTTGAGTTTCCAAAACGTCCCGCTTGGCGCGCTCTTTCTAAATCCAATACAAAATGAGACTAAACGCAAACGCGTACGTCACGTTTCGAAATCGAATTTATTTACACTAGGGGTACTGTTCTCGTCTAAAATAGGCCGAATTTTCAACCGATTCTAGGGAAAATTTTGTAAGCTGGTTATATGACCACTGGTTACTTATAATACGTTTAGGTACATGGTACACATATATATATATCTTTTATGTTGAATTAGTTTTAGAAAAATCAAACTGGCGGTGCCATGGGGAGTCGCGATGTCTACAGCTCACAAGGCCATTAATTAGATTACTATGCAGCGGCTTACGTGAGCGAATAACTCGCGAACGCCAAGCGGCGCGGCGCGGGTGAATCAATCCTTTGATACCTATGGAAGTGTCCTACGTGGGCGATCTCGTTGCGAACGCGAATACCGTGGGCCACCGCGCCGCGAGTTATTCGCACACCTAAGCCTCTGCGTTAAACGGGTTTGTTACATATTGACAAAAATAATGACTAATTGTCCGAGAAGCGTTAGCGAAGGTCTACGTTTTGACACGGGCAATTTGCTTTCGTATCCTCTACAGGTCGCAATTCTCAACGGAGTCTCGTGAAATTTTGTTAGCAGGTTCAGTAGCTACATATAATTTTTCGTTTGGCATAAAGGACTTAAGTGCCATTATGGTCTATGGTACTTAAGACCATTGTGAGTACGCTGTGAAGATGGCTCAACGAAGTATTTTTTTTTACATGTTTTATTTAAGCTTATCGATGTTATCGCGAGGTCTACAGCTCACAAAGCCACTAGTAGAATTTACTTATATAATAAATACCTTAACTATATTAATTGCTAAGGTCAAGAAATAATTTCATGCTGATATGACTAAGATTGTTGTTTTATTTCTCCACGAAACTGCAAAACTGAATAGTTTGATTTAATCCAATTTGTAATTTGACCGCCATAATGCCTCTGCCGAATAAATCATCTTTATTATTAAATAACCCAAATAATTGGTCAATTCGGGTCATGCCCGTTTCTAATAATCTTGAAATAATAATAAACTCAACTGCTTTTTAAGATTATTCCTGCATTTACTAAAAAAAAAAAAATTGAAACAACGAGAAAATATATTCTAGTGCTCGACGCTGCACTAGTACTCGACATGGGCATTTTATGTCAAAGTGACAAGGATTAAGTTCGAATACAGAAAAATCTTCGTTGTTCAAATTTAACCTATATTTCTATGACATAAAGTGCCCATGTCGGTGACTAGTGCAGCGTCGAGCACTAGTACTTTTACCTTAGGTATTCTGAAAATATATTGGTAGTAATCACTTTATTTTTCAAGAACGGGTTCACATAAAATTTACATAAATTGAGGTACAAAGGCGAACGTATATTAAAAAACCGGCCAAGAGCATGTCGGGCCACGCTCAGTGTAGGGTTCCGTAGTTACTCTTCCGTCACAATAAGCTAAACTGGAGCTTAAAGTATAGTAAATTGTTAACCAAGGGATGAAACGGTACCTTTCACCCGAGTTAAACAAATAGGCAAATTTGCATAATCAGTACCTAACTAAAGTAAGTCTTTTTACTATGAAGGGAAATCTTTTTGCGATAACTCAAAAACAGCTAAACTGATCATGTCCGCTATAGTTTTCATTTAATGTCTTTCTTAAGCTCTACTTCCACGATTTTTTTCATATTTTTTGGACCTATGGTTCAAAAGTTAGAGGGGGGGGGACACATTTTTTTTACTTTCGGAGCGACGATCTCCGAATATATTCACTTTATCAAAAAATGTTTCTTGAAAACCCGTATTAGTTTTGAAAGACCTTTCCAACGATACCCCACACTCTACGGTTGAAGCGAAAAAAATTTTCACCCCCACTTTACGTGTAGGTACGTACGTACCCTAAAAAAAAATTAATTTTTAGATTTTATTGTACGACTGTGTTGGCTTTATTGATTTATATATCCATACCAAATTTCAGCTTTCTAGCACTAACGACCACGGAGCAAAGCCTCGGACAGACAGACAGACAGACAGACAGACGGACATGGCGAAACTATAAGGGTTCCTAGTTGACTACGGAGCCCTAAAAAGGCGTACTATAAAGGATCTTTTCCAGCTAGAGTTAATGAGAGGAAAATTCTAATTGATATAATAAACTTACAGAATGTAAGTACAATAATATTTGGAAACTAAATTATCGTCTACAAATAAATAAAATACATGAATAACATTATACAATGGTCCCGGGTTCAAATCCTGGTAAGGGCATTTATTCGTGTGATGAGCATGGATATTTGTTCCTGGGTCATGGGTGTTTTCTATGTATTTAAGTATTTATAAATATTTATATATTATATATATCGTTGTCTTAGTACCCTCAACACAAGCCTTATTGAGCTTACTGTGGGACTTAGTCAATTTGTGTAATAATGTCCTATAATATTTATTTATTATTTATACAATAAAATACATATACCTAATGTATACTAGCATACATAAATATAAGATTAAATTTCATGGCTTCTGTTTAAAATTTAGCTCGACCCCTCGGCTATATCACTAGCTACTTACACTGCTATGGTATGCAGGGTAACAATACTGAATATAAATGAAAATTAGACATGTTTTCGTTTTTAGAGTTCCGTACCCAAAGGGTAAAACGGTAGACCAAACTAACTTGGCAGCGATTTTAATAGCACATACTGTGCTAATAAAACCGCTGCCTAATTTAGCTTGGTCTGACTCTAATACGATTTCTCACGTAATATTATGCCTTTTAATCCCTGTATATTTTTTCGATTTTTTTTACGGTTTGACTTTCTCGCGTGTAGCGCTTTTTTGGGGCTGTCCCTTCAGAATCTTCTTAAGCGGGTTCTGCAGTATTTTCAACCGAACTTTTGAGGTTTCGTGGCTATTAAATAGTTGAAATAATTGTCTGCCTACTATATTTTTCTCTCTGTCTACCAACTATATTTTCTAGAGAGAATCAACAATAGAAGAGTTAAGAACGACCCGAGCCGAAATCACCACAGTTAGGTAATCCCGAATCTTAGCCGTGTCAATAAATCAAGTACTAATGCACCTATTACAGGCACGCACGTGTTGTTGCAGTTGCTTGCAGAGCTTTGGCGAGACCAATTCTTATTGCGCGTTCCAGGGTTAACCAACTTAATCGAAGTTAACCGGTTAACTCCGAGTTAGTTGGCTAACCCGCGCAAGTGGCCCTTAGGCGAACTTGATAACTGCGAAGATACAATAGGTACTTGTTTTACAAGGGGCAAAGTTGTTGTTTAACCGCTCGTGCTAATAAATTGATAGCCGAGTAAGCGAAAGATGCCAAAATTTAACCACGAGCGTAGCAATTCGTTCGAGAAGTGGAATCTTGAGCGTTGTGAGGGTGTCAAGGCACGACACCCTCACAACAAACTGCCTCCGAGTGATACACAAAAATATTCACCACACAAAAGAATCAAATTAAATCAAATCCAAAATAACGTAATAAAAAAAATAGGTATCATTCAAAATCATAATTTAAAAGTCAATTCTACTAGCTGACATAAGGAAACAACTCAAAATTTGCCCCACATACACTTACAGAAAACCGCAGCCAAATAATACTAGACCCTACTCATAGTGTTGTGTTCCTGCCGGTGAGTAAGGTTGCCAGAGCTCAACGAGGGGGGAGGGGTGTTAGGGTCGGCAACGCGCATATAACTCCTATGGAGTTGCAGGCGTACATAGGCTACGGAGACTGCTTACCATCAGGCGGGCCGTATGCATGTTTGCCACCGACGTAGTATAAAAAAAAAAAAAAAACATGTGTATAAAATACAACTTTCTCATTAATTTTTGAGCAATTAAGAGGGCCTTTGCCAGTTGGTGTGTGAAAAAATAGTTATCTGCCTAGCTTATTCATATTCGAGTGACAGAGAAGCAAATAGACGTACGAACGAAAGAAATGGTTTCCGGAAGGTTCTGTTTATTTAGAATCATTTGAAAATAAAGGGTTCCATTTAGTTAGTTTGGGTTTAGTTTAGTTTAGGTACTAACATTTATATATATTTGTATATAATTTAAGTATATTTGTAACTAACAAAATATATGGATTGTGACGTCCCAAATTTTTCTTTTTCTTGGTACCGAACCGAGTGCTTGAGATAAAAGTTTGAACTTTAATAACACTTTCACACTCATCTATTTTTACCTTTCTGTGACTAGTCTCGCTAAAACTAAAATCAATTTAGAATTTTATCCTCATGTGATACAAATCAGTTACTCTTTATGAAACGTCACAATTAACGCTTTTACAATAAAGTTGGTTTGGGATCCACCTCCTTATTGAGTTTTTATTGAATTTAAAATAATTCAAAGCGCAAAAACATGTTTGAGCTAGTTGTTTCTGTATATTTTCGTAAATTTGATTTCATGATAATTGTGAAACGTTGTATTCGAAGTCAATGTGGATTAGACCGGCTTATAACAATTTTGGTTGGGAAGACCGTAATAGGTCAAGAACTCTCGTATGTACTTACACAGTCAGGAAGGAAGAACTTCGCTCCTACTGCTCTATCGACATCTGTAAGCGCCACTTGCACCATCCCACTAACCTGGGGTTAACCGGTTAAACCGTTAACCTAGTGTCAAATTGTACTGATAACCATTTTAACTCCAGGTTTAACCAGTTAACCCGGATTAGTTGTGTAAGGATACTGTTTAGTTTATATAGATATTTTGTCATTATAATACATTTTTCTAGATTAAATAAGCTAACTATACTATTAAAAGTATTTGTAACGATCGATCACGTGAAGAGTCACGTGATCGATCCCTCCATCTTAAATATTGAACGAGCATTCGGGAGGTGACATTCGAACGATGACAGTCGAACGATGACAGTCGATGCAAATTACAAGTGGTTACGTTGATTGTATTATTAGCAGGTCAGTACGTTTTGTTTTGTTAGAACTCGATACAATATAATTGCTTGTCTAAGTGACAAGCGTACTACTGTCGTGTGGTTAGTTAGATTGGAAGAGGTTATATTCATTGTGCCAAATAAATGTATTTTGATCACACCTACCGTTCTTTTAATATTATGGTTAGACCCCTTATATCTCAGAAGTGAGGATAGGCGAGTATTTTAACAAATCACTCGTTTATCCCGCCTGCAAAAGTTAATTAATCGGCCCTGGCACAATGAATACAATTACTGACGCATAACGACTGATGATATTGTTTGTCTATGTTTGACCACTTATTTTGACTAATATTTTTTTATGTGAGGTTAGTGCTCACACTTAAATAATGTTAGCTTATAAGACAACTAAATAAATAAAAATAGTAAACGAAATAATAAAACATTGTAATGTAATAACATCATAAAACTGAATTAGCTTACGTGAGTAATATTAAACGAGTACATACGTTAAAACGTATGCTTGTCAGGACAAGGTCAGGACAGGTCCTGAGTTGTTAGGACAAAAATAACAGTTACATATTTTACACTAGATAATTATAATTTCTTCCTCCTACTTGCATCGGTTTCCTCATCACTGAAGGTAGTTGCCACTTCGAGGGAACAGTTTCTCTTTGACAATTTACCGCCACCTCCATCTGTCGCCAAATGTAGGGCACCGTGGAGCCCGGATTGGTGGCGTGGAGCGTGGATTAATTTCCAATAAATCCAATAAGTAAAATATAAATCCTAAGGTTGATTGTTGCATTTTAATTAGAATATTGTCATTTTTACTTCATTATACAATTAATTTCAATTACAACGGTCTGATTTAATAATGTTTTGATTGGTTCGCAATCAGCGACGGAATATATATATATATATATAGACAACGCTCTCCATAGAAAATACCAGCTATACTGACACTGACAGCTACCCCTTCACCGTGAATATATTCTTGCAGCTTCGAATTATATTCAATAAACTAATTCCTGCTATTAAACAAAAAGTTGTGATTGATCAATAAAAGTTTTGATTGCCTATAATAAAATTCTATGCGTCGAACCGTTGTTGCGTTACAATATTTTGGCGTTGTCAAATCTTACAATAATTATACTAAGATGGAACCAATTCATATAAATTATTGTTTGACGCGTATTTATTGTCAAGATTAGGCATGTTTATACTTTATAAGTGTATGTCGGTACATATGTATTATGTATTTTGGAACAATGAAAGTACATACAAAATTCTATAAAATGCCAGTGTTGAATGTTGCCCAAGTTTAATATACGTTTTTAGTTATGTATCAATAAAATGTAAATAATACAAAACAACAACGCAATATGGAAAGAAACCTGAAGTTAAAATATTATAAGTGAGACGACGTTTTATTTTAATATTTTGAAATTTAATAAAGTATTTATCATACGACCTTTTGTTGGAATGTTACTAGATTCAATTGAACTCTCCGAGATATTTTCAGTACGTGCCATCTGAAATATTATTCTTAACTGAATATATTGTTTTGTTTTAAATATAATACATATGAAATAACCAAAAATATAAGTAAGAGTAAGAACAACCTTATCTTCAAGTCCCACTTATCCATTTTCTCACTGATAGTAATAAATTTCTTTGAAATGTACGCTACAAATTCGCGTGTTTGGGCTAGGGAACCAAGTGAATCAACCTGGTGCCTGCCTGTTTAAAGTAACAGCATTTTTGTCCAAAGAATTTTCTGTTCCGGTCAGGGATTGTGCAACCGGTTTTACTTAATACCTGTAAATAAATTCTCAAACTAATACCGCTATAAAAAGAATAGCTATATTTCTATTAGAGGTATTGTTTTTGTTTTACCGCTATATATAGACTATTTACAATATTAAATACCTTTATTCAATACCGCTATTCATTGTACTTGAAAGGTAAGATGTCAATCAGACACTACTACTAAATCACAACAAATAGGTCTAATACTGTAACGTCACGTAATAATATTTTGCATAGCTGGCTGAAGTGTAGTAGTAGTACCTAGATTAATATTATTTGCTGCTGAAAGTAAATTATTTAAGTAACGATGTCCTTCATTTTTATTCGCAAAGGAAAAGCCTTGCCAAAGTACTAAGTCTGAAATATTCTGACAATTTAGCAATACGCAAAGCGCAACATCTTCGAAGTCACAAATAAAGGAGTGTATTGACATTGACATGTATAACCGGTAATGGTTTTTAAGGGTAAAATGTCAAATACAGATATTGTTGTCTAATGGCAAAATCACTAATAGACATGAGTACGGTTATTGATTATACCGGTAATCAAAGCTTTAGTGATAAAAATTGCGAAATACAACTATAACCGGTTATACCTAATTTAAAACCGGTAGTCAGAATACCGGTAACGATCCTTGGTTCCGGTCCTTTGTGAAACTTGAATAAATAAAACAGGAAGTTTATCGGCAAGAAATTTGCACCGTACTTGATATTTTACATAAGAACAAGTAATTGGAGTTCCTTTAAAGTAAAATATTGCATAACGCCATCTCATTCTGTCACCCCGTATCAAAGTATGCCCAAAAGGGCATGAGTTATTATGAAACTGATACATATAGTTACGACATTTGGTTTAGCGTATTAGTCTACAACAGTCTGTTAATTTAAATAATTATTTATCATGTTTAAGAATTAAACTTACACAAACCAATTAATCCCATTCTTCTTCTTGTGTTGTATTGAATTGTTGGTACCAATAAACGCACAATAAGGCATTTGATATAGGTTTCTGAATTAATAATTTTGTATGGGCTGACATGTTATGCCACAGAAGGCTGCTGTCGTACTAAAGCTGTCTAATTCCGCCTAGTACAGTCAATTCACTGATTTAAACCTTCACGATTTTTACACATCTTTAACTTATACAAATGGGACTTAATCGCTTAAGTTTTAAATTTACCTCCGACGTTTCAAGGACGGTGTTGTCGGAGAAGACTGGCTAAAGTTGACATCAACATTTACATTAGAAAATCGCGCGAGTTTTTCGAACTACCCGCACAGTCGATTCGTTTTCGGCACAGTAGCCGAGGGGTCATTTTTGAGCCCAAGTCAGTCTTTTATAGTTATTCTAGTTCGATGTTCGCAATAAAATGGTTTTTTTATTATTGTACTTTTATTGAAAATATATATTTTTACGTTATGCTTAAAGCTAGATGCGTGATGGTGTGGCAATGATGCAAACTTGCCTATTCTTTTTATTAGTTTTTATTGTTCGAATTTCCTAGGTGAGCTTGAGTTTGCTCGTCTTACATTTATATGAACAAATTGAATAGTTGTTTATTCAAATAGTGATCAAATTATTGGTATAAAGAAAATAAACGATATGATAAATAAATCAATAATTAATCTATATAATAGATTCATATACATAAATACCTTGTGATGTTAGGATAATTTTAATGTAACATGACGAGGGGAATTAAGATGATTTTTATAAGAAAAATAATGAAACCGTTTTGATGCGGCCTGAGACGTTATTTCAGGCTGCGAAAAACACTAATAATTGATGCAAATTTAGAGTTTTGATATAGTGTATCAAATATATCAAAAATCAAACATTTATTCAGCAAATAGGCCACAGGGGCACTTTTACATGTCCATTTTTACAAACAATAAATTAAAAAAAAAAACAATTACAAATATCGAATCTATGAAATAATAAATACTTTATTAGAGATGTATACTGTCTCTAAATGTCAAATTACACAAAAAAAAAACTATGATAAAAAAATAAAACCATAAAATACTAAAATTCTTTAGAGATGTATAAGTCTCTAAGTGTCAGAGATAAAATATAAAAATATATATTAAATTATCCTTAGAGATGTAGAGGGTCGCCAAGGCTTGAATTCTTATATAAATAATTAAAAGACAAAAAAATTAAAACAGACAAGAACCGAATGAAGTGGCTCACGTTAATGTCACTCAAAAGTAAAGTTACATACTTTAACATAACCTGTACCCCGTGTAAGCTTAAACAGACCGGTCTCCACAAACAGTAGTTATTTCATGCTGCTGAAAATAACTAAAACTTGTTAAAATTTTAAATCTCATATATTGTGTAGAGATTCATTCATAACGGCCTGAAACGATATTTAAGGCTGCTGATGGCGACTGAAACTCGTGATAATTTCCAATGTTTTGACATTGCGTAAGGTATCATTAGAAATGGCTTGAAACGATATTTCAGGCTACTAAAAACGACTAAAACTTGATTTAAAATTAATATATTTTTATATAGTGTAGAGTTTTATCAGAAAGGACCTGACATGTCGCTTCCTGAAAACTCTCAGGACTTGATGAAATTTAATAAATTGGCAGGGGTGATATTTCGGGCTGTTACAGCTTGTTGGAAATGCTAATATTATAGTTTTAATGGTATTAAAAATTAATAATAAAACTTAACTGAAATCAAGGTATCCTGTCGGCTGATAGAGCTCTTTTAAAAGAACAACGTGTTTTCTACCTAATCATATTTTAAGCATATGTTGCAAAATGCCGCAACGATACTCGTAATGTTTTTGTAAGGACGATTAATATTTTGAATGAACAATGATATTATCCGTACAAATCTAAGTTTCAGTGATGGACGCAAATGACGATAAGGTCAGCAATAATGGGCGCAGAGAGAAGCGCAGCTCCGATCATAATGTCGCGGAAGTGGACGTTAACGAATGTGAGATTCGGGAACGTCCAACGCCTAAAACATCTGCCATGCCAAGTGAGGGAGCGGAAGGGAGCCTGAAAGGTAGGCAAAGCCGCAAACACTTGCTGCATGATGAAGAGTATGATTGCGAGTTACGGTGTGAGAGAGTGCCACGTTCACGAACACCAAATTTGGGTCCAGACATGTTCCGTGCAGTTGAAGCATGTCGCCATAGACGCACGGGCGCGCAAGAAATTGCGGATGGTCGTGGAGTTCCTCTTATGAAGACATCTAGCATAATTATAAGCATCCGCGACATCATGTAAGTCCAATACGGTATGGACGCATGGAGAGAAAGAGGCACTATGTTTGTAGTAGTAGTTCTGATGACGACTATCAGATTAAGAGATTAAGATATTTATTAATAAAATTATAAATAATTTTACATGTCACACAGTAGTATATACATAAGTATCACAACATATTATTATTACTAGCTGTTATTATCGTGTAACCTCTAAACATAAAAGGTTGTACTCTCACTCTCCATGCGTCGATCGTGTCATAGATAGTAAGTAGACTACCTGAATGAATCTGGTGAAAATACTATAAGTAAATTTCTAATCATCATAAAGATATTGAAGAGATGAAGATTCTCGAGTTCGATCCAATATCGAAAGATCAAACCATTCCTACATGGCTTACAAAAGTAGAGGAGTGGGCTGAGACTTACGGGTGGGCAGAGAAAGAGATTATACATTTCACGCTTCTGAAACTTACAGGTCTTGCTAAATGTTGGTACCAGGGTCTCAGCACTAACCTATACACGTGGTCAGAGTGGAAAAGGAAGCTTGTAGAATTATTTCCAAGTCGTGATGATTACACGGAAGTTTTAATAACTATGCTGTCCAAGAAAGCTCGATATGGAGATTCACTTGAGCACTATTACTATGATAAACTTAATTAATTATTATTTTATTATTATCTTTATTTGTCTTGGGTGTTAAGTTAGTAAAAGTAAAAAAAAAAAAAAAAACATACGATGATATTGGGACGACGACATTGAAAGTCCAAATGGAATGGGTCTGAGTAATCATCATGGCTAGTTAGCATGGCTAATAGTCTAGGATATAGGTAATTTAGATTAATTGATATTTTTTGTGAATATTGCACTATTGTTATAAAATAAATGCTTTCGATTAGGCTTTGTAGACGTTAATAAATTAAATTATAATTCAAATTAAGTTATGTGTGCTGTATACTTTATGAAACTGCTAGCTTAACAGTCTAGGCGTGATTTATTTATTTAGTATAGATTTCATGTTGACACTTGGAGAGACTGTACATCTCCAAATCTTATTAGTATTAGTACTCTGATATTGGGGACCTTTTACATCTCCAGATTTAATGTATTATTTACCATAGAGACAATATGTCTCTGTTTTACTGTAGTCATTATTTATTTTAAGATAATTATAATGTAATGTTTACCTAGGTATTGGCCGTTGTATTTGTAAATGTTGTTATATTTTTTTCATGTCACTACATGATGTTACTATAAATGTTGTATTGACTTGTAAAAGAGTCCTTGAGGTCTACTTGCAGATTTACTTTTAGAATTTTGAAATTCGTATTGCTTAGTTAAAATACTTTATTTTGTAATATACTGATATGAAACGAGTAAATCTAAAATGTAACCTAATGGTAAATGTAGGTGAGCAAAGGGACTTGCTCTAGCAGGATGGCCGAGCTGTAAGGATACTGTTTAGTTTATATAGATATTTTGTCATTATAATACATTTTTCTAGATTAAATAAGCTAACTATACTATTAAAAGTATTTGTAACGATCGATCACGTGAAGAGTCACGTGATCGATCCCTCCATCTTAAATATTGAACGAGCATTCGGGAGGTGACATTCGAACGATGACAGTCGAACGATGACGGTCGATGCAAATTACAAGTGGTTACGTTGATTGTATTATTAGCAGGTCAGTACGTTTTGTTTTGTTAGAACTCGATACAATATAATTGCTTGTCTAAGTGACAAGCGTACTACTGTCGTGTGGTTAGTTAGATTGGAAGAGGTTATATTCATTGTGCCAAAT
The DNA here is from genome assembly GCF_033807575.1 of Cydia pomonella. NCBI lineage: Eukaryota > Metazoa > Arthropoda > Insecta > Lepidoptera > Tortricidae > Cydia > Cydia pomonella. The sequence continues at coordinate 7,990,767 of NC_084724.1, forward strand.
AAATGTATTTTGATCACACCTACCGTTCTTTTAATATTATGGTTAGACCCCTTATAGTTGAATGGTGCAAGTGGGCCTTAAACCGTTAACCCAGTGTCAAATAGTGAGAAGCGACGAGAGAGCTCGTAGACGGTTTTACCTGACGAACGGTCTTCCCACACTTACCTTATAAGAAACCACCCCATGGTCCTGTCCTGAGATTTACCCTGGTTACTCTAAATCGAATACTGGGCTATGCAATGGGAATATGGAAATTTCTGTCCGTTAAAGTTTCGCGAGACGTAATGTTGCTATAAATCATTATTTGGGCTAACTTCTGATAATAATTGTCGGTACGGCTGGATGAAAGTTTTGAACTTGTCTACGTCCGTCTTTGTTAGCCTCGTAAAGTCTTGCATCAGAAAAAATCTATTTTAAATTTTAAACTTGTTGTTTAGTAAATTGAGTTCAATTTCGTTTGTGTGAGAAAATAATAAAATAAAGGAAATACTACTTTACTTAGTTTATGAAAGGTTCAAATTAGGTTGAAATAATTGAAAAGTTGTGTGCATTTGTACCTAATGCACATAAGGCCTTACGAGGTTAAGCAATAGTTAATAAATGATTAGGTAAACAGTCTCGAGAGAGATTCTCTTTAGCAATAAAGAGAATCTCTCTCAAACCACTACTTTTGGCTTTTGAACTCGGTTGCCAGTTTATCCGATATTAACATTCTAAGATAAGTATAATTCCTTTGGTACAGGTCCTCAAAGACTAGTCTATTTTATTTTATTTGAATCCCACGTTCATTAAATCCCTGCTCGCGTGACGGGTGACGCAATGGGTGACGGTAAGTGCTTAACATCAGGTAATTCGTCTGCTCGTTTGCCACCTATATTATATAAAAAAATCCCATCTATATATTATGATGAATGCATAACCTGACCATATCAAAATCAATAGTCAGTAGGGTACTCGCGTCTATGGGTAACGACGCCACGTTTCGATGTGTGACAGACATGTGATGGATATTCCGTTGTCGTGGCTTGTATTGTATGCTTGCTATATTGTATGCTTGATATCACTCCGCTGCTATCAGGTAAGTCGCGGTAGCTCGGTTGGTGTCCCGGATTTGCGAGCTGCGATTTCACCAAAGACAATTATAATTTTCATTTCCCCTTCATTTAAAACATACAATGTTTCATAAATGCAAATCGTTATGGATGTAAAAATTATATATTTATCACAGAATCATAAGTCAGTACTTTCTCGCGTCTATACGGACGCCTCGTTCGATGTGTGACAGACACATGATGGATATTTCGATGGTGTGGTTTTAAATTGTTTGCTTCGATGGTGTTTTATACCACGATGGTGGTAAACAAGCGTACAGCATCAGCGGAAGACGCTTCACTTAAAACGGCTTTTTACGTTAGCATAAGGTATAGAAAAAAAGGTATACAATATAAATAAAAGTGTGTAAAAATGGAAACATTTTCTGTTTATGTATTTAAGAGGGAAGAATAGCTTTGCGATCCTAACGAAATAACGGTACTTTTTCTATGAAATTCCATTTCGGGAGAAAACGATTTCCAAGAAACTAAATCTTAACAAATCTCTTTGATTTAGATGTCGATCGCTTCAGCATAATATATCCAAAGTTTTCACCTGTTTAAGAAAAAAAATTGCAATTTTTGAAAAAAGGAGAGAAACTATGACGACCGGTCTGGCCTAGTGGGTACTAACCCTACCTACGAAGCCGATGGTCCCGGGTTCAAATCCTGGTAAGGGCATTTATTCGTGTGATGAGCATGGATATTTGTTCCTGAGTCATGGGTGTTTTCTATGTATTTAAGTATGTATATATTATATATATATCGTTGTCTAAGTACCCTCAACACAAGCCTTATTGAGCTTACTGTGGGACTTAGTCAATTTGTGTAATAATATTATTTATTTATTTATACACCTATTTTTTCATTGTATCAATAACATACTAAAAAATCATGAAGAACGGAAAATATTAAGTGGAAAAACGTTTTCTCCTTTTGTATGGAAGAGTAGTGATATACTCCCTCTTAAGCAGTTTAAGCACATAATTTATATGAATATACCTCTATGAAGCTTATATGTATTTATTTTTGAAGCTTAGTGTATATATATATTTCGGCATTGGTCTGATAGTAAAAGTTGTTCAGTATGATCTATAAATTCACTACGTCTTATGGCTGGTGATTAAAATTTCCATCTGTATATGGAAGTATTTTTTGTAATCCTTATGTTTGAGTATAACCTATCTATAGTTTTTTTTTATACCACGACAGTGTCAAACAACTATACGGCCCGCCTGATGGTAAGCAGTCACCGTAGCCTATGGACGCCTGCAACTCCAGAGGTGTTATATGCGCGTTGCCGACCCTTTAAAAACCTTTACACTCCTTTTTTGAAGAACCCCATACTGTAGACCCTCGGGAAAACCTCGGGAAGGAGCTCATTCAGCCGGAGCGTCCGCGGGAGGATATTCCTCTTGAACCGCACAGTACGCGACCAATCAGGTTCTAAGGTATGAGGATGAACAATTGAACACCCTGCCGACGGCGAGCGGTGCGGTGATAGAAAGTAGCCGTGGGCATCATGTCAAACAATTCCTCAGAGCACAGCCTATTGTACACAGATAACTAGTGCCTACGCCAATTCTCGGGATTAGTTACCAAGCGGACCCCAGGCTCCCATGAGCCGTGGCAAAATGCCGGGACAACGCGAGGAAGAAGAAGAAGATGAAGAGGATTATTGAAAACTACAAAAATTTCAACGAATGATGAAAATCATGTTGGTTTAAGAAAATTCATTCTTTATTCAAGACATACTAAACTTGGCGCTAAGAGATTTCAGCTCTAGATATAAATAATATCATATTTCACATTGAGTAACGTACTCTTGAACCAATGCTTTTTCTTGTTTATGAAGAAATATAATTCTCAATTCAATTATGAGTATCTAACCCCAAGAAACAAAGTTTCTTGGCACAAGTTCTTTAAGTATTGCACTAAAACAGTTAGGTTCAATTTAAAAAATACAATACTTAAAACAAGACGTAAACGCTCTTGGTGAGAATAAAAAGCTTTAAAAAAAAAACTTTTTATAGCTCGAATAGAGAATTTAATTTTTTAGCTTAAATAATAAACTTTGAAATATTTTATATCTTGACGCAAGAATTTTATTGTTTCCTTATATAGGAAAGGAAACACAAAATGTCTTGACACAAGAGTATTTACTTGGCTGGAGAACTATTTTTTTTCTGTGTACAAGCGGTAGAACACACCTAAGGAGGCAAACTCTCTCCTTAGACTTTGGGATCGTCAGTTATATAATATCATTGTTTTTACTATCACACCCAGTCAGTCAGTAGATCTGCGGTTCCAAACGTTTGAGTCCTGTACCCCCCTGAGCGCGCGACCCTTACTAATTGGTTGTTAAACGTGCCGTTCACACAATCAAATTATACCAGAAAATTATTGACTTCGCCAGTCTAGAAGTTGCTTCAGCAGCTCTTTCTATCCATCAAACTTTGAAGGTGTTTTTTAAGACTTCCCTCGATTTCTAGTCGTGATATGAATACGATGACACTCACTGTGAATTCCTTTCAAAATAAAAAACATCCAATCCATCTAGCCTTTCTCGTTAAATCAGTAAAAATACATCAATAAGCTAAAAACATAGAAAAAATTGAGACCCTCTTTGAGATCACTTAAAAATAAAAATCTCAGCACTCAAAAATAGCAATCAGTCTTGGAAATGTTGTTATATACTTTGGTAAGCCAGCTTTTATTAGTAGCAAAAAGCGTCAAATTTGAAAAAAGTAAACACGAAGGTTCGTTCCCCCATACAAATTTTGAATTTCGCGCCTTTTTCTACTGACAAAGTTGACTGGCCAGAGTATACAACCCTTACAATTTATAACTCTTCCACGCATTAAGATCTTCACACGTCTGACCCCATCTGGCTGGAAACAACCTCAAATTGGGCCAATTTAAAAACAAAAGTTAACCTATTCTAAATTTGAATTCCGTTCCCTCGCGTGCGGACCAGAGCGATCAATCAGCCAAATTATATTGTCTTAGAGATTGGTCCAAATTGTCCACGATCAGTTCGATGTGACGTGGATATGTTTTAAATTGGTGTAAATTCAGTTTTGGAATTTGATGTAGAACACGATCTAGACGAAAGTGTTGCCATTTAAAAAGCATTTCATTCCAAAATCTCTTATAAAGATGTTAAAAAGCATAATTAGGTACTTAATAGGTATTAGGTACAGAATTGAAGTGAACAGGAATGTGAATTATTGATTATGTCAAACGTTGCCTGGCCTGAAAAATAGTGAACTACCAAACAGCTGCCTAATATCTATACTCAAACACTGGGTGTATTTTTTGTCAGTAGAAAGAGAAGCGAAATTCAAATTTTCTTTGGGAATGCTCATCGCGCCTACATTTTTTTAATTTGTCGTTTTTTCTACTGACAAAGTGGGTATGCCAGAGTTTAATTATTAAGAATTACATTTGTACTCGCCACTAAAAAGTTATTCCCATACAATTACAATCTATTTTTAAAGCACACATAAAACACGGCATGAACATTTACGTAACAAATAATCTATCTGGTACTAGATTTCGTAGCTAAAAATTGCTTACAAAGAAAATAGAAGATCTGGAAAACTTTTACTCGCTATAATTTCTTCGTATTATTATTTCTAGCAACGAAACTTCGATAATGGCAGCGGCTACACCGTGTAACTCTTAAAGCTAAAGTAGCATCATAATTATTTTTATTACAAACATCATCATTATATATTTAAGAGTAGGACTCTTATTTGTGGAGCAATATCCATATTTGGCGATCCTCTGCCTTCTCTTTGACAGCCTGATACGGCACGACGTTGAGTTTTTCCTTTATTTGATTCATGTACGTTCTCCTTGGTCTTTCCTTCTTCCTCTTTACTTCAAGTCTCCGTTCTATGATGTTTTTGATAAATTCGTCGTGTCGTAACAGGTGCCCAAGCATCTTTCCTATTCTATTATCTATAGTTCTTATTGGACTCCAGGCTGACGCAACTAAGAACAAAATAAGTTTTGTATGGAACTTGTTTCGCAAATCTTTGCCAACGAAGAAAAATAAAACGTCAGTGCTATTTATTCTGTCAAGTTTAGCCTAATTGTTTTGTTTGTTATGAAGGCTTCAATGTTTTGTTCGGGTATTTCGTGCAATTTCTTTATTATTTAGTGAAAATATCGAAAATAGTGAACCGTGATAAGAGTAAAGAACGAGTTTGTTACAATGCCACCGAGAAAACGGATTACTAAGTGTGAAATATGTGGCAAACGAGCCACTCGAGAAAATCACGAAAAAAGGGATTTTATGGCGAAATTTCCCTTGGATAAAGACCGGTACGTATTGCTTTAGATACTTTTGACCTTATTTTGGTGCAGCAGGCTTTAAACACATCGAAAATTTGATATTTTATATTATGTTTAGTTGTGAACTAGGGATGTACTAAAACTATCGATAATTGTATGTTTATTTGTATATCAGTGTAAGTATTAAATAAAATATGTGAAATTTCCTGAGAACTTGCATGCAATATGACAGAAAAAATAATTCGTCCAAGATTTTCAGTGGAAAATTATCTATCATCTATGCATTAATGGTCATTATTTAACATATTTGATTTGATTTATAGATGCATATTAGCGCTAAATAATCAGTTGATCATCTCATTAGCAAACACTTGGAATATAAACTGTACATAACCAAGGCTGTATGTTTTCAGATGCAGGCAGTGGGTTAAATTTGTTGGGAACGAAGACCTGATACATCTTCCCATAGAAAAGTTACATTTATTGAAACATGTATCTGCAGATCATTTTGAAAATAGTGCTTTTAATAAAAAAAAAATTAAGAATAGAAATAGTGAAGGATTTTGTAATTACAATCTGAGTGTAACGAGGTATTCTAAAATAGAATCCTAGCGTAGTGAGGGATTCAAGTGTTAACGCCTATGGGTGGTATTCCACCTATGTAATTTCTTTGTCCAATGTGTATTGCGTCTCACATTTTGATTAATGACAGAGTGAGACGCAATGACATTGGACCAAGAAATTGGATAGGTGGAATACCACCCTAAGGTGGAAATATTTTTGCTACCACGTGATAAATTTACATACTGCTTTGCACATCACCTATGAGGAAATTATTATGGTACAAATAAATAAATAAATATATTTAATTAATGGTAATTAAATTAAATAATTTAACCTAAGAAGTATGCAAAAAGAGGAAAAAAGTGATCCATCCTAGTAGGGAAAAAAGTGCTACTTTGATCCTTCCTAGTGGTGAAGAACAACAAGGTGTTCTAAAAAAAATCGAGTCCACATTAGGCTCGACCACGTATTAGTCCACTCATAGAACTATCCACTATATAACATACAACTTAAATGTGGACTCGATCCTAACTTGATTTCGAGTACAAAATTTGTAGACAAGAGTCTATATTTCAACCCTCCCCATTTTATCGATATCGATAAGAAACGCAAGCGTGTAGCGTACTACACTATTTAAATTGCTTATGTTGGTACTATGGTTCTTTGACAGTTCTTTGTCGTACATTTTGGTAATGATTTGCGAAACAAAGGGATTCCACTCGCTAGTATGGAAGTCCCGTCTCTTAAAACGTAGTGATTATATGCTCTTTGTTGGACTCCTCCTCTCTCCTTCTATACGTACTTCTTTGGTTTTTGGTCGTTGGTTTTTTTACAATATGTCTCAAAAAACGCCGTCACACTGTCTACATTTCAACCCAAAAATTATGATTTCGATCAAAGAATTGATGTAACAACAAAAACCCGGATCGATCATTATCGGATTAGTCGGGCAGCAGTTTAACCGAATTATAATAATTTGTGATGTTTACAAAACGTATAAAACCGCGGTCATGATTGATATCAGTCGAGACTGATCGTGATTTGGGAACGTGAATGCTTTCGTGAAACTAAACTACACTTACAGGCCAATTCGAGTTTAGTTATTAAGTCTCATTCCAATATGATACCGTCAACCGGGGTGAATAGGAACAAAACTAAAAATTTAATTTACCTGAAAATTTCTAAAAAAAACTCGATTGAAACTTATAGTAAATTTTGTATCATTCAATTAGTGTTGGTATTTTCTAAGAAATTGTCAGCTAAATCACATTTTAATTTTGTCCCTATTCACCCCAGGCGTCCTTGTTCACCCCGGTTGATGATACTAATATGATACTGATCTGTCAGTGTCAAAAGTGATGAGTTTGGATTCAAGTTTTAGTTATTAGATCTCATTCCAATGATACTGATTTGTCAGACATAATGCGCAATTCAGCATGTCCTCTAAGGAGATTGGAACCATCTCATATTGGATTGACAACTTTAACAACGCATATTTCACTTTTAACGATTTGTCCTTTTCGTTATGTTTGTTAAGCAAGTAAATTCTGAAGGATGATTTGTGTTACTGTCTAGTTCTGATGATGGGTTACATGAAGTCCAACTCCTCAAATCTTGATGGCGTCAGAACCAGACCTTGAAACTTGAAACGTTCCCGAAGTGGAACAATGTTTAGTGACATGACAGTTTGTTCATTCATACCAGACAGAAACGAGAAACACTAAAAAAACCGGACAAGTTCGAGTCGGACTCGTCCACCGGCAACAGAAGTATATCATCTGTGAAAATTTCAACTGTCTATCACGGTTCATGAGATACAGCCTGGTGACAGACGGATGGACGGACGGACGGACGTAAAGCGAAGTCTTAGTAATAGGGTCCCATTTTACCGTTTGGGTACGGAACCCTAAAAATGGAAAAATAAAAGTAATCTTTAGAAAAAGTAAAACCGACTTCAAAAAGGATAAAATAAAATATTATCGCGTTTTACATGCGCTAGCAAACTGATACGTTTGAAGTCGGTGCCAAATAGTTAAAATAATAGTTCTTTTGTTCTTATCGAACGAAACCAGCGTTGCCATTCGGTTTGACGGCGACTTGATGCTTTTATGATTTGGCTTGGCACCGACTTCACACGTATCAGTTTGTTAGTGCATATAAAACGGGATAATATTTTATATTATCCTTTTTAAAGTCGGGTTTACTTTTTTTTGGATTTATTTTTGAAGCTGAGTTTGAACGTTACTTTTGATGCTGACGGTATTTTTACATTTAATTGTTCATTTTATTTTATGTACAAGCTTTTATTTACTTTCACCTGACCGTTGTCTGCTTGTAATCAAATTTTGCAAGTTAAATTTGATCCACTTCCCGGTTTCCGATTGAGCTGAAAATTTGCATACATATGTAAGTCGGGTGACAATGCAATATTATGGTACCATCGAGCTGATCTGATGATGGAGACAAGAGGTGGACATAGGAACTCTGTGATAAAACAACGCAACCTAATTGTGTTTGGGGTTTTTAGAATTTGCTCGATGAGTATTAGTTGCCTATGGAAAGAAAAGTACAGTCAGCGATAAAAGCTTGTACTAAAAAATGAAATTTTTGCCAAAAACTTATTCCATATTTTATTTCAATCTTCCCCCAGCAACCATAACATTACCCAAACCCATACCCCACCGAAGTGAGGTAATCCAACTTTTTACAAAAACACGCATGTTTAATGCTTTTCCCGCTTAAGTATGGGTTGTGACGCGATGACGTTTTGCATAATGATGGTGATATAATCATGTTCTCAGTATTTTGGGTCGTTATTGACGCTCATAATCTCAGTTTAGATATCTACTTAGTTTTAGAAAATAAATGAAGTTATCTATGGGCTCCTCTACACGATGGCCCAGCGTAGGCCAGTCTAAGGGACGCAGCTATGCGGTGAAATGAGATAGCAATATCACTTGCTCCCTCTAACGCATAAATGCGTCCCTTGGACTGGCCTGCGCTGGGCCATCGTGTAGAGGAGCCATATGGTTGGATCTGAATCGGTTTTAGATGTTTTTAGATGGTAATTTAATAAAATCTTGACCAGTGGCGTAGCATGGGGGGGGCGGAGGGTGCGGTCCGCACCGGGCGGCACTTTGCCGGGGGCGGCGCTGCGGAGGTGTCAGTTAAAAAAAAAAAAAAATATTTTTTTTAATTTTGTTTTTTTTTAATATAAGTAAAAAAAAAAGTTAATTTCTTCCAGTGTTTTTTTCGTCATTTTTTTTGTTACCAAATCCGGGTACCTATGCAGGTTCTATGCATGGGTGATGCAAGCACAAGGTTTCTCAATAACTATTATTTAGGAAACTTATTTCGTTTCAATGTTATTTTAAATAAATGTCTCAATATTGAAAGTGTGATCAAAAACTTTGCTGAAAGGAAGACTAGAAAAGTTAAATTTTAATCTTTCAGTTCAGTTGAGGTCGTTGAGGAGTTGAGCTTAGAATGATACTCGTGCGTAAAATAGCGTTCGTGAAGTAGGCGATTTCTCCATTATTCAGATTATTCTATTAAGTTTTCTCTGTAATGTTTCTAAGTGATATTCTACCTTCTATTCTATGTCAAAAAATGTTAATTTCACTTTTCAATTCAATAAATTATTCAATAAAACTAATAAAAGTACTCTTTTTACACCATGCCCAAATTTTTTATAATGGATGACAAAAATAAGAGGGCGGCAAATTTGGGATCCGCACCGGGTGCGAGTGACCTATGCTACGCCACTGATCTTGACATAGGTATACGTATTGAACCACAAAAATAGAGAGTAAGAAGCTTTATGCATCTATAGGTAAATATTTTATTACCGATTTATTTTATTATTTACTTTATTTATTTAACATCTTGGGATAGGTTATTCATAATATGAATATAATAGTAAAATACAAAAACACTTACAAAACAATACCAAATACATTATAAAGCGGGGCAGGGCCCAAGCTGCCGGTGGTCAGGGCCGCAGAGAGAGGAACCGGCGGACTATACGCGCCGTGTCCAAGATCTCCGCCTTCTGCATCTGACCCTTGATCCAGCCATCCAGCGAGAGTCTCTCTAGGTGTTGGTCGAGACTCTTCGCTATGAGACCGTTTGCTGAAACGACTATCGGGACAATGATCGTCGAATCAACATCCCACATGGCGGTTATTTCATGAGCCGAGTCTATAGGTACTTACTAATATACTCAACAAATCAAGTAAAGAAAATCTACCCTCAAATGGCTCCTTAAGCCAGTTGAGGGTAGATGGGAACATTACATGATCAATTAATGTTGGTTAAAGTCAGATCGTTCAGTGACAGATCCAGGCGGTTTTGTATTTGGTTGGTTAACCAATAAATGTTATAACTACCCGTAAATGTACAAATAGTTTGTTTACTTTTATTTAAATACCTAAAGTTACATAGTATAGACTTGTCCTCGGCTTTATTTTATTTATTATTAATTATCTTTTTTTTCTTTTTTTTTGACACAAAAACAGTAACACACAGGTTTAGACACAAAAATAGAATTCAAAGAATAATAAAGTGTGAGACCAACGACATCGTCCACAGATTACTAGATTACCTACTGATAAATTTACAATATATAGCGCTAGGTAACAATATAAAGGATATAAGTCTAAAATTAACACATTATCTGCTGTATCATATACGCTTATACATAGTATTTTATGTACCAACATAAAATGCTACTGTATTTAGGTATATTGTACTCGTATTGTATTTATTTCATACATATTAAGTTTACAGCTGACGCCAACACATCCGTTACTCAAATTAATACAAAGTAAAAGAATATTACAATGAATAAATAGGTCTCATTGTGTACCCGGAGGCCCTGAGTACACTAAAGAATATAGTTAATACTCTGAAACCCGTGCTAGGTATCGTGGAGAATCTGGGGTAGTTAGAGTAGTCGCAGTAGTTGGTTCAAAATTCTTTTGGTTGGGTTGTTTTTGACCACTCTGTCACGCTCCTATTTTTGTCTTTTATCAAATAAATAAAAGTTGAGTGCTGTTGCAAGTCTTTTTAGATGTAGATTATAATTTACCAGAGAAACATTTAAAACTTTTCACATCATACAAAAAGCTCCACTCCGTCACATTTTTTGGAGACAAAAACTCAGAATACGAAAAGAATTTTGACGCAGTTGTCGAGTTGCGGATAATGCCTAGTAGAACTAGATGTCACTGTTCAATAATAGTACATTACGATACAAGTGCGAAAAATAGGAAATTCGCAACGAGTGTGGATAAGGTAAAACACGACCGAAGGGAGTTCGCCTAGCCTGTTCGCACATGTACAACATTTTACAGTACATATGACCCTTTAAATATTCGACATAGTTACGTAATTATCGCACTAGTCCGGTAAAGTAGCGCCGTATGTACTGTAAAACATATTTATATTCGACAGACGCTTTTTAAGGTTTTTTACATGATTCATAGAAGATATTGAGTATAGGGTCGGCAACGCGCATGAAAGACCATAGGCTACGGTGACTGCTTACCATCAGGCGGGCCGAATGCTTGTTTGCCACCGACGTGGTATATAAAAAAAAATAGGTTAGTATGATATAGCCCTGCTCAGCGAGACCTCGAGAGGTCTAATTAGGGTCGGGCTCTAGAATTATAAACCGTTTTGTGATCTACCCACTGCAAATGTATCATTATTTGTATAAAAATGTTACTCATAATATTAGGTTGCTTATAAATTGTTTTCATAAATAATTGCTGATTTATGGGAGGCAGTAATGTATCGCTAACATTAGGATGAAATGAAGAAATGGTATTATATGTGCAAAACGACTTTCTGATAAGATACATACAAAGAAAACCAATGTAGAGTAGGGACTGGGAATTAAATTCTTGCCTACGAAGATAGCGTTGTTCCCACTACTTATCACCAACTTGGTTTGGTGCCGGGAATTTTTTTCCCACCTTTTCGGGTTAAAGATATTTTAGGGCCTACGCTAGCTGGCGCGGGTGCACGGAGCGGACGAGCGGGTTAACGAAAAATAGTAGGAGCGACGCTAACTGAAGCGGACGCGTGCGGCGGATTTCACCTACAAATAGCACCCGCGTGCGTGCGCACGCGGCGGGCGTCCGCGTCAGCTAGCGTAGGCCCTTATTTATCTCAAAAGAAATATTACATTTCACTTAATGAGATAAGTCGATATATAAATACTGGGAAAACCACCAACTTGGTTTGGTGGTATAATAACTACTGTAAATTCCCAATAGTTACCACCAAACCAAGTTAGTGCTAAAAAGTGGGAATTATTTCCCCAGTAGTTACCACTGGTGAAAGGTGGGAAATAAATTCCCAGTACCACTGGTAACATCTTGGTGGTAACTAGTGGGAATCCCAAAGATACCTAGTGACCACGAGTAGGTGTAGATTCTAGCAAGACAACGATTTTTTTAAATAAGTATTTCCAAAAATTTGTCGTTGATTTAGTACTGGTAGTAACATGTTTAATATGCGTTTCTAGTCTTAATATTTATCTTTAAAATTGACGTTACCTATCGCTGATACAAACACACTCGTCAATCTTTTTTGAAACGCATAAAAATTTAGTAGAGACATACGAGTCGGTATCTATCTGTCCTATCAATGTCTACCTATTATTATAACTTATAATTATAACCAACACATCTTATAAGTATTTTGACATAAATATCATTTTTGGTACAAGCTTTAATCGCTGACTATACTTTTACAGGCAAATAATACTCATCAAGACAATTCTAGCAAACCCAAACACAATTAGGATGCGTTGTTTTATCACAATTATCACAAACTTCCTATGGCCATCTCCTGTGTCACGGCCAGCACGATGGTACCATAATATTGCATTGTCATCCCTACAACTACCTACATATGTATGTAAAGTTCCAATTCAATCGATCAATGGGAAGTAGGTCTAATTTAGCTTCCAAGACTTACATACAAACAATGCAAGTTTAAGAGAAGCTTCTAAAATAGTTTTATTACGGTACCAGTCTAATATTATTAGTGTGTTACCATGGTAACCCAAATGACTAGACAGTAGACTAATATTATTAGTGCAATACCATTAGAGAAATCGACTCAGCGGTGGCAGCATGGTTCCATTTTTATCACTTGTCACTATGCCCGTCATTTTCGCGCTTATGTACTTGTTAGAAGGTGACAGGCATGGTGACAAATGATAAAACCGACCATCTTAGCCCTACTGGTATGCACATATAATATAACTGGAAATCTACATCTATTGTCGACCGGTTTGGCCTAGTGGGTAGTGACCCTGCCTACGAAGCTGATGGTCCCGGGTTCAAATCCTGGTAAGGGCATTTATTGGTGTGATGAGCATGGATATTTGTTCCTGAGTCATGGGTGTTTTCTATGTATTTAAGTATTTATAAATATTTATATACTATATATATCGTTGTCTAAGTACCCTCAACACAAGCCTTATTGAGCTTACTGTGAGACTTGTGTAATAATGTCATATAATATTTATATTGTTCTACACTACACGTTCGTCTGGCAGATACTGTACTTAAACAATATATTATATTAATCTTCCACCATAACCTGACGCATGGTAGTAACACCGTAATAGCGCCATACTTCACAAATTGTAAGACTTCCCTAACCACCATAATACCGCGCCACAACTAAAGATTGACGCCTAAATTGCCTACATACAGCATACGACATACTTGCGTGTCTCGCACATCGCCGCGAGCCAAAAGACCATAACACGCTCAAAATACCCAACTAAGTTACGCCTTTTTATTTCACATGGCAACATACCTCAGTAATTGTCATAGACATTACTTTGAGAATAAAATTGTTAGAATATTTCGTAAATTATAGACTAGCGCAGGAATTTGATTAAACCCCAAATTTGAGGAGAATTTCGTGTTTTTTTTTCTGTGGACTGTCGCGTTGTTTTCGGATGCTTGGTAGCCAGTGTTATTGGCAGTTAGGATTTGGTTTTTTAGTCTGTTAGATGATGATATTGAATTCAAATTCAGTCCGACGACAATCATAATAGCCAGCGCTCAGAACATGGGCGCGTTGTCGCGCCTGCATCGAAAAGCGTAGATACTGAAAATATATTTGTTTTTTATTTATTTATAATAAGTGAAACAATACTTTCAATTGCCATTGCTCACATTAACAAAAGAACGACTTAAGAGGCTGTCAATACCTAAAGCGCGCACACTGTCTATTTGTATCGGAGTAAATGAGATAGCACTGTCTCATGTTACTGGGCCTGGGCAAGGGAATAATAAGAAAAATATTTAAATAAAAAAAAGTGGATTATTAGTGTAATATTTTACTCAACCACGGTTTAGATATAAATGTTTTGAAATTGTGATTTTAATTGCAGACCCATAAGTCAAAACAATAAAGACATAAAACCGTTTAATTGTGATTTTAAGACCAATCTTTGCAATTATTTTCTATCGAGCCGATTTCGTTCAATCGTGTATCGAGTACAACCACGGTCTTTGAAATAGAATTAATATGAACATGTATTTTTCTTACTTGACTAAAACAAATAGTCTTTCTTAAAAAAACTGTTTAAGCAACATCAATTTCAAGGACATTGGGTGTTGACAGCCTCTTAAATAAACAACAACTTATACACTTGTAAGTCAAACCCCAAACTATAGGTTTAAAGCCACGTACAAACAATTATGATACTCGCATGTTGTATTAGACAATTAAGATATATTACATGTATCTTGCGTTAATGAGTCCCTTAACATAATTAGTAATTAATACTCAAATGCATACGTAATTAAATTTAGTGTACATAGCAAGATTGGGAAGATCTATGTATACATATCATATAGGTGTCTTCATTGGGCTCCTCTACATGATAGCCCAGCGTAGGCCAGCCTAAGGGACGCAGCTATGCGGTGGAATGAGATAGCAATATCACTTGCTCCCTCTAACGCCTGGCCTACGCTGGGCCATCGTGTAGACTGTAGAGGAGCCATCAAACGTAAGTAGTAGATGGCAGGGGGTCTAGATAAGATGGAAATCTTTGATAGGAAACGCCAATAATGTATAGTAATAGTCAAGTAAACTTTCGTAGCTGTCATTCCGATACGCGGTTTAGGTATCTATTTGTTTAGCGTTTGTCGATATTTGAACTTAATTACCCAGGTACGTCCCTTAAATTACGTCCGAAAGAGAGGTATGGGCATTGTGATTGTCATCTCGCTTTGTGTGGTAGGGCACAGCACAGCAGATGTCATTCCAGATCTAGAGCAGAGCCCTACTGGGGAAGTACCTCCACCTTACAGAAAACCGCAGCCAAATAACACTAGACCCTACTCATAGTGTTGTGCTCCTGCCGGTGAGTAAGGTTGCCAGAGCTCAACGAGGGTGCGGAGTGTTAGGGTCGGCAACGCGCATGCATGAAGCTCCTCTGGAGTTGCAGGCGTACATAGGCTACGGAGACTGCTTACCAACAGACTTGTTTGCCACCGACTTATTATAAAAAAATAAGTATAAATAATAATTTGAATGTATAGTAATAAAGATAAAGAATAGTGAAAATATTATGTTGTCTTAATTTGTACTTAATGTAGGATATTGTGCTATGGAGGATAAATGTATTATTCGTAGGTAAATTAATTATTAACAAGCAGAAACGTCTGGGAACGATGCTATTAAGCGTAGAATAAATTTAAAATTGCTGTCTTGGGTGAGACTTGAACTCCAACTGTACCCAGAGACCATGAGTTCAAGTCTCGACCAAGACAGTAATTTTTCCACTTTTTAATTTATTCGTAGGTAGATTCATGGTAGATCAAAATGTTACAAAGAGGACCTCTGTATATATTACAGAATGTAACAATAATAGTGGCGTTCCGTTTAAAGGCATATTCGGTAAAATCTGTACTGGCCAAGCCGTACTGTTTGACCAAGCTGTTGGCTTATTGTAGAGGTAGAGCTGATAAAGTTTGGGCTTACAAAGTAAAAGTCTTGGTACCTACTAGGGGATCTGATAACTTTTTAGCGTACAAACTCTATGCGTCTGTTAGTCTTGGCAACAATTTCCATTAAATGTTTTTGGTGGGATAAATATATTCGCGACTACAAGATAAGTATTCCTCTAGTTTTTAACCTATATAAAAAAAAGAGAAAAACGTACATTCAAATAAAATGATTCGAAAGTTATTTAAAAATGGAATAAAAACGGTCACCCATTTCGTTAATCTCATTCGGATTGTAAAAAATGCCGTTAGAATCGCGGATTCCAAATTCAAATTATGTAACCATGACCCATAACGGCACCGTGACAAAAGGCGGCTAAAACAAAAAGACATAACAACAAAATGGGTAAATTTATTATAGCAGTTGTGTAACAAAAAATAAATAAATAATAATCTTGGCAGTTTAAGTTATTTTTAATTGATGGAAGGTGTTGGGTCACCGTGCATAATATGATACAAATGAGCTGTTAATGTGTCATGCCGATTTATTTTTTGGTCGTGGGCAATTTTTAAGGAGATTGGACAGTTAGGTCGGTTAGGTTGCGATTGCCTTTTGTTTTTGGTTTAATTTTTTGTGTGCAAAGTTATCACTCGTGTTTTTTTAGGTGGTCGTTACGAAAAATAAAAAATATAATTATTAAAGATAAGTGTTTTTCCTATATGTATTTTATATAAATACTGATTGTGTACGTTATAAAGGTGTGTACGAGGCGCAATTTAAAATAACATCTTGTCTTGATATTCGTCTCAGAGTATTTCGCTCGTACTGGCATTACACAAGCTAATATCAAATCAATATAAACTAAACTCGACATTTATTTAGTCTCTTTTTTTTGTAAAACGGTATTAAATTGTCAAAAAAAATATGTTATTATTTTAACCATGCGTGGTTTCGATCCATTGAAATCGAGGTTTTAAATAATAATCTAAACAAATTATTAACGCCTTCCTTCTGAATTTTATCGACGTCTGTCATTTATAACACAAATGTATGATTACACGTTTTATATCGAAACCACCCCATAATTACCTTCACAAAACAAAAAATACAAGTTTCAATTTAAAGAAAGCCCCGAAAACTTCGACGCGCGCCAAATGTCCAACACCTCGGGGTGTTTATTAAAGTACCAGCTTTACTTTAGCTTCGGTCTGTGAATTCACCGATGTAGATAAATGGGTAGAACTAGAAACATTGCATTTAATGTAACAATGACAATAGATTGGTATAGTAAAACCATGCTTTAAAACAACGTAATAATTATAACAGTAGGTAAACAAATGTCATGATCCTACAGGTTTTATTGTTGTTTAAATAGATAAAAGAACAATAAAGGATTTTAAATTTATTTCAATTAACATAATTAAACTCGATGACTATTTCCTTGCTTGATTTTCATCACTTAGTTTGATTATATTACAGAAATTAGCAAAATGTCTTACACAAACAAATTTATTTTATATTTTGAAGTGTAATGACTAATTTAAACAAAAAACAACTCAAAACCTAACCACACAAAATTAATTATACTGAAACGCCAAAATTCGAAAATCGCTAGTGTCGCCACACACCAAATTCAGACCACACAATGCAATGACAGCTGACGGTGAAATTATTTTATTAATTTTGGAGTTACGTGGTTTTCGCTTAAGGCGTTTGAGGTTTAACAAAAACTAGGGATGTTATTTATCATCTTTTGTTTTTATTTTGTATTTTATAGATTATCTTTTCCATTTCCAGTAAAATGTCCACCATTTTTAATGCTCCTTACGACTTAGGTTAAAGCAAAAAAAAAAATTTTTTTAAATATATTATAGGGAAATGAAATATTCTTACCCAAATTGACCAAGCCCCATGGTAAACCAGGAAGGCTTGTGTTGTGTGTACTCAGACAACGATATATATAATATACAAATACTAGAAGAAATCATCCATGACTCAGGAACAAATATCTGTACTTATCACACAACTAAATGCCCTTACCGGGATTCGAACCTGGGACCATCGGCTTCATAGGAAGGACTACCCACTAGGCTAGACAGGTCGTCAAATTAAACAATACTTTACTGTTGCTAATAAAAGTAAAGTTGTATGAAAACATTGTAATCAAAATTAGTATTATTTTAATACTTCTAAGTTAACTAAACTTTTATTCAAAGCAGTCAACAGTTTAAAAACATGAGAGAAATTTTAGATATAGTCTTACTTTTCTCATTTCACTATGAACGATTTAAACTTCGAGACATTACCGAGATACAGTATATCACACCCACATATGTAATACGCACATATATACGCGACATATACGTATGTGTGTCATTCGTATTCACCCTCCTTGGAGGGACGAAATCTAAATCATATACAATATATAAATAACTATGTATTTTATGCTGCTTGGATTTCAGCGATTCTTTGAGATTTTGCCTTTTTGTTGCCCTTTGTAGAATCTTACATATCTATACTAAATTACATATTTGTATACATTTCGTATTAGTACGTATTGTCGGTAAAGGAAAATCGTGACGAAACCGGATTAATCCCAATAATGCTTAGTTTCACCTCTGGGTTGAAATGAAAGGTCAGATGGCAGTCGCTTTTATAATAGTTATTTACGATACAAGTGCAGAAAATAGGAAATTCGCGACGAGTGGTGATAAATTAAAACACGACCGAAGGGAGTGTTTTAAATCGACACGAGTTGCGAATTACCTATTCGGACATGTATCGTACAACGTTTTTTAATACATGTGGCCCTTTAAAGTTTCGACATATGCACGGAAAATGGTCATTCCCGCACGTGTGCGGGAAAGTAGCATCATATGTACTGTAAAAGTTATAGTGCTTATGTCAACTCTTGGTATTAGTTACCAAGCAGACCCCAGGCTCCCGTGAGCCGTGGTAAAAAGCCGGGAATAAGCGAGGAAGATGATGGTGAGTATCTCTTTATGCTTTAGTAGAAAATTATTTTTATACCATATGAGTGGTAGTAGTTATTCTTTTACTAGGGGCCAAAGTTGTTGTTTAACCTTTCGCTCTAATACTGATACCCGAGGAAGGGAAATATTCCAAAATTGAACCTAGAGCGTCGCGAGTGGTTCGAAAAGTAGAATCTTGAACGTTTCTGGGTTATCAAGGCACATTGCACATTGAAAGTTGGCAGCTGCCAAATAGTATGAAGAAGTCTCATGAAAGTTCATATTTTCACCACGTGGTGCGTTGGCGTCGCATGTATTTCCCCCACCACCAATGGATGGTTTTTGTTTTTACTAGTAAAGGTAATAATAGGTAATGGTAGGTAAGGTAGGTAATATTCACTGAATTGCTTGCGACAGAGCTTGGATGCGAAAGAGCTTGGATGCAATGCGACAGAGCTTGGATGCGACAGAGCTTGGATGCGACACAGCTTGGATGCGACAGAGCTTGGATGCGATGCGACAGAGCTTGGATGCGACAGAGCTTGGATGCGATGCGACAGAGCTTGGAAACCAAGTGTTGCATGATAATTTGATTATTGTAATTTTTATTTAGGATTAAGTAACATGTCCCATATTGTATGCCCAAACAGGGTATCATGTACCTACTAAGTCTAAAAATAAGATCTTTATGTACTGATGAACATGATAAAACAATGGATTAAATGAAATGAAATGGATGCGACAGAGCTTGGATGCGACACAGCTTGGATGCGACAGAGCTTGGATGCGACAGAGCTTGGATGCGCTACTTTAACCCTTTCAGTGCTAATCACGCTACGTTGTTTTGACTCTACGAAGTATTTTCGCTATATACCAGGAAACCCACGTTATCGGCTACAATCGTAGCGCTACGAGCGTGGCTCAACGGTGAATGTTTTTATTCACATGAATATGGCGTTTATAGTGGCACTGCCACGCTTTGTCGCTACCAACTCGGTGTATTAGAGTTAACGTAGACGATGTAGACGAACTCTAGAGTAGGACCAAGCTAATTATGCATGCCATTTTCAATGATAAAGCGTGGCAATGTCATCATTAATATCAAATCGTTTATAATGACACTCACTCACTTGGATCTATTTAAATCATTACAGAGTTAGTAGACAGAGACGGATTCTAGCTGCTTGTGTGAGAAGTTATACCTACTTATCTATATACTCATCACTAGTAATTATTAAGGAATCTGTTGTTGAGATAAGTATATGTTTTTAGTACTACATCGGTGGCAAACAAGCATACGGCCCGCCTGATGGTAAGCAGTCTCCGTAGCCTATGGACGCCTGCAGCTCCAGAGGTGTCACATGCGCGTTGCCGATCCTAACACTCCGCACCCGCGTTGAGCTCTGGCAACCTTACTCATCAGCAGGAACACAACACTATGAGTAGGGTCTAGTGTTATTTGGCTACGGTTTTCTGTAAGGTGGAGGTACTTCCCCAGTTGGGCTCTGCTCTAGATCTGGAATGACATCCGCGGTGCTGTGTGTTGATGTTTCTATTTGTTCTATTTTTACCAATTTATATAATTTTCACCAAACCTTTATTCTTCAAAAACTAATGAGAAAGTTGCATTTTATTCACAAGGATGGCAAAGTAATTTGATACAAATTCTGAGTTGTTTTCTCATGTTGACTGGTAAAATTGAGTTTTGTATGTTTGCATGATACATATCTAATAGCGTCCATTTCGTTTGTTTCCTTAAGTTTTACATTTAGCCCCTATTTTCCTCGCGTTGGTGTGGTGGAAAATGTTGTGTGTCACTCGGTTGCAAAGTTTGTTTAATCCCCGTGAATTAAAACACTCGGAACGCTCAAGATCCCACTTTTTCGCTTGCCCAGGTATCAAGTATCAATATTAATTGGGGTTAAACAACAACTTTACCTACTTTTAATACAAATATATAACATATTTACTAAACTATTATCATGTCATGTTAAATAAATTAAAATGACGACCACTATGTTGCTTAGTAGAAATAAAACTTCTTTAGTCTTTACTTAAAGCAGTTTAAGTTACGAATAGAGTCCTACCAAAATTTTGTCGGTTTGGCATAAAAATCATATTTCGGCCTAAGGTTCAGCTTCGGCTAAAAACTGCCGAAGCTTCGTCGAAGCTGTATTATCGGTAGTGTCCCATCAAATTCGGTTCAGAGCTATTACCGCGAAATGGAAGTATGTGAATTTCGGTTTTCGCGGTAGGGCCCCAGGTTTCGGCCGATGGTACAAACATCATGTATCAACCGAAAGTTCTGTTTCGGAACAAGAGCAAAATCTGGGCTACAACCGCGGAAATGGAAGTTCGTCAATTAAGGCCATTTCTCTCTGTCACTCTAATTACGTCTTAGTGAGAGTAAAAGAGAAAGATTCCCGATTTGCGAATTTCGGTTTTCGAGGTAGGCCCCCTGTTTCAGTCGGATACTTTGCGAACAGCTAATTGTAGAGTTACAAAGCAAAAAAATGCTAACCATACCGCTTGCAATATTTGACAAATAAGATTCACAATTACCTTTCAAGCAAAATATAACCTACCCAAAAAGTAAAATATATTATAGGTAATTTTACGAATCCTATTCTCCTTCTTTTAAGTTTTTGTTTAACTCCTTTTGTACACTACCAATAGGCAAAGTGTAACAAACCCAAAAAACCATTTTTTGACAAAACCATTTTCTGGTGTTCATTCTTACTTAAAAATGGATATTCGTTTAAATCTCACCATTTTATACACACTTCAATAGAAATAAGCAAACGTAAACACGAATCCCTCGAAAAAAGAGCAAACCTTAACCAGCCTGATCAAACAAATCGTCGCAGGCGCAATCTGTACACAGTCATAAAAAAATCAAATATCGAACACAAACGTCACATATTAACCGCTCACTCAACCCTACAATAGCCATAAAGAATTACAATTAATCGCTGCGACGAGAAATGCCACCGCGTTAAAAAAACGTCAAAATATCTATGCCCCCACTGACTACTGACCGCCAATGGGGGAGCCCGTTTGACGGCTCGCTACCACTTTCGGGCCAATGGGGCGCCCCGGGGCGGAGCCTCGAGCGCCGCGCGGCGTTTCGCCCCCAGCGAAAACCTTTTCGCCTGCAGTCGTTTACCGATAAGCCTGAGGGATGGTCGGTTATTATTACATTCGGTACGTGAGCGGATGGCTCCGGGCATAATCGATAATGCGGAAGGCAAGCCAGTGACTGTTGTGATATGAGACATTTTGTGTTCTGTGATATGTTTGCCTTAGTATAGATAGCATGAACCTTTATATGCAGTGTCACCGCGAGGTATGGATACGATTGCTTACTTATTAGGCGTATAGATATGGAGTGATGCGGTTAACAAGTGTGTATACTTACATGTACAAGTGTATGATAAATCTTCTTTTATAACTTAAACCGTTGTGGATACCTACATAGGTACTTGGTTTATGGAAAAATAAGGATACAAAATATAAAACATAAACAGAAGTTACTTAGTTTTGAAAAATACTACCTATTAAGTGTTTTGATTGTGTTTATAATTTAAAAAATCGTGATTTATTACAAAAAATATTGTAGTTAAAAAAACTGTTGTTGCGCTTAATTACATTTACTCACACGAAATCACGGTAATTAAATTAAATATTTAGAAAAAAGCATTTTATAAACACCAATGTCGTAAATAAAATACATACTCTCTTTGAATCTTTTTAACAAACTTTTTGGCGCCCCACGGGGGCTTAGTAAAAGGATAAGAAGAGGAGGGTTTTTGTAATAGGTAAATGGAGACCAATAATCTAATAAGATTGTATTAATACCTTCCTTTTATTAATCAAGATATTTAGCTGATTTATTTTTTGGTGTTTAGGTACTATTTAGTTAAGTCTCGTTTATTTTTTTCAATTAAGGTACTATTTTTTTATTAAATAACTTGGTTTTTAATCCATAACTAATCAAATTTACGAATACTTTCGTATTTTAATTGATTGTTAGGTATTCGGTACTAAGGTAGATTTAGGTTCTGAAGTGTTTTTATTACACAAACATTTTTTTTTAAGTACTAAGAAATAAATACGGTGCTATCAATAAAATAAACGTATTAAAGTTTAATTTAAACATAAATTATGTAGTTCGAAACTGAGACTATAAATATGTCGTTAGGTGTAAACTTAAGGACCTGGAAAAACCGACGGGAAATTTAAAACTTCTTGACTTTACCAAATTAAGTAAAAATGAACAATTATTACGGAAAAAGGACCTGAAAGTATATGGTACCACAAATACTGAATCAAATTAGCTTACTACGACACAGTCCTAAATTAAGTAAGTCCCTGATAAAAAGAACAGGCTAAAAGAGTGTCTCCTCGATTTGTCTTAATGTACTCGTATGAGACTATTACAGCATGCTAATATCATAAGTTCAATAGGTTAAGTTGTTAAATTGTATAAAGAACTGAGCGCCTCTCGCCAATAAACGTTACAGTTTGGCGGGAATAAATATGTATTAATTATAAGTTTTAATTTTAATATATAAATAAAAAAATTAAATTAAGTACACTACTAAAATTTTGCACTAATAAAACTCGTAACAATATTAAACTAAAACCACATCATGTTTAGTTCGACCACAATGAAACTTTACATATATTCCCAGAACTTGACAGTCACAGAAACTCACAAACCCTATATTTAAAAGTCCAAAATATACTTTCCCGCCTTAAAACCAAAACTAAGTAACATTTCATCCAAGAAACTTGACACAAGAAAGGGCCCAATCCTTTATTTGTAGCATTCCTTGAAGCGTATAATTATGGCGGCCAACGCACGTTATACTTTGAAATTTTATAATTGGTGGTCCTTGGCACAAATTGTCGGGACATCCTTTTCAAACAGGTAAAACAATAAAAAATAACTTTTTGCGATATAGGTATCTTAAGTTGAAAGCTTTGAAAATCGAATATTTTTGAGTTGTGTGTTTTTTTTTGGATTTACGATAAAAAAATACTATGATGTATAATTCATCTTTTTCCTGTCTTTTGCAAGAATTGCCCTCAATCATTATTAGTTCAACTTTTGTTAGTTTGAACATGGTAAAAGACAAGACTTCCGGCAGAAATAAAAGTACATCAAATTTTTACTAAAAACATCGAGTGACCCAGCAGTGGACGAACCCCTATTTTCATAGGTACAAAAGTGTGGGACAGCTTTGTCCCCTGGGTCACTGCTCTTAAACAAGTTAAAAAATATCAAATCATGATAAAAAAATATTGCATTACGTAGCTTGTTTATCTGTTTTTATATAAAAAGAAAAACAAAAACATTAAATCCGATTTTTTTTTAATCACTTTTAGCCAAAGTAGGTCAAATTTTGCTGACAAATAACTGAGCGCTTTGCTAACGATGTAACTTTTGTGGTGTTCATTGAGTACCTAAAAAAAACTGATTTACGTAGTTTTAGCCCCCAGTCCTTATAACAAAGCGTTTTCGAACAGTTTTTGCTGGTAAAAAAAGTGACGTATACATATATTGTTGTATGCGTCACTTGGCACTGAAATTTGAAAAAAATGACTTACGTAGTTTTAACCCTAAGGATCTTAAAACGGTAGAACACCTGATTGGACCGCCGGCCAGTCAGCCGACGGGATAGTCACGTCAATAGGAATATACGTTTGACGACTTTCCTAGTCGGTAGTGACCCTACATACGGTCACGTCTGAAAATATCGATACAAAGTGCCAAAAATATGTATACACTACCTTATATATGGAGTCCATATACATGCCCATATTATGGACAATAAGGTCGTGTATACATATTTTTGTCAGTTTTTCCGTATCCATATTTTCAGACGTGACTGTACAAAGCAGGAGGTTCAAAGTTCAAAAAATAATAATCTGCAAGTAGGCCTCAGGCTCTTTTACAAGTCAATGCAACATTTATAGTAACATCATATAGTGACATGAAAAATACTTAACAACATTTATAAATACAACAGCCAATACCTGGGTAAACATTACATTATAATAATCTTAAAATAAATAATTACTACAATACAATAGAGATGTATAGTCTCTATGGTTAAAAATACATTTAATCTGGAGATGTAAAAGGTCCCCAGGTTCAGATTTTGAATCATAAATACGAGGGGAAAGCTGAAAATGTTTAGAATAGAAAAATCTGAAGTAAATAAGCCGTCACTCTTTATTTTAATGCGTGCTTTAACTCTTTCTGATCACGCGTACAAATTTTTATTAGGATAGGATTACCCTGAAGCGCACACATCATTCTTCCAATGCCTTTTCTGTATGGCGATTTTATGTCCTCGGAGTTTGTATGTGAAATTCACGAGATGTCCATCGGGATTAAAGTTTTTTTACGCATAAATATTTATGCAAGAAATTTTAGAAGAAATGTGAATAGGGATGTCAGAAACTGCTTATGTATATAATTTTTTGTATAAATAAAAGTATTAACTGCACAAAAGTGATGTAAAATTTTGACGTTGCTCTTGAATGACATTATTAGAGAAGCATCATAGGAATGATCCTATGATGATTGAACGGATGACCGTTAAACAACTACAAAAGCGATTAAATTTAAAATTTTAAGAATAAACAGACATTCATTATGAAAATATAACTGAAACTTGTAACTCTGTTGGTGGCTGAACCCCAATGAAAATCGTTTAAAGTAGTTTATCTACACACACTACACATATCATAAACCCTCTATGATGCCTTCAAAATTCGTAAATAATGGCCAACATTACGATAAACTGTTTTGTTACATCAAATTTCTTGCCTGTAATTGCTTCATAACTACATCAAAATCGATTTGGTTATGATATTCAAATTTGGAACACATCTGAAAAAAAAGCAATTCGATTTGACCTTTATTCTAACATCAGGTTAGATGCCTTTTTGTTCGTAATGAAATGTCAATTGCATACAATTTTGACATAATTCGCATGTTAGTTTGTATCGAATGATACGGAAATAGGGCCCCGACTCTTGTTCGTCTCTGGATTCAAAAAAAACTACGAATGCGTGACATAAGTTTTCGTTTACCGCCATTTGATGTACTGTTTATATTTTAATTAGTTTAAAGTATAAAAAGAATATGTTTTGTTGTTTTTAAAGTAACTATAGCGAAAGTTTCGTGTAGAATGAGCGATAAAAATATTTCGGTGACGCCACCACATATCCGCGAGTTCCGCCAAGAGAGCAACGATGCCCCAACGTTGGCTGTAATTTGGGTTAGTGAATATATCATAGAAAGTTTATAATATGTGTGTAGATAAAATAGTGAATGTAACTGTATATAATTAGGCATTAAAACACTCGTGTGATCCTTTTAAGAAACTCACTTCATTCGTTTCTTAAACCCCCACTCGTGTATTTTAATGCCTTTTATTATGTAGCACTCACATAAACTACTATTACATGAAAATTCTTGGGTTGAAATTAGAATAAAGCTCGACGTACAATTTCCAAATTGCCAGCAATCCGGAAACACAAGTAACGACCAAAAATACTTCAAAAAAATATAAAGAGTTATATTCTCATAAATAATATGCCTCTTTTTTTATACGATCTCTAAGCAATCTTTTCTAAGAACATTTAGTGTTGCCCTCGTAGGTATTTGTTCCTGAGTTATAGGTGTCGCAACTTCGAAATATATTTTCATTCATTTTACTAGACTAGACGCTTTTTTCTTCAAAAACTATCTTGAAAAAGGAATCTTGTAGAAGCCATTGAGTTAGGTTATGTTAAATAGGTGACCCTCTAAAAATTCAACAGTTTTTAGAAAAAACGTGTTCGTTCAAATATAAATGGCGCCAAACCTCTTGCGCGAATTACAATATTTGACGTTGTCAACATGCACGCTGTACCTAAATTTGAGTTGCTCCCTTGAGGTCATTTTTGAGTTCTAGTCAGACTTCTGTAGTTATTATAATTCATTGGTAATGTTTTACATGTCACGTTCAGAAACACTAGTAACAGGCTAACAGCGACGCCATTCAACAATACATAAACATTTCAAGGCAAGAACTACCATGAAGAACCAATTCAATTTCAGCCAGCATAATAAAACAATTCGAAAATGGAACGCTGAAGTATTATTTAAAAAACCGCCGTTCCATTATGCCGCTGTCATCGGCTTGATAAGATTTAAATTAGCCCCACAATACGGCGCTGTCAAATCCGCCATTAATTTCGAATTTCGAACGGGAGCGGTGTTGCCAACCTTTTGGCCGTTACGACAATGGATGTAATCTTGGATTATTTCGGTTGATCTTTTATTTTAGGTAATTAATGTGGATTAGGGATATTTAATGGATACTTTTATATAGGTTATTTTTCTGTTTTACGAAGTAAAGTTGATTTTGATGTTGAAATTTGATTTGACTTGACTTGCCAAAAAAAACATTTTCAACTTATATTGCTTTTACTTTACTTGCTAGACAATACCGTAAATTTAGTAATTCTACCAAGAGTATAAATATTACAATTAAATGCAATTTTCTCAATCATGCAAAAACATACAATGTTGACGTCACTTACTTCAAATTAAGTGCGATGAGTGAAGATATCTAAAGGAGTTTCATGCAGCCTTACACACCTAGGCCTGAAAAGCAACCTTCTTTTGTTTTAAAACGTCAAATTTTGACGCAATGTCTTGGCATTCAACCATCAAATAGTAGTAGATTCGAAGATTGTTTTTACCTGCGGAAACCTACGAATGAAATAAAGCACTATACAAATCTTAGCGAGCAACGGTATTGCCGGCCGCGCATCCCTATCCGTCTATATCTACTTGGCCTGCAACCCTTCGTTTCCCGGCCTCTATAGTAATGTACTAATACTCAAACCAAGTTACAATTTATTATATTACAAGTCCAGTTTACATATACGGGTAAGTAAGCGCTATAACAATGATAAAATATGTCTTGAATCTTTATTACATAAACTGCCAAATCAAATCAAACTCCACAAAAGTATTAACCTTTAAATTACAAAGGTTATATTGATAAACAACAATTAATTAATCGTTAATGAATTTAATGCCGCAACCGACGCAAATAAATGCAATTAATAGCATTTGAAATTAATGCGCTGCTGACAACATATAATAAAAATAAAGGCAGACATTAAATATATTTAATGACATGTCACGCAGCCCCGCCCACAGCTATTTAAAATTAGTCATAAACTATATAGAGAATATTAAAAAAAACAGTAAATTGGTATTGATATTCATTTGCAATAAATTAATGTAATTATTTTGCGTAACATAATGACTAGAAACCAAGGACTAGATGTTTATTTTTTGTACTAATGCATAAAGACAGATGCCTATAAATTTTACAATGGTTAGGTAATAGCCAGTTAGAGTGTATAGGTAATGGGGATGATAATGAGATTTACCTAAATATTTCTTGATCTACCTACACAAATTGTATCATTTGATTAAAAATAATAGTAGATTTTGTATGATAAAATTTGTGTAGATAGTTATTAAGAAATTATCAAATAAACTTCATTTTAAGTTTTGTCCCTATTCACCCCAGCCGTCCCTATTCACCCCGGTTGACGGTAAGATTCTTATCTGATTTCATTCGTTCTGGTCTTGCCATTGCCAGCAATTCCTAAAAAAAAAACACCTGAAAAATGCAAATAATTTTTAGTGTTCACCGGAAATTATGTATATCCCGGAAATGTAAATATTGCAAGGCCTAAAAGGCGCATTAAAAAAGCTTATCACTTTTGTTTATTAGTGTGTAAATATATTTCACACAATATTTTCCAGGTTTGACATCCCGCTGGCCAAGTAAATGCAGCCTCTACACACTACAATTCGAACGTAGGTGTATACACTTCCTTAGGAAATATATTTAAATCATGTTATTTAAGTATTATAGAAAGTCGGTTTTAGGATATTTATAAAAAAATAATTCTTTACTCATAGTGTGGGTTAGTCCTAATAGAACCATCTAGAAGTCGTCAACGACATCATTAGTTTATCTCTCTCTCCCCCGCTGTGACGAGAGCTCCTGTCGCTCGTGAATCTTCAACCAATGTTAACAAACGATTGTAAACCCTATTGGTAAAGGCCATAAGGTCCACCGATGTTTAAATGTTGTTGTTAGAACATTAATCGTGCACCACTCGTGAACTTCGTATTCGAAGTGCAAACCCAACGGCTAGAAGCTCGTTGATGTCTTTTGTTATGTCATTTGGTATGCGTCTATAATTTGGTCTACGAAATCTTGGTTTAAACATTAAAGTAGGTTCTCCTGTATTGGAAGCCTCGATTCCCAGGAATTGCAGAAAGATAGCTTGTAGTCCCCTGACAGAGGTATACAGAAATCGTGAACAATATCATTAGATTATCTCTCTGCCCCCGCTGTGAAGAGAGCTCCTGTCGCCGTGATCTCGTGAACCTTTACCCAATGTTAACAGACAATTGTATACCTTATTGTAAGAACCATAAGGACTATTGATCATGTACTACCCGTGAACAAATTCAAAATGTCGGATTTTACTTAGATTCATTAGAGGCCATTTTTGCAATTACCTGACATTCGGAACTTTTAGGAACTATCCGAATACACCTTAAGGGAGCGATGTGTTCAAAATTATCTACCCACAGTATGGTGGTCTTCAAAAAGTAAATTTTTGAAGAAATTTTTTATCCTTGTTATTAATTCTCGAGTAATTGTAGAAAATTCTGTGTCATTTATGCTTCAAATTTATGCCCTAATTCATAAGCTATCGAATGATTATTTATTTTTAAATGTGCGGTAGGCAAATGGACAGATTGGTACATTAATCGAGTGCAGTAGTGTTTGGCACCATAAAACTTTGAAAGGGTGCATTTTTAAAATGGTTGAAAAAAACATAGGTATGGGGGGTGATTGGTCGATAACATTCATCGTACTATACGTGGTTAACGGCTCGACTATACGTCGACAAACACATTGTACAATATGTATGCGTTCTTACAGTCAAGTTGTAATGTCAAAGTTTAGGCAAGTAGCTTTTCGTCGAGTAGTTACACACATCTCTTTTTGACATTTTGCTGTGACATCAGTTATCCGCGAGCACGACCAGTGAAACCTGCGTCGAAACGTCGGAAATGAAGGTAACAAAATAAATTCACGATAGACTCGGTTTTGAATATTTTTTTACAGTACATATGGGGCTACTTTATAGCACTAGTGCGAGAAGTAGCATATTACGTTACTGTGTCGAACATTTAAAGGGCCATATGTACTGTAAAACGTTGTACGATATATGTGCGAATAGGTAATTCGCAACTCGTGTCGATTTAAAACACTCCCTTCGGTCGTGTTTTAATTTATCGCCACTCGTTTCGAATTTCCTATTTTTCGCACTTGTATCGTAATGTACTATTAAAATGTGTTCAAAAGTATGCTTGCTTGCCAGCGACGTAAAAAAAAACTTGAAAGTGTGAAATGTTCAGTAACATAATAAAAAATATTTATTTAAATTACAAAGTATTTATCGATAAGTAGATGAAGTACTTAAATCAAAATTATAAGTTATCTATAGTAATTAACAAACAGTAAGTCTAATATAAAAAGTCAAATCATCAGTTTAAATTTTCGTACAATTTAATAAATGTCACAACTTACGATAAACAAACGCAATTAAATCGAGACGCGAGACAAAACAATACATTTTCTAATTGGCTATCCCTGAATTGGATTTTCAATGATTGCCGATATATTTTTAATAGGCAATAAGACCAAAGATGGAGGTTGTTTTATTTTTAATTTTTCGAAACTTTAATAGTGTGTAAGGCACCGGCCAACGGCCAAATGAGAAGGTCGTTCTTTTTTCGAATTTGATTTATAAGCAATGAATTGTGAACAGCAGTTAATGAAATATAGAGTGATGTCGCACTGCGCACGCTTTTATATCGGGGTTCCGTAATTTCGTTTACAGTATGGGTGCTACCTTACGGCACTAGTGCAATAATTAGCACATTACGTAACTATCTCGAAAATTTAAAGGGACATATGTAGTGTAAAACGTTGTACGATACGTGTGCGAATAAGTAATTCGCACTTGTATCGTAATGTATTATTATGTTTTCTGACAGATATTTCAGTGTATAGAATAGTCTGATATATTTATTTATTTAAACTTTATTGCACAAATGTACACAATTATGTACAAATAGACTTAATGCCAAATGGCTAATTTACTAGTCAACCATAGCGCCATCGCCACACAGACACAGAAACATTAAAAGTTGGTATACTTACCAATTTGTTAGAGAGACACAGCGATTTCAAATATATGATCCTCCTCCGCGCGTTATCGCTGCTCAATGCACTCTTGACATCAGCACCAGAGTGTGACTTGTTTGCGGGGAGATGGGCGAATGTGTGCCAGGAGTGTCTGAGGTTCTGTGAGATGATGGATGATAGGCTTTCCAGCACTTGCATGTGATTATTAATGAATATCTGTTTTTTATTTTATATATGTTTTGTATTTGTATAGTCTAATTATTCGGTGTATTGGCATATGCTGTAATGCCGTGTAAATATTTGAAAAAAAATAAATAAATAAATATATGATTTTTATAAAACGCGATCCTAATTATTTATTCGTGCAACTCGCGCTTGGCCATAATTTCATACTCGCTATAATATTGTATTTGTTTGCCCTCAATAGCAAATATTTAGTTATAACGAAAACGAAAACGCGGGGAAGAAGATGTTAGATATTTATCTAAGGACGTATACTGCCTAAAATATATGATTCATTTCATGTAAGTGGGGTTTTATTTCAAAAATGTAGAAACAGTATGCACATTTCGACATTTTTGAAATACTTAATAAAACCCTACTTCTAAAACGTTATGTAACATTTCCGGTCTAGTTACTTGTTTAACTTGCCTATTTGTTTGTTTATTTAGACCGCATTGTGTTCTAAATTTGAATTACGGAGCCTGTGGATCAACAAAGCACCATAGACAAGCCATTTCTCACCGTCGCTTTTTCTAATAAAGCATTTGTTAGGCAAAGGCAAGCGCCCATTGTACCCGTACAACCAAACAGAGGTCAAATCATCGCTTTCCAAGCCGTAACACGAATTTATACCTGACATTATTCATACCACCCGACCGCTTGTTTTTCCCTAATTAGAATCCATTCAAACGTACCCCATTAAAACTCGTCTAAATTAAAATTCGAATAACTTACTAACTAGATATATAAATCACGAACCGTACAGAAAGACAATAAAATATATTGTCCAGTCCGACAAACGGCTCGAGTCCAATAATTAATACAACAATGCGCTCACCGAGTAATTAAAATAAACTAATTTCTAAACGTGAGTGGCTTTTTATGAATGAACGCTGTGGTCTATCTTTTTTCAGTCTGGCAACATTTCTCATCCGCGGTTGCGCACTGACAGTACGCTTGACGGCGTTCTTTTTTCAAAGCGCGACTCGCAGCGGGGCGCTGCATCCGTTGCGCGTTCGAATTATCTCGTTTTAATTTGAGAATCGGCTTTTTTGTTTTATGCCATTATTTTACTAATTCGTAATTTGAAATGTTTAGACAATTACACGGCACTTATGAGTGAGGATTCGTGAATCACGTTCAAATCATTTTCTCACGCTAGGGACTCCCACGAATTAGTTGAATTGCTCGAAGCCTGGGATTCGGGACGAACCTAAGGATTTTCGGCATCGGATCGGGACGAGATGATTCCGAGCAAATCGGCGAACATAATTACAACCTGCCTGCCAGTATTTGAGCGCAGCGCCGCGTGCACAGTAGCAATAACGTGCAATTTAAATGTTTCAAATTTCGAACACGATTCTTTTTTAAATACAAATCGGTATTGCGTGCATGCATTCAAAATAAACAAATAAACATCGTGCGATTTACAATGCTAAAAGAGTCCTTTACGATTTCAAAAATAAGTACATTTATTTCTCAATCATGCTACAACTCATAGGGTACGTAGGTACGCATTAACTCACACATGAAACGTCAAAGGCAGTGTTGCTAGTGTAAAAAAAGACAACAGGCATTTCAAAATTAGAACGTTAAAGGCAGCACGTGCACAGATAAGTGCACGTCGCTCCACCGTATTCGGGATCACGTATCTCAAATAACACAGGCCGGTTGTAATGAGCCGATGAGTTTAAACACGGCCATTGGGCTCCAAATTCGAATTAATAAAACGAGTTGTCTGTTATTATTTTGTACATGTTCTGGTGCTTGAACAACGTTATTTTAGAGTTAATTAGCTAATGAAACAAGGTATTCTACCGATTTTCAAAGACTAAAAGTATTTTCACGTTAATTTATAAAAAGTCATATCATTGACGGGGTAGCAGAGGAACTTAAAGGGGTTTTATTCTGTGTGACTGGAAGAGATCACTCATAGGAATAAGCTCGCCTTTGTACTTTCAATTGTATATTCGCTGTTACATATCCTAGCCTAACCGGTATTAGTAACCCTGCCTTCGAAGCAGGCTTGTTACTTGATTATGGATGTTTTCTATGTATATTATTATATCTTCAAAATCCATGATGGCTAATAATTCAAATATTGTTTTGTAATCATTATGTTTGCCATTTCGTGGCTGTTTAATATAAAAAATGTTCACAGTGACTTGACTATGAAGAGATCCTTCATAGGAATATTAGGAATAGGTTCGCCTTTGTACTTCTTGGCGTATATCTACGATACACACAGCCACAAAATTGCTTGGTCATTTTATGAATTAATTACTTCGTGATGTGTCCATGCAAATTTGCAGCTATTTGTTTTATGCAATCGAGAATGTATTACCTACTATAATGGACTAGGTATGACTCGAAATTTCAATGTCTGATTCATTGAGTTGAAAGAGCGTTTTTTTAAACCTAGGAGAAGACCCTGCATAACTATTAGTGGCTCTGTGAGATGTAGACCTCGCAGGCTCCCTGAAATATTTCCTAAAATTGAATCGATAAAAAAATCGACAAATAAATTTCACGAGAATCGGTTGAAAATGCGACCCAGAAAATCTGGACATACGAAACAATTGTTCCCAAACTGAAACGGAGACCTTTCGTGCGGTTAAAAAGTACAGACATAAAGTAAGCACTCGTAATGACCGCATACAGCTTCAACTCATCGTTATGAATGAACACAACAGGTCTCTCAACTATCTTAATTAAAAACAACAAAAAAACTTTTAAAACGATTTATCCATTTTTATTTATGACCGCCACTCTTCAAATCGACGTACTTTTAATTTTTTTCCAATACCGGAAGACATGACACCTCCAGATTTACCGCTCTACCCATCAATTATTATAATAGATTCTCTGTCTCGCTCGCACGCTCTTTCTATTATAATTTAGTTTTAAGGATGACCTCGGAATCTTTTAGTCGTATATCCTTAAAGGTAATATATGATATATGTATAACAACTGTTAATGTGACTTAGGTAATTATTACTCATGAAAGTCATGAATATTACTGTAAAAAAAACAGATTGCGGTCAGTTTCCACTAGGGTTCCCAACCGTACTATATTATATAGTAACGTACTATATTTTGGCTCTCTGTACTATATACTGTTGAAAAAATATATAGTACGCTAAAATACTATATTTCCGACATCCTTCTAATTTGTTCAAGATCGATTATCAATTTAATTCTAATCAAATAAAATTATTTCAAGTATGAAGACAAAATGGCGTGAGGAATGCAACAGGGCTGACTCATTTTATTAAAAATTAGACATTACTAAAAAGTGCACAAAGTTCAATAAAAAATATAAATTTAAACTTTAAATAAATTTTGTTATTAAAAAGATTTTTTTTTTACTCTTTATTATTACTGGGCGTATGAGATGACGAGTGAGCAGTTT
Organism: Cydia pomonella; assembly: GCF_033807575.1. Classification (NCBI taxonomy): domain Eukaryota; kingdom Metazoa; phylum Arthropoda; class Insecta; order Lepidoptera; family Tortricidae; genus Cydia; species Cydia pomonella. Next base: position 8,025,634 of record NC_084724.1, read on the forward strand.
TACATATATGACTAACTGATGGCATGATAGCTGGAGTCTAGGAATAGGATGATTTTGACAACAGAGAGTGGTCTACATAAAAGGAATAGTTAAGAGGCCGTTATCGATTTTAGTCGCAATTCATAGATTTAGTCCATGAAATTGTACAACTTCTGTTAACTGTTAGAAATAACAAGTACAAAATGAGTACAATTTCAACGACTAAATCTATCAATTTTACATTTTTTCTCTAAAATCGTTACCATAACTAATCTTACCAGAGTGCTAGTAAGTATGATTAAACGTATATTACACTTATGTTAAGCATTTTATCTAAAAGTACTATATTTGTTGAAATGTACTATATTTTTAATGCCTTATTCTGGAAAATACTATATTCCACCAAAAAATAGTTGGCAACCCTAGTTTCCACACGAGTCTATAGTCTACACAACACGAACACAGACGCAAAATCCTGTATTATATAGCACTGAGGGCCTACCGCGAAAAAGAAGATCTAAATTTCGTTATCTGCATCTCTGTGCTACTCTTGAATATTCGAACGATCCAGAGGCAGATAAAGAAATTTCGATTTTAAATTTTCACGGTTCACATTTTATTTCTGATGGAAAACTTTACTAGCTTAGTTCGATGTTCACATTAATTTCCGTTGTTTTTAATGCTTATCCAAAAAGCTTCTTCTGAATCCAATTTTCTACACATTCCTACAGTAGCCTCATCCTCCCACTTTATAACCTATAAAAATCCCAAAAACAACACGAATCAATTAAGAACCGCATTGCCCGCACCGCCCAGGCCGGCCCAGTGTTGCCCACTAAAACCGAATTACCCGAGCAATTACTGTGTTGCCGCGTTACGGCGTAAGCCAGGGGCGCGCGTGCCCGCCCGGTCACGACCCAGCGTAAGTGTTGCAACTGTTAAAAAATCGATAATGAACGATCAGTTCTTGATTAACGTCTAATAGAAAAAATAATTTCAATTTGATTTTGGAAAAATATTGATGCAAAATTATCGAAGTGTGACAATGAAAAACTTGGTTACGACACAAAACAAAGACAAAGCAGGATCATTAAAACCACTAAGTTGGCATAGCATTGCCCTATAACAATGGCAATATATCGGCATTTAAAGTGAAAACGAGCCATATGGAATTATATTTCATAAATACCTTTTCTATTATCAGTATTGTCACCCTATGTCTTGTCTTCAAAATATAATTTCAGGATTTCACCAGCAGATAAGGATAGCAATCTTACCAAAATGTAGTTCATGTATATATGTATCTCTGATTTCCAAATGTTCAGTAACTTTATTGAGTGTTCGCTATACTTATATGTCCAATTTTCTTATAGATAAAGTGAATTCATCTGCTTTTCCTATCTTGTCTTTGGCCACAATGAACAAGTTCAATGTAGTAACTAAATGGTCCAAATTTGATCTGTGAGTGTTTACTTCAGTTACTTACTTCATTTCTAGTTTATCTAACTAGTATAGTTATTAGATACTATCTACTATCCCCTATTTAATTACTTACACAGAGCTGCATTCATATGATTGGTAAAGCATTTGATTATTCAGCTCTGAACAATAGGCAACAAATACAGGTAAGTAATAGGCTGTATAGGTATTAATTTATCTCATCAGCTTTTCAATCAATATCTTATAATGATTTCTAGATGATTCCTACTCAAGTCATGGCAACGAGGATTCTTCGATGGCTCGTCCTCAAAATGACTGGTTGAAATGAGCAAATAATTAACATTCCTGTACAGAAGCGTAATTTATTCTTAAAGACTTGTAAACAGAATTTGCACGAGCAGACAGCCGAACCAATATTAATAACTCAAACCAACTTCCTTCATTAAAATCAAATTCATTTTCTAACGTTTTCCATGCGTTGGAAACAAAAGTTTTTAAGCGTCACCACGTTAGATAATCAGTTGAAGACACCTCTATTTTTATAGCTGTAGAGTTTACTTTAATATATTTGTGTGTAAGTGTTAAGTGTGTGTTATTAAAGCTGGACATTCAATCTCGGGCATCCACCGGCATCCATCACGCGACCACGCCCCTCGAGAGTGTTTCGACAACGCTCTTGCCACGTGATTTGTGGGTGATTAAAATATTAATAATGTCTTTAAAGCGTTTAAGAATAGGGCTTGGCATGTCAAATGTGATGTAGATGCTATCACCGTTACTGCTTAAACTAGATGGTTCAAGACAATGGGTTACTTAATGTCAGTGTCAAAAACCGTTCTATAAATAAAACTGGCATATGTAACTAACTTACGCATTTTCTATTTTGGTAACTTTAAACGGGAAACTTATTCTATAGATAAGTAACATTTTTGGAATAACTATATCGAAAACAATAGTTTTAATTTTTATGGACACTACCAATTCTTACATTTCTGTTCATTACTAGCAGTAATATATTAAAATGAAATGCATTTTCACATTTTGTGCTTTATTAGTAATAAGTAGTACTTTACACACCAAATTACCTACGTGCTGCATCTCATTTCACCTCGAATACAATAATTTATTCAGATTTGTTATTCTAAAATTACCCCTAATTTTGGGTAGTTACGGTGCTGTAACCTGACAACACTCAAAATTACATTAACCAAACAGAGCCGTAGACATTTTTCTGGGAATTCCAATTTTCTAAAAAATATGTCAAAGATTATTAAAAATTGTAATAACATCCCTAATGAAAATTCCAAATCCAAACTACTGGCCAGTTAAAAAAAAGAAAACAAATCACTGGCTGTTAAACCACCCGAATTTAAAAAGAGAACTCGAGCATGGAATGTTGAAATCAACAGGCTACCAATTTTTAATACGCATTCGCGAACTCGACTTTGAAAAGAAACACTACCGCGTAGATATAGAAAGCATTTTCATTTAATAGTTTTATTGGATTTAGTATCTTTTCAAAGTGAAGCGTTTAAACGACTTCCGTTTTTTCGAAAGAATGTTAAGATTAAGCCAATTAATATTCGTATGTTTTGGATGCATAATGGAAACCAAATTTGACTTTATGAGTCAATTTTGAAGAATTATTGAAACACATTCCTTACGAATAATTTCTAATTTCGTAGTAGGTAATATTGCAAACCGTCTATCTACTTAACAAAACTGTAACGCTCCTCACACTCTGTGATTGTGCTTAGAAATCAACAGACTAATTACGGAAGTTTTTAGAGGAGCACGGTCAGCCTTGATTATTTTTGAGACCCCTTATGTCAAATCGAGCGATGCGATCAGTTTCGTAAAACTCCTGCAAATTATTATTATTACCGATTTACATCGGTTAATTACATTTATTTTGAAATATATGATCTCTCTGGCAAACCCACTTTGTTAGTAGAAAATGGCGCAAACTTCCAATTTTCAATGGAAATGGTTACCCATTCTCGCCTAAACTTTTTAAATTTGCCGCCATTTTCTACTGACGAGAATGGCTTGCCAAACTATATGTTTAGCCACTTTTCATCGTCTTATATAAAGTTTAAAAACACTTTAAATCTAATGTCAAGGCAGTTACCAGCTGCCGTTTTTGCAAAAGCTAATAGAATCAGACCAAGATAAGTTGGCAGCGGTTTTGACCATGTTTTGACAGCCCAGACAGTGCAAGTGCAACCGCTGCCAACTTAGGTTGGTCTGACTCTATATCAAATTTTCTTAAGTACCTAAAGTAAATCTTAAAATATAACAGTACAATTTTGAAATATAACTTTTATTATTATTGGACCGAATGGCTGAGCATGCGTGATCCTGATGATCACAAAAACGGACTTACCCAGCAATTACTGTACCTTTACGCTGTTATTAGGTGCTTGTGCATTAAAGGGTGTACATTAAATAGGGGTTGTCTTCGCATATGACCTTTTTGGTACGAAGAGACTAATTATGGTTCACATCACATTAGACATGCTAGGTATTGAACGCCATGCTATCATCAAAACTGGGAAATTTTATTTAATCTATTTGATTACCTATATACGGTTGGGGTCTGCTTACTTCACGTTATTTTTCTAATAGGACGGTACAGTACAAATGTGAAACTTTAAAAAAAAATTTAAAGCGTCTAGAAAATTTCGCTTACTTTCCGACCCTACATACGATGGGGACAAAAAGTTACGTTCAACGTGTCACTTTCCTTCTCTTTATGCTTCGTTTCACGTATGTTTCACGCAGTGTATAACAAAGAGCTATTTACGAAAACGACAGTCCTTGACTGAATACAAACACCATACGTATTGCTGTTGGAATTTTACGGATAATTGTTATATTACGCTTTCTTTTAACATTCTAAAATGATTTATCGCTCAGTAAGTGCTGTTAACTCGAGCTCTACAATGAAGCATAAAATCTCGCCGTCAGTGCACCAAAATCGACTTTAAGAAAAAAAAACTAGTACCACTTAAAACCGTACCTTATATGGTGTAAGTTAAAGTTTAAAATTGGTTAGCGCAAGTGTTTTTTTTTTTTTCTGTAAGTTGGTCAATAAAAAAGTTGTACGTGAGCGTAGCCGCGGGCTTGGCACGAGCCCGCGCTCCACGCCTAGGATCATTTTGAATCTGTGGACGTCAAGTCAGATGCGAAAAGTTCACTTTGAATATCTGGATGATTCATTAGTTTTTTATGGTCTATGGTCTTTTTGGTTTTAAAAAAGTTTGAAATTTCGGGTTCAGGTAAAGTTATAATGACAAACGACGTTGTTTCTGACAGCATATGAGTCGATGAACACTCAGCAAAATGGAACCCTAGGGCACCATTGGCACTTGTTTTTTTGTATAAAATAATACTGCTAGCATCTACAGTGCCAAGAGTCAGACCAAGATAAGTTGGCAGCGATTTTGGCAGCCCAGATGTTATTTTAAACGTCAAACTTCTATGAAATGATGACGTTTACTTAACACTTGCACAGGCTGGGCTATCAAAATCCCTGCTAACTTATCTTGGTCTAACTCTTACGTAAATTACTAACTAATTACTAATAATGGACTATGAGTATACCCCTAGAAATGGCTTTTTTTAGTAATATTTATTTATGATTAGTATAATGTAAAAATACATAAATTAATATTTTATTTTGTCGCAATTTTAAGGCGGCTTATGACCGCATCAATATGATAGCCGCCTAAGACCACATCTAGAGCTGTAGGGCTAAGATGGTCGGCTCTTTACCTATCATTTGTCACCATAGCTGTCACGTTCTAACAAGTATGTAAGCGCGAAAGTGACGGGCACAGTGACAAGTAATAAAAATGGAACCATAATACCGCCCCTGGTCAAACAACTTTGTCGATTGAAAAAAGCGCGAACTTCAAATTATCTATGGGACGACCCTTCCCGCCTAAATTTTTTTAATTTGCCGCTTTTTTCTACTGACGTAAATAGCTTGACAGACTGATAATACTCGTAAATTCCCGAGGTATTCAAGCAATGTTAATCTTTTCAAAGCAATCAGGTACTATATTGTCTGATTGGCAATCATTGGCGAATTATCTTGTCGAGGCGTACGTCTATAAATCAATATTATTGGATTATTCAACTTTCGTGAACGTTGAGAGAAGTTTCGTAACAGACATTCAATTTGAACTAGTAAATTTCTGAATATACTACAGAGCAATGAAAATAGTGTAATTGACATTATTACAAATAATACAAATAGCAAAGAGAATTTGAAATAGAAGTGGATTGTGGTGGATTTCGAGCGATGGCGCCATCCATAACCTATGGCCTATGCTCTATTAGATGGCGCCACTTTTTGAATTTTAACAAATTTAACACATCAGTTAAAGAATAAGGATCAAAGTCAAATACCGTTCTAAAAGTTTTAATAATGTGTCGAAAGATGGCAATAGATTTACTGTTTTCTTTGACAATCCACCTCTATTTCAAATTCTCTTTGGAAATAGCCATACAATGTGACTCGTTTTAATAAAGTGTATTTAGGTTGTGGAGATGGTGGTGGCCGAGTGGATATGACGTCAGACTTTCAATCCGGAGTTCGCGAGTTCAAACCCTGGCCTTACCAATGAGTTTTTCGGAACTTATGTACGAAATATCATTTTATACATATTTACCATTAGCTATTCGGTGAAGGAAACCATCGTGAGGAAACCTGCATACATCTGCAAAGAAATTCGAAGGTGTATGTGAAGTCCCCAATCCGCATTGGGCCAGCATGGGGACTATAGCCCAAGCCGCATGAGAGGAGGCCTGTGCCCAGCAGTGGGACGCATATAGGCTGAATTATTATTATTCTTTAGATTATTTTCTGTCCTTTTTTGCCCTTCGCTTGCTCGGGTATCAATATTAGCACGAGAAGTTTAACAACAACTATACCCCTTGTAAAACAAATAACTATTGTTTATTTATTTTAATTTTGAAGTTCAACCGGAAATCCGGACATATTAGTTGTTTGACACCAAAATTGACAACGTCTGGATGATTTGACAAACTTGGAATGTGATAAAAAAAATTAGCTATAAATCAGCTCAGATTTAAGATGGCGAAGACGTCTCGAGAATATTTTTAGTGTTTTGCTCATTAATGTTGCTTAAAGTATAAATATTGACAGCTTATTATGCAGTGAACTAGCGTGGAAGTGTGCACCTAATGAAAAACTAATCTTGAAATGCGTAAAACGCGTTTATCCATATTTTACTCAACCTTGGTAATCCATCGTGGTTTTTAGTAAAGTCCAGCTATCTCTTTACTAAAAGCAACTACCGAACAACGTCATGATCTACGAGCACACTTAAAAGCTACTACTGACCAACCGCACTTGACATTGGCAAAATCATCATAGATTTGATGGAGGCCATTTTTTTTTATTCAGGATTACAACAGCTTATAATAATTACATGTGCAATTTTAAATTTTAAATGTATAAAGCCTAACAACGAACTAAAACATAAATTTACTAATTGAAGCTTGTTAAGTTTTATGAATAAGGGTCATTCTAATCTAAAGTATCTCTCTGAAATTTTAAAGAAATCTCAATATATGATGTTTTATTTATTTACAATGATCACTAAGTAAGTGTTTTGTTTTGTTCTAGGTAAGCTGTGAGAAGAAACCACAAGTAGACTACTAGAATAATATCAAAATGACTTTCCGTTGTGTTCCTACATTCCAAGCAGTGTCTAATGACAGTAGCGCCACCTGGGTAAGAATTGTGTACCAGTTTTTAATTTAGTTTCACTACTCGCCGCTAGATGACTAAAGACCATTCACAAAATGTTATTAGTTAAATCTTGTTTTTAGTATGTTTTGCGTATGCATAATTAGCATTTATAAACAAAAAAGGCTAATGTATAAAAAATATAATTAAGAGGAGGCATTAAAATAATATATGCTAAAAGGAACAAAACATTAGTTTTTGTCTATTATTATACAGTACCTGGGCGACCGAGCTTTGCTCGGTTATAACTATTTATTGTAATATGGTGGTGTATAGGTGATAATCTTAACTACATTTTTTTACTAAATTAAACTTGTCTAAAACAATAAAAATTAAAAAATTATATATAAACTTGAACATATAAAAAAAAAAAAAATTAGTCACAGGGCGAGATTCGAACCCGTTACACTCGTTTAGCAGTCCGCGTCTTAACCCGCAGGACCAGACAGACAGTGGCCGGCGTTACGAAATTAGCGACCATATTCTGCGCCGAAAGAAAAACGCATGAAAACTCGAAAACACGCGTTTTCCCAAACATAAGACTAATCTAGATAGGGCCTATTTTAGATATAAGCTAGTTATAGTAATCATCTGTATATATCCATTATGTATATTGACATTGGAAGATAGATTGTATACCCCCAAAAACCCCCATATACCAAATTTCAGCGAAATCGTTAGAGCCCTTTCCGAGATCACAGAAATATATATACAAGAATTGCTCATTTAAAGGTATAAGATAAGCATTCTTCCCGAGTTTACATTTAATAACAGCGCCATCTAGCCGTGTCTGAGTAAAACTTTCATTATGCGAATGGCATGTATTGCTTGCGCGCTCTCGGAGTTACGCTACGCAACGGTAGATGGCACAGCGATTAAAATTTTATTTAGTTCGTTTACTAAAATAAAGATGGCGCAACATGTCCTTTAATGTCAATTAAATTCAATGTAGTCTGATTTAGTAACTTTGATATTTATTTCTTTATTTTGTTTTGATAATATAGTATAACCATATAATATAATTGTATTAAGCACAGAGACCTCTTCCTCCCACACATACTTAACTGTTTTCTATCCAATGAACTATTGACTCTTGGAGTACCAACTTGACATGTCAACAGCTCGCCAGACTTGACCCGAAAGTTTGGTTCGGTACTTATTCATTCTTGTGCCCAAACCTAAGCAAATTTATAGCATTCTAGTCTAAGGCAATGACCTTAAAAAAATACAGTTGTTCTGTTGCATGTTGTAAGTACTAATTTTCAGTGGCGCCTAATGCTGGTCGTCTATAGAACTTAATTCCCATCGACTTGACTAACTTTCGAACTATAGAACTCGTGAAGAAAGAAAAGCCAAGTTAACTTCAGCTTATTAGTTAATATTTTTGACGCGTCGTCATTGCTACCATTGTAAAAGTATAGTTAAGGTGCAATGGGCTAATAAAACGGAGTTTTTAAAAGTCTTAGCGGTTTTTTGGATCGCAATACTGCTGCCATAAATCTAATTAGCAATCTTGAGGCCTTTCTCGAGGGACTGTATTGGTTCGAATCCTGAACTTTCAAAAAATCACAGGTAAGTCTAAAATTAACTTTAAAATGTAACAAATTATGCACAAAAGCTAAAAATATGAAAATTTGAGGGAAGGAGTTTGAGGGAAAGTATCGATTACTTTTTTATTTGTTTAATCGTACAAAAAAAAAAACATTGTATCCGCTTTCCCTGGCACGTACTTTCATCTCGCTCACACTTATGCTCAGGGAGAGTGAGAGAAGAACATAAACGTACTGGGTCTTAATGTCTACGATTCGATTACCTACGATAGCTACGATTAGATATCTACCTATTCGCTACTTGAGTTGCGGGTTTACGGTTAACGTGTCCATTATAAGAATCTTTACCACCTGTCGTGTCAATCGTGTTATTCACGATGACGCGCAGATTTGTCAAATCTAACCTTTAATAACAAGGCAATACGAGTCAAGGCGCCGTCAATGACACGTTCTTATACATTTTGTAAGCTAATAAAAGTGGAAAATGTTTTTAACCAAATTTTTTTACGAGAAGTTGAGAATTTTAAGACGAAAGTGACAACCCTTGAAACAGACAAACGTAGCCCATTTTACAAGCTTTTATTTAACTTGCCCTGTTAGTATGTAACTTTGTTAATTTGACCCCCTTCCCGCTTTCCGATTTAGCTGAAAATTTGCATACATATGTTAAAGGCACCAATCGTGGGACATTTAAGAGAAAAAATTGACTATTTTTGATATTTCATTGACATCTGTAAAATTTCTACCGCTTTATGCTTTAAAAGTTGAATGTCCAATTCATCCTTTATGCTTTCTATGTATGTAATGAAAGCTACTTCAATTGGTTTTAATATTATTAACCAATTAAAACTATGTTTTTTTGCTCCAGTCATGGGATTTATATGGCGCAATTTTTTTTCAAACTAACAAATATCTTAAGCAGCTCATTGGCTCTCATTTATGGTAAAATGTTGCCAGCGATTAAAAACTGATGGTAAAAACTTGTTTTACAGGATTTATCTATACCATCCCATTACTGGTGCCTGTTCCATTATAGGGGTGTTTACTATACATTTTGTAAGTTAATAAAAGTAGAGGCTGTTCTTTATCATTTTTTTACTAGAACTTGAGAATTTTAAGCCTAAAGTGGACAACCCTTGATACTGACAAACGTAGCCCATTTTACAAGCTTTTATTTAACTTGCTCTGTTAGTATGTAACTTTGTTAAAGCCTGACCAGTAATATATGATCACGCGCCATATTGCGGAATTTCATTGGAACTAAATTTTTCATACTAAACTGAACTGTCATTCTATACGTGAGAATAACAGCGCCCTCTTGACAATGATCATATATTTCTGGTCGAGCTTTAATTATTGTGGGTCAAATCTTGGAAGCTAAATTTGACCCGATTCCCGAATGAGCTGAAAATTTGCAAACATAAGTCGAGTGATATTATGGTACCATTGAGCTGATCTGATGATGGAGACAGGAGGTGGCCATAGGAACTCTGTGATGAAACAACACAACCTAATTATGTCTGGGGTTTTTAGAACTATCTCGATGAGTATTAGTTTCCTGAAGAAAAGTACAGTCAGCGACAAAAGCTTGTACGAAAAATGTATATTTTGCCAAAAACTTATTCCTCCCTGAATATTGGGTATACTGCAGACGGATTATGGATGGTTTTATCCACGTGATAAAATAACTGTCACTTTTTCACATCGCGGGATAGAAAGTGACGGACTCCGTTTTATCACGCTGTCACGTAGACAAGAGCGACGCAGCTATGCGGTGGAATGAGATAGCAATATCACTTACTCCCTCTAACGCATAAATGCGTCCCTTGGACTGGCCTGCGCTGGGCCAACGTATAGAAGAGCCCGTAGGTGGACTTAGTATTGTTTAAAATGTTACTAAGAAAATATGGATCGCTGCTGGTCTGAAATAAATAAATTTTGTTTTTCTTTTTATTTGATTTTATTGATTATATTTTGACAATGTTTGGTGTATATCAACAACAGCTATGCCCTTTTGTTTGATTGTTTTTCCATTTTTTATTATTATGAGTCGCGACTCTGACTCGCAATTAGCCGGTTTTTGAATCTAGATCCCGACAATTATCATAAGATTTTTATTTTTAACTAATTAGTATGTAGATAATACTTATACCTAAGTACCTATAACATTTTATTTCCTTTTTAGGGTTCCGTACCCAAAGGGTAAAACGGCACCCAATTACTAAGACGTCCGTCCTTCTGTCACGAGTCAAGTTGAAATTTTCACAGATGATGTATTTCTGTTGCCGCTGTAACAACAAATACTAAAAAGTACGGAACCCTCGGTGGGCGAGTCCGACTCGCACTTGTCCGGTTTTTAGTTTTTGTATAGTATAGTAATAATGGGCCCGGTTTTAATAAAACTTCCCAAATGCAATTCTGGCATAATACGACATCAATCAAAGGCTTCGTCACTTTCCTTAACTCGGGCTCATTAAAAAAGTTCAATTCCATCCGATACACACACACGCACACATACACCCACACGCGCGCATACAAACTGGATATGAAAGAAACAATATTATAGATTCGCCGCTGTACGAGGAAGCTTTTGGCTGTAGTATATGTAGAGGTGTCAGATGCGGCATGAAAGCTCGAAGCTTTTCTTTATTTTAACACACACCATTCGGTTCTTTAATTATTAAATAGGTATCTGAGATGCCTATCTTTCATATATATGTAGTTTATATGCATTATTATTACTTTAGTTGATATGGCGTAGAGTCAAACTTAACATCTATTCGTAATTTCGTAATCGATCATCATGCTGGTTTGTCAAAAAATATTTAGCTAAAAATTGACGTTCATACTGTTTCAAATAGTTCGCGAACCATACCTTAGCCTAAACTTAATTGTTACAAGTTAAAATTATGTAGGTTCCTAAGTCACAAATTCTACAATGCACAGCAAAATATAAGATTGATCTTAAATAATTAACTATGTTTTATCACAGTAGGTTATACAACTCAGGCGGACTTATCGTTCACAACCATCTCAGCCAGTCAATTGTGCCACTTTTTCGTTTCATCTCACATCTCGTCTTGTACTCGCAGCACCTTTGCCATGGCATGTGATAGCCGCGAGCGCCCGCCGGCGGCCGCGTTCGAGATTTAAAAAATAAAAACGCGCGGGAAAATAACGTTTAAAAAATAAAATCAGCTGATCGTCAATCGGCCATTTTGTTGTGATATTATTGTGGATTTTTCGCGTCTTGTTTTTGCATTTAGAAAAAAGTTGTTCATATTTGTTCCATATAATTTGTTACCTGTCGTAATTTTAGTGTGTGTTAAACTTTTTTTTATTGGATTTGAAAACGAATTACGGTTTGAAATCAATCAAAGCGCCTAATCACATATTGGACGTGAGATGCACCGTAAACCAATAACGGTGCAAGGTAAACAAAATTATTTATTGTAAAAACGAAACGCAACTACGTGAAAGAGTGAGATGGGAAACAAATCATCGATCTAAAGAAAATAGAATTCTCATACGAAAGGTAATGGCGGAACAATAATCGTGTAAAAGTTCACGATAGTTGCCCAACGGTGCGGTAACAATGCAACGTGCCCAGATAAGTAGACCTCACACTAATCGATTTTGAAGGTACTTTAGTTCCGAGCCCAGAGGTCAGGGTGAACTGGACCTTTAAAGCGGTCATCTTAGAGATAATGATCTGCAGATGACTTATATCGCGCTAAACCGACAATGGCGGCATAGATTCAACAATATGACCAATTAGTTCGCCAACATGACCAAAACCGACGAAGCTACGATGACTGGCGGATTGGTCGACGACATTCTAAACGACGACAAAAGAAAAAGACATTACGATTTGGACAAAATGTCTGATAAATTTACCAACAATAACAGCATCAAATTAGATACAAACTTAAAAAGAAAAGCTAACGAAGACTTTATAGATAAAATAACAACTGATATAAATATAGAATTAGATAAAGACAAGACTATTAGACTTGAACTGAGGCAACCTGAAAATGAGTTTAAGAATAATTTAGAAAAAGAAGTGAACGAGGGTTTGTTAACTGATGACTATGCGGTACAGGGCGAGAACAAAACTATAGGAGACCTCGTTAGCAATGAAAATGGATATGTACAGAATGGGCAAGATGATGTAAGTACTAATTAAAACCTGTAATATCAGGTTCGACTTCTTAATGTGTGGGTACAAGTTGGTTAACACATAATAATGTAAGAGATCGAGAACAGATCTCATTACGTAAAAAGGTACTGTCAACCGGGATGAATAGGGATGAAATGACGGCCCTGGAGTGTCAATGGTGACGTTTTTATCTGAAGAAACGCTGATATATCTAATCCTCGTATCTTTAGAAAATGTTTGACGTATCTTAAAGTTCGAATCGGACCGTGAGATTTGCCTGATAATTTTTTAAAAACTGCCCAAACAAATTGTATCATGCGATTGAAAATAAGATTTTTCACCTCAGCAGCTCGAACAAGCCTACTTTCGTCACTCCAGTGAGTGAGACAAGCTTTCGTCATAATGATGATGCCTTTCATTCATGAATGTAAATAAATGTGGTTAACTTTACTTGATGTTGAATTTTTTAACTTTAATATGTTTTCACTGCTGAGGTGAAAAGTTGTATGTGTCACACGAGAGCAAAGTTATTTTACATCTCGTGTTTTTGAGTCCCGGAGTAAGCGAAAGAGTGTATAATTGAATCACGAGCGAAGCGAGTTATTATAAGTTAAAATCTTGAGCGTAGCGAGGGACTCAAAATCAACACTCGCAAGAAAAACCAACTTTCCTCTCTTGTTGCCTAAATAACTATTGTATGATACAATTTTAGTGGGCAGTTTTTAAGAAAATGTCAGGTAAATATCATTCAAGGTTTTATCCCTATCCACCCCCGCTATCCCCATTCACCCCGGTTGGCGGTATGTAGTTACACGAAAATGTTACTTGCTTGGATATATTTCAAGCTAAACTAATACGATTAAAAGTCGAAAAGGAAAAGCGTTTAGTTTTACTGTAGGTAACTTGAACTATAAGACATTGCAATTGCAGTACAGACTACAGACAGATCACATTAAAGCCAACTCACAATGGACGCGATTCTACATTGTTTTAAAGAGCTAGTGACATTCCTGGCTCGCTAAACCTTGGAATATTTTCTAACGCGTATATAATGTATACACCTAAATAGAAGAGCCTTGGTAGAGAGTACCATTTGGCGTTGAAACTCTAGGTCCATGGGGTCCCAGCGCGCACAAGTTTTTTTGCAGAAATCTTGTGACCGAAGAGCTGGCGGCTTCCTCGCACAACGTATCAGCATTGCGATACAACTAGGAAATGCCGCTAGCATCCTTGGTATTGCCTCAGGGGTCTATTGTAGATTTAAGCTAGTTTACAGTAACCACTGTCTATATCCATTATGTATACTGTTTGTAAACAAAATTTCGTTCAGTACCCCTAGTGTAAATATTTTCGACAGCGAAACGTTACGTACGCGTTTGCGTTAAGTGTCATTTTGTATGAGATTTTTGACTTTCCAAAACGTCCCGCTTGGCGCGCTGTTCAAAAACCCATACAAAATGAGACTTAACGCAAACGCGTACGTCACGTTTCGCTATCGACTAAATTTACACTAGGGGTACAGTATGTCTATTTCAAGTGTGTGGAACTTTTAAACAGCAAAATGTTACATCGCCTCGGTGACATGTGCAACTTTTTTTTAATTGGCTATATCTCCTCCTACACTAAATCATTCTGAGTTACCAATCTCATTTGTGACACAAGCTTTTTTTCTGTATAGAGATTTCAATCATTTACCAATAAGAAAAAGATTTTATCTAATCTTTTACCCAACATTGGACATAACTGTTTCAAAACAGATTCGCTGTGATAATATGCCCGAAGTTTTTTGCAATGAAGTCAAACGCGAAATAATTGCACTCACAATCAAATATAAATTAGAATGCTAAAACGTATGTAGCGATTTGCTAGTTAATCGCTAGTTAAGCCTAGACTGAAAGTCGATAACTGTGTGAAATCTGCTTGAATTTTTAACGAGTATGTACAAATTGAGGGAAGAGGACGTCCGATTCTCCATACAAACGTGGTCCTCATTTTCCTCCCTGGATATTTTTTTTTAATACTACGTCGGTGGCAAACAAGCATACGGCCCGCCTGATGGTAAGCAGCCTCCGTAGCCTATGTACGCCTGCAACTCCAGAGGAGTTACATGCGCGTTGCCGACCCTAAACCCGCCCCCCCTCATTGAGCTCTGGCAACCTTACTCACTGGCAGGAACACAACACTATGAGTAGGGTCTAGTGTTATTTGGCTGCTGTTTTCTGTAAGGTGGAGGAACTTCCCTAAATGAACTCTGCTCTAGATCTGGAATGACATCCACTGGCTGTGCCCTACCACACAAAGCGAGATGACATTCACAGTGCCCATACCTCTCTTTTGGACGTAGTTTAAGGACGTACCCGGGTCCAAAAATGATATTGGCATAATGGAAAATATTTTTACACAATTTTATGTATTTTAATCATAGCTATGCCCGACCGTTTTATTTTTTTTAATTTTTTCTATATTATAAGAGTTACGAGCGAAAAACAGGTTTCATACAATTGTTTAAAAGTAAAAATCGATAAATATCAAACGGCCCGACCGTTATATCATAGCTATGATCCAACTACATCAAATTGTGTCAAAATGTTTTCAATAATGTTAATATCCAGAGAGGAAAATGGGGACTACGTTTGTATGAAAAGGCGATGTCACGCGGTTCCTCCACTTTCCTCTTAAGGCGCTTATAAATCGATTAGTTTTAGATAAGTTATGGATCATGTACATTTTATAGTATTCTCAACTCGTTTCCGTCATTTCGTCTTTCCTGTAGACCCCGTAAAATGAAGATAATCACCTTTACGGGCGGGATACATTTGTTCAGTACTTGAGGCTCAAATAAGAGAAACAGGATATTATAATGTACCAGAGTCGTTAACTTTTATTGTACCTATTGTCCACAGAAGTGACCTTTTTCTAAAATATGTTTGACCCGGCTGGAAACTAAGGTTGTGTCGCTCCGGCAACTAACT
The DNA here is from genome assembly GCF_033807575.1 of Cydia pomonella. Taxonomy (NCBI): domain Eukaryota; kingdom Metazoa; phylum Arthropoda; class Insecta; order Lepidoptera; family Tortricidae; genus Cydia; species Cydia pomonella. The sequence goes on from NC_084724.1 coordinate 8,041,516, forward strand.
AAGATCAAAACGCTGCAGTTGTCTTTGTCAGCAACATAGGTTTACTTGCTGTAAAACTGTACCCAATATTGTAACGTACAACGCACAAAGTAGGAATGACCTACACTGTACTGTACAAACAGCAACACTCTTTGCTGTCCATCGATGGACCTTATGCCTTTTGTAATAAGGTCCACCGATGGGCAGTTAACAGTGTGGGCGATGGTACAAATATTCAGAAGAAAATAGTTATTTGTTTCACAAAGAGGCAATGTTGTTGTTTAACCGCTCGTGCTAATATTGATGATACCCGAAGTTCCAAATTGAACCACGAGCGTTCGAGAAGTGGAATCTTGTGTGTTGCGAGGGTTTAAAGGGTTAAAATCAACTTCCGTCACTCCAACAAACTTTGCCTCCGAGTGAAACACAAAATTATTCAAAAATTTTAAAATTCTAATAAATTTTAATTAAATTCAAAGTAAATATTTATGACGTGAATTTTTACCCGGGCCATTTTTATTCTTCCTAGCATTACTATAAATGGGTATGTAGGTAGGTAACAGAACATTTTGTTTTTAATTTAAGAGTAGGTATCCCTTCAGTCGGTTGTACAGAATCTCAAAATCTCAAAGCAACGTAAAAACAAGAAGTGCGGTCGGCGCTCAAAGGTTACAATTTGTGGGTCGCCGACGCACGAATACTGCGTACTTTACCAAGTTTTTCAAAAGCTTTTGAGAAGGTAATACAACATCAGAAAACATTTGAAAAAATTACATAATATTCGATTTGAATTGCATGAGACATTTACCCAGAAATGATCAGACAATTAGTAAACGGTAAAAGTCTGAGCCTTCTTGATGGTGGCTAGAGATGGGTAACTACCAGATAAATACCCGAGAGCGTATGTCCAGTCCTGCAGTGGCATCATTGTTCCATTTTTGCCCGTCACCTGTCACTTTCGCGCTTACATACTTTTTAGAACGTGACAGACATGGTGACAAATGATAAAGAGTCGACCATCTTAGCCCTAATGCAATGATATTCCGTTTGATGTCCATAGAACGAAATGACGTACATAGAAATACCATCTCATCATCTCATTTCTTGGTTTTTGGCTCCATACATTGCCCTTACTGTAAACTACAAATATCGGCAAATATTTAATGCAATGGGTAAAAGACTAAACAGCTCGCGTTGTAGTATTTTGTAAGTTAAAGAGCTCCCCGGTATTATATCTACAGAGGCACATTATTGAGAAAAATACATTTATTCCGTCAGCAATTTCTTCAGCCAGAACCCTCAACCAAAACTGCACTCTTACTTTTAACACCTGCGCCGTGTCCGATTTCCTGTACCCTTTACCCTTTGCCGGTAATGACACCGCCGAATTCACATAAAATGTCGGCTCGGAGCACCGTGGATGTAGTTAAGAAAATGTCAATTTATCAACCGCGCGTCGCGTATTGGTGTGCGACGGCGATAGTATACATACATGTAGCTTTTTAAATTTTCGATTCGTCGGTATCTTTGTTATTTTACAGTACATATGGTGCTACTTTACCGCACTAGTGTGAAAATTAGCATATTACGTTACTGTGTCGAACATTTAAAGGGCCATATGTACTGTAAAACGTTGTACGATACATGTGCGAATAGGTAATTCGCAACTCGTGCCGATTTAAAACACTCCCTTCGGTCGTGTTTTAATTTATCGCCACTCGTTTTGAATTTTCCTATTTTTCGCACTTGTATCGTAATGTACTATTACGGTACATATGGCGCCAATTTACCGCCCTAGTGCGGTAACTAGCACTATACGTGCGTATGTCGAAAATTAAAAGGGCCATTTGTACTGTAAAACGTTGTACAATACACGTGCGAGTTTCCTAGTTTTCACACTTGTATCGTAATGTACTAGTGTGGAACATATGGCGCTAATTTACCGCCCTAGTGCGGTAACTAACACTATAAGTACGTGCGTATGTCGAAAAATTGAAGAGCCATAATATGTACTGTAAAAAGTTGTACAATACATGTGCGAATTTCCTTCCTTTCGCACTTCTATCGTAATGTACTATTTTATTCCGTGACGTAAAAAGAGAATGTTATATACCTATTTGACGCCAATGTCTGTCTATATGTCTGTCTGTGGCATCGTAGCTCTCCAACGGATGGACCGATTTCGATGCGGTTTCTTTTACGTGAAAGCGAGTTTCCTTGCGGTAGTTCTTAACTATGTTTGATAAAAATCGATCCAGCAGTTTGAAGAATATCAGCTCTTTTCCAAAATGATGTAAGGCATTTTTTGGCATAACATTATTTATTGGGCATAATGCGTAGGGTTTTTTTAATAGTTATTAAGGGTAGGTATAACTTCACAGATGTTCCCATAATCAAGTCAGGAATTCAGGATCTGATATTATAGGTACACATAGATGTGTGTTTTGCCCCTTAGCCCCTTCCCCTAATTCAATATTTTATTAATAGAGGGACTTCAATGATTTTTGGGGGCTTGAATACCTTAGCCTAAAACCCGCTACTGTTCTCATACCAGAAATTTTTGAAAATAGTTATCACAACTCGATGCGGAGAAAGGTTTGATCATCCAGTTCACCCCAAATATGTCAACGAACATTTTATATACATACTTACTTTTATTTCATAACATAAACATTTGTTCAATAAAATCAAAAAACGCGTGAAATAAGATCGTGAGAAACACCGAAATATCGCCCAAGCGCTTTATTACACAATTACACCCATTTACACCCATAAATACGTATGTTTATAATGCCACGGGTGCTTATCTCAAACAGCTTTATTTGCTGTAATTTGAGAAACAGTTAAGAGGACAGAAAGAGAAGAAGGATCACAGAACTTTTAGATTTTGAATCCACTTAATACGTTTTTTTTGTAAATCATGTATGACGTCAATTCAATTCAATTATTATACCATACACATATTACGTCAATTCAATTCAATTATTATTTATTCATAAGAACGTATGGTACCTAATTGGTACTTCTTGTCTGTGTATTGTAAGGATGCTGTCAGAAAATTTAGTAATTTTTTTGCATTTTTTCCAAGAAATTTGTTTCTGCTCTATCCGGCACTACTGAGGTTTAAAACCACGATTTTTGACCCACACACATACGAAAGGTTAATACTTAAAACACGCAATAGTAAACTTTATTAGAACGTATTAAGTGTCATTCTATAGGTACTGTAAACTTAACGGCTATCGGCAGTCAATCAGTTCTTATATCCCGAATTTGTCCAACTGATCTGTACTTTGATCTACTGATTTTGAGTCAAAAGAAGAAACTTTGGTAGTAAAGGTAGTAAATTAGCCAATCGAACGATAATTAAAAGATATAAAGATAAATGCTTAGCGAAAGTTTTATGTTTTCGTCCCAAAGTTAAGAACATAGAATAGATAATACAAAATGACCACAATTTAACCCCGAAAATTACGTTAGCACCGGTTTTGAACTTTTGAGCGATGCGAATATTTTTTACTTGTATTGTGCTGTCACTACAACACAATACAACTAAACAATAAAAATAAATAAAGTAGAAATAAAATAGAAATAAAATAGAAATAAAATTAGGTTTTAGATAGGTAGGTACCATAGTAATAGTAACTTTTCAGCTAGACTATGAGAACTTATCGTCATCAATCTCACAATAAAAATATTAGCAAGCGTAAGTTTTTATACATTTTATTGATGTGCGTATGTGTGTGTCCGTGATGTCAATGAACTGTCGTAAATGTGTCAGTCGTCAGGTTGTTTTTGTGTCACTTTTAGTGTGAAGGCACTCGCGTTAAATCGAAGTCTGATATAAAAGTTGTGATACATTTTTTTTCTGATATTCCCTAGTAGTTGACACTCATCTCATATTTGTACACTATAATTTAAAAAATAACATACTTTCTGAGGCATACAGCTTAGGTATAGTATATGTATACAACTTATTTTGATGACAATCGGCTACCATAGCCTGCAATTGCCGAGGTGATTTGCTGACTAATGAAAGCTTGTTAACCTTTTTTTAAAAGAAACCAGTACCGTAAAATGGGATGACAAAACAGACATTCAAATCTCGATACAAAAAAACGTAGTTTCCAAAACGAATAAGGGTCGCCAAAATCATTTTTTGATAAAGTTAATATTTTCGGAAATAATTGCTCCGAAACAAAATAAAATGATGTGCCCCCCTCCCCCTCCTCCCTCTAACCAAGCAACCACCATGGGTCCAAGATATAATGAAAAAATAGTGAAACAAAAGCTTAATAATTACTTGCAATGAAAACTATAGCGAACATGATCGGTCCAGCCTTTTTTGAGTTATTGCAAAAAATCTTCTCTTCTTACTAAAAAGACGTACAAAGCGCTGCGAAGATACTCCCTTAGTCCCTAATGCTTGTAATGTACACGATATTTAATAATAGCCCCCGTTAACCCTGTTCTGACACTTCTGACCGCATGGTAACTACGAAAAACTGGTAACTAGTGTAGGGACACTGAGCATGGCCCGACATGCTCTTGGCCGATTTTATTAGAAATCTACAGGGCTCTTCTAAGTTTCACATTGCTTTTCCCAAAAACCGGATCTCCCAAAATTCGAATCGATCAGTTAGCTATGATCAGCGGCGCACGATTGCACATTGACAATAGATCACGATCGAAAATGAAGATCTATAAGTATTTGCTGTGATGGACGTGGCATCCTGATTGTTGCTATTGGGAAAACCACAATATTCGGTAAATGTGGCTTAGCTATGCACACAGCGACGGAATATTTTTGGCTTCGAAAAACGGTCCATACGACTGACGCTTATCACTGATAACTATTCCTTCTCCTTAATCTCTTACGGTAGCTTTGAATAGTATCCAATAGGTAGATAATTTCCTACTATGACAAAAAATCGGCCAAGAGAATATCGGGCCATGCTCAGTGTAGGGTTTTGTAGTTACCATTCTGTCAAAATATGCCAAACGGGGGCTATTAGTATGTATCATGTACATTACAAGTATAAGGGAGTACCTTTGCAGCGCTTTGCAAGTCTTTTTACTAAGAAGGGAATGTTTTTGCAATAACTCAAAAACTATTGGACTTATCATGTTCTCCATAGTTTTCATTGAAAGTATTTATTTATTAAGCTTTTGTTTCACGATTTTTTTCATATTTATTGGACCTATGGTTCAAAAATTAGAGAACGGGGGAGGGGAGATTGTTGTTTTTCTTACAGAGCTATTATTTTCCGCAAATAAAAAACAATTGGAGACCCTTATACGTTTATATTTGAAAGACCTAACGATACCCCGGACTATTGGGTCAAAGCAACAAAAAAATAAATAAAAAAAAGTCAGTTTTGTATGGGAGGTACCCTAGAAATATATCTTTATGCTTTTTATTTTACCATTCTGTCGCAATGCATGATTTATGTAATCATGCTAAATTGCAGCTTTCTAGCACTAACGATCACGGAGCACAGCCTCGGACGGACAGACAGACGGACATGGCGAAACTATGGGTTTCTAGGTGACTACGAAACCCTGAAATATGGCACGTATCTTTCATTTTATACCCCACACTTGTAATTCGTGTCGTGTATGAGAAAGGCATAATTTAGGTACAATATGCTTCTCTTTTACTCTCACTAAGACGTAATTAGAGTGACAGATAAAAATGCCCGCCATTGACGAACTTCGATTTTCGCGGTTGTAGCCCATTATTCTCAACCGCAAGGACGCGGGAGCCATTTTGATGACGTCACCTCATTACGTATAAGTAGATGACATGCGCCACCGTCTCCCGGCAGTTTTGGGGTCCCGATATACCGTGACCAGACACACTAAAAGCAGGTAGCAGTAGGCGGCACGTAGCGGATAGCGACTCTAAACTATGTTCCCACTAGGGAGAGTATCAGAGGATACTTTGAATCTCCATCGCGCTAGCTTTCCTGACGACACAGCTCACAGTACTAAGATCAGCCGAGGATACAGACGTACAAAGTGAGACCCCCCTGATGATAGCGATAGCTATTAAGAACATACGTTACCTACTGTAAGCGATTGTTCTAGCCATGACGTAACAGCCAACTAGTTTTGAGTCGCGGGTCGCCCACGCATGCGTACTCGACAATTTCACAACGCGGCGGTACGAGAGGTTCTCGATCGAAGCTTTATTAACTGCATGTCCCGCTATGAACCTAACTACCGGTGACTGGCCTAGTGGGTAGTGACCCTGCCTATGAAGCCGATGGTCCTGGGGTTGAATCTCGGTAATGGCATTTATTTGTGTGATGAGCACAGATATTTGTTCCTGATTCATGAGTGTTTTCTGTGTATTAAGTATTTATATATTATATACATTGTATATCGTACCCACAACACAAAGTCTTCTTGAGCTTACCGTGGGACTGTCAAGATTTGTAAGAATGTCCTTATTTATTTATTTTATTTGGCTTAGTAAGCTATATATTCATGTAATTATCAAACTACGTGCTCGTTCAAAAAATGGAATCTTGTACGTCTGCCTTTTCTTACCAATTTTCATTAATTGTTTCGGTTTTATAGTAAAAAAAGTATTATTTTTGATGCGTCGTAGAAAAAGTATTGTAAACCATAGTGATATAATCTTTTCAATCTCGTTCCTTACTTAGGCAACTCAGCAAGCTTCGTTGCCTAAACTCGGTACTCGACTGAAAAGCTTTCTATTATATCACGATTGTATAAAATACTATTTTTACACAGAATATTTTATTTAGCAAAAAACAAATAAATGACAGAGAAACCCCAAATATTTTAAAGAAATTCTAATAGTCGTTACGCTCGTGAATAGCAGACGAGATTTTTTTTCATGCCCATAGATAAAAAGTCTTTTTCATCACACTTGTTCGAAAAAGATCTTATTTCATGCAGGTGTGCTGAAGGACAAAAGCCTATTTCGTTCCCGCAGGAGTTATGGGTTGTAAAAAAAAGCTTTAACTCCCTAGGGAGTTATAGCTTTTTCTTTAATTATGTCACTTATTCGTTAGCATAAATGAGTTTTACTTTTAAAATACTGACGTTTATAATTTAATATTTTTGTTTATGGTTAAAATTATTTAATTTGATTAATTTAACAGCGCCGATTAAAATATTTTTACATAATTTTCAATCGTGGCTGAATGCTGAATAGGTCTGTGCCTTCGATGCTTCACCTGCCAAGAAATTACAAAATGGCGGACAAATGTTTGATATGTCACCATATTTAAGAATTATATCGCTTAAAATTTATTTTTTTCTTTAAAACATTGTGTGTAACTCCGGGGGTAAGAATATTGCAAACTCGGGTCGGGAATTACCACCCTCGTATCCAAAGTTTCACTTATCCCCCTCGTTGCACAATGTACTAGCGTTCGATACCTATCTTAGATACATAACAATATAAAATCTAGAGATAGGAATTAAGAGGCTGTCAATACATAAAGCGCGCACACTGTCTATTTGTATCGGAGTAAATGAGATAGCACTGTCGCATGTTACTGGGCCTGGGCAAGGGAATAATAAGAAAAATATTTAAATAAAAAAAAGTGGATTATTAGTGTAATATTTAACTCGACCAAGGTTTAGATATAAATGTTTTGAAATTGTGATTTTAATTGCAGACCCATAAGTCAAAACAATAAAGACATAAAACCGTTTAATTGTGATTTTAAGACCAATCTTTGCAATTATTTTCTATCGAGCCGATTTCGTTCAATCGTGTATCGAGTACGACCACGGTCTTTGAAATATAATTAATACGAACATATATTTTTCTTACTTGACTAAAACAAATAGTCTTTCTTAAAAAACTGTTTAAGTAACATCAATTTCAAGGACATTGGGTGTTGACAGCCTCTTAAAGTTAGAGCTAAATAAACGAGAATTTCGCGAGAACCAGTGTTACCACACTTAACAAACCATTTGGTAGAATAATAATAATACATGGCCAGTTCATTTGAAATACGTCCATTGTATTTTTTAGGTATGGCAAGTATTTGATAGTATGGCAGTATATCATTTTCCGTTACGCCAAGAATGTGATTGGACGTTTTTAGGGTTCCGTAGCCAAATGGCATAAAACGGAACCCTTATAGTTTCGCCATGTCCGTCTGTTTGTCTGTCTGTCTGTCTGTCCGAGGCTTTGCTCCGTGGTCGTTACTGCTAGAAAGCTGAAATTTGGCATGAATATATAAATCAATAAAGCTGACAAAGTCGTACAATAAAATCTAAAAATTTTTTTTTTTTAGGGTACCTCCCCTACACGTAAAGTGGGGGTGAAATTTTTTTTTCGTTTCAACCCTAGAGTGTGGGGTATCGTTGGAAAGGTCTTTCAAAACTAATAAGGGTTTTTAAGAAACATTTTTTGAGAAAGTGAATATATTCGGAGATAATCGCTCCGAAAGAAAAAAAAAATGTGTCCCGCCCCCTCTAACTTTTGAACCATAGGTCCAAAAAATATGAAAAAAAATCGTGAAAGTAGAGCTTAAGAAAGACATTTAATGAAAACTATAGCAGGTATGATCAGTTTAGTTGTTTTTGAGTTATTGCAAAAAGTTTTCCCTTCATAGTAAAAAGACTTAATTTAATTAGGTACTGATTATGCAAATTTGCCTATTTGTTTAACTCGGGTGAAAGGTACCGTTTCATCCCTTGGTTAACAATTTACTATACTTTAAGCTCCAGTTTAGCTTATTGTGACGGAAGAGTAACTACGGAACCCTACACTGAGCGTGGCCCGACATGCTCTTGGCCGGTTATTTTTTAAAGCGTAACTACCTACGCTTTTTTTAAATATGACATATAATTCCGTTATGTTAATCCGACATTTACATATCAGTAAGTAATACATGAGTACATGACAAAGTCGAAAAATTTAAATATTTAATAGTAAACAGACGAGTTTAATATATTCTATGTGCGAAGTACGTAAAGGGGGACTGAAAACTACAATAGTGCTCAAAATGGCAAAAATGTGAACTTTCGTAGGCGAATAAATAATAATAGTATGGTCTCCCGTAACCGCAAGGCGAGCGCCACTGTTACGCATACAGTCAGATAAACAAAACCTTATCGCGTCTATTTGATCCTTTTTAAACTAACTAACAATCAAAATATACTCTGACACAGCGACTTGTCAGTAGAAAAAGGCGGCAAATTTAAAAAATGTTGGCGCGAAGAGTAAACTTCCCATAGAATATGAATTTCGCGCCTTTTTCGACTGACTAGTTTGGTGTGTTTCAGTATAATTATATTTTTGAAAAAAAACCTGTTTTTCAATTCAATTCAATTCAATATTTATTTGCATAAATAAGGGTACAATCAGGTGGTATACAAAGTGTCAATGTCATTCCTTATTTTAACATAAAACTATTTTTAAAGATATCAGTAGGATCTCAGGACCGTTGGGGCCGTAGCAAAGACGTTTTAACGTTAAACTCCAATTCAAAAGTAAAAATCTATCGAGATGACCGAGGGCCTACCTAGTGCCTACCTACGTGATCATCAAGAATATAAATATCGTTGTAGGCCCGTAAAACTCACATGATCATAGGTACATTATGTAATGCTCTATTGTTGTTTTTTTACCTGGCAACCGTGAAATGCAAGCAAAGTGGAAAAAATGCTTTCGTATGTCGGTTCAGATATTCCCTCTACTGGTACAGGTCGGACGCCAAGAACCAAAATTTCACAATAATAAGTTTAGAACAACAAAGTTTTGTAACCAAGTTCGAGAGTTTTTTTTTGTGATTCAGATTGACGTAAATTTTCAAAATGGCGGATTTGGATTCGCAAGATCTACAGCTCACAGAGCCATTGACGATACACGATTATCAATTGACTAGGACCGCTGGGCCCGAAAAGATTAGAAAAAACTTGGCATTACGCAGCCTCATACATATATAATAAGACCCGTTTGTCCGTATGTAGAAAGTTGATCTACTTGCCCAACCCGAACGTCACAATCAATGTTGACAGATGACAACTTTGACAACGCTGTATCTCGGTTGTCATCGCGAATTCGACTTTATTCTGTATGATGTAAGTGTGTTGATATGTTATGGGATTTTCGTAATACCGGAACAGCGTAATTTATCTTAAGTGGGTTTAGTTAATGGGTCAAAAGATTTTAAACTAATTAGGTATTTAATAAAAGGAAAAAATAAGTTGATAAAATAAGTTTTACTTTGAGTCGGACCAAAGCTAACTTTGCATGGCATTTGCAATGACATTGTGTGGTTGTTATGTCATTAATTATGTCACAGAATAAGTAATAGTATGTTCTACCGTACAGAAAGGAAACTTCCTACAAAACCAAAGTTTGACAGCGATTTAGACTCATCAAAATTCATGTAATTATCTTATCTGTAGTTGTGCACGCAAAGGAACGTCAAGTTGTGCATCCCCTAATAATTGCTCGGAGGAATCCTAGCCGAACAGAGCCGAGAAAGCCCGAACTCTCTAGTTTCCTCCCCCTGATTATGTCAAATTTCTATGAAACTATGACGTTTATAATGACACTTTGTTCTATTCAAAGTTAGCTTAGAAGTTAGACGGACTACTTAATAATATAATCGTTTGTGTTTTTTTTTTTTAGTTTTTAGGGTTTCGTAGTCAACAAGGCATGTCCTAAATATTTGCCCGAAGTGTTAGCTTAGTGAACCTTATTGTCGACGGTATCCACTATTCCCTAATGAGACTGTAGACTGTAGGTAAGCATCTTCTACAAAATATTTGTTTGAAAAAATTTCATCGTATTTTTATGAACTTAAAATAGTCTAAATTCTTCTTATACCTAACACCCTCTCGCCCAAAAAACTATTAGATAAAAAAATTACGTTACTAAAAAACATACAGAAGCTAGTGTTGCCAGCGAAAGCCGAACAGCGAATCAATCACGTCCTTCCGCAAAGTAACGGCCGCTTCACATTACGTTCCTTTTTCAAAATTTCGTAATTAACCTGTTTTTGCGGAATATCGCGGGAATGCGGCCCGGCGAAAACAAGAGACCATCGGTGGCTTCCGATGTGATACGGTGTTGATACTTGCGATGTGTATGTGCAAGTATGTGTTAAATTTTGTTGATTAATGTTAAAGCGTTAACAAAACATACTATGGGTCATACCCATTATATAGTAAATACATGCTTAACTCCTTCGCGTCTTTTGCTATAGACATCGCAAAGTTAAGGGAATTTACAGCTAATTTTTACGTTGAACCCTTACAGGCGGGATGCATTTTTTTCAGTAGGTACTTGGGACTGAAATAAAAATACAGGTTATATATGTAACAGAGTCGATAACTTTTATTTTATAGTACGCAGAAGTGGCTTTTTTATTCAAAATGTTTGACCCTAGGTTATGGTAGGGTAGGGTAAGTATGTAGTTGAGTTATTAATGAGGTTACGGTATTTTTAATTTAAATTTTCCTTATAAGTTTTACTCATTCAGAGTACCTGGGTCATTCTACTTTAAAATGCACAAAATATGTCCGCACGTTAAAACTTCGTAAGAAATAGCATAATTTTACCATCTTATTTTAAATAATCATATACCTGTGAAGTTGCAGGTGTCCATAGTGACTGCTTACCATCAGGCGGGCAAAAATATACACTTACATTGTTTCATTCAAAATAAAATACTTTTAGATAACATAGTGATGGTCTTATGTGAAAGAATTACAGAGCTGTTAAATTGTGAATATGATAAATAACAATAAAGACTTCTAATGGCCCTGTGATCTAGGATTAAAGTCATGAAAGTGATTGGCAAAATTCTTTTTTTATTTTTTTTTTATTTAGGACACAAACAGTCACATATACAAATGGATTTGAAGTACAATGTAGAGTACTTAACATACTTAAGAATCATAGACCTGGAGGTTCATTATTAAGTACATAATGTTAACATACATACTAACAGCATAAAGAAAATGAAATCATGAGCCATACTTAAATTCTATTTACTAGTCTTCAGAGGAAAAAAAAATACAATAAGTTGTAATACAGTAAGCAGGTTTGACATTACTGTCTGTTTCATTAATTATCGGATATGTTGTATTTTTTTTTCTATAATTATAGTAAGATATATATTTTATGTCAAACAAAATGTACGTCTTTGAGTAGAATGACTACCTTACTGAGCTAAGGCAACATCTGTACTTTAGTACATACCATATTACTTGTACTGTGCCAAAAGATACCAGGAGGCCTATTCACACTTATATTAAAATGATATCTAAATGATGGATGTCAGTCTCTCGTGCATTTCACACGTACTTGTCCGTACATGTATTGGCGCGAGTGAGACGCACGGGCCACTGACATCATTTGGATATCGTTTTGATGTCGGAATGTTGAATTGGCCTCGATGTGTTGGCGCGAGCGAGACGGACGCACTAACATTATTCAGATATTATTTTGATGTCACAATGTAAGTCCGAATTGCCCTCCAGCAGGTGAAATGAATAAAAAACCCGATCCGTTTCGCAAGACAGGAAAATGAATCATTTCGCCGTAATTATAACTCGTCATTTGTAACGTGTAACCCACTTTTGCCGAATGTGCTCGGAAATGAATCAAGCGCTATAAAAACCTCCTTAAAAGCTTTAAACGGCCATTGTATAAAATATTAATTAGTATTAATAACCTGAAAATGAGCGCGTGAAATAATTGTTGCCATTTAAATGACCAGTACAATTTCGATAAAAGGTCTGTGTTGTCACGTTATTTCTTCTATGAAGTTTAAAAGCCGTTTAACTACATAGTACCAACTATTATACACCGTGTTTTTTTTTCTGTTAATTTCAAGAGTGCATACCCGAGCTTAAATTAAGTAATTAACTTTCTCAAAGACACCGGTATTCTAATTAACTCCATTTCGGAGATAATCAATAATTCATTTTTATCTTATAAGGCCCTTACGAGCTTATACACTTGCCTTAGGGCCTGGTTACATATTGATTCGTGTTTAGTACGAATGTATAAATTTGCTACTAAACGTAAGTACTATCTCGGACGATTACCATACCCCGGAGTTAACGGAATTCAATAAAAACACGGTGTATAATCTGTGACACTATACAAAATTAATTACTTGACTAGCAAAGTGGAGAGGTTAATGTTTTTCGAATGAATGTTTATTTTTGTGTGCAGTTGTTATCAACGTTCGTTACCTGTAGGCGTAGTTTTTTTTCTTACTGAAACGTATTTCTTTGCACATTGAAATATATTTTTGTTACTCCCAAAACCTTAACATACAGTAATTCTTTAGACCACTAGGTAGGTATTAGGTACTCCATTCAAAATGTTTTTAATAGTACCGTAAAGTAAGTGGTTGTTAGTTTTATACAGACTTTAGAAAAAGGAGGTTCAAACTCCATCATTTATTAATTTTATTATTGACTTCAAAAAATTATAATAGAAAAAATCGTGCTTTGAATAGCCTCACGGAAGTAATTTACTTACCAATAATAATTAATTAATAATAATTTTAAAAAATCAAACAAGCACTGGCCAATTAGAATTTAAAACTACTCAATGAAAAGAAAAAAGAAAATCCATTGTAGCAGAAGCAGTTTGAATTTTTGAATAAAGAACGCGCGCCGATTGGTCGTGTAGCCTGAGGCTAGAAGCGGGGGGTCGCGTGTTGCCAACCTTTCGGACGGAAATATGAATTCTATTTGTCTAATGAAGTTCGAAATTTAATTCAAGAGTAACAGGAGGTTGAAATGTTTTGAGTGTGTATTGTAAGTGGCAATAAATAGAAATAAGTAGGTACCTATTCATATACGAGTAAATAGAGTAAGTGCGGAAAGAGAAGAGTCGTGGAATGTATGGAGCCCAATACATTCCACGACTCTTCTCTTTCCGAACAGACTCTAACTATCTAGGTTTTTATGGTATGCTAAGTGCGGCCACACTTAGTCGCACAGTAGATTGCCTAGAGTCAATTCTGTCGCTTGTCAAGTCAAGTCGGTGCCACGGCCTTGTATAGAATCCGGACTGATTACTTCAACAAAAAAGTGTGACCGAAAGAGTAGTCAAACTAGAGGATCGCATTTCAAAATGAACAATCTTTACTTCAGGCAACTCACTCATTCAATTGTCATTAGACAATATCGCCAACATTACAATCAGTTAATATGTCAATGTATATACTTTGGCAAGCCGGCTTTATCAGTAAAAAAAGGCGGCATACAAAAATGTAGGCACGAAGGATCGATCTCCTAGTAGGCAAAGTTGGCTTGCCCAGAGTATATGTCCATATGTTAACAAATACAAGCTGAGATACAGTCCTCTAGTTTGATTATCTCTTTCGGACCGTTTCTCTAGTTTCGTTTGCTGCGTCTTGCTTGGTGATAAGGGTCAATTTTGATTAGCAAAATAAGTAACAATACACTATCCGGATTCTATACATACATTGTTGTATACATCTTTTGACTTAGTTTGGTCTAATTCACAGGTCATTTCCTATATACTTAAATACAACTCTATGTACCATTTCCCTTATTTACTTTGCCCTATAGCCTCGGGAAGGGTGACTGGCGGATATTGCCCAAACTGAATCAATTGCCAGATCCGAACGTTAGGGGAGAGTTGTCAGATGTAAATGAAGTCCATTTACGAATCGGTGATTTCATATTCGATATGAATTAAGTATCATTATGTGTATTTGTGATTGTGTATTAAATCTTAGTTTTATTGTACAAACTAAACACGAGAAACGCTTTACATAGATACTCATTATTACTGACAGACAACGCACAGCCTGACCATTGAAGGTAGGATCTTGAAATTTGAATTCCTCATATTCTACTAAGAAAGTATTTTTTTACTCGTCGACTGCATTGGTTGAATTAAGATTTCGTTTACCAAACTATAATTGGGAGCCCATACATGAAAGTACTCAACTATAAGATTCATTTTGATATGCTGTAGTCAACTATTAAAAAATTGACCAATCACGTGCCGCCGCGCTCCCATAGAAAAGACTAAACGGGCGCGGGGCGGCAGTCGCGCGTTTATGTCTACATTTTTGTCTACCGAGTTACTTACCAATTTTCATTATTTATTTAGGTTTTATAGTAAAAAAATATTATTTTAGATGACTCGTAGAAAAAGTATTGTATACAATAGTGATAAAATCAAGCTTTTCAATCTCATAATGAATTTTGAATTATTTTTTTTTAATTTGCAAAAAGCGGTCTTAATGCCAGAAGGCATACTCTACCAGTCAACCAAAGGCTAAACCGAATGAGTTACTAATTGGATTTTTTTAAACAAGATGCCGTCTTGATTAAAGTGATGCTTTCAATTTCATAGAAATTTAACGCTTAAAATAACACTTCCACAGTCGGGGCTATCAAAATTGCTACAAACTTATCGTGGTCTAAGGGCCAACACACATACCCACGATACGCGGTCGTCTCACGTTTCGGCATCGTGCAACGTTACGGCGTTGTATCGCGGGGCCAACACACATACCCACGATACGACGTCGTATCCACGATACGTGTGTTGGCCCTAACTCTATTATATTTTGACCTGAAATAATAGTATGTATACATAATTGTTCGGCTACTTCTAACTTCGACCATACATAAAGCTCAAACACCCTACCAGGTGAAAACTGCCTAACTTGTCAACTGTTTCTATTTGACATAAGCCATTTTTCCACTGGTAGCCTAATCCACGGCTGGATAGTCGCCAATCGGCGCGCGGCAATACCTACTAATTAATAGAGGGAGGGGCGAGCTACTACTGGAACTCGAAGGGAAATACTTGCGAGTTACTCGAGAGAACGCGGTGCGGTGATATACTATACACCGACGCTGGCCAAAGATCTCTTATTTGGTAAATGTCAAAATATGAGAGATTCTGATGAAAACTACGTAATGTATTATATTTTTTTTGTCGTATTTTTTTTCGTTACATTTGGATAAAGTTTGGCTGAATTGAAGAGCTCCTTGTTCTGGGTGGAATAATTACGAAATTAAAACTTACTCTGATAACTCTGACCAAATTTTATCGAAACGTAACGAAAAAAAATCGATAACAAAATAAAAATCGGCCGATTTAGAACATTTTATGTCACTAACTTCCCTGTGATACTATCTACAGATACTATTGGTCTTGGTAAGTCCGGTACGGTTCTGTCTAAGTTATTGATCCGGTATGACATCTGCTGTGCTGACCTTACAGTCCACCTTACAGAAAACCGCAGCCAAATAACACTAGACCCTACTCATAGTGTTGTGTTCCTGCCGGTGAGTAAGGTTGCCAGAGCTGAACGAGGGTGTTAGGGTTGGCAACGCTCATGCTACCTCTGGAGTTGCAGGCGTACATAAAAAAATAAATAAAATAAAAATCATTTATTTCAGACCGATAAGATCCATAAACAACACAACACAACATAGGCAACGGAGACTTACTTACCATCAGGCGGGCCGTACGCTTGTTTGCCACCGACCACCACCATTATAGGTCTCAAATCTTTATTTTTATAATTAAACTAGCCACAACGAATAATTAATATACATGTGGATAATTTGATTCTAACGAGGGCAGCGACAGAACCTATTATTAAATGGTTAACTTTCAGTTAAGCTTGATTTAGTTGATTATAACACTTCTGAATTTTAACACGTTAATAATTTATCCAAGATTTGACACATTACCTACCCATACATTAAATTAAGTAGGTACATTTACTTGTAACGGTATTGTAAATCAAAATTCCAAGAAAACTGACTTCACATTACTATTTTATTACTATTATTTAAACGTACTTGTTAAAAGTTTTACTTTCGTTCATTTGGTAACCAATGTTGGTTTAAAAAAACAATTACTAGAATAAGAATAAGAATAAGATTTTTTTTATTGCCACATATTACTAGACAATGTCTGAATTTATTTCGTAACAGATACTTCTGTGCTCAAATTCTGATAATTTCAGACCATTTGTGGTGCTGGTGCGCCTTAGTTGCATTTTATATTTTTATCTTTTATGAGTTAGCTTTAAAAATACTATAGTTTCTCAAAAATATTTCAAAAAGTGGTAAAAATAGTAAAGTCACAATATTTCACTATTAAAACACTTAGTAGCGCAAACTACAAAGGTCAGGGCGTAAGGTCGTCGAGAACACATGGTACCCCGAGGGTCCGCCCTCGGCAGTCGGCTACGGACCCGCGGCGCGCGCGGTTGCAATCCGTTTTTGCACTGGCAACATTTTTGGCGGGAAATCGAAAGTGTCATTTTTTAAAACGTACACGTATTTCTTGAGATATTTGC
The DNA here is from genome assembly GCF_033807575.1 of Cydia pomonella. Classification (NCBI taxonomy): domain Eukaryota; kingdom Metazoa; phylum Arthropoda; class Insecta; order Lepidoptera; family Tortricidae; genus Cydia; species Cydia pomonella. The sequence goes on from NC_084724.1 coordinate 8,058,822, forward strand.
GGTTTTCACGCTGGCAACATTGCGTTTTAGCGGGAGAATACTGTGTTATAGATATGAAAATCAGAATTGGTTTTCTCATTTTGAATTTTAAATCTGTTCCTTATTTAGCTTCGTGCGGTTTTTGACACTAGTAAAGTCAGAGTTGGTCAAATTAACGTATCGTTAATATAATTTGTATCCATTCTAATCAACTTTTTAACAGTTTTCATAAATAACGGTTTCATAGGAATTAATTGCTCCAATCAACGTTAGTGCAGATTGAATTATATTTAAACTTTTAAAGATCAATCTCGTTACTGGCCGTTATTAAGTTATATTGTTAATTGGGAGCACTTTCCAATTGAATGTTTATTAAATTGATTGATAAATAATTGTAGCGCGTGTTGAAACTAGGCGTTTGAAAAAATTAAACCGATAGTGTTGTATTTACTAGTGATGTGTATATCTAATTCACTAATACCACAACTACTTATCGGACCCATGGCAACTACCTTATAATCTGTGGTAGAATAATGATGTAGTAGCCGCTTCTACACATATAGTTAAAGAAAAATTCACAATTATAAGGGCATACTTAGTCATAGCAACAAAATTAAAAATAAACACGCAAACGTCGCGTCAGAATAACCAAAATTGAATTCTTACGTTACATTGAGTAAACAAAAACCAATCAATATATAAAAACTAAAAACCTCATACTTCGGAAAATATTAATCTATTCATTGTATATCAAAATCGATAAAACATCTGGGTGCGTAGCCAACGTGTCAATTGTTAACGCTCCATAGCGAACGAAACGCAACAGTCACTGTCGGGCTAATATGAGTGATAGAGAGATATGACTACGCCACGGAGCGTTAACGATTGGCACGTTGGCTACGCAGCCAGAACAGAGCCAAGTGATTATGTACCGTATATAAAATGTCGTAACCGCAATCGATCTCATTAAAAGGATCCGATGATTGTCGTCATTCCAAATTTCATATTAGTTTTTCATCGACTTTCGCTTCCAAATATCGATAAAATGCTTCTCGTAGTAGCACTATTTTAACGTTAATTTGCACAGACGAACGTACGGAGTCCTAACAGTGTTTAATAAGAAATATTTCATTTGTTCAATTATTGTTTAAGCAAACTGTAAACTTTCTCTTACTCAAAAAAATTCAAGATTTTCCTATACAATCAAAACATCTCGCCCTTCTTTAACAGTAAAAAAAAAATACAATGAATTAAAAAAACTTTGAAAAGTGTGACCAGCTTCAAAAACCTGTAGTTTTTCTATTAAAAGTGATCCGCAGCCCTGGCACTGGCGTACGTGGACTTATCCAGCGTGATTGAGGTGCAGGTAAAGAAATTTGATCCTTAGCTACAAATACTTTTTATATTTTCTCAGATTAATTTTACTTTAAACACTTTTTTATGATATAGGACTTAAAGGGGGCAAACGAGCAGACGAATTGCGGAACACTTTAAGATAGACAGAGGAAAGTATACCTACGCTCTTTTCTTGAAGGTTTGAAGGCCGTATCGGTCCGGAAATACCGCAGGCGACAGTCCATTCCACAGTTTAGCTGTGCGAGGCAGAAAGTTCCTGGAGAAACGCACAGTAGAGAACTGCCGACAGTGCCAACCATCGGAACCATCTAAGTGGTGATTTGGTTAAGATGGGAATGTTGTAGCCTAGGGCGGCGGCGGAAAGAAGCGGCACGCGCTCACGTTTTTCGTTTGACCAAATATCAGCACATCGTTTACAATATTTGAAATGTAAAAAAATTGTTTATTTGGATATAACAACATTTTTGGCAATTTTTTTTTAAATATTGTTAAACCCTTAACTGCTGCTGATATTCCATGAAACGGAAAACGATCATCAGGCCCGAAATCGGGACTGATTTCGGGCTCGATAACGGAAATTGTGGATGTAATTGGCGCTTAACGTGATAACGCCAATGATCAACTTATCCCGCTGATATATTTGTCAAATTTGGAGGCAAATTCGACTTGTTTTCATGATACATCGTTACTGTCATAGTTCTTATTATCACTGGCGCAATATTACAGGGTTCTATGTTTCACTTTTATTGAACTGAAATTTGAACATTGTCATAGTGATATTGAGTCCAATTTCAACTATCTTGAATATGTAACATAGAACCCTGTAATATTAGGCAAGCGATATGTCGCCGGGAAGCTGTTTATTTTGATTTGCCACATTTCAGAACAGCATTCCAAATGATAATTCGTACAACTATACATATATTATATACATATATGTATACAAAGTAATACATTATCTGTTGAAACGTTGTAAACATCGTGCAACCCAACAGGGGTTACTAGGGTTGCACGATGAATCTATCTTTACCACTCAATATCAACAACTCCTATAATGTTTCCATAATATCACTTTAAAAAAAACACGGCATTATTTGTCTTCCCTGTAGTCCATCTATTGTATTTTTTGATGTCATGACTGTTTATTGCCATAATAAAATAAAATAAATAATAAATAAAACTTAGATGATTTGCGACTTACACATGTTGTAACATAGTGGTCAGTCATGTCACGAGGTATTAGGCAGTTAGCTTTATTTGACGTTCATAAGCGCATTGTAATATGCCTCTACATTGTAACATACTTGAATAATAAACTATCTTTATCTTATCTTATCACACCGACCTCAACCGGATGCGACACCAGTGTGAAAACTGCAGTAAAAAACATGGAATTGAACACTTAATAGACCAGTCTCTTTTCCTACTATATATCCGAAATGTCAATTCTAATTGATATTATAAAAGAATCACAAATAAATTCGGTTTGCTTTTATTAAAGAATACCGTTTCAAATTACTCTCATATATCCGACTTTTAAAAACTAAAGCGCTCGATCAGAATAATAACAAATAAAATTATTTAAAAATACTCTTATTTCAGATCATTTTATCAATTTAATAACAACTTTGAGAGCTTAAAAATAAAGTTTAAAATTGAATAAAAGTCAAACCTGTTATACACGATTGGGTTACGGGTGATTTTGTTCTAATTGGTAAGTTACTGTTCGGACATCATAAACTTACGCGTTCTAAAATCAAAATGGCGGTATATAAACAGAATAAAGGTCGAATAACGTGTTAATTAAGAATCGGCAAACGTAATAAAATCGATTTTTGATGGAGCAATAAATCGATTAGAGATTTGAGATGTTCATTTCTTCATTTTGTCAACGAATTAACCGTACCTATTGGCCTTTGCTATGAGTCCGATAGTCAACCGATAATTTCTCTATTTTCATAAAGCTTCTGTAGCTCCGAAAGAACAGAATAGAAAAATTAGTTTTTGCCAAAAAAAAAAACAGTTTTGGTACGAGCTTTTGTGGCTGACTGTACTTTTTTTACTAATACTCATGGAAACAATTCAAAAACCCCAAACACAATTAGGTTGCGTTGTATCATCTTAGAGTTCCTATTGCCATCTCCGGTCTCCATCATCAGATCAGCTCCATGGTACCATAATTTTGCATTGTCACCCGACTTACATATTATGTCTGTAAATTTTCAGCTCAATCGGAAATCGGGAAATAGGTCAAATTTAGCTTCAAACATTTGACCCACTTGCACTAACCAACTAACGTAACGTACATGTTATACTAACAGGGCAAGTTAAATAAAAGCTTGTAATTAGTAAAATTACCAACCAACATTTTTAACGCGCCGCCGCATCTGCTAACTAATCGCAAGGAACGTTGGAAATGCAAACCGTTAAAAAACGGTATGTAAATAAACGGTAAACCGGTAAATTACCGGTTGCATCTCGTAGATACGCACTAGTTTTTAAGACAGTAGCTGTAGAACTAATAGTATTTTATACAATCGTGATATAATAGAGAGCTTTAGAGGGAACGAAGCTTGCTGAGTTACCTAATTAAGGTACGAGATTGAAAAACTTGATTATATCACTATTGTATACAATACTTTTTCTACAAGTCATCTGAAATAATACTTTTTTTACTATAAAACTTAAATAATTAATGAAATTGGTATCTTTGTAGAAAAAAATGTAGTACGAAAGACATAAACGCTCGAAACCCCCACCCACCCGTACCCCGTTTATTATCCTTTTCTATGAGAGCGCGGCGACACGTGATTGGTCAATTTTATAGCTGACTACAGTGTATCGAAATTAATATTATAACTGAGTTGGGACCCCAGACATGAAAAGTACGCAATTATAGTTTGGTATACGAAATCTTAATTCAACCATTACACTCTACGAGTAGAAAAAAATTGTTACGATATTGATGTATAGCAACTTGATTTCCTTTATACATAACAGTCATAGCAACCCGTACAAAATCTAATAAATTACTATGAAGACCTGTCCAACTTAATCACCGAAATCATAACAAAATCAATATGCGATCCTAAAAAAGGCTTATGAAATACAAAATCAGTAAAATTAATTGTCTTTGAAAACGTATTTTCCTGACATAAAAATCCTAAATTCAACCTTAACTCTTCACTAACAAGCTTCAAAATCAAAGAAACGAACATTTTCATAGGCATGCCTCATTTACTGACAACATCACAATAATTATCCACTTGATTTCGACATTTATGTGTTTTATGGATCGATAATTATAATTACTGTAAAACAGAGCGCCTCAAAATATCGTATTAGTAAAATCAATAGAACAAGTCGATTTAAGACTTGTTCCTTTCCACTTTGGTCCAAAACGTATTGGAGTATTATAAAGGTTTCTAGTGGGTGACGGAACCGTACCTAGTCATTTTGTGAATTTGAGAATATTACTTGACAACGAAGCTGGGAGTTCCGCCCGGAACCTACGGGTTCGAATCCTGGTAAAGGCATTTATTTGTGTGTTAATCACGAAAATTTGATTCGTTCCTAAGTTAAGAGTGTTTTCTTTGTATTTATCTAATTGATTATAAGTATATAACGTTAGACCTAGTACCAAAAGTACAAGCTTAGTTTAGTTTAGGGCTATGTAAGTTGATCTACAAATAATAAAAGCATTGAATGGCAAATCTACACTTTGTAACTTCAAAGTCTGTTTAACTATAGTCCTGAAATGTAAAAAAATCTCGACTAGGCCAATAGTGATGTTAGAAGGCAACATAAAATTTATGGTATAAATAAAAAAAAATACTTAATGGAAGGTCGAGGAAAAAATATGGTACCGAATATAAACGTCCAATATTTTGTTTTGTAAAATTATGGTTACGTGTATGGACACCTCTCAAATTTTACATGGTACAGGGGCTTGAAAAATGGTACATGTATCATAATTATGGTACATATAACACCACTGACAGGCCAATAAGAACGTGTAGCTGATATCAAACTAATATTACAATAATACATATTGGAATCGTTAGCTGATACGATTCCTCGACTCATTCGCGCGTTCATTTCGCTCAGACTCGCCCGCACAAGTATAAGTGCGAGCGAGACGCCCGGGCGAATGACAGCTAACTGATATAGTGATTCCAATATCATTCTAATATCGGTTTTGTGTCAGGTGCGCAGTCAAATTGGCCCATTCTGCACCATAACCGTAACCTGATCCGGCCGACCACATCCGGCCCCCGAATAAATTAAACTAGATCACTTCGTAATCGATTGATGTCGTTTGCCAATCGATCTTTTTGTAATGTACACTCGGATACGATTTTAATTACGTACAGATTGTTGGGCGTGGTACATAGCAGGACTGTGAGTCAGAAATATCAATATAAAATTCTATATAAGCACATTGGAACAGTAGGACGCCTCTTGATATTATTACACCGTTCGTGTCATCGACGATGACGCGCAGATTTGTCAAATCTAACCTTTAATAACATGACAATACGAATCAAGGCTCGCGTCTTCGTGAATGACACGATTTATAATTATAATAAATCTTCCACCAAATTATTCTTTTCGTAGCGAAACGTAGTATGAAGCCGATGTTTACTATTGTGAAGGAAATCAATCTATTATATTTATAAATTATAAGGTTAAATTATGCTTACAAATTGGTGCCGTGACCAATATATTTACAAGAAAACCTTTTTTTGTCTATTCATTTTATGTCGGCTCTCAATTATTTACCCTCCTCTAACTTTTGAACCATGGATCCAAAAAGATATGAAATAAATTTTAATACAAAAGCTTAATATGGATGTTTATTTAGTCACCTGCAATCATTTACGGGGTGAATAGAGGTCATACTGAGCAACTTTTACTGTGGGACCAACCCCGAAATAGCAAAAAAAATGTCTGTTTCATACATTTTGGCTGATCTAATGTTGAGATTTTTTATGAAAAGGTCACCTTTTTTGCGATTTCGATAGTAAAAGATGCTCAGTATGTCCTATATGTTCACTCTGTAAATTATTGCAGGCGACTAAAAAAGCACCCTGTATGACTTTAAAGGTTGAATTCGAAATCCAATTTTATGGCGAATGAGTCAACCAAATTGCTGATCTAACTGTACCATTGCCTAAAAAGAATTACCCTCCTAGAGAAAGCGATCTCGACACTTGTCCAAAACTGTCATTAAATCTTACACATTACCATTTCGTTGACAGATCAACGCATTAACTAAAATGTAGATTAAACAAGATTTATGTGTAATTTGTTTATTACATTAGCCACTTATATGTCACTAAGTTAAAAGTTACCAAATAAGTAGAGCTTGAATTCACCTTTAAACGTAAGTTACGCAACCATAGCATTCCAGTTACAAGTATACATAGCATTCAAGTTGATAAGGCATTTATTGCTTTATTTTCAAAATAGATATATACAGAGGTAACTCTATTAATAACTAGCTTAAATCTAAAATAGGCCCTTGAGACATTGTACCAAGGATGCTGGTGGCATTTCCTCGTTGAATCGCAATGCTGACACGTCGTGCGAGGATTTTAATTTTTTTTTTTGGACCATTCTAACAGTCACCATCAGATATGTATATCGGCGCGACCGCGGTGCTCACATATATCTGAACACGTTTAGATATTTTTGACCACCGCGGCCGCTCCGATATATCTGATGGCGACCGTACAATATATCCCTAACTACGACCGACTCATCACTCAACAAGATTAATCTCAAATGACACCACGTAACATACATTAAATTACAAGAATGCATGCAATCAAATTAATTCACAGATTTACTAATTCAGAGTTTGCGTGCCACAGAATATCATTAGCTGTCTGTATATTCGTTCATACAATTATTCTGTCGATTCGTTCATACTATCATAGAATTAAATGAACGCTTTGATGGTACCGCTATCGCTACATTCCAATTTCCTATTGACATTTGCCTATGTTGAAAAAACGGACAAGTGCATGTCCGTCCGAGAAGAGTCGTGGAATATATGGGGCCCAATACATTCCACGACTCTTCTCTTTCCGAACAGACTCTATCATATACGTACAATCAAGTGTAAAAATATGTATCGAAAGAATCGTCTCATAAATATGGTACTACGCTCTTATTACACTGGAATAAGATGCTATGGGACATATTTTTGAGTAAAATGTGTACACCCATATTTTTACACTTGACTGTACTTGCTCTCTTTTTTATAAGGAGAGCAGTTATTTGGAGAAAATTCTATTTTCTTCGAAAGTATGAATATAGGCTCTATGGTCGGCTCGAAAGTTAGAGGGGTACACACTATGGACTTTGGACTTTCTACGCGATATTTCACAAAACGTTTGATAAAAAAACACCCCTCAACATTTTAAAAACCCTGAAAATAACTACCGTGACTTTCTCGAAAAATTACGTAGTATCTTGAAAGTGTCACTTTTAGTATTACGTCGCGATTCGCGTTGAATTCGGAATATTTTATGAAATTTGGAACACTTTAGTGTTTTAAACTGAAATAGATGTGTTAAGAGAAAAAAATATTGATCGAGATCTCCAGTCTGTGGACTGCATGCACAGCGGACGCTATGACCACTTGGCCACCCGGATCACAGTCGCACTGGTAGAAATTTCTCAAGTATATGCAGTCTATGAAAATATAGGCGTTTTTAAAGTATCAGTCAATTGTGCAGTCAAGTAAATTTGCATTTTATCGTCTTGTTTTTTTACAACATAAGTTTATTATTAAGAAATACCTGGATATATACAGAGGATTACTATAACTAGCTTAAATCCAAAATAGGAGGCATTATACCAAGGATGCTGGCGGCATTTCCTCGTTGTATCGCAATACTGATACAACTTATTTATACCAAACTAAATATGTAAAGTCAGACCAAGATAAGTTAGCAGCGATTTTGATAGCCGAAACAGTAATTTCATAGAAGTTGACGTTTAAAATAACCCGTGCACCGTCTGGGCTATCAAAATAGCTGCCAACTTATCCTGGTTTGACTGTAGTACAATCTAATCGCCTCTAGACAAGGTACCCACCTGACATACACTTTGCACAATAGCGCAGCGCGTAAATTACATCCACACGCTTGTAAAGAGATTTGATTACAAAATTACAATGTAATTAACCTTTCTGGCTTAATATGGTAACGGCTATGACTAAAGAGCGGCAGTAATGATTGCGGGCCTAGGCGTGAAATAAGTCATTAAGCTTTTTGTATAGAAATCATAGTGACATCGAATCGTTGGAGATGAATGGTACCGTAAACATATTTGATAACAAAGCGGAGCTTTATATGCCAGATAGGAAAATGACAGTTCGATTGACCAATTTACTATAGTCTGGCAAACTCACTTTGTCAGTAGAAAAGGCGCGACTTTCAAGTGGTCTATGGGAGGACAATCCTTCGCGCCTACATTTTTAAAATTTGCCGCCTTCTTCTAGTGACGAAAATTCACAAACTATACGTAACCGAGTTTTCGTATCAATTTTGTACTAAAATTAATTTAGTTGAGGGAATCGATCTGTCAATATAGTATGTAGATAAATATACGAAGCAATGGGCAATTTTTATGTTTGACTTTTGAGCCTTTCAAACACTAATTCAATAAAAAATTATGTACAGTCAGCAAAACTATTTGCTTATAATAATAATAATAATAAATTTCTTTATTTCAGATACATGCGATCCATAATTACACAATCATTAATATTATAGCAATTTTGATAAAATTATTTAGACAAAATATAAATTAATAAAAACAAATATACATTAAAATTACAATACTTACTTAATTACTTGCACACATAAAGTTAAAAACTAAAACGAATAACATACAATTGATAAAAACTAATAAATCAGTTAGACGCCCTGTGCAGCTTATCCCAATGAAGCTGGAAAGGGCCGTCTAGGCGCTCTGCCACCGTCTGAAGGAGGCTATTCGGGCTGCCGCGCAGGCGCCTCACCAAGGACGCAACGCGCTTGCGCATTATGGCATGGAAGCCGTCCGTACGTCTCTCGCAAAACATTCCCGATGCACTGCAATGGCGCGGCAGCCCCAACAGCATCCTAAAGCTATTATTATATTGGACGCGTAGGGCGCTGAGAGCCCGTAGTGTGTAGTTAATCCATAGGCTGCAAGTGTAAAACGATTGACAATACGCCTTAAAAAGGGTAACCTTAGCTTCTTTAGTACACCTTGCGAACCTACGAATCAACATATTGCTCCTTACTGCGAGCGCCCTACGCTCCCTCTCCACATCTTTGTCGTCACTCAGACTCTCCGTGACCCAGTGTCCAAGGTATTTAAACTCTTTAACGATACTAAGAGGTGTGTTGTCCAGTTTAGCCGGCGGCACGCGTGGATAATGTTTGGTACCCGCCTTAAAAACCAACATCACGCTCTTAGACGTGTTGTACTTAAGCCCGTGTACCTTGGCATACTGTTCACAAATACTGAGCATCTTGTTGAGAGCGTTGACGGATGGGGCTAGCAGCACCATGTCGTCTGCATAACTAATGTTATTCACAAAAGTGCCATCCACAGAGCATCCTACCATGGTGCTACTGAGCTCCCTAATCAACCTGTCAACGTACAAGCTAAAGAGCCTGGGCGACGACAAGCCACCCTGTCTTACACCACATTCCAGCCTGTATGAGACTGACAGCGAATTAGCCCACCTGACAACATTTCTCTGATGGTTGTACCAGTACTTAAATAATTCAACCAACTCACTGGGTAGGTGCGCATCCTCATACAGTTTCTGCCAAAGTTTGTCGTAGCATACCAAGTCGAAGGCCTTTGACAGATCGAGGAAACATGCATACACAGGTGTTTCCCTGTCCGTGTAGTACCGCACAGTGTGTTTCAGACAGAGAACTGCTGTCTCTGTAGAAAGGCCGGCTCTAAATCCAAATTGTGCATCATGCAGAGTCAAATGTTTTTCCAGTTCCCTGTCCAACACACTGTCCAGCACCTTTGCCACAATCGTGGCCAACGAAATGGGTCTATAATTATTTATGGTAGCGACATCTCCCGTTCTATTCTTGACTATGGGCACCACCACGGTCTTCATCATGTCGTCAGGTAGGTATGTATGGCTCACGCATACAGTGAAGAGCATGGCTAACACTCTTGGCAGATGTGCTCCGGCGTTCTGTAAGTGCTCTATACTAAGAGAATCATGTCCCGATGACTTACCGCGTCGCATGCCCCTCAAGATTGCTGCCACATCCTTCGCTGTGATTCTCACACGAAAGCCTTCCGTTACCCGCTCCACGTGTGGCACCCCCACGCCAGCACCTAGTTCAGACTCGATCCGAAAATGGTTTCTGAAGAGTTCGGCAACCTGCAAGGGATCGCTAACACCCTCGACGCTCACTGGGAGACCAACCTTGGGATTCAGCTTGCTGGTCTGTTTCCAAAAACTAGGGAAATCCTTGTTGAAGTGGTGCGTTGCTATAATATCCATTTTAATTTGTTCAGCATTATCTTGGCACCACTTGAGTTTCCGCTTAAAGGTTTTCCTAGCTTCAACCATTACTTTGTGCAAGGCGCCAACCCTAGGCTTACCATAGGCAACCCAATTTTGAAATGCCAGTCTAGCCTCCCTATGAGCTTGTCGAACATGTTTATTCCACCCTACGACTGGCTTTCTTCGACTAGAAACCACCTTACGAGAACTCAAAATTGCTGCGTCCCTTAACGTATTTACTATATTGTCATATAACCTGTCAATTATTAGCCTATGATTTAAATTACTACAAAATATATTATTACAACTTTTAAGATCATTCGGAAATTCAATTAATTTGAGTCGATCATTACAATATTCATTAAAAAATGTCAATTGGTCAGGTGTTCTAGTCCCCCACAAAATCTTATTTTTTATATTACTCTCAATGTCGTTTTTGGTAATAATTAATTCTAAATTACATTTAATTTCTAATGGGTGATGGTCGGACCAATAAACGTCATAATGGATCTTAATATCTGACACTGTTTTCCATGCCGCTTCAGTCACTACGCAGTGATCTAACCAGCTTTTAGCTCCATTAACATCACTTAAATACGTATATGAGCCCGATCCATAACCCAATGTTTCTATATCTGCACACTTCCAACTTTGATCAACACAAAAGAACCCCTGCATAAATGTTTATATGTACATACGTACTGTACGTAGGTGAAGCAACTGCTATTCAAATTTCTTACCCTTAAGAATGGCCGGTGAAGTAATACCCTTCTAACCATTTCTTCCTTGTCCTCAGGAGCGCCTGGGCGGCGGCGGGCTGGGCCTGGGCGGCGGCGGCTTCCGTGGTGGCGGGCAGCCATCGCTCGCCGACTTCCAGCCGCCCTACTTTCCGCCGCCCTTCGCCCCCGCGCCGCACCCCGCAAGCCCACACCACCAGCAACAGGTATAGTACAATCATATCCTCATCATGAGCCCTCACTTACCGACTTCAAGCCATCCTACTTCTCTCCGTCCTTCGCTCCTCGCGCTTCCACCATCAACAACAGATATGTCTAGCTCTCATCATGAGACCAGGAAGACTTCCAGCTGCCCTACTTCCCTCCGCCCTTCGCCCCCGCGCCGCACCCCGCAAGCCCGCACCACCAGCAACAGGTAGTACCTACAATCATATCCTCATCATGCGCCCTCACTAACCGACTCCAAACCGCCCGACTTCTCTCCGTCCTTCGCTCCTACTACAGTTCCACACCCTGCGAGTTTGCACCATCATACAGCCTTGACATCATACCCTCTTCACAAGTATAAACAATACATTATACTCTCATCATGAGACCACGACGACTTCCAGCTTCCCTTCGCCCCTGCTCCACAACCTGCGAGTTCACACCATCAACACCAGGTAAAGATATCATGCGTCCCTTATCATATTATCGCCCTTTAGGCGGGGCAAGACGGGTTCGTATTAAACCAGTTGAGTTTTAGGCCAAAATCTGAGTAAGTATGACTCTAATGTTGCCAGTTTCTATTTAATTCTGATTCTGAGTAAGTTCGATAATGTATAGAGCATTTTATTAGTTATCCAAGTTCCTAAGATGTCAGGTTATTAAGATCTCAAATTCCTAGCTCTTCAGATTCTCATAATGCCGGATTCTGAGTAGGTCAGAAAATTACATAACCATTGTGACATTGTCATTAAGAACTATCTATTAATTACTTTATCATATTTAATCTTAAAGTGGCCAGTATCTCAGATATCTGCTGATTGTACCTGGCCTTTTCGAAATTAAATATACATAAAATCTGTCCTAATAAGAAAGCGTTATTTCCAGAATTCATCATTAAAAGAATCTGCTTAATATTTTAATCGAATCGTTGCTAATCGGATGAGATAAGAAACTGCATAAATCCGATCCCAACTTATTACCAATCAGACGTATTACTGTCATGTCACGGGACCATATACGAATCTGACCTACTCAGAAATTGTTTTAAAAAGAAAGTGACTTCTATATCATAAGTCGTATGTCGATATTGTTTTGTTCAGAAAGATACCTATGGCGAATCTGGCCTCTACAGAGTCGGGCTTACTCAGATTCGGGCCCAAAAACGAAACTGTCTCAATACGAATCTGCCCTGGCCCGCCTAAAGGGCCGCATCTTGCCAGCCAACACCACCAGCAACAAGTGTAGACATTGCAATTATGTCATCCCTTTTTGATCATAAGCTATCATTAGCCGACTTTCAGCCACCCTACTTCCCACCGCCCAACTCACCGCCCAGTAACAGGGCTATAACCGCGAAAATCGATGTTCGCAAATTGGAGGCATTTTTCTCTGTCATTCTAATTACGCCTTCATTAAAGTAAAAGAGAGAGAGAGATTGCGAATTTAGGTTTTCGCGGTAGGCCCTCAGGTATAGTATAGACAGGTCATGAAATCTAACCCTAATTTTGACCTGATAATTGATTGATAAAATTCCTTATAGCATTAAATCTGTTAGTTCAAGTTATAAATGAATTACCAAATATTTTCAAAGTACATATAATAACGGTACCATTCATCCCCAGAACCATGGCATGGAATACAGCGGCGGCGGCGAGGCGTACGCGCAGCACTACGCGCCGCAACAGCTCCTGCCACGCCACCATACGCACCACGAACACGCGCGATTGCACCGCGACCATCACGACATTCATACACACCATGTAAGAATTTTTTGAGGTGTAATCAATAATAGTGCAGGCGATATCAAAGCCGATGTGTGTATTGACCAAAGCACACGTGTTTCATACGACATTTTTCAAAACAATTGCGAGGAACAAGATAAAACTTCTATATAAATCAAATGTTAATTGTTCAAATAGTTAGTAAAAGTACCTAGAGTAAAATAAAAGTGTCAACATACATTACCGCACAAGTTCGATAATGAAAAAGCACGCAGGTTTAACATAGGATTACGAGCCTAAAAGCAGTTTGACATTAAAAGCAAGTGTGTTGAAAAGAGTGTTCTATCTTTCTATCTAATTAGTGTACTTATATTTAAACAAACGCCCAAAACCAGAAAATTGAACAAGACAGATTCATTCAAAATATATAGATGCAATAAACTAATAAAATCTCAACGCCAAACGCATGCAAGAAGCTAATCGCTTAACTATAATATACGAATCCGAACTATTCTATGCTCGCATATTCTCCCCTCGCAAATATGTTATAACGGGGCTCAAAGGGGACTCGTAAGAAATGCTGCTTACATTTTAACGAACAATAATTAGTAGGATTAATTAAAATAACTGAATGCTCCTCGTGCTATCACTTACTTATAAATCTTGTTATTAATATTTGGAACTATTTCAATGAGAATGAGAGTTTTCAAAGAAAGCTAAGTTTCCCACTGCTTTCCTACTTTCAGTAAGCACATTGACTAATATATCCATAATATACTCTAACAAACCCACTTTGTCAGTAGAAATATGCGAGAAATTGTTTTTTAGGGTTCCGTAGTCAACTAGGAACCCTTATAGTTTCGCCATGTCCGTCTGTCTGTCTGTCTGTCTGTCTGTCTGTCTGTCTGTCCGAGGCTTTGCTCCGTGGTCGTTAGTGCTAGAAAGCTGAAATTTGGCATGGATATATAAATCAATAAAGCCGACAAAGTCGTACAATAAAATCTATAAATTTAATTTTTTTTAGGGTACCTCCCCTACACGTAAAGTGGGGGTGAAATTTTTTTTTTCGCTTCAACCCTAGAGTGTGGGGTACCGTTGGAAAGGTCTTTCAAAACTAATAGGGGTTTTCAAGAAACATTTTTTGATAAAGTAAATATATTTGGAGATAATCGCTCCGAAAGAAAAAAAAAATGTGTCCCCCCCCCTCTAACTTTTGAACCATAGGTCCAAAAAATATGAAAAAAATCGTGAAAGTAGAGCTTAAGAAAGACATTAAATGAAAACTATAGCGAACATGATCAATTTAGCTGTTTTTGAGTTATCGCAAAAAGTTCTCCCTTCATAGTAAAAAGACTTACTTTAATTAGGTACTAATTATGAAAATTTGCCTATTTGTTTAACTCGGGTGAAAGGTACCGTTTCATCCTTTGGTTAACAATTTACTATATTTTAAGCTCCAGTTTAGCTTATTGTGACGGAAGAGTAACTACGGAACCCTACACTGAGCGTGGCCTGACATGCTCTTGGCCGGTTTTTTTTTTTTTTTTTTGCGGGATAACCTTTCGCGCCTACATTTATATAATTTGCCGCCTTTTTCTAATGACGAAAGTGGCTTGCCTAACTATACAATATCTATTTAATATGCTAACATCATTCCTAACGTCAAATCAACGCAATAGCTTAGTACCAAACCTAAATAAACTAACAATTGAAATCTAAAAACTTGGAAATCGAATCCTGTTTTTCGATTTACAAATTCCTGAAACCCGTTTTTTTTTAAAATTCGAACGTATAATTTCAACATGCATTTCCGGCCAGCAATACTATGCTCCAGAACTGAAATGTTATATATTCCGTACAGATATCCAATGCATGAGACCATTAGGCGATGAAGCGTACATTTATGGCACTGGCACTTCGGCAGATTAGCCCTAATGTTCCGGTCCAACCGAGACGGGCGGGCAACACAAAGAAATTCACTTTTGGCGGGAAACTCTATGTCATTTTGTGATCTAATGGCGATTGAAGATGAAGTTGAAAGGATATTTTAGTTGCTGAAATTGCAATATCTATTGAAAACATTGTCATTGTATAATAATTCTATAAACATTTTTGCAATATAGAAATTCGATAGTAGTTAATAAATGTCACATTACAACGGTATTTAAACGATAATTCTTTCCTAAATTCAGTTTGCAATTTAACCAATTATAAGTGTGTTTATTACACTGGAAATAGCTATGAGATTACATTATAGACACCTTTTTCAAATAAAAGTATAATGTTGAAATCGGTTCACATGATAGAGAATTATCCTCGAAAAACCAACACACGTGCATCGCGCAAAGTAGTTAGACAATTAGCCGATAGATGGCGCTGTACACAATTATACTTAGTATAGGTACTTCTGATCAAAATTCTTTCGCCTTTATAGTTACACAAGATAATTCAAAGTTTGTACGGAACCCTCAGTGCGCGAGTAAAACGAACTCGCACTTGACCGGTTTTTTTAAACAACGGTTTGGCCTAGTGTTTTTGTTGATAGTATAAATACGAAGCTGGGCTGGGGGTAATCTCTTGGCCTGGAACCCGGTATTTATAGGATAGGTACAAAACCTACTTACTTACCGTCATGCCTTTTACTTAACCAGTGGCATCATATAACAGAATAGAATATACAGGATTATTTTGATTTATTTATATCTGGGGCTTAGTCGGTTTGTGTGATAATATCCTATAATATTTATTTATTTCTAATAGTTGGGGCACAGCGGTTTCGGGTACGGCGGCGGCGAGCGGCGCGCTGACTACGGCGCACGAGAACAACATGAGATCGCTCTTCACCACGCACTGCACTCTGAGGAGGCGCCGGTCAGTTCAAACTTGGAATGTTTGACAATAGGGCACAGGGACTATGTCACATGGGTGCAGCATGAGATCGCACTGCACCACGCACTGCTGGGAAGAGTGAGAAGGCGCCGGTCAATTCAGACGTCGATCGTTTACTAGTTAGGGCACAGCTGTTTCGACTTCGTCACGGGCCAGCGGCGCTATGAATACGGATTTAAAATTCAGAATATATAAGTTTTTTTTTTGCGATAGTGCATGAAATATGTATGTTACATCACGAAAAATAGGTGCGAATTGCGACGTCGAGTTGCGGAAAACAAGCCCGCGAATACGAATACGAATGTATGTTACATATGTATATGATCTAAGTTTTCAATCCAGATTAGAAACTACGCCTTGTACAGATCTATTTGATTTCCTTATGATGGTTTTCTTCAATTTGTCGCCAAATTACCTACATTTACAAGCAGATAGGTACACTCGTGTATATTGAAAATGTGTCTTCATATTTGGAATCAGCAGATAAAAAGTTAATTCTTAATAATTATTTAAAACATCATATTTTCTTTATATTTTATATTACATTCTGTTGGATAATAAAGTCATAAAACGCCGATCACCCCCGGTCAACAAGGAATAAATATGTCCGCAAATTCTATAGGAATTTAATAAAGTAAATTAAGGCGACCCGTAGTTGGAATGCTGGAATTTCGTGCATACATTTTTCTTAATATGCCAATAACGTATCGCTAAACCATAGACAACTTTGTATTTTTTTTCAGAACGCCGGCATGGATGATACTACAGGGTTCATGACTGATCTACCTTTATTAAAAAGTAAGTTTTTTTTTTAATAATTACTAGTTTTTTTATATTATTATAATGGACAGTGTCAATAGCTGCAATACTGCCGAGTGAATAAGAAAACATTATATAGCCCGTCAAACAACTTTGTCAGTAGAAAAACACGCTCGAACTTTAAAAAAAATATGGGTCGATACCATTACATTTTTTAAATTTGCCGCTGTTTTCTACTGACGGAAATTTCTTGACAGACTTAAGCTATCTAATTAAGTAGATTTTTTCAAATTACCGGTTTGGCCTAGTGGGTAGTCACCCTGCCTACGAAGCTGATGGTCCCAGGCCTATTCGTGTGATGAGCATGGATATTTGTTCCTGAGTCATGGGTGTTTTATATGTATTTAAGTATTTATAAACATTTATATATTATATATATCGTTGTCTAAGTACCCTCAACACAAGCCTTATTTAGTTTACTGTGGGACTTAGTCAATTTGTGTAATAATGCCCTATAATATATATAAAAAAAAAAAAAAAAACAAATTAACAAAAGTAGATTACTTACCTACTATTTCAAATTTTCTCACTCGACTTTATTTCAACATGACTGACATGACTCGTCTCCATAATATATTTTTTCTATACACACAAAAGCAACGAAAACGGGTCACTTTGTATACATTCGTCCATAGTGTCCATACAAGGTGGATACCTATATCCACTTTTATCTACTTTCCACTTCTCAATTTAAACACAGGTAAAAAGTGTACCTCATTAAAAATTTGTCAGTTGTTTAATTAATTATTGATATCAAACATTGATACAATTCGAGTGCCTAACATCTATCTATTAACATTTTGACTGCACTGCACCAGCTAGTTGAAAGTGGTCTAGTTCTTAAAAAAATAGTGTTGCCATGAATTAAAAGTATAATTACCGGCTAAATTACCCCTGCTGCTTGACGACGGTTTTTGTCGAGTCATCGATACGAATATATGAGTACAACCCAGTACAGACAGACAAAAACTTTAAGTATTACATACGGAAATTGGTTTTTTTTTACGGATATCATTCAATATGAATTGAAGACCAAATTTTGTAGAAAAGGTGCAACAAGGCAGCTTCCGAACGAACCGCCAAAAACGCGCTACACGAGTATTATATTATTTAAGAGATTCTAACACAAATTATATTTTTTAAGAAAAGTAAAACAATCTAGAATTTTGAGGAGAAAAAACCATATTAAGCGATTAAAACATTTTCGTAAGTTTTTTTTAAAGAGACACCTACTCCATTCAAGATAGGTCAGGTACGTAATAGAAACATAGTGGGCTTCATTTAAACTATGTTTTACTAACCGTACAGAAATTATTCAAATTGCACAGTGCGTCGATAAAATAAATACATATTATTAACTTATCAAATATTTCATTGTTACCCGCTCAAAGATGACCTCTTAAAGATAAAACTGTAATTAGGCCTCATACCGCACTTATCGGATAGGTGTATCGACTTTTCTAAATAGATAGTAAAAAAAGGCCCATCTCATCTCATGCAACGGGCCAATGAATCGATATCGACGAAATAAAACTATCGAATCGATCAATCAATCTATATTTGAATAGAGCATTCGAATTTGGAATCGACACTCGTAAAAACTCTATACCCTAGTATTTTTAATTACACTTCCAAATTTGAAGTTGCATTCCAATTTCAAAACTCGTAGTACCTAATTGACTGCTTTTTTTTCTTTTTTCAAATGGCAGGGTGTTAAGAGCCAGTATGGTGCAGAGTTAATGACATACTAATGTTTATTGTATTAGGGTTGCCATAAAGAAATATTACAATGTGAATGGCTCACGCTGCGTTCATGTTTGGGGCGTGGCGGACGCGGGGAGTGCCATTGTAGAACACGGTGCTCAGAAATTTATAATCACCCGTATTTTTTGTGCGAGATACGCATTTATTAGCTGTATTTGTATTGTAGCAGTAACAGGCGCTGGTAGATGGGGTCCGCCGATTTGGGGTACACTGAATGATATGCAGTTCTTAGAACATGTATCGGAGTAGCTAGATCATTGTTTGAAGTAGGCTCATTTCAAATTGTAGCGATGAATGCTTTTTTTTACCTATCAATGCTATTTATTTAGAATAATACATTAAATTGTACCCAGCAGGCAGATTAAAATAGGGACCATTTACATTACGAAAACTTATTACCAAGTTTAACCTATTAATACTTCAGCATCTTTTATGATAGCCCAACCTTTACCAAGCAATAGTTAAGTACGGAAAGCCTCACAACATAACAATAATTATCTTTCCTTTACACCGCTATATCTCGTTCTTATGTCTTATCTTTGTCGCAGCGATAAAAGGGCGCGACGGCCTCGGCGGCTCATGTGCACCCAACGACGTGTTCTGCTCAGTACCGGGACGGTTGTCACTACTGTCCTCAACGAGCAAGTACAAAGTGACAGTGGGGGAGGTACAACGTCGGTTGTCACCCCCTGAATGCCTCAACGCTTCTCTACTCGGCGGAGTACTACGTCGGTAAGTATACAATACAAATCTTGGAAAGCCAACTGCGACTATCCCTAATAGCACAATATGCTCTGCTCAATATCGGGACGGTTGTCACTACTGTCCTCAACGAGCAAGTACAAAGTGACAGTGGGGGAGGTGCAACGTCGGTTGTCTCCACCAGAATATGTCTCGACGTATTCTAGTATTAGACATGACGACTCTAGCTCACCACCGGCTCAACTATAACTAGGTATAGTAGGTATTAACTAAGTTCAAAATAAAAGGTGCAGCGCCAACATCTTTTTTTATCAGCATAGACGGTAATTTATGCCAGTAATAATAATTGACTCCGAGCAACAGTTATTACGATGATCAAGTGCGAGAAAACGGGTATCTTATCACGAGTGACAATATTTTCCGTTTTATCGTCAACTTTTATCGCCTTTAGTTTTATCACTACTTCGAAGCAAACAGATGATTAAAAAAACGAACTGGAATTTCGCACTCAAACCTGTCTGTTAAATTACAAATAAACACTTCAACGTCACATACTCCTCAAACCGATGATACAGACATTAATTTAAATCAAGGCTACAAGATTATGTCTAAACATAACACCTAATTATGATATGAATGTCTGTGTTTGTTCTTTAAAGTCATTAAGATACAAAGAGATTTACTACTAACTTAAAGATCTCCTAACTTAGATTGACTTGAGTGGTCTTCAAGTCAGGTTCATTACAATTAAGTCATAATTTAGGTATTATTAAAAGTAACATAAGTCAAGGCCAATATGCTACATAGCTATACATATACGCGAATACTAGTTTTAAGTATATTGCGGTTTAGTCCGTGGCTAGGTAAAGCTGCTTTTATATGCATTATTATCAAAGAGACCGTGCGGCAAATATATACCGCTTCAGCCGTTTCTCGATAAAAAGGTACCGGGCGGTCAATAAAGCGATTAATGACATGAAAATCCAATAAGAAATCGCACTTAATACCGACGTACAAAGTGGTAGATTCGGTAGAAAATGTCTAAATAACTTCCTTCCATAAATCTACATACAAACCATAAAAACAATATGCACCTGACGTAAAGCCATTATTATAATGCTCTCGATAAACGCTAGATAATATTTCAGTTAACTTCATGCATAATGTAATAATTCATTTTAAATATTTTTTAAGTACAAGCCGCCGCTACCAAGCCTCTTGTTTAAGTATAATAAAGCTGGAGAACTACCTATAGTGGAGAGCGAGCGATATTTTTATTAGCTTTGCGATTTCTTTTGGAGTTAATTTTCAACTATAAGTATGTATGCGATAGGAATTTTATTTTAATACAGTTATAATAAAAAATCAGAACCAGAAGCCCTAAAAGTCAAGACAGACATTCAAAATTGTCTTAAATATCTATTGCGTCGAAGGTCAACAAAGTTTTCTTACAGAACATAATATCCTAAAATGTAAGTTATATTGACTCGAATTATATCAAAATTAATTTTACGCAGGTAAGCGTCTTGGCTTTTTTCTACAAACAACTGAAAACTAGATATTGTAAAATTCTTGAAATATAAGAATATAAAGGAGTTGCCTAACGTTTATCTACGTGATTTTTTTCCTAAAACACCGAAAAGTGTGTTAAAAGAAAGTTTCCTCCTATTAAAAAATAGAGGGGTAGCTCTAAATTACGTTGAGACGATATGCGAAAACTCGACAAGTTGAACTTGACGATAGTTACCTGAGCGATGATAAATTTATCGCATCGCATGTCCATGAGCGACAGGCTGTCGATAAACTTTTTTTACAATGGCAACACTGTGTAGCTCGGTCAACTCGGTTTGCGGCCAGGGCTTCGTCTGCTATTAGATGCTTTTTATTCGCGGTTGGATCTGGGTCGTGTTTAAATAGCCACACATTCATAACAGGTTATAACCGCTCTTCCCAAGTTCAATTAGACCCGTAAATTGTAACAAATATGCGTTATTGGAAAGCCTACTTTTACTCGTCAATCTAAAGCGCGGCGAGCGATATACTACATATCTTACCCAGAGAAAATGTACCTTAGGACATGAAACGGTGCATTTGCTTACCTAAACGCCCAGTACCTTTTCCGTAAATATTATTTTAATTAGCTGACCTGATGTCTTCTATGAAGATGATGTGACAGTACATAGTAAAAGGTCAGATAAGACTCTATGTTGACTACATCGTGTGGTAGGCATAATATAAAGTATCTCATTAAACGTCAGCGGAGTTGACTAACTGCTTTGCAACTCACCCCATAAACACCATACATATTTATTGCTAGAAATAATTAAAAGACTTAGTGGGCCAGTACTTGAAATAAACTAAGCAATTATTATAAAAAAAAATAATGAGCCAAAATACTTCACACATTAAAAAGAGCTCATTTAGTTAATAGGGCGCATTAATTGAAAGACTGTCGCGCGACAAGACAAAGGTGCTGTCACGAGCGACGGTAACTGGCGTGACATGATGATTGAGCGTCCGTGAAATAATTGCCAATAGTGACACTTATTTACGGCCAGTTTGATTAGTTACTTCCATACGGATAACCGGATGTCGCGAAATAGCAACTTGCTTTGTTTTATTATTCATGAGGCAGTTACGTTGCACAATCTACCTACTACGATGGTAAATAGACATAAAACAATAGCCGATATATGACATAGTCCCAAAAATGTTTTCGGTAGCATGTGTACCACACTGTTAACTAACAATTCGTAAAATGTGTTGCTAAAGCATATACAGGTACAATAGGTACATCGATGATCAGTTAAAATAGTTGCTATTAGTACGACAAATTATAATAACCATAATCAATAACTCACCAACTTATCTTAATTAAAAGCCTAGATTTCACTCCTCGGTCACGAAAATCACGAATCGGCCTCGTTATAGTGACATTAGTGAGGCAACACTGGCAACACTGGTACGGCAAGACAGTGATAAGCTTAACAATGCGATTATTATTTTATGCTAATACTATATAATATCTCGCGGGCGAAAACTATTTATATGACTTAACGATAGTAATCAAAATTTATTTATTCATTGCAACACTAGATTTTATTTACGTTTTACGAAAAAGTAGTGATGTTCCTCTCAATAATTATTGAAATTTGATGATTTAAAAAAGCAAGAAGTTTCTTATTCTTCCTATTAAATTTATTCGCTTGATCAAACGAACTTATAAATAGGGTCGTTTCCATCTACAAATCTTAGGGCAGAATTGTATCCCAATAAATTCTTTTGGATTATAAGAACATGTTAAACTACTTTTAGGGGACCTGTAATGACCATATTTTTGTAAATATTGAATTTAAAATATCTTTTAGCATACGTCACGTGACCAAACTCGAAACGTCTTTGAAGATTCTGATGACGTCACAACTCTCGGATTGACACTGTTGACTGTTAGGCGATAAACAACAAATGACAAATGTCAGTTGACAGTTCGTATCTTCTACGTGTGTATGTAGTTATGTGTCAAACCGTAAACTGTGACGTCACACAATTTTCAAAGAGCGTTTTGGGCGCGAAAGCATCTGTCAAAATATATTTTGTTAATTTAACATATTTAAAGCCGTTTTTAGTATAAAAGTTGAATTTTAGGGCAACTTTTAGTTAATATAGAACGTAATACGAGCGTTTCAAAAAATTGGAAACAACCCTCTTGTAAGAGATTATACTTATCTAACATATCAACTTAAAATTAAATTGATAAATTATGCATTTAAACAATAACATTGTATTATAGAGTCTTTAATTCCCGCAAGTGTTTTAACTTACCGATTTAACAACTAAAGCCAAAATAATAACAATAAAAAAGCAACTTCACAAAACGGCTTAATTGCGACAAAAAAAATATAACTGAATAAGGTGTCCAAGTAAATTGGAAAATAACTGTTTAATGAGAACTGTTCCAACTATTTATTCCATTACTGTCACATCAATGTATTTACAATTGTACTTTACATATACATTTCATAAAACTTGAATAGGTCATCGGGTACTCAATATTACAAGATTAACATGAAAATTACCGTCTTAACACGTAAATTAGGTGACTATGTGACATTTTCTCTCTGTACGTATAATATATCTAGGTATAATTGCGAAGACCAGGAATGTATATTATTCGTTTTAGTGAATTGCAATGTAAGAATACAAATGGCGGAACTTATTATTTTGCCGCCATTTGCGCGATGTTGCCAGGCATAATGGGGCTAAGGGATAGTGATGGGATACATGTAAAAATATTAAGTGATACGTTAATAATAAATAAAGATAATATTTAAGGTCCCATACTAATACTAAATCATTATATGATATTAAATTACAAATCTCAAATAGTTCCTAATCTAAGCTGTAGATCAAATATTCGTGCATCTCTTATGAGTTATGATTGAAATAAAAGAAGCGTTTCTGATAACGATTAATATTATTCCCGTGTTAAACGCAATAATTTAAGTCCCATGTAGTAAAAAATGTTGTAATAAAATGGTTGTATTTTTTTAATGAAGAGAAAAATATCCCCGTTTTGACAATCGCCGCGTAATGAGAGCAATTACGAGCGCGTTCGAAATTCAATTTTAAAAACCGACCAGCGACAGTTATTTATTGTGTGAAACGGTTTTTAATTTGTAATTACGGCTATTATAAGGATGCTGCATGAATTATTAAATCGACCGGATAGATAATGTCATTCAAGCGTAATTTGCCTTTTCTGTGTGACGTGTAAAAGGGTCTTTAGTTCACTTGGCGCATACGCCATTATTGTAACGATATTCTAGTAAAAAGTGACGTTTCAAGGCGTAAGTGCCAATCGCCTCTAAAGTTCCTTTTTATACGGAACCAGATATTTTTATTGAGGTGTAGGCAATTCCTGCATAGCATTTTGACGTACTTACATAAATCTTATGTCATTATCTTTGTTTTTGGATCAAGTTTTTAAAAACGTGTCATCGATATAGGTTTTATTTTCGAAACTAAGTACCTAAGTACCTATATTACACGTATAAATACTAGTGGCACTGTAAGCTGTAGACTTCGCGAGTATAGATTAAAATTAAATAAAAATATATTGCTCCCCCATTTTGATAAGTTTCCAAAAACTGAATGCCAAAAAAATATATTTTATTATTGAATCTGCTCACAAAATTTCTCGAAAATCGTTTGAGAATTGCAACCTGTAAAGACATCCGGTTTCGGATATACGAAAGCATTTTTTCCCAAGCTAAAACGGAGGCCTTCGCTAACGCTCGATCAATTAAGCAAGAACCAGGATGTCCAAAATGTATGAAGCTTTGGCTTGGCTAACTGGCTCTTAAACAAACTATTTAGGGAATGGGGTATCAATACGGAGAATGCACCTTACATGCTAATACTTAATTACCATTACTATCTATGAACACACATAAAGAACCCACTCGAGATGTCCCGTAAAACCGCCGTCAAAACAGTACAGTACCACAGCCATTATTTCGAAACGCAACACAATGTGTCGTAAGTAGGCACGCCATTTCGATTTAATCAATCGTGGATTATTAATGGATTCTAAGCTACACAATATAAGTTACTTATACTATTTTACGTATAACTTTTCAAATTAATTGAACTTGAAGAGATATCAGACACACGCGCCTAAAATTGATAAAAAAGCTGCCAAAGCTTTTCAAAAACGGAACGCGATTCGATATTTTTTTAATAATCGCATTCGGACTAGAGTCAATAATCTTTTTAAATCAGCCGCTCGAATCGATACGTACTGGCCATTAGTTTGTGATCTGTCGATTCATCCGATTTAGTTTTCCATTGATTCTAAATTCAAATTCATTATTTGGCTCGTTAGTCGCGGACGGTTGGATCTTTTGTCGCTGGCTAAGCGGACGTGTGAAAATATTAACGATTGGATGTAACGGTATTTTCTCTAATTGCGGTATTTGGTATCTTTTGATCGGAATATCTTACTCATTGACCGAACAACGAGATTATCATTATATGCTTTGAATGTGTGAACGACCCAGTAACATAAAGCAAAAAATGCCTAGTAATTTCACCGGTGTCATTTTCAAAAGCTTTCAACTTTCATTGGGGGTTAGTAAGCTTATTTACTGTCTGTTAAATCCCGATATGTAACTTCTGTAAAGCTGATCTGATGATGAAACCAAAAATGACTAAGAGGACCTATTTAATAAAATAATGAAAACTTTACATGTCAGAATTGCCATAATGAGTAAAGAAATATCACCGAATTTTGTTAAAAAGTATTATTAATCCTTAAGCATACTTAAAAAGGTACCGTTTCGTTTCAAAAATTATACCTAATCAATAAATTAAATATTTATATTTCAACAATAAAATATGATAATTATCATTTCAAACAACAATAAAATGCCGCATTTTATGAGCGGAAGTAATAAATAACATTCACAGTCGTTTAATGCTGTTTTAAAACCGTAAAAACATTCAATATGTTCATCTAAAACAATAAATTACGTATAAGTAAATAATAAAAATCGCGATTAGTGTCCATTTCTTTTGCACGGGTAGGTTAAGAGGAAAGAGGACCGCCGATTCTTCATACAAACGTAGTCTCCATTTTCCTCTCTGGATATTGTCATTTTGGAAAATATTTTTACATAATTTGATGTATATTAACCATAGCTATGCCCCTACGTTAGACTTTTTTCGGTGATTGTATTATTATAAAAATTAGGAGCGAATAATAATTAAAAATTCGAAATAATCAAACGTAGGGGCATAGCTGTAGTTATATACAACAAATTATGTCGACATTTTTTCAATAATGTTAATATCCAGAGAGGAAAATGAGGACTACGTTTGTATGAAAAGGTGAATCGCGCACCTCCTTCTTTCCTCCACTTTCGTCTTAAAGTAAAGCAGGCAAGCTAATAAATAATATTTAAATCGCATGAGTAGAGCCAGGCCAGCTAACAACTTTCCAGACCTCGTATAATAACATTAGTAACGAACCATCACCCATAGCAAAAAACGGTCGTCCATAAAATCTATTAAATCATTCTTATTACGTGATAACCTAAAAACGTTCGGAATACACTTTAATTTCAATCAATCATAATCTACGAGTCGCATTCCTCGCTCGCTTATTCGGAAACTTCATCAAAGAAATTTATCGAAAACAATTTCGTTAACGAGCCTTTATATTTCGGCGGTTAATACTGGTAGCCAGCTTTGGAGTAACAACATCCGACACACATACCGACAAAATTAACTTTGCGTCTTTAAAACAAAAATATACACTATTATAAACCGCACCCCATCGACATAAGCGACATGTTTCTTTATTTTAACTACGTAAATCGAAACGGTTTCGAATAACTTTCTATGCGTCAATCAAGTAAGTACATTTGGCGGTAATCGATAGTTTATCGGTAGCTCCATCTACCGGCCAGTAGCGATACTACACGCGACCTGTCAAAAGTTTGACAAACGTCATTTTTTACTTTTTTTGTTATTGCTGTGCGTGGGGTCAACGGCTTCTGAATGGGTTTGAGTGAGTGACCTGCTAATATGACATTTTGTTTTAAAAATAAGTCATAAATCATACAAGAATTGATTTATAAACTCACGTATGATTTATGTTAATCATTTTCTTAAGCTTAGTAGTAGTTTCAAATAAAAAAATACCACTAGGTAGATCACTTAAAACGGCATTTTACGATCTACATATCTGAAGACTCTGAAATTCTGATATCTCACATATAGTTTGAGAGTTTGACCCAGGACAGTCTCATTTCAAATGGACAGAGACAATTATACTGCCTTTAGCTTCGTCTTACGCTAGTACTATCACCCAAAAGAAAGGGATGAGTATAATTTTCCTGGTTCTTACTGACTGACAAGATGTTTGCCAGACTATACATGTAGGTAATTACTTTGCGGTGAAGCGACATAATATAAAACGATTATTCATATTCTTCGTATAAAGTTAATGTTTACTCTTTGAATAGTTCGTTAACGGTAATGTCAAAATATTTTGTGAAGAAACAATTTCACGCCATCTTAAACTTTCTTTGTCTATCGAATATAGTTACTCGCTTTTAAAAGGCTAAAAAGGTTAAATGTTGAAACTGACAATTGGTGATTTTCTAGCCACACCACACGACATTATACAAAAAAATGCAATAGACAAATGAGAACTACCGTTTTTAACCTTTTAACCTTATGAAGATAAAATAAAAAATACATAGATGACGACTGGTCAAATTTTACAATATGATACAACCACAAGTACCTAAGTACCCGTTATTGGCGTTGTTGCTCACCTTAATAAATAAATAAAACCGGACAAGTGCGAGTCGGACTCGCCCTTCGAGGGTTCCGTACTTTTTAGTATTTGTTATTATAGCGGCAAGAGAAATACATCATCTGTGAAAATTTTAACTGTCTAGCTATCACGGTTCATGAGATACAGCCTGGTAACAGACGGATGGACGGACGGACAGCGAAGTCTCAGTAATAGGGTCCCGTTTGACCCTTTGGGTACGGCTACTTTAATTTAACATTTATTCTTGGGGACTCTAGCCCAAGCCTGCGCGCATGTGAGGAGGTCTGTGCCTAACAGTGGGACGTATATAGGCTTATTTTTTTATTTATTCTCGCCTGATTGGATTTTTTCCGTCTGTTACAGAGCGAAGAGCAAAAATGGCGGCCGCCTGCTGCGGGAAAAGCTAGAAAAGATTGGACTAAACCTGCCGGCGGGGCGACGGAAAGCCGCCAACGTCACTCTCCTCACTAGCCTAGTCGAAGGTGAATATATCAATATTTTTATAGTATTTTAACCCCCGACGCAAAACCAGGGGTGTTACTTATACATGTGATGCCAATGTCTGTCTGTGTCATCGTAGCTCTCAAACTGAGGGACCGATTTCGATGCAGGATTTTTTACGTGAAAGGGAGTTTCCTTGCGGTGATACTTAGCTATGTTTTATAAAACGATTCAGCAGTTTGAACAGTATCAGCTCTTTTCCAAAATGATGTCAGGCATTTTTGGCATAAAATGGTTTAAAATCGTATGATGACGCCGTCAATGACACGATCTATACAAATATTAGTATCAAAGTCAGCCGATTTTACGGTTGTCCTAGATTCTCAAAGACTTAAGCGGCATTTAATTTAGGTTCATGGAAGCGCATAAATTGCTATGGCAACATAACTAGGACAGCAAAATTCCTCTACAATCTTTTGGAATCACGACAGCTTTTTAATTTACTCTCATCAACAATTTTTGGCTAAATCGCCCTTATTGAACACAACCTTGGTTAATTTTACACCGTCTTCTTTACAACACATCTTCATTCTTTTTTTGACACTAGATATTTCATGTTTGGACTTATCTGAGCAAAAATATCTTTATTACGACAACAGAAGAAGAGTCGAATCTTTTATCGTGTGCGGTGCCTCATCGTGATCTTTATCGGAATGCACGAAGGTAGATATTAGGGTGTAGCCGCACGTGTCAGTCAACGTCTTTAACGGTCAAAAGGTTAAAGCTGACGGTTAACTAATTATTCGCCACTAATTCTTATGTTTTTCGGTTTCCAGCGGAGGCAGTGCACCTAGCGCGCGACTTTGGTTACGTGTGTGAAACGGAGTTCCCAGCGCGCGCGCTGGCGGAGTACCTCGCGCGCCAGTACGCGGAGCACGACGCGCGGCGGCGGCGCGACCTGCTGCAGGCTACTAAACAGGTAACTTCAAGGGCCGAACGAGTCCCTACTGGTCTATAGCCTTGCCTTATCTGTATCTACCGCCTTCAGAGGCAGTGCGGTTAATACTGCGAGACGCGAGCAGGATGCTTATTACTGCATGCCACCAAACAAATATGTATCGTAAATACCGTCCACAGAATTTTATTGATGCTATACCATCCAGTCAAGTCTTAAATTTTCGAGTCACACTAAAGAACTTATGTGGATGTGATGTACATGTGTAGCCTTGTAGTCTTGACCTTCAATATTTCGCAAAGGTCTAACTGACACTGTTCTTGCAAATAGTTATCGATTAGATACCTACTTCAGTTATTATAAGTATAAAATCCACCTAATTGTATTTCCTCATTAAGACCGATTTGTTTATAAAGCTCTTATAAGAAATATGTATACGTTTCAGGTGACCAAGGAGCTAATGGACCTCCTGAACCAAGACCGCTCGCCGCTCTGCAATACCCGGCCGCCGCACCTACTAGAGCCGGCCATACAACGGCACCTCACGCACTTCTCGCTCATCTCGCACGGCTTCGGCGGGCCGGCCATCGTGGCAGCACTGACTGCTATTCAGGTACTTATCATACTTGTGGCTGTTGGACCTCTGAACCAGGGTCGTTGGACACTCTACAGCACGCGGCTGCCGCACTTACTAGAGGTATTTATAACGGCACCTCACGCACTTTTCTCTCGTCTCTTACGGCTTCGGCGGGCCGGCCATCGTGGCGGCAATGATTGCTATACAGGTACTTATCATACTTGTGATTGCTGTTAGACCTCTGAATCAGGACCGGTCTCTGATATGTAACACACAACTGCACTTGCTAGAGCTGGCCATACAACGGCATCTGATGCACTTTCCTCTTAATCTCACATGGTTTCGTTCGGCGGAAGGTTTTT
Source organism: Cydia pomonella (assembly GCF_033807575.1). NCBI lineage: Eukaryota > Metazoa > Arthropoda > Insecta > Lepidoptera > Tortricidae > Cydia > Cydia pomonella. Next base: position 8,089,219 of record NC_084724.1, read on the forward strand.
AAAATCACCTTTGAGACACTTTAAAAATAATTTGCATTACCTACCCTAAGTATCTCTTTCGTTCTGACAGATGGCTTCGTCCCTTACCCCTTATGGCTGTAGTGGATATATGGATACACCGGGCGTTTTATGACGAGTGACTGGAATCTCAAATTGTCATAACTTTTATAACTTAAAGAGAATAATCAGATAACTGCAAATAAAAACACTTGTATTTAATACCAGAATTATTTTATATGCCAATTTATGAGTCGTAGCGTAGATAGCCTTAAAGGTAAAAAGGTTAAAATAGTATTTTGTGATATTTAATTAATTGTTTTTGTTTCAGAATTTCCTAAACGAGTCCCTCAAGCATTTAGACAAATTATACCCCCAAAGCGGTATGGTTTCTTCGTCAATGGACAAGACTAAAATGGACCCCGACATCAAGAAGTAACACCAACATAACGACGGAAACGTCGGCCGCACCACAGAGTGTCACCATGTGACCAAGAAACTGTCCATTCGGACGCGAATTACTTCATATCGTTCTACTGCCAACATACAAAATTTAAAAGGAGATTGCGTATTTATTTTTATGATGATCTTCGTTTGTGGCCCGCATACAAATAAAGTGCAATTAAAATACTCAAGATTGTGAGATTTGTAAATATAGATTATAAAATGAATACCCATAGTATTAATTAGCATTTAATGTAGCATTAATTCTCAGGCCATGATTTCGTGCTTTCGTCGAGACGAACTATTTTTATTACGAGGTTATGATAAATGCAATGACAAAACTGCAATAAGTAACACATATCAAATTGTAAATAGTTTATTGTACAGTATGTACCTCTTACATACTAAGGGATAACATAGCATTTTCACCGATCGTTCGAATTTAGAAAAAACCTCTTTAGTTAAGGTTAGATATAATTTTGCTAGTGACTCAATGTGAAAGTGTGCCAATTAGTTTAAAGAACGGATACTTGTGTCCGATGATTAAGTATTTAATATTTATTATTATTCTCGCATGTATATAATAATTATGAGTACCGTCTTGCCAATTTCTCAGTTGTAGTGTTTGTAGAACTAAATTACATTGATGTAAATGGTGCCAATATTCCAAAAAATGGTAACTAAATCATACTATTAACAATTTTTTGATTATCATAAATAATTTAATTTCGACAAGATTACACTTGATACGCACAAATTCGCGCCACTGAATGTTTAGTTCGGAACATACAAATTTTCCCGTTTTTTAATTAAGTACACAAATGCTTTTCAACTACAACAATTTCACAACGTTTTTCATATCTCAGTGAAATAGTAAAAAAATATATAGCTAAAATGAAACAATATTAAGAGTAAAGTGGACGGATACTTCTTCACACAAACGTAGTTCCCATTTTCTTCCCTCGAGATTGACCAAATGGAAATAGATTAGAAATAGATACATTACGATATAAGTGCAAAAAATAGGAAATCCTAAACGAGTGGTGATAAATAAAAACACGACCGAAGGGAGTGTTTTAAATTGACACGAGTTGCGAATTACCTATTCGCACGTGTATCGTACAAAGTTTTACAGTACATATGGCCCTTTAAATTTTGAACATAGTTACGTAATGTGCCAATTATAGCACTAGTGCGGTAAAGTAGCGCCAGATGTACTGTAAATATTTTTACATAATTGAATGTATATTTACCATAGTTATGCTCATTCGTTTTTTTTTTAATTTTTAATTATTGTAAGAGTTAGGAGCTTTAAAAAAATATGCGATTTGTTTTTCGCTTCTCTTATAATAATTTAAAAATCAAAATAAGTCAAACGTCAAATATCTTAAGTTGTATAAAAATATAATAAAATATAACGTATATTTTCCATAATATCAATATTCAAGGAGAAAAATGGTGCCTATATTTGTGTTGAGAAGAGGTTGTCCACTATCGTCTTGACTGTAAAAAAATTTAAAGACATTTTTCAACCATATCAGGGATATTAACTCTCGATAATCGATGCGAAAGCTTTAAAGTATTTTGTGATTTATTTAAAAGTAAAATAAATTTTCACTCATACTTGCTCAAAGAAAAAACTTAAAAATGATCTTTAATCGTGTGCCAAATGATACCTAATTAAAAAATATTAAACTTGACGTAGATTAGCGATTTTCGTTACTTTTACCACCACAAAGACTACCGAATAAGTTTATTATTTTTGTAAAACCATTGCCATATTTAAAAAAAGCAGAATTGCATTTTAACCTTTTAACCATATTGGGAGTATGTAACTATAATATGAATACAGTCGTGGTAGTATAATATATGTCATATAATAGTGTTATATTACCATGGCTTGTTTAATTTCAATATTATTTGCATAATTCCAATTTCTTACATTTAACCGCTAAGTAGTAATTAAAAAAAAACAGAGTCACATCAGAGTACAGGACACAGAGAGGATAATTATGATTTTTGGCGTTTGGTGTAATCAAGAAAACTAATTAACACTGAGGTTAAAAGGTTAAAATGATCGTCGCAGCTATTCTATCAAAACAATAACTTATAACACGTTCAATAAATCGGTTTTGCAAATAAAACCGTAAATGTACTTGGCCCTATTTTGTAAAGCTACAAGAGGTTCAAACAAAAGAGATTCTAACCTAGGACGACTAGCATCGTATTTAGCGGTGTGACACGTGGTTTAGATAATTATGCAAAATAATAAACTGTAGATTTATAAAAAAGGGCTCTAAAGTAATTTCATTATGCGTCACTTTAAGACTATAGTGGTCGACCGTATACAAATGTGGTCCCCGTTTTCCTCCCCGGATATATAATGGAAATATATATTAACCGAATTCTTATAATAGGGAATATTACGCAAATCTCGGCTAGTGCTGCTCTCTGGTGGCAGAACATTGCAGTAAAACCCCTTGTTGAACGAAAAATCAAATTCCATACAATTTTTTTAACTCTTACAAGAATAAAATCAAACGAAGGAGCATAGCTGTGGGAAATATACATCATATTGCGTAATAATATTGTTAATATCCAGAGAGGGGACTACGTTTGTATGGAGAAGTGGTCATATGACGATGTCTTTACAACACTTTGTAGTACGTACTATGTTAAATACATTTCGGGGATTACCTCATTTGTCTTAAGGCTCTGTGAAGTTTTTAAATCAGGGTAATATTTTGTCGCACATTTTATTCAATGCACTATGTTAATGTTAATTCTTTTGACACGGACTTTGGATACGTTTGGTTGAAGTGTAATGAGGATTTATCATTCTTATGAAGACTTGAAAAATATCGATAAGATTGTGTTTGTTTCATTTCCCAGAGTAAAAGAAAATGATGTTATTTCATTAATTGTTTAATTTATTTCTCCTGATTAATACTCATTAGTGAAGGAAGGAAGGGGTGTAGAGTCAGACCAAGCTAATTTGATAGCGTCATAACTTAATAAAACTTTGACATTTAAAATAACACTTGCACCGTCTGCTGCTAGCTGCTATCAAAATCGCTGCGAACTTAGCTTGGTCCCACTCTAGTGAAAAAAAAACTGAGTTTATGACAGATCGAATCCTACTTCACAATGCTACTACTTTTCTATTTCTTCAAAACAATTTTTCATTTTCATTATCCATTTTCACTACTATTATTATCTGTCAGATTTCCAAAAGCCGAACAGTGTCCAATAAGTACAGCTGCCGAAGAACAAGATTACTATCGTACAGAAAAGAAACTTTCTACAAAACCGAAGTTTGACTGCGATTCAGGGGCGAATCAAGCTTTCCCTTTCCCTTTCGGCTATTTAGGGTTGTCAAAATTCAAGTCATTATCTTATCTGTGGTTGTGCACGCAAACGGGCGTCAAGTTGTGCCAACACTGCCAACCCTAATAATTGCTCAGAGCAATGCTGAGCCGAACGGAGCCGAAAATGCCCGAATGCGGCAGTTTCTCCCCCTGGTACTAACTTGCCAAGATGGTCCCCAAGCTCCCGAATGGCACACAAGACGTTCATAAACTCGACTCCTATCTAATCCTCCACATTTACAATATTTGCTACATCGGGTAAGGACCCATTGTTAAGATTTTTCCCGTACCGCGAGGTACGATTAGAAAGCGCTGAGCAGCGAGATTGGGTAAGCACTTTTTCATATCTCATGCTCTGAAAATGAGTCGTTGTTCTAAGAAGAGTGCAGAATATTATTATTATTACTGTGGTTTGTGGGCCTTTGAATGCCACGTCGACCAGGCATTGGTCTATTGTGACAGCCCTTTAAAGTTCATTACTGATGCCCGTTGAATCCAGGATATTCCAGATTCTTTGGGCCGTAATGTTCTGTACCTCATAGGGTTGCAATACGTGCCGCCCTAGGTGGGTACTTCTTTTTGACATTAGTGGTCCACAGGAGCAGAGAATGTGCATTGCAGTCTCCTCTGACTCATGGCAGAACCTGCATGTCGCGTCTTGTTTCTTTCCGATTTGAAACATGTGTTTGTTCAATTTACAGTGTCCAGTCAAAATTCTGGTCACCGCGCAGACTTTGTGTCTTTTGAGCCCTAGAAGCTCCCTAGCATTTTTGCTGTTGAACCCTTTGATTAGAGCTTTCGAGTGTTCTTGTCCTTTTACGAACTTCCACCAATCGTTTGCCCTTATTTTTTCTAAATTGCTGAGCAGTGAATATGCATCCCGTTTTGTGATTCCACAGAACGGTTCTGGGCCGACCAGGGGTGTGTCTGCGCCCTTTCTAGCAAGTTCGTCCGCTTCTTCGTTTCCGTTAATGTCGGAGTGCCCTGGTACCCATCTAAGTGTGACTTTGTTGGAGTTTGCCAGTGCATTGAGGTTTGTTTTACAGTTCTGGACTAGTTTTGAGTTTGACTCAAGGGATTCTAGTGCCAGCAGAGCAGCCTGGCTGTCTGAGTTGATGTAGATATGTTGGTGTCGTAGGTTTTTATCCAGGTTAATCTCCGCACATTTGTTGATGGCGTAGACTTCAGCCTGGAAGATTGAGGCCTGTGTGCCCATGCTGACGCTGGCTCTGAGCTTAGGTCTCTCACCATAGATCCCACATCCTACATCAATGCCTTTCTTGGAACCATCCGTGTACCAAATATGGCTTCCCTCTTCGACGAACATTTGGTTGTTGGTCCATTTGTCTCTAGGAGGTATTTCTACTGTGTACAGTTTATTAAACTGACATTCAGTGTGCGTGTCATCGGTGGGCATGCTAAGGGTTCTATTTGCAAAAACCCAGGCCTTTAGTTTGGTTAATGCTTGAGAGCGCCATTTTGGCCTGTTTAGCGTGCATATTCTGTAGACGCACTGCTTAGCCTCCTTTTGCACCTGCAAGTGGAGTGGTATAATATCCAGCAGTGCGTCTAGGGCCGCCCCCGGTGTCGAGGAGAAGGCGCCTGTTGCTGTTAAACATGCCGTTCGCTGCAGGCTGTTTAGAGTTTCTATTGCCGTCTTTTGGTTGGTTTTGTTACACCAGACTGCGGAGGCGTAGGTAATTATGGGCCTCACAACCGCTGTGTATAACCACATAGCAATTTTGGGTCTTATGCCCCATCTTGCTCCTGCCATTCGACAGCATGACCACATGGCCATTTTCGCTTTTTGTATAATATTTCTTAGGTGAGGGTTCCAAGTTAACTTTTGGTCGAAAGTGACCCCTAGGTACTTGACCTCGTCTGAGAATGGTATTATTTGTCCATTAAGTCTTGGTTCTGTGAGCTTTTCGAGCTTTCGTTTCCTTGTGAATGGTACTATTACAGTCTTGCTCGGATTAATGGACAAGTCATTTTCTCTACACCATTTGAATATTGTGTTTAGAGCTCCTTGCATTAGGTTTGATATTGTGTGGAGGCAAGGGCCTTTGATGATGACTACAAGGTCGTCGGCATATCCTTGTGTGTCATAGTCTTGGCCTGACATAATTGCAAGAAGTTGGTCCACTGCCAGGGTCCATAATAGAGGGGGAAAGAACGCCTCCTTGTGGGCACCCTTTTGTGGTATAAAATTCATGCTCTATAGTATTGAGGGTCAGAGTGGCTACTCTGTTCGAGAGCATGCTATGTACCCATCTGGTGGTGGTTTCGTCAACACCCTTTGATTTCATACCATTAAGTATGGTCTCTGTGGGTGTATTGTCGAAAGCACCCTCTACATCAAGGAACGCACATAGAGCGGTTTGCTTGTCCTCTAGGGTTTTCTGCACCTTGTCAACCAGGTCAAGTAGGGCAGTCTCCGTAGATTTTCCCTTTTGGTAAGCATGTTGGTTTACACTTAGTGGTCTTTCCACCAGGTATTGGGCTCTAATGTGCTGATCGATGATTCTTTCCATCGTTTTGAGTAAAAACGATGTTAGACTAATAGGTCTGAAGGATTTAGGCTGTGAGTAGTCCTTCTTCCCTGCTTTTGGTATAAATCGTACCTTGACCCGAGTCCATTTATCTGGTATAATTCCCCACGCGAAACTTGCTCGGAATATTCTGGCCAGATGCGGGAGGAGGAGGTCCTGTCCTTGCTGTAGAAGCGCCGGAAACACTCCATCTTCTCCCGCTGATTTAAATGGTTGAAATTTTTTTAAAGCCCATTTAATTTTGTTTGGTCTAAAGATGTTGGTTGCCAAATTCCAGTCGATATTGCGTGCCCTGTGGATTTGAGGATTCCTTTGGGCGCAAAGTTGTGTGTTACTGGTTGAATACGAACCGGGGAAGTGTGTGCCTCTGAGCAAGTCAAGAGTTTCCTCTTCTGTGTTCGTAAATGTGCCATCTGGTCTTTCAGGAGACCGAGATAGTTGGTTGATGTCTTGGAGAGTATTTTGTGAATTCTCGCTCCTTTATGAGTTTGGGCAATCTCTTCACAGAACCTTCTCCATGACCTTCTTTTTGCCTTCCTGATTTGTTTATTATATTCAGTCAATGCTCTACCATACCTTTCCCACTCATTCGGTGTGGTTGAGTGATTGAATATGCGACGTGTAGACCTATGGAGGTTTTCTAGCCTTTTGTTCCACCACGTCGTTGTGTTAGTAGTTTTTGACTCTTTCAGCGGACAGCTTTGTTCGTAGGCCCTACTTATGCCTTCAGATATTAGGTTAACTGCCATGTTAAGAGAGTCTGGTGTTTTGACATATTTTGGGACATCCTTTAGACGTTTTTCGAGGTCAGCCTTATAGGCTTCCCATGACGTTTCTTTTGGATTTCTACGCGTAAGTGGTTCCCTATCTAGAGAGCCTTTAACACTGAACAAAATATGTTTGTGGTCCGACATTGAGTTTTCGCTGCTGACACGCCAGTCGGCTAGGCAACTTGCCGCCTTTTCAGTAGCGAAGGTTATATCTAGTACTTCTTGCCTAGCTCTAGTTACGAAGGTGGGCATATTACCCTTATTCAACAAGTGCAGACAATTAGTAAAGATGAATTGGGATAGTAACTCACCCCTTTTGTTGATTCCAGTGCTCCCCCAGATGGTGTGGTGGGCGTTGGCGTCACATCCCACAATAAGTTCCGCCTTTGTGCTTGAGCGTACTCAAGCACTTTAGTCAGTTCTTCTGTGGGATCTTGCTTCTCTTCGGGCAGGTAGGCGGAGCAGACTATTACCTTGAGTGCTCCTCTCCCTTTGAGATCGACGTAGGCAGCTACTTGGTCTTCACTGCATAGTTCTGTAACAGGCAAGAAGTTAATATTTTTGTTAAATACGATGCAGGCTCTCGGTTTAGCACCTTTTTCGTAGATCAGTACCTTTCCTGCTCTGTTCAGTCCTGATGCCATGGACTTAGTGTTGATCCATGGTTCTTGTATGAGGGCAATGTCCAGGCCATTTTCGCCAAAAAGTCTTTCCACGACCGCTGTGGCCGCTATGGCGTGATGTAGATTGGCCTGTAGGAACCTCACCCCCCTACCCTCTAAAGCGTCGTTACTACTTGGCACTGCGCTGGGCACTGGTGTGCCCTTGGTGCCGTCTTCGGTCCCCATTACCCCTTGGGCGGTTGTTGCCCCTGTAGCCTCCCCGGTTGGCGAGAAACCGCTGCATGCCCGATGGTCCTGGGATGGGATTGGATGTTGAGGGAGCCGCCCGTTTTGGACCAGAAGGCACCTTTCGGGCAGGCTTTTGGGATAAGGTGTTGGGTGGGGTAGGGTTTGCAGACTGCGGTGGTGGGTCTTGGGTAGGCTGAGTTTCGGACTGTTGGGACTTTGGGTGGCCCTTTAGCCGAAACTGGACCTCCCGGAAACCTAAGTTTGCCTTTAGGCCCTTTTTCTGTAGATTCTCCACAGACAAGTCGTCTAGAGATAGGGTTACCATAACCCCACTCTTCTCGACTTTGGTGTGGAGAATCTTCCAGTACTCTGTGTACAGCCCCTGGTTCTGTGCATAGAGTAGAGATAGCGACTGCTTTACCTTAGAGTCGTCTATCTCTGGAATGAACACCATCCCTATGTTCGGCTTGGGAAGCTCATTTTCAGGGATGACCCCGAGGTTGGCTTCCGGCCATGGTTTTAGAGAGGGTGTTATTTGTTCAAGCCAGGCTTTTGATCTTTGGTCACTACAGGTGATGAGTAACCAGCCTGGCTTGTAAGAGTAACCTTTGAACTTCGGTCCCTCGTCCATCTCCAGAGTCGCAATCTTTAGCAAGATGGTGTTGCAGAGGGACTCCAATTGCGCGACACTCATCGGCTTGGAATCCTTGATTCCGACTCGGACTTGGCTGAGGACCTCGTTGTAAGGTTGTGAAGGTTGGGGTTGGGTTGGGGGGGTCACACTCACCCTTGGGTTCTTACACATGTTACCCTGCGGTGACTTTTCCTCCGAGCGCGGCCGTTTGGCCGGTTTAGGCTCGGGTCTGGAATGTGTGGACCCGAACTTGTACCCCAATTTCTTAAGTTCCGCAAAGCTCTTTGCGGACAGTTGTAGCGCTTCCTCGTGTGCTACTCCTAGTTCTTTAAGAGCTTTATAGCGGCCCTTCGCAGAACCCGTCAATTTCTTGACGGACTTACGTGTTTCAGGGTTGGGAGCCTCCGTTGGGTTGCTTGGGCAATGAGTATCGCTCCTTTCAACCGTGTCGGCGCTCTCCACTCCCTCCATGGCTTGCTCCGATGTTTGCATTCCGGGTCCCAAATGTGCGGAATATCATTCCGCACATTCAGGCTCCGGACTGCAAACCCCAGGAGAAGGAGAGGTGAGACGGGAATAACAGACAGGAAATGACATTTTGGAACACGGGATGAAAGACTGGATTTCTGGGGTGGGAAAAGGAACACCTGACGGGTGGGGATGCCACATCATTTGGCGTGGCCCACATCAGGCGAGGCCCTCATACTTGGCTACTAGTGGTCTGGGGTAAGTTGGTAAATGTAGCGACGCCCATTCCGACCACTAGCATTGCCCGGGGGGGACGACCCACCCACCAATGAAACCCTGGGTGGGTTCGGCCCTGATCCGCGGCGGCAGATGCAGGGACGACGGGGACGTGTATGATGGACTTGAGGTGTTGGCCAATAGCCCAGCGTCGCATACCTGAGCGTACCTACTCCCTCCTCCCCCCCGTGTGCAGAATATAATACGTTTCTGCGTTTCTGTATTTTACTTTCGAAGTACGTTTTTTTTATTTGTTGTACATTATCCATTCTGACATTTAACTACTCATTTTTTAAATAACAATACTTTTACCGAAATGGTTTATTGAAAATACCCTCAAGAAATATTATAAAAGTTTATAGTTAATCATGTTTTTTAAATCATAATGTATGTATTTTACTTTACCCGTATTACTACGGAAAAAAATCCCACTAGTTACAACCAACTTGATTTGGTAGTAACTACTCGGATTTTTTTTTCCCAATAGGTACCAGTGGTAAAAGGTGGGAATAAAAATTCCCAGTAGCTACCACTGGTAACAACTTGGTGGTAACTAGTGGGAATAACCCGAAAAGTGGGTTGAGTATTGAACTCAGGTGAAAGGCACCACTTCAGTCTCGAACTACCTTGACAGAAATGGGTGCCGTCATCCCTTGGTTAACAATCTACTATTTATTATCAATACGTTACATTGTGTTCTGCATTTTTTACAGATTACAAGGCTATTTATAATGGGCCTACTAGCGACATCTAGTTAGTTGTTGATTAACTATATATGCATATGGTTGACTAGGTTTTACTAATCTAGATTTACACATTCGTTACGTTTTTATGAAAATCTAAACAACTCAAAACACTAGGTTTCGGAATTTTAAAGCTACGGGAAAAATACATTTTCGTCATGTTTACATCGATATCGAGGCCTACTAGCGCCATCTAGTTGTCCTGGGGCTAACGTTCAGTTCCATATGTCTATGTATGTATGAAAGCCCATGCTTTTTGATGTATTTGGGAAATCTTTGCGTTACAAGTTACAATACTTTTTTATTTATATGTGTGAGATATTATAGTATGATAAACAAAAGTTACCAAATGTGTTCTAACTTATTTCTGAACGTAGCCAGAATGTCAAAATGACATTGAAAAATTACCGCTAAACACGGTGCCGTGCCGGTTGCCGGTTCGTATTATAAAGAATTTAAACTACTAAAACAATAATTTTATATACTAAATAAACATGGATTTAAGCATGGGTGATATGGACGTCTGTAATGATGAACAATTGGATACCAAGAAATGCTACAAATGTGGTTACGAATTATTGGACAATTTAAACGTAGTGTACAACTCATCAAATTCAATCTTCGTCTTCTGGAATAAGTACCAGTTATTTCTGTACGAAAATATACATTTTGAAGACGCTGCAAGAATATTCACTCCAGAGTTTAGTGTGCATCAGATTATAATATCGAATAATTACTTAATTTGCCTAGACTGTCGTGGAAATGTGCATGTAACTTCGCTTAAATTCAAAAATACTCAGAAACGTTTAAAGACTAGTTTTTTACCGCGAGAACAGAACATTTTAGGCTTCGTTGAATGTGGTGAATATGTAGTGAGTTTAAAAGCAGAATCAGACAATTATTTCCTTTGCTTAAATAGAATCAACAGCGATTTTCAAGCACAAAGAAAGATACCAATTTGTTATAAAGGGGAGACCGGATTACCGCAGAAGATTACTCAAGATAAATGCTTGCTAACTGTTTCGAAAGTTACTAGCCATGATGAAGGGATAAAGCAACTGTTTAGTGTTAATCTTATAGCAAAGGATTCAAATGTTGTAATTATGTCATTTGACAGAATGAATGTGTTTGCCTGTTTATTCAGTTCTAATATGGCGCAAGATGAGATTCAGTTGATCAAGCTTTACTCATGTCCATCTGAAATATGTAATATCCAAGTCATACAGTGTGAAGAACTTAATGTGATAATAGTTCTCAAGTCAGGCACTATTTTAAAATTTCCACTTCAGAAAACATCACAAACCATTGTTCCAATTCATTTAAACACTGCCGTTAACAAGTTTATGTTACTTAAAGATACATTAATATATACAGATGGTATTTCTATGTGGAAAACTGAAAAGACTTTCTCGAAAATAACTTTCAAACAATATTTTCTCCGGCATGTCAAGGACTTTGTCCGGGTCGGAGACCAATTGGTCTGCACCACATTTTCGAAGCTCATATATGTGATACCAGATGATGACTTAAGTTATCTAGAACCAGTATCGGAGCACTGTCCGGCTGAGAAATTATTAAATAATTCTGAATACTTGTACAGATTGTTAGAAGAAGTGGATAAAAACAATGAATTGATTGAAAAACTCAATGAGGAAGGGAATTACATCACAGCATTGGCATTATCTAATAGACAAGATTTAATGGACAGCATTTTGAAAAACACAATTACTGTTTATGAGCATTACGAGGATGCTATCAAAGAAAATACAGATTTAACAATAACTGAGGACTTAAAAGAGTATTTCAAAGCCGAATCAGTTTACTTTCTCATAAAAATGAGAGTAATGCAAATGGAGCATTTAGTAAACCAAGTTATATCACAACTGTTTAAAAATTCCAAGATACACATGACACTGTTTTCAGAAGACAAGCTATTGAAAACTAACAGCCTGAACGTATCAGACACATTTTATAAAATGAATGTATTAATACCGCTTGATTACAGAACTATGACAAATGTGTCAGTTGTTAAAGTAAACATCAAAATAGTCACTCATCTGCCGGGGGCTTTTGATTCTAAAGAACCGATGTGGATGACACTGTACACAAAAGAAATTATTCTAAACTCGGAACATTTTATCAAAACAGATTTAATTTCGAGCAGACCTAGAAGTTTCAAGGAACCTCAAGAAACGATTGATGACATGATTGCAAAAACTGCCAGTAATCAACATGGAAATCTTTTCAAATTCACTGATGCAACAAATATAACAGATTCAGAATTTTCCATGTATGTCAAGCTACCAGTAAATTATGCTGAAATATTTAAAAACCAGGAACTGCTTAATAGTTTGAATACAAGAAAAGCGGAGTATTTATCAAAACAACTTTCTTCAGAAGAGTTTTTGAATTCGAATAGTAACCTAACTTTTGAAATTGGAAGACACAAGGTGGATGTTGAGATAGTGTCAGACGATACCCCGGTAGTAAAAGTGTCTGGTTCCAATATAGGCAAGGTGTTGGGTATACGAAACTTCTTTGCTGATTTACTTTACGGAGATTACAAGACGACTGGGCCAGAAATTCAATATACAGATTATGCTTTTTATACCAATGTTGAGGTATTATATATTTTTATTTTATCAATAATTTGTAAATTGTTGAATTAATTTGTTTGGTTGAGGAAATTTAATCTCTAGCAATTTGTGGTTCAAGTAAACTTGGTTGTAGATACTTATACTAATAGCTGACTAATGTAAAGTGAACCGTAAACTGCTAAAGAATCAATTTCCTCAACCATACAAATTAGAAATATAGCCCTTTTAAGCTAACCCAGCACCAACTTAAACTTATCAAAGTAAGAAAGAGTCATTATAATTATTATTTTCGTAGAAACTTGACATTAATAGTGACATCACCTCACATTGTCATTGCAAATTTGCAAATGCCTTGCCGACTTAGCTTGGTCCAACTAAAGTATTAGTTTAACCACTAATATATTAGTTTAACCACTAATATATTAGTTTAACCACTAATGTATTAGTTTAACCACTAAAATATCAGTTTAATCACTACAATATTAGTTTAACCACTGAAATATTTCAAATTGATTAATGGATTAACAAGTCTGACTATATTCTTTTGTTTTTCAGAATTTGCAAAAGACCATCAAAGGCAACATGGAGAACCATAACTCAGAGAATCTTCAAGATTTAGCTGAACAATTGCAGAAGATAATTGGGAATTTGCCAATTTGAATTAATTTTTTTTAAAAGAATCTTAACTGTGAAGAAAAGAGCGTACTCCCATCTTAAAGGCAACTTATAACGCCTCCGGTGTTGCAGGTGTCCATGGGCGGCGGTAATCGCTTACCATCAGACGATTTGTCTGCTCGTTTCCTATATCATAATAACCGGCCAAGAGCATGTCGGGCCACGCTCAGTGTAGGGTTCCGTAGTTACTCTTCTGTCACAATAAGCTAAACTGGAGCTTAAAGTATAGTAAATTGTTAACCAAGGGATGAAACGGTACCTTTCACCCGAGTTAAACAAATAGGCAAATTTGCATAATCAGTACCTAATTAAAGTAAGTCTTTTTACTATGAAGGGAAAACTTTTTGCGATAACTCAAAAACAGCTAAACTGATCATGTCTGCTATAGTTTTCATTTAATGTCTTTCTTAAGCTCTACTTCCACGATTTTTTTCATATTTTTTGGACCTATGGTTCAAAAGTTAGAGGGGGGAGGACACATTTTTTTTTCTTTCGGAGTGATTATCTCTGAATATATTCACTTTATCAAAAAATGTTTCTTGAAAACCCCTATTAGTTTTGAAAGACCGTTCCAACGATATTCCACACTCGAGGGTTGAAGCGAAAAAAATATTTCACCCCCACTTTACGTGTAGGGGAGGTACCCTAAAAAAAATTAAATTTTTAGATTTTATTGTACGACTTTGTCGGCTTTATTGATATAACGACCATGGAGCAAAGCCTCGGACAGACAGACAGACAGACGGACATGGCGAAACTATAAGGGTTCCGTTTTATGCCATTTGACTACGGAACCCTAAAAAGCCATACATTTGAATGCACGCGCTGAGGGCCTACCACCAACATCGAAAAACCGAAAAAGCTATCTGCCTCTTTGAGGGCCTACCGCGAACGCCGAAAATTTTATATTTTTATTAAGGCGTAATTAGTGACAGAAATAGTTGCCCCAGTTTTTCGATACTCGCGGTTATAGCTTTCTCTCGACCGCGCGCAAGAGCGATAGGCAGAAATCGATAAGTATTCAATATTTCAATGACTGATAGTGATAGGCCCTCTGGCGTCCTGGATGTAGCGGTTATTAGATCTTCACGGTTGCCGGAATCGGGCAGATGGGCCCTGTGTCATGAATTACCAGGGACTACAGCAAAACACGAAATCTCGTTATCTATATCTCTGGGCATAGAGGCTCTGGGCTATATATTCGCGAAAATCGAACTTCGTAAATTGTGGGTATTTTTCTGTCTCTATTTTTTTATACTACGTCGGTAGCACACAAGCATACGGCTCGCCTGATGGTAAGCAGTCTCCGTAGCCTATGTACGCCTAACACTCTGCACCCACCAGGAACACACTATTTGGTTGCGGTTTTCTGTAAGGTGGAGGTACTTCTCCAGTTGGGCTCTACTCTAGATCTGGATAACATCTTCATTGAAGTAAAAGAGAAAGATTCCCGCAATTTGTGACTTTCGGTTTTCGCGGCAGGCTCCCTGATGGCTAGACTGCTTCCGGTTTACGAAATATCAGAATATAATTAACAATATTTGAAATGTAGACAAATCTGGAAGTGCCAAAAATATTCGATGTCTTATAAATATAAAAACACACACAAATAATATCATTTCTAGTCAGTTGTGGAAGTAAATTTATTTTTAAGTATATTGGTAACAGTGTCCTGATATTACGTGAAACGGAAAACTGCTGTTAGGATGCTAACTAGGGTTAAGCGCTTTACACACCTTTCTGACCGCACTAACAGATGCAGCTATCCGCTTCGCTCAAGCCCGTGTGACTAAGCCTGAATTAAACTTTACAATGTTTTTGTTTTGGTTGAATATGTTTAATAAAGAAACTTTCGGATATACATTTTAATACCCTTGATAGCATAAATAAATTGAAATTTCTTTTACTGAAAAATTTACAGTTATCCTACAATTCTGTTGAATGTTTCAAAAGTTTTAACTTGTAATGTTTGTATTTAAAAAAACCGGCCAAGTTCATGTCGGACCACGCATCATGGAGGGTTCCGTATCTTCACACAATACAAAAAGCCAAAGCGCGCGCTTCGCGGCACCTAAAAATGCTTAACGCATTCACTGCCATCACTCGTAGCCAACCCTAGCGTTTTGCAGAGAACCCACTTGTCATAATCGAAGGGCTCCTCTACACGATAGCCCAGCGTAGGCCAGTCTAAGGGACGCAGCTATGCGGTGCCGTCCATTGGACTGGCCTACGTTGGGCCATCGTGTAGAGGAGCCATAAAAGATCTAAAAAAGTAAAGATAAGCCCATGCAATTCCGACCAGTCTCGTTAAGCAAAACACAACGCCATCTGTTGTATACTGCGTAAACTACGTGGCCGATGGTTAGAGCAAAGATACGATAGTCTCTTTGGCTAGAGACATACGCGGAAGTAAAGAAGTAGAAATAAGTGGAAATTAAAACAGATTAAAATGTGTTAGATAAATACATTATTTTTTAATTACATACAAAATACTTCATAACCAAAGAAGCTTGATTTTCACTGAATGTCAACATTTAGAAGGACTATTCTTGAGTCAATAAACTAGCCTAACTTGCCTAACTAATAAAAATTATATTTATTTTAAAGCAGAGGTCTCATTCGAACTATCTCGCTCGGCATGTTTTTTGGAGGCCATAGTGCAGTCTATTTTAATATATGTCTGTGATTTCGCCGCATCGCGTCTTTCGCCGCGCAAGGTCATAATGAAACAAAGTGATTGCTTAAAATTTGTTTGAAGCAAGAAATTAATGTAATTTGAAATTATTTACTGATGATATGAAATCTCTTAAGTATTTCTGATTTTTCTGTAATAGTTTTTACACAATTTCACGACAAAATTAGGCATTAACCTTTTGAACGCCACGCCTATCGCACGCGGCGCGTAATCGTGAACCTTGTCGGTACGCATGAAGGTTGATATTGGGCTGTAGCCACGCGCGTCATATGACGTCTTTGGCGGTCACAAGGTTAAAAAAAATTGGGAATGGCTTACGTGACGCGTTTCCACTGCGCAATTCGCCACACGACTGGGAGCAGCGGTGTAACTAAATGCGATTTTGGCCCCCTATGTATTGGCCCCATTCGTAGTGCTCGTAAGGCCAGTCTTTACGAAGTAATATATATGTCTATGCCGCTTGTACGATGACACGCCGATAGACGTGGTGTTCAAAGGAACCATTCTCGTGTACCAATACTCTAAATAAATACACAGTTTCGTCGGGTATAAAAAGGGGCCAGAAACAAAAACCAAAAGTACTTAGAATAAGTATTTATTTAGACCATTTTCCTCAAGAGTTCATTAATCTTGTCCTCCCGGTTGCCGAAGTCTCCTCCGTCAACGTAATGGATGGTCTTCTTGCGCCAGCCGCCGGTCGGGTTGTTGAGCTTGAAGGGCCACAGGAAGTTGCTGGCGTACTGTGGAATACGTTCCAATTTAGAACAGGGTAAAAAAAATAGGATTGACTCATAATGCAAAACACAAGCTTTTCTTATCCTTATTATTTTATTTGACAATTTTGGCTGTTCAAAATATGAAATTAATATTATTGACATGCTTGCTTAAGTTGAATGTAGTGACAGCATTGCTCCGAGCAATTATTAGGGTTGGCACAACTTGACGTCCCTATGCGTGCACGACCACAGATAAAATAATGACTTGAATTTTAGCAACCCTAAATAGCCGAAAGGGATAATGCCATACGTTAAAAAGGGATAGCATGATTCGTCCCTGATTCGCTGTCAAACTTCGGTTTAGTAGTGTCCTTTCTGTACGGTAGTAATATTATTTATTCTGTGGTAGTGATCAGTGCTAAAACATACCGTAGAAGAATAATAAGTAAGCATAGATGATAGAGTACTCACTCCATCTTGGAGGATTTAACAACTGGAGACGCCTTTAGCCCCTTATTCATAAACGTGTACTAAAGTTACGATGCCGACGCTTTTAGTTTTTTTGCTTTCCGACGTTTTTTATTTTATACTACGTCGGTGGCAAACAAGCATACGGCCTGCCTGATGGTAAGCAGTCTCCGTAGCCTATGTACACCTGCAACTCCAGAGACGTATTGGTATGATGGAAAGGGACAAACGATGATCAGCGGCATCGTAACTTTAGTACGCGTTTATGAATAAGGGGGTAAGAGCTTACCCCTCTGTCGAAAACCTCAGCCAATGGTCATGTGTATTGTATGGACTGGCGTTTATCTGATATGGCTATTTTTACGTTACGTACATATATCCATACATTCGACGTGCCCCTCCTCCGCAAAAATCGGCAGACTGTTTTGTATAGAAAATTACAGACAAGGCGTCTCCACTTGTTAAATCCTCCAAGCACTCCATACATCAGTTTTCGTCAGTCGCGACACCCCAGGGGGCCTACCGCGAAAACCGAAATTCGCAAATTGCAGGGATTCTTTTACTCTCACTAAGACGTAATTAGAGTGACAGAGAAAAATGCCCGTAATTGACGAACTTCGATTTTCGCGGTTATAGCCCAATCTAGTATCAAATAGCAGTACTGATAATTCCGTTACTCGATGTTAGATGTCGACTACAAAATTAATAAGCGTTCTGTATAGAGATGCCGAGAACCGATGTATAGAGTGAGCACTCCATGCTACCTATTTATTTATCTATGGGTAAATCCTTTGTAAGGCAGAGGGGATATATTTCCCGCCACGTTTTTTAACAAAATGACAGGGGTTCAATTTCGAATAGAGACCCTTATTGTTAAAGGGTTCAGACTTGAAGAGTCAGAAGAACCTAGCTGCCGACGACATATTATCGAAGATACACTCTCATTTTGAAATGACATTCTAAAATTAAATAAAAATAGGGTTTCTAACTTGGATGAAAAGTACCCATTCTGCCTCGAACTATTGGCGCTCTCACTCCGACCAATAGTCAGAATGGGAATTTTTTACCTGAGAAATCTCGTCAGAAATGGTTGCCTTTCATCCTTTGGTTAACAATTTTTTTATTTAATATGTAATATTAGCACTAGCAGATAAACCTTACATACTCTACTTTTCTATTACTCTACTATTGATTCTAAATTTAAAACCTGAAAGTCGTTTTTCGGCTGGCAAATCCCCAGGGGTTATGAAGTCAGTTTTTGGTCCAATGTGTATTTGCGTCTCACATTTTGCTTAATGAGAGAGTGTAACGAGGACCAAGAAATTGGACAGGTGGAATACCATCCTTAGAGACAATACCTCTCCTTATGTTTTAACTCTGCGTTCGGAATAATAAATGTTCGAACGCTAGGAAAGTAGCCTCCGCACGTGGCGGGGCTCCATAGGGGCGCTCGGGTGCTCTGCGCTCCGAAATGCCGAGCCACATACTGATGCAGCCGGCTCGTGCGGAACGCATACTTAAGAGGAAAAGGGACGGCCGCTCCTCCATACAAACATACCCACAATTGCCTCTCTGGACATTGATATAATAGAAAATATTTTTACATAATAAGCCGGGTCTACACAGAGCGAGCATACGCGCGAGGCAATTTCCTCACGCACAAACCGGCCAGTGTTGACGTTCCTTGCTCGGTGTGTGGATTTGATGTAAAAATAGCTATGCCCCCTTCCTTTGAAGTTTTACGAATTTTTATTTATTATAAGCGAAATTAGGAGCGACAAAAATCAGACTAATTTTTAAACACTCTAATCCTCCTGACTGCCCGGTAGCATTTATTTTGTTTTTGAATTTGTACCTTAAATATTTTGGTATACATCAAATTATATCAAAATATTTTCAATATTGTTAATCCCAGAGAGGAAAATTAGTACTAAGATTGTATGGGGAGGCGATTACGCGCGTTCACTTTCGCCGTAAGGAAGAAACTGACTGATGGCACTGGAGGAAACTCCAGCATTCGGGCGTGCTCGACTCCGTTCGGCTCAGCATTGCTACGAGCAATATGGTTGGCAAAACTTGACGTCCCTTTTCGTGCACAGCCACAGGTGAGAAAATGACTTAAATTTTGCAAACCCTAAGTAGCCGAAAGGGAAAGTGCCATACATTAGAAAGGGACAACATGCTTCGACCCTGAATTGCTATCAAACTTCGGTTTTGTACGAAGTCTGTGCAGTAGTACTATTACTTATTCTGTGCTGTTGGCTTGGATGATGGATGGTTACCTTGAACTTGTCACCGACGGTGAAGATCTCGTGGATGAGGTCCTCGACGCAGATGATGTTGTTGTTCTTGCCGAGCTTGTCCTCGATGATCTTGTTGCTGGTGATGGGCACGCGCTGCCCGTTGATCTTGGCGAACCCGCGCTTGTAGATCAGCTGGATAAAAAAGTTAACAATGAAACAATCCAAATGGCCCCTTAAATGTTTATTTTATTGTTTTTAGGGTTCCGTAGCCAAATGGCAAAAAACGGAACCCTTATAGATTCGTCATGTCCGTCTGTCTGTCCGATTCTGTCACAGCCACTTTTTTCCGAAACTATAAAAGCTATACTGTTCAAACTTGGTAAGTAGATGTATTCTGTGAACCGCATTATGTTTACACAAAAATAGAAAAAAAAACAATAAATTTTGGGGGTTCTCCATACTTAGAACTGAAACTCAAAAAATATTTTTTCATCAAACCCATACGTGTGGGGTATCTATGGATAGGTCTTTAAAAATGATATTGAGGTTTCTAATATCATTTTTTTCTAAAATGAATAGTTTGCGCGAGAGACACTTCCAAAGTGGTAAAATGTGTGTCCCCCCCCCCGTAACTTCTAAAATAACAGAATGAAAAATCTAAAAAAAATATATGATATACATTCCCATGCAAACTTCCACCGAAAATTGGTTTGAACGAGATCTAGTAAGTAGTTTTTTTTAATACGTCATAAAAAATTAAAAAAAAAAAATTTTTTTCATCAAACCCATACGTGTGGGGTATCTGGGGATAGGTCTTCAAAAATGATATTTAGGTTTCTAATGTCATTTTTTTCTAAACTGAATAGTTTGCGCGAGAGACACTTCCAAAGTGAAAAAATGTGTGTCCCCCCCCCCTGTAACTTCTAAAATAACAGAATGAAAAATCTAAAAAAAAATATATGATATACATTACCATGCAAACTTCCACCGAAAATTAGTTTGAACCAGATCTAGTAAGTAGTTTTTTTAAATACGTCATAAATGGTACGGAACCCTTCATGGGCGAGTCCGACTCGCACTTGGCCGCTTTTTTAGTATTTATTGTTATAGCGGCAACAGAAATGCATCATCTGTGAAAATTTCAACTGTCTAACTATCACGGTTCATGAGCTACAGCCTGGTGACAGACGGACGGACGGACAGCGGAGTCTTAGTAATAGGGTCCCGTATTACCCTTTGAGTACGGAACCCTAAAAACCGTCCAGCCGTTTGGGCTATAGGGCGTGCCAAAGAAATGGACATATACATACATACGCTCGAAAAACATTACCCTCCTGACGCAGACGGATAAAAAACCTATACTCATCCCATTTTTTTGGGTGTGAACTTTTGTTTTTGTTTTTAAATTTGTACTTTTGCAAGTATGCGGGGACTTATAAGGATAAAATACGTCTCAGTGTAGAATAAAAAAAAAAAAAAATTTCTTGTTTATGCAGTATAAACTGTTTGAAGCTTATGGTAGGGAATGGAAAAGGAAACAAAAGATTATAGACTGCAAGCTTTTGGTTTTAGGGTTACACAAGCAGCCTCTATAGAGAGCACATGATTTTAACCACATTAGAAATGTTATTGTTGAAAATAATAAACAATAATAAATTCTATTATCTATTAAACCCTTTTGAGTTAGAGTATGTCTCTTAACTCAGTATGCTTGGCAAAGGCCTCCTCCAGCTCTGTTGTGGGTAACAAGATTAATTAACTTAAATTCCCTTGAAGAAATTTCCAGTAAAAGAAGAAAAGCTCCAAAGAAGGCTCCAATGCAGAAGCTAAGGACAACAAATAGACAGAATATCAAATTATATTAAGGCACTGGTGGTCTAGCAGTAAGAGCGTGTGACTTTTATTCTGAAGGCCGCAGGTTCAAACTCCATCTCGTACCCATGAATATTTATATATTTATGTACGAAATATCATTTGATATTTACCAGTCGCTTTTCGGTGAAGGAAAACATCGTGAGGAAACCGGGCTAATTCCAATAAGGCCTAGTTTACCCTCTGGGTTGGAAGGTCTCTGCCTACGCCAATTTTTGAGATTCAGACACCAGGCTCCCATGAGCCGTGGCAAAATGCCGGGACATCGCGAGGAATATGATCGCCAAAGACGTGGTGTTCATTGGGTTAAATGTTACAAATGCTCAAAAAGTGGTCACCTCTCGGACACTCTTGAGGTTGGGGTATCCCCAGGTGATGTAGGGCTCGGCGATGCGCATCATGTTGACGGTGGCCTTGTTGAGGCGCACGAACACGCCGTTGTTGATCTGGCGCAGTCTGAACAGCTGCAGGACTTTGCGGACCTGTGCACGGATAAAAAGTTGCTTATTAATATTCCACACATCCATTAAATTGCCAAAGGTATAAAAAAGGACCACCAAATTTAAATTTTAGATTGCCAAAAGGGCTTACTTGGGTCGACCAACTGGACGCCATCCTGTTGGTCATTCTAAATATCGTTGGGCGGATAAAGTGGAGATATGTAGATCTCCGTGAGCTCGGCTTCCGAGCAAAGTGGCGTGCTCTTGTGTTGGAGGTCGAGACTCATTTTGGGTCATCGTGCCAGCCAAGTAAGTAAATTTAGATTGAAAACTGCTTACAGAAAATGAATTTTAATTTATTTATTTATTTAAACTTTATTGCACAATATAACAAATAAAGTACAAATGGCGAACTTAATGCCTAAAGGCATTCTCTACCAGTCAACCATCAGGCTAAACAGAAACAGTAGTACGTGCAGGCATTAAACAAAAAAAAAACAGAATAAGTAACTTAAAACAAGCAAAATAGCGATAAATAATATATACTAACGGTTATAAACTTACATAAATATACATACATATATATTAATTTATGTACCCAGTGCAAAAAATACTATGACTACGAAGGACAATTAACCAGAGAGCTTGTCGAAAAAGTGCTTGCGTAACATACGCTTAAACGAGAGCTTGGTTTGAGCCTGTCTGATGTTGAGTGGGAGATCATTCCAAAGCCGGATCGCCTGAACGGTAAAGGAGTTAATATATTTTTGGTTACAATTAAATCAATCTAGCTAGGCGAACATCCTTAAATTTAATTCACACAGCACAAAATTAAATTGGCAATCTTGTCACACTGTAGATAAACTGATTACAGACTGAACCCAGTCTATGACCATATGAATTCAAGTTAATGTGAAGTACCTAAATTCCACATTAACACGAATCCAATTAATTTCTTCTTCATAATAACATATCCTGCCTATCCTCCATAAAAAAAATCTCTGAAAAGAAAAATAACAGTGCAATAAGATAAATGTTTGAGCGCTAGGAAAGTTGCCACCGCATGTCGCAGGGCACCATAGGGGCGCTCGAATCGCTCTGCGCTGCCAATGTGCCACCTCCACACAGAATGAAGGAGGCTCGTGCGGAGCGCATTATAAATAGCTATGAAACTACACCAGATAAAAAAATGTCAAGACAGGCATAGATGATGCTCTCAATGATATATTATTTTCTACGCACTTTAACCAATCTGTCATTTTGACCAAAAGCAGGATGAATAGGTAATAAATTGGCCAATTCAACTGTCATTTTAACATATGGAATATACGAAAAGCTCAGAACTTACGCCATGATTTTGGTGAGTGTGGTTTTTTTGATAATTGAAATGTTAAGTTTATGTTTTAAAGTTGGGAGTATCTTCACAGACTGTTATACAATTCGAGCCCTACACGACTCAAATTAAATTCAAAATATATGGTACTGTAATGAAAGGGTATTCTATGCGTCGTCCATTATTATGAACCAAAAGTCAGTTGAGTTTGGTTTTGGAATGGTGTGGAGGTGTGGAATGGTGTAATGTGCGAAGACCTTAAAGATGCAGTACTGACCTTGGGGGAAACCTGGTTGATACCGCGGATACGGATGACGAAGGCGAGCTTGGCTTCGCCGGGCACGTAGTAGTTGCCGCGGTTGCGCGCCTGCAACACAAACAGTTTGTACCATCTACTTCCCGAACAGAGAAATATGCAGGGTGGATTTGCTTTTTGGAACAATTTTCTTTCCATACATTTACTGAGGTGAAAAAGATAAATTTAAATCCCCGTTTTTTGATATTTTGAATGTTGTTACTGCAATGCCTTCATACAGTATTACCCCGTTTTTTGATATTTTGAATGTTGTTACTGTAATGCCTTCATACAGTATTACTGATTGGTGAGATAAAAAAATGTCTAACATTTTATTTTTGTGTACTATTGTTTCTTATATGGGATAAAGTTGTTGATAGTATTCATGTACGAGCACTAGGAAAGTTGACACCGCATGTGCGGGGCACCATAGGGGCGCTCGAATCACTGTGTGCTCCAAAATGCCGAACAACACACAAGTGTAGCTGGCTCGTGCGGAGCAAAATTGAACGTAATTGAGGAAAAAGGATCCTACCTACAAATCTTACAATAAAATTTGAACTTTCTGTCAAAAAGAAAAGTTATTAGGCGGGTCCACACATAACGAGTAGCCTGGCGAGGAAATTGCCGCGCGAAGCAGCTGTCTGTATAGACGTACCTCAGGCAAAACAAACACACTCGCGGCCGCAATGCCTCGGACGAGGCACGTCTGCACAGACCGAGTTGCTTCGCATGTCAATTTCCTTAGGAGGTGTCATACCTAACAGTGCCATGAACACTTATAAATGTTACATACACTGTCACAGTAACCTGTGATCATGGCATGTAAGTGAAGTTTTTATTTATGATATAGAGCATACAAAGGGTTATGTACCTGTCTGGCTAGCCTGATCTCATCACGCTCCCTGATGCGGTATTCCTTAACATACTGTTCTGCCCTCTTGAAGATATCCTTCTTCTTCTTGATGGCTGCTGAACGCCTCTTGATCGTGACCTGCATACAAATTGAGCCTTAGGATTGTATGATTAAGGTAGGGTTTGGTATCAATATGGGTAGGAATCAGATTGGAAGATTGACAGCATCATTATCAGATGAACTATGCCTTTAAATTGTGTATCATCATGACAAGTGAAAATATTATTTAACATTGTATTCATTACATCTGTAATATCAAATCAGTGAAAGAACTAATAAGTTCTTCTTTAAACGGCACAAACAAAATTAGTAATCAAAATAAATCCCAATGACTATATAAATATAGTCACAAATTTTTAGGTTTTATCATTAAATTTCTGGAGGCAATAAGAAAAAACAATAATTTGAATTCATTGTTAATGTAATTTTGATTCTGTATCTGCTATATGAAAACTTCATTATTTATCAATTTGAGAAACATAGATACTAGCAAATTTATGAAAACTTCATATTCAGACTAATATACATATTATGGTACAGAAATGGGCAGACTTCTGCAGTTCACCTGAAATATTGGGCAATGGTGGTTACCATGTTAATGGCAATAACATGATAGGCTTCTCAACTTGTAAGCAGTCTAAAATGGAAAACAATTGACTTGTTGAAAACTTGGACGTATACAACACAAATAATTGACGAAAATTTGTATAAACAACATAAACATGACCTATGATAGCTGAAATGTTATAGGTTTATTACAATATCTCTTATTTGTATGTACCTGTACACGTCTAGCGCGGAGAGCGTCCCTCCTCTTACGGTGCTTCAGCACGGACTCAGGTACAGCAGGCAGCTTCTTGCTGTCCTCCTTGCCCTTCACGGGCTTCTTCTCGGCCGCAGCCTTCTTCTGTGTTGTGGCAACCATCGTGCTGGAAACATTATGGAACTTATAAAATTTCATGTGATGATAAGTGTTTACAGAACGAAAACTGTTGATAAGAACTAGGCTAGACGTGGCTGTTAGGCACAGTAAGTGCAGTAACATTTGAAACGGCTAATAGAAAATAATCGTAGTATTTTAAAATTTAGTTTCGAGTAATTTATAAGCATGGAACCGAGGGTATGTTTATGGTAAATTGATGAAACATACTATATAAATTATAGTTTCTTGATCTAAATAAGAACTGTGTTCACATATTACGATAATTTTTCGTAATATTACTGCAATAATAGTTCGATAAAGTATTATCGTGCTCTTTGGCGTGACAACATTGTTTTTAGGTTAGGTTGAATTATGTTGTGCATTTCATGATAGCATCCAAGATATGCATGCAAAAAAATATTTCTAGAACATAAAATATCAGAGAAAGTTGATGAAAGTAAGTAAGGCATAATTTTCAAAACCAAAATCTAATAAAAAAAATTGTTCACAGTGAGGCGGCATGTCATCCATCCGCACAATCCGACGAAGTTTTAAGGGCACTTTTCATCGATTACACATTATTTATTGTATAAACGGGCACTGGTGATTGCTTTCTTATGATTATAGGATTATAATTTACTCGATTAATTACAATATTAATAAATATTTAACAACCTGCGAAGTAAAACTCCACGCGGCACGTGTGTCAAATTATCAAAAGAAAGACAGATCAGAAATCATAGACAAGATAGATTTCTTGCGTCGGCCATTTTTAATCCATTTTTCATATATGGCAATCTTATAAAAGAGTCAGTTCGAGTAGACTTTAATTTAATCGTCGATATTTAAGTTTTTTTCTTGATTTCAATGATTCATCTAGTTAGTAAACATTGTTAAATACCAGTGCTAACCGATTATATGAAATTCTATTCATAACTGCTATGAAAATTTACATTTTATTGCATGAAATTTACGGATATCGTATCAATTTATGGTGCATTTACCTACTTCCGGTAGCGCGTATTTTGAATATTGGCTATAACTCCATGGCACTGCACATGTATGTTATTGAAGACAGTTAAGGCACGGGCTACTTGCGTATTAGCTACCGCTTCTAATTGAGCCAGTCTCGCAAAGAATGCGACTGGATCATTCTGGGACATGGCCCGCTGGGCCTGCATGGTTCCCAGTGAAGTGCCTCGACAACTTCTGCGACGATAGCAATCTTTGATAGCAATCAAGTAATGCGTTACAATAAAAGGGCCACCCATCATTATATTATACTACTACTTTTTAGGGCCACTAGCTTAAGGCAACGTCGCAAAAAAAGGCATGAGATTTTAAAATAAGAGCAAGCGATTATCTGTAACGTATGTAGAGGGCCCATAGATATCAAGCCTTTATGGTCGCTTCGAAACGGTGGTGCCACAAGCGCGTTGCCCATCTTTTGCGAATGCAAGGATTTAGTTTTATTTCCGATACTGAAGACAGCTATGGTATACAATTTTTTGGGTTATTCCCACTAGTTACCACCAAGTTGTTACCAGTGGTAACTACTGGGATTTTTTCCCAATTTTTACCACTGGTTACTGGGAAAAAAAAAAACCAGTAGTTACCACCAAAATTTGGTTAGCGTTCAATAGTGGGAAAAACCAATTTTTCCATGCGTTGGCGCACTCTCATATGTTCCCTGCGTCATTTTACCAGGCCCAAATTGGCCTCGCGGGCCGGATCTGGCCGTAGTTTGGAGACCGCTGCTGGTCGATTCATAAAAGCTGGCGCCACATGTGTAATAATATGTCAATACTTTCACCGCCAGTCAGTGCCCGCTCTTGTGAATAAATCTACACGTAAAAAAACTAGTGCATCGGTTTTTTTGGTTTTTATTTGAACTTAGACCTAGGGATTAGCTCGAAGACTTGAGGTAGTCCTTGAGTACGTCGAGCGCTGGCGTCTCCTCACCAAAGTCCTGAAATCAAATAAAAAGTCTTTTAACATACCATTGGATAAGACAAGGAAAGAGATACTAATAATCATGAAACGGATGAGATCTTTCAAGTTTGAGCTCACGTTTGTGCATGTGGCACCCATAGCCAATTAAAAGCCATGGTCTCCGCGGTTTACCTCGAACGCTGCGTAAGCCTCACATTGTTGTTAAGAGAGCATTTCTATAGTATAGAACATTACGCTCTACGCAGCGTAAGTCGTGAGCCGGGATAAAAGCCTAGTAATGCCAGCCCCAATTTCGTATTCATACTATTTAAGATGTATCTCATCAGTCACTTTTTATGGCCATTGCTAGAAATGTTGCTGTGTTGTACGTCACTGGCATAACATATCAGGTAATAAGAGGTTTTCACTCTTAATTGGGCGTATTTATTTCATAAAAACGCTTGTACGAACGACTGGAAAGTAAGCAATGCAAAAGCATGCCACTATAGTGATCGCTCGGGTGATTTCGCGCTAAGAATCGGCACTAGAGACGAACTGACGTCAATAGCGCTCGCGCTTAGCGCATTTTCATTTTTAAACAGTCATATGTCCGGCATGTTCGCCCCTCTGCAACTATATTCTGTATAACTTTGTTTACTAGACGGTTAGATGCTCGACAAGTTGAACCTTACACGCCCATGTCGATAGTGGTACTTTCGATTGGATTTAGTTATCAACATTACTTATGGTTACACGATTATTAGATGGATACGATTCATAAAATCGGCCTGCTTTGAATGATCGGCCTGTTTTAGTTAGGCCAATTAATCAATTGCAGTAATAATTGAGACACGAGGAACGTCTAGAGTTAGACCAAGCTAAGTAGGGAGCGATTTTAATAGCCCGGACTGTGCGTTATTTTAAATGTCAAACTTCTATGAAATTATGACAGATTGACAGATTGCAGATCCGCTCACCTTGATGACGACGCACGAGCAGCCGACGATCTTCCTGGCCTTGCCGTCCTTGTCGATCTTGCACAGACCCGCCCACTCTCCGAGCTTCTTGTTATTGTCCACCTGCAACACCAAAACATGTTTGTTAAATAAATCATCAGGCCACATTAGTGCGTAATGCAGCCGCTCTGGCTCCCCGAGTATTACGTTTACGTTACGCAACACAAGCAATGCACTAGAGTCAAACCAAGATAAGTTGACAGCTATTTTGATAGCCCAGACGGTGCACGGGTTATTTTAAACGTCTAACTTTTATGAAATTATGATGCTTCTTTTATTGCATCTGGAACACCTACTGACATGTCATTTTTTTTTGTTTAATTCCGCTACCAAGGTTGTTTGGAAGAGATCGCTTTTTAGCGATAAGACCGCCTGTTGTTTACATCTTCTTTATGTGTATTTGTACTGTTTCTGTATTGAGGTGTGCAATAAAGAGTATTTGTATTGTATGTTTACTTGACACTTGCACCGTCTGGGCTATCAAAATCGCTGCCAACTTATCTTGGTCTGACTCTATGAAGGGACCTAAGGACATGCTGCTTTACGTATTTGGTGTGATTTGGCTTTAATTTAAAGGATGATAGTTTAAAAAGAAAGCATTTTCTACACTCATTAGTTTCTTCAAGATA
This sequence comes from Cydia pomonella, assembly GCF_033807575.1. Taxonomy (NCBI): domain Eukaryota; kingdom Metazoa; phylum Arthropoda; class Insecta; order Lepidoptera; family Tortricidae; genus Cydia; species Cydia pomonella. The sequence goes on from NC_084724.1 coordinate 8,118,071, forward strand.
TTAACCTGTTAACCATTTAGAATTTCTCATCCGTGCTCGTGTCACCGCCGGTACGAAGGTACACGAAGTTTTGTCTTATTTATCGGACTGCGGTGGAATGAGCAGGATATTGTATGTCTCATATATCAGACTACGGTGGTTAAAAAACCTTCATCCAAATAAACCACACATTTAAAACGCAAATAGCCGATCCATGCAATAGAGTAAAAAATCGAATTTAAACTGTCGTGAGACATACTAACATTAAAATCCGTAATCCGTAGAATTATTTTTAGAGTAAAAAAGTTTAATGAAGTTTAAATCAGACTTGTTTGAAGTGTTTGAGTGCTAGGAAAGTTGACACCGCATATGCGGGGCACCATAGGGGCACTCAATTTGCTCTGTGCTCCAAAAAGCCAAACCCTGCAAGTGACAGGGTTGACTCGTGCGGAGCGCATCTATTGCTTATGGTTCTAACACATTATGATATCTTTTTAGGCCAAATATACACCTGTAAAATCTTACAGTATCGAATGTCTAGATTACATCTAATTTAAGTATGAACTTCACACACGTCACATGTAGTTGCAAGTCAGGTTTAACCACTCACCCCTCGCCCTGGTCTAGCAAAAGCATGTGGGAGCACTAGCCTTTAATTCCTCTGAGCTCATACAGACTGTAGTGGACAGCTTACCTTGACGAGTGGGATCTGGTGCTCATTGCACAGAGCCTGCACCAGCTTCTTGTAGGCAGCCTCATCGCAGTTCTCTGCCAGCACACACAGGACGGCTTGCCTCCTGTCAATAGGTAATTATTTTATTAGTTTGGCCAGAAAAAATATATCCAAATTTTGACCAGGCCTGCATGATCCACAATCATGGATAGTAGGTTCTGTCTCAAATTACCCACGCACTAGATAGATAGTGTTCCCTAGAGATCGGACACAATAGTCTAGTGAATACCTAACTAATAAATAGTTGTTCCTATAGTACCCAGGTGGATTTGAGAAAATCCTGTGGTATATTTAGTCTTGAGTTCATGAAACAGTAGAAATAAAAGAAAAGAGTAAAATCTTTACATGTGTGACTAATAGCAAAAAGCATTTATGACTTTTTCTATGTATATTTAAACATTGATTATAGGTGCAACTTGTACTTGGAAGTAACTAGGTAAGTTACCTAATGTTACAACAACAAAAGTTAACTGCAGTGTGATGCATCCTATGATGAACATAAGGATGGATATTGTGGTTGTCTGGAAGAGATAGCTTTTTAGCGATAAGACCGCCTGTTGTCTGCCTCTACATTTAATCAATTGTTTATTTTTCTTGTATCTTTTTACTGAGGTGTGCCAATAAAGAGTATTCTATCTATCTATCTATTGTCCTACTTTTGTTGTTTACCTATTAGCCGGGTCCACACAGAGCGAGCATATTCGCGAGGCAATTTCCTCACGCATAAACTGGCCAGTGTAGACTTGCCGTAGGAAAACGCACGCGCCGCCTCGGCGGAGGCACGTCTACACTGGCCGGTTTGTGCGTGAGGAAATTGCCTCGCACGTACGTGCTCGCTCGCTCTGTGTAGACCCGCCTATTTGCTGCAAAAATTGTTTATACCAGTCACCTGAGAGCGCACCAGTGACGCTCTCAGTGGTAGAACGCAGTTGCTGTGGTCAAGAACGGTTAGGAGATGATGATAATGATTTGTTTTGATAAAACTCTACTATATATTGCATATTTTGGTATTTTTTGTAAACTGTAGCACAATTGGGAGGCCACAACCTTGCATGACGCAAGTACTGTGGTACTATGTATGTGCATTTATGTTGGCAACAGAATGGACCAGTAACCACTGGTGCAGTCACTGATATTTCCACACAGTATGATACTAGAACAGCACCACACTGAGTGAATGTTTAGGAGGCTTCTATTGCCATTATTTTTTAATTTCAGATTAATTTTAAACTACCATCTAATTTATTTCCCAAATATTTATATTGATCCTTCTTTACAACACTAAAAAATAATGAAAATCACATTGCATTCTTTAATTTGCATTTGTTTATTATATTCCAAATACCTAAGATGTCAGTTCAGTCTATCTGAAATGTATGAAGTGTATGAACACAAGGTTTACTAATAGAAATCCTTTCTGTAACTGTACAAAATATTACATTGTATGAATGGATCCAAAAGCTTATACTTAATGAAATGAAATACTACATGTATAAAACAAAATCAGATTATCCACTAAAATTAGTCATAAAGAAAGCACAAAAGGGCATAGCTTATCTTTCTGCTTTCCACTTATGCAATATCAGCAATGATTATGAAAATAATAATACAATTTCAGTGTTATCTGGCTGGCCTTTTTGAGACCCCTAAGAGTTGAGGGGTTGGGACTGTAACTTTTCAGATTCACTTCACATTGTATTGTGTAGCAGTTATAAGCTAAGCAACATACTTACTATTGTATTTTACGTTTGACCTGATGACAGAGTTGCCAATATTCTTATTAAATTAAATAAAAACTACGAGTCATAGAAGTGTCACTTACTTGTCAAGGGCCTTGGCAGCCTCATGGAGACCGTGGACGAGGCCTCCGTGGATGAGGGCGGTCTTCAGCACCTCCTGCAGGGCGGTGTTCACGTCCATGGCGCCGCCGCTCAGGACGGGGTTGTTGGGTACCTCACTGGAAGTCATTTTTACAGGTTGTTGTTTTCAATAAGGAAAGATTAGGTAGCTTTAACCTAAAACGTTACAGACAAAGAAAGGAGAGATTATATTAGTATGGGGTTTTGTTTTAGACTACGAAAGGATTTAGCCTACTCCTGAAAGTAGTTTACTTTAAATGAATTTAAGTCTATAAACAAACATGTAGTTTTTGGATTAAGCAATGAAATTCTGAGTAGTACATGTAATCAGAGAAAAAGCATTAATCATAGAGGTTATCCTAAACATTGTAGGTTATGTTGATGTCCTGTTTATTATAGAAACATGACCAATTATACCCGAAATTTTAACGCTGATGATGGATATAGGGTTTTCATCCCAGGAAAAAGTATAATGATTGAAAAGAGAGCAAGTAAAAGTCAAAACAATGGGTACTCACACATCAACATCAGCCATGGTTTATGACGATTAAACGACCTGAAATATGAAACGTATTGGATAGAATAGCATTGTAACATTTCTAGATTATATTCACAGTCACTTTATATCAATTGATCACAATAATAATCCTCGATATGAAAAAATTGCACAGCAAAACGTTTGACACTTTACCTTTCGTACCGGAAAAGACTTTAAAAGACGCCCTCTGGCGTTGACAAACCGAAACTAATTTGACATTTTTAAAACGTTCCATTTCTCAGAAACTTTTAGATCTGCCCTTATACCTGTTAAACATACTTTTCTCATTGTTCCTTCAGTTCTTTTCTATAATTATGTATCCTAATAAACCACAAAAGAGCGCAGATAGTTATGCGGTAAAAACGCAATGTCAGGCACTATATACTTTATTTTTAGTTAAAAATTGATCCCTTAAACAACTAGTTTGCTCTGAATAATTTAATGAAGTGTTGGAAACAAAAACAGTGTCGATAATCGATAACAATCCACGCAATTGCGTTCCGTTTCAGACTTTAGTTACTGGCTATATGACATATGCAACAAGAAAAAAAACACAAATGTCAAATAAGAAATATAACCTAGAAATATCGGGAAATGTTTATAAGATTTAACTTATTTATTTTAACGAAATAATTACTTCATGTAAACGTTTTTATTATTAAGTGTTTTGTTCTACTGCCGCCTGAGATGGGTGCTTTAGCGACAAAAGCCCTACGTCCCTTAAAATCATTCAACATTGAAAATCGAGCACATCGGGTAATATCGAAAGAAAAACCAACGCCGGCCCCGAGATATGCGGCTAATATGGAGGATTTGAAGCGGGCTATGGAGTCAGACCCTAATTTAGATGAGAAACTTGACAAAAAAGATCTAGGACTCGACACAAGACTGAAGAATGTTTATGTAACTTCTCATGGCAAGCCTGAAGACGACGTTACTCGAGAGAAACAGAACCCGAACAGGCCATTACCCCAAGACCGTGGCCTAGTTGAAGACTTCGATTACGGCTTCAAAGAACCAGAGAGAGTTAAATATGGACACACAACACTCAGAAATGCTGTAGAGTTCATTTCCGCTCATCAAATTGATCCTAAAGAAGTCACAGCAGCTAAAATAGCGCTCCAATACAAACTGAAGGCGGAAGATGTAGAAAATATACTTAAATATTTTAAAACTTACGAAGTTTATCTACCAGAAACAAAGAAATCAGCGGCCATGTTTGCTGGCCCTGCTACTTTAAGGAAACAGTTGTACAAAGAAGATATAAAAGAGATTGAAGGAGATGTTCAGAAGAAACCTGATAAAAAAAGCAGCTTCTATAAATATGAGATTGAAAATGAAAATAAGGGCAGATAATTTACATTCAATAAACAAATACAAACACCTGTTACAAATACCTCTTATAATAGTATATTTTTGCAGGTCGCGAATAGTACTGAGTACAATGTATTTAGTCCAATAATTTGATATCTTAGAGACAATGATTGAAAGCCAGTGTAGCATTGTTTGCCATAAAGCCACTTCCCAAACTATGGGTTGTGACCCATTGGTGGGTCGCGGGCAAATATTGAGTGGGCCCTGAAACTACTATAGTGAATCTGAGTGTTACCAATAATATTTTATGCCCCTTTTTTAAGACGGCCAAGAGGTCACAAATTTGGCAGTATTTGTTAGGTGGGTCAGAGCCCAGTCAATTTTTGGGAATCACTGCCATAAAGAAAAAAAAAAAGTAAAGTGAAAGAATACTAGATTTCCCAGTGAAAGTATGATTCACATAGTTGCACTTTAAGTTATATATAGATTTCCCAACAAGTATTCATCACTGGGATTTTTTTCCCACTTGTTTATTACCACCAACTCGGTTTTGGCTGTTACAGCAAATTTACATAAACAAGCATATTTGGCATGCAGTTATCTTGAAGGCTACCGCACTGTTAGTGCTTGATAATGGAGACCTAGGCTCTCTGAAACATGTAGTGTGAATGACCGAAAATATTACTGTAAAATTTGCTTAATTCCACACAAGAGTATCATAGATTAAAGGCAAATTATCCTGTTCTGTAGTAATCAAGTAATATACTTTATTCTGTGAATATAATACTGTGCTCTAGTAGAAAATATTTGATCAAATTATTTTAGATCCTTGTAAATACGACTCATATTAATGGTTGCTACTTGCTTGTGTAAAATAATTTACAACACTAATGTGATCTAGATTTAGTCAAATAATAAAAACGTTTTGTTTTCCAAAATATTTATTTTGTTATAAACCATGACCCTTAGTTTCTAATTTTTACTAATTATAATTACATAGAAGTCTTCAATCAACAACAAAGTTGAAAACCTGCTGAAGTCCATGAGTATTTTCCAGCTCCTTTGTAAGGCAGAGGGAATATATTTCCCACCATTATTGAATGTTTTTAACAAAATAACAGGGTTCCATTTTGAATAATTGCTGACACCCTTATATGCTTACATATATGCCCTAAAGCGTTATTGTAGCCTTGACTGACATACTAATAATTTGCAATTGTTTGATGTTCAGTAATAAATTGCATCTCTGCAGTGGCGGGGCAAGAACAAAATTGTATGTGGGCAAGGTACATTTTGCAAGGCCCTCCAGTGGCGCAAGAAATAACGAACATTTGTTCGTTGTGGCCTCTTGGACTACGTATAGGCACTTATTTGAGGCGCGAGGCCCTTCGGACCGCCGGAACGCCGCCTCTGCGTAGCTATGAGTAGTACTGTCTCGGAAAGTTACTATCTCTGAATACAACTTTTGATTTCCAAACCCAACCCATCTTTATTGGCTTCGGAAGGTCTTTAATGTCTACAACCTTAATTTTAAACCCATCTAATTGCACCCCATTGAGTGCAACACTAAGCCAGGCTACACATTCCTTATCAACACAATTACAATGAAATGCACCTCCAATAAGGTCACCTATCATGAGCCCAGGAAGTGGATCTGGAGCATTATCTAAAGCCTCTAAGAGTATTTTAATTATAGAACTAATTTGACCGTTCCAGATATGATCAAATGGAAATGTCACAGGTATAAAGGCAACTTTTTCTGGGTACTCTTGGTCTATCTTTGTCCGCAAAACGTCAGGTTCCAATTCAGTAGACCAAACACTAGAACTGCTCATAGCTTTAAGACCGCTTTCGCCTTGCACCTGGTTCGCCAAACGACCCACCGAATGTCATACTTTTCGCAATTTTTCCTTTTAAGGTGACGAACGGATCCCTACTAATCCTCCTCTGTCTGCTTAAAGCTCATTCCGTGAAACGGGTCAACTTTGCCTTTTGGGGTACATTTGCATAGTAGGCTTTCGTTTGCGTCCCTCCAGGTAGGCCTTAATAAAATAAAAATATAACACTTCGATGTTGAGCCGACACTGCCGTCTGCCGTGGACAAAGAGCAAAGACCGACTACGAATTACGATACTATGATCAATATATTAATATTATTATACGCTTTGACTGCGATGACTACAAACATGTGTAAATACCATGGTTTGCAACGAATACATGATTAATTGATTATGATTATTATTACAATACCAAAGAGAATATGATCACTAGGTCACGTCACGTCCAAAGAGTATAATAATATAATTATGTCACGTCTACGTTTGAAGAGACGGGACCTAGGCTATAACCGCGAAAATCGAAGTTCGTCAATTGCGGGCATTTTTCTCTGTCACTGTAATTACATCTTAGTGAGAGTAAAAGAGAAAGAACCCCGCAATTTGCGAATTTCGGTTTTCGCGGTAGGCCTCCTAGAAAAAAATGATATTAGAAACCTCAATATCATTTTTAGGGTTCCGTAGCCAAATGGCAAAAAACGGAACCCTTATAGATTCGTCATGTCCGTCTGTCTGTCCGATTCTGTCACAGCCACTTTTTTCCGAAACTATAAGAGCTGTACTGTTCAAACTTAGTAACTGGATGTATTCTATGAACCGCATTTAGATTTTCACACAAAAATAGAAAAAAAAACAATAAATTTTGGGGGTTCCCCATACTTAGAACTGAAACTCAAAAAATCTTTTTCAAACCCATACGTGTTGGGTATCTATGGATAGGTCTTCAAAAATGATATTGAGGTTTCTAATATCATTTTTTCTAAAATGAATAGTTTGCGCGAGAGACACTTCCAAAGTGGTAAAATGTGTGTCCCCCCCCCCGTAACTTCTAAAATAACAGAATGAAAAATCTAAAAAAAATATATGATATACATTGCCATGTAAACTTCCAGCGAAAATTGGTTTGAACGAGATCTAGTAAGTAGTTTTTTTTTAATACGTCATGAAATTAAAAAAAAAAAAATTTTTTCATCATACCCATACGTGTGGGGTATCTATGGATAGGTCTTCAAAAATGATATTAAGGTTTCTAATATCATTTTTTTCTAAACTGAATAGTTTGCGCGAGAGAACCTTCCAAAGTGAAAAAAAGTGTGTCCCCCCCTGTAACTTCTAAAATAACAGAATGAAAAATCTAAAAAAATATATATGATATACATTACCATGCAAACTTCCACTGAAAATTGGTTTGAACGAGATCTAGTGAGTAGTTTTTTTTTAATACGTCATAAAATTCAAAAAAATTTTTTTCATCTAACATATACGTGTGGGGTATCTATGGATAGGTCTTCAAAAATGATATTTAGGTTCCTAATATCATTTTTTTCTAAACTGAATAGTTTGCGCGAGAGACACTTCCAAAGTGGTAAAATGTGTGTCCAAAGTGGTAAAATGTTGAACAAGATCTAGTAAGAAGATTTATTTTTAATACGTCTTAAATTATACGGAACCCTTCATGCGCGAGTCCGACTCGCACTTGGCCGCTTTTGAAGACCTATCCATAGATACCCAACACGTATGGGTTTGATGAAAAAGATTTTTCGAGTTTCAGTTCTAAGTATGGGGAACCCCCAAAATTTATTGTTTTTTTTTCTATTTTTGAGTGAAAATCTTAATGCGGTTCAAAGAATACATCTACTTACCAAGTTTGAACAGTATGGCTCTTATAGTTTCGGAAAAAAGTGGCTGTGACATAAACGGACAGACAGACGGACATGACGAATCTATAAGGGTTCCGTTTTTTGCCATTTGGCTACGGAACCCTAAAAATGGTTCAGAGTAACTTAGTTTGTGTTGTGTATATATGGGCCATAGTTGCCTGAAAATAAATATTTTATTTTATTTTTTATTTTTAGTTTTACCTTAACGCAAGTGGCAAACGTATGAACTCGCACATAGCACTAATTAATGTGTAAATAGGGCCTGACACAAAACGGGATAAGTAAATAAATATCGAATAAAATTCACAATAATTTATTGAAACAATTGAATTATTTTAATTGTATACTTACTTACATTTACACTTATAAAATTCATAACAACTTAGCTAATATGTACATTTTATGATAAGACAAATTGTCTTGGCGCTACGACTTTAAAGCTTACAATTTACTATAACTCAAGGTTTCTTACCTCACTTAAAGATCGTCACAGACGGAGCGATAATATAGGTACCAAAATATATCTTATATGTTAACAGCACCAATCATGGAACATTTAAGAGAAAATTTGGAGTGTTTTTGATATTTCACCGACATCTGCAAAATTTCTACCGCTTTACGCTTTAAAAGTTGAAGGTCCAATTCGTCCTTTATGTTTTCTATGTATTTAATGAAAGCTACCGCAATTGGTTTCAATATTATTAACCAATTAAAATTGTGTTTTTTTTTGCTCCAGTCATGGAGTGTATGGCGCCATTCATTTTCAAAATAACAAATATCAATGAAAAATTAAACATAAGCAGCTCTTTGGCTCTTGTTTATGGTAAAATGTTGCCAGCGATTAAAAACTGATGGTAAATACTTGTTTTACAGGATTTGTCTATACCAAATACCATTCTATTACTGGTGCCTATTCCATTATAGGAGTGTTTACTATAGCAAGGCACCTTACGATATATTTTACGTGACATTTGACAGAGTCCACACACGAAGCTATAATATATATTTTGGTATCTTACGATATCTTATAACAAGGCATCTTATATGTATTTTGGTATATTTCGTCTCTTTCACAATGTAGGTAGGCTAGACAGACAGCTATATATATTTTAGTATCGTTGGCTTGTGTTGTGCTTAGCTATACTATTAAATAGCTGTCTGTATCTTACGGTATATTAATATATATTGCTGAGTTTCTTGCCGGTTCCATATTGGGATACCCTCCTACAATTTAGGAGGGATTTAAATCTTCTCGGGTCACAGGTGTAGGGTTAGAGCCGGCGTAGCTTTATTTGACGTTCATAAGCGCATCGTAATATGCCTACTTGGAAAAACTAATTTTTATTATCGCTTCGTCTGTGTCAGGCTTAAGAGGCTGTCAATTGGCTAAGACCTTGAATAGTTATTTAAAAAAAGATAGATCGATTTTTCGCCCCCAAAAACCCGCATATAGCAAATTTCAACGAAATCGTTAGAGCCGTGTCAGAGATCCCCGAAATATATAAATATATACAAAAATTGCTCGTTTATAGGTGTTAGAGAGATCAGAGACGAAAATGAGGACTCCGTTTGTATGAAAGGGCGATTTCGGCCGCGGTGTACCCTCTTAAACTAAGAGGGGGCTGGGCGAAGTAATAACACAGAGCGAGCATACTGGCCGCTTCGTGCGTGAGGAAATTGCTTCGCGCGTATGCTCGCTCTGTGGGTCCACACAGTCTATTTACACACACACCCAACAACACTAGAGTCAGTTAAGCCAGGGTCTCCGGAGGCGGCGGCGCCATGCAGTTCCCGTCGGGGTACCGCTTCTTGAAGGCCGCGATCAGCTCGGAGTCCACCAGCCGCACTCCGTCCACTTGGTTGCCTAGTGTTATCCTGCGCAAGCAAGTTTTTATTACATTTCTGTATGAATTAGTGACAGAATCCATAATTCCCGCGGGAACAACATAGGCCGTTGTGCTTCAGTACACCCGCCTGAAATAACATCTTTTTCGAGCAAGTGTGATGAAAAACATTGTGTGTAACTTCGGAGTAAGAATATTGCAAACTTCCCTTCCTTCCTTCTTTAATTCCCTCGTTTCCAAAATTTCACTTACCCCGCTCCTTGCACAATGAACTATTGTAAACTCAAAAACTACTCGTTGAAATTTGAATTATTGAGACCGTGCACGTTGAAGGTCCTGACATCTTATGGGCTACATCAGGAAGATAAACTTGACATTACGCTAATAAGTAGAAGCCTCTATATTATATAGATGAAATGCACATAATGCACACCCTCTTGGGCGTTGCAGGTGCTGCCAACTTTTGGTCTATATCGGAAACTTAAACTTGACTTACCAGTTGGGTTGCACGTTGTGTGGTCGCCCGAATAGCTCGATTTTTCTCGTACCGGGACTTAGCCTCTCTGTAACACAAGTAAAAATTCAAAAAACGATTTCTTTTTACAAGCTTCTATTTAGTTTCACCTGTCCCTGTCCCGTTGTCTGTCGGTTTGTAATCAAATCTTGCAAGTTAAATTTGATTGAGCTGAAATATTGCATGCATATGTAAGTCGGGTGACAATGCACCATCGCAAGTGCAGTGCAAGGTACCATCGAGCTGATCTGATGATGGAGACAGGAAGTGGCCATAGGAACTCTGTGATAAAACAACGCAACCTAATTGTGTTTGGGGTTTTTAGAATTAGCTCGATGAGTTTTAGTCGCCTGTCTAAAATAAAGTAGTCAGCGAGCTTGTAACAAAAATGAAATTTTTGCCAAAAACTTTTTTATTACACACTTTCAGCTTCACTATATATTTGTATACCTACATGAGTGCTTACGAGTTCCCGGCAAACGGCCGAATTTCACCTTCCCATGCAAACGGAAGAGATCCCATACAGGGATAAGTTCGCCTTTGTTGTATTTAATTTACTCTGTAACTGTGTTTTTCGTGTTTTTTATTTCTATGTACAATAAAGTATATATGTACATACATACATATACATACAAACGGAGTGTCGTTCTCATTTTAAAACTAAGTGTTGGATTGTAATGAAACTTTGCACATATAATGACATGAGGTATATCTAGCCCTGTGATAAGTTTATATAGCTCTAGTTTATAAAACAAACTAAATAGAGCAAAAACAAATTTTGTATGAAAAATTTAAATTCGCTTTATTTTTGAACTATGGTATCTGAAGCTACATAAACTAATTACAGGCATAGGTATACCTTATCCTATTGTAATACAAATTTTTAGAGCAATCTAGCTAGTCATTTTAAAATGATGAAATTGAGAACCGATCTAGCTGGGGACCCTTAAAATCTTGTAACTGAAATTTGAACCACTTCTGATATCTGATTCAGTTAAAACGTACAATACTTCCGTAATTATAATATAACATGTAGAGCTAATCTAATGATGCAGGAAGGTATCCAAAGGAACTCCTCGTTGGAAAAACACAAACTCATCAAGTATATGCTCATTAGAAAGGTGTCGAGAAGTACTTGATGGACATACACATGAGAACAAGTACAGACAGCAATAGAAGTGTGTGACAAAAAAAAAATAAAGTAACTTTTTTATATTTGGAGACAACCATTACACAGATCGATCCAGCCCTTAACTAAGCAAAGCTTGTACTATGGGTACTAGGCGACTACATACATACTTAAATAGATAAATACATACGTATATACACACATACTTATATACTTATTTACTTATGTGTTAGTTTAGGGCATTTATTCGTGTGATGAGCATGGATATTTGTTCCTGAGTCATGGGTGTTTTCTATGTATTTAAGTATTTATAAATATTTATATATTATATATATCGTTGTCCACTGTGTGGGACTTAGTCAATTTGTGTAATAATGTCCTATAATATTTATTTATTTATTATATACAAATAAATGCCCATACCGAGATTCGAACCCGAGACCATCGGCTTCAGAGGCAGAACGCACAAGGTTAACTCACCAATAATGCCGTATATCTCGTCGGGCTTGTGGCTCGTGGCTCTGACTTCGGCGACGATGACGTCACAGTCCAGCCCGCGGTTCAGGTTGTCCGGGTCTCCTTTCATTCCTACCTGTGTACAAAAAAATGTTCAATAAAAATTTAATAACTTTTGGTAACGATTCGCATTGGCCTCTGTGGTCTCGGTGTGAGCCCAAACGGTATTTATTATATATTAAGTAAGTGATCACACTCACTAGACAGTGCTCCTTGCTGTGGTTCAGCCAGTGCCCTGTACGTCTGGCACGTATGATCCTCTGTAGCTTGTTTACCACTCACTAGACGGTGCTCCTTTTTTTTATGTAATAGGCTGCAAACGAGCAGACGAGCCTCCTGATGGGAAGCAGTCATCGCCGCCCATGGACATAAGCAACATAGCCGTGGTTGAGCCAATGGCCCGTGCGTCCCGTTCGTATGATCCTCTGTAGCTGGTTGTTCCTCTGATCCGTTCGTATACCCAACAGTACAGACAGACAAACACATAGTATAACAGTGCAGACTATAGTAGGATCACACTCACTAGACAGTGCTCCTTGCCGTGGTTGAGCCAATGGCCCGTGCGTCCCGTTCGTATGATCCTCTGTAGCTGGTTGGTCTTCACCCAGATTAGTTCGTCTACGCGTTCGTAGCCCCAGAGTTTAAGGCATTCGCGACCCAGCTCCATAGCTCTGAAAAGATAGAATAATTGACATTTTAGAAGAATTGAATTGACCTCTAACTTCTACAGTTAAGATTAAACCTTTTGGCCGTCATTGACTTGACATAAAGTCAGTACATTTCGTGCCCCACACGCCACGACTTCATATCAAGTCGAGGTTTTGTTCAGGTTTGTATACGTGCAATTTTTGACGTGACGTTGATGACACTTTATTACTTCATTGACGTGGCGGCGAACAGGTTAAGTACCAAATGTTAAGTGTATACATCGTAAGTCATAACACACCTTTGTTACCATAGAATCAAAGATGCGTATGCGTTTCAAAGAATTGTATTTTATAATTGTTGATGTGCTTGTTTTTGCTTGTATGTAAATCCCATGTTGACGTGTAAAAGGGCCTATTTGTTGAAGTAACGTACCGATATATTTGGCTACTTTGGCTGTACTAAAAAACCTAAAACACACTATAGAGAAACACTCCTCACATTTCTTAAATCTTGGATTATTGATTTCAGACTAAAGATTCATTACTTACACTAGCTTACTGTGGGACTTAGTCAATTTGTGTAATAATGTCCCATGATAAAAAAAAAATCCGCATGTTTTTAATTTGACAGCTAATGTAAATGGCGTTGTATAGACCACCAAGACCTCATCTATAACCAGCAAATTTATGGGTAGCACATCGTAACTGGTGAATTTCCAATATGACTTGGAACTCCGGTAGCCGTTTAAGTGTAACGTTCTGACGGCAGATGTCGTTAGAGTCCCCTAGACCCATATGGTGGGAAAATTTGCTGGCTATGGATGAGGTCTTGGTAGCTCAGTTGGCAGAGCGCTGGAGTATCTATCCAGAACTGTGAGTTCAAGTCTCTCAATTTTTGCACTTTTAAATTTATTTTAAGCTTAATAGCATCGTTCGCAGAAATGTTTTATTCTTAGACTTTACAGATACGAGTACAATCAAAAAACTTTTGCTTTAGATACATATGACGTTGATAATAATTACTTTCTTCGAAGACAGTCTCTAGTGGACCCAGTTACCTGCCAGTGACCCATAGAAATATAAGGCCCTTGTCCTGCAGTTGTGGCACTCCCAGACACCGCATCTCGTCGTCCGACATGGTCCCGTACGGCAATTCCATGTGGATGTCCCACGGCGGGTCCGCCATTATCACTGCGAATTTTCCTGCGAGAAATATTATATTTTGTAGATTTTCAATTTGTAAACAAGTTCCGGTCATCCAAAAGTTGATATAAGCATTTAGACATAAAGCTGATTATATTTGACTTGAGATTATTGTTACTATTGGGCTTGGCACCGACTTCAAACATATCAGTTGGTAACTCATAGACTTAATAAAAGCCGGCGAAGAGCTTATCGGGCTATGCTCAGTGTAGGTTCCGTAGTTACTCTTCCGTCACAATAAGCTAAACTGGAGCTTAAAGTATAGTAGATTGTTAACCAAGGGATGAACTGTGGATGTACGTTTTTTTACTATGAAGGGAAAACTTTTTTCATAACTCAAAAACAGCTAAACTGATCATGTCCGCTATAGTTTTCATTTAATGTCTTTCTTAAGCTTTACTTTCACGATTTTTTTCTAATTTTTGACCTATGGTTCAAAAGTTAGAGGGGGGGGACGGGACACATTTTTTTTTCTTTCGGAGCCATTATCTGCGAATATATTCACTTTATCAAAAAATGTTTATTGAAGACCCTTATTAGTTTTGAAAGACCTTTCCAACGATATCCCACACTGTAGGGTTGAAGCAAAAAAATGTTCACCCCCACTTTACGTGTAGAGGAGGTACCCCAAGAAAAAATATTTTTTTAGATTTTATTGTACGACTTTGTCGGCTTTATTGATTTATATATCCATGCCAAATTTCAGCTTTCTAGCACTAACGACCACGGAGCAAAGCCTCAGACAGACAGACAGATGGACATGGCGAAACTATAAGGGTTCCTAGTTGACTACGGAACCCTAAAAAAGGATAATACTTTATTTTATCCTTTTTGAAGTCGGTTTACCTTTTTTGTAAAAAGTTTTTATGTTAAGAGTGTTTCGTCAGAAGTGCGTTTGTCAAACTTTGACTGTCATTTGTGACTTTTGTATTGCTTCAACGCAATGGGTCCCATATAGACATTTGATCCTCAAAATAAACCTAATCGACTGGGACCATTAATAAAACTTGCCTAGCCTATTACTACCTAAAAACGTCATGTCTAGATAACGCAGGTCGCACTGTATCCACTGTGGGGGCGTCAACGTCAACACTCCGTCAGGTTTGGGCGCCACCTGCACACCTGAAAAGTACAAATATAAATAATGGAAATGAGCTTACTGTTGAGCTGCGTTTCCACCAGACCAGATATGCGACGATGTGTAGCGAGAGCGAATAGATCGCGGGCCATCGCCTCCCGCCTGATACTTTGTCATAAATATGATAGTTTAGATGCTATCATGAATTAAAAAACAGTCAGCCGGTTGTATCGAGGTGGAAAGACCGTCAGTTGATGACATGAACATGTCAAAAATAGGCGTTACCACTTTATGTCCGCAAAGTATGTATAATGTGTAAATAGCGTAACCGTTTATTATTATTATTATTAATCGTATGGCATGCACAGTTGAAGGAAAATCAAAGTATGGCCTTGAGGTTGTCAAGCCAGGTAATCAGGTCAGGATTGACGGAGACCAAATCTTCAGCAGGTCCCGAATATAAATACAAATACAATGATATGTTCAGTTGTCTGCTCTTCCTCACCGCACTCGCAGAGTGGAGAAACATTCCAGCCCCATTTGTAGGTAAGAGAGTTGCAACAGCCATGCCCAGTCCTCAATCTGTTCAGGCGACACCAAAGTTTGCGAGGGAGATCGAACCCTTTTAATTTTTGTGTCGGGTCGGTTATAAGGGTGAATTTCCCGGCCGTGACCACCACCCCACCTTCCACCGTTTATTTGGAACGCCTGATGGAATGCTACATGCAAAGTTTCATAATTTTTTATTACTATCATAAAAAGGTAAAGCGCTTATTTTTTACATGTTCATGCAACCAGCTGACGTTCTTACCGCCGCGATACAATTCGTCAGTCGATTTTTTTAATTAACTGAACTATCATCTGACAAAGTATCAAACGGGAGGCGATGACAATTTTTTTTACGTGTTTCGGTGACTGCCATTCCTCAATCCACCAACAGAGCGGCAGCTGACGTCCACGAGGGTTCGTCATACATATTACATAGTCCTTAACCACTATATGAGATTTCGCCCGGGAGGCGATTGGTCATGACCAATAGTAAACTAGAATAGAGTTTCGCTGAGCGAGGATAGGTAAATTAAGTGATTCTATTGATTCTTAACACATCCCTCGTTACGCATCCACCCATCCTCTGGTGGAAACGCAGCCTTCAAGTGCACTTTTCTACACTTTTGAACACCTTGTATGGTATAATTATTTTTTTAGTTACTGGTAACTCTCATCATAATTTAAAGATAAGCATACCATTCTGTGAATTCTTTTGAGCCGTGTCGGTGATTTTGGCCACGGTAGCGTTTGGGTCCGTGTTGTCTACCTCGTAATGAACATATCTGAAAAAGGAACAGCCAATTGAATTGTAAATCAAGACAAGTTGGGCAGATGAGCGTTTGTAAAAAAATACCATTTCATTAATTTTGTATTTTTTCATAAATTTTGTTATTTCTATTCAGAACCACGAGTTCTTTCGATCCTAATGGGTTAAAAATGAGTTTTTTTTCTATTGTGTTACCATTTAAAAAGTTTGATGAATGTATGAAAATTCCGGGACACTTTTTTTTCTCCTATAAGGACTGAAGGGTCGTGATCTTGACCAGAAATAACACAAAACTGGCAAACAAGGTCACAAAAAGAATGACAAAAAAAAAAGAAACTCAGATATGAGCTCAATCATAGCCAAGGCCCAAACCAAACATTTCAATTAATCCGAATGAAGTAGTATCCTAATGTGTAACATGTCTGACTGATTTCATAATTTCATTAAAATTTAAATTAAATTTCATACTAGAATCCCATACATTTCATTCTTTCCGCCCAGACTCCAGAGAACGTAAATCAAATCAAATCACCACATACATACATTATCTGTGGACTTACTTGCAGCTATCCATATGAAAGCAGGTGTTTAGGAAGGAACAATCACCGAGGGATTCATCAGTGTGTGCTTGTATGATCTTCTTGAAGTGCAGTTTCTTACAGGCGCCATCTTGTCGTTGGGAGGTGGCGCGTGCGCACTCGGCGCGGGTGCCGTGCGGGCAGAACTCCATTACTTGTGCGCCTGAATAATAAAAGACGGTGTTATACTGTGTTTGACGACCGGTCTGGCCTAGTGGGTAGTGACCCTGCCTATGAAGCTGATGGTCCCGGGTTCAAATCCTGGTAAGAGCATATATTTGTGTGATGAACACGGATATTTGTTTCTGAGTCATGGGTGTTTCTATGTATTTAAGTATTTATAATTATAATATATTATATATATCGTTGTCTAGGTATCTACAACACAAGCCTTATTGAGCTTACTATGGGACTTAGTCAATTTTTGTAATAATGTCCTATAATAAATAAATAAATAAATAAATATTATAGGACATTATTACACAAATTGACTAAGTCCCACAGTAATATTTATTATTATTATTTATACTAGTGGCAGGCACGCCACGCTGCCTGTGCCCGCTGCTGTTGGATAGTAGCACGGAAAAATATAATTTGATAACAGTTTTGAATGATTCACATTCATTTGTTTGTGTAAAAAACCAATGATATCCGAATCTACACATAGTGACACTGTGAGTATAGTGTGCTTGGATAGACCAACAAGTGTGAACGCGGCCAGTGGCAACGTTGAAAGCGAACGCAGCTGACGCGCACGAATGAGGGTAGACCGAGCGAGGTCTACACAACTTTGACACCCATCCGCTATAGCGCGCTATCTCCAGTTACCCGTGACTACCGTTACCCACAACTGTCAATATCCCGGTCGATTTAAGTCTAATTATAGTTTATTTTTTGGTAAAAAAAAAACTTTAAGGAAACCAGACTAATACCAAAAACCTTAATTCATAATGTGTTTGTTCGTAGGCTCATAAAACCAGTCCTTGTGCTAATAGGGATGTTGTCGGTATTTAAATTATTTCACATAATGCACGAATAAAGTATCAGATAATTATTAGAAAATCGTAGACAGCAGTTATTTTTTGACACAATTTACTACTAAAAAAAACTAAAAAAAAGTAGATGACTTGACCGTGACGTAACTTGTGCAGTTGTCATATAAATTCCATAGTTGCTAATCGCTTTGACAGTTCGAAAAAACAAAACTGATTTGAACAGCAGGCAAGTACCCTATAATGTCGTATCCAATAGTGGAGCCTTGGCTTTTAGCAACTGGGGAAAAGTATTAAGACTAAATGAGGATCAAATCTCACCACCGCCCTAAAGGATCAAATATTATTCTATCAGCGTCAAATCAGACGTCTTCCCCGACTGATTTGCCCAAGGCACAATACCGCTACATTTTGTGGCACTTTTCGTTATGCCGCTACGAAGTTCTGGAATAATCTTCCGCCACCTACTTCTTCTTTCACAATTTTGTTATCCATTTTGTAGTGTAATGACTAATGATGTGTTGCCTGAATAAATATTATTCTATTCGAATTTGTACCTAATCTGGTTCAATAGAGAGTGAACTAATAAACTTGAGAAAAATTATCAAAATAACCTCCTTGACTCTTGAACTTGTCAGCCAGGGATTTCTCCTTAGCAGTAGGTTTGCTGAGAAGATCCATGATTTCCTCTCCCACTCGCTTCACGGCTTTCTCTCGGCTGGAGGGCATTGCTAGTAATGACTGTAACAACCAAATGTAAAATAAAATATGTTTTGTCTGATGAATAAAAAATAGTAGGTAAGTATACCTCTACTTTCTGAAATAAAAAGTTTATAATTTATAATAAAATAATGCAATTTCATTGGATGCCTAACATTTTAATGAAAAATAAACACGCAAGCGTTTCGAGTGCGCTGTACACTTTGCAACTGTGATTTTAACGAAGAGATGTTATGGCTTTGACACTAATTTTCGACTTTTGAATTTCTTTGGTGCAATTAGTCCCGAAGCATTTCATTGAATTAATAACCATCCGGCTAATTACTAAGTTTTAGAAGTCGGTGCCAAACCAAAATTTTAGGCAATGAAGAATGCTGTACTCACTTGCATAAAATAGATATAGTTTACTCATTACTAGTTCATGCACTACTCACTACTTGTATTTCTTTGCTTAGTTTGGGGCTAGGTCGATTTGTGTAAGATTGTCCACAAACATTTTTTGCAGCAAATAATGTTTTTGTTGGTTTGGCACCGGCCTTCAAAAACTAAGAAAGTAATAAAAATGGGATAGTATCAGTGGCAGATCAAGGATCTTGGTTTGGGAGAGTCGTGAATTCAAGGAGGGTTGGGTGTTGAGGAAAAATATTTTTATTAGGTCGTAAAACACGCTTTTATTAGGTCGACCTGTATGTAACTAACTATGTAATGGAATCTAAGGTAACTAATTTAACCATCTTCCAAGGATCGTAGCATCATGAAAATTAGCAGCTGTATGTAGTTCTGATGACAATACAATAATATGGTACTGTCGAACTGATATGATGATGAAGTCGGAAGATATGAACTGGAACTTCATGATGGAACACCGTATCATAGCTGTGTTTGGATTTCATAGAAAAGTCTTTTAATGAACTTTGACCACGATTAGGTTTCAAGGTCTGATGATGAAGCCGGAAGATAGGCACTGGCATTCCATGATGGAATATCGTATCATAGTCGTGTTTGCACTTGTGAGAAAGGTCTCGTAATGGACTTTGAACACGATCAGGTTTCACATTTATAAAAGCGTGTTTTTCTAGTGTTTTTTAGACTATTAATTTATTTATGTAGGGCCTCAAATGCATTTGAGCGAGGAGGAAAGGGCTTAAGCTTAAAATTCTAGTCAATATGCGAATATAATGAATATTACTCAGTATAAAACTTAAATGAATTTTACATAATGAATAAAGTATCTTCATACCATCAAATCCGTGTCTTTCTTAGTGACCTTCTTTTCTTCTGTAGCATTCTTTGCCTGTTTGACTTTAGTTCCCTCATCGGGGGTCTCTTCTCCTGTACAAATAAACAGTCAGTTATATGAACTTACTGAAATAGATGGACTTCCTACAATAGCAATATGCATTGCTAATTATTATTCTTCAATTTCAAAATAGTTCAGTAACAAAACTTATTTTAAGTTATACAATTGGTATTCTTTAGGTATGGAACACAAATCTTACCTTTCCTCTTATTGGAGGTTTCCTCCATCAGTGCCGCAAGCACAGCGGCAAGCCGTACCGACTCGGCGCTGACCACTTCAATGCCCACATCGGTACTGCCTTCTGGTCTTTCCCTGATACTGTAAAAATGCACAATTTGAAAAATAAAAATATCATGAACCCTTAATAAAAATTTCAATAACCTAACAAATAGTGTTACAGTCACGTCTGAAAATATCGATAAGAAAAATGTGCCAAAAATATGTATAAAGTACCATAATATATGGGCAATAAAGTCGTGTATAATTACATATTTTTGGCACTTTTTTCGTATCGATATTTTCAGACGTGACCGTACATAGAATCGCTTAAAAAAATCTTTAATAATAGTTTACACTAGTGCTCACAATTTTTTTTTAATTTTTCATGTAACTTCTTCATCTTTCATTCACAGTCAATAGGCGGGTCCACACAGAGCAAGCATACGCGTGAGGCAATTTCCTCGACCTCGACCGAGGCACGTCTACACTGACCGTTTTGTGTGTGAAGAAATTGCCTCGCACATACGTGCTCGCTCGCTCGCTCGCTCTGTGTGTACCCGCCTTATTCAGAACCTGTAAGTGGGACCTGCATGTCTGAGTTGCAGCAGACGCACCTCCAGGGAGGCTGACGGAACTACTACTATAACATCACTTACGTGATAAGTTTCTGAGTAGCAAACTTCTGCAGCAAGCTGGCAACAATTTCAGTATCCACATCGCCAAGCCCAGGCAAGAGGGCACTGGCTGTTGCAGGCAGCTGCAGCTGCATGTCTGACAGCACTTGCAGCAGACGCACCTCTAGGGATGCTGATGGGACTATGACTTTTGGCTTATCTGGAATGTTTATCAATACTTAACCCCTTTCTTATTTTAATTCAGAAAATCCAAGACCCTATTGTTGTTCTATTATTAATACTACTACCTAAATTATTTCTAAATAGTTTGCACATCATCCTGACCTGATCAGATAGTGGTAATGCCAGAATGATATTGTTACAATGTGTGTGTGTGGTCGATAGACCATGGAGGCCCAGCGATCTTTGTTTATATAAGGATTTGGCATCGCATTTGGTGGATGCCAAGGGGAAATGTGGCCTGCTGGGCACACTGCCTGCTGGCAGCGAGTTAGAGGGTCTTTTTAATATATAGGGTTTTTTTAATGTATACTTTTAGAGTAAGTAAGTTGACAAAGCCTGTTGCAGATTCTACTGCTGTATTGTTTTGTGATGAAACCTGTAGCTGATTGTGAGTTTATGTTCAGCTCACAAAAATTGTGTTGTGGATATAAAATTATGGTCCCTGAATACAACTTTATATTTTTAAACACATACATTTGTAGAATGCAGATATGTCATGTCAATTTGCAGTGCCTTGTTCCAGACACATTTCATCAAAACATATTAGACCTCCAACATCTTTAAGTGTTTATGTGTTGTTCTGTTGGATAGATAGAAAAGTACAAAATAAACACAAGTGCTGTAATATACATCCATCAGCTCTAAAATCGGCTAGTGTATAAATAAAATAATAAATAATCCTCTAGCTTACTATATTGGGTGCTTACCTTGTTTAAAAAGCATCAAATTTGACTATAAATTTAAAACTACTGTTTTGATACGAGGAAATATTATATACTTTTTACAGTATCTGTAGTTTGGTCCGCTTTGCTTGATATCTCGGTGTTTTTTTACTAACGTAGAAGTTTAGGAGTTGCTACAGGCTTTTTAAGCATCTTTTATGTTTTCTATGTCTATATGGTAATGTTAGGTTCAACAAGTAAGCAAAAGGACTTGCGATATCGCTGCGTGGAGCCTCTGTGGGTTCACACAGAGGCTAATGGGTGGATAATGGGTCAAAATATAGAGAAGACAATAAACGTACCTTCATTTTTCGTAACAGCAGCGCCGGCAATCGGCTTTTCTTTTCCTCCTGGAGACCCTTCCGGCTTGTCACTACTCACTAGCGATGATCCGAGGATATTCTGCCGCTCCTTCTTACGCTTCTCCAACTTCTCCCGTAAGCTGTTTCTCTTGCTTTTTACAGCTTGAATCTCTTCCCAGGCATCAGACATTTTAATGGGTACAGGTTATGTTAGGAAAGCGACTTAAATGCTGTGTAAAATACGACGATTTCGTTGTGTTTGATGATAAACACCGAAATATTTAATTCAAATCGTATGAGATATGAAAAAACAATTTAATTATAATCATTTTCCTAATATATTCTATAAGACTCTTAAATACAAATAAACAAATTCTGACACAGTTTGATATTTATAATGTACGGCCATGTGCACCTATGCGGATATAGTCCAAAGAGTACTATTAAGGTACTATTTTTTACACATTCTCTGCAATACCATGCTTATTGAGCATGCTATAAGCTGTTTGCATTTGCTATTTGCCACTAAAAAAGTATGCTTAAAAGTAGCATGTCCTACCTAGAGACACATGCATTTGCTCAATAGTAGCATGCTTTCATGCTATTACTAGCATGCCTGTTACGCACGGAAATGGCTTAAAAGACTATAGCTGTGTCGCTTTCGTTCCTAATTTGTTCCTAATACACATGTGAGCGATATAAGTTCAATCTTTAAATATAAATTATTTGAATAAATCCTGAGCAAAACCCGGATAAAGCTGGCTTGAAAGAAGTTCTACTATAAAATTCTGTGGTTTTAGATTTAAAAAATAATAAGGTTGTATGTCAAATTACAAACGTCTTTTAAATTATCTTTCATGTAAACTTATTACATTCGTGTATATTATATTCCTATGGTAAAATATTTAGATTATTAATTACAAACATGCCTTTTGCGCCGGAATTACGAACTCATACTCAAAAAGTGAAGACTCTTTATAAAACAGCTATGCGGTTACTTGAGTCATATCATGTGGCAAAGTATGTCAGTTTGTATTGCTTAAAGTTTGTGCGGAAAGAAAAGAGCCATAGAATATGTTGGTTTCCTTATATTTCACGACTCTTCCCTTTCCACGCAGTCTCTGGTATTGTCACCCGCCTACGGCAAGGCTTATGTTGTATGCATACCCCCCTCAAATTTGTTAGTACGCCACTTAAGTGGTATATTACTTAGTTGTTAATTTATAAAATAATCTACATCTCCTTTGTTGCACGTTTTCAGATTTGTCATACGATATCATCAGGTTATTTTAAGAGCAGAGTTTGATAAGAACAGGGCTGTATGTGACCCGAAAGAGCAACGGCGCTTACTGTGGGTGGGAGAGCATGAAGTATTTCAGAAGAAAAATCCTTTACCACCGGCCCGATGTAAGCTGACTTTGACTTTATAGCAAAGAGAATATGAAATAGTGGATGGCGCCACTTTTTGATATTTAACAAATTTAACACATATCAGTGAAATAAAAAGGTTCAAAGTCAAATGGCGTTCTAAAAGTTTTAATCAACGTCCAATTGAGGGGGGATTTAAATCTTCTCGGGTCACAGGTGTAGGGTTAGAGCCGGTGTAGCTTTATTTGACGTTCATAAGCGCATTGTAATATGCCTACTTGAATAATAAACTATCTTTATCTTATCTTAATCATGTTGGCAGTAAATTTACTGTGGCTACAAAGTTTACTTTTGCAATCCACCTCTATTTCAAATTCTCTTTGCTTATAGTACCAACTTAAAAATGTACTTATTAATTATCAGTTTCGTGAGTTAAATCGCTGATTATAGTGATATACTTATTCTTTAATAAGGTGCTAAACATAATATGAACAAATGAAAATTTAGCTTACATTCTATTAACACAATCTGAACCTTAATGGCTGAACAACCTAGCCTTGTCATGAGATTTTGTTTTGTTTAAACGAATAAAAAAAAATGGGTCAATTTTATACAAAACGAACTGGCCCCACAGCAAGCTCAAAGCCTGTGTTGTGGGTACTGTACTAGACGAAGATATAATATACAATAGATAGATAAACATTTAAATACATAGAAAACATCCATAACTCAGGAA
The DNA here is from genome assembly GCF_033807575.1 of Cydia pomonella. NCBI lineage: Eukaryota > Metazoa > Arthropoda > Insecta > Lepidoptera > Tortricidae > Cydia > Cydia pomonella. The sequence continues at coordinate 8,142,249 of NC_084724.1, forward strand.
CAAACATCTGTGATGATTGATGAACATACAGACAAATGCCCTTACCAGTATTTGAACCCGTAACCTTCTGTTTCATACGCAGGTATATACTATCACTACCGATTAGGCTAGGAGGCCGTTCTGTCAAATAAGGCTGCTGAAACGGAGATCTTCGCTTTCGCTCGGTCATTTAATAAATTATAAGAGAGCAATTACTTATTACATCTACGTTAAATCGATATTTTATTTACATTTTAAAGCCAACTGCCCCTGCACATATGGATTACAGTAAACTTCTATTTCAATTTTTTTTTAGTTCCATACTCTCAGGGGATAGCAGCAGGAGTAGCATATGGGCGTGAAATAGAACCTCCCGACTGGGTCCTGGACTACTGGCATCCATTGGAAAAGGCGCAATATCCTCAATATTTCAATAAACGTGAATGCAGAAAAAAGGAGTATATTAAGTACTGGAAGAAAGGATTGTTACGTTGAATGTTGTTAGATTTAGTTATGAATACATATTGTGTGAATTTATCTGTTTATTTATTCCATATATTTGATTAACATTAGTTGGTACATTATTACAGAATTTGTAGAATAAAGCCTGACCAGTAATATATGACCCATCAAAAACATAAATGTGAAATGACAGCCAAGTTCAATATAAAATTAAGATAATGCGTCGTTGTTGTCTTCGCCTACAAAAGAATTGAGATCTATATGGATGCCAAGTTCTGTGTTGAAAATCCTGCCGTATTGCGGAATTCCATTAGAACTACATTTTTATACTAAACTGAACTGTCACCCTGTACATGAGAATAACAGCGCCCTCTTGACAATGATCATATATTTCTGGTCGGGCTTTACATACTTAATTCATATTTGTTATAGGATTTTGACGAAAGGTCCAACAGCTCCATTCTTATGCAAAGGCTTACGTGAGCGAATAATTCGCGAACACGAATCGGTGCAGCGCGGCGCGGGTGAATCAATCTTTTGATACCTATGGAAGTGTCCTACGTGGGCGATCTCGTTGCGAACGCGAATGCCGTGGGCTGTCACGCCGCGCAGCGTCGCGCCGCTTTGCGTTCGCGATTTATTCGCTCACGTAAGCCGCTGCGTTATACTGCCAGCGATATTTTTGCAATTATATTCATTTTGTCTGTACGCACGCCCGAGTTCGCGTAGAGCAACGAGCTTAGATGTAACGTAAATAGTTACTTTTGACCTTTAATTCCGTTGTTTACAAACACAGGGCTTTAACCATGGACACCGTCGATAAAATATAGGAGTTGTAACATCTGGAGTCAGGTCTGTATGTCAGGTGGTGGTATGAATTCTTACTGCCAAGTTTATGCAAAGTTAGCGTGGTCAGAGTCTATCCGTTTGCGTGACACTTTTTGCTGAAAAATGAGATATATGATTTTCCTTGTTCCTATAAGCATATAATAAATATTAAATATCTTATCAAATGTAGGTATAGGTACGTACAAGTAAACAAATAAATATCACTTTAAAAATACGGCAACATGTAAATACTAAATAATAACAAAAGAAACAATACTTAAGACTTAAACAAAATCAAACACTTCATCTACCGTATAAAACACGTATAAAAACATCCTCTCAACAAAAACAGTTTTAATTTGTGTTTGAAGATATTACATTTTGAAATTGTTTTAAGCTCTAATAATTTAACAGCCTGGTGTCTTGTACAGTGCTCCTCTATTTTGGATAATGGTAAAAAGTAGAACAATGTAATGATCTTTATTAAAGAGCAATAAAAACTTTAGAAATATAGTCATATTGTTTGGCCCAGGACCAAAGAATACAGTATTCACTCCCAGGACTGTCTCATTTCAAACATAGACGGAGAGAATCATTCTATCTTTGTCTTACGCTAGTACTGGCACCTAAAAGAAAAGAGATGAGTATAATTTTCATGGTTGTTACTGACTGACAAGTTGTGTTTGCCAGACTATAACAGTAATTATTGCTGACTATAACAGTCATTCATGACTTTAGCAGTAAGTAAACATGGAACTCTGCGATTTTTTTAAAACTAATTGGAACTTTAATAAATTAAAAAAAAAATTGATAAATGTACTTGTACGGTCAGTGTTGTTATGGTTGTGCATTATTAACTGGCAACCAAGCTGTCAAATTCCTGCCAGTGCGCTGTCACTGTCAATGTCATGTTCACGTTGATTTTCATTCCAATTCCACTGTGCTGTGCTATGTACATTTTCGCGTCACTTTATCAAGCATTTATTTTATCAGTGCCATGCGCTACAATGCATTTTCAATAAATACATCATAAATTAATACAGTAAAAAAAATAAACTTGCCCGGGACAAAGGAGCTGCCTACGTAAGTGCGCTGTAACTAAATTTCAAATTGGAAAAAGTTTTTGGTTAAAACTAAAGTTCATGTTTTTCAGTTTTAACTGGTGAAGAGAAAGTCATAACTGTTAAAAATGGCTGAAGAAATTTCTCAAGAGCCGAAGAAGCCTATGACCGATGAGGAGAGGCTGGCTTTGTGCCAGAAAATGGACCAGGAACTTGACGATTTTATCAACAGTCTGGAGAGAAAGAGATACACTGATGGATGGTCTGAGGACAAATGGGAGGTAAGCTTTTATAATCCTGCGTCAGTACAGGGAAGCCGTATATCATTTTGCTACTTGCTGGGTGGATGGCAAGGTGTATGCTGCTTTTCGAAGGCATCCAAAATATTAACACTCGGGTGACCACCGAAAACAGCATTTGCGGATCTTTGATATATCGAAAACTTTTTATTTCTATTTCCATTGGCTCTACTGCAAAGTTTGTCAACACCATATGCATCAAAGAAATAAATACTTCAATTGTTAGAAAGATTTGAAAGAAATATTTTAAAAACAATTTTTTTCTTCTTCTCAAAATGGCACCGTAAATAGAAAGGTAGTGTGAAACTTGCCTCTAAAGTAATAAAACAATTTATTCACAATTGAACCTTAATAATTAAAATTGGCCAAGTAGTTTTGACAGAGATGGAATAGAATATTCATTATGCTGCTAATGTGATAACCCAGGGGTTCCCAAAGTTTGCTGGGCTGCAATCCACCTGAACAATTTCACGTTATAATGATGATGGTATCCTGTTATGCCTCATCAGGGACATAGGGCTCTTAGAATTTCCATTTTTCATGGTCCAGCATGTCCTTCTTCAGCCCCGCCCAGTCGAGGCCAACTGATGCAGCCTCCTTTTCCACAGTGCGCCTCTTTCTAAGTCAGCCCTTGCTTTGTTAGTTTGGATTGGATTTCACTATATATGCATATAATATTCCCTTGACCAATAGTTTGGGAAATGCTGTGATAACCCCTCCTGTTGGTCACTTCTTCTTGCCATCCTGTTACCCCATGCTGGGGTGTAGGGCTCACACCATATTCTGTATATTGCCTTCTTCATTAATACAGGAAGAAATGGACAAGCATCCATTCTTCATGAAGACCTTACCAGAGAATGGTGAGATATCTGCTCTGGCCGAGGGCTTGGCCAAGCTGAAGTATGATCCGGAGGAGAACACTGCGCTGGAACTGGCTACTAACTATAAGGAGGATGGGAATTTTAATTTCCGTCATAAGAACTACCGGTTGGCAATACTTGGGTGAGACATTTTATTACTTTCTATCTTCTTTCCATCCTGTTACCCCCTGCTGGGGTGTAGGGCTCGAACCATTTTCTTCCACTGACTCCGGTCCTGGGCAGCTTGGGTAACCTCCTCCCACCCCATCCTCAATACACCCAACTCTTGCTCCACGGAACGGCACCAAGTAAATTTAGGGTGACCATGTTTCCGTTTTCCGGGCATCTTCCAGGTGAGGGCCACTTTGGATAGGTGGGCGTCAGGCTTCTTGAGGACTATTACTTTCTATGATGTTTTAATATTTATTTTATCCTTATAAGATTGCCTGATCAGAGATAAAGTGAGTAGCATGTAGATATTGATCTTGTTGAAACCAGTTATCCGCCTCCCATAGACACCCACAACATCAGAGGGGTTGTAAGTGCGTTTCCGACCTTTAAAATGGAAGTACGCTCTTTTCCTGAAGGTTTGAAGGTCATGTTTAGCTAACTATGGTATGACTTGTTCCTCATAATTGTTGTAGATGATACTGTTTGATATTAGCATTTTACACGTGCATCTGAATTCTGCATAATAAAGTATTTAAGGTATCTTAACCTTTTGTCTGTGTTTATTAGAGATCCTGTACATCAGAGATCAGTCATTTTCTTTAAGATTTTTTTGTTCTATATATACATAAAGATATAGCGATATCTAGTGATGTCTTTCAGAGGGGTAAGGAATAGACCCCCAGACTTTACAGAACTTAGAAAATTATTTTGTTTTTATTTATTTTTAGATACACAGAAGGCATAAAAGTCAAATGCGATGACGCCGAAATGAACGCATTTTTATACAACAACCGAGCGGCCGCGCAATACCACCTCAAGAACTACCGTTCAGCCCTCGCTGACAGCGAGCGAGCTCTGTCTCTCAAGCCGGACCACACTAAGGCCCGCCTCAGAGCCGCTAAGTGCGCCTTTGAGATAGCTAACTACGAAAAATGTCTCGAACATTGCAATAAACTTGTTCAAGACAACCCTAGTGACACAGAAGCTACTGAACTCATCGCTAAAACTAAAAAGAAAATGGTCATCCAAGCCAGAGATAAAAGGAAACAGGAGAAACTAGAACAAATCAAGCGGCAACAAAAAGATGAGGTTGTCAAAGCGATTTTGGAGCGAGGGATTCGCATTGCTAACTGCGATGAAGAAGACGACCTAGATTTGTCTAAGTTAGAACCTAGTATGCCTGGAGCTCATGATAATATAGTGCATTTGGAGAATGGGAAGCTACAGTGGCCGGTACTGGTTTTTTATCCGGAGCATCTCTTGACGGATTTCATTGTAGATTGCCCGGAGGATGTTCCTTTAGAAACTCAGTTGGCTAAAGTTTTCCCGGCTCCATGGGACACTCAGAATAAATATGGAACAGATAAAATTAATGTATATTCAGAAGGTTATAATAAGCTTCCACATATTATAGATATCTCTATGGATTTAGGAGATATATTGAAAATGAAATATTTTGAGGTGAAAGGTGGGACTCCGGCCTTTGTAGTGGTGCCTCGTGGAAGCCAAGTTGAGAAAAAGTTCCTTTCGGGATATTTCTCTTAAATTGGTCTTAGTTAGCGACTCATGGTTAAATGGGCTTAGAATACGACATTTCTTGATGTCAAGGCCAGTCCAGAGGGTTGATCAAAATGCCCTCAAACGCGAATACTAGCATCACAAATCGGTATTCTTGCATCCGCATCACCTGATTTGACCAGGACCAGACAACTTAAACAGATTGGCGACAAATTGTTCCCGTCTGGACTAGCCTTCAGACCACGCAGAAATATGTACAGTCACGTCTAAAAATATCTACAGGATCGAAGTGCCAAAAATATGTATACACGACCTTATGGCCCATATATTAGGGTAGTGTATACATATGTTTGGCACTTTGTCTGTCTTGGTAGACCGTATGTGGAATATTATAGGCTAAGGTACAACTTGAAAAAATTAAATATTTCTAGCTGTTTGATATAATCTCTCTATCTATATAGTTATACGTCTGTATGAAATTAAATAGTTCACTAAGAGTTTGGACACGTTAAATTTTAATTTTATTTGATGGGGAAGGAAACTATATTTCTTAGTTTTTAAAATATTTACAGTCTATTTGTAATACATTTATCCATACGTTTATTTTGCCAAAAAAGTTTTTTTATGAGTTTTGATATCATTCGAAATATTTTTAGTAGGTAGACCGGAATCATCAATAATTACCTAAATATTTACTTTATTGGTACCTAATAAAATGTTTATATAAAAGATATATGTTTGGTGTTATTGATTTTCATGTTATTAGTAAACTTAAAAATGTATAGGTATCATGGTTATCATATAATACAAGAAATAAAACTCCTGTGAACTGAGTTCTCTAGAGCCAAGTTCAGAAGAAAAGAACTGGCGACGCGCCAAAGAGCGGCCGTGTGATGTGTTATATTACACGAACCATTTGGAGCCGCTATTGACCCCTACGTTACTCAAAAACTATTAAAAATAAACATATGAAACAAACGACCTGATAGAATTCATCAGCAAGGAAATATCAGATATCAGCCTAATAGTTTCTGCAGATGATACCTACTAATCACTTGAGGCTCTGAACGAAAAGGCTAATCGAGCTCTGGAATTATTTGACTTGTGGTTTAGCTGTAATACCCTAAACCCAAGCTAAACTTGCGCCATGCTCTTGAGGTCTTCAGTCAGGCAAAGGGACCATTTGAATATGTTGTTCTGGCGATAAATTAGAAAACGTAAGCAGTGTAAAGTTTCTCGGTATTCACATAAACCATACATAAACGATTTACTCACGTGGAATTGTAAGTATAGACAAATACTTCTTTATTTAGAGTTTTCTCGATTGTTTTTAGAGTATTAAGTGTTTCATTAGTTTATTTGATTCTAGATTTAATAACTCTAGTCTAAATCGGCGAGTTCCTGCCGCTTGTAATCTTGTTGATATGGGTACACGACCGCTCCGGACGGCACGGCTGCATGATGCATGATCTTTGTCCTTGTATTGAAGTATACGAGTGGTGTGGCATGGTGCCTATCCATTTTATTTTATTTATTCATTTTAGGGATAACAAACAACTATACAATATAACGTTACATTTAGTAGTATAATTAAAATTAACGTAATGCATAGCCAACGACATTATTATTATTATTCTTTTTTTATACTACGTCGGTGGCAAACAAGCATACGGCCCGCCTGATGGTAAGCAGTCTCCGTAGCCTATGTACGCCTGCAACTCCAGAGGAGTTACATGCGCGTTGCCGACCCTAAACTCCCCCCCCCCCCCCTCGTTGAGCTTTGGCAACCTTACTCACCGGCAGGAACACAACACTATGAGTAGGGGCTAGTGTTATTTGGCTGCTGTTTTCTGTAAGGTGGAGGTACTTCCCCAGTTGGGCTCTGCTCTAGATCTGGAATGACATCCACTGGCTGTGCCCTACCACACAAAGCGAATCCACTCCACAATCCACGAATTACAACAATAATATGCAATGGTTGGCACGAAAAAGAACAATTAATTATTAGTTATTCCATTGAGGATATTAGGGTCATTTTACAAAATTCTAATGCCCCGGGCAATACCTATTCGCAAATTCCCAGGACATGCCGCTGTATAAGCATCTCATTTAATTTTTTGGTGACTCTAACCCGCCCCAAGTTCTATGCCTGGCGGCCCGCGGTCTGGATCCGGAACGCCGACCTAGCGAAGTAACGTGCGGTGCGAGAAAGAGATGCAGTTCGCGGAGTGCAAATTCGCTTACTAAACTCCAGTAGAAACGGACGGTTATTTTATTTTAAAAACCGGACCCCTGAAAAAAATAATTAACGATCCCTGATCTATGCCATAATTGCCGGCCTAGCCAAGGTGACAATCGCTATCGCTTCGACAACGAATCGCTTGGTGTCTCTCTATCACTCTTCCATATTAGTGCGACAGTGACAGTTGCGATTCGATCGCTACGGAGCGTAAGCGATTTGCACGTTGGCTACGCGGCCTGCTGAGCGGAATCTCTTGGGAATTTGCGAATAGGTATAGCCAGAGCATGAGAAAATGTGTGTTTAAATTAAAGTACAGAATATGATAAACAGGAGTTTTGCTTTAATTTATATTTATTTAAAAAAGTAGATTAGTTACAGGGGTTAGAAGAAAACCAAGAAATGACGATCATGTATAGGTTTTTTCTCGGATCCAGAATTTTCGAAATAGAGAATTCTTTATTTATGACTTCCTTAGTTAATTTTATTTGTTTCTAGATTTAATAAGCCCTATTCTAGTCTAGATCGGCAAGTTCTTCCCTTTCGAAGTCCTGCTGGTGGGGATACACGACGGATCCGGGCGGCACGACCGCATGGTCGTTGTCCATGTGTATGGAAGTATACGGGTGGTGTGGCATGGCGCCCATCCATTGGGGATACCAGTATAGACCCTGTAGAAGCGAAATATTGAGTTATAAGAAATTTCAATGGTGACGAAAATTTAATATTTAAGAGACGAGGCGTAAAATTCTAGAGAAATGAGCTATGGTGCTCCCACATTGCTATTTTATATAATCGTATATATAGAGTTTTTATGCCGAGTACCGTGTTAAGGCCACGAAACTTGCTGAGTGGCCTAAGTATGGTACGAGATTGAAAAACTTCATTATATCACTATTGCATACAATACTTTTTCTGTGAGTCAACTAAAATAAAACTGTTTCTACTATAAAAGTTATAAAACCTAAATAATCAAACAAAGTTATATAAGTATCTTAGCAGATAAAAAGATTGTACAAAAGACTTCTTATTCATGAAATAGTAGCGCGTTAATGTCTTTTGTTTTATTCTTTATTGGCGACACATGATTGGTCAAATTCATTACAGTCGACTAAAACGTTTCTTCGGTAGGCATTTGAGTCGGGAGCCCATAGTGAAATGGAAAGTATGCGATTACAGTTTGGTATACGAAGTCTTAATCAACCATTAAAGTCGATGAGTAGAAAATAGTAGAAATAGTACATTACTATAGAGGACGGGAAACTAAGAAAGAACGAACCCCGTTTTCGCCGAGATTTTTATAGTGCTTTTCTCAAGCTTGCAATGAAATAATAAAAAAAATGGGATGCTGATGATGATGATTGTTTCATGTCCTAATGTGATAGGTTATTCAGTGCGTCGGGTTTCAAAGGGGCACGAAAATTTGATTATTTTTGAGCTACGACGCACGGTTTAGGAGATAACCGGAAAAATAATCAAATTTTCGTTCCCCATTGAAATCCTGAAATAATATTTAACAAACACAAAAAAGAAAAAAGACGAACTTTACATATCATCTTCACTCATCGCACCTGATATGTGGAATTTCCGGACCTAATTTGAAGTAAGTCATGTCAACATTTCATTACAAGTTTGAGCAATAGTACATTACGATACAAGTGCGAAAAATAGGAAATTCGAAACGAGTGGCGATAAATTAAAACACGACCGAAGGGAGTGTTTTAAATCGACACGAGTTGCGAATTACCTATTCGCACATGTATCGTACAACGTTTTACAGTACATATGGCCCTTTAAATGTTCGACACAGTAACGTAATATGCTACTTCTCGCACTAGTGCTATAAAGTAGCCCCATATGTACTGTAAAAGTACTTTATAGGCTTTTTAACATCTGAAAATATACAGCACCTTATTTCCAGCGGCGTTGCAAGTGAATCGGTCTTCGTGCAAGTCCACAGGGTCCAGGTAGCTCTTGCCGGCGATGGATCCGTAGTTAGGCGGGTACATGAACAGGCAGCCTTCCAGGATATCTGAGACAACATCCCGATGTTAAGTAAGTGTCACAGAATAGAAATGTATGGTTTAGGCCAGCGATACACTCATGAGCGTCGCCAGGGGGTGGCAGGGGGAGTCAGCCTCCCCATAGATAATAAAATTTGTAACTGAATATATGCCCCTCCACCATCCCTTGGGCATCGGCCATATCAACCACATATCAACTGCCTCCCCCTAGCCCATCGGCTGGCGACGCCCATGGACACACTACTGGTGTACTTGGCCGTGTCGCCAGCTACGTCGGGTGAAGTGGCGCGACGTTGCCGGTCTTCACTCGACATGTCTAGTGACATCGCGTGCCTAGGAAAATGATGTCGACAGACATGAAATCAGAAATTATCGCATTTAATCGTGATAAACTATAACATACAAAAGTATAGCATAACAAAAGAAAGAAATGTTTTAAACATATAATAAATTAATAGTTTGTAAGAAATGGTCCCACCTCAGCATAAACCCAAAAGTCAGCACTGATCTTCCGGCTAGACCATTTGTGGGTCACGAACGCAGCTGTACGACTAGCAACAACGTCGCGACGCTTCACCCGACGTCGCTGGCGACAGTGGCGACACGTCGTGGAAACATTTGTCCCTAGTAGTGTACCTATCCGTGGCTTTACGCTGGAACTATATATCTAGGTAACTTAATGATATTAACACGGACTTATACAGTAAGTCTACGTTTCGCATAACTCTTATAACGACCTCGTAATTGCACTGTTCAAATCTCGGATTCTTAGTCTCGGAATTGATATACCATATCATATTGTGAGTAGTTGGAAAAAATCTCAGTTATAAAATATACCTTTGAATCTGGATCAAATTGGTCCTGAATTGGTCTAATTTAATGAAGAGTAGTAACCTTTTCAGGTGAAACGAAAGTCAATATCATAAATCAGAAACACTACGACAAATAGAAAATCATTAAAGATTTTATTTCGTTTACGATAAAATATTACTGAATCGTCAGTTTCGATATGGTATGATCGATGGGGCTAATAAATAGTACTTATGGTCAACTTACATGGTACGGTGATATTCTCCGGTTCCTCGACTTCTGGGGGTTTGGTGGAAGCCTCCACGTAGGGGGGTACGGGATCAATACCGCTTCCGGGGTCACCGGGGATCAGGAATGGACCTAAGGGATTTGTGAAAATTTTAAAGTATCGTCCTTATAATGTCAACACGTTGGCTGCCATGAGCATCGCCAGTGGGATCACATAATCTTCTCTGTGTGACCATGAGCATCGCTGGAGGGATCAAAAGCTCACCTCTTTATTAAACTGACCTCTTTATTTTGGTTGACTGGTAGAGAATGCCTTTTGGCATTAAGTTCGCCATTTGTACATTTTTCTTTATGTGTGCAATAAAGTTTAAATAAATAAATAATAATAAACCTCAGTAATAGTCCGATGCTGTGAGCATCACCGGTTGGATCACTAAATTTGTATGGGGCGTAGGAGTAACACTTCAGGCATAGTACAAAGAGTGGGGAAGTAGGTTATCTTATACAAACGCACCGCGCGCGGCTTGTATATGTGCGCCATAGAATCTATGCGTCGCCGCACGCACACTCAAACAAAAACTCGACCCGATTCTCAGTGCCTTAGTCGGGGCGTTTGTATAAGATAACCTACACCACTCTTTGTACTATGCTTTAGGTGAAGTATGGTGGGCAGCCAACGTGTTGACTGACAATAAACCTTATTGTAAAGATCATAGAGCCATTCGATGGTCAGTTTAGTGTTGTTCTTAGTACCCGCAGTATTTATCAAGCCAGCGATGACAGTAATCTTGAAGACGACTTTGGAAACGAAAATTACATGCGTCTTTATATTGGATGCGGATCGGCATTCCGCTCCGGCTTCGCCGCGAGGCAGCGATACGAAATGATCTGTGTGGTAACCGCGGAAGTCTTACCATAGTACGTATTCGTGATGTAATTGATTCATTTTACCTCCATAATGGTTGGTGTAGTTCCACTCACAAACGTGGTGGTTGCAGACAAGGGGCGTCCCGCGCTCTTTGGTGTAGTATGGGCCTCCATTTGGTATTGTCTGCAAGGCAAATATAGGTACTTAATTTTTTTGTCTTGGAAAATGAGTTTATGATTTAGCGTTTGCTCGACTCTTGGTGAATTAATTTAGTACTAATTGTAAATCAGAGGCCCTATCGCGAACCACGAAGTTTTGCCTCTGTTGCACTTATATACGAATTTACAAGAGCAACAGAGAGGCAAAGCTTCATGGTTCGCGGTAGACCCTCTTATTCCCTTTGGGTTTGGATCCTACCGACTGCGCCAAATGAGGTGATGTAGAAAAACACGATGTGACTTCAATGGCGATTTATTCACAACAAAATTGGCCAAGTGCATGTCGGGCCACGCTCAGTGTAGGGTTCCGTAGTTACCATTCTGCCAGAATTGGCTAAATGCGCAAAATTTTTGCCAAAAACTTATTTTATCATTAAAACTATGATGATTAATATGAGCTTAATGAGGGTAAAGCGAGCGGTTAAAACGCTGAATAACGCAAAATTATCAAAGATTATTAGAGTCTATTATTGTGCAAAACAGTAGAGCTACAGTTGTTGGCTATATATGAAAACCTTACCAGCAAAAAATCATGATGTCTATACCGCAGGCCCTGTATATTGAAGTCCAGTATAAACGACCCAGACGCGATGATGCAGGAGGCTGCCGACAACGGAGGCAGCTTGTACATGACCAGCCCGCATTTGACGATGGCTTTTGGGAGTGTGACTACATCGCGCTCTTTTTGAAGGACTTTCTTGAAGGGAAACCTGTTAGGAGAAGGAATTGGGTGAGTGTTTCCGACTTTATAGCGAATCTTAGATAAGACAGTTTATTTTTCGTTTGGGAGTTCCCGACTCCAAAATTTCGGTATCTGCTTATGTTCTATAGTCGTTCGATTTGAAGCTGGTCTGAAGCGGTTAATCGTTTGTCTATTGTTAACTAAAACCGCGCGTGCCACTACCTGCAAAAAAGGGTCGTATAATTCTAATTGGCACCTGAGCGCGGGCTAGTCCAACGCTCAAAAAAACCAGTGTAGGTGTGCTCCCCGATAACGCCCCTTTGTTACGCATATCGAGGACACATTTTAGACTGGTTCGGTAGCGTTCGACTCGCCGGCACTCAGTAACCGTATAGGGACCACACAAGAAATCGCAAATTATTTTTCCATTTGTTCATTTTTAATCTTATTTCAATGGCCATAGGAGTTAGGAGTTGTAATTAAATAACCGGTTAAAGTGACCGAGCCTTTTTTTGCAGGTAGTGGCACGCGCCGTTTTAGTTAACAATAGACAAAGGATAAGCCGAGCCGTTGGGGGCCAGCTACAAATCTAACGACTAAACCTCTCTTGCATCAATATTTGCGCGATAGAGAGTCAGGTAACGAAATTTAAATTTTTGACGTTATATGAGAATATCAGGAATGAAACTTTTGGTATGCTAAATTAATAGGTAACTATCGGAATACGCACTCTAACGCCTTGACAATAGAGGCGTGTTCAGATATATGTGAGCACCTTGGCCGCTCCGATATATCTGATGGCGACTGTGGTATGCTTTTTGTAAATAAAGAACAGTCATTTTGTGACAAGATTAGCAGTTTATTTACTCGCCTCTGGCCCTACCAAAAAACTTTGATAATGATCATTAATGATAGATACAGCCAAAGAGAATTTGAAATAGAGGTGTATTCAAAGAAAATTTTGTAGCCACATTACATTTACTGCCATCTTTCGACACATGATTAAAACTTTTAGAACTCCATTTGACTTTGATCCTTTATTCTTTCACCGATATGTGTTAAATTTGTGAAATGTCAAAAAGTGGCGCCATCTTACCGGGCACAACCTAAAGGTTATGGCGCCATATCGCTGGAAACAATGCTGGTATACCTTTGGCCTTTGATCTATTAGATGGCGCCACTTTTTGATATTTAACAAATTTAACACATAAGTGTCCATAAGAAAAGAGGCAACAGTCAAAAAGGAACAAGCGTTGATAAAAAAGCGGGAACAGTAGAAGAGGAAACAGTCTAATAAAAGACTCACCTAAAGATGCAAATGCCAATATGACACTCGAGCCCATGCAAGAAGTTGTCAGTAGGGAACGTGATGCTCGGATCGTCGATCAGGTAGTATTTCTGCTCGTCATGGTAATGAAGAAACCCGAGAAACACGAAGGAGCGGTCTTTACAAAATGGCGCCGGCCCGCGGCCCATGTTGTAGATGTCGCTGTATAGCTCTGATACGAATATGTACACGTTTTTGCCGCAACGGTATTCTGCAACGAGAATAAAAATCTGATCTAGATAATGATGCATTGTCATTATAAAATTCTTCTTAACAATTCGTCATTGAAAATGTGAATTATTGCTGTTTTAAACACTACACAATAGCCAAATGCGTGGTTCGTAGCAAAGAGAATTTGAAATAGAGGTGGAATGTAAAAGAAAACTTTGATACCGCAGTAAATTTACTGCCATCTTTCGACACACGATTAAAACTTTTAGAACGCCATTTGACTTTGATCCTTATTCTACCACTGATATGTGTCAAATTTGTTAAATATCAAGAAGTGGCGCCATTTAATACATCAAAGGCCATAAGTATGGCGGCATCGTTTTGAGCGATGGCCATTGGCTAAAGTTTTCGGGGTTAAAAACTTTAGCTAGTAAGATGGCGCCACTTTTTGTTATTATAAATTTAACTCATATAAGTGAAAGAATAAGGATCAAAGTCAAATGGCGTTCTGAGATGTGTCGAAAGATGGCAGTAAATTTACTGTGGCTACAAAATTTTCTTTGACAATCTACTTCTATTTCAAATTATCTTTGTTCGGAGACAGCACGCGTGGCAAAATAACGCTAAGTTTGAGAAGACATACTTTTACAAAAATAAATAAAGTGAAGGCAAAGGAAGGTATTATGAATTTGAATTTTAAAAAACAATATATTTTTAATTCTTGGCTAGACAAAACAGCATTGTATTTATTATATTGATAAAAAATAAACGAAACGATATTGTTTACTCAACATTTTGTTGGTAAATTGATAAATATCTACTTTTAATTGAAATCTAATTACGTATAGCAGTACCTTGACTGAGGTAAAATTCCATAGGCACCGGGCCGCCCGAGTACGTGGCCTTTCTCTCCGCTGCTATGGAGTTGTGGTTCTCGTACATGCTCAGCATGTTGTCTATGACATCGTCTAGGGTTATCAGAAGCACCTGTTAAGAAAAGTAGAAACCTTGTAGATGTCAGGTTGATTTGGCAAACGCCCAAAGGTCTGCAGGTAATATGGCGGGAAAAGGTTACCTCTGATAGGGCGAATAAAAAATTTGAAGACCGTTTATAACCATTTTTATCGCTCTTGGTATATTAGACAGAGAGATAGAGATATTATAATACATGATTGTTTTCATCTATTAAATTTTTTTGTCCTTTAGGGTTGCAAATAGGGTGAATAATAAAATTGGAAACCGTCTATCTGCATTTTTATTGCTCTTGCTATAATGGACCGAGAGGTAAAGAGATATGATGATAATTCTCAGAAATGATTGATTTAATAGCCATTTGGATTCATTTCATCAACAAGTAAGGGCACCTGTCCTACAGTTAGCCATGCGTATACAATTAACCACTCCTATATTTTAGAAACTATTGCACCATGTTCTACCAACCCCCCTTAAAGGTTACGGTTACGGTTGATTAATTAAATACTAAGTGCATATAAATTGAGTACCTAGTAGTAGTAGTAATTTTCTTTTTCTTTTCCCTTTCAGGGATATCTTCCTGTTAACCTTGGAGTAGTTACTTGCCTTCAATTCCTTCACATGGAGCTGAATGAAGCGACCCAGATGATCAGTTGCGACGTGGACTCGCTCGTTGATTATGTACTGGAATTAGTTCATTTTATTATTATTTATTAAATTATAGTCGGGTAACAAGGCAAGTGCTGGTGGCCTATTAGCGGTAAGAGCGTGCGACTTTCAATTCGGAGGTCGCCGGTTCAAACCCCGGCTCGTACTAATGAGTTTTTCGGGACTTATTTACGAAATATCATTTGATATTTACCAGTCGCTTTTCAATGAAGGAAAACATCGTAAGGAAACCGGACTAATGCTAAGAAGGCCTAGTTTATCCTCTGGGTTGGAAGGTCAGATGGCAGCCCCTTTCGTAAAAACTAGTGCCTATGTCAATTCTTGGGATTACTTGCCAAGCGGACCTTAGGCTCCCATGAGCCGTGGTAAAAAGCCGAGACCCCAAGAGGGTCCGGATTGCAAGTCGCACGCTCTTACCGGTAGGCCACCAGCGCTTCTTATCGACCCAAAGATTGAAAATCACCAGTCTATGGTATATATGGTAGTCAATACCTGATCTTCGGCAGTCTTGACCTTCAGCATCTCCTCCTGATACAGCCACAGATTGTCCAGCTTGTCTGTAGGGTCGTGGCCGTAGATCTCGAAGGCATCTATGATCATGGCCAGGGTGAGGTTCTCGCTTATGTCTTGGCAGCAAGGGTGATTGCGGATGTTGTATGGGATCTGGTGGAAAATAAAGATTTGTTGAAGGTGCAATACTCTGAGACCTCTCTCTGTTTTTTTTTTAATATGAGGGTCGCAATTAAGAATAATACACCTGTTAGGAAGCCTTTAGATTACCGTAACCTATATAAACCTCTTGAATTTCAAGCATCTGAAGTCTACTGTGTCCGTTTACCATTATGTAGTCTGTATGCTTGTTTGCTACAGTTTAATAAAATAAAAACAGCTTTACAGTATAAAATACCATCATTTCAGAATAAAATATTGTTTGCCGACTTTTCCTAGAGCAAATCTCCTACATTTGCTCTCAAAATAGGTTAAGTGCTTTACACACTAAGTACCCAAATAATTAGGAGATTTCCTCAATTTCTCTAAGTTCCCATAATCAAATCTTGGCATGATGAATCAGTGATATCTGTGAATCAAGATATCTGGCCCTTACCTAGTTGTCAGTGTCACAATGCAAAAAAAAACAAATGTTACCGCCATCTCCATCCAGTTCAGCCATATTGCGAGCAGCGCGCACGCGCGAATGCGATCGTCCATTTTGCCCTCATCTTGAAGAAACTACTGCGCGCGAACATAAAATAATTGCCAATTATTTTACAGCCTTGACCATAACTTTTTATACGTAGATAAAAAATGTCCTTGTAATTATTTTATATTTGATTTAAGTTTTGGCGGTTTTTATTATTACAAGCTTTTATGTAACTTGGATGTTAGTGTGGGTCAAATCTTCAAGACTTTTGGCCCACTCCCCCACCACACTCCCCAATTTACGATTGAGCTGAAATTATGTATACATATGTAAATCGGATGGCAATGCAATATTATGAAGACATGGATTTGATCTGATGATGAAGACAGAAGGTGGCCATAGGAGCTTTGTGATAAAACAACGCAAACTAATTGTGTCTGGCTATGGCTGTTTGGGGTTTTTAGAATTGTCTCGATGAGTATTAGATGCCTGTGGAAAGAAAATTAGGTACAGTCAGCGATAAAAACTTGTACCAAAAATGAAATTGTTGCCAAAAACTTCTCTTGCCGGATTTTTAACCGACTTCAATAAGGAAGAGGTTCTAAATTCCTCTTGATCTTTTTTATATATATGCGCCGTTCTCCCCCGTTTTCGTAGATTGCTGGATCGATTTGGAAAATGATTAATTTTAATTTGATACTAGAGTACCTCTCCATACCTATACATAGTGTGGCCTGCAACAGGGGCAAATACCACATTTCTAATAATTGATGTCTATCATATCCTTTCTTATATGGGCTGTTATATACATTTTTGTAATGCGTCTAATCGTAATTTATTATGCTTAAGTAAATAATTTTAAGGATTTTCAAGGAAAATAACAAAGAAAAAAACCGAAGTCGATTAACACTTTATATTCTTTAAAATACACATCTAGACTTGTAGATTTCATCACAATACATGTATTTAAGTATATTTATACAACATTATTGCACTTGGATACATTTCTAAATATTTTTGAATTACCTAAAGCGTTGTGGTAACTGTAATTAAACATATTAGGTACAAGTACAAACGTATTTTAAGGAACTAAAAACAAGGATTTTAACTGTACAGTAGCTTGATGAGTATAAAATAATATAAGGTCAACCGGGTTAAATGCGTAACTTGGGTTAAATGCGTCTATTGAAGATATCTTCTAAACGGAACAATTTAGAACTACTGCAATTTGAAACCCTCTATGTTCGAAGTATGGTTACCAAACTTTTAATGTAGTCGGTTATAATAGTTATAATATGTTGCATGTCGAAGATATCTTCAATAGACGCATTTACACCAGGTGACGCATTTATCCCGTTTGACTATACGTCATACTAGATAAACCTAGTAGATCTATTTTTTTATTATGTTGTGTAAATAAATGTATACATTTTTATCTCGGAAAAAGTCATTGTTATAAATAAACAACAAACATACAATTAAATTTTTTTTTTTAATTTTTTGTCTCGTATGATTTAAACGTATGCATGTAGATGATTTAATGGCTTGTAAATTAAATCGAAGATCTTTAATAATTCAGTATTCGACCCGAGGCCTACCGCAAAAAACGCAAATATACATTTTGCTATCTGCCTCTCTATCGCTCTTGCATATTCAAGCGATAGAGGCAGTCAAAGAAATTTCGATTTACGTTTTTCGCGGACGGGATCTCTAATAAAATACAAAAAAAAACTATTATGTGATTCATTTCTTTGTATAGGTAAAACAAAAAAAATCATGACATTTAACTGATTTTTCAATTATCCATACAAAATATAAATACGTGTTTAAATTGTTCTTTGATCAGAAGCATAAAAGTGCTCGAGTATTCATGAAAATTAACCACCTCACTGCTGCCTCGCTTGCCAAAGTTATAAGGGGCCCATTAGGTCTTTGCACATTGTAGGCTAAGTAAACGCATTAAGTGTACTATACAATGTGTCCTTGTCCGCTTGATAAATATCAAATCCCATTTATTGGATTGAACCGATACACAAACAGTCAAGTCATCAGTCGTATTCATTCAGGTATCTGCATTAATTAAATACGTTGTAACTGCAGATAGGGCAGGTTTTTTTCTGAATATAAGGATAATATTGCTCGTCAGCTGTCAAAGTGGTGTGGTGTAGGGCCCTTTAGGTTGTCACCACATATTTCAACATACAGTTGGCTTTAGCAGTCATTCTTAACTGATCGATATCGTTGTCGATAGAATATAGCCATAGTGGTCTGTAGCCAAGCACGCCAATTGACGTCTTTGCCGGTCAAAGGGTTAAGGTTTAACCCACAGAATCGGTTTAACCTGTAATGTGGTAAATGTCCACTTTCAGTGTTTTTAACACTACCACTTTACCGTAACACAAACGAATATTGCTTGTGCCAGGGACAACCTACATGTATAAATGGATAGGTATTTTAAAATAAAGTACATTCTGTCAGAACTACGCTAGTCGTATTACTCTTTCCGCCTATCCCCACGTGTCTCCTATCCTGTCACTCTGCAGAGCTCTGTCCGTATTCTGGAAGTACTAGGACCCTTGATTCCTAGTACCTACTTTGGAAACCGTTAAACTGATTCTGTGTCGATAAATGCTGTGACACACTTAAAATAAATTGTATGATTACTATTCAACTGTTTTCACGGTTATCAATGCTATGTATATGTATCTTTTAAGTCTAGCATTGCAGAATGCGTGTCTAGGCTAAAGACAAGCATACTTACTCTAGTTATTTATACAAAACGCCATTTTGGAAGCCCTTTGGGTTTAAATTTAGGTAAACAGATCGCTTTCATAACAAATATCCTTTGTGTATTAAAGTATCATCGAGTTTTCATTATTTTATTGTCTTTTTACTGAAGTCTAATAATAACTACTCTAAATTTTGCATTATACAAGGTGTGGCATGCAATAGAGACAAATAGTATTCACAAACTTGTTACAATTTCTCTCTTTCGTCATTTCATCTTAATATTGACTGTTCAGACAATTTTTGGAATGTGTCATAAACTTATCTTTTATAAACCAAAATCGATAGTTGTGCTTTTTATAGAAAATTGAAACAACATTATGTATTCCTATAATACTTACTTCAACGATCTGTCTACCTAAAATTAGATTAAGAATTTTCACATATCCCCTCCATTCAAAGTACATATATAACGTAGCTAACATGTATAATAATTATATTTTCTATAATACAATATAATCAACAACAGTTATTTATAATGGTATGTTGTCCTTGGAAGACTCGTTACATAATTAAAATGAATAAATTGTATACGTAGCGTTTTTTAATCCATTCCAATTTAATTTAAATTTGTGTATATAATGTATAATGTAAATCTAAATGTGTCTTTATAATTGATTAAAACTAATCATTTAAAATAACACTACGAGGAATGGTGCAATCTTAAAAATAAATCTAGGTAAATATCTACTTTGTTATTTTTACAAAAGTTTTGGTTTAGGTTCTGAGATATCTCGAATAGTTTAATCAGTTTTGATGATTCACTAATGTTCCGGTATTGATATTATATTTTAGGTTTTACATCTGTATGTATGTATATGTATTTTTGCCTTATACTCAGTACTCAGAGGTCGACCAAACATGTGTGATACACATGTGTCGATCTTTTAAAATGTAATATTATATTCTTTGTTTGATAATATTTCTATGTACGTTTACGGCATTTTAGTAGCTTAGTCAACTTTTATTACTAGGTACTATATATTTAGATAGGTATTTCATTTTTTTTTTTATGGTAGAGGAGGCAAACGAGCAGACGGATCACCTGATGGTAAGCGATTACCGCCGCCCATGGACACCTGCAACACCAGAGGGGTTGTAAGTGCGTTGCCGGCCTTTAAGATGGGAGTACGCTCATGAGAGTGGTGTCATGGGAGTGGTTCATGAGAGAGTTTCCCAAGTGTCATGGAGTTCCTTCCTTAATTTTGTCTAAGTACCGTTTTTTTTTAAATTTTAGCTTTAATTCTAATTACAAAATGTATAATTGCTGTGAACTGTACTCGTACTTTATTGCTTTTGGGAATTGGTTTCAAGATATCTCAGGTCGTGTACTAAATAGGCGACATAATTCTACGTATACCTTTTGGCTATCAGATAAGAAATTCTGGAAGCCTATAAAAATTAGTGCAATTCCGAAGTCTTTTTAAATATTATCAGTATAATTATGTATAATAATATGAATCTGCCTCAAATATCATATAAGCAATTATCAGCTAGTCAGTTTATCAATAATTGGAAGACTTCGTTGTTAAATAACATCGAAAAATTAAGCATTTTGGAAGACTTTAGATTAAGTATTATCTTTTATTACTTTAATTTCCTAACCTTTTAACCATATAATTCATTGGAAGACAACGTGAACAACTTTTGATAACATAAAAATTAGCTTTGCGTTCTTAAACACTAAACAGATCTAGAATACAAACATTATCCATCACATCTCTAAATGATTACTCGTTTAAACATTATGAACCTTTTCTGCGACAAAACCGTATTTACGAAGTCTGCGATTATCTAAAAATAGTTCAACAATTATCTAAAACTACTTATTCAAAATTAGAACGGAAGACCGATCTGGAAAGCCTTAATCAAAGCTGAACCTGAGTCGTACATGCCGATAACTCCAAAAAGAACCCCTAAACATATGATGAAGTAGTTGTAGGCGACCGTCTGGCTATCCAGGTATGGGCCTTTCAGTTTCAAGTGGAAATAAGCCGGCCATATGAAGCTCAACATCGTACCAGTGAAGCTTCCAATAAAGCCCATCAGAATAGCAAAGTGTGGGATGAATATCGCCATCAAGACTGTGAACATGACAACACCCAGCCGCCAAGCGAGGCCCCAAACTTTTAATTCTCCATCCAAAGCATAGATCACAGGGAAAAGTGTCTTAGGCCGACCCCTAAACAGTGCACGTTCCAACAGATCGCAGGCAGCATAGTACGGTAACGGGTAACTAAGAATAGCTTTGACCACTAGGAAAAAGTTTACAAGTCCCTTGAATCCAGAAGAGCGGAGATTGTTAGTTATAACCTGTTGAGTATCGTTTTGGAAAGTCAGGAAGCACACGTATCCGAACACGGACTTGAAAGCGGCAGCCGCGATGTGTGACCACTTCAACATCCACTCAAACTTGCCCGGATCTTCCATGTTGCCTTCTAGAGTAGGGAGGAATATCTGAGATGTGTAAGAGAACACGATCACACCCAGACTTATCGGGAAGTTCTCAAAATCTAGACTCCATTTGACTTTACCCCAGCCCCAATCTCCGATGTACAGGATACAGTACCCAAGCACAATAGCGTTGATAATTAAGTGGCTCATGGTACACCAGAATGAGAGCATACTGACGCTTTGAAGAGATTTCAAGAAAGCCAAAGGTAAAAGGAAGATGCCGGTGAGCATCATCCAAGATCGAGTGTCGATGGAGCCATCAGGGAAGGTTCCTATCATCAAATCGCCGCAGACAACGACGTAGAGAATGCAGGTCATGACAAGTTCAATGATTTGAGCAATGTTAACGATCCTAGCACCATATTTGCGGCCGAAGCACTCCTTAGCGATGCTGACGTAGGAGTCGCGGACGCGGACGCGTCGTCCCGTGGCCGGGTCGTCCTCGTATAGGCACTCGACGAGGATGCGGCCGGTATAGCAGCAGATATGAGCGATGCCGATCATGGCCGCGATGGCCCAGTAGCCGCCTTGGAGAACGGCGAACGGTAGAGATACTACGAACATGCCCTGTGGAAGAAAATAACAATGAAAGTTGGTGTCAATTACGTCAAACATTATAACAGAACTCGAACATTTGTTTTTCGTAATTAACTGTATTTAAGTCAGCAAATTATTTGACAGATTTATTTTCCCCCATTATTTAGATGTGTTCCCGAGTTCAGATTACCAATTGTCAGTTCTTGCTTTCGGAAAAAATGCAATTTTTACTGATTGTCTGTCTTAGTAGATAGTTGTCCCAGTCTATACTTTGTTCCAGTGTTTAAAATTATCCACTGTAAGTATTAGATCACCCAACCCAGTGTTCCAAAAAGTTAAGTTACAAAATTGACTGTTTCTTAAAATGCTCAGTACCATAAAAGTTCAGGCTGGAAACTTGATGATGCTCAGTGTAATGACAAGTTTAGGCAGTATTTAGTATAGTACAGAACAGATCCGATAGCAGTGGCTAATTTGAATCTTGTTCGGGATTATCCACTGCTATTGGATTCATGAAAATAAGAAAATGGTCTTCACCATACCGTATTCCACTGGTTTCATTATCATCATATACCTGAATAGCATTGGTGACGTTCCAGGCAGCTTGGAACTCGTTGATCTTGCAACCCGGCTTGCCACCGCCTTCTTCAAAACCACCCTCTTCTGAAGAAGCATAGAAGTCAACGCTCTGCATACTTTGAGTCCTGAAATTACCAATTTTGTAAGTATAACGTGCTGACTGATGTAGAAGTCCTTAAACTCTCCAATTACACAAGATGACAACAGAATTGTAGTACTCATTTGGGATGTTGAATGTCTGCCATATATGCTACGTACCAGGAAAGCATTTGTTAGGATCTACAATTAAAAACATAGCGTTTCAACGCATCGCTCGCCAATTAACGTTTTAATATAGATGGCGCTTCTAGAACAAAAGATTTCACACTTATTGACCTGAGAGCCACGGGCAGGCATCCGCTTCGTTTTTGCGGGCTGGATTTGTAGGCAGTCTGTCAACACTTTTAGCCTAAAGTTATCAAAGCTATATTCATCTTTGTCGATACGGTAATAGTGGAAGACTAAGATACCTTGGTGCCCCCTGCTGCTAGAAATGTTCTGGTAGCTGGTAAAGAAATACTTAGCTTGGCAGATCTCCGCTGAGAAACGGATTGGTTGGATTCATCTCTCATTGAGCCAACGGAGAAAGAGAGAAGAGTGTGTGTTGGTGGGAGAAGACATACCTTGGTGCCTCCTGTTGCGGGAACGTGTTCTGATAGCTGGTGAATGAGTCCTCAGCCTGTAGATCTCCGCTGAGAAACGGGTTGGTAGGATTCGTCGATTGATACGACGGCGACGTGGTTTCGTTCATTGTTGACAGCTCGCAGCTTTCACCCATATCTGGTAATAAATGTTCACTCTCATAGTTAATAAATGTTCACTATTAGAACAGTCAAAAGATTTAATTTGTGACCCATTTCGCATCTTCTCAAAGTGACTATAGTATGAGGGCTCTAGCTACTTTCATGTTGTTAGTAGTGACAAGTTACTAAATGGGTTACAAATTAAATCTTTTGACTGTACCAGATGAGCCACTTATAAGAAACAATAGGTGTTGTCCCTTATTAAACTTTTAATATGTGTATAAAAGACGTGTAGAGACGAGAGACGTGATAGTGCCTGAGTCATAATGCATTATTGGGATTAAATTGCCAAAACCAACCCCAAACTTCTTTAAAATTCAACCGGAAAAACTGTAAGAAGAAAAAGATGGAAATAACAAATACCAAAAAGTTAATGCACAACAAAATAACGTCGGTCACACTATGTAAGTATAAGTAGTTAAGCCATTCAGCATTTCGAAAGTAAAGGAAGTCTAGGGTTTCGTAGACAGCCAGAAACCCTTATAGTTTCGCAATGTCCGCCTGTCCGTCCGTCCTCGGCTTTGCTCCGTTATCGTTAGTGCTAGAAAGCTGCAATTTGGTATGGATACATAAATCATGCATGGCGATAAAGAGGTAAATTAAAAACTACAAAAAAATTTTTTTAGGGGAACCTCCCATACAAACAGATATTTTTTTAATACCTAGGTCTTTCAAAAGAAATACGGGTCTTCAATAATAATTTTTTCATAAATTTAATATTTTCCGAAATAAACACTGAAAGAAAAATAAAATATCACCCCAAAAAATACGAAAGAAATCCTAAAATATAAAGCTTAGTAAATACTTTCAATGAAAACTATAGCGAACATATCGGTCTAGCCGTTTTTGAGTTTAGTAAAAAATATTTCTTAGTAAAGAGCGTACAAAGCGATGCGAAGGGACGCCCTTATACTTGTAATGTACATGATACTTAAACTAATTAATAGCCCCCGATGGCCTGTTCTGACAGAATGGTAACTGAAACGTTACACTGAGCATGGCCCGACATGCTCTTGGCCGATTTTATCGTAATAAAAAACGTCTTCTATTTCTATTTTCCTCCTTTTCACCTCGTAATCCTGATTTATCAACGTATATTGAATCTTAACTTTTTAACTTAATACGTCTCAAAACAAATCTTTGTTTAGTAGTTTAGTAATCTTCTTTCTTTTTTCCTCGCGTTGTCCCGGCATTTTGCCACGGCTCATGGGAGCCTGGGGTCCGCTTGACAACTAATCCCAAGATTTGGCGTAGACACAAGTTTTTACGGAAGCGACTGCCATCTGACCTTCCAACCTAGAGGGTAAACTAGGCCTTGTTGGGATTAGTCCGGTTTCCTCACGATGTTTTCCTTCACCGAAAAGCGACTGGTAAATATCAAATGATATTTCGTACATAAGTTCCGAAAAACTCATTGGTACGAGCCGGGGTTTGAACCCGCGACCTCCGGATTACAAGTCGCACGATCTTGCCGCTAGGCCACCAGTGCTTCCTTAGTAGTTTGGTAATCAAAGCTTTATTTCATACTACGGTAAATATGGTAATACCAAATGATAACTAAAATTTTACGTTGCGTGACATTCGTTTTAATGATTTATTATTATCTATTGTTATTATTATTATATAAATTAAATTTAGAAAATAAGTAACACCTACCTATATCGTAAAATAAGAGTTTTTCGCCTATAAGTTACATAATATTTAGAAATTGTGTTAAGCTCATGACTTCATGGTTAGGTGGTTTTGGGTTTACTCGGGCTCACGTTGTATAAGAACGAATATGCTGTATCAATAGGTCGGTTCGCGAATGATATACGAAATGTTAGAGAATTCAGTACAAATCTCGCGCTAATGAATCTACCAATTGCTATCTACAGTATCTACTCGTACCTAGGAACATTTATTTTAAGTTTTCTAAGGTTTTATGAGGACCCCTGGATATTAAATTGAATTGAAAATATTGATTTCAGATTTACATCCAAATTTGTTAGTACAACTTAGGAACGAATGTAAATTTTGTACACAATATTACAACCATTTACAACTATAGAACCACGCCATAATGACTTCTACGACAGTGCTTATTGAGTGATGCATGTCATGTATCTAGTAGATAAAGCGACAAGGTTCTATAGTGGCCTAGGATTCAAATTGGTTGACTGTACATACCTAAACTATGTTCTAAATTTAAGAAAGCGCGTAGGCGAATCCAATGCGCCAGTATAGGATTCTCAACCCTCTCTGCAATGACCTCTAGAATGCTGTTGGAACTGCTCCTAAGCCTGCCCATCATCGAGACAATTTTCTTTCGCCTCGGCGAACATATTAAAGTGCTAATTTAAGTAAGTTCGGGTTCCACAGACATAGTAAGTAAGTAAATATTCTTTATTGTGCACCATACATTTAAAAATAGACAGGAAATGAAAAAACACGTAAAAGTTAGGTAACAACAGGCGGTCTTAT
The DNA here is from genome assembly GCF_033807575.1 of Cydia pomonella. Lineage (NCBI taxonomy): Eukaryota > Metazoa > Arthropoda > Insecta > Lepidoptera > Tortricidae > Cydia > Cydia pomonella. Next base: position 8,168,438 of record NC_084724.1, read on the forward strand.
CGCTAAGAAGCGATCTCTTCCAGACAACCTTACATATTTTCAGCTAGCTTAGAACAAAACGCATATAGGGTGTAAATTTAGTCACCTAAATTAATTTACGCTGTGAATATATAGGTTATACCGAACAAATTTTATTTACGGGGCCAACCCCGAATTCGAGAAAAAAAACTGACTCTCCCATCAAAAATGTCAACGTCATTAAAAATGTATGAAACAGCCAATTTTCATGATTTCGGGGTATAGTAAAAGTTGCTCAGTATGACCTATATATTCACATAGTAAATGATTGCAGTGACTAAATTTGCATCCTGTATAAATGTCATTAAAGATCGTCTAAGCTAACTTGCACCGATTTGATAGAACAAAGCATGCATTTCATTAATTTCAGTGATTGTACACTTGTTGTTTGTGTTTGTCATTCATTCACCGTTACTTCTGTTTTACTCATTTCCTCAAAGGTTAACTGGAAGAGATCCCATACAGGGATAAGTTCGCCTTTGTTGTATTTAATTTACTCTGTAACTGTGTTTTTCGTGTTTATATTTCTATGTACAATAAAGTTGATACTGACTGTACTAGACAAACACAAACAGAGACAAATGATAGTAGTGAGGTACGATCGACACGAGCCAGAAGGTTGCCACAACATCTGTTTGACTATATTCTGGACTAGAGTAGCTTAACCTTCCGGTTCTTCCCGTTTGGGAGTGTGACGTATTCTGCTCCGCATTACAAAAAGGTTTTATTTATGGTTTACTTTTCATGTATTATTTTCTATTTGGTTTTAGAACCATGTCACGGTAAAATAGAATAATTTGAAATGTATGTAACCATGGCAGTCTGAAAATATCGTCGTAACAGCGATGACCTATTAACTGTAATTCTTTAAATATATTTTTGTGTTCAGTTTATCCAAGTGTTTCAATAAATAACGCGAGTTCATCACATAATAATTATGTAATATCTGTGAAATACATACATACATACAAAGCAACGTCATAATTTCATAGAAATTTTACATTAATGATGACGCCCTTTGTCATTGCAAATGGTATGCAAAGTTAACTTGATTCGACTCTATCCGAATTCGAACCCGGGGCCTCCAGCTTTTAAAGCAAGTTCACTGCTCACTTATGCCGTTTGCTAACTAGCAAGAACATCAAGAGCAAAATGGGATTGTGTAAATAATAATCGAACCATGAAATTATCCTAAAACGGTTCTTTCAATATATGTTTGGAGTAAATCTAAATGTTTTCTGTCCAGGGAAAAATGGACGTCATGGTAATTACGTTGTCATTGCTCGGTATTGACAACTACCAATAAATTGCAACGACAAATTGGTAATCAGATTGCTTCATATCTTACCTTGATTAGCGAATCTAACGGCCTGCGGTGGACGCGGCGGCGGTCCAGGTTTATCAGGCATCTGCTGCCTTACCGTCTGCATCGCCACCTCCAAAGCATTCTTGATCGGGGGCAACTTAAACCGACCCAAATTCATCTTGACTAACTTGGAAGACTGGTTAACACTTATATTTTACACACTTAATCTAATGGAAGACTTCTTTACTAAGCTAAATTTATCCTACCCCGACCGAACGGCCATTTTAGAATTTTCGAACGTTCATTCTGAAAACACTTACGTTATGTTCTTAATTTGAACACTTTTATAAATCACTGTGTTTTGTTTCTTGGGGTGTTTTAAAGGGTTTAGGGTTATTTTTGATTGGGTTTTATCATTTTTTAAAGTATTTTCTGTGCGTTTAGCCGTTCGGCGCGGATACTAGGGGCGGAGTCTGCGCGATGCTGCGTGCTGGACCGATCGATAGGTATGTGAACGTCTTTAGGGTGAGATTTAAAAGTATCTACACGATTTTGCACTTTATCTCTTTAGACATACGTTACAAAGTGTTTAGATGTGAATAAACCTGTCTGAACCCCCGATTTGAGGAAAAAAGACAGTTAAGTATTAAGCTGACATAGACTTGTGACGTTTTTCTTAGGAAGCGAAGGTGTACGTGTGAATTGTGTGATGCTCATTGCCTATTAATACTTTTAGGATTGTTTTCTTGGTGCGAAGAACAATTCATGTTCAAAGATCAGAGGGCCTACCGCGAACCACGTTCGACGTGTTGCCTCTCTGTCGCACTTGTACATTCGTACCTACGTAAGCGTGAGAGGGAGGCAACACGTCGAACGTGGTTCGCGGTAGGCCTTCTGATATAACAAATAAGTTTATGTAAAAAAAATTGATACAAGCTCTTATCGCCGACTAATTTTTGCAACAGGCAACTAATAACCATAAAGGTCTAACAAAAGAAGCACAATTAGGTTGGTTGTTTTATCAGAGTTCCTGTGGCCACCTCCTGTCTCCATCATCATAAGATCAGCTCGATGATACTATGATACTGCAATGTCCCCCAACACATATGCATGTAAAGTTTGAGCTCAATCGAATAGTGGGAACTGGGAACTGGGTCTAATTTAGCTTGCAAGATTTGACCCGAATAAACATTGCAAGTAATAAAAACTATAATAAATCTATGATAAACGTAAAAAAAATCTTACAAATTATTCAAATTCATTGTCATTGTAAGCGATCGACATCAAAATCAAAGTGATTTGTTAAGATTTAGTTAATGGAAAACGTTTTCTCTCGAAATGGAATTTCATAGAAAAAGTACCGTTATTTCGCTAGGAAGCTATTCTTCCCTCTCAAAGGTAATCTATACTTAATAACGATATGTCTAAACAGGATTTTTGTATTTAACTTTCCATACAAAGTGTCCCACATTCATTGCTCTTGACTGCATGTATAACGCGGTTGTATAAGTTCATTAAAAATACACCTTAATTTAATTGATCGACTAGTTTATTGATTGATCGTTATTGTTAACGAACGGATGGAAATATAACGATGACGGAATTATTGCAGTTTGCCGCGATATGGCCGAAATCGGCAGAGTGTGTTATTTTAGTTTTTTACTTTTACTATGTTTTATGAGTGTGGTAAGTCCCAAATTACGTAATTATCTAACAGCCAAATTTTTATTGCCAACAAAAGTCAATATAGTTTAATGTAAGCACTTATTACGTGAATATTTAACATTTTCTAAAACACTCAATTAATTTTTAAGTTCCATTTTAAGTCCAAGCATTGTAGGCTTGTACAGTCAATGTATTAAATATCGCCACGGACAAAATGTCAAAAATATGTAGGCATTAATATATGTCTGTGCAACTAAGTCGTTTATACATAAGTATTCTTGGCACTTTGTCCATGACAATATTTAATACATTGACAATCAGCAAAAATCAGTCTCCTAGCTTTTTCGAAAATAAATAAATGAGTAGCGTTGGTAAGCGACACTTTGGTCGAAAGCTACTATAAGTACTTGATCCCTATGCTTCCTACACTACCTCCTCGCACAGCTAAACTGTGGAATAAACTGTCGATGTCGCCTGCGGTATTTCCGGACCGATACGACACTCAAACCTTCAAGAAAAGTGCGTACTCCCATCTTAAATGCCGGCAATTCACTTACAACTCCTATGGTGTTGCGGATGTTCATGGGCGGCGGTAATCGCTTACCATCAGATGATCCATCTGCTCGTTTGCATCCTATATTTTAAAAAAAATCGCAGTTCCTCCAATTCGCTTTTGAACAGACTTAGTTAAAAAAATAATTGAAGGATTTTTATAATTTAATTGTTATTTTTCTACGAGTAATTAACTTTTTTATTATAGTACCAAAAAAAGTCCAAAAACATTTGACATTCACAGTTATTCTGTACAAAAGTGAACTGTCATCATCATTGGCCGCGGCGTCTTGTATAATACATGTAAATAAATGTAAAAGTCTTGTATAATACATGTAAAAGTCCTATAAGCGTGGAGCGTGGAGGTGGCGATTGGCAGGGCCAAGTAGAGCAGGTTCTCTGCCCTGCTTGTCCCTGGCAATACTTGTAATATTCATACAAGTATCTTTTTTATTTTTTATTTATTTTTTTATTTTGATTTTTTGATTTTTTGCTTTTGTTTTTGTACTGTGCTACTAAGATACGCTGTAACTAACCATATATGGATCAATTTGGTCTGAAATAAATGTTTTTATTATTATTATTATTATTATTATAACTCTGTATTTTTAGGTATTTAAATAAAAGTAAACAAACAATTTGTACATTTTCGGGTGGTTAAAACATTTAAGGCAAATGGCCTCAACTGGCTTAAGGAGCCATTTGAGGGTAGATTTTGGTTACTTTTATTTAAATACCTAAAGATACAGAGTTATAGAGCTTGACAGACTGATTTCTATAAAATAGATGATAGCACGTATATGGCCTATCAAGGCAATGTCAACGGATACAGTACGTTAGTGTGACCGGCTGACCAACTTGTTGATGTGTATTTCAGCACGCATACAATCCAAAGTACCACCCATGCTGCCAAGAGCCCGGCGACAATGTGACCCTGGCCATGATCATCGACGCCTTTGAGATATACGGCCATGACCCTACGGACAAGCTGGACCATTTCGCGCATTATCAGCTTCAGATGATGAAGATCAAGCGCGCGCCTGATCAGGTGTGAATACGGAATAATAAGCGGACCTTAATTATCTACACAGAAAAAAAAACATACGTATTTTATACAATCGTGATATAATAGAGAGCTTTTCAGTCGAGTACCGTGTTTAGACTACGAAGCTTGCTAAGTGGCCTAAGCAAGGTACGAGATTGAAAAGCTTGATTATATCACTATTGTATACAATACTTTTTCTACGAGTCAACTAAAATACTTATTCTACTGTAAAACCTAAATAATTAAACAAAATTAGGTAAGTATCTCAGTAGATAAAAAGATAGTACAAAAGACATCAACGCACTTCTTATTCATTAAATAGTTCCGCGTTGATGTGTTTTCTCTTGACCGCGGCGACACGTGATTGCTCGAATTCATTACAGTTGACTAAAGCGTTGCGTAAGAAGTCATTATAATTGAGTGGGGAGCCCATCAGAGGCGGTTTTTTGGCAGACAGGAACCTTTTCTAGTTGTGACATACTTTGATCATAATCCAAATCATAATCAACGACGTAGTTTTTAGTAATTATTTGTATTCTTTCTGTTTTTAACTTTCGGGTACTTACATCAAAGACAATTAATTGTAAACACCAAATCTGTGTATGCTATGCTCGAGATTCTAATTACCTCTAGATACTTTCGCTTGCTCGGAGCTCAAAGTTGGAATTAGCAGCAAATTCTGCCTTTGCTCTCTTGTTCCAATATTGTATCTATGTCTATATTTATTGGTTGCAGTACATCATCAATGAGCATGTGCACATCGCGGTGGACCACCTCGCCAGGTTCATAAACATGCACGTTAAGGAGCTGAAGGTATTCTTACTTGGACTCGTAAATATTCCTGTTAAATAATCACTGAATATAAATTAGTAGATCATATTCCGTTGTATTACCTAGTTCATGAATGATTGGTAAAAATGCTGCTGTTAAAGAATCTGCTTACTATACTATGTTTGTAAATAGATAGGCATGTAGTTTTCCTACCTTGACATAGATTGGTTTTTCCCGTTCTAGATCTAAGTACTTATTTAACTCTGAAGCTAATCCCGAAAAAAGTTAAGTCTTATGGGTTTGGAGAATGATAAGTTTAGCTCGTCAGCCAATTAGTCAGGCGGGCTGGAATCCAGCGCCACGGATTACCAACGACATGATGCTGAGTGGGGATCCTATTTTAGCGTCCAACACTTTTATATCTGCTTGTTTTCTTTTTCTTTATGCAATATGTTGTGGCGTTAAATAAATGTATTTTCTTTCTTTCAATTCGTAATTATATTACTGATAACGCCTATCTGTTAAACCCAGTTAATTTCTGCTTATCTATAGTTCTTCCGCTGAGTGGCGTAAGTAAGTGAATATTGTTTATTTCACCACAAAGAAACCAAATTTAAAAACAAACAGGCATAATTCCGCTTAACTTTTTGTCCTAGATGAAGGGTTAAAATGTATTGTTTGCAGGTGCTCCTAATAGCCCTTGAAGACGCGGTAGATAACATGCTAACGATGTACGACAACCATAACGCCATCAAGACGGAGCGCGTCGCCACCTACAACGCGGCCGCAGGCGGCGCAGTGCCTTCAGAGTTTTATCTTAGCCAAGGTACCTTACACCCTCCTCGCATTGTGTTTCTCATTAATGAGGGTCGTGAAGTCACGAAGAATCAATTTCCTTTCTTGGCAGCGTGAAGATGAATTAGTGTCAAACGTTAAACGGATCAAACCACCTCATTGGCCTTCGTCCTCTTTTATAACGTCAGGGGTCACCAGTTAGTTTTTTCAGGGATCCTGTTTTTAAAATAATATGACGATCGCGGTCTGTTTCTACGTGAGATTATTAAACAAATGTAATGTATGGCAAAAAATAGGACCGCGCAGCACGCATCTTATTACCAAGAACTTGGTTGCAGAGTACTACTGCGGGCGTAACGTGTACATCTTCGTGTCGGAGCTGTACAGCGACATCTACAACATGGGGCGCGGGCCGGCGCCCTACTGCAAGGGCCGCGGCTTCCACTTCCTCGGCTTCGTGCACTTCATGGACGACAACAAGTATTACCTCGAGGAGGACCCGAACTTGAGCTTTGCTACTGATCATTATTTGCATGGGCTCGAGTGCCATCTTGACGTATGTATCTACAGGTGAGGTCAATACTATTTGCAAAACATCTAAAGTTCAGAAAGTTTAATTGAAGAGTTCTCAGGAACTTAACGATAGGTATTTGGTAAGGTTTACGTTTAAGTTCTTATGTAAGTTTTCCAATTTCCATGTCTATAGACTCTGGCACACAAAAAATACAAAAACTCTGTAGATCATGAAGCCGATCGTAGAGTCCGATAAAGCGTAGACTCAGAGCGCTCTGCTCTGCAAATATTGCACATGTTAGTTACCTTTAAAGTTACCATAAAATACAAGGAAGAATATATTTAGTTAGCACACGATGCTCCAATGGGCCTGTAGTGTGTGTGCTACACCTCACCCACATACATAAGTGCATGTACGTGTTATTTAAGCCTTTTATACGTTTATACTCGAACCTAGTTATTTGATTTAACGCCCAACCTCATATGGCGATCCTGAGAGTGTGTGATCTTGTGTTGCACAGGCGACGCGCCGCGCCGCGCCAGCCAGTAAAGGTCAAGAAGAAAATTCAACATAAAAAATATTATAAATTAAAAAGTCATTTGTGCAAAAGTGACTATTCGAATACTCGTAATGAATTTGTTTGGTGTAGTGTGACAAAGATTTGAGATCACTGACTCATTACGTAATAAGAAAAACTAAAATTACTTAGACGAAAAACAGGACTTGTGAAATAATTTAACAACTGATGATTGAAAGCATATTATTGGTGGAAATAATGAACGTTCAGAGAAAATAAAAATGGACTATTTAAAACCAGTTAAAAAAAACAATCCTTCAGGCCTTCTAATTCCTCACACTATAAATTCGGACGAAATCACATTATGACTCTTATGACCACACTTGGAGAAACTTGAGATTCCCAACAGTGAGAGATATAACCCTTTCCTAGTTTGTACCAATCTAGAAGGGTTTCCCAACAAATCCAAATATTTATATATTCCGTTGTTTTAGTGATTGATTTGAAGACAAGTCACATTCTTGCTGGATTGCTGAGGTTGAAATTAAATTGACACGTATGTGGTCGATAATCGTACTTTGCCTAGAAAACTATTAGACTTTAAAAATAGCAGAACACCTGGCCTGCTACAAATTAGAACGAGCTTTGCCCTATCTCTCCAATAAGAATGACTGTCGCCAGATTCCCGTTCAAGAAGAGCTTGCAGCACGTCCGCGACGTGGTAACGCTGCCCAAGGCGCTGGTGAAGTGCGGCACGGAGGTGTACAAGCTGCCGCCGCTCACCGCCGCCTCCTGCATTATCACCTCCGGTTCCTTCATCCTCGACTTCAACGTACAGGGCATGCGGTTCCGCCACTTCGATTACATGCTAGTAAGTGGATAGTTTCCCCCTCTCATTGGCATCTCATCCCCCTCAATTTATGGGAACTTTCAATAGAAAAATCCCGTTCAGATTAGGGATTATTACTAGGCATCGGAGTTTTTATCGCATGGTAAGGCTAATAGCAAGCTATGGAGTCGACATTAGCAATAAAATTCAATTCATATTCATACTCATACTCATAAACATTAAAAAATATATGTAATAAATATATATAAACACCTAAAAAAAAAAAGATTTTCTGTAATTTTGTAATATAATGTACCTACAAGTAATTACGGTTGTGGAAGAGCGGGACGTCTCAACACAGGCTTTGTAAGCCTAAAGAGAGGCCCCAGCAAATGCTTACTAATAGATAATAAAGATATTTTTCATTTCATTTTCATTTTCATGTATATTACCTACTACATACATTCATCTCATAGAGAGTTAAAACTAAGTTTTTGGCAAAAAAAATAGTGTTCAAATATTTTTGAGCATCTCGTCTGCATTGATGGCGACTGTACGTGATTTATTTTGTACCTAATATGCTGCCACAATTTTCAGACACTACCAAACGGGCACACATTCTACACGAAGGAGAAGCAAACACCTCTCTTCTGCGACCATCACGTTTGCGAGTGGAACAACACTAATTTCTACGGAGGTCAATGAACTTTTTAAGCCCTTTCAGTATTCTATATTTATTAAATATAGTTAGTTCACTATACTCGTACAAGTTGTAAAAGTACGTAATATGGAACATCAGCTTCCGTTTTAAACCGACTTCAAGACTTGAAAGTAGAGGTTTTAAATTTATGTTTTTTTATATGTACATATGTTTCCCGACTTCTTGAAGACCAATTAGATTTTTAAAGACTTCACAGTTGGTCCCATTGTCATCAGGTAAAGATCTGATGATGAGATCTTAGAGAAATCGAGGGAATTCTTCAGAGGTAAAACTATCGTGAAATTTGTCTTAGAAAGCGACAGTATGTGAAGTGGAACTGCTGATTGAGACTGAAATAAAATTAAGCGTAATGTTTTGTGACGACATTATCTTTTAGTAGTAGTAGTAGTAAACTCTTTGTTATACAAAAATACAAATTAAAAGTAACCTACAATTAGTAAGAAGTACAAAGGCGAACTTATCCCTTTGAGGGATCTCTTCCCGTTAACCTTTGAGTAGATGAGAGGAGAGAGTGAAAAGAGGCTTCTGCATGGTAAATTACCATGATCGGAACTATGGGAGTAAAACTTTAACAAAACTTATCAAGCGGACGTAAAAAGAGTGCTTATAGCCTTAAACATATTCGAATATCTATGAATGTAAATATTTTTATGGCTGTAAGTACTATACTATTCCTATCCCTATGGACATGAATATTTTTAGGGCTGTATGTCCGCTTAACAAGTTTTGTTAAAGTTTTACTCCCATAGTTCCGATCACTGATGGTAATGTACTTATTGTTTTTGTAGCACACGCCAAACACTAACCTTAAGCGACAAAGCTTCTGACGATACAATTTTGTGGCCAACCATGCACCTACGAAAATAGTGGCTCTGTGATCTGTAGACCTCGCGTAAAGCTTAGAAAATGTAAAAGTGAAAAATAGTCAGTTCGTTGAGTCGTTGTCACAATGAACTCACAATGGTCTTAAGCGCCATAAACTCTATTGGCGCTTAAGAGCCCTTTATACCAAATTCCGCATTATTATTTTTTTCCATAAACTGGGTCCACAAAAAATTCTATTTAATCATAGAATCTGGTCACAAGATTTCACGAGAATCGGTTAATCTTTCGTATGCGCCTGTCAAAAATTTGCCATTTATTTAACAACTATGACATCTTCACGTTTAAGTTGAATTTTGTTGAATATATATGTGGAGCAGATCTGCTCCTAAGCACACCAAAGGTTAAGAATTGCGACCTGTAGAGGAGAACATTCGGACATAAGAAAGCAAAATGCCCGAGTTAAAACGGAGACTTTCGGTAACGCTACGGTCAAAGTCAAAGTCAATATATTCTTTATTCAAATAGGCCTAGCAACAAGCACTTCAAATCGTCAAATTTTACAAATATCATCTTAATCTTTATATCAGAGCAACTCATTGATACAGTTATTATTGTTCTAAAAAAAATCAACTTAAAATAATTCTGAAACATACCTTTACAGGTCCCTTCGCCATCCCAGGTGACCCTGGGAGTGGCCTGATGCCGATCCCTCCCTTCTTTGAACAGACCACAGCCCCACCCTACGCGGAACAGTCCACACCACCGTCCGGTGGTGGCCCCTTCGACAATGTCACTTGTAAGTATTTCAATGATGTGACGTTCCACGGGTAGGTGCCTTATGGCGGTCAGCGCTTACGCTGTCATTAACGAAGCCTCAACACTAATGAGGTGCTACTCGACGTAAGCGCCAACTGCCTATCCTGCCTAGGTATCTTTATCCGTGGATCGTCAAAAATATTTCTGGAAGTGTGAGAGATGCTATGAAAAGAAAGTAGGTGAATGATAAGATGACGGAAGAAAAAGATAAATTTGGTGCAACCGCCCCTTATTTCATCAAAGTTATTAATGTTATTGTTTGACTAATTTGGTGCAACCGCCCCTTATTCCATCAAAGTTACTGTTATTGTTTGACTACCTTGCCAACATTTTCTCATCAACGTATGTACAATCTTTCACACTGTAACTTACAATTCGTATTGCAAAGATATAATTTACTTTTGCTTACTTTTAAGTTCACCGATTTAACCTCGGTTACTATTGCAGACTCTCTAGACGGATGCTGGTTCATGTTCCCCCCGAACTATGGGTCCATCGCGGGCATCAGCTACCTGGACCCGCTCACCATCAACGAGTACCGGTTCACGTGCCAGGGCTCTGGCAACAAGGTATCCGTGTTTAGTGTTTCGGTTTTCTATTTGGCCCATCCATTTCGCAGCTTACATAAGAATACAATCAATTGAAAGGTTTACCATAAAACATGGTAATGACCACCCAGTAAAATGCCACATGCGACGTGAGATATATTCAGCAGAAATTTAATTCTTTGTTGAACCTGAGAAAACGTTAGCAGTGAAATGCTTTGAGCCCTCTAACATTACGGTTGTCAGAGTTTTACTGTATACTGTAGCTAACATATACTCGTTCTTTTGTTTATTAAAACCAGGAGAAATGGCTATAAAGCTGTTGGGAGGTAGATCCCGAACTCCAGATAATGGAACGAGTTATCGTACCTGCCTGCGCAGCCTGCGTAGCTAACGTGCATATCGTTCACGCTCCGTGGCGAACAAAACGCAACTGTCACAGTCGCACTAATATGGAAGAGTGATAGAGAGAGATGACTACGCTACGCTACGGAGCGTTAACGATTGTAACGTTGGCTACGAGGCCTGTTCTCAAACTTCTTGGAACTATCTTCATAGGCATTTTAATCAGGATCCAATGCTTCACAATAATGAATTATCGTTTTATTCCAGGGTCTATACTGGTACCCGCAATGGATGGGCGCGCCGCCACACCACCCGTACCCGCAGGCGGGTGACATGCCCAAGCATGAGGAGGGCGGCGGAGACAGCTTCTACCCTCACCAGCAGGGCCCGCAGCCATCGCCACTTATCGTTCCAAGACCCGCCGATTAATTATAGACTGTTTTTTAAATATTTGCCTTTTTAGTTAATTATTTTGTGATACAGCCCTATGCATAGGTACATATTACATATTTTATGTATTTGACCTAAAAGATTTTGCCTTTAAACCTTATAGCCATTAGATTTAAGGTTTTTATTCAAATGAATAACTCGACGCAGGACCGAGTTACGGTTAAGCTCTCTTACGTGGACTCTCCATAGCTGAGTTTATGAGCGTGTGTGCGTGAATTTTTGCAACTGTGTGGTGGCTCATCAATGAATAGTGAAACTTAGAGTTGAGTAGGTTCAATTCGCGCGCCCGCTATGATTAGTTGAAAAATCTATTGTGAAGTGAAGCTTTAGTAAATCATGTTATCAATTGCAAGGTAATGTAATGTTTCCATTATGGATAAATTTTTAATTTTAATGATGATTTTAAGTTTGGTATATGAAGCAAGAAATTTTAGGCAAGCCGGTGGAAATCGAGTTGTATGGAGTGGAAATATGGTCATCTTTTAATCCCTTATGGATCTTGGACCTTTTGGAAATCTCTACAACTGACAGAACTTGACCCATGTATCAAATGATGGAGCTCATTACAGGCAGGTTGCCACAGGCAAAAAAAAACTAGGGCGTGACCTTCTCACAATCGCACATCCTCAGTACAATCTTTCTACCTACAATTTAAATTATTTAAGGGGCCCACTGAATACCAGTTCGCCGGACGATATCGGTCTGTCAGATATTCAAGATTGTCAGCTTTTGTGAATAGCTGGCTGACCGATATCGTAATCAGGGGCTCCTTTAGAGTCAGACCAAGACAAGTCTGCAACGATTTTGATAGTACACGCAGTGTAAGTGTTATTTTAAACGTCAAAGTTCTTTGACATCATGACGTATAAATAGCACTGCTATCAAAATCGTTGCAGACTTCTCTTGGTCTGGCTCTACTTTGGTATGAAATTATTCGTATTTAATCGGCGAGCCGTGACACGATAAGCGGTGGGAGCTTCGGGTTTTGTCGCCACCATTTTCGTGGTGGGGATATCGCCATATTGCTCCTAGATTGAACTGCAATTCAACCGATAAGTTTGGCAGAAAGGTTCTTAAGAGTGACCACGAAATACTGAAAGGAAAGGCTTTCACCATGGTGACCCAAGGATCTACTCAAAAACCATTGTTTTCTTCGTGTTGTTTCTTGTCTGTTCGTGGGATCTTTGAGGCTTAAGTTTAGTAGTAGACGTCTATTAGCTCATATGGTGATGCTAACAAACTAAAATCTGACAGAATTTCTCTAAGTAATATTAATTGAAAGTGGGCTTAGGCGTGGGAGTAGGTGAATAAAACAAGATATTAAAAATATTGTAGGTCTATATCTAATCAGCGAGTCTTGGAACAATAAGGGGGGGAGGTTGTGGCCCTTGTTGGTGGGGGTAGAAGGTGTCTCCGCCGCCCTCTTCGTGCTTGGGCATGTCGCCTGCATGCGGATACGGGTGGTGCGGCGGCGCGCCCATCCATTGCGGGTACCAGTATAGACCCTGGAATGAAATATCTTTTAGTCTTAGCCAACACAAGAACAAATATAATTATACCTCGTAGATCCTGAAGGGTAAACTGAAACTAAGATATCAATTTCAATAGATAATAATGTAATAATTCTCTCTGACCATACCATCAACCCTCGAACCATGTTCGATGCTAGACGCTGCTGCTAACATTCCTTCTGTGTTGCTGCTTGAACTTTTACTTGTTCAACGACTGATTTCCCTTGCAGCTAGTTTGAGCCGACTAAGGCTATATTAATTATCATCGTACTGCTGAAGCTAGCTGAGTACACGGGTACCTTGTTGCCGGAGCCCTGGCACGTGAACCGGTACTCGTTGATGGTGAGCGGGTCCAGGTAGCTGATGCCCGCGATTGACCCGTAGTTCGGAGGGAACATGAACCAGCATCCATCTAGAGAATCTACACAAGACATGAGTAAATATAAATAAGTTAGTACTTGAATAATACAGTTAAAGAAACAAATAGTCACAATTAATCAAGCACAAAAAACTATGATTTCCTCGGATGCAGTTATATACTGAATTTGACTTGAGTTCAGTTAGCCATATTAGAAAACTTACTCGTTCCCACTGAATGGAAAGTGAATGCAGTTGGTGGAAAAAAAGGAGCGAATAGTTTTAATTAGATAACTTTATTGCCTCATAAGGAGTTTTGTTCACACTCTAGACATGTCAGGAAAAATCCTTTTTTGGTTATGTACGGTAATACGGTTGTCACTTTTACTGAAGTGACTTCCATGATTACTAAGTCTAAGGAAAAAACCGGTCCCCGAATCTTCTCCGTTGTACCTATAACAGATGCACTGACTTGCAAACGAGGTTGGCTTGGACCCTAGGATGGTGGTAGGTTAGCTAAATTAGGGTAGGGCATATCCACTCTGAGGGCTCGCTAAACCCTGGGCCCTAAAGCAGCACCTGAGGATAATGAGATATATGATGGTGGACTTACACGTAACGTTGCTGGTGTCAAAAGCGTGGTCACCACTTGGAGTGGTACCAGCGCTGGGGGGTAGCGTGCTGGATTCCAACCATGGTGGTATGGGTGATAGACCAGTGCCAGGGTCTCCTGGGATCGTGAAAGGACCTAGTTTTGAAAAGATAAATATATTATTAAAAAATATTGATTAACATCAATATAAAACTCCCATGAGATTCTACATATTATTAATTATTTTAAATGACACGAATAAACACACATACGCACAGACACTTAAATACGTAGCGCGCTGAATTTTGAACCCCTGAAGCCTGGGATCCGATAGGCAACTTCCTGGTGAACGTGGGCTGTCGCATTGGGTGTCCGCGGGCCGGATTGGAACGCCTCGCGGGCCGTGATTTGGAGACCCCTGCTATAAACGATTAGCACTTGGCTGTCTCTCCAGGTATATTATTTCCATAACCGCTTAGAACAAAATGATGGAGCGCCAAATAAAAAAGCACTTTCAATTCCTTATGTAACTAACTTAATGTTCACGTAAAAAATGTTCGTCGTTACCTCCATAAAAGTTGGTGTTGTTCCATTCGCACACGTGGTGGTCGCAGAAGAGAGGAGTATACTTTTCCTTCGTGTAGTACGCCTGCCCGTTCGGTAGGAACTGGACAAATCAACAAGATGTTTGTGTTTGAATGTTTTTATTTATTTAGTGGTCCTTCGAACCGGATACTCCCATATTGGAATAGTAAAAGTGTACTTCGTTGTATTCCGTTTTTGAGCAGCCTAACCGAAAGTATATGAGTTTTACACAATCAGGAAAGCAAACAATGTCCCTTCTGTACCGGAAAGTATCCTATGGAGTGTTATTTTTGGTTGCGACTTACATCGCTCGATCGTTAACGCTCCGTAGCGAATGAAACGCAACTGTCACTGTCGCACTAATATGGAAGAGTGATAGAGAAAGATGACTACGATACGCTACGGAGCGTTAACGATTGGCACGTTGGCTACGCGGCCTGATGTAGTTTTCGGGAGTATCATAATTATACACACATAAAAGCGTACATGATGACATGAACCATTATGATTTACCCATCAAATGCCCCAAAATCCTCAAGGTAATTCAACAAGCAATTGTCAATATGCTTGGGAACCCTTTACTTACTAGCATGTAGTCGTAATGGCGGAACCGTATGCCCTGTACGTTGAAGTCGAGGATGAAGGAGCCGGATGTGATGATGCAGGAGGCGGCGGTGAGCGGCGGCAGCTTGTACACCTCCGTGCCACACTTCACCAGCGCCTTGGGCAGCGTTACCACATCGCGGACGTGCTGCAAGCTCTTCTTGAACGGGAACCTGAAAAGTTTAAACGTTATTGTTTCTCTATCACTCACGCATATATAGTCAACCTCATGATTTTTCCAGTGGACGAATCTTACGACACGAACCAGTGGGCTTAAGTACAGGACCGCTAAGACAGTGTCTCGCATGCGAGATAGACTACACATCAGATCCAACTTTTTCTAACTGTATTAATTAGAGAGAGACGGTTAGAGTTTACCTACTTTCACGGTGCTCCAATGCTAAGCCTACATTGGCGTCTTAAATTGGAAATAGTGCGATGCGTCATCACGCGAAAGGCAGCCTTCTTCCGAATTTATGAATTTTTAAAATGGATTAAGTACTGGCTTTAAGAACGTTGCCTGCAGTCAATGAAATGGTACCAGTAGTCCGGTTTTATATAGTTAGGTACGCCCCTCTATGCATGTATCATTGCGCATCGAGATCTATGATTCGGACTAATCTGCTTCTAAGAATGGACCCAGTTTTGGCGTTGTAGTGCGTTAGAGGACCTTTACAGGAGACTTTTCATCATCATCATGATAATTTAAGAGCAAGCCTCTTGTCGGTGGAGTAGACGCTTGTTTTCGCGGTCCTCAGCCAAGTTTCTTTAGGTCCGTATTAGAAACTTTTACAAGAACTTTAAAAAAAACTTCCAATTCTTTTTCGAGAAAACTTAATAACTTGGTATCTTCACCTGTAGATGCATACTTGAAGATGACACTCAAGCCCATGCAAATAATTATCGGTAGCAAAGGCCAAGTTGGCGTCCTCCTCGAGATAATACTTGTTGTCATCCATAAAGTGCACGAAGCCGAGGAAGTGGAAGCCGCGGCCCTTGCAGTAGGGCGCCGGCCCGCGCCCCATGTTGTAGATGTCGCTGTACAGCTCCGATACAAAGATGTACACGTTGCGCCCGCAGTAGTACTCTGCAACGAAGTTCTTTTGGTGATAAGACGCGTGGTTGAAGGTAAATAAAGCCCAACACGGGAACCATCCGCAAACAGACGCATTAGCCAGATGTTGACGTATCTTTAGACATTTATAGACCATATACATTGATGCATAATAAACTCATCGAACCGGACGGGTTTCGGATACCCAAAAACTTTCGGAGCTCTAGAGGGTGCAATAAGTGAATAGGGTAAGGCCGTCTGTCAGCTCGTATGTGATATTTTTGGAGATTCTTGCGTTATCTGTTTTATTAGCCTTGGTCGTCGGGTTATGAAAAATAGACGGTTGACATTAAAGAAGGCGAACAAGGTGGTTTGACCCGCTTGACTTTTGACATTAAACCAGCTTCACGTTGCCAAGGAAGAAATTGATTCCGCGTGGATGTCTCCACCCTCAGTTATGAACTTATGACGAACATTAGGCAGTGATGGTATAAATAAAAGGCACCTTGGCTAAGATAAAACTCTGAAGGCACGGCGCCACCCGCAGCTGCGTTGTAGGTGGCCACGCGCTCCGTCTTAATGGCGTTGTGGTTGTCGTACATCGTCAGCATATTATCTATCGCATCTTCCAGCGCTATTAGGAGTACCTGCAAACAATGTCCAGCCAAGCAGATAATCAAATCACTTGTCATTCTGCAAGAAGTCCAAAGCTTTGAAATACAGTATGAGCCGGTCTTATATTTGAAACAAACCCAGTTGAACAAAGAGACAACCCAGGATCGACCGGCCTGGCGCTTGAGAACGAGGGGGCCGACCCCAAATAATGGGAAGAGGCACGGAAGGAAGGGAGCAGGATAGCAAGCACATGCTTAGAGTATGTCTACGTGTTTAGCTAATTTTATAACAATCCATTCATGAATTTTAATACAACGAAATAAGGTCTGTTAATGGCCAATTACCTTCAGCTCCTTGACGTGCATGTGGATGAACCTGCCGAGATGATCCACCGCGATGTGCACTAGCTCATTGATCATGTACTGCAAACAATAGAGAAAAATCTTTAACAAATTGTACTTCTTTGTTCCATAGATGTTCTTCGTCTCCACAAACGAAAAACTTTAAGGTTGTGCAAGACACAATGCAGTATCGGTGCATTGTGCAATTTTATCAAGGACTATAAGGACTTCTTCTTATACTTACCTAGTGGTAATATAGAAATACCCATTTTCTGGAAATTTTATGTGTTCCAATTAAGATTCATGAATCATGATATACAGTCCCCGATACCCCTGATAGACAGACGAATGGGTGGAGCGGAGACCTAGTAAGTTAGGATTAGGAAGGGTTCAGGTAGGTATGAAAATCACAAAACCCTACCTGATCAGGCGCGCGTTTAATCTTCATCATTTGCAGCTGGTAGTGCGCTAAATGATCCAATTTGTCCGTAGGATCATGTCCGTAGATCTCGAAGGCATCGATTATCATGGCCAGTGTGACGTTCTGACCTGGTTCTTGGCAGCATGGGTGGTTCTTCGGGTCGTAGCCCAACTGAAATAAAGAACATAGTCTGGACTCTTTGTACCCCGTTTTCAGTTTCAATATATTGATATCGCTTACTTACCGCATTCATAAAACATTGTAAAAGTAAAATAAAACTAAACACCCTGCCAGTCTCGGCCATAGTACCTACGCCAGATTGAGAATGAAAGGAAAGTGCCCTTGTTATTTTTAATTGCCATTTTAACAACCCATTAAGAAATCAAAGTTATTTCTTGTAGCTAATTGCAACTAGGTGTAACTATTTGTTTTTACCAAAATGACGAAAGCAGGGTAATGTTTTTCACCAAACCAGCTAGTTACGGCTTTCCTTTATTCTTCAAAAACTTGAAAATAAAATTTAATGCCAATTTTAATGTGTTTCCTCATGTTGGCTTGTGAATCTTACTTTTTATGATTTAGAAAGACTAAATTTACCTACCTAATAGCGTTAATTGAGATTTTAATTGTAATGTTTTCATACAGTTAGTATTTAATTGGCGTTGATGTGGTGAACGATTTTGTGATTCACTCGGTAGCGAAGTTTGTTTAACTCTTGTACTTTGAAACCCTCGCAACGCTCAAGATTCTACTTTTAGAACTACTCGTTGCGCTCATGGTTAAATTTTATCAATCAATCAATCAATATTTATATTTGTTATAGTTTATAGTTTTTCTGTTGTACATATATCAATATTAGCTCAAGGGATAAACAAAAACTTGTAAAAGAATTAACTATTGTTCGTCTTTTGTACCTTTATAAAAATTATACCAAGGAAATGTTATTTAATATTTATTGTGCTGGAAATACGGCGTTATAGGTAGTTACCCATACTTATGCGAAACGAAGTAATTTTTAAGTCTACATTTTTAATAACCGAACTAAATAATTATGAAACGAACGGCGAAATCCACTGTTTGGTGGGCATATTATTCTTTAAATTATGCGGGAGTTGTTGACAGGGCGTAGTGAGGCCAAAAGAAAAGTGACGATCTCTTACGTCACCGACCGATAATTAATCCAATGGGTTAATCACCACGCCGATGGTGCTGCAGTGAAAATAGTGAAACTTTCTCAACATTTCATATATTTCAGATTTAAATCACAATACCCCATAAACAATTCCGAATTAAGTTTGGTCCGTGGTAGCGCTAATGTTGCCAAGCATAAAATCTAGCTGTCATCGCCACACTACTTTTTAACGCAGAAAAAAAAAGTTGTCTTATGTCAACGCAAACAAAACTATGTCAAATTTGTTGTAAATTTCGTGTAACAAAACATACAAAATCAGACCAAATTTAATGTGCAAAAACCCATGTGCCCCTTTTATTTTCATTTTAAGTGAACCTGCTTCATGATGGCTGAAAAGTAAGTAATGCGGACAATGTTTGTTGCAAACAAACTATTGTTGATGTCAACATGCTTTTTCTTATCATAAATGCATATTTCTCGGTTTTTAATTAGTTCCCTATACTTTATTTTGTAAACAATACCTCTAGACATAGTTATTACGAAATTATGAATGATTCTGCTGCGTATATTCAGATGTAAGGCCATAAGATTGTATAAATTATCTCAGTCCTATCAGTTCCTTTTATTATTTACGCTTATTAGTTGCACAGATAATTTCAATGGTACGGTCAAATGTGATTGTAAATCACAAAACATAATCGTTATCCTTCAGAATGCCATTAAGTTTTATTGTTGTTTGTAAGTGGGAAATTTTATTTCTGATGTTAAATAGGTCACATATACAGTAACTGGCTTACGAACTACAGATCAGGATAAAACTAGTACACTTTGTGCGTATTGCCATAGGATTTCTTTAATGGCAGCTAGATAACCTATAATGTTTTTAGTTATTACCAAGATGTATGTTTATTTATTTACTTAAATTAACTATGTTAAGGAGGACCAATAGCTATTACATGTTGCTATTTGTTAGAGTCAAGGACTTGTTTTACTGACTAACATATACCTAGTTAAGTTAGCTACTAATTCATTGTCTTATATTTAATAGTCTTAAGAACACAGTTTGAAGATTTATAACTATTATTTTAATTTTTTATATGGTTTTTTTTTAACTTTATCATAGCCATTAATTAAAGAAAAATCTTTCACTTTTTCTTTGAGCAAACATTTTTTCTATACTTATAAGCAGAGAGTGTAAATACACATTTGAATCTTTCAGTGGGCCCAAAATATCTTGCAATTTCATCTATGATACATCTTTCCTGTATTATTTTTACCTACCTATAAAGGGTTATGATTTCTGTTGAACATTATGTTTTGTTTTGCTTCGTGCAATTGCTAATGTACCATGGTTCACCTGAAACATTGAAATATATGATAATCTCAATATGATCACCATATTGAAAGAGACCAAAAAATTCACAAAAAGGTATACTGAGGCCCTAGCACGACATGCTAACCCACAGGCTTCAAAATGACTGGATAATAATGAAACTGTACACCAACTTAAAAGGAAGCATGTCATGCAAAATTAATGTGTGGTTAAATGAGAAGATGGTCTCCAAAACGCTTGTTTTGTGAATAAGGTGTCAATGAATTGCCTTCTATGACCCTGCTGACATAGGTTACAGTTTTAGCACCTTTGCTGTGGCAATTGGCTAAGTGATGACTGACAATACTTGGACCGGGTCAAATAGACCACCTACTACAGTATATGTTAATTTAATTTCTTTATTTTTTAATTGAATTATTTTATTAGACCAAGCTGATTTTGCACAGACTTCAGTGAGTGTGGAAATGCCAGCATAAACATCAAATTCTTATGAGAATATGACATTTATAGTGGATCTGTGGAAGATGTCTATCACATAGTGTTTTGAAAAGTCACACCCTTAGGGAGACACTCTTAACGTTAGCCAATCTAAAGCAATATGACATCTGTGCCTTTATACACATTCTCAGTACACAATGTCAGACGCGGCATAAATGGTGTATAGGTTGGCTGAAGTTATACTTAATAACTAGATTTGAAAAGAAATCTGGTATTTAGTAAAAGTGCAGAGTTAGTGTAGACGGACTCTACTTGTTATTGAAATGCTTCATATTATTCGGCAGGTCTTCTGATGTGCAGGCAAGTGAGCCCAGTACTCCACAAGTGGAACAGCCATCTGGGAACTGGTGGGACTCTTGGATCACTTCGGCAAAGACCAAGGTTTGTCTCATTTTCTTTTAACTGCCATAGTCTGATATATAAGACATACAATATCCAGCTCATTGCGCTGTAGTCTGATAAATATGATAAAACTTCATTAGCCCATGGAATCGGTACATTATACCTAACATCAAATGGTAATAACAAATCCAAGTTTTCTACCTCGAAAGCCCTTGGGATCATTGTAAATTACATGAACATCTATTTAATTTTAGGACTATTTTCAGTTTTTGTAAAAAAAAACCGCCAAGAACCGGAGTTACGGCAAAAGTCACTATGCACACTTTTAAGAAGATGAAATTTGCAATTAATTGACAATATATAGTCTTAGTAGGCCAAATAGTTTCTAAAATACGGCTTCATAAAGGTTTGCAAAATTTTTAACTAACTGTAACAACAAAAAAGGTTGTGCCAGTAGTTGTAGTTCAGCAGCACTCAAATACTCGGCTGTTTGCAACTACTGCAATGTTCAATCCTGTGAGAGTATACCTGACCGGAGATGTCTGCCGACATTGAAAAACCATTCATTGACGATCCACCATCCGATGACGATTTCGATCTGCCTGATCAGGTTGACGAAGAATTGCTACCACACACGCTGGCCGCAAAAGTAGTGCTGTGGATCCAAAGGACAAGCCTGGTCCATCAAAGATATACAAGAGTTACGAGTTATAACAAGTTCCCTCACTGTACTGTTTATTATACACACAATAATCCGAAGGGCTTTCGAGGTGGAAAACTTGGATTTGTCATTACTATTTCATCACTGATAATATATATAAAAACAGAACTACCTCATTTGATGTAAGGCCTCTTTTTTGGTACGATTTGCACACACAAGCATACTTAATGAAAAATTCTTAGCGGTTATAAGGTTAAGGCTTCTAATAGTAGCCTCCTATGGTCCATCATACAAGAAAGTTGGCAGTGCATTTTAAATCGAGACTTCGAGAGTTGATGGCAAGAAGGTTGAGTTTCTTATAAAATGTAACAATGAAAAACCAACTTGTTTAGTATATGTACTGCCGAAGCAAGTAGGTATAAAAATGTTTAAATTGGAAATGAAGTAATTCATTGAAGTAATTAGTACAGTCGCCATCAAATATATCGGAGCGGCCAAGGCTCACAAATATCTGAACACGCCTCTATTGTCAAGGCGTTAGTGCGTGTTCAGATATTTTGAGCACCTCGGGCGCTCCGATATATCTGATGGCGACTATACAATACCAAGGATCTTACCTAAGGGCCCTTATTACTAAATATGTGGTATCCATCCATCTGACACAATATCCACAATAGATAGACTCAATAAAAACTTTGACATATCCATTTACATAGCATAGTAATGATGACTATACAATATGTATATTGAGTATGAAAAAAAAATCCTTCTCCATACATTTAAGTTTCAAGGCTACTATTAGTTAGTCGTAGGATGGCCGAGCGGTCTAGGCATCTGTCGCGTAAACAGAGGCCGCTGTTTCGCTTCCCGCTCTGGACACTGGAGGCAAATTTTTTCCTTCGCATATGAAATTTTATTTAGATTTAAAAATACATCTCTTTTGAATTAGTTATTGATATTGCAAATAATACAGGCTGGCAAAGAATGTTGCAATGCATTCTTGAGAAAATGCTACTTATAATACTGTTCACTTGTTCAAATATGGACTCTTTTTGTAACTACTACCTACATATGTGATCGCGGCCTGCAAAACATCCCACTTTGTCGCTCGCCATAAGGACGATATTTGCTTGTAACGAGATCTTTATACGAATAAACTGTCAAGGCGTCCTTATGGCAAGCGACAAAGTGGGACGTTTTGCCGGCTGCAGTCACATATGAGTCATATTGAATAAATCCAATTTATTTCTCATGACAAAATATAAAAGATGTATAGAACAGTACATCGGTGCGAAATACCATATTTTACTCTAAAGCAGCATGAAAAAAATAGAAACATCAGCGAAGCGGATTAGTGATAGAGAGACTATATACAGCATTTCGTTTCGTTATCTGCAAACGATTGTCACCTTAGCTAGCCCCCCAAACGTCGGGCTAGCAATTAGCTAAATAACGAAACTAAAACTAACGAAAAAGGAGAGTCCAATAATTGCTTGATGCTTCGCTAGACACTGCATTTTAATGAGCGTTGCAGGCCGGTGCGCTTGCGCAAATGGATCGTGATCAATTGATAATTGTCAATTTGCAATACGGTTGTCACATTGTTAATTTATATGTCGGCGACCGATCGTATATTCAGGCCGATCGTAAAATTCCTGTGTAATGATTTGACGGTAGTTATATTAAAGCAATACAATAGGTAGGATAGCTTCGTTAGGTTGTTTCAGGTGCCTGAAGGGCAAACTGTCTAGAAATAGGCGCCCGTCGGGGCTCCGTCGACTCGGGGAACGAGACAATGCATGATTTTCACGATTCATGATATGGCTATGCATTTCATGATCTGCCTGATTTTACGATCGGCCGATGACGTATTAGTGACATATTATACTAGGTTAGAAGAAACATAACCATTTCTTCTTAACTAACTAGGATTTTTTTTTAAAGTGACATACTTACTTTCAATCCGGAGGTCGCGGGTTTAAATCCTGACTCGTTTTTTAAACCGTATGTCCGGAATATCATTTGATATTTACCACTAGCTTTTCGGTGAAGGAAAACATTGTAATGGCTCATTTTCATTGGTCGATAGGGATAGGGCCCGTATGCGGAGTGCGAGATATTTCCAAAACGCATGCCATTATGAGTTTCACTAGTCGTTATACCACCTTACCGCCTGCGGGGAGTGACCCGCATGCTGTATATCGACCGAACTATCGACTTATGAGTTTCACTAGTCGTTATACCACCTTACCGCCTGCGGGGAGTAACCCGCATGCTGTATATCGACCGAACTATCGACTTATGAGTTTCACTAGTCGTTATACCACCTTACCGCCTGCGGAGAGTAACCCGCATGCTGTATATCGACCGAACTATCGACTTATGAGTTTCACTAGTCGTTATACCACCTTACCGCCTGCGGGGAGTAACCCGCATGCTGTATATCGACCGAACTATCGACTTATGAGTTTCACTAGTCGTTATACCACCTTACCGCCTGCGGGGAGTAACCCGCATGCTGTATATCGACCGAACTATCGACTTATGAGTTTCACTAGTCGTTATACCACCTTACCGCCTGCGGGGAGTGACCCGCATGCTGTATATCGACCGAACTATCGACTTATGAGTTTCACTAGTCGTTATACCACCTTACCGCCTACGGGGAGTAACCCGCATGCTGTATATCGACCGAACTATCGACTTATGAGTTTCACTAGTCGTTATACCACCTTACCGCCTGCGGGGAGTGACCCGCATGCTGTATATCGACTTATGAGTTTCACTAGTCTTAATACCGCCTGCGGGGAGTCCCCGCATGCTTTATATCGACCAATTAAACTGAGTCATAAAGAAACCTGTATATATCCTCGAAAAAATTCAAAGGTGTTCGTGAAGTCCCCAACCCGCTTTGGGCCATCGTGGGGACTATAGCGCAAGCCCTCTCGCGCATGAGAGATCTGTGCCCAGCAGTGGAATGTATATAGGCTGCATTATTATTATTTTACTTATTAAAAAAAAGAGGCCCATCTTATACTACTCGCTACCTATCGAGGCTTATTTATTTCTCTGAAAGCTTTGAGTAATTGGCAAACAAGCTATGACGATGAATAATATTAATCCTTAATTAAATTCAAGCTCATCTCTTATGGTATCTTTGCCTGATAAGCCGTGATTGATAAAAAAAATAGGTCGATCCAATGCGCGTTTCGGTAAATCAATAAAATACAAATCATAGTTTCAAGTTTAGAGACATAATGGATACAAAAAAAAATACATATGTGTCGAAGTCTAGACAAAGGCCCCACTTTGTCGCTTATCATAAGTATAAACGAATAACCTGTCAAAACGTACTTACGGCAAGCGACAAAATGGGACTTTTTGCTTGGAAACGACGCATATTATCCTCTAGCAGCCCATCATACAAGAAAAACTGGCTTGAATCCATATGAGGAGTGAGGGGGTATTACGCAATACTCTGCATAGGGGGCAGCACGTATTGAGGGCCTACCGCATAACTGAAAAAGTTGAAGTTTCGTTATCTGCCTCTATCCCTCTTGCATATTCGAGCGATAAAGAGGCAGATAGCGAATAGCATAATATGTATAAGTGGTTTACAATATGTGATAGTGTGACGGCGGGACGCTAGAAGTTATAGCCAAACTTATTTGTCGATACTTTATCTGCTGCTTTTAAGGCGTATAAAGTCTACACAGAACCTAGGTCCTGTCTGAGGTCACAACCGTTCAATACCATCCTTGAAGTGTTGGCGACTTGCCAATGATTGTACAATCCCGACATCAATTTAATAACAATTATATTAGAATAGAATAGAATCATTTATTACATGTCACAAACCAGTTGTAAAGGTGGTATATATTATGTGGTTAGTTCAAGTGGCGCCCTGTAAGGACACAGCAACATTAATACTACAGATAACTTAAAACTAGACAACTTCTATTATAACTATACCCTAGCATAACAAGCGAAAAATGCTTCCAACATTACAGCAGTACACACTCACAATATGTTTATTGTTTACATACATCTACATAGACAAAGGGCGTAAAAGAGACGGCATAATTAAAATAATACTCAGAACTCAATCTCGTCCCATACCAAAATGCATCTAAATTAATTCAGCGGTTTAAGCGTGAAGAGGTAACATTTCCTATTTTCGCACTTGTATCGTAATGTTCTATTATATCTTAATCTTATACCTTTAAACGAGCAATTCTTGTATATATATATATTTCTGTGATCTCGGAAACGGCTCTAACGATTTCGGTGAAATTTGGTATATGGGGGTTTTTGGGGGTATACAATCGATCTAGATTAGTCTTATGTTTGGGAAAACGCGTGTTTTCGAGTTTTCATGCGTTTTTCTTTCGACGCAGAATATGGTCGCTAATTTCGTGTTGCCGGCCACTGTCCGTCTGGTCCAGCGGGTTAAGACGCGGACGGCTAGAAACGAGTGTTACGGGTTCGAATCTCGCCCGGTGTTTTTTTTTTTTTTTAAGTTTATATATAATTTTTTAATTTTTATTGTTTTAGACAAGTTTAATATAGTAAAAAAATGTAGTTAAGATTGTCACCTATACACCACCATATTACAATAAATAGTTATAACCGAGCAAAGCTCGGTCGCCCAGGTACTAATCTTATTATTATCATACGATAACGGCTTTATCTTATTTAAACCACATAATAATATTCGTAATTATTTTTGTTGCAATATGCTGGCATCAAAACAAAATCTCATGATAACAATGATCTCATGATTATCTGTTTAAAATCAGTCTGGTCTTCCTTTAGAAATTTAAAAGAAGACGATTCCACTATTTTGCGCTGATCTCAAAAGGTTACATTAAGGGTCAGTATGATTGACAAAATTTTACGGACTTGTTAACTTAAAAATATATCGTCGAAAAGTGTAATTTCATAGAGATATGTGAACAAAATATAACGGTCAAAAAACGGCCTAACCTTTCGGCCCCCTTAAATATGTAATTTACAACATTGTATTTGCGGATCGCGTTCGGCTAATTTCCTGAAGTGATAGGAGAATAATTTTCCTCGCGTTGTCCCGGCATTTTGCCACGGGAGTCTGTGGTCCGCTTGACAACTAATCCGCAAAATTGGCGTAGGCATTAGTTTTTACAAAAGCGACTGCCATCTTAATTTCTATCACAGAGGGTAAAAACTAAAGCCTTATTGGGATTAGTCCGGTTTCCTCACGATGTTTTCCTTCACCGAAAAGCGACTGGTAAATATCAAATGATATTTCGTACATAAGTCCGAAAACTCATTGGTACAGGCCGGGGTTTGAACCCGCGACTTCCGGTTTGAAAGTCACACGCTCATAACCGCTAGGCCGTCAGCGCTTCGAAGATTTAGATGAATTATAATAATAAAAAAAGAAACCTAGGAACTTTCATTGTTCATATGTCTAGAAAGAAAAGCTCACGGACATTTTATTACACGATTTTAACACGTTAAGTTTTGATTTCGGTTTCAGCCAAAAATAAGGCAAAACCGATCCTTTGGTAATAAATACCAAATTCGGTCGGACACTTCTTAAGTTTTGTCAGTGTTTTAGTCGGAACAAGAAAACAGTGGATACTGGGCCTGGGAGTGCGTTGTAACCGAGCATTTGGGCGCGGGACGTGGGGTCAAGCAGAGCTACAATTAGCTTCCTTGGACTTGGTGTGTGAACTATAACGTAGTTTTGATACACGCCCTTACAAGACAAGACATGCTCGAGCTGAAATCTGATAAATCTGAAAAGTGACATAATATTTATGAAATAAATAGATACATATATTATAGGGACATTCTTACACAAATTGAAGTCCCATGGTAAGCTCAAGAAGTCTTGTGTTGTGGGTACTCAGACAACGATATAATTATATATAATATTCAAATACATACATAGAAAATATCCATAACTCAGGAACAAATACCTGTGCTCATCACACAAATACTCATGCCTTCACCGGGATTCGAACCCAGGACCATCGGCTTCGCAGGCATTTTGAAATAAGTATTTTTGTGGATAATCTGTTAACCTGATCTGAATCAACAACATATTTTTATTACTGTCTATTTACTCTGAATACATACTTAATTGACTTAACCTTGTACCTGAGTCTCGTAGTAATTTTTTTATCGATGTTATAACCGTGTGTTTGTATTGTGTTCCAGTCAGCAGAGGTCTACTCTATGGTCAAAAAGGACCTGGACGAGATCGGGTCCGCAGTGAAGAGCGAAGCTAGCCACGTTTTCAGCACAACCTCCACGGCCCTCGGGAAGACACTCAAGGTAACTTTTATTAAACTAATTTACGATTTAACTCGTGTGTTATTATTTACTAATACGGTACTTTATCGCGTATAATTATAAGCCTTCTTTGCTTACCGTGGGGCTTAGTCAATTTGTGTAAGAATGTCCCTAATATTTATTTATTTATAATTCAGTTTTTAAATTTACCGCCAATGCTTCCAGGACTCCGTTGTCCCTTTGGTCTCGGAGAAGCCTGGCTAAAGTTGATATCAACATCTATAGTCCGTTTTTTAGCATTAGAAAGAAGCGGCCCGATTCGAAGAATAAATAAATAAATAAATATTATAGGACATTATTACACAAATTGACTAAGTCCCACAGTAAGCTCAATAAGGCTTGTGTTGAGGGTACTTAGACAACGATATATATAATATATAAATATTAATAAATACTTAAATACATAGAAAACACCCATGACTCAGGAACAAATATCCATGCTCATCACACGAATAAATGCCCTTACCAGGATTTGAACCCGGGACCATCAGCTTCGTAGGCAGGGTCACTACCCACTAGGCCAAACCGGTCGTCAAAACCAAAGTCAAGAATGAGATACGATAACGATAAGTTCTGGTTTAGATAAGTTATCATTTAGATATCGTTTCTATGTCGTATAATTCACAAAAGCAGCTCGATTCGAGCAACCATTGTCACTTTGACGTTAGAAATATCGTAGATAGATCTTATTGGGATCGCAGCGGAATCGAAATAATCGTCAATTTTGACATGTCGTTTGGTTATCGTTCTTTTAAAGATCTTTCCAAGATCTTAAACGTGTCTTAATCATTCTTCGAATCGGGCCGAAGGTAAACGATTTTGACGTGTCTTTTTATTGAAAAACGCTTTTGCAAAAGTCACGGCAAATATGTAATAATTATAAATCATATACGATCATTTACATTATTTTGCTTTCACAAGTAATAGTTACTTATTTTTAAAAAGCGTTTTTTAATAAAATTACATGTCAAGATTGTTTACCGTTTTTATAATGCTAAAAAAAACGAACTATGGCAAGTTTTTCGAACTACCCGTACTTGGTCATGTTTATCAACACACAAATGATCATGGTCTAGAACGAAATTTCATACACTAGGGATGTCTCCCGGTAGGTCACGTCGGAGGTAAATTTATTTTTATTTCTTATGAAAACTTAAGCTAGAGTAACAAAATAGCTTGTGAAATAGAAACAGTAAGCCAATTACAAGTTTCCACAGGTAGAAACTGCGTAAAGTAAATTTAAAACCTGAATTATAGGCGGTGAAGTATTAGTAAATAATAATAAATAACAATCTTAATAGTTTCAATGAGACCTCACGTGTTTTAGTTACAATTTTCAAGGACTTACTGTGCTGAGCACTTGTCACCATCACCTTTTTAGCAGTTTAAAATCTGTAAGAAGCTGGAAGGATGAGCTTAGACACCTTAAACTTGTACAATTGATTGATTGTGGTCTATTTTTTCAGCTGGATGAACCAGAGTCGCCAGCAAATGTGATGAAGAAAAGCCTCAGCACTTTTATCGGTGAGCATTTTTTACAAGCTTTTATTTAAATTGCAATGTATGTATGTTCTGGTCAAATCTTGCAAGCTAAATTAGGCCCACTTCCCATTATTCTGTAAGGTGGGTGACAATGCAATATTATGGTACTATCGAGCTGACCAGATGATTGACACAGGAGGTGGCTATAGGAACTCTGTGATAAAACAACGCAATCTAATTGAGTTTGGATTTGTTAGGATTGTCGTGATGAGGATAAGTTGAAAGAAAAGTATAGTCAGCGATAAGAGCTTGTATGAAAAAAAAAAATATCTTGACAAAAACTTATTCGATTCAATACTAGAATATTTGAAACCAAGCCGAACTTGCACCAACGGTTTGGTCAAGATCAAGAAATCCCCAAAAACCCCTCACGTCCATTACGCCCATACTAGTATCAAAGAAAATTTGCCATAGAGCTGGGTTGTCAAAGTAAACTTTGTAGCCACAGTAAATTTACTGCCATCTTTCGACACATGATTAAAACTTTTGGAAATCCATACGACTTTGATCCTTATTCTTTCACTGATATGTGTTAAATTTATTAAATATCGAAAAGTATTAAGATGGCGCTTACCGAGCATAGGGCACAGGTCGCTCGAAGAGGATTAGGCCGGCGCCCCACTGCAGCGCACGCTATGTACACGACCCACGTTCCTATACAAAATTTCGTGGGCTTGCCCACGGTTTGTATTAAAAAGTGGGCCGTGGATGTAGCGTGCGCAGCAGTGGGGCGCCGGCCTTAAAGTCAAATGGCGTTCTAAAAGTTTTAATCATGTGTCGAAAGATGGCAGTAAATTTACTATGGCTACAAAGTTTACTTTGACAACCCAGCTCAATTTCAAGTTCTCTTTGCTAATATTCTTCATTATTGAATTGAATTGAAATATTTATTTCGAACTTGACGTCCATAGGGTTAGGTAACAATGACTTATGTATTACAGTTAATTAGATAAAACAAACAATTGGACAAAACAAACAATTGGACAAAACAAACAAAACAAAACATTACATAACATATATAAGTGTAGCTGCACGTACCGCTTGACTAGGGGCGAGTCCTAACGCTGCGCCAGCGTACTTAGGATGCTGTTCGTGCTGCTTCGGCTGCGAGTGAGGAGTGACGCGCATCGCTTCCTCATGATGGCAAAAAACAGTCTGTTCGTGCCTCAGCAAACATCGCTGAGGCACTACAATACCGCGCAATTATTACAACTCTCCACCACGGCTTTATTGTTATCCAGGTCAAGTGAGCACAGTTCTCAACCCTGAACCAGATGACGAAGACGATACGGAGGTCATCTTGTCTTCTGGAGACACCACTATGCTGTCTACATACAAGGTAAAGTGCCACTTCTAGCTTTAGCGACCTCATATTTATTATTAACCAAAGTTAACCAAAAATATATACTTGGCGAAAAAAGGGTAGTATTCACTTTTTACTGTACAAATGATACAAATATTTAAGAAGTGATTAAAGAAAGCTATACGCATAGTTTTTCAAAGGGTTAAGCGGTGTGACGAGCAAAGTAGTTAACAAGCAATGTTTCAATATAGTTTTCAATACAGCTAGGGACTGTCTCATTTAAAACAGATAGAGATAAATATACCTACTGTCTTTGTCTTACGCTAGTACTAGCACCCAAAAAGGATGAGTATAGTTTTTTTCGTCGTATTTACTGACTAATTGGGTTTGCCAGACTAAAACTCGATTGGTTAAAATAATTGAAGCCGAAGTGTGGTTATGTGGTGTGGTGGTGACTCTATGTGGGTTCAAGTGTATATAAGTGCATAATGTTTTAATTGGCTACTTGACAGTTTTTTGTAAATAATGTCAAACGATCTTGATTTTCCTGAGGATCAAATGTCTATATAGGACTCATGGTATTTCAGCAGCACAAAGGCCAGAAATGGGAGTTAAAGTCTGACGCTCGCACTCGACGATTGAAACGTCTCTAACAAAATGATAAGGTGATGTGACGTCACATTAATTACATAAGTCTGTCCTAAATGTATGGAAGATCAAGGAAATTGCCATTTTGAGCCTGAAATATTGCGTTTATATGTATAGTTTTCATACAATTTATTTTTAATAAAATGTAAGGAATCGAATGGTACCATTTTCTTTTCTATTTTCGAAAGACAAAAAAAAATTTAGACTTTGGAGTCTTGTATTTTTTATAATCTCAATATAGTTTTTTAAATTCCACTCTTTTATAATGGATGGCTCATTTTCTATCCATTTAAGTAAATTTTGTTATAATATTCAACATGTGTCAAGTACCCAATTATGTACTAGTTTCGTTGCAGAATATTTTACTTAATATAAGAACCAAATTTAAAACATATTTGACATTTCAGAAAGAGCTAGAAGCCCTCCAACGCGTAGACGCGACATATCTCGTGCCCGCTTCGAGCCCCGAGCTGGACGCGTGGCGTGCCTCCCTCGAGCTGGGCGCGGAGCTGGTCTCGCCCGGCTCGGCCGCCAAGCGCCTCGCCGCCTCCCCGCTGCTGCGCGCGATGTATGACAAGCTTGTGCCTGATGCCGTCTCTCATGAGGACTTTTGGGAGAGGTAGGTTTTAGACTTGTGTAGTACATGTAACAAAGTAAAAAAGACGCAATTCTCTCCGCTGTACTAGATCGAAATATTCTCTAATGATTCTGCTCTTAGTACAAGGTACCCCCCTCCATAGAAGTTTTGTATGCAGGGGGGTTCTTTTTCTCTGCAGCTGACCGTACATCTTTGTACACTACACGCGAAACGGAATGGGAGTGAGGAGTGACTATCAGTGTCACTCCTCACCGAGTGATCCGACCGAACTAACGCCGAGCGCGTGCGAACACGACCGAACGGCTTTTGGCTTGGAGACAGCACATAGCCGTTACTCCGTTGCAGCTGCACGGGAGTAAGCGAGACAACAAATTTCGAATTGTACTACGTTACAAAACGTCCGCACAAACCATTCCGTTAGATTATTATGCTCAGTTTATCTTGGTGTACTGTACTAAAAGACCGAACTAGTACATTTGTGAGATTGTACTGGAGCGATCTTTTCCGGAGTATGTGTCCGTGTGTGTGTGTGAGAGAGTGTATGCATGTGCGCGCGGCGTGTAATCGTGTGTGCAGCTACATTTATGTTTATTATTGGAGATAATTCAATATTGTTCTATGTTTTCAAGTAGCTAAAAGAATATGGTGGTGGTGGCCGAGTGGATATGACGTCCGACTTTCAATCCGGAGATCGCGGGTTCAAATCCTGGCTCGTGCCAATGAGTTTTTCGGTGACAAAACCTGCATACATCTGCGAAGAAATTCAAAGGTATATGTGAAGTCCTCAATCCGCATTGGGCTAGCGTGGGGACTATAGCACAAACCCTCTCGCGCATGAGAGGAGGCCTGTGCCCAGCAGTGGGACGTATATAGGCTAAATTATTATTATTTAAAGAATATTAAAATGTATATTTTTTGTCAGGTACCTGTTCCGTGTAGCGTTACTGCAGGACCGCTTGGCGGCCGCCGCGCGCCGCCTGCCCGCGACAGACACCGACCCCGTATTGGCACATTTACCCCGACAACAGACCGAGCCTATACAACAGTAAGTATCACTATAACATTTCAAACTTTCGCATTTTGAACACATATGAAAACATATTTTTATCAGGGCTATCGATTTTTTTTTGAGTTTCGACATTTTGCTGAGACATTGATTTGAAATAATTCGCGTGCATATAATAAACTAGTGGTACTGTGAGCGAGCCCCCTCGACTCTGCTATTTTGAATAATATTTCGCTCTTCTTCGCAAAAATTTCGCTCGCTTCGCTCGGTTACTTATACAAATATTAATATCAATTATTATATTCCAGGAGCCCTAAAAAAGTACTATCCGGTGTTGAAACCGAGGTAGAAGATGAACCAAGCGAGCAAAGCGAGCCAACCGAGCCATTGGTACTAACCGACACTGTGGCTTGGGAGGATGGTGAGTAAGTTATTATCGACGGTTTTTTTATAATATTGACTAACACGACAGTGAAGTTGACGAGCCAAGCGAGCAAAGCGAGCCAACTGAGCCAAGCGAGCCGACCGAGCAATTGTTACTAGACGACACTGTGCCTTGGGAGGATGGTGAGTAAGTTATAGTCTACGATTTTTTTATAATATCGACTAGCACGACAGCGAAATTGGCGTGCCAAGCGAGCAAAGCGAGCCAACCGAGCCATTGGTACTAGACGACACTGGCTGGGGCGGACGGTGAGAAAGTCATTATCGACTAACTATTCATATCAAGTAACACACAGGCCGTCATTTCTCATTTCTTCGACGGTATCCACGAACATGGCCATTGACCGTACTGCCACATCATCATAATTGTTTCTTCGTTCGGTTCTAATTATTAATTATTTCCCCCCAGAGATAACTCACAAAGTGGTTAAGTGCGGTGTATCGTGAACTATGTGAACGTTAGCTACCGCTCCGTTGGTGTTCAGGAACTTTTCTTCAAGATAGTTTCTTATCTTGATATATTGCCTGAGAGGAAATTGATCAACATTTTTCTGTCGCTGGCTTGTGGTCCACAAGGTTCAAATTTGAATGGCATGGTACTTAATACTATAGCTGTTTTGCTTTGCAGCGAACATGTTTACACAAAATATAATATTGTCAATATTTTCTACACACTGTCCAATAGGAAAATAAAACCGGACTAGTGACAAGTGCACCGAGGGTTCCGTACTTTTTAGTATTTGTTGTTATAGCGGTCCATAAGATACAGCCTGGTGATAGACAGACAGACGGACGGACAGCGTAGTTTTAGTAACTGGGTCCCGTTTTACCCTTTGGGTACGGAGCCCTAAAAAGACGTACTCATACGTCATTCATGTTTTTAAGTGTTATCTAAAGTTGTTTTTTCCCTTTCTCACAGAAGACTTCGCGAATGACGTGGAACTGACCGAAGAACAACAAACCCTACTTCTAGAAGAATACGAGAAGGAAATATCCAGCAAGAAGACGAAACAAACGTCATCCCGCGACTTGGCCAACAACAACATCAAAAACAACAAGAAAAACACTGGCAACACTAAACAACAAAATAAAAATGGCGTCAAAAAAGGTAAATCTGACGTTTGTGGAAACGATTTAGTCGAAGATTATTTTGGGGAAAAGGAAGTAAAAGATGATGCTAGCGCCAATTCAGATGAGAGTTGGGAGAAATTTGACATTGATGAAGAGAAAGCTTAAATCCGGCCATATATTAGAATAAATGTCTTATGAGAGCTTTGGATGCCTTGAAAGGTATAGTTGTGTCAACGCTGGCTGCACGCGAATACGTAGTGCGCTCTCTTTCACACCTGCCTGCGGCGGGCTGCGCCCTGTCTCTTTTTTTATTGCTACGCGTGCAGCGAGTGTTTAACGCAACTATACATGGTTTTACATAAGTTTCAAATGTATTTGAAGACATGCCCCTGAAATAGCTTTGACAAAACACCACAATCTTGTTTATTATATGGAACGAATTTCTTAACCCCTTTTCAGGCCGCACCAATCTACAAGGTTTTCCTAAAAAACCTAAATATATTCCAATTAATCTAGCTTTGATGATTCATTTGAAGATTTCTCATTTCCTGAAATTGCAAACTAATTTGAACCTTAAATCGGAGTGCAAAATTTGAAATTCTAGTGACGAGTATGTGGTCGATAAATCGTATGCCTGGATTAAGGGGTAAAACGGATTTCGCGTTTATACTGCCTCACTACTCAAAACTTGTAATGAATTGTGCGAAAATTCGGTAAAGTCCCCGGTAAAGTAACTTTGCAGCGAAAAGTGAGGGATTGTCATTATAACCAGTTATCGGCGACCGGTAGCGGTAGCATTTAATGTCACTTTA
Source organism: Cydia pomonella (assembly GCF_033807575.1). NCBI lineage: Eukaryota > Metazoa > Arthropoda > Insecta > Lepidoptera > Tortricidae > Cydia > Cydia pomonella. The sequence continues at coordinate 8,203,960 of NC_084724.1, forward strand.
ACGTCAAACGTAATGACTAATATGGATAAGTCTGTTGGTTGAAATAAAACCATATAAGTGTTGTTAAAAACACGCTGAATTTAATTTATTATAGTAAATTATCATATTTTATTATGATATTGTCAATCGATTCCTTTTAACGTTGAGAATCCAGGATTCAAATTGTCCGCGAAATTTAAATAGAATCATATCCACGTAATGCTTTCATCGAAAAATTGCTACCGTTCGCCGATCACTGGCTGCAACCGTCATATAATCATAGAAGTATGAAATAAATTATGACATTGCCATACTTCGTCTTCGATAGGAACTTACCTGTTATGTGCGGTGGCGGTCCTGAAGCAAGGATTCGTTGCCATTAAGACGAAATTGCAGGACCCGCGCGAAATCACCTTTACATACAAACGTAGTCCTCATTACCTCTCTGGATTAACATTATTGAAAATATTTTGACACAATTTGTTGTATATCAACCACAGCCATCCCCTACGTTTGATATTTTCAAATTTTTGATTATTATAAGAGAGATTTAAATATTTATATGAAATCTGTTTTTCGCTCCTAATTTTTACAAAAATCAATAAATCGATAAAAGTCACGTAGGGGCATAGCTATGGTGAATATACATCAAATTATGCAAAAATATTTTCCAAAATGACAATATTCAGAGAGGAAAATGAGGACTACGTTTGAATGGAGAAGCGGCCGTCCCCTTTCCTCTCAACGGATCATTTACACGGTGCTAGAACTCGCATGCGAGTTTCATTACATTGCGGTATTTTATCGGTCGTCCGAATTGGTTGTAACCTCAATAGTCCGCAATGTAGTGTTGTGTTCCTGCCGGTAAGTAAGGTTCCCAGAGCTCAACGAGGGTGCGGAGTGTTAGGGTCGGCAATGGTCATGTAACTCCTCTGGAGTTGCAGGCGTACATAGGCTACGGAGACTTACCATCAGGGCCGTATGCTTGTTAGCCACCGACGAAATATTAAAAAAAAATACTAAAATCGCATGCGAGTTTGCATGCCGTCTAAACCAGCCTTAAAGCCCTCTTTCCCTGTTGCATTTATTTCTGCACTTATAGTTTCATCGCATCATGAGTTATAAGATTGAATTAAATTTCTTGGTTGAGTTGGTAGCTAGTTCTTTCTAACACGTAGTTAGCTACATAAGTGTAAGAGAGACGAGTATAGCAACCGTGAAGCTTTAGACGCCATTTTTATTTTACGTTTTTCATATGACAATGTGCCCCAAGATATAGGTGATAGGCATCATTCAAGTGAGTATGTCACTAAATTTGGCTCTTTATCCATATTTAGCAAACTTTAATTTTGTCTATTTCTAACATAGACAGATGTCAAAATGACGATTATCCATGATAGATTTGACAGAAATTTGTAATTATTTTAAGATTAAACTTTATCCGAATATAGTATCCATAGACATTGTGAGAATCATCAACACCTTGGATGGAGTCATAACACGAAAAATTTATTGATTTAAGATTGAACGTATACTTTTGTATCAGCTAAACACTGTCATGAATGTAATGCAAATGGGTCAAACACAAAACTATGTTCACATCTTTCGTGTGGACATACCCAAAAGTTGAGGGCTATAGAGGGAAAGAGAATTTGAAATAGAGGTAAATTGTCAAAGAAAATTTTGTAGCCACAGTATCTTTACTGCCATCTTTCGACTCATGATTAAAACTTTTAGAACGCCATTTGACTTTGATCCTTATTCTTTCACTGATATGTGTTAAATTTGTTAAATATCAAAAAATGGCGCCATCTTACTGGTAATCGGCTAAAGGGCCTTTGGGCTTTGATAGCGCCACTTTTTGAAATTTCATAAATTTAATACATATCAGTGAAAGAATAAGGATCAAAGTCAAATGGCGTTCTAAAAGTTTTAATCATGTGTCGAAAGACGGCAGTAAAATTACTGTCGCTCAGTGGCGGATCGTTCAAATAACTCGATTCCCACCGGCTTGTCTAATTTCAGCCCGTTGAGTACTCTGACGATCGGTTCATGGTGAAAAGTAAAGCAAAATTAGCTCCGGGTCCCCTACGAATATTTGTGACACGCCGCCACTGCTGTCGCTACAGTTTTCTTTGACAATCCACCCCTATTGCAAATTCTCTTTGATAGATGTTAACACTTGCAGTGCAGTGCAGTACAAAATGAACACACATACGCGTTGTTGGCAGTGAATGTGTTAATTTTCTTACACGCGTTAACAGCTTGTGGGCGTGTAGGTAATGATTTTATCGTACTTATCGGAATAAAAGGAGTACCTTTTCATGTGAATAAGGGTTAAATAAGAAAATTAACCTTTATAGCCCTTAACTTTTGGGTGTGTCTACAGGAAAGACGTGAACATAGTTTTGTGTTTGACCCAAATATGCAAAGCAAATTTCTCAGTAATTCTATAAATTATCATTAAAATCTGTGTCCAATACTATAACTAAGTAATGTAGGACGATCGCCATCAATATCTGATCGGCCAAGGTGTTCACAAATATCTGAACTAAAGAAAAAGTGATCAATCGTTCCAATGGCGGGTTCAAATCGGCCTATTCAGCTTACGCGCTATGGACTTAGGCTACCCGGCCACGTCGGCACCCGTATATCAAGGGCCTGTTTCATAATGCCCAAGTAAAGTCCTGAATAAGCTACTTGCCACTTATCTGACGAATAAAGTCATCGTTATCGTTTCACAATCTTCAAATAAGCTTAACTGGTTGATATAGTGCTAAGTTTTGCATGATTTTCTATCTGGCAGTTAATTTATTTGTTAATTAGCTATCAAATACTTTAGTTGGATATTGTTTTTTACGACCGGTTTGGCTTAGTGGGTAGTAACCCTGCCTACGAAGCTGATGGTCCCGGGTTCAAATCCTGGTAAGGGCATTTATTCGTGTGATGAGCATGGATATTTGTTCCTGAGTCATGGGTCCTTTCTATGTATTTAAGTATTTATAAATATTTATATATTATATATATCGTTGTCTAAGTACCCTCAATACAAGCCTTATTGAGCTTACTGTGGGACTTAGTCAATTTGTGTAATAATGTCCTATAATATTTATTTATTTATTTATTTATTTATTTATTTATTTATTTATTTATTTATTTATTTATTTATTTATTTATTTATTGTGAAACAGGCCCTTAATATAATAATTTGTTACCTAAGTTGTAAATATGAAGGGTGCTCAGATGTTTTTGAGCATATTGACTGCGTCGGTATATATGGCGGCAACATTGACATGTAAAAGTGTGATAACCGAGAAACGTGTCCTCTGGCCGCCCCCTGTAAACAAATTTCTATCCAGGGGGTCAGTTACCTTTGCAGCTGGTGTAGTTTTGACATCAAAACGATATTTTAATGATGTTATATGGTTATCAATCGCGCGTGTATATTGCTCGTACTTGTCCGTACATGTATTCGCGCTAGCGAGACGCACGGGCGAATTAGAACAAAGTGGCATCATTTCGATATCATTTTAATATGTAAATGTAAGTTTGAATGACCTCCTTTCCAAAACAGATGCAATTTTGATCTGTTAAAGATTCAAAATACAATGGAACGAGTGTCCTTTTTATAGGGCTCTGGGCCGCTAGAGGATAGAAATAATTATAAATAATGATATAGATAATAGTAGTCTAATAGTGGTATTCAGCTTTTCTATTCGTTCGGTAAGGCAAAGATTCATTGATATTATAAGACGTGTAAAGTTTCAAGACAAATTCGTGCTTATCGTCATCTATTTAAGCTGTCGAACTTTTTAAAAGTTTACACATCTTATATAGTCAATATATCTTTGGTTAAGGTCTTAGCTAGAAGTCACAATATAGAATACATAATGTATTTTCGCAGACAATACCTATTTTAAGTTTTTTGGCACCATTAAATTTCTGTGCAATAATTTGGTTTGAAATATGTTTAATTTAAATTGTTTAATACATAGATGTAATCAACCGATTGTATGAGTTGGCATTAGATTTCGTTATGTTTGTGTAAATTATGATTATTAATATGAATTAAAGTTATTAAAAATCGTATTTATCATTTTATTTGCTCCCCGTAGTGTGTTTAATCTATACCTACATATACTTACATAAAAAAAAAATGCAAAAACGAGATCTTTTACAGGTTCCTCGCTTTGTCCCGGCAGTTTTGCCACGGCTCATGGGAGCCTGAGGTCCGCTTGGCAACTAATCCCTAGAATTGGCATAGGCTCTAGTTTTTACGAAAGCGACTGCCATTACATACATATACATAATATATCATAAATTAAATTAAAAATCATTTACTTTTGGGCAATTAAGGCCCATAGATACATACCTGACAAAGTAAGATACATACAATAATAAAAGCTATATAGAGTCTGTTCGGAAAGAAAGAGACGTGGAATGTATTGAGCCCCAGACATTCCATGCCTCTTCTTCCGCGCAGACTATAGTTATTTGTGTCCAAGGGAGGAAAAGTAGGACATTGCGTGCCGCGTGTAAAATTGTCGTGTAATACTATTTTTCTGCTCGACGGAGGCGGAAAGCGGCAATTTCCTTTAGCACAGCGGGAGCAAAGTTGATGCTTTCCGCCCGAAGGGCAGAATAAAACATTTTGGCGTCACCTGTTCTGGCGTAGGATTCGGTAGAATCCCACGGAGCTGCCGAAATACCACACACCACACCCTTCGGCCAGAAGTCCGCGGTCGCGATGGTTCCCAGCAGCAGCCACCCTTTATAATGCCTTCCAAAACCGCAAATTATGGTCAGCATAAACATAAACTAATTAAGTACAAATCTTTAAAATCCAGTATATATAATTACTAGACACAAAAATGTACTAGTTATTAAAAAAAAAAACGAATCAAGCTTACTGCCTTAAACGCATCTTTGCCATCTATAAAATCATTTTCACCACACCAGCTGGTAAAGACGCTTTTGATTGCCGCCAAAAATGAGAAACTATGATAGTTGCATTTTATTCATATCCATGTGTAGCAAAGTAGTCTGATGCAAATTTTGAGTTGTTTCCTTATGTTGGCTGGTAGAATTGACTTTTAAATGATGATTTTGAATGATAAACGTTCATTTGGATTTGATTTTGATTGATTATTACAGTTAGTCTTTTCGTCGCAGTGTGGTGAAAAAATCGTGTTGAAAAACAACTATTATCAGTCGCCATTCGTACTACCACGAAAAACGACTTTAGATCATAACTTCGTCAAAATCGGGTTAATTTCCTATGGTCTGTACTTACATGTAACCAGAGATTCCCTCGGTTCAAACTGCCCCACACAGCGCCACCTAGCGGGCGGGGCGCGGCACGACGCGTGACGTCACAGCCGCGAGCGCGCTGATTGAGCGATGAACTTTGCGCGTCGATTTGCTGTATTATTATTAGCTGGATTATCCATTCTGATTTTTAGGTATAGGGTGTTTTGAACGTGTCAGGCATTTTACACTACCGATTTACCCTAACATGAGAAGTATCAGAACACAGCAAAAAAAATATTGCCGCTAAATAATTATTTGTTTTTAAAATGATACCTATGGGCCTAATTATTTGTGATCGGTATTGTTACTATTTGGCTTGGTACCGACTTCAAACATCAGTTGGTAACGCTATATGCTTAAAAAAGGATAATATTTTATTTTATCATTTTTTAAGTCGGTTTACTGTTTTTGTAAAAAGTTTTGATTCGTCTAAGCGCAGGAATTAACCTTATCAACATTTTATACTCTGGCACAGTGACCTAGTCAGTAGAACAAGGCGGTAAATTAAAAAAATGTAGGCGCGAAGAGTTGACTAACCATATGAAAAATAAATTTCGCGCCTTTTCTACTGACAATTTGGGTGTGTTTCACTATACCTATGCATTTATTTCATCCACAGACAAACGATGTTTTTTAATTTTCTGCACAGGCAAAGGAACTAAGCCTAAACAGCCAGGATATATTCCAGGCATCACCCTGTGCATGCCGGCCGTTATGGCTCGCTCCGTACTTATTAATAACGTGAAGAAAGCACAAAATCTGATCGCCCCGTGTTGTGGGAGTGCTCGGATTCAAGTACGGTGGGCGACATTCTGCATTTTGCACATTTAATAGTAATATGAACTAAATTCGTGGTGAACATGCGTTTGGTCCACCTAGAAGGGAATGGACGCCTGTAACTCCAAGAGCGTCACATTAGTCACACACGTGTGGCCATCGACCTTTGCAAAAAATATGCAGGAGAATTAATTATATGACCACGCTATACAACATTATATAGATATATTACTTGCGTAAAAGTATGAACCTTTAGTGTTGTGTTCCTGCCGCCTAAGGTTGCCGGAGCTCAACGAGGGTGCGGGGTGGGTCGGCAACGCGCGTGTCACTCTGGAGTTGCAGGCGCACATAGGCTACGGAGACTGCTTACCATCAAGAGGGCCGTATGCTTGTTTGCTACAGACGTAGTTATAAAAAAATTAAATTAGCCCACAAGTCGTTGGTTTTACTTTTTTTTTGAGAAACTGCTTTCAACAGATATTTCCAGTGACTGTTATGTACCTAATTCGGTGTGTTATTTTGATATGTCAGTATATACTAACAGTTATTACTTAACTCAAAAACTTTTAATGACTTTTGTAAATTTTGCAACAGTACTTGTGTCGCCCACCGTACGCCTTAAACAAACACTGACTATATCGTAACACCGACATCTCTGTTAAACCTACAACAGGATATATTTATAAAAATCCGCGCTCAATACCTTATTGAATTACCCACGCCGGGCGATGGCTCGATAGCGCCTGACGTAAATTAATATTTTGTATGGGAAATTAATGTAATTACTGGAGGGTTTTGCCAAATGAAACGGTTTTTGGGCTGAGAAAGTTCAAATCGTGGGACCGTGGAGGGATTTTTTTGTTATTCCCTAAGTATATTAATTTTGGTATGTAATAATTAAGTAGGTAATTAATTAATTAATTTGGTAAATTAATGTTTATACTCATAATTTCAGCAGAGCTATCTGCGTCTGTTGATGAAGTTGCAATGTTTAAAATTAGAGACTAATTGAATATCCACCCATAACAAAAAAAAAACGGGCAAGTGCGAGTTGGACTCGCGCACGAAGGGTTCCGTACTATTATTTATAAAAACGGCCAAAGAAATATGTTTGTTGTATGGGAGCCCCCCTTAAATATTTATTTTATTCTGCTTTTAGTATTTGTTGTTATAGCGGCAACAGAAATACATCATCTGTGAAAATTTCAATTGTCTAGCTATCACTGTTCATGAGATACAGCCTGGTGACAGACGGACGGACGGACGGACAGCGAAGTCTCAGTAATAGGGTCCCGTTTGACCCTTTGGGTACGGAACCCTAAAAATGTGCCCAATATTGTTTGGTAATACAACTAACAGACGATTTTCTTTTTTATCAAGTACCCTAACCAATTTTATTTTAGTAGACACACGAGACAGGAAACGTAATGATTGGATCCGAAGCAAGACCGAAGTTAGAGACATCATGGTCGTCATAGAGAAAGTAGACATGGTCGGGGCACATTGCAAGAATGGACGACAGTCGCTGGACAAGACGAGTCCTTGAATGGAGGCCCAGAGCGGACACCCGAGGGAGCGGTAGACCACCGCAGCGCTGGGTGGATGACATCCGACGACATGGAGGTCGGGACTGGATGAATCGGACATAAGATCGACAGGAGTGGAAGAAGAGAGAAGAGGCCTGCATCCAAGATTGTATCATCAAAAGGCCACCATGATGGCGATGATGGTGATACAAGGCTCAAGTGTCAAGTATTTAGCTGCCGGGAATCGGAATTCCGGAGTCTGCTCAGCCCAATGGCCTCTCCAAACATCACCAATTATCGCGTGTAATTTTGAATACATTGCGGGATTTGATCGGCCGATTAAAAACCGCTTTATCGTTAATTATAACGTTTCCTGTTGCAAGTGAATATTATTTAAGTGCATACGATCCTCTTAAATCCCGCTACGAGAACTAACGAAACGCACAAGGCGTGCGGTTAACCGCTAACAATTTAAATAGTTTTTTTATGGACTAAGCCTCCAAACCTAAGTGTTTTAGTGTAATATCGCGCGTGACAAAAGGACGGCGAGGAAGGATTGTTAACCATACCGCCGGCCGGCGTGTGAAATAAGAGAAGGTGCTAAACGTAAGAAGAACCAGTCACATCGAGACGATTCTACGGTTAGTCCAGTGTATGATAATCCCGTTGGACTGAATGTCTCTTGTTGTATCGCTTGTTACCGGCGAGTATAGATATTTATGCTCGATCCAGTCTGTTGCGAATTGGCATTGCATCTTATATTAAAACCGCGCTAATTTGTAACATTCTTTTAGCAACGTTAACTTAGCTTAGCGTTAGCTTGCCATTAGTTGCAAGGTCTGTAGAAGCTTTAAGGCAAGTCTATGAACCATCCTTGTACAACTACATCACAAGTATTAATGAACACGTCGGCATTTACTTCCATTTCGCAATTCATTTAAACCTCCTGATTGTGGAAGGTCACGCTTCAAAATATCGGTACGATTGTTTCCGAGTGATCGTTGGGGCGATTAGAAAAACGTGCGCTTTAGCTGTAACTCGGGTGGGTGTCGGTTAAGGTTTTGAATGGATAAGTTTCTTCTTTTATACCCTCGACTCTTGCCGGAAAGGGTGAGGTGAGGGGTACAGGGGTAGTCAAGAGAGACCCAGGTGCGCACTGGTACGTTTACTAACTGCCCATATAAACTGCCCCTCACAGCTACATATCTACTACATTGTATAACTATACTTATTACTACACCACAATGGCTTAACTACCAACAACGAAAATGCAAAATTTCGTCATCTTCCTCTCTGACATAGAGGTATTATAGTCTGTCAAGCCATTTCCGTCAGTAGAAAAAAACGGAAAGTTTAAAAAATGTAGGCACTAAGGGTTATCGTCGCATAGAAAATTTGAAATTTGGGCCGTTTTCTGCTGACAAACTTGTTTGACCGACTATACATAACGATATTTATATTTAAGATTTTCGCGGTAGGCTCTCAGTGTTGAGTTTTGTTACCTTGATGCGCCATGCGGCATATACTTTGCTGATTAAAGTTATACACATAATCGCTAGCATTTTTATTCTTCCGAGGTTCGTGAGCGAAGTTTAAAAGCTGCCGCAAAGTGTAATATGCGAAGGCATATTACACTTTGCGGTCTCTTGGGCCCGATTGATCCAGTTGACAAGCGGTCTTAAGTATGTGAAAAGTAATAGGTCTAGAGTCAGACCAAGCTAAGTTAGCAGCGATTCCAATAGCCCAGCCTGTACAAGTGTTAAGTAAACATCATAATTTCATAGATGTTTGACGTTTAAAAAAACACAAAATAGCACTGTGCGAGCTATCAAAATCGCGGCCAACTTATCTTGGTCTGACTCTACAGTTGTACAATGAATGTGTATGTATTTTTTACATACCTATCTACTAGTCTCATCCAACCTCCTACTTTCCGTAATACCTTGTCCCATCAGATAAAAAAACAAATTCCGAAATGATGGGCGTACGTAGGCGAAGTGTGGGCGCGGGCGCATCCACATGATCCCACCTGATTGCATTGCAACCTGCGGTAGATTCATAATAGAAACTATTGCATATTAAAACGATATCGATTTATTACTGCACTAAATATTAATATCGTGACTAAAAGTTGGGATTCAGGTTGGCATTTGGTTTGAAGATCGTTAAAATGTTTCAAGGTACCTACTTATTACTTACCTGATTTTATTGAATGTACTAAAATTATGAGGCTTGTTTAAACCTATTTAGCCGCAGCAAAGATAATTTGAAATAGAGTATTGTCAAAGAAAACTTGGTAGCCACGTAAATTTACTACCATCTTTCGACACATGATTAAAACTTTTAGAACGCCATTTAACTATAATCCTTATTCTTTCACTGATATGGGTTAAATTTGTTAAATATAAAAAAATAGCAAAATCTTGGGTGTTGCGAGGGTTTCAAGGCACGAGGGTTAAACAAACTTTGCCTCCGAGTCAAACACAAAATTTTTCACCACACCAACGCGAGGAAAATACTAACTATGCAATACCAAAAAAATCAAATCAAAACAAATCCAACTGAAGTTTTAAAAGTCAATTCTACCAGCTAACATAAGGAAACAACTCAAAATTTGCATCTGATTATTTTGCTCCCATGTGGATAAAATGCAACTTCCTTATTAGTTTTTCAATAATTGGTCCGTAGGCGGCTCGGAGAAAAATCTCCAGCGCAGCCGAGTCGGGCATGCTGCCAGATACCGGGCCGGCAGTAGCCAATGAGGATTACCTCCACCTCTGACAAAAAAAAGGTGGCTTAGGAGTAGGTTTATTATGGAACCATGTCCGAACATGTAATTTTTGAACGGACTACCTACATCTCCCACATGATAATATACACACGCTAACTTTGCCAAACTTGGTAGTAAGAATACATACTTATCCCCTATCAGCTGCTCCATACTTGACGTAACACTTGGCGTGAAAATTTAGCGTGGTAAGACTAATAAATTCTTGATTGACTTTATAAAATAATGAAATGCGAATGCTAGGGCCTAAGCCGTAGGATAAATCATGTAATGTTACATTGAAATGTTCCGTATTAAATTCCATTCAACAGATACCTACATGTAGGCACGACTTAAATACACTAGGTGCAATATGTGCCATTATCTTTTTTCTCTACATAAATTCAAACCACTCATTACTTGATACGTCACCTTGTGACGGGTCGTATCTTTCAAAGCTCACTTCCATTTACTTTAAACTGTTTACTCATTCATCCAGATTTTATCCAAGTCCAGGGGCATTTTTAAAAACGACACTCATTTCCTCCTGCACACCTATCCATCAACTGGCCACTACAAATAGAAAAAAAGTAAAAAGCCATTTAAGGCCTCTACACACCTTTGCGATATATCAGCCCAACGGAATGAGATGGAGCGTTAGGTAGAATGGGACAACATATCAATGGGAAGCGACATAGAGACCAAGCTAAGTTTGCAGCGATTTTGATAGGCCAGTCTGTGCAAGTGTTAACGTCATAATTTCATAAAAGTTTGACGTTCAAAATAACACATGCATTGTCTAGGATGTCTAAATCGCTGCCAACTTATCTTGGTCCAACTCTATTGAACAAATGTGACTGACATGATTTCACCTTTTCGTTTCTCGGGGATTTCTACCGATATATGTTTGTTAGAAGTTTAGAAATAAAATATTATTTATATTTGCAAATCTTATTTTAGAAATGATGATATTATTTCGGTATTTGAATTGAAAAATAAAACGAAACGTTTAATTTATGTCCGTTTCGGGGCCGGAGCATGGAGGCGACGCCACCGAAAAATCGCAAGCCAAATTGTATAATGTATAAAGGCCCTACCGAATAAAGAGTTCCATATTCAAATCGTGGCTCGCGACGATTAGCATCCAAGATGGTCGTCCGATTTTCGGCCAGTGATACTGATTTCAATTTCCTGTGTCGGTTATCGCTAGCCTGTCATCTTCGTTTGACAAATAAGTTCATTTTGATGGGACCCGTGATGGGTATATGTCATATTTTATTTGGTAGTCGGTAAAGGTTTTTAGTTTCGGTGTTACTTTACACATGTTTTTTGATTTTTTACACATTTAATAGACTTATGTATTACTTCGTAAAGACGGGCCTCAAAGCCAGTCTAGAAAATTTGCGTCAATCTCCAATTGAATCACTAAAGACTATGGTCATATTTGAGCACTCTAAATTTAAAAAAAATGCCCCCAAACGCGTATACTATCGTCACAAATTGGTATTCTTGCGTCCGCATCTCCATTTTATCGGTAATATCGGTCATAACATAATCTTAAGTAAAATCGGCTAGCCAAATTGGAGTTTGCGTCCACACCACCTAATTTGATCAGAAAATTTAATCAGAACGGTGAAAAATTGTTCCCGTCTGGACCGGCCTTTACCAACACTACGACGTGGGCCAGTTCGCTGGTACGCAAATTGCGTTTGTGTACATTTTCGTTGGTGCCAGTGAGGCGACACTCCTCCTTTCGGGCATTCTCGACGCCGTCCGGCTGAGCATTGCTCCGAGTAATTATTAGGGTTCGCACAACTTGACGTCCATATGCGTGCACGACTACAGATAAGATAACTTGAATTTTGACAACCCTAAATAGCTGAAAGGGATAGTTCGATACATTAGAAAGGGACAGCATGATTCGTCCCTGAAACGCTGTCAAACTTCAGTTTTGTAGGAAGTCTCATTTCTGTACGGTAGTATCAATATCGAATATCAAATCATTTATAGGGAGCGTGCATGACCTATAGGAGGCAGCACAGGAGCCGTCAGATTTTAGGCGCGAGCATCGGGCATCCTTCTCTTTTACTCCGATTACGGCGTAATAAGAGTGACAAAGAAGGTTATAGTCCAGTTCTCTCAACAAGGATGTTACAAGGCGAATATTTGACAGCAATATTTGTTATTTAACATTGTAGACCTACCTTAAAAATAACATAACATAACTGCAGACGCTAGGAAAACTACACCAGCTAACGTCATAAAAAAGAATAAACAGAAAAAAATATTAGACAACCGATATTCCTTAAAACTCAAGCTTTCAACCGTGAAACAGTGGCATTATTTCCTAGCTTAATTTCCACTACGCAAAGGCCGTATCTTCATTTGCAAACCTGTTCAATTATGTGTCGCAACGCAACGGCTTAACGTTGAATTTCGAATGTGTTTTGAACTATAGTTACGATAGGTATGTGAAGTGCGCTTAGCTCGCGCGGTTGGCAGCGCCGTATTTACGCTAAAAGGCACCGCTCTTTAATAAACAAATGACGCGCGCGCGGATTTAAGACCGCACGGTGCAATTATTTCTGTTCCTTAGCTCTGTTGTTGTGAACGCTCGAATCTGCCGCATTTGAATGGAACCAGTCTGAGATCGTCCGACACATTGAGTGCCGGGAACCCGCTCGGCGGGTTCTCTGTTGTTCGTATTCACTTTCCTTTACAAAACGGGTAAACGTTGGGATTAGCTACGAGCGTAGCTCTACAAAACGTTAGCAGTGAACGATGCAGTTCAACGATTGTCACCTTGGCTAAGTCTCCAGGTATATATAACTAAGCTACCTATAGGCCTAGCACATGATTGGCGCGACGCAGTATCTCGCGGCGAGATTGACTACCCGTCTTTTTCTAACTGTGTTAATTGAAGACGGACTACTCTCTCTTTCTGTGCTAGCCCGACTGGTACACGCAACTGGCACATCAATCGCGGTTGTCAAATCTACGTGATACTCGATCGTCTGCGCAGCTCTTTTATAACAATCAAAATTAAGTATAAATTAGTTATAAATTAAATGAAAATACATACAATTTACTACTCACTTGCTGCCCCCATACGTGAACACTTACACATAAAAATATCATAATAAATTCCAAATATAAAAAGCGTAGTATATAATTAAGTACACCTTAATTATACACTACAAATATGATAATTATTAAATTATAAAAGATAAAACCGCCTACGATATTACAACAAAATCGATTTTATGCCAAAAAAGCCTTACATCATTTTGGAAAAGCTGATACTCTTCAAACTGCTGCACCGATTTCTATAAAACATAGCTAAAGAACGAACGCAAGAAAAATCGCTTTAACATTAAAAAAAACCGCATCGAAAGCAGCCCGTCCGTTGAAGCGCTATGATGTCACAGACAAACAGACAGAGAGACAGACAAACAGACATTAGCGTCATACATATAACACCCCCCTTTTTGCGTTAGGGGTCTGACCTAAGTGGTAGCTAAAAAGTGGTTGATCTAAGACGAATTCTCGGGTAGCGATGACAAGACTGGCTGAAGGCGGCTTCGCTTTATTCCAATTTTAAGTAGCGAAACATTGACGGTAATAGCCGTTAAAAGTTTAAGGAGACCATAGATCTATAATGAAACTTTTTAAACAGGCGATGCTTAAATAATGATACGTAGATGGAGATGCGCATAAAGTCTATACCGAAAAGGGGTGAGTTGAAACAATTAAATTGACTAAGCCCCACGGTAAGCTCAATAAGGCTTGTGTTGGTACTTGCATAACGGTATTATATAATATATAAATACATGTATGCAAATACTTAAATACATAGAAAACAGACATGATACAGGAACAAATATTCGTGCTCGTCACAGCAATAAATGCCCTTAACGGGATTTAAACACAGAACCATGGCTTCATAGGCAGGGTCCCTACCAATTAGCCAGATAGGTCGTCAATCGTCATATATAGATAAATAAGTAGGTAAATTAGAATGAACAAAACTTGATAACTAATAAATTAAAAATGTTAAAAAACCCCTACGCTCATCATATATTTTTTATTTATTTTTTATTTTTTTATTTATTTGGGAAGCATACAGCACATAATAATACAATAAGGTACAAGAAAAAGTTAGAACATAAGCCAAAACAGTTTCCACTTATAGCTAATACAAAATTACTTTGCTCCGAAAAAAAGTAAAATAATTGGGTATTTTTAATTTAAAGTTGAATTTAACAGTAACATTCAGTAAATAAGATAATAAAGATAATAAATCGTTTGGGAAATAGCCTTACCCCCATTACTTGCCCTACTTGTACCCCAACTTTTGATCTTTGTCACATAGTTTTATAGTACGAAGTACCATTTCGTAAGTTTCGGCCCGTCTGAAAAAATTGGCCATTTTTTTGGCAAAAACCGATACCACAGTCGAAACATGATTTTTGGCCGAAACCGAATCTTTGGTTGGATACAAGTAATAATGTTTTGACAGGCAAATTAAACAATAAACCGTACAGATAATATAATTTCTGACTACAATTTAATTATTATAATTCATGTAAGCACCGACCCCTCAATTAAGTCAAGTCCGAATTTATTTACTCGGCCGACCCCTACGTTCATTAGTTTAGCGCGCTCCGATTTTATTCAAAGATTAGTACTCAGTATTTATTTTTCGGGCAAGCCTGGCAAATTATGAATCAAGTTTAGCGTTATTAATTATATATTTTTGTAACTTACTTAACGTACTTTGAATGTAAGCCCGAAATATCCGATTAAAACAACTGAGAATAGTTAAATCTAAGAAATAAAAGCTGGCTAAAGTTGACAAGCTGCTAATAATCGTTTGTCCCTTTCCATCATACCGATACGTCGGAAAGGGTCTTTCAGAAGGGATGGGTATTTGCGGCGCTTGAGATCTTTTTGTTTTGCAAAAGAGGTGTGAAACGTTTTGACGCGCGCCGTCTGTAATTTAATTATCTACATAATATCAACATAATAGAGACCAAGCTAAGTTGGCGGCGATTTTGATAGCACAAACTGTAGTGTTAAGTAAACGTAATAATTTCATAGAAGTTTGACGTTTAAAATACTTAACACTTGCCCCTTCTGGGCTATCAAAATCACTGCCAACTTAGCTTAGTCTGACTCTAATCATATGCGGCACACGTCATATGGATTTACATAAAAAATTATATCCATTATGCAACAATATAAACAAATGTAATAATCATAATTCAACACTTTCTCACTGAACAAACGACATCAACGCGTCTCTGAGAAATGTTTGGTTGCTCTGAAGTAGGTTTAGGTAAACGATGAATTAAGTAGTAAAATTACCTAGGTATCGTAAATTTTTAGCTATAAATAGTCACAAATTCATCGCCAAAATGCCGCTTCCATACAATTGGAGTTATGCTCTCATTTTACACCGACATGCTTGGATTACATGAAACATTTACGTGACATGTTATATCTATGTCTGGTACAGTTGACAGTACAGTCGACTTTTCGTTTATAGGGTTCCGTACTGAAAGGGTAAAAACGGGACCTTATTACTAAGACCACTGCCGTCTGTCTGTCTGTCTGTCACCAGGCTACCGTGATAGCTAGACAGTTGAAATCTTCACAGATGATGTATTTCTGTTGCCGCTATCGCTATAACAACAAATACTAAAATGAGAATAAAATAGTACATTACGATACAAGTGCGAAAAATAGGAAATTCGAAACGAGTGGCGATTAATTAAAACACGACCGAAGGGAGTGTTTTAAATCGACACGAGTTGCGAATTACCTATTCGCACATGTATCGTACAACGTTTTACAGTACATATGGCCCTTTAAATGTTCGACACAGTAAAGTAATATGCTACTTCTCGCACTAGTGCTATAAAGTAGCCCCATATGTACTGTAATAAATATTTAAGTAGGGCTACAAAAAACGTGTTTTTTTTTTGCTTTTTTTTGCGTAATGGCACGGTTTCCATCAATCATTTATATTGTTATGATTTAATTTTTTGATGTACTTTTACGTTAGCGATTATGACATGGTACTATTTAACAATATTTTCTGAAATTTTAATATTCTGTTTTTTTTTTTGTTTTTTTATATTGTTTTCTAATTTTCATCGAAGACATTCGACGACTTTCACCGTCTATTCCCAAAGAGTCTCCTTGCCATTTAAATAAATGAATACGACGAAAATCCGCATCATTGAGAAGACCAAATAAAATCTTGTCAGGCTAACTAGTAAACCAGCAGGCAAAGGCTGGAGTGTATCTAAGTGGATATAAATCAGGAATAGTTGAAACCGCGTCGTGAGCTACGTAAATAATTAGCGATAGGACTAATTAAACGTAGCCGGAGGGCCGGTGGCACGCGCTAACGGGAGTTTCGTAAACGGTGTTTATCTTCGAGCAACACCGGATTCCGACACGTCGGATGGGAGGAGCCCAAGCGATATCTAACCGTTCAAATCATTCTGCCATTTTTTGCGGGGGAAAAGCAAGCGGTGGTGGCCGAGTGGATATGACGTCCGACTTTCAATCCAGAGGTCGTGGGTTCAAATCCTGGCTCGTACCAATGAGTTTTTCGGAACTTATGTACGAAATGTCATTTGATATTTACCACTAGCTTTTCGGTGAAGGAAGACATCGTGAGGAAACCTGCACACATCTGCGAAGAAATTTAACAAAGGTGTATGTGAAGTCCCTAATCCGCATCGGGCTAGCGTGGGGACTATAGCCCGAGCCCTCTTGCACATGAGAGGAGGCCTGTGCCCAGCAGTGGGACGTATGTAGGCTGAATTATTATTATTATTATTACATGCAAAATCCAATCTGTAATGTCGACACTAATACATAGAAAATGCCACACGTCAAAGACAAATCTTCCACATCTCGATCACTTTTTGTGTGCGCTCCAGTGGTACTCCTATGCTTTGGCAGAGGGGAATTAGTACGAATGCCGTCTCCCTTCCCGGTGTTGCTCGAATGTGTTTATCGGTGAATTGGAATAACTATCACGACCAGTCTGGCCTAGTGGGTAGTGACCCTGCCTATGAAGCCGATGGTCCCGGGTTCAAATCCTGGTAAGGGCATTTATTTGTGTGATGAGCACGGATATTTGTTCCTGAGTCTTGGGTGTTTTCTATGTATTTAAGTATTTATACATATTTATATATTATATATATCGTTGTCTGAGTACTCACAACACAAGCCTTTTTGAGCTTACTGTGGGGCTTAGTAAATTTGTGTAATAATGTCTTATAATATTTATTTATTTATTTTATTTATTAACTATACACAGTGTTTTTTAAACTCCGTTAATTTCAAGAGTGCAATCCTGAGCTTAAATTAAGTAACTTTCTCAAAGAAACTTATTTGATAAGATAAGGCCCCTACGAACGTGTACTTGCCTTACAGCCTGCGGGCCTACTGCGTACCACGTTCGACGGGTTGCCTCTCTGTCACACTTACGTACGAATTTACAAGTGCGACAGAGAGACAACACGTCGAACGTGGTTCGCGGTACGCCCTCTGTTTACATATTTATTATTACTGATTTTACTTATTCCTTAATGTTTTTTGATTACATTTGCGCTGATAGTTATTTAACATGTGACATATAATATTCATGTCCATATGCTTAGTGTGAATAGTAGGAAATATTAGTTATCGCTTATGGCTCCTCTACATGATGGGCCATCATACTAGTCCACTAAGATGGGCCAGCGTGTAGAGAGGGGTAGTGGTATCGGATGGCTTATGGCGCGGCGAGATGGCGATGGGTGTCGGTTTTTCTTCCGCACATCAAAGGTAGTAGTGGGCATCGCTGGACGGTGCATACGCATCTACACGTGGCCCATTCCATGGTGTGTGTTCTCAACCATCGCATGGCCATCTCGCTGTTCCAGTGCTGGGCCATCGTATAGAGGAGCCATAACTATCTAATAAATAAATATTATAGGACATTATTACACAAATTCCCACAGTAAGCTCAATAAGGCTTGTGTTGAGGGTACTTAGACAACGATATATATAATATATAATATTTTATTAATACTCAAATACATAGAAAACATCCATGACTCAGGAACAAATATCCTTATCACACGAATAAATGCCTTTACCAGGATTTGAACCCTCATCGGCTTCATAGGCAGGGTCACTACCCACTAGGCCAGACCGGTCGTCGTATCTCATAGCCATCTCGCTGTTCCAGCGCTGGGCCATCGTGTAGAGGAGCCATTACTATCACATGGCCATCTTCTCACATCGAACGATGGTCCCTATGACAGCTCATTTTCAGACAAAATGTTTGTAGGCATTTTTCGGAAGTTTATAACAATATTTTTTTGAAATGGGTATAATATCTAAGTAATAATGTATGGTATTGTACATTGGATCTAGTAAGGAGTCGATTAAACGCTGGTATTTAACTAAAGGTACAACTGGCGCGTGTCACCGGGCGCGCCGAATGCGGCGGTAATGTCCGCGCCGCTTTGCGCGCAGCGAATTTGCCGAGCTGTGCGCCGGACTGCATTATTGACTTGGGGTTATTTAAAAAATATTTTGGAACAATCTCAATGAAAACGAATGCGTAATCACCCAATGTCACTAAAAATCCGTTGCCGCTCTATGTGACAGTAATAGGTAATTATCAGACTAGACTACAACTTCCTCCCGCGGACACTTCAGCTGCGGAATGAGCTGCCTGCCGAGATTTTCCCGAGGGTCTACAGTAAATAAATAAATAAATAAATATTATAGGACATTATTACACAAATTGACTAAGTCCCACAGTAAGCTCAATAAGGCTTATGTTGAGGGTACTTAGACAACGGTATATATAACCATACACAGACAGACAGTATGATATGAGTGTGAGACAGTATGGGGTTCTTCAAAAAAGGAGTGTACATACAGATTTTTAAAGGGTCGACAAAGCGCATGTAACACCTGTGGAGTTGCAGGCCTCCATAGGTTACGGTGACTGCTTACCATCAGGTGGGCCGTATATTTGTTTGCCACAGTCGTGGTATTAAAAGACTAGTGGCTAAGCTTGTATCATCGAACATAAAACAACAATATATAAATATGGTGCTTAAATATATGACACTTAAAACTATTACTACTTGAGTACTACCTACTTACTAATAGTTACTATATTACTTACTGATTTACCGACCTCATTCAAAAGTTGCAGAAAGCCAACCTATACGCATTTAAAGACGAATGATGCCGAATCCATCATCGTCGCACTTTTCAAGCGTTTTTGGAAAATAAATAATAATCCGTACGAAATTTTTCGATCCTTACTACGTATGTCCTAAAAACTGCTTGTCGTTGGTCATGGTACTGAGGACCATTATCAATCAATCAATCAATCAAAACTTTATTGATAAAATATAGTTATTTTACATGTCAACTCATTATATCTATTTAATCGCACATTATTATTTTATAGATGAAAACCATTATTTACACAAAAATAATTATTTCAAAGTTCATTATCATTACGGGTCGAATTATTTTAACTTATTTTAAAAAGAATTAATCAGATTTATATAATATTCAAATATAATTATAACTTTTAATGAACAAAAAATTTTTTTTAAGTGTAACTTATTTCTATCACATGCAATTAATTATAAATATCATTCACTTTTCATCGCTCTTATGAGTCTAAAACTTTTATAGTATGCTTAACTCGTTCGCGTTTTTCCTATAAACATCATAAAGTTAAGGCAATTTAAAGCTAATTTTTATGCGGCTCCATTTCAGGGGAATACATTTTTTCAGTACCTACTTAAGACTCAAATAAGAAGCGTACTCCCATCTTAAAGCCCGGCAACGCACATGCAACCCATCTGGTGTTGCAGGTGTCCATGGGCGGCGGTAATCGCTTACCATCAGGTGATCCGTCTGCTCGTTTGTCTCCTCTACCGTAAAAAAAAGAAAAACGGGATACATACCCGTATGTACCTGAGTCGTTAACTTTTATTGTATTGACCACAGTGTCATTTTTCTAAAATGTATTTGACCCAATTGTAGAATATCGTGTTTGCTTTTGCTAATTTTTAAAAAGGAGAATAACTTTGTAAATAAATTCCATAAACATAAAACCGGCGCAGAGTCAGCTCAATACAGTAAGTTAAACAAATGTAACATTCGACTGCAAAACGTAGATTCCCTTTAACCAAAACCAAAACATCCCAAACGCCACACAAAGTCACACTAAAACCATCTTTAACACTTCACTATACGACTGAAAATAAATCCCGAGCAGATTCAGATCACAGTACTAATACGGCTCATTTAATTTTGTATTATCTTTTATTGCGCTAAAGTAGTTTTTCGTTTGAGACCCAGAAATGAACTTAAAGGATAAGATTAGATAAGTAGCCGTATAAGGGCTGCCAATGGCTCGCTATGTCGTCTATGCTACGCGTTCCATATGTGAAAAATAATGAGATGCATGAAACGCAAGGTTATCTGCCGGTGGGTGAAAATGGATCTAAAGTGGCCCAGTATTGAATATTACTGGTATAGCGGTACTATTAACCAACGATTAGGAACTAATTGTACGGTCAGCTGCAGAGAAAAGGTACCGTGCAACCGTGATGCGTGGGCGATGCTCAGTGTAGGGTTCTGTAGTTACTATTCTGTCAGAATCGGCTAAACGGGGACTATTACAAATTGGCTAAACGGGTGATCTTACAAATTGGCTAAACGGGGCCTTTACAAATTGGCTAAACGGGGGCTATTACAAATTGGCTAAACGGGGGCTATTATAAATTGGCTAAACGGGGGCTATTACAAATTGGCTAAACGGGGGCTATTACAAATTGGCTAAAAGGGGGCTATTACAAATTGTAATCATGATGCACCAATCAGCGTGAACGATCTTCAAGGTCGTGTCAAAACCATAACAAATTGTTAAATCTGCATTATCAGTGAATCGATTGTTAATCGTTGCCATCAAAAAAAACGATTAATAGATTTAGATTACACTAGATTTCTTTATTTCACGATGAAAATGACACTATTAATTTGCTACATTCGTCAAAAGTATGTTTATCTTCTCATCATGATCGTCAAACATTACATTATAAATTAAAAATAATTAAATTTAAATGAATTGTGTCTCCCAATATCTAAGGATCGTCATGTGCTAAGAAAAATATGTCAAACAATTGAATAAAAACCAACTTAATATTAATTTGGAATTGTCGTTAAAATGATAAATAAACATAAAAATATTACAAAAATATGTCAAACAATTGAATATGAACCAACTAAATATTAATTTGGAATTGTCCTATAATCTTAGATTAAATTTAAAAGTGGAAAAATTACTATATTGATCTGAACTCACGGCCTCTGGATCGATACTCCAGCGCTCTGCCATCTGAGCCACCAAAACCTCATCCATAGGCAGCACCTTTTTCCACCATATGCGCTGGAGTATCGATCCAGACGCCGTGAGTTCAAGTCTCACCCAAGACAGTAATTTTTCTACTTTTAAATGTAATCTAAGCTTAATAGCATCGTTCGCAGACGTTTCTGCTTGTTAAAAATTAATTTGTTGTATAATGTCGAATAAAGATAAAAATATTACAAAAAAGAACAATATGTCATGTTTAAAATACAAAATGCACATCATTTAATAACAAATAAAATTACATATGTCGTTACAAATTCAATTCCAGAGTACAAAGGGTTATCCAAGAAAAGGTTTCTCAATTTGCGCTTAAATGTTTCAATTGAATCGATATCCACATTCCTAGTTAACGCTAGTCAATCTGCTCAAGTACACTTCTTACTGTCTAATTTTTTAAACTTACGCCGCGAATTAGTCAAAATATGTGCTTAAGTGTCCGCAGCAAGCTTGAATGTCACCTTCCCCTATAAACGAAGTTTCGTTCTCATTTAAAAACTACGTGTTGCATTCTAATGAAACTTTGCAGATACAATAACATACGGTGCGGTATACCTAGTCCTGTAATTAGTTTATATAGCTCTAGTTTTTAAAACGAAATATAGCAAAAACAAGTTTTGTATAAAGAACTTAAATTCGCTTTATTTTTAACTATGGTATCTGATGTTACATAAACGAATTACAGGACTAGATACACCTTATCCTATTGGGACCGTGCGAAGTGCATGGTGGGGGTAAGTAAAGCGATCCCAGCGCATATGGTGGTAAAAATTTGAACTAACTGCGGATAGCGTCTTTAACATTACGTACAATTATATGGCTCGAAATGAAACTTTGATTTACGATTACTCCTGAAATATTCATTTAAATTGTATGGTGTAAGGGACCATTGTAATCTGTATGAAATGCTTAATATAACTGACGTATTTATTTTGATAATTGTTAATAATGTATCCATGTAAATAGCTTTGCAAATGGCACATATTACGTGATCTTTTTCTAGAAGTTAAGAATGGATATAGTAAGTTATCCTTAAAAGATAGACATTTCACATCGCGGACTTTTTTGTAGACCTATGAATGAGAAACAACCCCACCATACATTGTGTTGTTATAGCTCAAACGGATTAGGCAGCGTTTTCGATTAAAGCTCCTAGCCAGCGTGATTTTTTCCGACAACATCGTTATATTTCAAACAATTTACACAAAACCTTAACAAGTTATATACTTAAGCCTTCCTCAAGAATCACTCTATTGATAAATGAAAGTCGTATGAAAATCCGTTCAGTAGTTTTTAGTTTTGGAGTAGTTTTATAAGATGTAGTGTATTGACGTTTTCCCCTATAATTGCGGACACTAGGTTGCGTGACAGTCGTGCACGCTCCCAATTGTTAGTACAAAGTTTCAGATCAATATAGCTAGTCGTTTCAAAATGAGAGCGTAACTACGTTAAGAGGGAAGAATAACTTTTCGAATCTAACGAAATAACGGTAATATTTCTATGAAAATCCATTTCATAGAAAAAATTACAAATCGCTATGATTTGGATGTTGATCGCTTCAGCATAATACCGGGTATGGCCTGTAACATGAGCAAAAAATTAAACAGTAGACTGTACTTCTCCAACTGACCAACATTTGTTCAGCGACTTTCAAAAATGATGAAGATTTTAGACTTCCTATTTTTCATACAAATAAAAATATTATCTTCAATGTACGCTGTCATCAGTGTAATTGACGTTGATTGTCACGCTTTAAACATAACAAAATTTACAATACATTGCGTCTTAGAATAAACTTTAAAGTGTGCTAAAAATTAAAATACAAGTTACTTTTAAAATAGTTTAATAGTAAGTCTAAAATCTTCATAATTTTTGAAAGTCGCTGAACAAATGTTGATCAGTTTGAGGAGTACAGCCTACAGTTTAATTTTTTGCTCGTGTTACAGGCCGCACCCGGTATATTCTAGGTTTATAGGTTTCGCCTTTTTGGAAAAAAAAGGAAAACCTATATACCTAGTTTTTCATTGTGTCAATAACATACTAAAGAATCACGGAGAATGGAAAATATTTAGAAGTGGAAAAACGTTTTCTCTTTTTATTTGTTCGACCACGTGGTATACTTCCCTATTAAAATACCCACTTTATTAAAAGGTAACATAACTGTACATAACTGTTGTTTTCATTTGTTACACAAAAATCTCCATCGTTCCTATTTATATTTTATTTAAAATTGCGTCTTAAATCGTAAAAACCTTTAACGCTGCATTAGCTGGATGCCTACCTCGGTATTTTCTATACTAATGCGTACTAGAGCAATTACGCGAGGCTTTTAGGCAGAAATCCTGCGCGCGCATGTTAATGGCGACGCGAGCGCAAGTTTAAAAGGCGGCGCGCACACGCAGCTATGGTATTGGCTTTTTAATTACACATTTCTACTTATAACTTACACAGTTATATTATATTTACTTACAAAAAGTAGTATTGTTAGCAGGTAAGTATCATTTTAAAGATAAATAAAAATGATTCTAAAAAAATATTATGATAGCGTTATTCTGCAATAACCCCTCTGCAGGTAAAGGCCTCCAAGGTTAACCAATCGTCTCTGGATTTTGCAGTTTGCATCCAGTTTGGACCCGCTGTGTGTTTGATTTCGACCTACCACCGATATCGGGGTCTCCCTTGCTGTCTTTTGCCTGGTGATCCCCTCCATGCTGTTACAATTATTGTCCATCTCTGATCTTGAAGGCGCGCGACGTGTCCAGCCCACTTCTATTTCAGTGCTAGAGCATGCCAAGCCATCTGTTGCTTTGGTGATGTTTCTTATTTTAGTGTGGCGTATTGTTTTTATATTTAACATACTGCGCTCCATTCCACGCTGGCACGTAGTAATTTTCACTTCTACTTACTAAGTACTAATCATTGTTTTAACAGACCCTAGGGTTCACTCCGTATAATTCTATCACTTATTGTGTCGTAGAGGACCATAAGAGCTATACTTGGCGCAAAACTAAGTGGCGAGCCAGGTCATAATGCCATCTCTTCCACTCTTGGTTGGTCTTAACAAGGGTAAAGGAGATAGCATTATGATCTCAGTGGGTAGTTAGTTTTGCGGCAAGTATACTGATTTTATTTTAGTTTCAAAGTAAGTATAATTCAAAGTAGGTACATGTATAATGTATACATATATGTATATTTTTATGTATGTCATAAGTTTATGATTTCATAGTATATTGTTAGTATCTATTTTATAAACAGTAGGTACTGATATTGTTTTAATTTATGTATTATAAAGCCTGCACCTAACAAACGTCTATTTTTGGCCCTGTGGTTGACTGGTAGAGAATGCCTTAAGTCCGCCATTTGTACTTATAAATAAATAATTAAATATTATAGGGACATTAGGTTTATTGTAGTGAAACATACTGAAAATTAAAAAAAAAAAAAACATCAAGGTATAATGACAATAGCGATAATAGCGATGATGACGACTTGACGACACATTACTGCGACTCGCTACTTTTTTTTAACTATCCAATTTTGCAAGCTATATGTTGCATTATAAGTCGTTTATATATAGCTAATCTAGCATATTTATTAATTATATATCGTCTTTCATAAAATATATTTTTTTTGTATCATTAACGAATGCTTTGCAAAAGTATCATAAGCAAGTAATCTTGAGTCTTTTCTTCCTTAGTAACCTCAGCCCCCTGCGGGTGTACACGTCAATATTTTATTTATCGGCGCGCGGTATCTGGCGATATCTCGGCAGCGATACGCGATGGCCAGTGGCCAAGTAAATGAGGCCTGGGGACACTGCCGCTGCGAGGTGTACCCTTACAACATAAGACGTATAATGGTGAGAAAACTTAGGTGGTTAAGACCTTTTGAAGTTTAAATATTCACATGTGATTTATTTGCTTCTTTATAAGAGATAAAAATAGATAAGTTGACGTAAAACTGCAAAGTTACTGCGTCAAAGGGTAAATTGTGTATAACATGACATCTTTATTTGGCTTTTGTGTGAATTATTTTGGGCGCATTCCACAAAAGTTTCGGTTACGAACTCTTAATGAGCGTTTCTTTTTTGCCACTGTTTTTACGTGACCTTTTTGCCACTTTTGTGTTATTTCTAGTCAGGATCGCGAGCCTTTTTAATCCTTATACGAGAAAAAAAGTGTCCCAAAATTATCATACATTTTTTATACTTTCCTTTTCGTTACCGTCATACAAAGTATATGGGGAAATGGTAACACAATAGGAAAAAACTCTGGGACTTTTTTTATCCTGTTAGGAAAGAGCTCGTGATTCTGAGTAGAATAAACACAGAATTTATGAAAAAATACGAAATTTATGAAAGTGGCTTTTTTGTGTTGTAATTTTCTTGCTTAATTGCTTGAAACTAAAATCCTGTTGTTAATTAATAATTAATTGTTAATTGAATCATTAATGAACCCATTTACCCTGATTACTGACATTATTATTTTAGTAACAATTATTTTCCTTCTAGGAATAATAAATTTGCATTTCTAATGTATATCTTTCGCGTCGAATGATTGTTCCATATGACAGTTAATTTTTAGGGTTCCGTACCAAAAAGGTACAAAAGGAACCCTTATGGTGCGACTCTGTCCGTCCGTCCGTCTGTCACATTGCTAAATATCTCGAGAAGTACTTAAGTTATCGATTTAAAATTTGGAATAGTAATGAATAACGCTAACCCAAACATATTGGAAGTGTATTTATTTTATTTTATTTGTATTAATTATGGAAAATTCCCAATATAAAGAGGGGGCAAAATTTCAAAGTCTAGTTACTAGGCCAAGTGGGTTATCATTTGAAAGAGCTCAAATTGAACATTACAACAATTTTTTATTTCTTTTTCATAGTTAAAAAAAGTGACTTATGAAGGAAAATGTGAAAAAAAACCATTCCCCCCCCTCTATCTCCGAAATTTACGAATGAAAAATTATGATTTTTTACATAATAATAACATTATCATAAAGATTACAGGGAAAATAAAATCAGACCTTAAATTGTTAATAAATTGAATGTACCCTCAAGAAATATTATTAAATGAAACTTAGTCATGTTTTCTTAAATACACATATACATTTTAATTTTCTCGTAATCTAAATGACAAGTAGAGTATTTCATTCGGGAGAAATACATCATTTCAGCCTCGGACTATTGGCGCCCTCACTGCGTTCGAGCGCCAAACTACCTCGGCAGAAATGAGTACCTTTCATCCCTTGTTTAACAATCTACTATAGAAATGTAACATTGAAGTAATAAAAATACGCTAGAGTATCGGCCCGATTCAAAGAATGATTAAGACACGTTTAAGATCTTTAAAAGATCGATAACTAAGCGACATGTCAAAATTGACGTTTATTTCGATTCCGCTGTCATCCCAATAAGATCTATCTACGATATTTCTAACATCAAAGTGACATTGGTTGCCCGAATCGAGCTGGTTCTGTCAATTATACGACATACGAACGATATCTAAATGAGAACTTATCTAAACCAGAACTATCCGTTATCGTATCTCATTCTTCGAATCGGGCCGTATAATTATAAACATATTTTCATCATATTTTCATGCAGGCAGCTTTCTCGCGCAAAGACTCGCTATTGCGATACAGAGCGGGAATTCTGCCTGCGTGATGGGCACTCACGTTATTTTACTTTTTGAGTTAGGTTTAGTTATATTAGTTTATTTTATAAGTAGGTATAATTCTTGTAACTTACATTTAATTTGTATATACATTATTTATTAATAAAAAAAAAATATTTTCATTGAGATTGCCACACTTTCTCATTATGTAGCTTGGGGCCGACTTTTAAAAACACGTTTATTGAATATTTTTTTTTAATTAAGCGCAACCAAAAGACACTTGAAGGAACTGTCATCATGGCCATCATTCGCCGTGAGAGATAGGTTATAGTTGATTGTATAGCGACGAGACTGGCAAGTAAGACAGTCTGTAAGCTATTTATCCACGTTTCCTGTCGATGTAGATGCGCGGGAGTCGATTTATTGCATAATTGACTTCCGGCGCAGCGCCCGGTGAAGATGTCGCGTAGCTGAAGCATTTTATCTATGTACTTCTAAAAAAGAGGTAAGAATAATAATAGCTTTGCGATCCTAACAAAATAACGGTACTTTTCCTATGAAAAACCTCTACCGTTTTAGTTTTCTGGAGAAAACGGTTTCCTCTAACTAAATCTTAACAAATCATTTTGATTTTGATGTCGATCGCTTCAGCATAATATATTCTAGGTTTATAGGTTTCGCTTTACTGATATTTTTGCCTTTTGCAAATTTTGAAAGAAAAGACAACATATAAACCTAGTTTTTCATCATGTGAATAGAAAATATTTAGAAGTGGGAAAACATTTTCTTTTATGGATGGACGAGAATGTGCTTAATCCCTCTTAATATGAATTCGTAATCAAAGTTGTAAAAAATGGCCGCCATTTTTTATTTATTTATTTTTGGTACGATCATGTTAAAAATCCGAAAACTCCTTTTCAATAGTGTCTGATCCATCAAACCTCGCTGTTAGATGGGTCCCTTCTACATCAAGTGGTGTGGCAATCCAAGGAAAAAATATCTCTCCCAAAATGTATGCTCACCTCCTGGGTTTGCGCAAACTGGGATTACACGTATTTAGCACTAAATAAAGGTAATAATGGGGATTTAATTTGACTGGCTTAAAAATGTTAGGAAGTCAGTTTAAGTTTCATGATATTTCATAGTTTATTTTAAAATTATTGTGATCAAGTAGATAGAGGGATTAATTTTATTTGATTGAGTTTATAAATTTTCATATTGATATCGCATTACCGATTACCAAAACAATTGTCAAGTGCTTTCTTTATCCCGAGATCTATACCTACAGAAACATTATTCTCACAAAATTCAAAATATACTCTTTATACACACGCATAAAGTCCAGAGAATACACAATTCCTTGTCACCTTTTACTCTTGAAGCATTCATCGTGTGTTTTATACAAAAACGTCATAAGTACACAAACGCCACCATTTTATTTTGAAATATAACGCGTTGGAATAAGATTCAAAATAGATGGCGTTGTGTTGTTATATCGTTGTTTTATTTGGTGTGACATGTTGCTACTTAGCGGAGACATCGGTCCGCGCGCAGCGGGATGCTCAAAGCGCATGCGCGGAGTATTCCCATTCATGCCGAGTGCGAGCGAGTCCAATACATACTAATAGACTACAGGTAGGTAGCGAGCTGCATAAGTAAAATTAAAAAAAAAATTAAAACCTCCTACGCATTATGCCAAAAACATCCATTCATCATCTTCCTCGCATTACCCCGGCCTTTTGCCACGGCTCACTAGAGCCTGGGGTTCGCTTGGCAACTAATCCCAAGAATTGGCGTTGGCATCAGTTTTTACGAAAGCGACTGCCATTGCCATCTGACCTTTCAACCCAGAGGGTAACTGGACCTTATTGGGAGTAATCCGGTTTCCTCACGATTTTTCTTTCATCGAAAAGCGACTGGTTAATATTAAATGATATTTTGTACATAAGTTCCGAAAAACTCATTGGTACGAGCCGGGGTTTGAACCCGCGACCTCCGGATTGAAAATCGCACGCTCTTACCGCTAGGCCACCAATGCCAAAAAGATCCATTCTATACCAAAAATACCTTACATCATTTTGGAAAAGGGCTGATACTCTTCAAACTGCTGGATGGATTTTTATAAAACACAGCGAAGAACCACCGCAAGGCAACTTTCAAGTAAAACCGCATCAAAATGGGTTATCCGTTTTTGCTTCGGGGTTAAAAATAGCATGGACAGGTTAAAAATCTAGTATGAGTTAAGGTTATTCGACTTTTCTGTGGATATCGTACTTTATCCTTATAGGCATGTTAAAATCTACTTCTTCTATAGAAAATTGTTTCCAAATCGTTAACTTTTGTTATGTCCGCAGGAAAGACACCAAATTTCCCGAACATTTTTGAACCGGGCTTTATAAATGGAATTAATTCACAAAGTGGGACTTTTGCAGCTAGCTCATCAGGAAGAGCATCTCTCAGATAAGGTACAGTGTAGAAGGCAAGATAAAAGTGTCATGCGTTAAGGAGGGATCTACTTGCATCAATTACCTACAACTTCGGAAATCGTAATCTATAAGCGCACAAATACAGGTTTTCTAAGCTATAGGCAGTGCCAGTGGTGTCGCATGAACAAATCTAAAGTGGGCGAAGTCGCATCTCAGAGGCCCTTTCTTTCAATGTGTATTCCTCGGAATAAAAAGGGTTGACTCTCGCGGGAGCTTAGATAAGTGCGAGGCCAAGGCCGTGAGCGAGGGGCCTTCAGGTCATATCGAGGGGCCTCTTCGCCACTGGCGATAGACTTGCCGTCACTCGGTTAGCTATTGCAATAACACCACGGGGCCCAGTACAAGCTACCGCGATGCGTCCACCCAACACAGCGACGGAATATAATATATTATATACACGAAGCTCACGGTACATTTTTGACTTCGAAATACGGTCCATATGACTGACACTATAATAGGCTCTGTCCAAATAATAGACTCGTTTGCTTATGTTCTGCATGTATTTTTATTGATACTTTTTTAAACGAAATAAATAGAAATTAAAATATGTTCATAAGTAGGTAATTTAATTTGTTTTTAGAGTGACACTCATATTTATTTTTTATGCAAAATTAGAACTGTATGTACATATTTTAGGAAATTTTTGTAGCTTTCAGTTACTTTTTTTTCTAATTCTACACACAAGTAACAAGTCTACCCACAGATAATATTTTATTTTGTATAAATTCCAGTGAGTTCTATTATTGGAGATCCTCTCATTTCATTTGTATATTATTTACTGTAAATGTTCTGTGCATATCACCAAAAGTGATCCATAAATATGGCCCGCATAATATTGCTCGATACACAATGTCCCGTTATTGTGTGTCATTGGTCATTAAAAGTTTTGATTGGCGACAATTTGCGTAAGGTAATTTTTGAGCACTAGTTAGTAGACTTCTATGTATAGGTATTCTAGTTCGTTGACCCTACGACCTACTAATTTATACAGCTATGTTATATTGAGTAGGTATATAATATTTCATATATATTTATTGCGATATTATACGCATTGCACCGAATGCCTGAATAACAAAATGGGACTTTTCCAATGAGGTATAATTATAATTTACATATTATATTCACTAATAAATAAATATATTTTTTTAATCAATAAATACCCTGTAGGACTCATAGATTTCAATGTCTTGCTTAGAATTGTTATGTGCTCAGCATGTTATGACAAAATGCTTGGAATAAAAAACCCACATCTCTCATACAAACCGTTTTGACAAACACACCACTTGGGCATAAATCAATCGACTTAAATTTATCGATTCAATCGACAACGTAATACCTCTTCAATCCCGGGACAATCGATATCGATAGTATCAATCGGTATCGGTATCGAGGGTCGATATCGATAGCATCTTGACGGGTACAATCAAAGTACAATTAATTAGGGATATATAGCGGACAATAACAGATCGACATGCTCAGTGATGGCCGTGATTGGCTTCTATTTGACATGCACGAAAGATATGGTGAAAGGTACAAGGTGCAATGTATTGTTTTCTTAGAGGCGTCTAAAAAAGGAGAATAATATCTGTATTAAAAATGTTATCATACCGTTTGATTTATATTTTATTAATTACTACATTCATGCTCCGCACTAGTGATAATTAGCATATTACGTAACTATGTCGGAAATTTAAAGGGCCATATGTACCTACTGTAAAATGTTGTACGTATGCAATTTTGCAACTCGGGTCCATTTCAAACACTCCCTTCGATCGTGTTTTAATTATCGCCACTCGTTGGGAATTTCCTATTTTCGCACTTGTATCGTAATGTAATATTATGACCGACCTATTTACAATAACGAATGCAATTATATGGAGATATTGAAGATTAACAGTCTTACTTCTTCATTTATCTCTGCTACCGGTATACTGTACTGTCTACCGATTTCCATATGCGCCGGTATAAAGGTAAAACAAGGTATTCTCTGAATATGCGTTTCCTACAGCGTGTGCTACCGTGACACTAAATAACAGTGTCGCCTTCCTTTGCCGACACCGCCGGGAAACACTGCGAAAGGGAACCAAGCTTTCCAAAATTATTTTTATTTTAAAGTGAAATCCCCTTTTCATATAAACTTAGTTATTATTTTCCTCTCTGGATGTTAACATTAGGTATTAAAAATATTTTACGTTTGATTTTTACGAAATTTTAATTATAAGGGTTACTTATGGACATTTAAAAATTTGTATGAAATCTGTTTTTCGCTCCTAAAAATCGAAAAATGACAAATATACATCGCTATGGTTAATATACATCAAATTGTGTAAAAATATTTTTCTAAATGTCAATATACAGAGAGGAAAATGGGGACTACGTTTGTATAGAGAAGCGGCCGTCCCCTTCCCTTTTAATACGTTTCATTTCTTCACTACCTAAAGGTTATCTGGAAGGAATCGCTCTTTAGCGATAAGACCGCCTGTTGTTTACCTCTGTGTATTATGTGCGTTTCCTTGTACAGTCAGCGTCAAATACTCTGTAGCAGTCAAAGTGGCCAAATAGTTCGGTACACCATACTAAATATATGGTGTACCGAACTATTTGGCTACTTTGGTTGCTATAAAGTATTTGACGCTGACTGTACATGTATTTTGAAGTCGTACAATAAATCTAAATCTATTCTATAAATATCTTCTTACTTTTCTCCTTGCACCATTTTTAAATGTATCTGTGTTTGGCCCTATGGTTAACTGGTAGAGAATACCATTAAGCATTAAGTCTGCCAGTTGTACATTATTTTCGTATATTGTGCTATGAAGTTTAAATAAATAAATATCATAACTAAACTAAGCATTATAGTAAGCTCAAGCATGTTGTGTTTGTGGGTACTCACGTACTCAGACCACGTTATACATACTTAAGTATATACTCGTAGAAAACACCATTAAGTCAGGGATAAATAACTATGTAATAATGGGTTTTAAATAAAATGGGACCCTGCTGGCTCTCCACAGCATACCGCGGTCCATGCTCGTATCTTTTTGCTCGTGCGTATTTCGGCTCGCATTTATCTCGGCCTATCGGTATCGGCGCAGGCGCATCGCTCCACAGATACCGCTGATTAGCCGATAGCATTTGATAACGTGGCCTTTTTAGCTGTCAAAACTTTTAAATGTTTAGATCGGTACCGTGGGGTAGTGCGGAATATAGACCGGGATCTCTTGAAATATATCGTATGCATAATTATTAGACAGCAGTTTGACTTGTGATCCTTGTACCAATATACGTCTGCAGCAATTTTGATAGCTCAGAATATGCAAGTGTTATTTAAACGTCAAACTTCTGTAAAATGATGACGTATAAATAACACTTGCACAGTCTGTTTTGTCAAAATCGTTGTAGAGTTATCATTCTCACTGGTGTTCCTAAGCTTCAAGAAACCTTGCCAGGTGGTGCGGTGCCGTTACCCCGTTTTAATTTGATGTAAAAAACTTGTTTTACTCATTTTGATTTTTTTGTAAATAGCTCTTAAGCTGTAGTATATTTTGGAACACAGTGTATGAATCGATTGTAGTATATTTAATCTACTTTCATTTGATACGATTGATACCCCACACGTGTATGTGAAATGGACGGTTTGGGTGTAAAATGCAGCATTCGGAGCGATGCGGAAGCCATTTTGATGAGGTCATTACGCTGAAGTAGTTGGTCTGTGCCACTGTCTCCCGGCAGTTTTGGGGTTCCAATTCCACGCCCAACAACATACTAAAAATTCGTCTTAGATCGTTTCATGTAAGGGTGCCTGAGAGCCTACCGCGAAAAACGATAATCGTAGTTTCGTTATTTGCTTTTCTATCGCTCTTGCCTTCGAGAGATGAAGAGGCAGAAAACGAAATTTAGATTTTCTGTTTTCATGGTAGGCCCTGTGTTAAGTCTGTGCCACGAAGGTATGCCAAACGTGTGACCCTGACCTCGTGCATTTACGAGTAGGTATTACCTATCTACTGAGCCAAACTATAGAATAGCGAACACCGTATTCGGTAAAGCTACAACCTTTATTTTCCCATAAAACTTATCGAAACAAACTAAATGTTACCTCCAAGTTCATACTGTACACGACAAAAGAATTGATCTTCATTTGAAAATATATTCTATTCCAAAAGAAGGAAGGTTCGTTTTTGGTTGTTTTTCAAAAGAAGATACAATCTTCCGTTGCCAATGAGTTTACAAATTAAGGACACTAATGGGGTATTTAAAAAATTGTTTAATTGTGTTTGAAAGGCATGGTGTGGATAAGCACTTCTACATATTGGTTTTATTTATGACTTGTACGTAAATTATCATTCTGGATTTTCAATGTTAACAGTAAAGAATAGCTTTTCGAACCTAACGAAGTAACGGTAATTTTTCAACTTTGATTTTTATGTCGATCCCTTCAACATAATAAAAAAATGACTAATATATTATTCTAGGTTTATAGGTTTCGCTTTTTTGAAGATGGGAATAGGCGCTCCATAAAAATCATTCCCATTTGTGCCCGCTTCTTGTATGGTGGTGGTCACGTGGGGACAGATGGGAATATACCGTGTAAGATTGTTCCCAAAAATTAAAAAGCGTCCGCTACATGGAGTAAAATTTAACCAGCGTCCTCTGCATTCGCGGCAGATACCACTCGGCCACTCGGTCACAATGGCATGGGTCAAATTATCTCAAGTACCTATATACAATCTCTAGGATATAATCACTAAGGGTATCAAAACGTGGTTGAAACGTTGTATAAGGACGGTGCAAAATTTGAGGCGAGTAACCTGATACTTTAAAGAAAAAGTAGTAGATATAAAATATAAAGGTGTATCCACACGTTGCCGCCGCCTCGCCGAAGACGCTACAGGAAGCGAGGCGACGCGATGCGATCTTATTTGTGCGCTGGACTAATGCCGGTTATTCACGGCTTCACGGCGCTGCTGTTCACGACTTTAAAAATGCTAAGCTATTGTTTTAGAACTATTTAATGATTGTAGATTCTTTCCTAATCTTAGCGCTTTCCCGGTTGTATCCTCATGACCAGTCTGGTCTAGTGGGTAGTGACCCTATGAAGCTAATGGTCCTGGGTTCAAATCCCGTTAACGGCATTTATTTATGTGATAGGCGCAGAAATTTGTTTCTAAGTCATGGGTGTTTTCTTTGTATTGTTTTTTGAGTACTCGTATCACAAGTCCTCTTGAGGTTACTGTGAGGCTTACGGCCCGATTCGAAGAATGAGATACGATAACATTAAGTTCCGTTTTAGATAAGTTCTCATTTAGATATCGTTTATATGTCGTATAATTGACAGAAGCAGCTCGATTCGGGCAACCAATGTCACTTTGACGTTAGGAATATCGTAGATAGATCTTACTGGGATCACAGCGGAATCGAAATAAACGCCAATTTTGACATGTCGTGTAGTTATCGATCTTTTCAAGATCTTGGAAAGACGTGTCTTAATCATTCTTCGAATCGGGCCGTTAGTCATAATTACCTATCCATTCATAATTATCTAAAAAAACAAATAAAATTGCAAAAAAATGCTAATATCCACGGGGGATAATAGGGACTACGTTTGTATAGAGAAGAGGTCGCCCCCTTTCCTCTTAATTTAAGAGTGAATTTAATTTTAGAGGGTAACACTGGATAGGTAATATAGCTGTAGTCACAGAGAGCCAAGGTCCCCCCAGACCCTGACGAAGAAAATTACAACGCCTGTAACCTGTTCTCAGTCTGTAAACACGACACTAGAGTTTTCGTGGCAGGCCGCAACCATCTGATAAGCTTATCTGGTAGATAAAGAGTTTTGCATGAAGTTTTCTCTGGCAGTTAGTTTACACTTTATAATACTTGATTTGGATATTGTAAAACAGGCCCATGTATTGACATAGACACGTCACCTCCTGTCAATTTCTCGAGTCAAATGACACCACTTTTAACTTAAAACTTGTGGATTTATAAAATATCCAGGTCTACCTGGTGTACTATACCTACACCGCCAACGACCGTACAGTATCAGCCGCTTTAACAGTTTTATTTTAATACCGGCCAGCGAAAACTGCGCAAAATACCTACCATCTTCAAACAAAACGTCGTAAGTAACACGTGTTTTGTATTAAGAACTGCCGTTTCATTTAAAAAGAGTAAATTCTTGAATGAACCTTATCAGGAATTATCGTGATCTTTTCTTTTGCGCCTGTGCTGTTATTTTCATCCCTTTTTGAGCGCAAACATCCAGAATAAGTTGGACTCGAGATCTGTGATAACTATTTGTAATTGAAGCTCTGTTTATGCTGGATTTTGAGTGAAGGAGTGTTTGATAGGAATAACATCTATGTTTGGAAATATTAAACACAATGGGCGATTAGCTGCTGTTTTGGTTTCATAAATGTGGGTAAAAAGGACATTGGTCTAAGCACGTGTTGAAAATGTGCCGATTGGCCTACATTGGAAAAATTGCGTACAAAATGTACTATATTTTTAGAAGTATATGTATTTATTTAAATAAAAAGCTGACCATTTTTCTTCGCTAACTGTAACCCATGACTCCTTAGTGCCGTTAACCGTAGGTATAGCGTTACAAGTATGTTCATAGCTTATTTTTTCGGGGGCTTAAGGGGAAACTCGTAACGCTATACCTACGGTTAAGGCACTAAGGAGTCATGGGTCAATACAGTTAGCGAAGAAAATTGGTCAGCTTTTTAATTAAATAAATACATATACTTCTAAAAATATAGTACATTTTGTACGCAATTTTTCTACAATTAAAAGATCTAAGATCTAACCGTACCAAAGTAGGCCATTCGGCACATTTTCAACACGTGCTTAGACCAATGACAAACGATTATTAGCGGCTTGTCAACTTTAGTAGACGTTTATGAATAAGGGGGTTGATTAATTAAATATCGACTCACGTGATATCGATAGCAAGTAATTTCATAAAAGATGTGACACATCCAAGATTCCAAAATTGAAAAGTGGTTGCAAGGCACAAGGGTTACACAAACTTTGTTAATGAATGCAATACAATATTTTCACCACACCAACGCGAGAAAATTAACCAAACGCTATTAAATATTTCTCACTTAAAAGTCAATTCTACCAGCCAATATGAGTCAATAACTCAAAATTTGCATCAAATTACTTTGTCGCTCTTGTGCATAAAATGCTTCTCACAGTTTTTGAAGAATAAAGTGATCATTTACGAGCTGGTGTAGTGAAAAACTTTTTTTAACGATTATATTTTGTTAAAGTTTTTTTTAGCTATGTGCTGAGGCCGACACACGGGTAAAACATATTATTATATTATAAGGCCCCTTGAATAATAAAATAGTCCAAGACTACCAGAGAACAGTTTTGCTAGCGACAAAAAAGTGTTTAAAGCACTTTCTGGCCAGTCATTTCCTTTCGATTAGGTGTCTTGTCGCACCAGGGAATTACCATAAACCCATATTGTTTTTTTTTTTACTATGGAATGGATTATTGAAAAAGTTTGAGCGGTTTGACTTTCTTTTTGTTTCTGAATTTTGAGGCGTAGTTTACGGAGTTCTTAATTGAAAAATTTAATTACAAAATTTAGAAATATGATTAGGTAGTACATAATTATAAAATATGACAACAATGTCGCAAACATTCCATTTCCGAAGTTAATCCTAATCATCTTATGGTGCGTTGGGATAAGTTCGGAAAAGAATTAATTTCAAAAATCTAACTGAATTGTATAATAGTTATTGTAGTCTCCAAATTTAATAGCCCAAGGGTTTAAACATTAAATAAAAAAGATCCTTGCAAAACTTCTTAAGAGGCCGTTATCGATTTTAGTCGCAAAAATTGATATAATTATAATTGATAGATTTAGCGCATGAAATTGTACACCTTTTGGTTTCTATTAGCACGTCTTGTTATCTCTCATTATAATAAATCAATTATTTGAAAACATACTCACTTAATCAGCAATGTTTTTTTTCTGATGGACGGTTAGGTAAACGCGAGTAACGCAGTGATTTTGTCGATGTTATTTGTAAATTTCGTAAAATTTGGACTGCTAAAAATGGGAATTTTGTATTACACATATCCTGTACTTCAACTTTAATAAACTACATTTTTGTTACTATAAATTTGAAGTAGTGTAAATGAAAGTTAGATGAAATCAATTTTCTCCAGAAATTACTTCAAAACAAGTGACAATTTCTCTGAAAATCAACTTAATTTCAACGTAATTTTGATACTTAAATAATCAACAACCATTGCTAAAACTGTTCTTGTACATCATTTTGTATAATTTACTACCATAATATTTGATGAATTTTTAAAAACTTTCTTTTCTCGTCACATATTACCAGAGACGCACGCTTGCGACCTCATTATTAAAAGGCAAGATGAAAAAAACGTGCTAATAGAAACCAATACTTGTTATTTAGATATTACGTAACAAAAGGTGTACAATTTCAACGACTAAATCTATCAATTTTACATTTTTGCTCTAAAATCGTTACCGGGCTCTTAAAAGTTTGTCTGCAGGTAACATAGCATCGAAGTAGTAAGAATTTCTGGTCCGATTTTTTTTCATTGGATTTGGATATAATTTTGCTGTTTTGAAGAGTTCCCTATTCTGGGTGGAATAAATACGAAATCAAAACTTGAAAAAAAAAAGTTTATGAAATTTTCCTTTGAGATACGAAAATACAATAGGTACGTTTTGGTTTCGTTTCGTAGAGGAAGGATTTTTAGGCATACGGTATACACTTATATTGCACAGAATAGGGAACTCTATCTATCCACCAGCCACCACTTATCCACCAAATTGACACGAAAACTGACGAAAAGAAACGGCAACATAGTAAAAATTGTCTCTTCCATCGATATTTTCATCCATATGAATCCTGTTATTTAGTTATCGTGCGCCTCGCTAATACATGTACGGACAGGTACGTGCGAAATGCAGAATAATTAGATGTCAGTTTGACGACCGGTCTGGCCTGGTGAGTAGTGACCCTGCCTATGAAGCCGATGGTCCTGAGTTCGAATCCCGGTAAGGGCATTTATTTGTGTGATGAGCACAAATATTTGTTCCTAAGTCATGGGTGTTTTCTATGTATTTAAGTATTTATAAATATTTATATATTATATATTTCGTTGTCTAAGTACCCTCAACACAAGCCTTATTGAGCTTACTGTGGGACTTAGTCAATTTGTGTAATAATGTCCTATAATATTTATTTATTTATTTATTATTATTATTTATGGGTGTTTTCTATGTATTTAAGTATTTGTAAATTATGTAAATATCGTTGTCAGAGTACCCACAACACAAGCCTTATTGAGCTTACTGTGGGGCTTAGTCAATTTGTGTAAAAATGTCCTATAATATTCATTTATTCACAATATTCATATCAGAGTGAACGTTCGAATTGGCCTTTTTACCGTTGAGATGTATCGAAAATTTGATAATTTTTTTTCTTAAGACAGTTGATATTAAAATATATATCCAATAAATACATTACAAGCGAATACCGAGGTAACTTAAATTAAATGATACTCTATTCTCAAATGTCACATCGCACACCAGGAAGCCAGAATATTAATTTGAACCATAATCATATTAGAGTAATTTTCATCAAGATATGTTCTGACGAGCATGATTCATATGAATCACTTAAGTGTTTCAATCATCAGAAATCATCTAGCATCATCACGTACCTGCACACTCATAAATTACATTAAAAATTCATAAAAAAAGTCCAAAGAACCACCCCTAGCTGTACAAGGATTTTACTCATACTCATCACGAATAAACATACCATGATAAGTTTGCCACTCATAAAATGAAAGTTAAACTAAAACAAGCCTTAATAATGCATAATAAAGATTAAATGATGTGTTTTGAGCGGTAAATCAAAGTTGGGTATAGACAAAATTCTTCATTTTTATTTTTTTAATCGAAAGTTTGTCTGGATACGCAGCACGTGCCGAGTCGATTCCCGTTCTTGTCTATGGTATTTCCTATCGATTTGCATGGAGATATTATTCGGAAGTTAATAGTAGTTTTCTAGTGAGAATAAAATTTTATTGAGCATTCTTATAGGTTTATTTTTTAAAGTGGACTG
The DNA here is from genome assembly GCF_033807575.1 of Cydia pomonella. NCBI lineage: Eukaryota > Metazoa > Arthropoda > Insecta > Lepidoptera > Tortricidae > Cydia > Cydia pomonella. Next base: position 8,244,031 of record NC_084724.1, read on the forward strand.
TGTGTAGATTTATGCGTTTTCAAATTATTTATTTGAATTTCGTTGGGTGCATATTTATTAGCTTTGGCTTCTTTTCATTTCAGTGATTGGTAATTTCACGGCTTCTAGGTGGCAACAGATCTTCACTGAGAGAAAAATGAATTTTATGTTTTTTTAAAGTATTTTCTATATAGATTGATGGTTTTTACTTAAGAATTACACAAAACCATATGAATTAACAAATAAAAAGTAGGGATTATATATTGTTTTATTATACATATTCAAAAAATTGGATCGTGATTTCATTAATTTTGCCAGGAGACATTTTAAGCTCTAATTAGATAAAGTGCATTGGGGTAATATGGTAACTACTCGTACATAAATACTAAATCAACAAATACTTTATAAATAATCTATGGAGGATTAATTGCTTGAATGATTTATTCATTTGAGATAATAAAGTGTGTATTGACTATTTTTTTATTTAATAACCCATTATATTCAGTGGACGAGTATCTGGAATTATATTTGTAATGACTATTTACTGTTCCTAATTTCAAAATGACTATCACGATGTGATACCTAATTACTAGATTTTTGACATCTATTCGATTATCAAATTTCTAAGTTTTTAATTTGACAGTATTTTGAAATACCTTTTCAATTTATCAATTATTATTTTTTATTATTTATTTTGTTTTTATTATCATTATTGACATTATAGTAATTGTATCTTTGCATGCCAAATTATTTAAGAATTATTGACGATCATAATACAGGGTGTTTATTAAGTCACCTGTAATAATTTACAGGTTAAATATATAGGTCATACTGAGAAACTTTGACTATGGGACTAATCCCGAAATAGTTAAAAAAAATTAATCTCCCATAGAAAATGTCAAGGTCAGAGCCAAAATGTATGAAACAGACTTTTTTTTGCGATTTCGGGGTTGGTCCCATATTACACGTTGCTCAGTATGACCTATATATTTAACCCGTAAATTATTGCAGGTGATTAAATAAACACTCTGTATAAATTAATATGGATTAAAGTTGAATAATTTATACTGTAATTTATTATTATGAAATAAACTAAACTAAAATATGTATAATAATCGTCTCACAACAGAGGATGGAGGATGACCGAGCGAAATGGAAAAAAAAGTCTGATAGCGGACTAGAACGGAACCGAAATAAACGCTAAAGATTACATACCTCCTTCTTCCTCGCGTTATCCCGGGAGTTTTGCCACGGCTCACGGGAGCCTGGCGTCAGCTTGACAACTAATTACTAGAATTGGCGTAGGCACTAGTTTTAGTTCAGGCAGGAAATCGACAGTTAAATTTGAAACAGATACGCCTTCCGATTGTAGAGTCAGACCAAGATAAATTGGCAGATTACTTCTAAGAAATTATGAGGTTTACTTAACACTTGCACAGGCTGGGCTATCAAAATTTCTGCTAACTTAGCTTGGTCTGACTCTGCCAAACCTTAAAATAACATAAACTTAGCCACCACTTAGGTATCCTACATTTGAAGTTACGCAAAATAATAAAAAAAATGAATAACAAATATGTATGGTTGGTATTGGTATTAGTTTTTCTTGCAAGAAATTGTTAAAAATTACGAAATGCTTCGGGAACAGGTTAGTGCCCTTGCGCTTCGCTTTGCTCGTCTTGGCGGGGGCACTACGAGTACCGTGCCTCCAGACATAAATAAAATAGAGCAGTTTGACATACAAACTTCTACTGGCTTTATTTTCTTTCTATATCAATTATCAGCAACGAAAACTGGTACAGTCACGTCTGAAAATATCTACACAAAGTGCCAAAAATATGTATACACGACTTTATTGCCTATATATTAAGGTAGTGTATATTTTTGGCTTTGTTCGTATAGATATTTTTAGACGTGAGTGTACCAGAATAGACCATATGTACCGATGTAAATGTTATAGAAATGTTCATTCCATGTTTCGTGTAATATAAGAATGTCATTTTAAAACGAGAGCGTTAACTTTAATTATATCGCGGCGTCTATATTCGAGATGAGAGAAATATATAATAATTCTGATTTAAACGTTCACAATTTTTACACATTATTAACTAACACAAACGGGACTTAATCGCTTATTAAGTTTTAAATTTACCTCCGACGTTTCGAGGACGGCGTTGTCCCCGTGGTCTCGGTAAATTTAAAACTTAATACGCGATTAAGTCCCGTTTCTGTTAGTTAATAATATATAATAATTATATATTTAAAACTCACAATTCAGTGTATATAATATCAAGCACATAAACAGTGGAGCGTGCACGTGCCAGTTCGGGCTGAAATAAAAATGGCGGCCGCAGTCGTAATGGTCACTAGTGAAACGATAAATATTGAGCTGACCATTGGGTTAGGATCGGAGACAGTGGAAGCTAAGCTAAAAGGCTTTAAGAGGCTTGATTTTGACATAAGGTCAATGTATAATGTAGGTTACATTATGTAACTTTTATTGTAAATTATGTACAAATAAAAAAAAAAACACCATTTTGTCAGAGCAGACCAAACGGGGGCTATTATTAAGTATCGTGTAACTACATTACAAGCATAAAGGACTAAGGGAGTAGGTACCTTCGCAGCGCTTTGTACGTCTTTTTTTACTAAGAAGAGAAGTTTTTTTTTGCAATAACTCAAAAACGGCTGGCCAATATATTGGATATAGTTTTAATTGAAAGTATTTATTAAGTTTTTGTTTCACGATTTTTTCATAGTTTTTGGACCCATGGTTCAAAAGTTCGATTATTTCCGAAAATATTAACTTTATCAAAAAATGCATTGTGGAGACCCGTATTCGTTTTGTAAAACCTATCCAACGATACCCCACAATATTGGGTCAAAGGAAAAGAAAAAGGTTTGAGAAGTACCCCAAAAAAATATGTTGTTTTTATTTGACCGTTTTGTCACCACGCATGGTATAGAATCATCAATTCATCAAAAATAATATAGTTTTTTCTTAATTTATCCTGTCCACATCCGTCCGAAAGCTAAAATATATTTTTGACAAATTCGCGTGTCTTGTTGCAATAAATCCTATACCTTCTCAGAGTATAATAGAGATGCTCAAACAACTATAGTGACAAAGGCACGTCACACATACTCAAAGGTTATTTAATTTGAAGTTGACATAATACACATATATTTATCTCTTTCATTTTCTCTCTGCTCTGTCTTTAATGGTCAGTTAGGTGTATTGTTGTTTGTACTGTTGTGAAATAGTAAGAATACCGTCTCCCTTCCCGGTGTTGCCCCAAGGATGAGAAGTACGTCCAGAAGGCTGGCCGCATTGCCACGTTGAATAGCAATACGTGGAGCGAAACACGGGCCAGCACCGGTGGTGCCTATGAGGCGTGTCGCTAAACACTCGTATAGCTTTCGTATATCGTTTAGTGCTTGATGAGGGATGAATGCCATATAGGCAAAAGAATATAAGGAATGAATGTTGATGGACGGAGAGCGAATTTAGACCTAAAAAACGATGAATGGAAAGAGGATATGAGAAAGAAAGGAGTGAGTGCTGAGGTAACGAAAGATAGAGGATAATGGAAGAGATGAACATATTGTGTCGACCCCACATAACGTGGGATAAGGGCAGGAGAGAGAAGAAGATATCGTTTAGTGTCTCTCCGACCTAATAGCGACAGGAGCGCGGACTGCACTATAAAGAGATGCGCCTTTGAAGATAGCGCCGATACATTTATAACTCGCCTTTTGCATACCGCGATTCCGTCCTAAAAGGCTTTAAACACAAAGACCTAAGCCTTTACAGTCAACCTCAGAAATAAATATTAAATTTAGACCTTATTCCGTGGTAATAAGGTAAAAATTGTGTACATATCTTTGACCTGAGTAATGACTCTTGGGCCGTTTACTTTGGAGTAAGGTGGGAGTTCTATTGCGCTTGTATTGCGTTTCCCAGTAGTTAAGATTGCCTGAATTTTCGCATCAATCGTGATGCCTTACGATCTGTAAAGGGTAATAGAATGGTTAGGCTAAGTATTTGTATAGTTTTATGGTTGTGCCTGTTACACTTATACAGTGTGTAAATCTAATACGAGCGATAAATTATATACCAGATATAGAAACTAACCGTGTATTCATTAATTAAGGAGTTTTTTAAAGTTACACTTAATTATTACTCCGTAAATAATTTTTGAAAATTTACCAAGCAGTAATGTACTGGAAGAATTACGAGGCCCGATTCGAAGAATGCGATGCGATAACGATACGTTCTGGTTTAGATAAGTTCCCATTTAAATATCGTTTGTCTGTCATATAATAGACAGAAGGAGCTCGATTTGGGCAACCAATATCACTTAGACGTTAGAAATATCGTAGATAGATCTTATTTGAATCACAGCGGAATCGAAATAAACGTCAATGTTGACATGTCGTTTAGTTATCGATCTTTCCTAGATCTTAAACGTGTCTTAATTATTCTTCGAATCGGTCCGATAACATGACATTACGAGATACGAGCTTTTTATAGTAACTGCCAACAAGCGTTAAGCGTTAACCAGTTTTTTTGGCCTAAAATTCTTCAACTTTGATGCCAAATATCTCGAAGATAATGAACTTTGAAGTAAATATGGGATACTATATTGCTTACATCCGTTGCTGTTAATATGATTAGCTACTAAAAACATTAGAAAATTAAGGGATTCAGATCGAAGGTCATTGGCGTTAGGGACCCCCTTAAAAAGCTTGTATTTGGTAACGTGTTATTTGTGACTTATTTTGTAGGGTAAATATTTTCAATGTATTTCTAAGCAATATTTATCTCAATATGATGTCTTAATGCTAACCATCGTTAAAGATAAAGATAAATATAGTTTATTATTCAAGTAGGCATATTACAATGCGCTAATGAACGTCAAATAAAGCGTTTAAATATTCGCCCGTATTGATTTTACACACTGCTATAAATTATACTACTCTTTGCTGTAGGTATAGGTTCGTAAGAACTATTATATAATCTGTGGTATAGATAGGTACATTAAAAAAAATATTACAGACCGATAAGATCTATAAATTTTGTTAGTAACAGTAAAATAATTCTTACACCCTACGTTAGTACCAATAAACTTGCATAAAACTAAATTAAAAGTAAATTATCCAGTTTAGCCTTGCCTATCAACACGTCTACCCACATTTTTGTCCACATTATACGTGTTACAACGATATCAGAACCCCTAGTGTAAATTTATTCGATAGCGTGACGTGACGTACGCGTTTGCGTTAAGTGTCATTTTTTATGGGATTTAGAAACAGCGCGCCAAGTGGGACGTTTTAGAAACTCAAAATCCCATACAAAACGAGACTTAACGCAAACGCGTACGTCACGTCTCGCTATCGAATTATGGAAGGTTGAGTTAAGGAATAGGATCTCTATGTACCAGAAATGTCTGACAAAAAAACCATAAATAGGTGGCGCTACAATACCTAGAATACTTGAAAAAAAAAATCGAATCATAGACAGCGCACTTCACTCCGTCAATAACGCCTAGGTTCTTAGCTACTCTAGCGATACTCAGGAGAGATTTGGAACTATTATTTATAGCTGACAGCTGGACTCTTTTGCAACAGTTCTGCCTATGGAGATTCTATTCCTTGCCTCTACCTTACATATATTTTGTTGTTATACGAAATGTGAATTATATGTAATGAATGATTATACCCTTTAAAAATATACCACATGTTGTTATATCGAATGAAAATATACAAAAAAAATTATACCAAACATTACACACCCGATGAAAACATTACAGTGCCTTGGCTCGTAATGTCATGTTATTAAGGGTTCGATTTGACAAATCTGTGCGTCATCGTTGATGACTCGAACTACAATATGTTAATTATCGCACTAGTGCGGTAAAGTAGCATCTTATGTATTGTAAAAACTGTTGGAGCACAATTACCCAGTAAGGAGCAAAGTAGGCCTATTTTATTACGGTACTTCTCTGTACATCCATTATTTGTCTGTCTCACTCTACCGTCCGAATAAATTTTATAGTCATTGCACCGCATAAGAAGCACAAATGACAATTTCATTGTCCACCTGTCCTGCTTAATAAAATTTAAATAAGTAAATAAACAGTGCTGCCCCCTACCGACCTTTTGGAGCACCGACACTACGAATGTCAAAAGTAGTATCCACCATTTTGTTTAAATGTAGATAAGACTTTATGGTTTCAAGATGGCGGCCAGCGCCAGCGTCGGCTGTCGCATTGTTTTTAGTGGCCATTCATATTTAACTCACAGTCTGAAATAGTTTATTTAAGTGATTTCAATACCAAAGTGCCGCGTTTTCAAGTAGGACTAGATCGGGAACTGGAGGGTCTTGAATAATTAGTAATCAAGTTGTCTCCGTGGCAGTAGCATATGGACGCAACATGTGCCTACATTCTACATTAACTTGTCTACCTACCTACTAAAATGGTTAATTAAAAATCTATAGTAGGCTAAGCAATAAGAATTTGTAGAGGGAAACGCTTGGAACAAAAATTTTGACTCCGTAACTTTGTTTGCATTCATTAGGAGGTGAACATATCAAAAGTCCCCGGCCCTAGCCCTTGAGCCGAGGGTTTGAGGGGGGGTTTGAAGGTCCCATTTTTGGTTTTTCGATTATATCTCGGAAACTATGCGTCTTCGGAATGGTGTCAATGTGATACCATAAATGAATTCAGCACCTCCGATTTATATGAAAAATAGCAAACACAACCTAGCAGCTTCACTGATGTAGAATATCAAGATAAAATTGAGAGCCCTAAATAAACTTTCAAGAGCGGGTTTCTCAAAAACTATATAAGATGTAAATATTTATTTTTCCTTTTTTATTGTGGAACGTACCACATTACAAAAAATTAACAATGATCAACTCAATTCTTGATTTTTTAATTGTGAATGACATCTGTATATACAATTTATACTGTATAAGATATCGAAAAACTTGACAAAATAATGTAATTTTGTCATTTAATCAATTTCATTTCACTGGAATGCACAGTTTTCGAGATATAATCGAAAAAACCGAAAAATGGGACCTTCAAACTCCCCTTTCTACCCCGGCTCAAAGGCTACGGGCCGGGGACTTTTGAAAAATAGTGTTCCAAGCATTTCCTAATCAATTTTTTTTGAGCATTCGTTGCCTGGCATAGGGGACATTCCAGAAGAGTTTCGGGTACGTATACTTGACGCTATTTTTTAAACTTTTTTGACGACCAGTCCTGGCCTAGTGGGTAGTGACCCTGCCTATGAAGCCGATGGTCCTGGGTTCAAATCCCGGTGAACACAGATATTTGTTCCTGAGTCATGGGAGTTTTCTATGTATTTAAGTATTTATGAATATTTATATATTATATATATCGTTGTCTAAGTAACGTCAACACAAGCCTTATATAGCTTACTGTAGGACTTTAGTCAACTTATGTAATAATGTCCTATAATATTTATTTATTTTATTCATTTTGATAAAGCTAAGAGCCCGATATTTAGCTTGATAACGTCTGACAACTACACGGTGTGAAATACAGATTTCAGCAGGTTATTGAGCTTATAGTTGCCATAAGCGTCATGTCCATGACAAAGTAGATCCTTTTGTGGAATGCCCTATGGTGATATAGACCTATGAGTATGCTGCTAACTGATGGTAGCTATTTTAAATTAGATTTTATTTCAAGGGAACTTTCTGTTATTATCATGTTCGTAGTCTGGAACTTCAGTTATTATCCTTACCTACATACCTACCTCGCCTTCATAAGATCCGCAGGAGAACCACGTTGCACCAACGACATAGAACAGTCCTTGAGTAGGGCATGGCAAGCATTGGCATTCGAAAAAGTGCCATTTGATGAAGTGAAAATGCTTATGAAGACCAAAACGGAACTCTGAAGAGTATCTCATGTATGGCAATTTTTCTTCTTCGTTAAGTTTGTTCAGCAAGTAAAGTTGTAAGAATATGAGGAATTGGCATGATGGCACTCATACAACATTTTTTCCGTCTCTTGGCCTCAGAAATGCGTGGCTAAAATCTTTCGGGATCCTTGTGTTACACACGGCCCGATTCGAAGATTAAGACACGTTTAAGATCTTGGAAAGATCGATAAATAAACAACATGTCAAAATTGACGTTTATTTCGATTCCGCTGTGATCCCATTATAGTCTATCTACGATATTTCTAACGTCAAAGTGACATTGGTTGCCCGAATCGAGCTGTTTCTGTAAATTATACGACATACAAACGATATCTAAAAGAGAACTTATCTAAACCAGAACTTATCGTAATCGTATCTCGTTCTTAGAATCGGGCCGACCGTGTACATAGTTATGTCGAAAGTATAGGGCCAAACCCTTTTACTTCAAACTTTAATGCCTTTTTAGGGTTCCGTATCCAAATGGCAAAAAACGGAACCCTTATAGATTCGTCATGTCCGTCTGTCTGTCCGATTATGTCACAGCCACTTTTTTATTTTACTTTTATAACTCGCCCTAATTTACTTATTCATGTTTGATGTATAAAAGTGTCACAACAAATAAAAAGTAGTCCCCAGCTAAAAAATAAACGTGTGTCCTTACAACTTACGATTCTAAACCGCGCTCATACATCATGCGCGGGGCGGGGCAGGCCCATAATTACGGCGCGCCGCCCGCAAATTATTTCACGTTTAATTTTATTTCCTCCGGCTGCATGCAAACGGAATTTTGGTGTCAATGATAAGTATTAATGTAACAAATACTTAGCTGATTATTCTTATACTGAAATAATTTTAAATTTACAAAGAACATTACAGAGAATGTTATACCCGCATTTAAAAAAATAATACTTATATTAGTTAATATAGTCATTGGAGAGCAAAACTAAATTAAAACAGCTATTAAAACTTTAAACAAAATTTTATGACAACTCCCGAAACTAATAAAGGGATTGTAATAAAATAGGTACAGTCAGCGTCAAATACTTTGTAGCAACCAAAGTAGCCAAATAGTTCGGTACACCATATATTTAGTATGGTGTACCGAACTATTTGACCACTTTGACTGCTACGAAGTATTTGACGTTGACTGTACTAAGCTTAGAATAAATTTAAAAGTGGAAAAATTACTGTCTTGTGCGAGACTTGAACTCACGGCCTCTGGATCGATACTCCAGCGCTCTGCCATCTGAGCCACCAAGACCTCGTCGACCTCAAGACCTCACCCCATCAATAGCATCGTTCGCAGACGTTTCTGCTTGTTAAAAATTAAAAGAAGTACTATTTACAAAATGAGTATGTAAGTGTGAAAAGTAAACTAAACAATCAACATCCCTAAATACCTAAACGTTGGTATATTGCAAGATATAACCTGTCAAGACATTTCCGTCAGTAGAAGAACGGCAAATAAAAAAATAAATTATCCATAGAAATTGGCGCTTTTTTCTACTGGCAAAGTTGTTTGACCGACTAAAAAGTGGGTCAAAATGGTGGTTGCATTGTAACTAATTATTTATTTATTTAATCTTTATTGCACAATACATGAAGTTACAAATGGCGGACTTAATGCCTTATTTATTAATTATTGCCTGTACCCCTAGTGTAAATTTTATCGACATCATAACGTGACGAACGCGTTTGCGTTAAGTCTCATTTTGTATAGGATTTTGAGTTTCCAAAACGTCTCGCTTGGCGCGCTCTTTCTAAATCCAATACAAAATGAGACTAAACGCAAACGCGTACGTCACGTTTCAAAATCGGATTTATTTACACTGTACTGTACTTACTCGGTAAAATCAAAATTAACGGGGTAACGTTTCCACGAGATACGACAACAAGCGACTAATTAAGAGCGGTTTCAAACTAGAGTTGTATATGAGCCTACGAGTACGTACGTATAAGCTCATATAGACCAAATGTAGGGAAAATTTACGTGCGTTTAAACCAGTAAAAACTAAATGTAGGGAAATGAAACGCGCGTGTAAGCTCGATCCCGGAAACGACCGCAGAAAAATACGCTATACGCGCAGAAAATATAAATATAAAACGATAGGATCAGCCTGTGAGTTATTCGCAAAAGCTGACAATCGCGAACAGGCCGATATCGTCCAGCGACCTGGTTTTCAGTGGGCCCCGTTACTCAGGACCTATTTAGGAAACATCAAATTCTGACTTTGCCCTGTGTCCATCTTAACTGCATGTTCGGTCTAACCTACACAATTACATAACTTACGATGACAAGAATAAAAGGCTATAACGCAGACAACATCTTACCACCCCTCCGAAGAATGGCGAAGGCCCGCGCGATGCTCGAGGTTGTCGGACTTAACCTATATAACTGTGTTCCTATGGACATTAAAAATTCTCCTGGCGATAACATATTTTCCAAAAAACTAAAAAACATACTCATCGAATTAGATAGATAGATAGAATACTTTTTATTGGCACACCTCCGTAAAAATATACAAGAAAAATAAACAATTGATTAGCATGCTATTATTAATGAGTTTCTGCAAAGGATACGTTAAACCCACTTACAAATTAGGTACCATATTTTTTTCCTACTGATTTTGTGTACCGGTGAGTAAGGTTGCCAGAGCTCAACGAGGGGGGTGGGGTTAGGGTCGGCAACGCGCATGTAACTCCTCTGGAGTTGCAGGTGTACATAGGCTACGGAGACTGCTTACCATCAGGCAGGCCGTATGCTTGTTTGCCACCGACGTAGTATAAAAAAAAAATATAAACTTGCTTTTTAGTAATATGATATTGACGTGTGTTTATTAATGTATGTTTATAAATTAAAAATCTGAATTTGAATCTTTGACTCTAGTTTATTATCACAAATCGGCAAAATGACTAGCACTATCTCTGTTTCGAATAGGTAATCGATTGGTTTCAATTTCCACACTAACCTCAAGTTACGTCTATCTCGAGTAGACATTGACCATTGCAGTTATTAAAAGCCTTAAACTAAATAAATGAATTGAGACTATAATTATTTCTCAATCGTTTCTGTCCGCCGGCGTGGGGGCGTCAATACTTCGCGGTACGTGTGAGGTATGGATTCGCAATTTATTGCATAATTGTATGAATTAAGCTGTTTAGCGGAATAAATGTTTTATTTTTTTATTTTATAATGAGGTAAATATGCGTTTTAGTTATTAATAATGATGATAAAATCTTAATTTTATTTTAATATTCATGAGATGACAATGTTAAAACCCAGAAGGGCATATCGAGAAGATTCTATATGTTTTTCGTATTTTTTACTTAGTTATTTTTTTATTTTATGTATGTCTTACTTAGTAAAACTTTCGTTCTTAGGCTAAGAATAAATTTAAAAGTGGAAAAATCACTGCCATACTAAATTTAGTATGGGTACCCATACTAAATTTCTAATCGTTACTGGTGATTTTCCAATATGACTTGGAACTCCAGTAACCGTCTAAGAAGTGTAACGTTCTGACGGTAGATGTCGCTAGGGTACCCTAGACCCATATGGTGGGAACATTTGCTGGCTATGGATGAGGTCTTGGTGGCTCAGATGGCAGAGCGCTGGAGTATCGATCCAGAGGCCATGAGTTCAAGTCTCACACAAGGCAGTAATTTTCCACTTTTACATTTATTCTAAGCTTAATAGCATCGTGCGCAGACGTTTCTGCTGAAGGTCAGACACGTTATGCTTGTAATGTACATGATACTTATTAATAGCCCCTAGTTTAGCCTATTCTGACAGAATGGTAACTACGGAACCCTACACTGAGCATGGCCTGACATGCTCTTGGCCGATTGTTTCTTAAGTATTTGAGGCTCAATAACTGAAAAAATATATCACACTTGTAACAGCGTTACAGCGTGAAAAATAGCGGTTGATTCTCTGAACTTGGTTATGATGCCACTCCGGTTTCATCCCCGCGCGTAATGTAATACAGGAACCGTTTTATCGAAGATATCTTACCGTTTCAGTTGTTTTTCAATATCTACTCGTAGTCACGGACTTCAATTGCTGAACCATTTAGGGTTTACTTTTTTTATACTACGTCAGTGGCAAACAAGCATGCGGCCCGCCTGATGGTAAGCAGTTTCCGCAGCAGGTACGCTTGCAGCTCCGAGGAGTTATATGCGCGTTGCCGACCCTAAAAAACCTACTTTACATTGGACAGTTCATACCGTTAGTACAACCAAATTAGGTTGAACCTTAGATGGATCAAACATTAGTGTGTGACCTTACTTAGGTACGTTTCGTTTTAGGTAGGTTTCAAGAGTTGAAGGTCTTCAACGGAACATTAAAAATAAATAGAAAAGTTAACTCAAAGCAATATTTAAAATATATTAAGTTTAAATATTATGTTTTTATTTAATGTTGATGTGTCTCGAGTACGTCAACATTTATGTGTAATGTTCTTTATGTGTTAACCTTGGACACTAATAGTTCAGTGACCTGTACGTACTTACCTACTGACTAAGATATTATTTCAATATGAATTTGGCGTGTTTGGAAGCAAATACTTATTTTTATATCTGTTAGAGGCAAATTGAATAGTTATTTGTTTTAAATTGTCGACTTATTCTTTTCGTAACTACCTAAACAAAAAAAGTAGAAGAAACAATTTTATGACGCGAAAATTTTTTTTGGCTTTGTGTGGAGGGTTGGTAGACGTCGACGATCTGCCCCATAGAAAAAAAGAATTTCGCGTATAAATTTTTTTTTTCTATCAGAATACGATACTAAATATCTCCTTTAACGCTATCTTAGTTACACCTTGTATGTAGATACTGCTATTTTTTTTATTGAAAGAACCAATAATAAAGTAGTGGCTACCTATTTGTATGTAACTCCAGTGCCGGGGCAAGACCAACATTTTGGCAAGGTACATTTAGCGAGGCCCTCTGGTGGCGCAAGAAATAACGAACATTTTTACGTTGAATCCGAGATATACTTATATGAGGCGCGAGGCCCCTCGGACCGCGAGGCCGAAGGCAGTGGCCCACGTCGCTCTCGCCTAACGCTGTCTCTGTCTAACTCATCCAAATACTCGGGAAAAAACACATAAACAAGATATTATTGTAGAATATAAATTTTATTGCTCCTTATAAATTTTCTTAAAAATAGGAAAAACTTAATTTCGCAGTGCGAGTGTCTTTTTGTTAAAATTACAATATTAACTAACAAGTTCTAACATTTTAGTACAATATGAGATATTTTAGATCTTACAATTTATACAGATATTCAAACTAATTAAACTAAAATAATTGATATAAAAATACGCCTTATGAACTAGTATCTACAAGCAAATGCTACAGAACCACACTTAAGAATAAAGAAGTAAAACAAAAAAAACCGGACAAGTGCGAGTCGAACCCACCGAGGGTTCTGTACTTTTTAGTATTTTTTGTTATAGTGGCAACAGAAATACATCGATGAAAATTTCAACAGTCTAACTATGACGGTTCATGAGATACAGCCTGGTGGCAGACGGACTGACGGACAACGGAGTCTTAGTAATAGGGTCCTATTTTACCCTTTGGGTACGGAACGCTAGAAAGTCTAAGTGAAATTTCGATATTCGGTAAGTATTAATATACAGTCACGGACTTTAATTGTTGAGCCACTTAGATATGGAAGGTTTTATCAAAAAGTGTCCGTCAAAAAAACCTTAAATAGCCACTACAATACCTAGAATATTAAAAAAATAACTAATCAAAGAAGCGCACTTGACACCGGCAATAACGTCTAGGTTCATAGCTACTCTAGCGCTACTCTGGAGAGTTTTGGAACTATTATTTATAGCTGACAGCTGGACACTTTTGCAACAGTTCTGCCTATGGAGATTGTATTCCTTACCTCTACCTTCCATACATTTAGGGTTCACGTTAAATTGTAGATGTCATAGCGTTTACATTGACAACCAAATTAGCTTGAACCGTAGATGGGTCAACCATTAATGTCTGTCACCGTACATCGGGGTAGATTACAAAATGGTGGAATGACGAAAATCACTAAGAAACGCTTTATAACAGACAATAGAGTTAGAGTCGTATTGGTACACTCAAACACACCTCCTTTGTCAGTAAACTAAGGCGCAAAATTCAAATTATCTATGGGAGATTTAATCGCGTCTACATTTTCTTAGTTTTCCGCCTTTTTCTATTAACAAAAAAATAAAAGGTGTAAATAATATTTTTTTTATCGCGTCTAGGCGCCCTTTTTCTACTAACAAAAAAAAGGTGTAAATGTTAATATATATTTTTTGTTGTTTTTTTTTTAAATCGCGTCTACATTTATTTTGAATTGCCGCCTTTCTCTACTATCAAAGTGGGTGTGCCAGATAATAAGATATAAAATACATACTTGTTTTATTTTTTTATTTGTCCTAATGAAAATATACAAGAAAAAAACATAATATAATGTGTGGCTGTAGCATTATTGGAAGAACTGATTTGATTATTCTAGTCAAATACTTTTTACTACTTTTAAAGCAAGAAATCTTGGTAATAACATATGTTGATTCGATATATTTTTATAAACCCTGCAATAAAATTTCTTTTACGTTGTGTTGTTTCTGACCACTCTGTCACGCTTGTATCTATGTCTTCTATCAAATAAAAAAAGTCGAGTTCTATTGTATATCTATCTAGCTGTATATTTTACATGAGAAAAAATAAACACAAAATTTTATCTCATACAAAAAGCCGTCTCTCTCTCCGTCTCATTTCTTGGGGACAAAAAACAAGACAACGAAAATAATTTTGACCCAATTATTTAAATATAAATATTTCTAACGGGTCACCCCCGCATTTTCGTGAAGTTTGGTCTAAATTTCGTGTGAGCCTTTAAGGCGCATGGCACACTGCATCCGATTCGCACGTCGCTATAATACGTGCATAGCGTTATCTCCCTCAAACATCGGAGCGACATGCCAATCGGATGCAGTGTGGCATGCGCCTATTAATAATGTATTTGATTGTGTTAAAAAAAGGAAGAAAAATAAAAATGTAGGTAATTTCGATTTTTGCATATTGAAATATTGAAAATTAATTTATACAATACCTACTATTTTATTTTTGGAAGTGAACATAAAGATATAATCACCAAAAATTGTTTTAAAACTAGTAAAAAAATACTTTCTCGTCTTATATTAGAATTTCAGCAGAACTCTATTGAGAGTTACATTAATTTCGAAACTCATTTTACCTAGAAATATACAAAGTGCGACAGCTAAAAATAAATAATCTTTTACATAGGAATCGCTGTCTCGTAGTGCAAATACATGTTTAGTGTTATTATGGATAGTGGCGTAGCGTGAACTAATCTAGCCATGGGCGAAGCGAAACCACACCTATGAGGCCCTTTTCAATGTGCATTCCCAAGGTAATAAAAAGGTTGGCTTTGCGAGGCCCCCCTAAGTGCGAGGCCGTGGGCAAGGGCCCCATCCGCCCACGCCTAGCTACGCCACTGATTATGGACATTTACATAGCACCAATATATTACAAAGGGGACGATTTTTAAATCATTGCAAAACTGCAATATAGTCTTTCAAAATTTAAATCAGAATGAAATAAAATATGCATAACCGTTCGACCGCCAAATACGTTAACTGACGCGCGCTACCCTTCACTACAAGGTTTAGGATGACGCCCCGAACACGATTAAATGTGGCCTTCAATGGACTAATGCAAAGTGTAGATAATTTCCGAAGTGCAGTCGTCAGAAAAATCGGGGTTTCACATGATAGTTTTTGCCAAACTACGGCCATATTTGAAAATGCACTTGGTATTAGACCATAAGCCTAATGAGTTAAAATTTATTCCGAAAGAATCACTAAGTGGCCGGTTCTCGGCAAAGAATTTTGCGTGAGCGTTGCAAGGTATGCAGGAATTTCTTTTCGGTTCTAACGAAACAGAATTATAGATAGTTAGAATCACATTCTATTTCACATATTTGCACAAATAAATTCTAAATCACTGGTCAACATGCTGCGTCCAACATTAATAGAAATCCTAAAGTTATTATAATTTATAAATATCCAGTATAATTCACGATGGTCGCCTATAACCGGCAATATAATACAAAATCTACATCCTACTTAAGTCATACGAAAACTTTATAACGTTTCAGGCATTTACAATTACAAACTAACGCAAGAGTCATAATTCAGAATTTAATTCTTACTAGGAATTTAAACATTGATTCGATCACAAAACTGTGGAAATATACTCTTTGGGCTACTAATAGGAAGGCTGGAGAGGATCAGTTACTGTAGCACGTCTGCCGGACCCCGGCCAAGATGACGCTGAACTCGTCGTCTGTTCGAGCCTCGGCCAGCGCCGCGGCGGGCGCGGGGTACGGGGCCGCGGGCGGCGGCCCGGAGATCACTGAAGCGTACGGAGACGGGTACATCCTCTCAGAACAGTATTCAGGCCCTGGCGCCTGCTCCGGACAGTACGGCGAAACCCTGTACCCTTGCTGCTGCTGCTGCTCGTATCTATACTGGTGCTGCTCCATCTGCTCAGGAGCATAGTCCAAGTACTTATCGAACTCCCTCGCATCCACATCAGATTCTGGTGAGCCGGTCCTGATCTCAGGCCGCTGGCTCATGAATTGCTCCGATTCCTGATTGGCAGGCGGCTCTTCTGAGAAGTAACTGCCTCCGGTATCGTACTCGGTCTTAGGCTGTTCAGGGTAGTGCGATTGTGCTACGTAGGAATCCTCCGTTTTGTACATCTGCTCGTATTCGTACGGGTGGTACTGGATGCTGTATTCGGCGTTCATTGGGCCGCTCGGAGCGGACGATACTCTGGGCGTGGACGTGCCTAGCGCCTGCTGGTCTTGGGAGGTCGCGACAGGAGGGAAGAACGTTCCGGTGACGAGAGGCGGCTGCTCCGCTAAAGTCCTTTGCGTGCACATGACGTACATGCCATTAGCCATGCCCATAGCGGCGACAGGAGCCGGGGAGAACGAGCCAGGCGTCCTGTATGTCTTGTAAGGGGAGTAGGAATCGGACATGGAGGAAGCGTTGATGGCTCTTCGCCGCTCCTCGTACTGGAAGTTCTCTTTCTCGTTTTCTACTGGTGACGCGTCAGGAGTAGGGAGCGGGGCTTCGGCCGGCGCGCTCCTCCGTCCTTGGGGTTCCGGTGACCTTGCCGGGGAAGACTCGGGAGTTTGGACGTGGCCGTTGAACTGGTTGGACTGGTAATCCGATGCGAGGGGAGAGGTTCTGTAAGGCGAGAAGCCGGCGCCTGGGTTGTGGGAGAACCGTGCGTCGGGCGAATCGGTCGTAGTGGCATAGGGGGAGCCGAGGGCGGCGGAGGTGGGGGGCGCGCTAGCGGGAGGCGCGGGCTGGTTAGGCCGCGTCTTGTTCTGCTTCCGCCGCCGCGGCCGGTACTTGTAGTTGGGGTGCTCCGTCATGTGGATGACTCGGAGCCTCTCGGCCTCTTCTACAAACGGTCGTCGGTCTTGCGGAGTCAGGGAGCGCCATTTTTTACCTGGAAATAAGAGATTTAGGGTTAGTGAGGTATTTTCTCAGCCAAATATACAAAATGTCTGACGAGATTTAAAATGTACTCTGTTTCTACATAAAAATCTATGATTAATATTACTACTACCTACTCAAATATGAATACTATTTGTCTTGATATGACGAGAATAAGATAGATGTGTGTTATTTAGGTACCTTTATCATAGAAATATAAAAGAGAACTTTAAGTTTGAAAGTTTCTAACACTTAAATGAATAATTTCTATTGACCGGACACGTCAACACAATATACCGTCAAATGACCTACACTACAGAACTAATCACATATCGTACTTAAAAATAATACTCGGCATCCGATAAAACTGTCTCTTCAAATCGATAACATACCAAACGCATCGCGTCTCCAAATGTAAATTGTTTGTTTTGTCAGTAGCCAGCAGTGTCCTCTTGATAAATATCCTAAAAGATTGCCCATGATTTTCGATAATTTCTCTATACAACTAACACTTCCATCTCCATTCAATTATAAGTCTTGTGACTTGAGTATAGAGTTGAGATTTCTTTAGTATGAATATAAGGTTATTTATGATGCGTTCATTGCTGTGTTTCAGAGTTATTTGATAGAACACCATCGTGATTATTTAGCTCCGCCGTGACAGGGCGTCCATTTTATTTTCTCTAATATTATTCTCAGTAATCTTGATATGGTGTAATATTCGTAAGCGTGTTATGTTACATGTTCGCTACTTACATTAATATTGTACCTACGATAGAGCATCTTACAGGTGTTTAGCGGAAAAATGAGTTTAACGGTGATTTGTCGATTAATTGATGGTGTCACCGGTCATAAGTCAGAGGTTGAGTTATATGAGGTGTTAGAAGAATTTCGAAGGTTTATTAATAGATTTATGTATTGATCGTCGTTCAGCGATTTTGTTAGATAAAAACTATGAATTATATGGCAAAAAGTATGTAGAATTTGTGTGAATATTTTTATCGAGTTACGAGTATAGATTGACACTTTTATCAACCTTTATTTGATATATTCTGATTTTTATTTGTTTTATAAAAGATGGCGCGGTTGCACGGAGCGGGTCAGCGGGTTAACGAAAAATAGTATGAGTATGAGCGTTGCTAACTGGCGCGGACGCGTGCTGCGGATATTACCTATAATGGCACCCGCGTGCGTGCGCCAGCGCCAACTAGCGGACGCTCTCAAACTGTTCAAAGTTACATACTTTGCTTATTGCTTTCCGAGACTCTACCTACATTTTTAGATGCTAATACGGAAATGTCAAGTTTCCCTATTACTTCATTATATATTTATTTAACGCTAAAATTGAGTCTCAAATACTTTACCAGAGATAAAGTATTTGAGAGGCAGAGTCAAAGGCAGATTATAACAGGCCCATTTTTTTTGTAAGGAGATATCCTTAAGTAGGTGATAACCTCTAGCACCATAAAGTAAGCTTATGGAGTCAATGATTTTCAGGGTATCGAAACACTTAATGTCGCCTCCTGGCGACCGAGTTTCAAACATAAAAAAAACCGGCCAAGTGCGAGTCGGACTCGCAGTGGAAGAGTTCCGTACCATTATCTATAAAAACGGTCACCCATCCAAGTACTGACCGCGCCCGACGTTGCTTAACTTCGGTGATTGGATGAGAACCTCGAGATTGAAAAGAAATATTTATTTTATTCTGTTTTTAGTATTTGTTGTTATAGCAGCAACAGAAATACATAATCTGTAGAAATTTCAACTGGCTAACTATCACGGTTCATGAGATACAGCCTGGTGACTGACGGACGGACGAACGGACGGACGGACAGCGGAGTCTCAGTAAAAGGGGCCCGTTTGGCCCTTTGGGTACGGAACCCTAAAAAGACAAAATTTAATGAGACCTAGTTCCCTAACTATAGTAAGTATAGTTCGTGTCATCCACGATGACGCCCAGATTTATCAAATCTAACCTTTACTAACATGTCATTACGAGTCCAGGCACGCGTCGTCGTGAATTACACGATCTACCTGTTCGTACGGCTCGATTCGGAAAATGATTAAGACACGTTTAAGATCTTGGAAAGATCTTTAAAAGATCGATAATTAAACGACATGTCAAAATTGACGTTTATTTCGATTCCGCTGTGATCCCAGTAAGATCTATCTACGATATTTCTAATGTTAAAGTGACATTGATTGCCCAAATCGAGCTACTTCTGTCAATTATACGACATACAAACGATATCTAAATGAGAACTTATCGTTATCGTATCTCATTCTTCGAATCGAGCCGTTAAACGTGTAAAACACAAACAGCCAATCACCGACTCGTTCACCGACGTTTTTGCGTATGCGCCTGACAAAAAGTCAGGTACGCCGTTGACTGATGTCAAGCGTCATTCTGACAAATGACGGGCCGGCTTCCTGTCGCGCACCCGATGTCCCATTAATGTTCGGTTATCGGCTTGAGCCTTATCAAATATAATTAATGATTTATTGGCTTTATAATTTAACAGATTAAAGGGGGTCTCGTGGGAAATGGGACTTGATTTACAAGTTTAAGACGAAAGTGGAAGTCCGCGTGAAATCGCCTTTTCATACAAACGTACCTATTAAAGTAACGGCCCGATTCGAAGAATGAGATACGATAAAGATAAGTTCTGGTTTAGATAAGTTCTCATTTAGATATCGTTTGTATGTCGTATAATTGACAGAAGCAGCTCGATTCGGCCAACCAATGTCACTTTGACGTTAGAAATATCGTAGATAGATCTTATTGGGATCACAGCGGAATCGATATAAAAGTCAACTTTGACATGTTGTTTAGTTATCGATATTTTAAAGATCTTTCCAAGATCTTTAACTTGTCTTAATCATTCTTCGAATCGGGCCGTAAGTAATAAGTATATAAAATAAATAAATAAAGTATATATTGAAAATATTTTGACACACTAGGATGTATATCTTGAGTAGTTACACGTTAATCGCTGTCAATTTCATGACGACAATTAACCATGAAATCTTGATGGGAATCTAATTTTTGCCTTTTTTACATTGTAATAATCGATTATTGTTTATGAAATGAACACCAAAGCTCTTATTGAAAAATGCTTAAATTATTATTACTAAACTAACAGTGATTAACTTTTCTTAACCACTCACGGTAATTGGGTGCACTATTTTCTGAAAAACTCCCATCAACCACAGATTTTTTTAGAATTTTTAATTGTTACCTAGAGCTAGGAGCATCAAAAATTATTTTCCATAATGTCAATATCTACACAGGAAAATGGAGACAATGTTTGTATGGGGAAGCAGCCATCACCTTTCTCATAACCAAAATTTATTTTAAATATTGTCATTGCCAAGGGCATTATGGCAAGAGTGAGAGAGATTGTGATATGCCCTCGGTCGTTAGTTTGGTTTGTGGCAAGTATAGTTGATCGGCGATGGAACTGGGAACAGCCTGACAGCCTGCTGCGAACATGGAAAATAGAATTTACTCGTAGTTTCCTGCCTATCTATTGCTCTTGCATAATCGAGCGACCGATAAATAAATCAATAAAAATAATTAATTCAGTAACTTCATATCTTAACAATATGCAGGTTGGCAATTATTTTTAAGTATACAAGATACTTATGTCAAGAGACACCGCTCTTCCTTACTGGTTTGCTGATGACAATAACAACACAACGGATGCGTGCGTGCGTGCGTGCGTGCGTGCGTGCGTGCGTGCGTGCGTGCGTGCGGGCGTGCGTGCGTGCGCGTGTGTGTGTGTGTGTGTGCATGTGTCAAGTGTATGTTATCATAACCGGTATGGTTAAATTGGGTGGAATCTGAGCATAGAAGAGAATTGGAGAAATGTTATGTGATTGTTCTAATATATCTTATATTTCTGTGTATTTTCTAGGTTTTAGCCATTCAATATTTTATTTTTACATTCTTTGTAGGTACATAGATGTATATAAATCAATGACATTATCTATAAGATTATAAAATTTTGCAGATAGAGCGACATACTGTCTTCTAGCATATGCACACTTTGTTTTTGGCTTCCTTTTACTAGAGGCACTTGTTGAGGACCGATATTTCGAATGTTGATATTCGGGATAGGCTCTCTGATTTGCTCTCCCATTTTTTACACCATTCCGCAACTCAACTTGATAGAAAGATTTGATTGATACCTGTCATTTACCAAAGTCGTCTCGAGTCCCCCATCGTTGTATAGTTAATGGCATCAATTTATTTAGCGATAACAAACATTCTGACAGTTTGGGTAGTTTTCTACGAATACCTGGGAGTTATAGTGTAATAGATTTGTAAAGATATCTGCACTTGGTAAGAACGTGAAATAAAACTTAAAAAAAACCGGCCAACTGCGAGTCGGACTCGCGCACCGAGGGTTCCGTACAAAAATTTACGGTTTTCTCAATTTTTCCTTCATCTGTGCTATACGTTGCTTCGTACCAAATTTCAAGATTCTGAGTTCACGGGAAGTACCCTGTAGGTTTAGATTATAGAAAGTTTGCAGAAATTTGCGGTATAAACGGCTGTATTGTATCTTTTGATTGCGTTGGCTTAGAAGTTTGATTTATTCACAGCTCCAAGGTACAGTACACCTGAGTATTTGATATAAATTCCAGCTTGATATGAGCGTGGAGATATCCACGCGTTCCTGAGAAAAAGGGTCTTAACAGACAGACGGACGGACAACAAAGTGATCCTATAAGGGTTCCGTTTTTTCCTTTCAAGGTACGGAACCCTTAAAAAGGCAACCAACCTCAAAAATCATATTATCCTTATTACATGTGTTTGCCTTTTTTTAAGCTCTCTACCTTAATATATGGGC
This sequence comes from Cydia pomonella, assembly GCF_033807575.1. Classification (NCBI taxonomy): domain Eukaryota; kingdom Metazoa; phylum Arthropoda; class Insecta; order Lepidoptera; family Tortricidae; genus Cydia; species Cydia pomonella. Next base: position 8,266,352 of record NC_084724.1, read on the forward strand.
AATAAGGTCGTGTATACATATTTTTGGCCCTGTCCGTGTCGATATTTAATACCTTGACATAATACTTGGTACACTAGGCTAAAGTTATCATCAAAACCTCAACCACCGATCTAAATAGACGGTCGTTAGCATCGAATCCAGGAGCCCCCAAAACGAAGAGTCTAATGATAACATTAATGACCCAATCGATCATAATAAAAGATCCGTTCCGCTGGGACCCGCCGGATTCGGTCGTTTAACCAGAAAAGGTTAGGTACTTTTTGATCTTGTTATCAATGGGGATAAAAACTGCCGATTTCTCACTTTAGGGGTTGATACTAAAGTTATAATTGAGATAGTTGCATTTTATCCACATGTAATCAGATGCAAATTTTAAGTTGTTTCCTTAAGTAACCTGGTAGAATTTAGAGGCTTGAATCGGTCCCATTTGGCTGTACAATGAAAATATTTGTTTAAAATGAGGAATATTTGATACGATTTTCTACTACAGAAATGAAGTCGCTGCCATGAATAACCCGTTCACCAAACAATACTTTCACGAGTTTTGTAATTTCTGAGATAAATCAAAATACCTGACGCCAAAATTTACAATGCGTCGGCTTAATACAAGAAAATAAATGGAAATATGGACAATCTCATGTATTTTAGTAAATACGGGTGCAAAGTGGAACTCGATATTATGACACGCGGTGGTCCCGGTTCTCGTTCATCATATCATTAATTAGATCGCAATCTTTATCATTAATTAAATAATGATTAATGATGCGTTCATATTAACAGAGTTTTGGTGTACAAATAGTGATTTAACGTTTTTGTTCAAATTGTTTAAAACTATAACAGAGAGAAATAATTTAGAATTTTATTCAAAATATTGAAATATGTTACAAATTGATAATTTTTGTCGTTCAATATAGATCACTGTTATAACATATATCATTTTACGGTTTGACACGCCATTTCCGTCAGTAGAAAAACACGGCACTCCCAGAAAACTTTAATTTTGCGCCTTTTTCTAGGGACGCGCCAAAGTATAATAGGTTCGAGATATATTCCGAAAGCCACAACTTTTTTTTTTTCACCTCACAAAGGATACATTTAACAATTACTATTATATAGAGAAAGGCAAAATCGATTTATACCCTTTGTGAGAGACTGGAGTCTGAGCTAGGCGTAAACCTGTAATATTCATGACAGCTTGTGATATTCAAATAACAATCTTGTGGCATCTCAATGATGATCCAAAGATCAGGGATGAGGTAAATGTTTTCGTGTCTTATTTAAGAGGAATAACGGAAACAACAAAACAAAACCGACCGAAAACCGAGAAGTGCGAGTCGGACTCGCTCACCGAGGGTTCCGTACTTGCTAGTATTTGTTGTTATAGTGGCACATATACACATATATACATCATCTGTGAAAATTTCAATTGTCTATCTCGGTTGATGAGATACAGCCTGGTGACAGACAGCTGGACGGACAGCCGTGTCTTAGTAATAGGGTCCCGTTTTACTCTTTGGGTACTGAACCCTAAAAACCGTTTCGTGTCTCTATCATGGAATCAAACCTACTGAGTGAATTTTAATAAATTTGTGATAATGAGTTATTATTAGTATTTTTGTCGCCCGAGTGACATAGGTAATATAATTGACTTTCAAAAAGTATTAGGAAGTGATAGAACGTTCGACATAATAAAACACCGTAAATGACTCGCGTTAGACCTGGCCTGGTCCGGACCGGACCTTCCGGCCCTTACTTTTCTATGACAGATTATCGGTAATCACATGCCTTCCATAGAAAACGAAGTGCTGGAAGCTCTGGCCCGGCCCCGGCTCGGTCTAACGTTTGTCAACCTTAATACTTAGGGCCATAGTATTCAAACGTTTTAGTAAAGACTTTTGACAAACCGTAGTGCGTAATATTCTAAGATATACATAACTCCGTATAAGATAAATAAAGTCTTACGGCCTGATTCGAAGAATGAGATACGATAACGATAAGTTCTGGTTTAGATAAGTTCTTATTTAGATATCGTTTGTATATCGTATAATTGTCAGTAGCAGTTCGATTCGGGCAACCAATGTCACTTTGACGTTAGTAATATCATAGATAGATGTTATTGGGATCACAGCGCAATCAAAACAAACGTCAATTTTGACATGTCGTTTAGTTATCGATCTTTTAAAGATCTTTCCAAGATCTTAAACGTGTCTTAATCACTCTTCGAATCGGGCCGTGAGAAAAAAACGTGCCTCGAAAAATCAATAAAAATTATGCTCACATCTATTGGCGCATAAATTACCTTTGGCCTATACTCGAGTAGATGGCGACACTGTTTCATATTTAACACATATCAGTGAAAAGACATGGGTCAATATATACTGTTTTAGTCCTGTGTCGAAAGATGGCAGTAAATTTAGTTTACTACATAATTTACCTTGACAACACACCTCTATACTCAATTCTCTGTGGTATAGACTGACTTAAAAGGAGTTTTTTTGTCAAAAACTTCATTTTTGATACAAGCTTTTATCACCGATGTACTTTTCTTTCAACAGTCGACATCAATACAATTCTAACATAATATTGCATTGTCACCCAAATTACATAGCAGGTATGCTTGTTTGCCTCAGATGTGGTATATAAAATATATATTATGTAGGTACTCAAGTGAAGTTTTAGGTCAGATCTTAGTTAGCATGCAAGATTTGATCCTTTCTTTCTATAATAATTATTAAATAAAGCTTGCAAAAATAGTACGGAATTTAATGTCTACCTTTGTCCAATAACATCTATTGTAAGTCCCTGGCCGACCGCGAGGTGGCGTCGCCGTGGTTTTTCGCCGCAACGGATGCTCCGCGCACGCGCTGCATTCTAAATTCGAACATCCACCGTCCCTCTCGAACTAGAGCGGGCCATGTAAGGGCATCTCTTTTTAACCATTTTTTATTGCATTTCGATTCCGTGTGCGTCATTTTTGTCGTTTTTTGTGTGATATAGCGGTTTGTTGCGCTTTTATTGATTTTAAACTAAATCTCTAGCTGTTAAACGGGTTTTTGTAATAAAAAAGGCTTAATACTACTGGTATTAAAATAGTTTCTTCCTATCATTTTTAGGGTTCCGTAGCCAAATGGCAAAAAACGGAACCCGTATAGATTCGTCATGTCCGTCTGTCTGTCCGATTCTGTCACAGCCACTTTTTGTAACTGAATTAATCTAGTCTGTGCGAACAAAAAACGTTTCGAAAACCCTTACGTACTTTACTAATATGGAAGGTAGAGTTCAGGAATAGAATCTCCATATACCAAAAAGTGTCCGACAAAAAACCATAAATAGGTGGCGCTTCAATACCTAGAATACTTGAGAAAAAAATCTAATCATAGACAGCGCACTTCACTCCGTCAATAACGCCTAGGTTCTTAGCTACTCTAGCGCTACTCTGGAGAGATTTGGAACTATTATTTATGGCTGACAGCTGGACACTTTTGCAACAGTTCTGCCTATGGAGATTCTGTTCCTTGCCTCTACCTTCCATACTTACTAACTTTACATTAAAATTCTTTTACAACTTTTCCCATGATGCTCAAAATCATTTAACTAAATCAGTTGCAACACAAAACAATTTCAAGCTTCCATTTTACATTTTCTAGTAGTTTTAGTCCGCTATAAACAGAAGCAAACTATCTTTTACCGACTGTAAAATTGCTGTTCCACTCATTTCACATACCAAGGAAAAGGACAGATGATTTTATGTCACAGATAAAATTTGCTAGAAACATTCAAGGTACAATCTGAAATTACATGTTGGGTCGTAACTATTTTCTTTATCTAAAAATAAACTTTAGAGCGTTGAATATAAGTGTGTTTATGGCTTGAAGAAAGTGTAGTGCTTAACGATTTTACTTTGTCTATGGTATTTTTTGTTTCTCGGAACTGTGGACTGCCGAAATGCATAAACCTTTATTCGGTCTTACGCGTATGCTGGCGGAAACGAACATTTTATATGTTTGACGTGTGGGTCAAGTCTCAAACTTTTTGAAGCTGATTTGTGATATACGTACAAATATATCGTAAAGTGGCAATCAAAACTCACTAATTACTACTACAAGTTCAGATTAAGAAGCCATAGTGAATTGTACTAGTGATAAAACAAGGTTGATTACTGTGTTTTTTTTTTTGCAATTACCTAGTGAGTTTTGGTAGTCGTTTTGCAATTAGTGAACTATGGGTTAAGTTTCAAATTTGAGGATGAAGGCCTAAAAGTATATTGTCATATTACAACCAAAACTCACTAATTACTACTACAAATTCAGAGACAGTGAATTGTACTAGTAATAAAACAAGTTTTTTTGGTAGTTTTTTTTTGCAATTAGTGAGCTATGGGTTACGTGTCACACTTTTTGAAGCTGTAAATGATATACCTACAGATATATCGTCAGATGACAACTAATCACTACCTACTACAAGTTCAGGAACATTATCGTACTAGCAATAAAACGAGGTTGATTTTTTTTTTGCAATTAGTGAATTTTGGTTGTAACCTATACGGCTACCACTAGCTTTGACATTGACACATTTAAAAGCTACCCATTCAACCCCCAAGTATGCTCTTTAAATACATATAAATACTTATAACAATCAAAAACATTCATAACTTAGAAGCAAATGTAGAAGCAAAACCCGGGATCTCCAGCTTCGTAGTGGTTGCTACTAAGAAAGGTAGGAGGCTGCTTAGTTATTTCAAAGTGTACTTACAAGTAACAAGAACCTAAGTGTGCAAGCTATTTCAAGCTCAATCTTTAAAACTTTGAGATTCCGTTAAAACAAAATATTACGTACATCAAATCTATGACAAATTCAATGGTCTCAAACTGTCCATCTGTACGCATCACCCGCTATCCGCTTCCGCTTAAGCTCACGCCCTATCCCCCACCAGATCACCAAGTAATAAACCGCCCGCCATAACCGAAGCCCGAGGCATCGCATTGTGATTTTCTTACAACCGTCCCGCCCTTGACGTTTCCACCGACTTTATAATCTATTTAACGCACGCACTATGCTTTAAAACGCTTTTAAACACGACCTTCGTACAATATGCGCTTACGTCGAAAATCGCTGCATTTGCATGGAAATACGGTTGAAAACGGCTTAAACGCCAGTAAGACTAACGTGCCTACCTGAAAGACACCCATAGTTGAAATTGCTTGAGATGAACGAAAGCTTGTTATTGCAAATTAAATCTTGTGATTACACAATAAGGTCGATATTTGAGTGGATTATTTAACTAATCTGAAATATTTTCAACTATACCATAAAGACATACATGCCTTTTCTTGCCCTCTACTATACGCCTTATATTAATAGAAGTTGCCATCTTAGTAGAATTTACCGTAAACGTAGAACCTTTTCAAAGTAAAAGTATAGAAATTGTGGCAAAAAGCCTAAGACCTACCTACCGCGTTCTATGCCGTTTTATGGGTTTCGATGAAATGTCCGCAGATTCCTAGGGTGACCATTTATAGGTGAGTCAGTGGGACAAAAGTGTAAAGTCACGAACAAAGTAACTGGTCAGTCGTTAAAGGGGTGAATGGTCTTTTAAATTAGTATTACTGCTGTATTTTATCTTTTGAGATTTTCTTCTTCCTTGCGTTATCATTCTGCTACGGCTCATGGGAGCCTGGGGTCCGCTTGGCAACTCATCCCGAGAATTGGCGTAGGCACTAGTTTTTACGAAAGAGACTGCCATCTGACCTTCCAACCCAGAGGGTAAACTTATTGGGATAAGTCCGGTTTACTCACGATGTTTTCCTTCATCGAAAAGGGACTGGTAATTATCAAATTATACTTCGCAAAAAGTTCCGAAAAACTCGTTGGTACGAGCCGGGGTTTGGACTCTCGACCTCCGGATTGCAAGTCGCATGCTCTTACCGCTAGGCCACCAGCGCTTGAGATAAATCTAATATTAACTGTCTTGCTCACACTCCTTCAGATCTTTGCGCTATTACATGTGCTATTATAAAATACCTAAAAGAACCGATCAATATGGGAAAAGACTCTGGCCAACATACCTGCCTAATATCCCGAACAGCTTACCCAAACAAGTAACTAGTAGAAACTCTTAAAAAAACATCCTGATAAAATAAAGAGTAGACTGCATACGAAGCCATATATGGCGGATATGATATTCAACTCTATTGGCAGCTAGTAAGGTTAAAATTTCAACATTTTTCTTATTACATGCAGTACCTAAGGGGTTAAGAAAGCAGTGATTAACATGAATTAATGTACTCGTACAACTAATATTAAAATAACATATAAGCATTAACTACCTAAATTAAAACTAATTATATAAAAAGGCTTAACTTAGTTAAGATAATCTCCAAATACGAGTATAGAGATTATAACTGAGTTCGGACTGTCCTTCAACACATTAATGAAAATAAACAGTTTTTTTAACGTAAAGCTTTATAATAGTGTCTGCCAAGGTCAAACAACGTATTTTGCCCTATGCTTGACTGGTAGAGAATGCCCTAAGACATTAAGTCCGCCATTTGTGTTTTTTTGTTGGCCTATTAGTGTCCCACTGCTTATTGTAATCAAATCTAAGTAAACATCTCGAGCCATAATACATACATAAACATAGACTATATCTTCAGACATAAGAGTGAAATAAAATTTTACAGCATTTTACTTGAAATTTGAACCTTAGTGGAACTGCATTAAGATTTTTTTTAATAAAACCTCTTAGAGAGAGAAACAGAGGTGGAAACGATTTCCACGCAAGTGTCGCACACGGAAGCTAATAAGAAACTAACATATCTACCTCTATAATAATACCATTACATTTTAATCCTAAACCTAATCTAATTAAAATTCACTTAACGCCACCGTTGCCACGCGCTTTATATTTCATTCAAAAATCCGTTTGAAAACTAAATAAAATCATTATTCTGTAGCGTACCGACGACGTCGATATTTATTTCTCCTAATTTGACTGAATTTCTGGGCTAAAAGTCGTGAGCAATGTTCGTATATTTGCCTCTTTCTCGCTTGCGTTGCATCTATAAATCGGTCTTTATCTTTTAGTTTAAGATGCTCTGCGCGTGCGTTGCGGACGCGCGCGTGCCATAACGTCGCTTCTTTTTTTATAACAAGAAAAACCATAAAAGAGGTTGTTAAACGTTAGTTAGGGATTAGTTTTTGTTAAAGGGAGTAAAGTGTGAATGGGCGAGGGATCGTTAAGAGGCAATTATATTTAAAAAATAGCTCGTTAAGAGGCCTTTTGTCGAGAGAGCCGACGATGTATATTGATGATTACTATGATAATATTAATGGTAGCAAAACTAGCAGAGTCATAAATTAAATCTTTTTAGTTTCCCTCCGGTCGTGTTTTAATTTATCGCCACTCGTTCCGAATTTCCTACTTTTCGCACTTGTATCGTAATGTATGTACTATTAAATTGCACTGTTTCCATATGGAATTGATGGGTAGGTACTTACTACTCGGAACTTAAAGACTCGGTCGTATTTTAAGCGCAGAGTCGCTTAAAAACGAATAGAGTTCTTCAAATTTCGACTCAAAACATTCGAGTTCCTCAAAGGACTTTATAACAATCAGGCCCATTCGAAACTGCTGCACTGACATCAGAATGATATATAAATCATGTCCGGTATCGTGCATCTCGCCCGCGCCAATACGACACGTACGAGCGAAATGTACAAAAACGAATAACATGATTCAAATCGAATTAGATAGAAAAGAATTAGCTATGATTAATATATAAGCAGTGATCGGAACTATGGGAGTAAAACTTTAACAAAACTTGTTAAGCGGACATAAAATAGTGCATACAGCCTTAAAAATATTCATTTACAGTACATATGGGGCTACTTTATAGCACTAGTGCGAGAAGTAGCATATTACGTTACTGTGTCGAACATTTAAAGGGCCATATGTACTGTAAAACGTTGTACGATACATGTGCGAATAGGTAATTCGCAACTCGTGTCGATTTAAAACACTCCCTTCGGTCGTGTTTTAATTTATCGCCACTCGTTTCGAATTTCCTATTTTTCGCACTTGTATCGTAATGTACTGTCTATAGGGATAGGAATAGTATAGTACTTACAGCCATAAAAATATTTACATTCATAGATATTCGAATATGTTTAAGGCTATAAGCACTCTTTTTACGTCCGCTTGATAAGTTTTGTTAAAGTTTTACTCCCATAGTTCCGATAACTGTATATAAGGTAAGATGGGGTAAAACTATCACCAAGATAATATTAACACTTAGTTCTTCTGGGCATTTTCCGCAAATCGACAACCATTGTGACTATTTTGCGTAAAACGAGGTAGCGCTACTCTAACCAACCCCGCTTGTAGGGAAAGACAAACATTTGTAGGAAAGCCTCATACGGTCCGATTCGAAGAATAAGATACGATAACGATTAGTTCTGGTTTAGATAAGTTCTCATTTAGATATCGTTTGTATGTCGTATAATTGACAGAAGCAGCTAGATTCGAGCAACCAATTTCACTTTGACGTTAGAAATATCGTAGATAGATCTTATTGGAATCACAGCGGAATCGAAATCAATGTCAATTTTTACATGTCGTAAGATCTTAAGCGGTGATAGCCGAGTGGATATGAAGTCCCACTTTCAATCCGGAGGTCGCGGGTTCAAATCCTGGCTCGTACTAATTAGTTTTTCGGAACTAATGTACGAAATGTCATTTGATATTTACCACTAGCTTTTCGGTGAAGGAAAACATCGTGAGGAAACCTGCATACATCTGCGAAGAAATTCAAAGGTGTGTGTGAAGTCCCCAATCCGCATTGGGCTAGCGTGGGGACTATAGCCCGAGCCCTCTCGCGTATGAGAGGAGGCCTGTGCCCAGCAGTGGGATGTATTTAGGCTGAATTATTATTATTAAGATCTTAAACGTGTCTTAAGCCCCGAGAAAAATAAACTATTCGTCTTACCACACTTTACCTCACAATGAATTGTGTAAAAATGTTTCCTATGATGTCACTATCGTGGCCGCGTAGCCAACATGTAAGTCGACAACGCTCCGTAGCGTATCGTAATGATCTCTCTCTATCACTCTTTCACATTAGTACGAGAATGATAGAGAAAGATGATAACAATACGATACGGAGCTTGAAAAATTTGCACGTTGGCTACGCACCAGGGAAGAAAATGAGGACTAATCTATCATCTTAAAATAACAGATCATTAAAATAATATCTGAATTGTTATTTCGTTGCCGTACGTCTCGCCCGTACATGTACAGACAAGTATTTGATGTCAGTGTGCGTTCAAATTGTACATGTGTCCGCATAAGACGTTTTAGCCACGATGCGCGCAGCCGCGGTCACGTCCGGCGCACGCGCCGCTCCGTCGTGACGCTTACCGTTTTATAGGTTAGATCAACTACTGAATTAGATGTTCGCTGTAGATCTTGGCCGTAGACAATGGAATAGTAAGACGTGTACATATTAGATAATAATAGTATATTACGATAAAAGTGCGGAAAGTAGGAAATTCGCAACGAGTAGCGATAAATTAAAACATGAACGAAGGGAGTATTTTAAATCGACACGAGTTGCGAATTACCTATTCGCACGTGTATCGTATAACGTTTTATAGTGAATATGGCCCTTTAAACTTTCGACATAAATAGGCACGGAAAATGTGGCCGGCACTAGTGTGGGAAGGTAGCACCTTATGTACTGTAAAAATATTTAAATAAAGTAAATATTTAAGTAGGTACCTAATTAAAAATTATCACATAAAAGTCAATTCGCGTTAACTAATTTCAATTTGATTTGTTGTATTTAACAGATAAGAGCAAAATATTAAAGTAGCTGCAAAGTCAGATCAAGTAGATGGCGCTGTATTGCCGCATTCGTAAAAACTAGTGCCAGAATAATTTGTCAAGAATACCTCGTTGTCTTTTAAAAGTAAGTAAAATGATTTAAGTATTATATAAATTATATATATATTTTTATTTCAGTAGGAAAACTAACAGTCCAATTCGAGTTTTAGTTATTAGATCTGTACCCCTAGTGTAAATAAATTCGATTTTGAAACGTGACGTACGCGTTTGCGTTTAGTCTCATTTTGTATTGGATTTAGAAAGAGCGCGCCAAGCGGGACGTTTTGGAAACTCAAAATCCTATACAAAATGCGACTTAACGCAAACGCGTTCATCACGTTATGATGTCGATAAAATTTACAGTGTCAAAACTGACATTTCTTCAAACTAAAACAAGAATTGGCCTGTTTTTTTTTTATATGAAAGCTAATGTACCCACCCACTGTTGACAACGTGCGTTGATGTCTTTTATATGGGGCATCCTATTTAATTATGGCATTGTATGAACAATGAAAAAAAAAAATGAAAAATGAATTTTTGTATAAAGTTTTACGGCTTGATGGGAATTTTAAGATAAATAAATATTATAGGACATTATTACACAAACTGACTAAGTCCCACAGTAAGCTTAATAAGGCTTGTGTTGTAGGTACCTAGACAACGATATATATAATATATAATTATAAATACTTACACACATAAAAAACACCCATGACTCAGGAAGAAATAACTGTGTTTATCACACAAATAAATGCTCTTACCGGGATTCTAACCCAGGACCATCGGCTTCTTAGGCAGGTTCATTAACCACTAGGCCAGACCGATTAGATATACATAGATTCAGTTATTGTGCATTTCGCTCGTACTTGCCCGTACATGTATTGGTGCGGGCGAGACGCACGATAACCAAATAACATGATTCAAATATCATTCTAATGTCAGTATACGTTAGAATTGGTTTGTATGTCGATGGACCCGGGTATGTCTTTAAGCTACGTCCCACAGAGAGATATGGGCATTGTGAATGTCATCTCGCTTTGTGTGGTAGGGCACAGCACAGCGGATGTCATTCCAGATCTAGAGCAGAGTTCGACTGGGGAAGTAACTTCGCCTTACAGAAAACCGCAGCCAAATAACACTAGACCCTACTCATAGTGTTGTGTTTCTGCCGGTGAGTAAGGTTGCCAGAGCTCAAAGAGGGTGCGGAGCTGCGGAGTGGTATGGTCAGCAACTCGCACGTAACACCTCTGGAGTTGCAGGCGTCAATAGGCTACGGTAACTGCTTAGCACCAGGCGTGCCGTACGCTTGTTTGCCACCGACGTAGTATTAAAAAAAATGTAACAAAATTTGCCAAATTCACCCTAATAATACCCAATCGCATTTTTTGTAATTTACCGTTTTTACCAGGTATTCTCTATTTTTGTATTAAATTAGCATAGACAATAGACGAAAAGCGGTGGTTTTGAAGCGCCATTACCATTCAACGACGGTAGCACGTAACGGTCACGAGTATCGTACGTTGGTTGGAATATATTGATTCGACAGGTTTAGTGTTGTCGGCTTTGCTAAGGCTTTGGAGGTTCCGATAAATTAAGAACTTGTTTAAAATAATAGTATTTTATACAATCGTGATATAATAGAGAGCTTTTCACTTGAATACTGTATTTAAGTAACTAAGCTTGCTGAGTTGCCTAAGTAAGGTACGAGATTGAAAAGCTTGATTATATCTCTGTTGTATACAATACTTTTTCTACGAGTCATCTAAAATAATACTTTGTAAATAAAACCTAAATCAATAATGAAAATTGGTAAGTATCTCAGTAGACAAAATTGTAGACATAAACACGCGACTCCCGCCTCGTAGTAGTATTTTCTATGGGAGCGCTGCGGCACATGATTGATCTTTTTTTTTTTCAGTTGACTACAGCGTGTCAAAATGAATCTTATAATTGAGTGGGAGCCCATATATGAAAAGTACACAATTATAGTTTGGTATACGAAATCTTAATTCAACCATTACAGTCGACGAGTAGAAAAAGTAACAATTCCATGCCCTAGTTGAGCGGTATTGTTTATGACCATGCAGGCGAATTCGAACGTGCCTGACGTCAAATCGATATTAGAATGATATTGGAATCATATCAGTTCGCTGTCATTCGCGCGTTCATTTCGCTTGGACTTGTCCGCACAAGTATAAGTGCGAGCAAGATGCCTACGCCGTGCGCGAATGACAGCTAATTACCACCTTTCAAACTAAGTGATTTGTTAAGATTTAGTTGGTGGAAACCATTTTCTCCCGAAATGAAAATTCATAGAAAAATTACCTTTATTTCGTTAGGTTCAAAAAGCTATTCTTCCCTCTTAATCAGACTTTTTTTTATATTTGAACAAAAAACCTTAAGCATAAGTTTATTTTTTCTCATAGTAACATTACATTGCCCCCCATTAGTCCATAGACAATACCATAAATCGCTAATCTGCTCGTGACCATAGACTCGGATTGAGACGTCGCCGCTCCTGCATTTTATATATCAAGCTTCTATTCTGATCGGAGCTCTTGGACGTTATTATACTTATTATTTCTAACAGAAACACCATTTTTTGATGTAAGTACTTACTTCAAGGGCAAAAATGTCCGGAAAGAGACAAAAAATTTGAAGACTGTCAATATTAAAAGTAGCGTGTCAAGCTACATATGCGTCAAAAGTCTCCAACATTATCTGACAGTTTAACAAAAAAAAATGTGTCTTAGGCATGTCTGTCTTATGACTCAGGCATAAACGTCCATTTTTATCCGAGGCCAATATAGTCGAGGATAAAAATGGATCGCTTTATGCCCTTGTTGTACAATCTACTATTTGACGATGCATGTTTTTATTTTTAATTCACCGAAAGCATTTTGTAACGTTGTTCTTTTGACAAAATTACCTTGTACATATAGTTTTTTACCGAATAGCAGAAAACCGACCTAGAAAATATCAAATCCACTCTTAAATTTTTTTTATACTACGTCGGTGGCAAACAAGTATACGGCCCGCCTGATGGTAAGCAGTCTCCGTAGCCTAAATACTACTCGAGAAATATATGTCGAGATCGAATTGTGATCTATCTGATAAAAAAAACAGTGTATGTGAAGGCTTCCACTTCTTTTTGACAGCGACTGTAACTACTGTCTCATGTCAAAAAGTACGAGTAAAATGGGTCCTTCCACAAATATTTCAAAACATTAATTTGACAATTTAGAAGGGCATAATATCAATCATCAAAGGTCATTGTCACTTCATTCACCCATCTGTTCCCATACAAGTCGTCCAACGACCCCAAGATTCCACCGTTCCATACAAAATTACAGGGCACCTATCGTCGCCGAAATGACATAATTGTCAAAATAGCGTTGACACGTGACAACACGAAGACAAAGACAGACTTAGCAGAAGGATATTAGTTAGAGCGAGAAGAAAAATAGCGCGTGAGTGTCAATTATAGGCGGGGAAGAGAATTAGAGAGCGCGGTTTGAATTTGGAATATTTTGTTTTTAAATCGATAATGCTGCGTGTGGTCGTTCCGAAATTGAATATCAATAGTCTATGGTATTATTTTTTTGTGAATGATCATTGATCATTTTCCTGTAGTAAAGTGTGGGTTGGAAATTCTTGGGCATTCGCGGAAGTTCCATGAATGGATGTATTACGTTTTGGTGTACAACCGATAATTTTGTTTAAATATAATTTATTATGATTTATGGAAGTGCTTGTAATACTGAGTCATAACTCTGTAAACGCCGTAGCGGACATTTAATGCTTATCATACTTTAATGTCCTTTTGCAGTGTTTTCTACCTTTTCAATTACCTACTTTAACAGAACAATAAGTCGCAACATATTTACCTACTTAATATAAAATATATTGGTGTCAAGGCGAAACTGGGAATTATTCAAAAAGTAGTTCCGCCACTAAGACAAATTACATGCCACTTTTTACAAGCTTTTCATCAACTTGCCCTGTTCATCATCATCATATCAGCCCTTTATTGCCCACTGCTGAGCATAGGCCTCTCTTCTATTTAGTACGCCACTGTTAGTAGATATGTATGTGTGTAAATGTGGGTCAAATCTTGCAAGTTAAATGTGACCCACTTCCCGATTTCCCATTCAGCTGGAAATCTGCATACAAATGTAAGTCCATGCAATATTATGGTACCATCAAGCTGATCTGATGACGAAAACAGGAGGTGGCCATAATAACTATGTGATGAAACGACCTAATTGTGTTTGGGGTTTTTAGAATTGTTGCGATGAGTATTAGATGCCTGTGGTAAGAAAAGTACAGTCTGCGATAAAAGCTCGTACCAATTTTTTTTTTTTTTTTCCCTACACCAGCCACACACACCGTCCCCCAAATGATGGCCATTTGACCTCCCCACCGCCGCTACAGCCGCCGCAGCCGAAAGGCGGTAGTGGCCCCTCATACCCCCCTGACGGGGGGTATCGACAGACATCCAGTCAAGTTTTTTTTTGTTGATAAAAACTTATTTGCAGCTATTTTCATTGCAATATTGCTTGTTAGAAATTTAATCCATGATATACTTAATAGATCAAAATCTAGCTTTATCGTGATTATGGGTCAATTATATGTTTGTCTTAATATCTTTCTATGTTCCTTCATCTATCCCATTCTTAGTATTGTGATAATAATCGAACGCGGAACATTTCGATTGAATGCAATGCATACAAGACCTAAATAATCGACTCACGGCTCGCAAACGTTTAAATCACAATCTCATATTAACGTATTTATTGCTTGAATATCGTCCACATATCACACATTCAACAACGACATATGACACATAGAACCCACAAGTACATGCGACATTATTCTACTAAGTCTAAAACCTGCTCTCACCGCCTTCCTAATTATACCCCTCACTTTTGGCGCGAGGTGGGTGTTCGACAAACTTAAATAACCACCCGGCAAAATCTGAAACTAATATCTCTTAGTACTATTTTCGCACTAATAATTGATTGCAGCGACTCTCCCGACTGCAAATGTATCTTGGTATTTCTGCATGAAATTATGAGTTGAGAATGCGTGACATTTTTTTTTAAAGCGACCTCTTTGGATTACGGTTATTGTGGTTATTGAGCGGGCAAAGTAAACTGATTTTGCGATATGGGTTTTTGGTTTTTAATTTCTTATTCAACGTTTTTTGGGATAATAACTTTATTAGCCCCTTTGTTTAGTACCGTGGGCCAATGATAGCTGATTTCATGCGATTAGGGTCGCATTCTGAATTTGAATACTAATTTAGGTTTCTTATATAGCTCTAAATCTAAAACAAAAGTGCCCTTGATGCTATGTTTCTCTAGCGATAATGTAAACATGTAAAAAACCTCTATAAGGATACACTTTGTATTGTATGCTTAACAAATCAAACATCCCGAAGTTAAGATCTCTAAAGCTATTTTTTCAGATTCAAATAAGAAAAACGTGATGTATGTATATGTCCCTGGATCATAAATTTTATAGTTAGTCCACCTTTTTTAATGTGTTTAACCCAGAATACCTACTTATTAATTTTTAAGAATAAAGACTCAGTTTCACACGTGTCAGTACACTTAAAAAATAGTTATTGATATGCTATTGCAGACCATCGAAGTCGTACCTATATGTAAAGTCACCTTGGAAAACTTGGATCAACTTTTTTATGGAGATTACCACACATTGTATTACTTCATTTTAAATGAAATGTAAAGTTAGCATGGTCCCACTCTATAGTACATTACGATACAAGTGCCAAAAGTAAGAAATTTACCGCCAGCCGTTGCGAATTACCTTTTCGCATGTGTATTGTACAACGTTTTACAGTACATACATATGGAAATTTAAATTTTCTACATACGCACGTATAGTGCTAGTTACCGCAATAGGGCTGTAAAGTAGCACCATATGTACTGTAATAGTACATCACGATACAAGTGCGAAAAATAGGAAATTCACGAGTGAGGAGAAACTAAAACACGACCGAAGGCAGTGTTTTAAATCTGCACGAGTTAAAAATTACCTATTCGCACATGTACGAGTATCGTACAACGTTTTACAGTACATATGCCCTTTAAGATTTCGACATAATTACGTAATGTGTTAATTACCGCATTATTACAGTAACCATATGTACTGTAATAGTACATTACGATACAAGTGCGAAAAATTGGAAATTCAAAACGAGTGACGATAAATTAAAACACGACCGAAGGGAGTGTTTTAAATCGACACGAGTTGCGAATTACCTATTCGCACATGTATCGTACAACGTTTTACAGTACATATGGCCCTTTAAATTATCGACATAGTTACGTAATGTGCTAATTTTCGCACTAGTGCGGTAAAGTAGTACCATATGTACTGTAAAAATCATTACGTAAGCGCTTGGTATCATAAAAGATGATACATTTATCAAAATATTTAAATAACAAGGATAACTGGACAATATTTACGGTGTTTAAATAAAGCGGAACGGCGACGTCGTGAATACGCGATAATTTTATTTATCGCTTTATAATGAGCTGTTTACACGAGTCGCGTGATAAAGGATGAGTTTATGCGACGGTGCGAAAAAAGAAGCGCTTTATGCAATAAGTATAAATATGCGTAAACAGATACTGAGAATATTTGAAAGTTTTAAGGATGACTGATACGAGTTAATCGTAGGACTAAATTCATCTTTGAGATTTAAAAGATTTTTATTGATATTACGAAAAACGATTTAATGAAGAATTGCTTGAAAGAAATCGTATTTTTTTTTATAAATATTATAGGCCATTATTACACAAATTGACTAAGTCCCACAGTAAGCTCAATAAGGCTAAGTTGAGGGTACTTAGGGCCTACGCTAGCTGACGCGGACGCCCGCCGCGTGCGCGCACGCGGGTGCTATTTGTAGGTGAAATCCGCCGCACGCGTCCGCTTCAGTTAGCGTCGCTCATACTATTTTTCGTTAACCCGCTCGTCCGCTCCGTGCACCCGGCGCCAGCTAGCGGAGGCCCTTAGACAACCAAATATGTATTTAATATATACATATTTATAAATACTTAAATACATAACACACCCATGACTCAGGAACAAATATCCGTGCTCATCACACGAATAAATGCCCTGACCAGGATTTGAACCCGGGACCATCGGCGTCATAGGCATGGTCACTACCCACTAGGCCAGACAAGTCGTCGAATTTAGTTGAAGTGTAGTAATTAAATTAAAGTCATATACTATTTAGAGTCTTATAATCTATTTATTTTAGTTACAGTGTGTGTTGTGTGTTCGAATATTAATTAATAATTAAGTATTTCAATAAAATGTGAGCACTATCTACTCACAAATGTGTTTTCAATTGCAATAATTATTTTCTTATGATGGTTCCACAATGGCTGTTCCATAACATCATGTGACAGGGACAACATGATAGTATTGATAGTGTTTTATTATGTTGTCCCTGTCACACAATATTATATAACATTATATAAC
Organism: Cydia pomonella; assembly: GCF_033807575.1. Taxonomy (NCBI): domain Eukaryota; kingdom Metazoa; phylum Arthropoda; class Insecta; order Lepidoptera; family Tortricidae; genus Cydia; species Cydia pomonella. The sequence goes on from NC_084724.1 coordinate 8,283,753, forward strand.
CCAGTGTGGGACTACCAATAGGAATATTTTTATTACATTCCAATTACTTAATTAAACTATTTTCAACAGATTTCATATTAACTCGAGAAAGAAAGTAACATTAATAATGACGGAAAAATTCCGCACAACGATTTTACAACTTTTACCATGAAAAGTTCCAACTCGCCACATTTTTTACATTTACCCTTTTTCTTGCAAGATAATGACGCGCGGCACGAAAAAAAAAACACGTAATCGATTCATCGAATCACCACAATTAGCATCGATTATTCGATTAAAAACACGGAAGCTGCTCGCAATTATCGATTGAAAAAAAACTAGATTATTATGTATCAGTTAATAGCTGCTTTCGTCATAAATATGTAGTCGGCTATGGGAAAATGCTCGAGGTCAGCTTTCTTTTCTATTATGCTCTTGCGCATGCAATGTGTTTTCATGGCTTCCTCGTTGGTCGGGTGCGTGTATGGTTTTTTATTGAGACGATGACCTTATGGCTTTGATACTTATTATAGCTTTTGCAAATAAGTACGTAAAGTTTGTAGTATGAGAATTAATCTCGAGCAAGGAGTCACCAGCTATTATTGTGGTAGCCATACTATACCTAAATGTTCTTTTGAACTAATGTCATTTCTTTCAAACGGGCACCAGGCTCTCTAAGTGACAAAATGCCGGAACAATTCTAGAAAGGTTATGATTTCAATTCACATTAAATATGAATAAATGTTATGTTTAGGACAATTTGGCATAGATCAACCTATTTAGTCCCATAATAAGCTCAATAAGGCGTGTGTTGTGGATACTAGACGACGATATCGGTATAGTTATATGTATATACATATAGATTGAAAATATAACTCAGGAACAAACATTTGTGATAAGCACACAAATGCACTTACTAGGGTTTGAACCCGGGACCTCCAGGTAGGCAGGGTCACTACCGACTAAGCTAGGACGTTTAACTATTACACAATAGCTTTCCAGATTCCCATCTTTGAGGACATTCTTGCGCATTGTCGAAACCCCATCATTAACTACATTGTTTCATTAACTAGAGCCCTTTAACTAGGGCTTACACAGAAGGGGCGGGGGCTTCCCTCAACTATGCCCTTCCAAGGGGACATTTAAAAGGTCTCTTAAGGAGGAACGGTCTTTTATAGTCTTTTGTGTTTGAGCAATCCTGCGGCTTCTGTTTAATATATTTAAAACAATTATTCGACCTTTCAAAGGTATAAAAGCCGAAACAGAAGAGTTGAGTATGAAATACCTACTATTAAGTGGTCTTTACTGTCTCTTGGTAGATCTGTGTCAACAAATTAGAATAACTACAGTAGTTTGACTATAGTTCGTATCATCCATGATGACGCGTAGATTTGTCAAATCTAACCTTTTATAACATGACAATACTACTCAAGGCACGCGTCTTCGTGAACGACACGATCTATAGAGCTTAAAAATTACCCCATGAGTATAGTTTGCTCAGCTTGGCAACGTTAAATATTGTAATGTAGCGCAAGATGGCAATCAAAATTATTAGTGACCTATCCAAATAAAATAGAATAATCTTAAAATACAAAACTAATAAATAAATGAAGTGCGCTTCTTAAGTTTTCGATTTACAACTTCTGGACTAGATGACAAACAATAGTTGCACCCTTTACCACTAGAAATAATCACCCAATAAGGTGTAAGGGCCATATTATCCCACACAATTTACTCTCTTTAGTACAATTCGTACAATTAGCTAGCCAGAACTGAACAATTGCCGTAAGAGACATCATAGTCCATATAATTTACGCCCTTAAGTCGTAGCAATTAGCTGCGCGCGCGCCGTGACGCGTGAATTCCTTGCGACCCGCGGGTTCACACGCACGACTAATGACCAGCTAACGGGCTGGATAGTTTGAGGATAATACTTGGTGAATTGGTGATGGAACTGGACTAATCCCGGTCTAGTTAATCCTCTGGGGAAGATCTGTATATATATATGTACATATAGTACTGTTGCCACTATATATAAATATACTATACAATAAATAACATTAATAACAGGAGGTTTTAAGATATGATAAAAGTCCTTACGGGTTGTATGAGATGGTGATAATTATGTCACGACGATAAAATGTTCTCAATCTTTCATGCTAAGAGCAAAAATTGTCTGGGATCCTCACCCAGGACCAATAACTTCACAGGGTGACAAAAGAACAGACGGACAGACAGACAGACGGACAGCGGAGTCTTACTAATAGGGTCCCGTTTTACCCTTTGGGTACGGAACCCTAAAAAGTGAACACAGCATCCAGTGCCCAGGGCTGGTATCAAACCAGCGTCCTCTGCATTCGCGGCCAATGCCTAGACCATCCGGGCCACGGCATCATACAGTCGAATTTTCTCAAGTATATTTAGACTTACGCAATCTCTAAGGCTTATGGCGCCCTCTGCCCACCTACTCCACCTACTGGAATGGCCGAACACGCAACAACAGTCCGTTCTGAACTCAGTTTTTAACAAAAAAAATAGTCCCAAAAACCCCAAATCCAATCAAAAATCCGCACGCCGTCCCCAACCCATCAGACCGTTAAATAGAGTCCGATATCCTGTCGGCAATTAGAAAAAACTCCGTACGGGGCTATGGAGCATTTCTTTGGGGTCATAGCACCTAACAGGAAGCTAAGTCACGGGTCGGCGCGCGCGTCTTACGAAAACTGCGCTGGAGTTTGTGTCGGCGGTTCCGTAGGGTAATAAGTGAGGTTGTTGCTTTTTTCTGTGCTGTGGTCGCTGTGGTGGTAGTTTCTTAAGCTTTATTTAACTTGTTATATTTGGTTACACCCCACACTAGCGTCTTTTGAGCGTCGGCTTCTAGTCAACGCTCTGGAAAATGACTGCGAAGTTGCGGCAACGTTAAGTCGAGCAGCGGCCAAAGTTGACTAGACGCCGACGCTCGGGAGACGCTAGTCTGGGGTCTATCTTATTGTTAATTGTTAGGCTGGGTTATAGAATGCCGCAAGCGATCCCACGACGCTCCCAAATGGCAAAGAAGGTGACGCCGCAGTGGATGTTAGTGGGTATTCTCCCCTTCCTCTGTCTAGGAGGGGGAGTTACGGAAGGAGCGAGTCCCACATAAATAAATAAATAAATAAATATTATAGGACATTATTACACAAATTGACTAAGTCCCACAGTAAGCTCAATAAGGCTTGTGTTGAGGGTACTTAGACAACGATATATATAATATATAAATATTTATAAATACTTAAATACATAGAAAACACCCATGACTCAGGAACAAATATCCATGCTCATCACATGAATAAATGCCCTTACCAGGATTTGAACCCGGGACCATCGGCTTCGTAGGCAGGGTCACTACCCACTAGGCCAGACCGGTCGTCAAAACCACCCCCCAATGGGCTTCCCCAGCCCGGGGATGAGATGCGTAAATGCATTTACCCCTGCGTCAAAAAAAGGGTTATTTTATCACTGAGTTCCTATGGCCATCTCCTATGTCCATCATCAGATCAGCCCGATGGTAGCATAACAAGCATTGTCATCCAAATTACAAATCTATGTAAACTTTCTTTTCTTATTTAGCCTGCAAAATTTGGCCCAAATATACACAATGTGGTTGGGTTTGTTAAATTTGTCTCGATGAGTATTATTTGTTGCCTGTCAAAAGAAGTCAGTCAGCGATAAAAAAAAACCTGTATCTAAAATGAAATATTTTGTCGCTTTAGGCTCAAGGAACCCCAAAAATAATGATTTTCTAGGTATAACACATAGGCGGTCAGTCGTGTCGCCGCGCAGTGCGTGCCGAGCATACGACGAGGAACACGGGTTTGGTTCCCGAAAATAGATTACGTCATTTGATAAGCGGTAAGCCTTTTTGAAGGTCAAATGTTGCTAATTTTGCAACTTGTCAGGGTTTAAAACACAATCACATTCTGTTTCTCATGTTGGTATTGTGACCCCAAAAGTATAATATTACCAAAGAGAATTTGAAATAGAGGTGGATTGTCAAAGAGAACTTTGTAGTCACAGTAAATTTACTGCCGTCTTTCGACACATGATTAAAACTTTTTGAACGCTCAAAGGGAGTAAAGGAACACTCGTTTAGCACCGAAATTTTTGTGTAATTGTGTTATTCTAAGCACAGTCACATGTGTGGTGTGACAAGAATGGATAGGATAAGGAATGAGTATATAAGAGGAAGCCTGAAAGTTGCACCCATAATAGATAAAGTAAGAGCGAATCGCCTAGCGTGGTATGGGCATGTGATGCGGAGGGATGAAAGTCATGTGACGAGAAAGGTATTACGAATGAATGTGGAGGGATGGAACGGGAGAGGAAAACCTAGAAAAAGGTGGATGGATTGTGTGAGAGATGACATGAAACGAACGCGAGTGAATGATGAGATGACGGGTGACAGAAAGATATGGAAGAAAAAGACATGCTGCGCCGACCCCAAATGAATGGGATAAGGGCAAGCGAATGATGATGATGAGGAGATATCATTAAAATCTTGAACTCTAGAAAAGGGTTTAGATTACCTTATATACCTACCCATATTTATCCCAAAATGCATATCCTACAGGGTGTACATTTTAATCACCTGCAATCATTTAGGGGGTAAATATAAGTGGGTAATACTGAGCAACTTTTACTATTGGCCCAGCCCCGAAATAGCAAAATAAAAATTACCTATCCCATGCACATTGGCTGATGTTGATATTTTGTACGGGAGAGTAAATTTTATTTTTGCGGGTTCTGTATAAGAATCTAGGGTGTAAATTTAATCACCTGCAATAATTTAGGGGGTAAATATATAGGTAATACTGATCAACTTTTACTATTGGACCAACCCCGAAATCGCGAAATAAAATTGACCGCCATATTTTGGCTTTTATGTTGATATTTTGTATAGGAGTTTTTTTTTTCGCGGGTTCTGTATAAGAATCTAGATTGTGTATAATTATGTCAAACACTTAAATGATAATTTAAGCCTAATACACCCATCCACCATATTAAACATATTAGGCTCTTAGGATTCTAATGTCTTTATTGCATTGTTTACTTTTACTTGCACTAACTTTTAGTGTTTTTGTCCTATGGTCCTATGGTTGAATGGTAGAGCATGCCTTTTGGTATTAAGTCCGCCATTTGTACATAATTTTACTATAAACTGACAAAATCAAATGAGTCTGCCTGTCAAAATTAGACAGTGTCCGAACAGGTTTGCTTTTAAAAAATTCTTAAGTGAGCACTTTGCTGGCAGTACTGGAAAATCTTAGTGTTCCTGCTTTATAAGTTCACCTCATTTCATATTTATGTATGTATGTATATGTAAGTATATGTATTTGTATCAATATTATTCATATATATGTATGTTTATGTTTGTGTATTTCTTATGAATGTTTTGTGTTCGTACATGTATCAATTGTATCACCTATACCTCATGTTTTTGCACCGCCTACAACTTATCTGCTTTGCCTAAAGGTTGACTGGTAGAGAATGCCTTACGGCATTAAGTTCGCCTATTGTACAGTGTGTTTTCTTATGTGCAATAAAGATTAAATAAATAAATAAAGAAATAAATAAGTCTTTTTTGTGCAATAAGTTTAAATTATTAATAATTATTCATTTATTGCATCTTGAGCATGAAACCAAATTCCCTGAACTCCACGTCTATTTCGAATGGCATATTCTGTTTTGTCATTACTTATGATTACCAAGTCCTTCAAACACCGAAACATGCTTAATGTTAGAACTCATCTTTAATTAACTCCAGCTATAACCTCTCCATCTTTACACCTGTGTAAAATTTCTGCATCATTGCTACAGATTTATTACTATTTTAAGCAAACTCAATCTTCAGTACAGTTAGGTGGTCATGGGAAGCGCGCATGCGTACTGCGCTTCTTTCTGCATTACTACGAATAATTGCTCAGGCGCATGTAGCCATGTTTGGTGCACAATCATGCGTGTAAATCTAGTTGTATTGATTTCTTGGGTCACGGGTTTTTTCATGATATTTGTGATTCAGGTATCTCTTGATTAAGAAGGAAAGAAGGAAAAATATATGGCGCGTCGAGCGAAATTTGCGACGAAAATGGCCGTCGCGTGGGTTTTTACCTTTTGTCTAGATCACTTTGAAATTAAGCGGCTGTTTAAAATTTTGCTTGTCTGATTCCTCGGCTGTATCACTAGCAATTTTACACTAAAATGATACTGCTATAGTACGCATGTAAAGTGGGTGATAGATGGGCGAGTAAATTCGCGAACTTGTGGCTCGACGACTTTTTTCGCTTGTAACTTTACACGACTTTGACTTTGTTCGAGTACTTACGCGTACTGAGGCTGACACACGAGCAAAAAAGGTCGTCGAGCCGTAAGTTCGCGAACTTACTCGCACGTCTATCCAGGACTTAAGTATTTTTTCTATCAAGCCAGCTAACCTTTTATGGTTTTGGTTAGAGCCTGCCCTCAATACAGTTTAGTTTCCCCGTGAGTTTTTTCGTAGGTTTTGCCCTTGATTATTATCAAATTTAACAATTTGTGTGTCGTAGTTTGCATTTTGTCATCCTGTTTGCCAGAGTTTGCTACTTTTGGCTTCTAACAAAGTAAAAGATCATGAGCAAAGGGCCAGATGATAAGATTGATAAGTGGTGGTAATCAGTTTCATCCTGTGTGGGTGTAATTTCGAAGCATTCATTTATAAATTCCAATACTTCTTCATCAGCTGCTCAACCAAGTAAGAAAAGCGCGTAAAAAACTAGTGCAATATGCATGAGAATCCACTCCCATGACCAGCTAACTGTATGCCGTGATTGAGTTCCATATTTATAATGGTTTTAGCATTAATTGCTTCAGGTCAGCGCTCGCGCACTCTATTCACACATATTTAAAAAGACGTAAGCGCCTTGAAAAAGTTAGGACTTTAGATCATTTCGAAATGCGTAAAACCTTCTGCCTAGAGGTGAAATGGTGTAAGTGTGTAGGAAAGGCGATGTTTTATAAGACTTTTTGAAATAAAGGTGGTAGATATATGCTTGTTCTGACTTGCTTGAATTGTTGGAGTTCATTATAAGGTTCGTTTTCTACTATTCATTGAGAAACTATAGATAAAAATAAGCTATTTAATCTATGTTATGGACACCCAAAATGCCGGTGATTAGCACCCTTTTGGCAGAATATTTCCTTGATACACACTCTTTTCAAAAGGTGCCTACAGTTATACATTATACAAACGAAATAACTAATTACACAAACAACATTTATATGTTTAGAACGATTCCTTGTACATGTTATTTACTAAAGTAACTCGCCGATTATAAATCCTTTGTACAATAGTTTAAAAAATTATTCTTTACACAACATAATATAAGATATATTTGCAATGCCCTCCCAGGACGCCCTGTGTTCGACAAATTTGATGTAACAACTATGTAGACCATGGTTGACAATAAACGATTCTGTTCTAAATATTATATTCTATTCTAAATGTATTTGCTCAGAAACTCGGCTAATGTTAAGTATATAAAACAAAATTATCCTCCCTTCGTCAGTAAAATAAGACGAATAATAAAATCACCTTTGTTAAACTATACCTATTTTAAAACTAGGGTCAAAGTTTGAAAAGGTATAATGGACGATTATTTTCGATCAGAGATTGTAATAGAGAGGTGAAGTCTAAGAAAAAAACGTGCCCCTTAGTTTGACATCTAAAACAGATGGCGCTGTACTGCGCCATATGTTTTGCGGTCACAGAATTGTCAAACGTCAACTTTTGACAATCAGTAATCGCAAAACGTATGGATCTGGACAGCGCCATCTCGTTTACCAGTCAAATTCGAAGCACGAAATTGTCTTAGATTTGACGCATCTTACTTAATCAATATATCTTTGTTTTCGATATAGGCACACATATTTGACGAACCGTTTAAGGCATGCTTTAATAAGTTCAAATTCCTTTAAAAAGCGGTCTTTGCCAAACGTCTCAAACCATTACGCGCATAACTGCCCTTAACTCATAAAACATCTGGTGCATTATTATCCACAAGTTTTTATTCAAATTCTACACATTTCTTGCTATAATTAGTACATGTAGCTGGTCATTTAACGCTACTATGGAAGGGGCTAGTCAGTCATTTATGTATAACAAAGCAATTTAAACTTTACTCTATTAAACTAAAGTTTAAATTGTATTGAAGTCACGGTGCGATATGGGCTTGACTGGTCTATTCAATTCTCAATGTAAAACTAACTTTATTTACAAGTGAATATGATAGGTTTCCGAATGGATTCTTCGGAAATGGGCAGTCTTATGGAGATTAAGGTGGTTATGGTCAGTTTAATTAATTGATGCAATTAAAAAAAAAGTGTGAACAAGTTGTTGATGGTAGGATCTGTTTGTTTTTCTAATTTGTTATGATAGCAGATAGATATCATAATGTTTAATGTTAGTACAAGTGGGTGGTAGTTTACAGTTGGTTAGATAAACTAGAGTGAAGTCATCTCGACTTGGTAAAATGGGAAAACTGGTTTGACTAAGGTAACTGTAAAAGGAGTTTTGAGGCACATTTCTGGACTATGATAACAAACCAGTAGAAAAACCGATTAATTTAATAGACTTTGCAAGGACTTTTCGTATGTTATATGTCAGTCTGACAACTAAGATTAAAATACCTACTGACATGACATAAATTTATTTAAAACCTGACCAGTAATATATGATCACGCGCCATATTGCGGAATTTCATTGGAACAAAATTTTTCATACTAAACTGAACTGTCACCCTCTACATCAGACTAACAGCGCCCTCTTGGCAATGATCATATATTTCTGGTTGAGCTTTAATTCCGCTACCTAAAGGTTGTCTGGAAGCATTCTGGAAGAGATCGCTTTTTAGCGATAAGACCGCCTGTTGTTTATCTCTTCTTAATGTGTTATATTATTTGTATTGTTTCTGTATAATCTGTATTGAGGTGTGCAATAAAGAATATTTGTATTGTATTGTAATAAAATAACACCTCATACCTACAGGCGTCCAGCGACAAATTTCCGTTTAAAATTCAAATAATTTTCGAACACGAAGTGTGAGGGAGACGCGGAGTGTTTAAATTTCTCGAGTGTTACGGATTGACTATTAGCAATGAATATCTCAACAAGAGCTTTTCACTTAATATAATGCGTAATTTTTTCCGGAATATGCGGAAACGGTTGGAGTGCGTACACAGCGAAGGTCGATATTTAGAAAAGTAATTGTCGGAACATCAAAATAGGCATTCATTTTGTTTTCATAAAAATAAACTGAATTTAATTGGATTGAAATAGCCTTTATTCCTGACATATAGGTTTTTACATATTATTTGAAACAATCATACAATTATCCATTTATTTATTAATGTTTAATATTATTTTCTAACTTTTTTCTTCTTTGTCAGGCTATCATTGACATATGCCTCCAGGCGGCGCCACTCCTCGCGGTTTTTTGAGAGTTTAAAAGAATCTAAAAAAATAGTTGGTGTTTCAGTAAACCGCATTAATCTCATTAACCAGATGATAAGGTGTTACTGGGTCCCCGCGTGGGACCCATTGTGCCAACTTTCTCGGTGTCACCGTTCGCTTAATTATTTATAAGCGAGAGCTTTTGCTAATGTTGCTTTTTAATTGCTATTTTACAGTTATGACACGGTTATTTTGGGTGGCGACAGGATTTTAAAGGATTTGTTCGTAATTGACTACGTTTCATATTTTCGAAAAACCTAATCAATAAAAAAAGTTGTTAACAATTCAAAAAAATTTTTTTGATTATTTTTGATTTAATAAAACGAAAAATTAGTGTTACTGAATCAAGAGTGACCTTAGTCGTGACTGTGTCTCAAACTCGAACGCATTAAAAACTAGGCATATCATAGATTATACCAAATTGACACATAATAAGTTTGCCTTTGTTGTATTTAATTTACTCTGTAACTGTGTTTTTCGTGTTTTTATTTCTATGTACAATAAAGTATATACATACATACATACATAATAAGAAATCAAGCAAAGAGAATACTCAGTAGGTAGGTATTTACAGATTTCTTAAGATTGTTTTTTCTTTATAATTTTCTTTGAATCAGTAATAACGGTTTAGAATAGTACCAAGACATAGGTAACAATTGAATGTTATTTTTTTAAACGAGAACCAACCCCACAAACAAAAAAAAATTCAACATTAGTGTTAAAAAAAAGAAATTTAATGAAGATTGAGTGTGGGTTTTTTCTCGGTTGCAGAACGACGTCCATACAGGCCATATAAATACATTCAATTTTACGATAGGTACCTTTCACGGTGTCAGTACACGGCATTATACAAGCATAAATAATTAGCTAAGAGTCGTAAACATTCCATGATAGCGAAAAATCCCAACTCTATCCTCATTAACATTCAGGCGGAAGTAGTAATTTGCTGCTATCTCAGCAATTTAGAATCTGGGGTGCATTCTGATAGTTAAGAAGGTTTTATAGTCTCATATGAACCAGTATAACACTGCTCTTCGATTGGGGTTTAAATTATTTAATGACATTTCATTTCATGTTACTTATACGCTTATGTTGTGGGCATGTTCAAAATTTTAATAATATGGCTGCTGTTTCCTCAACATTAGCACACTGGCCACCATACGCTAAAAAAGCACAAAATTCAGCGTATTTGTCAACTTTTCGCGTCTAGTTTTCATCAAAAATCCCAAATGATTAGTACTGGAAATAATTGTCTTAACTAACGTATACTTTTTAAGTATTTATTTCATATTCAGAATAGTTGCTTTTCCGATTCACACAATATTAATATCCGTCATCATCCTTTCTGTATTGAAAAGTTTTATTGTATATTTTATTTTTATTTTAATACATACATACGAAAAACTAGCATCGGATGCACATTCTAAGAGAAATAGGGCAAAAGATTAAGCTAAAAAAAATAAAAAAATTAAGGGAAAAAATTAAGCTTTTAATTATACTTTAAGGCAAAAAGTCCATAGTCCATGCAATAAAATTTAAATAAAAAAAGTTTTAATCCCTTCATCGCACATAGTAAGTTTTCGAGGTCACGTTACCCCGGTTCGTGCAAGATCTCGCCTCGTTTGCGCCTACGCAACAAATATGTGCTCACCCCCAGTACTGACGCGATGGTGCGTTCAGTCACGGGTGGCTGCCCATACAACTGGAGCAAAGGTGAAAGAACATTCCATTTACCGTCAGTACACGGCAAAAACAACCATATAAACAAGCCCTTACCGACTATTACAACAGCAGATTCGATGTGGTGCATAAACGCCACGCTTGATGCGGTAAAAATGAAGAAATCGCAACCTTGTTATAAAGCATTAAAAGTGTCTTCAATCGCATTCGGTGCAAAGGTGAAAGACGGTCAGGTCGTATTCTCATAACGTAGATTAAGTAGAACACTGTTTAGTCCAGTGTAACCGTGACTTAGATATCTGAAAAAACTAAGTAATAGCGGAGTGCATTTAATACTGGTTTATCTTAGCGTATGACTCACCTGCGCTTGGCGATTCAAATAATGCTTCATAAGGTTTAATTACTGAAAAATCAACCTTAATACAATGTAGCAACGACCACAACTGATGAGGTACAAAGGTGAAAGAACAATTGCAATGGTACTAATACGGCTGAGACATTGGAATATAGTCTTTAAGTGTACTTGATAAGGTAGTGGTGTAAAGAGAAACTCAAGTTTTTTGCTGCAACGCACTTGAAAGTAGTCTAAAATGTATCAATGATCACTGCCACATCACATGCTTGTGATGTACAGTGTACATCGGATAATTAGATTGGAATACGCGACATATAGGTGAATAAATTAAATATTAAAGCTCTTACCTATACGAATACCGTTGGCAGTCCTAAACTTAAAAGCTTCAGCTATGTTAATATATACTTAAACTTGACTAACGGCCCGAAGAATCTTCGAAGAATGAGATACGAAAACGATAAGTTCTGGTTTAGATAAGTTCTCATTTAGATATCATTTGTATGTCGTATAATTGACAGAAGCAGCTCAATTCGGGCAACTATTAATGTCACTTTGACATTAGAAATATCGTAGACATGTAGATCTTATTGGGATCACAGCAGAAGCGAAATAAACGTCAATTTTTACATGTTTTTACATGGTAGATAAAGTGCTTAGTTAAATAGGAAGTTTTACCTGGCAGTTAATTTATTTGTTAATTAGCTATCCAATATTTTACTTGGACATTCCCTTAACGTAGAAATGTTCAAAAATATTCAACCTCATTATCAACCCTTAGGGGTTGAATTTCAAAAAATGTTTTCGTTATAGAGCTTTGGAGGGACTTTGTTGTCATACACTTGATCTCATAAAAAGTTGAAAACGGTAATTCCCAGTTATTTTAGCGCTTGAAACTGTCAACTCTTCGGTCACCAGTTACGTCAACCAGACGTTTCGCGATTTCTCCAAAAAACTTGTGCGCGCTGGGACCCCATGGACCTAGAGTTTCAACGCCAAAAATATTATGATATTAAAATATTACATACACACACACACACACACATTAAAATATTTTAATAGAAAGCAATTTACTTTTACGGCCTTTCAACTAAGCAGAATATAGAACAGTGACACATCGAAATGATGGGATTATTCACAATTCATTTCATACTTGAGTGTAACCTCATATCCAGTATAACTGAACCCGAAACCCATAACGAAGAGCGACGAGCTAAACATTAGTGGAATTGTGGAAACTGGTATATTTAAAATTGCCAAATTTTTTTTTCAAATGTTATTAATTATTGATACATTACTAATTACATAACGGGACAGTAAGAACTACATAACAAAGAGACAAAATTATCCTAAATGTCAGCCGTGTAAGCCTATAAGTTTGAGCGTAGTAACGGGGAGGTAGGACAGTGGCCTAATCAGAGGGCCTACCGCGAACCACGTTCGACGTGCTACCTCTCTGTCGCACTTGTAAATTCGTACGTAAGTGTGACAGGGAGGCAACACGTCGAACGTGGTTCGCGGTAAGCCCTCAGGTCCTTGTGTCCCATAAGTTAGGTACTAATATAGTTATTTTAGTATTTTCTTGTTACTAACAAATTATGGACACTTATTCGCCTGAAATAAATGCATTTTCTTTTTTTTACATAAGAGATTGCATATACTCGAGAAAATCCGTCACATTCCGTCGTGACTCGGGTGGTCGAGTCATTGAGTAGCCCAAGACACTGGAAGCCTTGGTCACTTTTGCGTTGCGTTTTGACATCTATTTCAGTTTATAATTCATATAGTAGTTTCTATTCGAAATAACACAAATCATAATATAATGTATCCTAGTAATATTAAAAGATGCAAGTTGTTGGTGGTATACTGTTAAAAAAAACAAGTTGTGGTCTTTACCTCTTTGTAGGGTATTTGACTTTATTTAAAATAAATTATTGCACGAAATAAAGTATACCTCCGACACCTCATACTCATCCATTCCAAAACAAAAAATGTTTTTCCGCTGCTAAATATTTTCAATTCCCGTGATTTTTTGTATGTTATTGACACAATGAAAAACTAGGTTTATAGGTTTTCCTTTTTTTTTTCAATATTTGCTATACCATTTTTTTGTTTAAATCTTAACCTATAAACCTAGAATATATTATGCTGAAGCGATCGACATAAAAATCAAATTGATTTGTTAAGAGTTAGTGGAAACCGTTTTCTCCCGAAATGGAATTTCATAGAAAAAGTACCGTTATTTCATTGGGATCGCAAAGCTATTCTTCCCTTTTAATAGAGAAACGTAGAAAGCAGTTAATTTTAGACACTAATTCGTATAGAACTATAAAGAGTAGATTACTTGACCGTGACGTCATTTCCTAGTGTTTCATATAAATTCCATAGTGGCAAATCGTTTTGACAGTTCGGAAAAAGAAACTGATTTGAATAGAATTCAAATACCCTATAGATCTCAAAGTCCTAGTTACATTGGTTGCACCTCACCTGGTGTGCAAGGAATTGGACAGGTAATTGGTAAACGTTTGAATACTTTACCCAAACAGGTCGGGTCGGGACCTATGGAAATCGCTTGCCCAATTGAATGCCGGCCTCGATGCACTGTTTACATTAATTATCGGTGATGTTTAATTTAATTTTAAGGAAATAATATAATTAAGGAAATAAGTTTTCTGTCAACAGGCAACTAACAGTTGTCGAGACAATTCTTACAAACCGAAACCAAATTAAGTTGCGTTGTTTTATCTTATCAGAGAGTTCCTGTGGTGGACACAGATGTTCGTCAAACCTTCTGTGTTGATCTTTAGATCAGCTCGATGGTACCATAATACTAATTGTCACCAACATTAATGGGAAGGGGGTCTAATTTAGCTTGTAAGATTTGATCCGAACATACATTACACACAAGCCAAATAAAAGTAATTTAGCTTGCAAGATTTGATCCGAACATACATTACATACAAGCTAAATAAAAGTAATTTAGGTTGCAAGATTTGATCCGAACATACATTACATACAAGCTAAATAAAAGTAATTTAGGTTGCAAGATTTGATCCGAACATACATTACATACAAGCTAAATAAAAGTAATTTAGGTTGCAAGATTTGATCCGAACATACATTACACACGAGCTAAATAAAAGTAATTTAGGTTGCAAGATTTGATCCGAACATACATTACATACAAGCTAAATAAAAGTAAATTGACCATTTACCAACATAAATTGAACCGTAAACAGTAACCGTCCGGTACGGTTTATGGTTCAATTTGTAACGGTTACTTGTCAATTGCAATTAACGTTCGACCAACACGGATTGACACAGTCATGTTGATGCATACTTAACGTGACCGGAGTAGCTCAGTTGGAGTGATCGGACTGATGTTCCGACAGGTTGGGAGTTAGGATATATCCTGAAGTTTGCTTTAAATTTTAAAACTAATGACCTCGGTACGTCTTTTATCGTTACCAGCTTTTATTTAACTTGCAAAGTCAGTATGTATCTAAATATGTTTGAACGAGTCAAATCTTTGACTTACGACTTATAATTTAAAAGCAATTCAAGTTAACTCGAAAACTTTATTTATTTATATTCAGATTCACACCTTCCCACTGGATATGTAAGTTTTTTAAGGCACGTCCTCACCGGAAATTGCGTCAGGTGTGTCCCCGCTTTATATTCCACGCGTGTGTGGATACGGCTTTACTTTGATGGCGATTTAGCTCCTGTTATATGGAATGAAATTGTATGCGAGCCTTGTCGGCCGCGTTCGCGCGCATTACTAAAATGTTTCTAGTGGATAGCTTTGCTAAAATTAACGATGACAAACGTTATTATAGGGTAGGGATATACAATTCTTAGGAATATTTTTCTTAAAGGACTTTTACAAAATGTTAAAGAAATATCCAAACTATAACAGGGAAGATGTCTTTTCTCTACCACCAGCTTGAGATTCAGTAGTCCATCTAATATCTTTATTCTTTCTTTTTTATTAAGCGAAACATATGACTCTGAGACCATAGTGTTGAATGGTGTGGACATTTCAGTACCTATAGTATGTTACTTAAAAAAAAAATTGCCTTATTAAAATTTATAGTTTTTGTTCATTATTTCTGTATGTAGTTTTGCACGTTGTAATTTGAAAGAGCCTGACAGAGGTAATACTGAGAAAAAAATATTTATAACAATCGATATTGCATTAACGTTTTGATTAACGTATGAATGTATAACGTACAGGCTCATATGGACCTGTCGAACAAAACAGTAAATTTTACTGTTCCGAAACGACAGTAAATTTTACTGTTTTGAGTGGCTAAATTGTAGTGACTGTTCTTTATTTTTTATCGTTTTTTAGATATCGATACTTAGAAATGTTCAAACAGTTAAAGTTACTGTATTGTATTTTACTGTTTTTCAAACACTTGTTAATATTTTATGAAGCAGTTAATCTTAATGAAAATCACTTTAATGTGTTCCTCTATAATATATATATATTTTTCAATAGAGGGTTCATAACGTCGTTATATACTTAATATTCATTTTACGCGATATAATCCGCTTACATAATTTTATTTCATGTTAAAGATTTGTTGTATAAAACGGTTGAGTTAGCCCAGAAGCCAAATTCTAGTGCGTACACTATAGCCTACATACATATTAGTGTTGCCTAAGTAATTAGATTGTAGCGGGGCAGATGGTCGAGTCAAGGCCGGTGTTGCAACGGTTGCAATAGGCGTGGCGTAAACTCGTTAATTGGGAGGCTGGACTACAGGGGGATTCTATTTTACACGTATGAGTTACTGTCGGCACAGTTAACGAATGACGCGTGAATCTTATTACGATCATTTAATTGGTACTTCTTTGTTTGTGAGTCAGTTCCTTACTTAATTATCCATTCTTCCTATACAACTGGTATGGCGACGTGGGTACTAAAGTTGGGACAATTATGGTACAGTCAGCATCAAAAGTAGCGGATGAAACAACGCGCCAAAAGCATCTGATATTCCGGATAAATTTTCTAAATGTAGATAAATCTGTAAAATTCAAGCCCAAAAATACATATTTTACAGTCTAAATTAATCTATATATAGAACTATCACTTTGTGTTAAGCTGTTACAGAATGGTAGATACTTTTGAAGCGTTGTTTGATCCGCTACTTTTGATGCCGACTGTACCTAAAGAAAGAAAGGAGTGGTAAAAATACCTGTTTTATTAGTATCTGTGTTTTTTTAATCGAGAATTTAAGCCCACAACGAAAAAAGCACAGTTAGTAACCTACTTGAAATTAATGTACAATGTACAGTTAAAGGCGTTGTTGCTTCATTTAAGTCTAATTGAAATTGGATTATAAATAAATAAAACGTCCATACCTGCCTTCAATACTCTTCATAACTCTTAAATGAATTTATTTTCAAAGTATCATGGAAATTATTATAATAACATCATGTTGTTAAACCTACATCGTTTAATAAATTGTGACTTTATTTATATATATATATATATAAATGACTCAATTGTGAAAGGCAAGTAACCTTCTACAATTTACAATTTGACACCGTATTAGGAACACCCTATTCATAAGAACAGTTAAAACCGTGCGAAAATCTGATACCACGTTTTATGTATGTAAGAATATTTTTTCTCGGAACAATGGGTCGGCCATATGTACCGGCTTTTGGCTTAATTGAGCTCTTAATTTAGTTTTCTAATTCTAAAAATGCAGTAATCTAATTATGATTGAGAAACTGTACGCGACTTTTTAATGGTTAAGTTTTTCGTAACACAGTTTCTATTTTACTATTAGGAAATAAATTTGGTTAGTTATTCTATGAAAATATAATTTGAACTTTATAAATTAATCATTTAAACTGAAATTGATGTCATATATTATAAAAGTGACCATGGCCTTCCGGATCCAATGCTGGAATTGAATAAGCCGGTAGAGGGCGCCGTAAGGGCCAACACACATACCCACGAATCCCACGATACGACGTCGTCTCACGTTGCGGCGTCGTGCAACGTTACGGCGTCGTATCGCGGGGCTAACACACATACTAAGGCCTTAAGAAATAGCATATACTTAAGAAAATTTTACCCAAGCCGCCGTGGCCCAGGTGGCCGAGGGGTCTTGGCATCTGTCGTGAATACAGAGGACGCTGGTTTGATTCCAGCCCTGGGCACTGGAGGCCGTGGTCACTTTTTCTTTCGTATATGACATCTGTTTCAGTTTATAGCTCCTATTTGTTAATTGGACAATTTTACTAAAGTAATATTCAATATTCTTGGCTTCTTTTTGTGCCGTTTTTGAGTACCGATGAACTGGTAACAAAATGTAATACAGAAAAATAACATGAATTCAACATCACTTTTTTTTTAAATAGCCTATTTTGTGTCCCACTGCTGGGCAAAGGCCTCCCTTTTTTTCTGCCACTCATCACGGTTTGGAACATGTTCCCGCCAGTCGCTGCAAAAAGCGTCGAGGTCATCCCGCCATCTCTTTTTTGGTCTGCCTCTACCCCGGCTAATCACTATTATATAAATTAAAAATTCAAAAAAACACAAACGCTTATCATAAAATTTTAAATAATTTTCTACCAAAAATGCCTTACAGCACTTTGGAAAAGAGCTGATACTCTTCAAACTGCTTCAAACCGCAAAAAAAATCGGTTTCAGTAAAAAAATAACATCGAAATCGGGCCATCCGTATGAGAGCTACGATGCCACAGACAGACGCACAGTCAGACATTAGCATCAAACATATAACATCTACCTTTTTGCGTCGGGGGTAAAACAATGGCACTTACATACAATAGACCAAACGCGCTCTGTGTATTTGCTAAAATAGGTAAATAAAAGCAATCTATTATACAAACGATTGGTTCAGCAAAATCGTCTAGAGTTCGTCTAACTCTTCACCGACTTTGACAGAACAAAGTGTGGAAGTTTCATCGTAGTAGTCTCAAGTAAAATGTGACGTATATGAGGACAGTTCCGCAGTTATTGCAGAGTTATCTTGGTCTGACTACATCATCTCTCATATTTATTTCACCGTTTTCTAATTAAGGGCACCTTTCTTATAAAATGTGTAAGTCCTTTTTTTCCCTACTGTAGTCATATTTTATAAAAGTTGGTGTTGAAATGAATTTGTCGCAAAACTTGGCACTAGTCATTCAATATAACCATTGATTAAGCTGCTGGTCATTGATTGGTCAATCCGAGCGAGTTGTGACCGCTGGTCTGCGATTGGTCAGAGCGGAAAAGTGCGACGTCATTGAGGCTACTGTGCGTGGTCCAGTAATTACCGTGGAAATGTACAGTTAAAGATGTGTAGATGTTTTCACCTTATTACAAAGGAATAAGGTGCAAAACTATATAGATGATTTGAAGTTCTTTGAGTTCTTTACTTTTTTTGATGAATATTGACTATGGATCATCGTAAGAATCTTATTGGGAGTAATAAGGAATATTTTTGCGGAGCATTTCAACCATACTTATTTTGGAAGTCGCCATGAGAAAACTTATCAGTTTATAAAACAATCTTTTCTCGATATTTATTTATCATAACAGATACGCAATCGCTATCAAAATATTTTCAACTAGCTGTGCCCGCGGCTCCGCCCGCGTGGTATTCGGTCTGTGTCAGTAACCGGCTCATTCACCGCTAATTTATCTGCCTCTCCCCTGGAGGTGGAACTTGAAGTAAAGTTGACAGATGGATACGCTAGAGGACTGAAGTCTAGATAAAATATTTTATAATTAGGTACCACTTAATAATACTACACTCCAAAATCAATTTTTATTTTTTTCAAATTCGTCCTTATTAAAATTTTTGACGTGATTTAAACGACATAGAGTAGTAGATGTATATCGGACAATACAGTTCCACTTTTGTATTTTTTTTTACATCCTTGACTGTACCTATACAAATCATGTCCATGGAAAATATCATCCAAATCGGTGCTCCAGACCAATCAGTCTAAGCATGAAAAGGTAAGAAATATACCCATAGAAATCCATACTTCCGAACACTATCGAATTTAGGTGTAATACCCATTTTATGCACCCCGTCAGGATTTGCACCTCAATGAGGTTTCGCTGCAGCTGCACTACTTCGGAGGCGACAAATTCCGAAGAAGCATGATTGGAGCTCCAACTTTCAGGGTTAATGTGTGTGCTGGGAGTCCTGAAGCACTCAATGAGCTAAGGAACTAAGGAACTCTACCACCCGGTAGCGTTCCTTAGTTATGTTGTGACATTGCCTTCATCCAAGACAGTGTTTAATGGAATTATATACTGCACGTTCACCTTCGATTTCCGCCTGCTCATTTTTCTGCGTGAGCATGGACCGTTCCTCTATGGGCGTGAGTATGGATCTCTCACAAACTCAAGAATGGCTCAGGTCTCCGTACACGCTACGAATGAGGTTTTCAATGGATGGAACGATCCTGCATAACGTCTCTGGTAGTTGTGGCTACGCCTAAAATCACGATCGTCGCTATAGTTTCGTACCCTCAATGCGTTGCGAGACTTTGGTGAAAGGTTCGCTTTTTTTCGGGAAGGCATTTTCAGTTTTTAGTTCTTATGGCATTATAACGCGTATAAAATGCGAGTCCCAAATCGTTTGACATTTACACCGCAAACATCAGAGATTTTTTTTTTCATAGTACCCACCGTCGTAGCCATTATTAAGTGCTTAAAAGCGGCGATACGTATGAATATGGATACGATAAAATTACGATTAGGTATAATTCATCACGGAGAAAATATTTTTTTAAATAATTATGCAGTTATACGCGTGTTGATATGTGTATCGATTTTGCCACTACTTAACTATGTAAGTATTAAACTCATTTTTAACCGACTTCAAGATTTCAACAGGAGGAGAATCGAGGGAACTCCTCAAATATGAAAGTCATACATATAATGATTTTTGTATTTTCTTTAACAAATCTAGCATTTACATTTAAAAAAATGACATTTGATGAAGTGGAACTGCTGATGATGATCAGAATGGAACTCTTCAACGATACACAGTACACGTTTGGCGATTTGTCCTCTTCGCTGTGTTTGTTAAGTAAATTAGATTTTCAAGACAAATTTTTGTCAAGTTCGAGTTCTGACGATAGGGTCCATGAGGAATCGAGGGAACTCTTCAAATGTGAAAGGCATACATATAGTGATTTTTGTATTTTCATCAACAAATCAAGTATTTACATTTGTAGAAGTGACATTTGATGAAGTGGAACTGTTCATGATGAACAGAATGGAACTCTTCAACGATGCATAGTTCACGTTTGGCAATTTGTTCTCTGTGCATGTTTGTCAAGTAGTTAGGTGTTCAAGACACATTTTTATATTTCTATCCTATTCAGTTTTTTTAATAATTATCTGGTGCTTTATTTCATGCATGGTGTGAAATAATTTATCTTAAATACAGTCGAATACCCTATTGCGGGTATCTTACCAGTCAACCATAGGGCAAATCTGAAATGTGTCAAGGTGGGTGCAGTGACAAAAAAAAACATGTTACCTCCTTTTCTACATAATTAGGCGTAGGTCGCTGTCTTTTTAATTTAATGTATGAAATCAAAAATCAACAATAATCGTTCTTTCTGCGGTCTACCTCATTGAAGTCGGTTTTTTTTTCTTAAAAATTATTAGTTTACTTGATTACTAAATTTTTACTCAGTTTCCCAAAAGATGGCACTGTGCAATGTATGGCAATTAATTTACTGTCGTTTAATTTCGTTGTATTATTACATCAACACAATTGAAATTGAATTGATATCCGTACCCCGCTCTTCTAACTTTAGAGTTAATTTGGCAAAATCCTTCCTCGGTGGCTTAATTTCAGTACTATATCTGTTAGTTTAGCAGGGTACTCGATACTCGTAGCACATATTTGTTGAAAAAAGTTTGCACCTCCTTCCTCCATAAGATTCAGGTGCAAACTTAACTCAATCGAGTGTAGTGGCTACCCCCCATTCTAGGGGTTGAATTTTTATAGCCTATAACTTTGCCGGGCATTTTCTCGACAGATTAGTAAAGTTTGCATCAAAATCCGTTCAGCCGTTTTCACGTGATGCGAGGTCAAATAAACAGACAAACAGAGAAACAGACAAACAGACAAAAATTCTAAAAACTGTTGGAACGTGTTCTGTTAACGATTCTTAGTATCCCCAGCCTACTTTTTTTCGAATATCTTCCATATACAGACTTTCAACCCCCTTCAGCTTTATTATATGTATAGATAATGTTAATGTCCAGAGAGGTAAATGAGAACTACGTTTGTATGAAAAAGCGATTTCGCGCGGGTCCTCTGCTTTCGTTATAAATGCAAGTTATAGATAAAAGCACTATAATATGTGCACCGTTCTCCTAAAGGAATTTCGCCTAATGCGAGGCCAAAGGGCCCGCAAAAACATATTCCGCAACACATAATGATATTGGACAAAAGATGCATAAAAACGTCCTCATAGACAATGTCCGCCCTTCGGGTTTTCGCAACGGTTTGCGCAAACCGTGCGTGCAAGCCCGTGCGAAAAGTTTTCTTATTAAAACGGTTTTCATTGTCATGTGGGTAGATTGGGCTTATGAGATAATTGGCTGGTTAATTCTGTTTAGTGTTTTAGGTTTGGGGTACGGTTCGCAGTGGATACGTAATAGCCACATCAAGCATAACGTAGAAATTAAAAAACCAATTTGGATTTGGGATTTGTTGCGCAAGCATGCGAAAAAGATACATGCGTGACATATATACAAAAAAAAATGTGGAATTTCTTCCTCCTCCTTTTTTGATGTCGGTTAAAAAGAGGTATACCTACTTTGGGCGGCATGTATTGCAACCCTATGAAGTACAGAGCATTACGGCCCAAAGAATCTGGAATATCCTGAATTCAAAATTAGTAATGAACGGCATTAGTAATAAACTTTAAAGGGCCGTTAGAATAGATCACTACTTGGTCGACGTGGCACTCAAAGACCCACAATACCCTTAATATAATATTGTAATAATAAACCCCGAAACCACGTAAAAAATTGTCTGTTTCATACATTTCGGCTGATACCATGTTGATATTTTATGTAAATATTTAGTACTTAAAAATTTAAATCAAAACTGTAGTATACCAAAGCCAAAATAGTTAGTAGGATACAGTGTCAGAAGAATTAAAAAAATACCAATATATCAAAGCTGTTAAAAACTCTACAATGTTCAAAATATCTACTAATGTAACATCGATAATCGATAACAGACATGTCGATATTTGATTTTGTCCATCATTTTATTTTGCTACAAAAACTTCTGTCTGCAAATAACTGGGTTTTGTAATGGATGTTTCGCTTGTCATGAAGCATTATTAATTCAGCAAATTAATTCTTGCTGGTTTTTTAACGTTAACACTAACTTTGCGGTTCAACACAATGTTCATTTTCAATTTCATACAATGACGAGTAATTTACCTACATCGAGTAACACATTAGAAAACGTCTCCTGCATCCCAGGCGTACCTTATTTGACTTATTTCTATGATAAGTATAGAACGCAAACGAATAGATGAACCGCCTAATGTAAGCAATTACCATCGCCCATGGACACCTGCTACACCAGAGGGTTGGAAGTACGTTGCCGGCATTTAAGATAGGAGTACCCTCTTTTACTCAAACCAAAAGCTAGCTTAGTCGAAATAGTGGAATTAAGTCCAACATTTATAGTATAAATGCATAATATTTCTAGTCCTCTCGTTCGTAGCAGGTGATCATCTAGCAAAGTTAGTTTCTTGAAATATATAAAAGCGTCATTTCCACCAATGCACCAAGTTTCTTGACCCTTAATTTAACAAATCAGCAGTAAACATATTTAATTCCAACATGCAATTACTCTATACACCGTTAATACGATAACATCGTGCGAACCAACATATATGCTCACCGAACCAATCAAATTTCACACTTACGTCCTTGTTATAAGGTGATTATAAACGGCAGTTTAAGGTATGTAATTTTCTATACAGACCATGCATTGTGTTGGCAGTGAAAACGTTAGTATTTTCTCACGAAAAAAGGAAAACTTACGGTACGCCGTGTCGAAACCTCTTGCGACACTCGTGTTATACTCGTGTGGTGAATGGTGGTAAGTGACCGGGCCGCGAAAAAATGGCGGGTACATAGAATAATATGTAATATTTTATAGCTGTGACCTTTGGCCTAGATGTCAAATATATGACATTTTCTTTTTATTTTGTGCTACCTTCACGTATACGCAGAATTTGCTAGCGTAATCTACCTACTCTCCTAACTTCGGCGGAATTTAGGAAGCTGCTATCAAATCGGTCAAATTCCACCTTAAGCGAATTATACGGATAAAGCTATTCTTCGTTTTTTTGTATGTGAACAAAGGTAAAAATGTGTTGACGTGTCTTTTTATTGATAATTATTGAAAAACGCTTAAAAAAAATAATTAATCTGTTTATTTCAGTGTTTGTTTTCGTTGAGGTACAGTCTGAACTCAGTTACAATCTCTATATTTGGAGATTATCTTAACTAAGTTTAGCCTTAACTAAGTATATAATTAGTCCTGTTGGCAGTTAGTGCTTACATGTTATTATAATACTATTTGTAACAAAATTAATTAATTTTTATCAGTGCTTTCTTAAGTGTACTCTTTATTTTATCAGGATGTTTTTCTAAAGTTTCTACTACTTGTTTGGGTAAGCTGTTCAGGATATTAGTCAGGTATGTTGGCCAGAGCCTTTTCCCTTATGCCTAAAATAGTTTATATTTTGGACCCGGGTACGTCCTTAAACTACGTCCACAAGAGAGGTATGGGCACTGTGAATGTCATCTCGCTCTGTGTGGTAGGGCACAGCACAGCGGATGTCATTCCAGATCTAGAGCAGAGCCCTACTGGGGAAGTACCTCCACCTTACAGAAAATCGCAGCCAAATGACACTAGACCCTACTCATAGTGTTGTGTTCCTGCCGGTGAGTAAGGTTGCCAGAGCTCAACGAGGGTGCGAAGTGTTAGGGTCGGCAACGCGCATGTAACTCCTCTGGAGTTGCAGGCGTACATAGGCTACGGATACTGCTTACCATCAGGCGGGCCGTATGCTTGTTTGCCACCAACATAGTATAAAAAAAAATTACTTATGAAAGCAAAAGAATGTCGATAATCGTATACGATTTATAAATAATACATATTTGCTGTGACTTATTAAAAAAAAAGTGGTTTTAATAAAAAGACTCGTCAAGAGCGCTAACCTTCATTCTAATGCTAATGCTGTCGTTTGAGGAGCTGAACTTGTTATTTTCCAAATTGAGTCGATTCTAAACTCCAGACCTCTATCTCGTCAGACCCAACTGTTAATTCCCCTCAGACATCAGGCCACTTTCAGGTGGGGCGGTCCTCATTTTTTAACCCTTTTGGTATCTCTAGTAAAGAAATAAGAATTTCAACATGTATGGCTCCTTAAACAGGCGCAGGTCCCAAGTTGGTCGCTGTAAGCAAAACATGGCCAAACGGGGACTGCTCCGTAGCCCCTCGACTCAATGTACCTGCGACACAGCAACGCAAACCATGGCAGATCTACTGGCGTGCCCCGCATGCCCGCATCACTCGGAGCTGGATCTGAGAGACGCGACAGCCAGGGTTGTCAACACCGCTGCCTACTGGACATCCAAAATAATAATAATATAATAATTCAGCCTATATACGTCCCACTGCTGGGTACAGGGCCTGTACTACAGGCCTCCTCTCATGCGCGAGAGGGCTCGGGCTATAGTCCCCACGCTTCACGCATACATAGATTTGCCGCATGCATTGGAATGGACTGGACATCCTTTGTATGAAAAAGGAACCTCGACACGAAAAGAAGAATATGCATAGCGCTGACAGTTTCATCTCAATAACGTGTTGTTGTGAAGCCTCTACTTATAGGCAGTGATACCTAACTACGTAAAATTAATGCTAAAATATTGATTAACCCATTACTTGAAATGGCCAATCAAACCCACGTCCAACTAAACATTCAAAATATTGCTAATAAACATAGTTGACCTTTCCCTCCCACACACAGCAAATCTTACTATTACTCATACATTTGATGGATACGAGTTTTAAAACAATAAAATACAAGGAGCCTAGCTTGAGATTAATGATAGACAGACGGACGTATTCGTATTAAGTCAGTTATTGACAAAAGGGCTTAAGAGCATATAGGTTTCTGTAGTAATAAAACGTTGATCGCAAGCATGGTGAACATATGCGCATATGTATGTGCCACAGACATATGTTTAAGTAAATCGACCAAATGCAGCGACTTGCGAGCTTAAGGCTTAATAAAATTGTAAGGCAATTTTAATTAAGTTCTAGAACATTCAATCTCGTAACAAAAGATCAAGATCATGCTCTACGGAGCTCTATAAAACTTTTATATCAAATATATTTTGTTTCGAGATTGAATGTTCTACAACTTAATTAAAACGGCCTTATAATCTTATTTATCTAGATTATGATTTTTTTAACGATATAAGCAAATAACGTATACGAACTTGTGTTTACAGGCAAGAATTGGTTTCCAATAAGTTACATGAATAAAAGGAGCATACCACGGTCTTACGGGAGTAAGGACGCATTTTATTTCCTGTGTTGGGACTTTTTTCGGCGTCTTAAGCAGGCGATAATTTTTCTGTGCATATTTTTAACCATTAGTCACAGAAAAGGAAATCCTGTGCCTGCAAATCTTCAGAAAATTATCGTTTGTACCGGACAACGATAGACAATTTCATGGAATGCTCCAAAAGACATTACATAAATACCGCATCATGGAGGGACCGAAGCTTATTTAAGCTGCCTGTCCACAGAGGCGGAGCTGAGCGGAGATGTGAGGAAGCGACCTATAGCGTTAGCTGTATTCTCCGCTCGGTTTAGTGAACAGGCGGCCTAAGTATTTAGTTGCGTTATACACATTTTTTTGTATGATTAACTGATGAATGGTGTCTATATAAATATATGTCTGTGGCATGCACCTACGCATCTCTTAGTATTTCGCAAGAGTTAAGCAACGAATTTTAAGCCCAATTTGTCTGGTTGATAGCATCTTGACGTTCTAAGGGGTGAAATGTTTTCTGAATTAATTGGAATCAAGTCACTTGAGCGTTAAGACAATTGCAAATTGTTTTGAATATTGAGAAGTTTGTATGATACTGTTTTTTTTATACCACGTCAGTGGCAAACAAGTATACGGCCCGCCTGATGGTAAGCAGTCACCGTAGCCTATGGACGCCTGCAACTCCAGAGGTGTTACATGCGCGTTGCCGACCCTTTAATACATAATATACTATATTCCTATGTGTCATGTCTGGTGTATACTGTAAGTGACATTATAAAAATAAAATAAAAAATAAAAATAATACAATAATAATAAAATAATAAATACATACAAAATCGAAACTCATCCACAAATTGCCCTTTCCCGGCCTCTGCAATAATGTACTATTATTTATTTGAACCATTCATACATTGAATCATTGGCCAGCCTTGGATCAGGAAAAACCGAACTGTCGCCATTAATACACCTTTCAGGAGGCTGATTCTAATGAAGCGATTTGTTACTGTTCTTATATGGCCTTGACACGACTGGCACTCACGCGCACCAATAAGTGTGATCAAGATGCCTGTTAAGAGGAAAGAGGACGGCCGATTCTCCATACAAACGAAGGCCCCATTTTCCTCACTGGATATAGACAGTGTGGAATATATTTTTACATAATTTGATGTATGTTAACCATAGTTATGGCCCTACATTTGACTTTTTTCGATTATTGTATGATTACAAAAATTAGGAGCGAAAAACATTTCATAAAAAAATTTCAATGCTTCTCACTCCTATAATAATTAAAAATGTATTTATTTAAGAGGTATGGGCATTGTGAATGTCAACTCGCTTTGTGTGGTACATTCGAGATCTAGAGCAGAGTCCAACTGGGGGTCACAGAAAACCGCAGCCAAATAACACTAGAACCTACTCATAGTGTTGTGTTCCTGCCGGTGGTGAGTAAGGTTGCCAGAGCTCAACAGGGTGCGGAGTGTTAGGGTCGGCAACGCGCATGTAACTCCTCTGGAGTTGCAGGCGTCTATAGGCTACGGAGACTGCTTACCATCAGGCAGGCCGTATGCTAGTTTGTCACCAAAGTAGTATAAAATACATAATCAGCCTCTTGAAAGGTGTAAAAACGGCGATAGTTCCAATAAGGTCATATCAAAACAAGTCCAAAACGGTAACAAATTGTATCCGAATCGTGGCAGCATGGTTCCATTTTTATCGCTTGTCATTATGCCCGTCACTTTCGCGCTTACATACTTGTTAGAGCGTGACAGGCATGGTGACAAATGATAAAGAGCCGACCATCTTAGCCCTACTGGGCCGTAATTAAGCTGCCGTGACAAGGCGACATTAGTTACACTAGATCTGGATTTTATTGATAGTTTATGTTGATGCGGTATGCTAATTATAATTACTGTTAGAACTTGTTTGCAGCTGTAATAGTGTATTTACCCGACTCTAAGATGGGTGGATAATGTTTTTCGATTGCCTTGCATATAACTAATAATTTCGCCTGAAGAGAGGAAAATTTCTAAGAGCAAATTATTATAACTTAAGAAAAGTTATAGGCGTTCCAAAATTGAAGCGTTTACCTTGTGAGAAATACTACAAGTTGCCTTTAATCACACCTGGGTAAGCGAGAAATGTGCACGTGCTAACGAGCTCCCGAGCACCGAAAGAGAAAGAGACAAGCTCATGTTTAACAACGAGTATGACAAAGATGAATGTGCACAAATCACACGAGGTTATTTCGGCTACTTTTTTGAACCCCCCTTGGTGATATTTGGTGAGGTTCTTGGCCAACCAAGTATGTAAGTATTTTGTACAATTTGCTCAAAAGTTCAGTGTTGTCATAATTACAGCATTCCTTCTTTTTCCCTTGGATGCGGACGTGATTTGACGACCGGTTTGGCTTAGTGCGTAGTGACCCTGCCTACGAAGCTGATGGTCCCGGGTTCAAATCCTGGTAAGGGCATTTATTCGTGTGATGAGCATGGATATTTGTTCCTGAGTCATGGGTGTTTTCTATGTATTTAAGTATTTATAAATATTTATATATTATATATATCGGTGTCTAAGTACCCTCAACACAAGCCTTATTGAGGTTACTGTGGGACTTAGTCAATTTGTGTAAAAATGTCCTATAATATTTATTTATTTATTTTATTTATTTATATATATTTGAACTTTGAGATTTTAAGGTGCAGTCAGGAGAAAATTTAAACAGTCGTGGCGCTCTTATGGATTTTAGAACGGTTGCCAAAAAATACGAATAACAATCCCTAAGGCCCTTTTTAAGTAACTTCATAGATTCGAAATTTGATTTCGTGACTTTCACTGGATAGAAAAAAAATCACGAAGATAGGTTTAAAACGCGCTTTAAATATTAGTTACAATTTTTGAAATAAAGTTAAAAGTACGAAAATTGCTTCTAAAATGGCCAATTTTTTTTTGATCGAACTCATCTATAACTCTTTTTTAGGGTTCCGTACCTCAAAAGGAAATAACGGAACCCTTATAGAATCACTTTGTTGTCCGTCCGTCCGTCCGTCTGTCTGTCTGTCAAGATCCTTTTTCTCAGGAACGCGTGGAGGTATCAAGCTGGAAT
This sequence comes from Cydia pomonella, assembly GCF_033807575.1. NCBI lineage: Eukaryota > Metazoa > Arthropoda > Insecta > Lepidoptera > Tortricidae > Cydia > Cydia pomonella. The sequence continues at coordinate 8,312,997 of NC_084724.1, forward strand.
TTATATCAAATACTCAGATCTACTGTCCCTTGGAGCTGTGAAAAAATTTAATTTCTAAGCCAACGCAATCAAAAGATACAGCCGTTTATGTCGCAAATATCCGCAAATTTTCGACACTCGCAACGGAATCAAAACCTACAGGGTACTTCCCGTGAACTCAGAATCTTGAAATTTGGTACGAAGCATTGTCTTATAGCACAGATAAAGGAAAAATTGGGAGAACCGTAAATTTTTAGTTACATCATATGATAATATATACCTACAGGTTTGTACGGAACCCTCGGTGCGGGAGTCCGACTCGCAATTGGCCGGTTTTTTAAATTAGAACTTACTAAAAATAATAAGTCGATAACCTGATATCCGCGATCCCTGGCACGCATAGCCGTCTCGCTTACACTTACGCTCGGTGTGCTCAGATTGAGAGAACCTGAACCACAGTTCCTTAAGGGTTTCCCAAAACTTTTCTAGGGTAAATAGTAGGTAGTAACACAATGTAGATGTCGGCGGCCGATCGTAATGTTTCTGTGTAATGTTTTGACGGCAGTCATATTAAACCAATAAATAGGTAGGATAGGTTCGTTATGTTGCTTCAGATGCCCGAAGGGCACACTAACCAGAAATATGAGCCCGTCGACTCAGAAAACGAAGATTTTCACGTTTCACGATATGCCTAGGAATATCACGACCTGCCTGATTTTCCGATCAGCCGCCGATATAGATACTAAGTACCACGACGTAGGTATTACTCATATACGTAGTACCACAGCACCACAGCAGCGATGCGTGGCGACGCAAGAGCGGATCTTGCCTCAGCCTCATTCGAGATTCTAGGTCGCAATCGTTAATTAGCTGAGATAAGTGTATTAATTGTACGCCATTGGAGCCTGTTATCGCGCCATCTGGCGAGAACATCGCTGGTTATTTCGTACATGAACGGTCGCGAGTTTTCAGTGAGGGGGTTAATATATATTGCGAAATACTTGACTCTCTCTCGTTTCAATTAACTGCAGTCATAGAGAAATAAGTAAGCGTAGAGTTCTCACTTCATACATCAGTTTTCTCACCAAACGCTTATTATTTTCGTAGTCGACATCTAGCGTCAAGTAGCAGTAGCAAGTAATTTATCAGTACTGCTACTTGACAATAAAAGAACGTTTCCTTTAAGTAAAATGAGCTGACTTGAGGTTTTAAGGCACTTTTACTCCAGGGCCCATTCATTTTTTGCACGCTGTATAACAATCCATACATCAAGTTATTCATTGATATTCCCAACTTTAATAAGTAGAGAACAGGTGTTTTTCACTATCTAAGAGTTATAATACAAATATTTATAAATATATTAGCCTTAAAAAACTTATTATTTCAAGAACTGTACGAATACTTAACTACATGCAACGTGCCATTATTCATTCTTCGTATTTAGGTATTTTTAAACCAGATTTTTTTTTGTAACTATACTTAACTTACAAGTAACCATCAGGTGTGATCGTGGTCAAACGACTGCCTATCCTCCATAAAAAAAACTACAATTTTTTGTACGTGTTGACTTAGGTATGCAATTATTTTTTACATGTCAAGCTTACTGTTTACAGATTATGTACCGACCTACTAAACTGTTTTATTTCGCGAACCCTAGTGACAAACTAACTTACCTCTCATGATTTTCTGTATTGATAAGGTTACCATGCTGGAGCATAGAGGTTCTCTCCAACGATTAAGATTAAGACAAACTAACTTACCTCTCATGATTTTCTGTATTGATAAGGTTACCATGCTGGAGCATAGAGGTACTCTCCAACGATTAAGATTGAGACAAACTAACTTACCTCTCATGATTTTCTGTATTAATAAGGTTACTTTGCTGGAGCATAAAGGTTCTCTCCAACGATTAAGATTAAGACAAACTAACTTACCTCTCATGATTTTCTGTATTGATAAGGTTACCATGCTGGAGCATAGAGGTTCTATCCAACGATTAAGATTAAGACAAACTAACTTACCTCTTATGATTTTCTGTATTGATAAGGTTACCATGCTGGAGCATAGAGGTTCTCTCCAACGATTAAGATTAAGACAAACTAACTTACCTCTCATGATTTTCTGTATTGATAAGGTTACCATGCTGGAGCATAGAGGTTCTATCCAACGATTAAGATTGAGACAAACTAACTTACCTCTCATGATTTTCTGTATTGATAAGGTTACCATGCTGGAGCATAGAGGTTCTATCCAACGATTAAGATTGAGACAAACTAACTTACCTCTCATGATTTTCTGTATTGATAAGGTTACTATCCTGGAGCATAGAGGTTCTCTCCAACTTACCTGAAAAGAAATAACAGAACTTAGAAAATATACAAAATGTCCATATTAGTGACATGTTTTACTTAAGCTTTAAGTAAAACGCATAGAATGGCTAAAAATATCATATTTCGGAGGGGTTGCGATTGTTCCGTGGCTATATGCCAGGCCAAAATAGTACCTAGCTTGCATTGTCAAATGAAAATGAATAACTATGGCACTTGTTTGACGCAAGACGAATTTATAGGGACCGTGCGCATTGGAGGGTCTGCCATCTTGTGGCCTGAATCGGAACCATAAACAAATGTACATTCACACGTCACGTGTTTTCTTGTGCATAGTAGGTTCTGCCATCTTTTGGGCTACATCGGAACAATAAACATCACATTTACGCCTCGCGCCTAAAATCTGACGGCTCCTGTGCTGCCTCCTACAGTTCATGCACGCTCCCTATACAGATGTGTTGTAAAGATTTCAAAAGTGTTGTCATAGATAGGAAGGAAAAAAGGGGTTCAGAGTCTCACGGCCCGAATCAAAGAATTATTAAGACACGTTTAAGATCTTGGAAAGATCTTTGAAAGATCGATAACTAAACGACATGTCAGAATTGACGTTCATTTCGATTCCGCTGTGATCCCAATATGATCTATTTACGATATTGCTAACGTCAAAGTGACATTGGTTGCCCGAATCGAGCTGCTTCTGTCAATTGTATGACATACAAACGATATCTAAATGAGAACTTACCGTTATCGTATCTCATTCTTCGAATCGGGCCGTAAGGAAGTCGCGATGCGACAAGGACAGAAGTTTTAAAAAGGTGCAGAAGGTGAGGAAACCAGCTCGTCAGAATCGTAAGAAAAGAAAGTATTTCTCGTGGTCTACGGGCCTTAGACAAAAATAGGAGGTCGGTCATTCTAAAAAACTGTCTGCGGTGTAATAGTCGCGACCCATACAAAATGTATGAAAAGAATCGTGGCAATTGGACGAAACCGCAGACATATTCTCAGAGAATAACGTGCGTTATACATTACTGCTACGGTCCCCATACTCTTTCAGAAGGCAACACAAGTATTTAAGCTCAAATGTCTCGAAGTACGGTTGACAGCCCACATAATGCTGCTTTGATTCCCGGGCAAATTAAAACTAAATTACAGTCGCATGAACCTTGTTAGAAAATTGTAATATTTCTTTTTTCCCACGGGGTAAATGAGTTAAAACAATCAATTTTGGTCATGACATTTTCTAGATTATTGTTTTCTATGAAATTATTGTTTTAGCTGCGTACTTAGCCATAATTTATGAATTGAAAACGCAACATATCCAAATGGTCCAAACCAGAAACTGTAAAAACAAGTAGCAATTAATATCATTGTATTATGTGTAGAGTTATAGGTGACACAGCTCAGGTAAGACAGCACATCAATTATTTTATGTAGGTATAGCAATCAGTCAGATTTATACATATAATGTATATACTCATTTCTTTACTAATTTTAATTTATTTTCCTTTTGTAAGAATTCGATGTTTTCTGAAAGAGCTACGTATTTGTATGATTTAATATACAGATATATATTTGAATCCAATTTCTATAAAGAAAAGTAGCTACTGTGTGTGTTGCATGATTTCGATAGTAATCTAAATTGTATTTTTTCTTATTTAATGCATGTTAATTATATGATGTAATGTTTTTGAAAGATGTGTCCCGCCAATTTCCTCGCCGGTCCATATTGGGATACCCTCCTCCAATAGAGGGGGGATTTAAATCTTCTCGGTTCAGAGGTGTAGGGTTAGAGCCGGTGTAGCTTTATTTGACGTTCATAAGCGCATTGTAATATGCCTACTTGAATAATAAACTATCGTTATCTCTTTATATTTATCGTATTGTTTTCATAGATTAGACCCCGTCAATTTCATTTGAAAACCACTCAGATGAAAAAGTACCTAATACAAGATCTCCCTACATGTTTTGATTTTTTTGCACATTCGCAATAGTTGCAAAATTAACTAAGCGCCCAAAAGCCCAATATCTTAACGGTTACCCAACAGAAACAAAGCTACCGGAAGCAGCCAGTTAACCGGCAAAATTCAAATTTCGAACAGAATGGCGGCGAGAGGAACGAGCAATATCCGTTCCATTTGCGCAACCGAATTTAACTGATACATCCGAGAGGCGTTGGTGCGTTACATTCGAAATCCATAGGATCTATGGTTTGAAATTCCAACGGTTCATGGCCTCATTTGTTTTTTTAGAGTTCACTACATGTGGCCCGTATGCTGTCATCCACAATTGGTGAGTGGTGCTTTCCATCTAATTTTCTCTACCTATCGCGTGTGATATGCAAACATAAAAAACATTGGACGCTAACATAGGATCCTCACTTAGCATAATGCCACGGCAATCCGAGGTGATGGTTTTCAGTGGGGAACTGACTTATAACTCTGGGTGGCGGCACTTATCGCTGATGACTGTTACTATACAAATTCATATGAATGTATCTCTGTTTCCTTGGTCAATCACGTCATGGATCTTCTCTCTAAGCTGTTCATTTCTCCAAATTAGTAGGGCTGAGTAATTGTTTTATTCTTTATTGTATTGTAGTCATGCTCATTATACATTAGGTTACGGAAGGTGGAGGTAAGGAAATAAATCTCCATGTACCAAAAAGTGTCATCAAAAAACCTTAAATTGGTGGCGCTACAATACCTAGAATACTTGAACAAAAAAAACAAATCATAGACAGCGCACTTCACTCCGTCAATAGCGCCTAGGTTCTTGTTCTTAGCTACACTAGCGCTACTCTGGAGAGATTTGGAGCTATTATTTATAGCTAACAGCTGGACACTTTTGCAACAGTTCTACCATAAGAGATGCCACTCCTCTTAATTCCACACTCCATACATTAGGTGTTACAATTTGAAGATGGTAGGTACATGACACCCTGTAAGGGCACTCAATATTTCTTAAGTCTAGGTAGGTAGGTACATGTATTTAATACTTATGGCAACGAAATCTATATTTATAATGCAATATAAGATATGAAATGTCAAGTTCGTTTATGAAATTAATAAAATAAAATAACTGTTGTCACTGACGATTGAGATTCAAAATATCAGGGGACTCAAAATCCAACGCCGCCGTACGCTGTGTAAGAGCATATGCAATTTTTGAGCTCTTCGTAAGTTTCTACTGCTAGTGAAACTTTGATCAGTTCTCTGGTCAGTCACCTCATGGAGCTTTCCTCCAAGATGGTCATTTCTCCATATTAATTAGTGGGGCCGACTAACTGTCGTCACGGGTCGCGGCGCGCCATCACCTCGCGCACCCACCCGCGACGACACGATGTTGCCGCTCACCTCTGTTCCTGTGTTGTGACTTTTGGGGTCTTGAGATCAGTTTAGGGTTCAGGAGGCCTACCGCGAACCACGTTCGACGTGTTGCCTCTCTGTCGCACTTGTAAATTCGTACGTAAGCGTAATAGGGAGGTAACACGTCGAACGTGGTTCATGGTAGGCCCTCTGGGGTGTCAATTAGTCCAAGTTTTAAATGTTAGTTGGACTTTTGACTTGACATCAAAACTCTTAGGATGTTTATATTTCTTATACGTGTTTGGGGGTTGTTATCGCTTATAATTTGTGTTTTTTTTTGTAGAAAGTGTGCCAGGCTGAATGAAATTGTAAAAATCGACAAATAGGGACTACCCCATCCCGAACGCTAGCTAGGCAAGCTATTCCTAATTTTGCTGCGCATAATAGGCACTCTACAATACGAGTACGAAATATTGGAATTAACAATCTACTCTTTTGACGTTTGTTTGGGGTGATAAGTACTAATCACATGGTTATGATTTTAATTAATGATTTCACACCACCTTTTCTCATTTCTCACTAATTCATACATGGAATATGGTCATTAAAGAGATCTGTAATAGTTTTCCGTCATAAAGGCCTTACTCATACTTTCTGCCCGCGACTTTGTCTACGTGCGACGATGCTGATGATGAAAAACTATCGTATGTCCTTCCTCAGACCTCAAACTATCTACATTATAAATTTCATCTAAATCGGTGCAGTGGTTTAAGCGTAAAGTGGTAACAGGCAGACAGAGTTAACTAAATTTGTCATACTCGTATAAATAAATAATAAAAGTGCCTAAATAAATAAATAATAGTCTTCTTCTTCTTCCTCGCGTTGTCCCGGTATTAGCCACGGCTCATGGGAGCCTGGGGTCTGCTTAACAACTAATCCCAAGATTTAGCTTAGGCACCAGTTTTAACGAAAGCGACTGCCATCTGCCTTTCAACCCAGAGGGTAAAGTAGGCCTTGTTGGGATTAGTGTGGTTTCCTCACGATGTTTTCCTTCATCGAAAAGCGACTGGTAAATATCAAATGATATTTCGTACAAAAGTTCCGGAAAACTCATTGGTACGACCCGGGGTTTGAACCCGCGACCTCCGGATTGCACGTCGCACGCTCTTACCGCTAGGCCACCAACGCGCTTTAAATAAAATAAATAATGGTGTAGTGTAATAATAATAGTGTGCTTGTAAAAAAAAAAAACACAACTTAAAATATTATTATAAAAAGTAATTTAATTTGTTCTTAGAGCAGAGTTACTTTCGCATTTATATTTTATAATATAGGTATGGATTTTATTGACCGATCAGCTGCAATATCATTTGAAATCAGCAACAACCTCGGGCGAAGTTCAAAGTTTGACATTGGAACTCCAGCGAGCATAAACTCCACCGAGATGTTTTATAGTATTTGGAGGTGCCACGCTCCGCCGCCGGCGCGCCCTGCCCCACCCACCGGCTACAGCGTGATTTCATATATCACTTCAGTTCAGTTAATCCTACATTAGAAAAAAAACCTGTGTAAATTGAAAACAGATTATTTTTCAGCATGCCATTTTTTTAACGCTCTATCCCACCCACCAACTACGGCATGATTTCATATATCACTTCAGTTTCATTTAAGTACAGTCAACCAATTAGAATCCTAGGCCACTATAGAACCATGTCGCTTTAACTACTAGATACTTGACACGCATCACTCAATAAGCACTGTCGTAGAAGTCATTATGGCATGGTTCTATAGTGGCTTAGGAATCAAATTGGTTGACTGTACGTTAGAAAAAAACCTGTGTAAATTGGAAACATACAGCTCGATTCGAAGAATGAGATAGCATAACGATAACTTATGGTTTAGATAAGTTCTCATTTATATATCGTTTGTATATGTCGTATAATTCACAGAAGCAGCTCGATTCGGGCAACCAATGTCACTTTGACGTTAGAAATATCATAGATATATCTTATTGGGATCGCAGCGGAATCGAAATAAACGTAAATTTTGACATATCGTTTAGTCATCGATCTTTTAAAGATCTTAAACGTGTCTTAATCATTCTTCGAATCGGGCCGACAGATTGTTTATGTTTTATATTTTATTCTTGTTAAGCAGCAGTTATGTTAATAATTTATTAAAGAAATAAAGGTTTCGTCACATGTTCATCACATTCACATCAGCCTGTAGCAAGTTTTGATATAATGTCGGGCAATGTGTGAAATCAACCGCGAACGCGGAGGACATCCAATTTATGGTTATTTATAGTATAATGAGTTGCTTTTTATAGACCGGATGTTCATTTCGGTAAGTAATATTATTATTTTATTAATTAACTAATTTATTTTGTTGTAATGTATTATCTTGTTGTCTGTTGTATTATCCCAGATGGTCGAAATAAATGATAATATAAATTATTTAATTTATCATCAAATTTTAGAAAATCCCTGTTTCCAGCTACAAGTGTAATACAAAAGTAGACAGCCGCGGCAATTTGTCTTTCCATTACAAACGTAGTCCTCATTTTCCTCTCTGGAACATTACCGAAAATATTTTGACACCACAGCTACGCCCCTTTGTTTGATTTTTTCTTTTTTGTTTTTTTTTTTTTAATTTGTATGGCATTTGTATTTTGCTCCTAATTCTTATGATAATCAAACAATCTAAAAAAGTCAAACGAAGGGGCTATATATAGCTATGCTATAATATAACATCAAATGATGTATACACTTTCTCCGTAATGTCAATATTCAGAGAGAAAAATGGGGACTAAGTTTATATGAAGAAGTGGTCGTCCCCTTCCCTCTTAAATAATTATAGGCAGTAGAGCTATGATGGTCGGCTCTTTATCATTTGTCACCATGCCTGTCACGTTCTAACAAGTATGTTAGTGCGAAAGTGACGGGCATAGTGACAAGATAAAAATGGAACCATGCTGCCACGGCAGAAGTAGGATCGCTCAGACAAAACTGTGATTTTATAACATACCGCTTTTCTTCCCGTGTTCATACGCGACTCACACATCCATAGGTAACTCTGACTTGTTGAAAGAAGTCAGACCCGATAAGTGAATATGTGTGCGAAATTGACTAGTCAGCTTTTTCTTAAGTGTCTATATGTCAGCTATATTCAGCGAAAATTTCCACTACCTGTAGGCTTTGCAGACTGTCGCGCCAATAATGTGCTAGCACAGGGTAACGGCCTTACCCCATACGTCCCTCCGTCCCCGGCTGCCTAAACAGAACAGTCAGCCAGAAAATTTACTTCAATTTTTCGTTATAACAACCTATGATTAAAACGTGTCAAAGACCACTCTTCATAATAATTTCTGATCCAATTTTCTGAATGTAAATGCGCCCGACACGGTCTGCCCATATATTCCAAGGCGCCAGCGAGTCGTGGTCTCCAACAAACTAGTCTAAGAACAACTGTTCATATTAAAAATAAAGTTGATAACACGATTGTTAACTATAATAGTCTACATTTGAAGGACACTGCACTTAAAAAACTTCCTAGGTTTTTCAAATCTTATAATCGTGACTCAAAGTAGTCCTATATTTACATGTACAACTCCGCCACCAGTTTGAAAAACTACTTATCTAAATAACAGTTATGAAATTTTATGCATCTAGCGCGTTCACGCGTTTGTTGTTTCACGCGTTCATTATACATATGTAACTATGTATAATGAACGCGTGAAACATTTATGCACCCCTACAGTAAACGCATCACCTTTAGAATTGTTATAATAACTTCGTGTACGAGTATTCTTTAAAAAGAACAAGTCTGTACTGAAAACTTAAATATCTAAAAATCTTAGAAGAACAAACGTTTTTACATGATAACTTAAATCTTGCAAAACGGTTTTTTTTGTTAAGTGGCGTCTTTACCAATACATACTGAGGGCAGTAAATTAAGAAATGTCTGAGATCAAATATGATTCGAAGTTTCCAAACTATTTTCTGCTCAACGGGACTACGTTTAGTGCAGCGATTGACGCTTTCCGGCCGGAGCCCAGAAAAATATATTAAAACTGGTCACTCACGTATTCGTAGTCGAAGATTGCTCGACATGTTAACGACTAAATTAAAAATCTCACTTATATTGGTACCTCTTGAGCCGTCAACTCGTTTATTCTCTATAGCAGTTGAAATGAAACCCCGTCTCGCCCACAACGATGACTCGTGACTCCGTCCCACCCCGGAAATCGAACAACGGTTAACTAATTCGTTTAACATATTATACCTACAACAGACGTGTTAAGAAATAACTGTACTTAGTTGTCGCTGTCAGTCATCGCGAGGCTAGTTTGACAGACGAGATCTGCTACTTTTTACATTGGGCCTCGTGAATAAGTAGGTATGACATTTTAAAGACGTTAAGCTTTAGGTATACTTTTGATTTTAAATACAAAACTTCTCCTCGCTCTATTTTTTTGTATAACAATTTTAGTGACGACATCTAGTACCCGATATAGACAAATAAATATTATAGGACATTATTACACAAATGACTAAGTCCCACAGTAAGCTCAATAAAGCTTGTGTTGTGTGTACTTAGACAATGATATATAATATATTAATGCTTAAATACATAAAAAAACACATGACTTGTAAACAAATATTCATGCTCATCACACAAATAAATGCCCTTACCAGGATTTGAAACTGGAACCATCGGCTTCATAGGCAGGGTCACTAGTCACTACCCACTAGGCCAGACAGGTCGTCAGAGCAAATAGGCGAGACACATATATGCTTAGATCATATAGTAGCTGGACTAGCCTTATATGTCGTGCCTATTTGCGTACTACTTAAACTGTCAGCGAATTTTTTCGTGGAGGTGAAGAAATAACACATGCATAAGATGCTCTAAGAGATATATTATTATGTTACTTGAATGCTCACGTCAAATTCCGTGTCATTCCAGAATATCTTAAAATGAGAGCGTATCTTCGATTGTATTCCGGCTTAAGTTTCGTAAGTGTCCTAAGTGTTGGCATTGTTAGCAACATGTTCCCTGGCCAACCAGAAGCCGTAAGACCAGTCTGAGATGTCGCGACCTCAAATACCGATTACAGATAACGATACAGATGAAGGGCATCATATCACGATGCCGAGATAGGTTCGCGTTTATAGAAAGTTTGACAGTATTTTCGTATCACGATTGTTTGGTGATACTGGTAAAGATAAAATTTTGGAGCGGGATTTGGTGATTAAATAAATAAATATTAAATATTATAGGACATTATTACACAAATTAACTAAGTCCTATGGTAAGCTCAATAAGGCTTGTGTTGCCGGTACTTGACAACGATATATATTAAATAAAATTAAAATAAAATATTATGTTGTCATTATGTTTTATTTGTATGTATTTTTTAATTAATACATAAAAATGTATAAAAAATGTAAAACAGCATACTTAGTAGTTTATTTTATTTTATTTTTTTATCTAGCAGTATCTGGGCGTGTGACTTTAAACCGAAGGCCTGGACCTCTAGTGTTAGTTAAGATTCGAGTCATTTGAGTCCTCTGCTTTAAGATTCGACTAAATTTTTCAGACTCTTAAAATAATTAAGTCGAAACGAGTTCTTTTCAACTTGTAAGGCCCGATTCTTTTGTAGAGACTTGAGTCCTCTTCAGATAATTCATATTTACAAAATTTTCTAAACTTGTCTTTATATGGCTTAGGTACACAAATCATACAATAACGCCAAATTTTTAACTGATATTTTGATACTAGTGGCTTTGAGCGCTGTAAGTAGACCTCGCGAACGTGATTAGCTTAAAAAATGAAAAAAATGAAAATACAGCGAAATCATATTGGTCTTAAATGTCTTCTTTCCTGTCTTAAATTTCTTGTCTTTTAATTATTTATATAAGTCTTTAAGTCTTGGAGACCCCTTACATCTCTAAGGATAATTTAATGATCTTTATATTACATCTCTAAGGATAATTTAATGATCTTTATATTACATCTCTAAGGATAATTTAATGATTTTATTATATTTTATCTCTGACACTTAGAGACTTTTACATACGAGTATCTAAAAAAAATTTAGCATTTGTTGGTTGTATTTTTATAATAGTTTTTTTTTAATTGGTCATTTAGAGACTGTAGACATCTCTAATAAAGTATCTAATATTTAATTGATTCCATATTTGTAATTGTATTTCGTTATTTTTATTGATTCCCTATTTGTAATTGTATTTTGTTATTTTTAAAGTGCCCCTGTGGTCTCTTTGCTGAATAAATGTTTGATATTTAAAGTGCCTTAAACCCTATTGGCGCTTAAGTCCTTTAAGGCAACATCTGCCATTTTTAACTTTTTCCAAAAAATGAAAAGACAGAAAAATGACATCTAACTACCGGACCTGCTCACAAAATTTACAAAATGAAATGCGACCTGCAGAGAATATTCGGACATACGAAAGCGTTTTTGCCCATCCTGAAACAGAGACCTTCGCTAAACGCTCGGTTAATAACCTACAAAATTGTTGAAGGAGTATTTGTTCGGAGGGTCAAATCCTTCTGAGTTGCGCTTCATAAAAGTCTCGACTCGGAGCTTAAAATACATGGAAATTTTTTAAACATCGATTCTCGTAAAAACGAGTCGAGTCAAATTTAGACTCATTAGTCTCATTACTCAAGTTCCTACCATCACTAGGCAATTTATTTCAGGTCTTCATATTTCTGTTAATAATGCTACTAGGATTACTCAATCATTATAGCATCTCAATGCAAATGAGTTTTTATCAATGGACCGCAGTCAATGCCCGCAAATTAAATTGGATTATGCCTACGACAAAAAAAAATGGTGAATGAACCTACGTTACATTTGACTTTTTGCGGCCAGCGACAACCAATCCGTTCATTTGACATTAAACCATTTATCATTTTATATCGGTGATCGACTAGTACACACAATTATAATCTTTATTTACAAAAAGGTTGTATCTTCCTTTAAAAATATTGTGTGTTACGTCTTTTATACGCTCGCTACCCAAACCACAGTTATTTGCGGTCTTGAAAAACATTCATATACTTTATTACGTAAGTCGTTAGGCGGGTTTTTGATTAAGTTTTTGATTTCCGAAGGTGTTCGAGATTGGTTTGGGCAGTACCAGTTTTCATTCACAGTAACATAACTTGTTTTGATGGAACGTGTATGCGTTAGATGAATGTTGTTTCCGGTTTGATTCTTGTGCTGAAATACTAAGAATTACCACGTACAAGAAAGACATAGCCACAATAAATACTCTGTATTTTAAGGTATTTAAATAAAAGTACACCCTTCAAACCTTCAAGAAAAGAGCGTACTCCCATCTTAAAGGCCGGCAACGCACTTACAATCCCTCTGGTGTTGCAGGTGTCCATGGGCGGCGGTAATCGCTTACCATCAGGTGATCCGTCTGCTCGTTTGCCTCCTCTACCATAAAAAAAAATAAAAAAAAGTAAGCAAACAATATGTACATTTTCGGATAGTTATAACATTTATTGGTTAACCAACCAAATATAAAACCGCCTGGATCAGTCACTGAACGACTTGACTTTAACCTACATTAGTTGATCATGTACCTAATGTTTTCATCAACACTCAACTGGCTTAAGGAGCCATTTGAGGGTAGATTTTGTTTACTTTTATTTAAATACTTAAAGATACAGAGTATAGGTTTTGCTTCACCAGGTATCTGAAAATCATGGAAAACCTGTACCAACGGACCTGACCATTTCAATGACAGAACATTTCTCTTAACAAGAAGTCTACAAGATTCACCACACCATATGTATACGTTGTATACAAATGTACATCTAGGTGTAAAAAATAATATCATTATCTTGTACATTGTTACCTATAAATAGCTTTACATTTGATAAATACAATCTGTCATTAAATAAATTACAATCATTAAAAAAACTTAAAAAGTAGGGAATACATTAGTTATAAATACATACACAATTTATGATCATTCATAAACTTAAAAAGTAGGGAATACATTAGTTATAAATACATACACAATTTATGATCATTCATAAAGTGGGTATGCACTTTTGAGTAGAACCGAGCTGAAACATTTACAACGACACACAGCAAGAGATCGCTGTTCAGCCATAAGACTGCGTCGCTTATCGAACTGAGATTATGTTTATGTGATATAAAAATATTTTGTATGAAATAGGTAGGTAGGTAATAGGTACCTACTACTTATTCAGCGCCTCTACCTATTTTTTTAATCACATTTCTTTCTAACTGTATTTCAAGACTTTTATTATACTTTCCACAGAACACCGTGATACTTTCGAAAAGTAAGTTAGCGAGCATAAAATAGTCGCTTACATCGACTCCCGCGCCGCTCGGAGGCGAATCGGCGCGGCGGTCGGAAAATCGTTAAGTCGCGCCGTAACCGCGCACGGTACATGTAGGTAACGACGGCAAATACAGCGAAGGCTTTCCCGTTTGTCTTGGTCCCAATACTCGTTCTCATTTATTTTACCTATATTTTTTCAGCAGTCTATATACCTAAGAGCCTTACAGTCTTTACGGTTAAAACAGGATAGATATGTGTTTACTTAAGTCAATTGGATGTATCATGGTGGTGATATCTTGCAGTCATAATAAAGTTTAAAGATAAGTTTAAATAGGCGTTCCAAAATTGAAGCGTTCACCTTGTAAAACTGTACAACTAGCCTTAAGTCGTGCCTAGGCAAGCGAGAAATGTGCTGGAGCGCATCGAAAGAGACAAAATTATATTTAATAACGACTATGACAAAGATGAATAGAATGTGAAAATTAATCAAAAATAACAGATCTGATTTCTTCATAGGTAAAGAAATAAATATGGAAGTATAAGAATATAACCTATCTAAGTCCCACAGTAAGCTCAAATATTGTATAAATATTTATAAATACTTAAATACATAGAAAACACCCATAGCTCAGGAACAAATATCAATGCTCATCACACGAATAAATGCCCTTACCAGGATTTGAACCCGGGAACAGACCGGTCGTCAAAGTAGGTATATAATATCACTGGTTTAATTTTTTTGCCATCCGTACCTCGCAATAAACCGTAGTGAAGTCGCATAAAGCCTTTGTGTGATTTAGTATGTATTTAATACGTCTGTACTCGATATACACGTACACGTCAAGTTTCTTGGGGAATTTGCCTCGAGCCTCGTCAAGATCTCCAACGACAACCGGGAGCTTGGAAGATATTTCGTAACAGATTTCTTTGTCATTGATGCTGAGGGCCACTTGCGCCAGTCAGGATTAACCACTAACCCGGGGTTAACCGTTAACCCCGTGTTAAATTGTATTGGTAACCATGGTAACTCCAGATTTAGCCGGTTAATGGCTTTAGTTAGTTGCTTAAACTTTTTTTTTTATTGAGAAAAGGTAAGCATTTGACCACAATCTCACCTGATGGTAAGTGCCGATGCAGTCTAGGATGGAACATGCTTACCTAAAAGATGTCTATTTACTCTAGATTTAAAAACATCCAAATTATAGCTTAGCTTTATTTGACGTTCTTAGCGCATTGTGATAAATTATGCCGATATGCCTATCTTTATCCCCTCGCTTTAACGCATCTGGCTTAAGCTTGTGCTTCTAGTTTAGTAGATATTTGTCATTGCCAAAGTAACCCCGCATTCGAATTTACCCTAATACACATTAATAAAACTAGTTTTAACTGAGTAACATATTTTCGAAACCATATAATCATTGCTACCTACTATAACGAATTCTTCTAACCCGTCTCCTAATAATGCATATACCGACCTCAATTTGCAACAAAAATCTTTCCCAAACCTTACACAGTAAAACGCGGCTTATAAATTAGAGATTACGGTTCCTATTTGCATGCTGATGATAGTTTTTTCTGACGCGTAACAGAGCAGGCTAGAGCTGTCTATCCTTGTCATAAATTGAATATGTTAAGTTGTTTTTTGAGCGACCAAATGACTAGGTAAGAATAAGTTTCAGTTGCGGTTCGTAAAAGGAAACGCTTCTTAGATGTGTTTTTAACTTACTCAAAATGTATTCCGTAATAAATACTATTATTGGGTTTAAAAAAAATTACATTGCAAATCAGCTAGTCTTGGTAAGAACTCGAGTCTTTTGAGTTTAACTTTGAAGAACTAGACTCTGTTTTAAGAGACGAGACTGTAAATGAACAATGGAACACCTATAAGACGTTCAAATAGTATAAAAAACCGGCCGTGTCGCGTGTCGGACCACGTGTACACTAATTAAGAAAGACTAAGTATAGTCGATCAAACAACTTTGTCAATAAAAAGGCGCGAAATTAAATTTTTCTATTGGAGGACAGTCCGTCTCGCCTAATGTGTTTAAATTTGCCGCTTTTTTCTACTGACGGAAATGACTTCACAGACTATATGCACTTATAAATTATACAAAACTATTTGAGCGCGATCAGAAAGTCCAATGTTGTCAGTTTTTGCAGTATTTTTGGCCGAAAACGAACCTTCGGCGGAAACATGTATTTTATGCCGAAACATGTCGAAACCGAAACTTTGGTCCGACACTACAAAATGTCTAAGAAAATCTTAGGTATTTGCGGAGCCGTAACAATGTGTCTGATATTTTTGCTCGCTTCGTTGTGTAAGATATCATTGCAAGTGACTGTACGAGACTGTCATTTGCTTATCAAAAATGTATTTATGCGACAGTCAACCCATCATTTTTTCCTCACTAATTTCTGATTAGTCAGACACCAATCGATAAATCAATAAAAAAGTTTACCTTCAAATGTTTTCAAACATAAAGAGGTGGCCTTTATTAGCATTTTATCCAATTATTTCCATATAAATGGTTCATACAAAAAATCGATACGTCATTCAGGGGTTATATTAATACTCTTTAAAGTCGAAGGGGGTCTCGAGAATTGAAAGTCACGGTCAGGTGTAAGACGATTACTTGTTTTTTGGTTTTGATATCGTTTATAAAGATTACTGTGTCTTAAATGGATATCTCTCGCCAATATCGCTCGTAGTTTTATCGGTTAAAATAAATATTTTCATCTAAACTAATTTTACGGTTTAAACTCACGTGTTTTTAGGGTTCTGTACCCCTAGTGTAAATTTATTCGATAGCGATACGTGACGTACGCGTTTGCGTTAAGTGTCATTTTGTATGGGATTTAGAAACAGCGCGCCAAGCGGGACGTTTTGGAAACTCAAAATCCCATACAAAATGACACTTAACGCAAGCGCGTACGTCACGTTTCGCTATCGAATAAGTTTACACTAGGGGCTCTGTACCCAAAGGGTAAATCAGGACCCAATTACTAAGACTCCGCTGTCCGTCCGTCTATCCGTCTGTCACCAGGCTGTATCTCATGAACCCTGATAGTTAGACAGTTAAAATTTTCACAGATCATGTATTTCTGTTGCCGCTACAACAACAAATAATACTAAAAAACTTTCCTTTATTCTAAAATGAATATTTAAGGGGGCTCCCATACAACAAACGTGGTATTTTTGCCGTTTTTAGGGTTCCGTAGCCAAATGGCAAAAAACGGAACCCTTATAGATTCGTCATGTCCGTCTGTCTGTCCGATTATGTCACAGCCACTTTTTATAGATAATATGGAACCCCTCGTGCGCTAGTCCGACTCGCAGTTGGCCGGTTTTTTTAGTCACTCGCGCGACATGTTTCGAAGAGCCTAGGTTTCCTTTCTCAAGCACTAACAGTGCGAGCAGCGGTTACAACGACGGCCGTGCTTCGCGTACTGCTGCGCGCCGCGTCGAAAATATAATGTTAATGTTAGTACGTCTCACGACAGTTTAAATTCGACTTTTTTCATCTGTTATTTTATTTACAATACATATGGTGCTACTTACCCGCACGCGCACTTTCCGTGCATATGTCGAAACTTTATAGTGTCATATGTACTGTAAAACGTACAATACACGTGCGGATAGATAATCCGCAACTCGTGTCGATTTAAAATGTATCACCACAATCTACATCCACTACCACCACCGTTTGACTTATTTTTAACCGCCTTACAAAAAGGAGGTTCTCAATTTGAGCCGTATGTTTGTATGTATGTATGTTTGTCCGTGATTATCTCGCGTTTCGCTGAATTTGATGTAGTTTTTTTATTATATTAGTTGGAATGATAACAAAAGGTTGTTAGCATTCCAGGTTGTTATATTAGGGGCACCGCATGTTAGACTGACTGCCTATAATGTTGTCAAGTTAATTAAAAGAAATATATGTGACGTAGGCCGTTATCCGTGTTTTATCATTATGTTTATCTATATTATATATAATTTTTAATAACGACACGTAGTGTTGTCAATGTACTTGTTATTTGTGCTACTTAAAAGTTTCTGATTATGATTTAAAAAAGTCAAGTTTAAGAAGCTACGTAATCTAGTCACATCACTAAAGGCTTATTTAGACGCGATAACTCGCATGCGCGACTCGTTACACGGCGGTATTTGATCGGTCGGCTGAATTGGATGTAACCTTAACACATTCACTGCCGGGAACCCACCTAGTGGGCGCTCGTGAACTTTGTTCAGATGCCGGACAACCCGCTGGGCGGGTTGTTTTGTACGCAGCTATAGACCACCGGTTTCTGGGGTAGTGCGCCGTTTTTTGTCTGGCAGTGAATGTGTTAATAGTGCACAATGTAACTTAAATCGCATGCGATTACGTGCGCCGTCTATATTAGCCTTTATGAGAAGAGCTCATTCAGACGGGCCACGAACTCGCATGCGATTTTACTTACACTGCGGACTATTGAGGTTACATCCAGTTTGCCAACAGGTTCCCACACCGTCTAAATGAGCCCTTAGGCCTAAATTAATAGTGTACAGATCTTTCGCGGTAGCCGTGGACGAAGCAGTTAATAAGGGGGCTATCTCAACAGTGATGGATCCGTGCGCGCCAGATACCGTCGACAAATAATGCTAGGGAGGTGAAATAACGATAAATATATAATACCAGTTACAACTAGGGAACAAGACAAGTTATTATATCTATTTTTATTTGAGTTTTTAACTAATCACACTACTATACAGCATAATTGAACGTTAAGCAATTACTCAAACCCGTTAATGCTTAAGTCTAACTATGGGACCAAATCAAATATCGCGAAAAAAAAATTGGCACTTTCATATCATACATTTTGCCGGTCTGATGTTGAAATTACTTATGGGAGAGTTAATTTTGTTCGCGATTTCGTGGTTAGTCCCATAGATAGTAAAAGTTGCTCAGTATGAGCTAAACATTAACGGGTTTGAGTAATTGTGCTTTACGTTCTGTTATATACTGTATATACAAATCCCACTTCAGCCGCCTTCAGTGACTTTTATTTCATAGGTACATAATATTTATTTCATTTTATAATACCAATTCAATTTAAAATTACACTATTGGCATTGAGAAATAAGCCTAGAGTGCTCACTCTATTCATCAGCTTCCTTATATAATAATAATAAGTTGTATAGGTACCTGGCAAAACGAAATATTAATAAGTTTAAAACTCGCTTAAAACTCAACACTGTACAAATAAGTTTTCGCAAAGTTGGCTTAAAACTGATTTTAAATTAGTTTTTATCCATGTATGGACTAGTATGGAGTGAGCCCTCTAAGCTTTCTTGTTTCTCCATGCTATTGGTAATGTTAAAAAGTAGTAGAACAGTTTTTCCGTAGTTACGCTGCAAATAATACATTATAACACTTAAAACAGTGTATTTTTTCACTTGGGCGTTACTAACCATTTTCCGAGCACTTTTAATCTTCAACGGAGATTTGTAAGGCACTCTTTAATCAAAATCTATGAAAATATAAGTTTAGGTAGTAAAATTGTATAAGTTTGCGTTATAACTAGTAACTGGAATTATTTTGTTCTGATAACTAGTTACTTAGCAGCAATATAACTACTTCTATTTATCATATCATTTTACTGACCGCAACATATAAGAACAAGTAATAATATCAATGAAGAAATCTAAAAATATTCCTCACTTTCCTTGCATTATCTGAACCCAAAGTTATAATGGCATCGATAAGAAACCGTTTTACCGACATGTCGATAAAAATGACGTATCGATTTGCCAGATTAGTCGATAACAGTCGGCAGTCGCGAGTCGATGCTCCGTAATCCGTCAAAGGTACCTGCGGTCCGATATCGATAAGATCTAGAGTGTGAGCTTATATGAATGCGTAAAAGTAAGCAATGGAAGTAGGTATGTTGTTAAAATGAGTTCTTGTTAGAATATCCAATAATAATTTAAAAAAATAATAATAAATCTGTGAGGACGTTAATTTGATCAAAGTTTTAGTGGGTCGTATATTATTTTACAAGCTTTTCTTTTACTTGCAATGTACTATGTATGTAACTATGTTTGTACGGGTCAAATCTTGCAAGTGAAATTTGACCCACTTCCCGAATTCCAATGAAGCTGAAAATTTGCATACATATGTAAGTCGGGTGACAATGCAATTTTATGATACCATCGAGCTGATCTGATGATGGAGACAGGAGGATTGTCTCGATGAGTATAAGTTGCCTGTGGAAAGAAAACTACAGTCAACGATAAAATCTTGTACCAAAAATGAAATGTTGGTATAATAAACGCAACTTCTGGCGGTACAAGGAGCTTTAAAGATATTGACTATGCTTCTAGACCGATCTCCTGAGCTATATTAACCGCGAAAATCGAAGTTCGTCAATTGCGGGCATTTTTCTCTCTCATTCTAATTACGTCTTAGTGAGAGTAAAGCAAGATCCGCGCAATTTGCGAATTTCGGTTTTTGTGGTAGGCACCCTGATCTTATTTGGCCAATGTGTGTTATCTGAGGTACAAATTCTTGTACTATTTAACCCTTATATTAGTATTTCTAGATTTGCATGATCCTAAGTTGCAATCATTGTGCCCTTACACTATGGTATTTTAACGATAAACTTTGTGGTATTTTAACGATAAACTATAAGTTGTTTCTATCGATATAGTAACGTCACTATTGGAAGCACATACCGATACAATTAGTCGATAGCGCTCGCCGGCCGCGCTAACTCGACATTCACTACATTTGTCATAGCTGCAGCTGGAAAATATGGAGACTACTTGTATTTTTTTTAATATTTTAAGCCTAGAAATAAATTAAGAGTGGAAAAATTAATTGTCTCGGATGGGATTTGAACCCACGACCACTGGATCACTAGTACAGTGCTCTGCCATCTAAGCTACCAAGACCGTACACAATACAGCGAATATTTCCACCATATATGAGCCATATATGGATTTATTTATAAACTGACGCCCATGGACACCTGCAACATCAGCGATGTTGCGAGTGGCCAGCAATTAAGATGCGAATACGCTCTTTTCTTGAAGATTTGAAGGCCCTATCGGTCCGGAAATACTGCGTTCATTCCACAGATTATTTCAGTCTTACTGTATTTTCATTAAAAATAGTCATAGTAAACCAAACAGTCGCCTCCCCGCATCATAATATCATAAAACCCAGAAGCGTTATTGTTACGAATGCAACTTATTATTATATAAAAATATTCCCAATGCAGTAGCTAAACGCAGCCGTCGGGCTCGGCTAGTATTCGGAGGCTTTTCAAAAGCACCAATAGGAGCGCTCCACATATTCTGTATCGCGGCCAATTAGAAGCATCTAAATTTTAACCACTTTTTGTACTGATCAAATACTGCAAATCACTCTTTCATCATCCTCCATACTATCAACACTCACTTTCTACATTTAACCGTTTTGGCAAGAACCTTTGTAAACCAGTACCTTTTGGAAGATTATACTTTACTTCATTATAAATCGAAGTTTTATTTGAGTCGTCGAGATCCTGACCTGCACGGCGGCTACAGCACGGACCATCTCTCAAATTCGGATAATATGGGAGTACCTACGCTATTTTCTTGGAGGTTTTTAAAGTCGTATCGGTCTGGAAATACCACGGGTAACAGTTCATTCTACAGATTATTTTAGTGTTACTGTATTTTCATTTAAAAATAATAGTCATAGTAAACCAAACAGTCGCCTCCACGCATCATAATATCATAAAACCCACAAGCGTTATCTAGCAGCACGGACCATCTCTCAAATTCGGATAATATGGGAGTACCTACGCTATTTTCTTGGAGGTTTTTAAAGTCGTATCGGTCTGGAAATACCACGGGTAACAGTTCATTCTACAGATTATTTTAGTGTTACTGTATTTTCATTTAAAAATAATAGTCATAGTAAACCAAACAGTCGCCTCCACGCATCATAATATCATAAAACCCACAAGCGTTATCTAGCAGCACGGACCATCTCTCAAATTCGGATTAATATGGGAGTACCTACGCTATTTTCTTGGAGGTTTTTAAAGTCGTATCGGTCCGGAAATACCGCGGGTAACATTTCATTCTACAGATTATTTTAGTCTTACTGTATTTTCATAAAAAAAAATAGTTATAGTAAACCAAACAGTCGCCTCCACGCATCATAATATCATAAAACCCATTACCCAGAAGCGTTATCTAGCAGCACGGACCATCTCTCATTTTCGGACCGCACGGGAGGCCGCGATAACGCCGGATTAACAACTACTATTTATCATTCACTCACTCTTTAGACGACCTCCTTGTTTGGTTGTATTGCTATGGTTAATAAACGTGCGGTTCTATAAACCAGTGTATTCGTGACTTTGTCTATTGGCTTATACATCAATACATCATCCCTATTTGAGAATCCAAACTAAAATACAACGTCAACGCATAATGGCTTGAAGGACTCGCATCCAGGCCAGAATTGTTTAAAAAAAAACCGTGACATTCGAAAACTCGTTCGTTTATTCTGTAAGGTCGCGCAATAAATTCTAATTGTAAGTTCTAATTTTTCCGTGGTTGAGTTATGATTCTCATGCATGACAAACTAAATATAGTCGGTCGAACAAGTTTGTCAGTAGAAAAAGGCGCGAATGTCAAATTTTCTATGGGACGATAACTCTTCTACGAGTACATTTTTCTACTGACGGAAATAGCTTCACAGACTGTAGAAGCCTACTCAAAACTGTTTCAATAACAATTGTACTGTGTCAACGAATTAATGTTTTAAAAATTTTGGACGATACCTAATAAACTACTTATCTCAGTTACCTTAAATTTTGGTAATGTAACAAACACTCACAAACAACAAGCAAATAATCAATGATGTAAGTTTTAAAATGGACACTACTCTTCGCTGGTGAAATTTGGTGGTTGACCTGACAAATACTTATACTGGTCAGTCAAGCGAATGCTCGTTTGGTTAGAATGCAATGGGACGAGCAGACCTGGCGACAGAATTGATTGCTGGCCAGCGAGAAAATAAAAGTTTTGAATTTAGAATTGATTGGGATTGATAGTTCGAATTAGATTCGAAATTTGAAAAGTTTCGGGCTTCTGTGACCGGGTGTGTAGCTAGTTTATTGAGCAAGGAAAGTTTTTTATAAAAATAAATATTGTATAATCTTTATAACTAAGTCTAATCTTTTTCAGAAACTACAAAAATGATAACATATATCTCGATGTCAAAACTGCTTGAGTTTGTCAAAAGCTATTGTAACTTTATTTCATTATATTTACCTCAAATCAATCAGGTGAACCATATCAATTTTCAAAAGTCGTCACATTCAAAAATTCAAATTAACGGAAAGAACACGAAAAACAATCGACAAACGTTTGTCGGAAGCTGTCACAAGGACGCGCCTAGATGTCAGATAAGAACAATTGGTAAACAAGCAACCACGTGGCCATAATTGCTCGGAACAATGCTATTGTGTTGCGACGGAGAAATTGTGGCGCGAAAACTCGAAATTCTCGAGAATCCTTTGGCTTAATTGGGCGATATGAGGGTTTGGGAGAGCGAGAAGAATATTAATTGGTCCGCTGGTGTGATTGTTGCAATTAATGGGAGTTTAATGCGTTTTTTGAAGGCGATTGTTCGGATTCTATCTGAATTTTCGAGACTGAAATGTGACCGTTTTACGTGCGGTGCGAAAAAAGTGATTTAGTGTTATTAAAGGGCATTTTATCGGTCGATTTGGTGCTGAGGTGCCAATTGCAGTTTACGCCGATTTTATTCCGACGCTTTTAAGTAATTGCTCGACCGTGGGTATGCACTTTTGCAGTCCATTTACAACACAATAATTTTAAAATATATAAACAAAGCCTGTATTATTAAGACGTTAAAGTGTTTAGATATTATTGAGCACTTGACCACTCCAATAATTATATCTGATGGCTATAGCAAGGCGAATGAATTGTCACATATACTTTTATAAAACGGACCACTAGGGATATATTTTAACTCAAATGCGTTACAGATAATTCTCAAAGAGTGGAGCAGAGATGTTCATTTGTCTATAACGCATAAAAAACGTGAATCTTTTCGCGCAAAAACTCGCGCATTAAACCGAGATCATAATCACATCAACAAAGGAACCCCATCAGCTGTTATTTGGGCTTCTGACCTATATCCGTGACGTCACCAACAATAGGGCATTGTTTCCAAGGAGCGGGTCATTCACATCAACTTAAATAGGTTTCGTTTGTATCCAGATGATCTGATAGAAAGAGAATGTGGTAGTGAACTTTGCATTGTCTTTGTCAGGTATTATATTGTTTTGTCTGGTTACGTAAGTGAATGGTTGTAGTACTACGGGCTTTGGTGTCTGGTCACGGCACCCGACGGAACTCATTGTGACGTTTGGAGAACGTATACCATCACATCTTACCAGTAATATTTTCTCTGAAATTGGACTTCTGTGAGATTCAGACATATTACATATATTTGGTTGCTGTTCAACGCATTCGACGAACGGAACTTATTGTGACGCACATCTTCATAGTATTAGTATTTTCTCTGAAATTGGCCTTCTGTGAGATTCAGACATATTAAATATATTTGGTGTCTGGTCACCGCACCGACGGAACTCATTTTGACGCTTAGAGAGCCTACAATTCCAAACCTTATTAGTAGATATTAGGGCCTGTTTCACAATGCCCGAGTAAAGTCCTGAATAAGGTACTTGCCACTTATGTGACGAATAAAGTCATTGTTGGCGTTCCACAATCTTCAAATAATCTGGTAGATAAGTTTTTTTAGTTTCTAAGTTTTGCAGGAAGTTTTATTTGCCAGTTAATGAATTTGTTAATTAGCTATCCAATTCTTTACTTGAACATTATGAAACAGGCTCTTAGTATTTTATCTGAGAATCGTATCTATCAGGGACCTTTTACATCTCCAAATTTAATATATTATTATTATTCCCTTTATTTATTTTTGGTCTTAGGCTAGGTCATTTATAATATGAATATAAAAGTAAAATATAAAAACACTTACAAAACAATACAAAATATATATAAACACATTATAAAAAACCTAACCTAGGGTACCGCCAGCAGCGGGGCAGGGCCCAAGCTGCCGGTGGTCAGGGCCGCAGAGAGAGGAACCGGCGGACTATCCGCGCCGTGTCCAAGATCACCGCGCGGATATTATTATTATTAACCATAGACTGTACGAACTACCTATAATTCACTATAATTGCGTCAAATGTTTTTGTGGTCAGATTGCTAAAATACTGAATATTTTTCATGCGTATGTCGAGTGATAGTCGACAACGCCTAACGTAGTTATGAATAAGGATCACGTGGTTTATATACATTTATTTATTTAACTTAACAATTAAATTGTGTGGACAGAATTATATATCAACACTAACATTATAGGTATAGTGTAGCGCAGATGTTTAAACGATGTTTAAATGTGTATCGGCCTTTGGCAACATTATACAAAAAATATAAGTAAAATATGTACTTAGAGTACTTGGTAGATGACGATAGTCTAAGTTGTTTCACAATGTCCAAGTAAAGTATTGTATAGCTAATTAACAAATAAATCAACTGCCAGATAAACCTATCTGCAAATCTTTGCACTTCATCTACCAGTTAAATAAGCTTATTTGAAGATTGTGAAACGCCAACGAAGACTTTATTCGTCAGATAAGTTGAAAGTAGCTTATTCAGTACTTTACTTGGACATTGTGAAACAGACCCTTAGCGAGTGTACGTTTACGTTTAAACACTCTTTAGTCAACACCCGGCAACCCCTCGTGGCTATTTGGCTAACTAACACTTTAATAGAAGCAACTACTGAACAACAGGCATTGCTGACATTGGCGAAATCATCATAAATTTGTTAAAAGCCAGTTTTTAAAAGGAGCCTAAGTTTAGTAAACGGCACATATTTCCTCAACAAACTCCAATACAAACTGTACTTTAACATAAAGTCAGACTCATGTAAAATTCCCACATTTTCTGCCGACACCGCCGCTCATCAACAACGGTAAACTCACATTTGACCTGAGCGTAAACCAGCCGCTTTACGGCGTCGCCTTGAAGTTTCTAGAATATCTCTAATTACTGAATAATACACCAGCTGTGGTCATATGTGTGTAAAAAAGTGGCTTTCCATTAGAGAAGGGCCCTTGTACACCCTAACGGAAAACTCACATTTGACCTGAGCGTAAACTTGTCGCTTTATGTCGCCTTGAAGTTGCTAGAATATCTGTAATTACTTACTGAACGCTTCCGTGATTTCATTATGATTTGAGTTTGACAGGGAAGGCTAAGAAGATTAGTTTGTATAAGGTGAAGGATAGGTTGAACCATCTGCACAAACATAAGCTTAGGTCTTAGTTACTTACTTCGGGCTTCAAGTTGATCATGAAGCCTCAATCAAATACTATTTAGTATGAGGTATCATTTCCGACTTTTATATTGATTTAACTCAGTGAGTTCCATAATAGACTTTAGATCCTCAAAATAAATCTGATCGACTGTTACCAGTAGGTAATACCTTAACCTTTTTTTATTTAATGCATGTTAGTTATAAGAGGTAATGTTTTGAAAATATGTGTTCCGCCGAGTTTCTTACCGGTCCCGTATTGGGATACCCTCCTACAATTTAGGAGGGATTTAAATCTCGGGGCAGAGGTGTAGGGTTAGAGCCGGTGTAGCTTTATTTGACGTTCATAAGCACATTGTAATATGCCTACTTGGAAAATAAACTTTTTATCTTTAATAAAAGCTTGTCTTCTAGCCTCTTACCTAGTAGAGCTATTATATGTGTATATATAATGCTTCTTCAACAAAACAACTATTTATTACATAACACTTTTTTTTAAATAGATAAAAGCGTGTCAATTTTAAGAAGCGTCAAATACTATTCTAAATTATTAATATGGGATATTCATATTTTTTTGTACATAGTAGGTATATTTAGCAAGAAATTTATTCAGTAAACAAACTTAGGGAAATGGCATTATGTAAAATGGTTTCGGGTTCTACGTATTTGCGGTTCTTATTTTCAGAATTGGTATCATACTATTGGCAAAACTGGAAAGAGAAACCACAATACTTGTCAGGGCCTTGGTATATGGAAACGGCATATTGCTTGTATGTGGTTTCATTATTTTTTAGTAAATATGTTTTAAATATTTCCTAGACGGTGATTTTATCTGTATTTGTTTATTCAACTCCAGAGGACAGGAGATACATGCGCGTTGCCGACACTAATACTCCGCACCCTCGTTGAGCTCTGGCAACCTTACTCACCGGCAGAAACACAACACTATGAGTAGAGTCTAGTGTTATTTGGCTGTGGTTTTCTGTAAGGTGGAGAGTACTTCCCCAGTTGGGCTCTACTCTAGATATGGAATGACATCCGCTGTGCTGTGCTCTACCACACAAAGCGAGATGACATTCACAATGCCCATACCTCTCTTGTGGACGTAGTTTAAGGACGTACCCGGGTCCATTTTAATTTCCGATTTTCCGCACTCGTATCGTAATGTACTATAATGTGGCCCTAGTGAAAAAGGGGTACAAGTCTCTGGCAGCGCAGGTGTAAAGGGGTGTAAGTTCCACGTAACACTTATGCCCTTATACACCTAAACTGCCAGAGACTTGTACCCTTTTTCACTAGGGCCACAGTATTGTCTAATGAACAACATCTATATATTAAGATAAATAAAACTGCCTAATAATAGCCCAATAAACATATAAAGATAGGACCTTGAATTTAAAACATGTATATATCCTTCAAATGATGTAGAGCTGTACTAAAAAAAAAATTTTATTTTATTGAACCCCAAACGTACGTGAAAATGGGGTTGGATATACAACAGTTGATTTCCTGGTAAGTGTCCGATTCTAAGATTTAATGATATTCGCAAACAGGACCAATAAAAAACAAAACTGGCAAAAATAAACCGTTATTTCAAGAAAAGCTATTAAAGTAACACTTTCTTAAGCAGTCAAATATCTTATTTTATTGTAAAACCACCTGGCATTGACGTCACGCGCGCCATAAATCTTGATATATTGACAGGGAGACCAACCCCAAACCCTAAACTGCCACTCGCTTTTACGACGATGCACGGTGTTGGTGTTGCAATAATTATGAGTTTGGGACTGTTAAAATTATTGCGAAAGTATTGGACTTTGTTGTGATTTTCTATAACTAAGCAATTTGAGTCAGACCAAGATATTAAGGCGGCGATTTTGATAGTCTAGACAGTGCAAATGTCTGTAAAGCCTTTCCGTCAGTAGAAAAAAGCAGCAAACTTAAAAAAATGTAGGCGCAAAGGGTTATCGTCCCATAGAAAATTTGAATTGCGCGCCTTTTTCTACTGACAAAATTGTTTGAACGGCTATATTTTGAACGTCAAAGTTCTATGACATTATGACAATTACTTATCAACATCAGATCGTGTTGACTGATCAAAGGTAGGATCTTAGGATCAACTTCGGATTCACTTTCCATATTTGTGTGACTTAGTCAATTTGTATAAGGATGTCTTATAACATTAAGTATTTGACTTATTTATATGTATTTGTAAGTTTTGTGGCAGTTAGATAATATAAATAGTTTTAACCAATATTCATGAAAGTATAGTATTGGTGAATTTATTAATACAATTGAAATTTAAAAACTTTAGTATTTTTAAATGAATTATTAATTGTTACATGTTTTTCCTATGTATATAAAGTAAGACAAACCGACAATCGCAATATAAATTCCTAAGAATTTACCACGCGTAGTTTTAAGTGAAATTGTATATTGTGAGATAAATAAATCATATCATATCATCATATCATATACAGGAACATAGTTTATATAAATATTTCAAATTCGAATATGACAATGATCGATCTGGGGGTTAAGAAGTTAGTGAGACCAACGTGTATACTTAGCAAGCTTTCTGTGCAAGAGGAAATTATAATGTAAATTATTTAACGAAAATACAAATAAGAACTCTATGATCTCACTAAAACACACACTGAAATTTAAAAAATATAATATATTAACAGTGAATGTATTTAAACAAGTAAAAAAACATCTTAGCATTTCTTGTGCTGAATAATCAATGATTTAGGGCAAAGGAGCTAAAGTGTACAAAGCTCTGACTTTAATGTCAAACTTGACAGCTTGAACATCATACATCCTCTGTCAAAACTAATCCATTTTTACCGAAACCCGTTCAAGGAACCAATCGAATTATCTTCTGAATAATTTTATGTGTGCTTTTACGAGTACAACAATGTTGCCATGCGCGTAGCGTGATTTATAGCGAGCCCCGCAATGAAATGGCAATACTGAGTGCGTTCGGATACTTTGTAGGCGAATTTCTTTGATTGATGTTGAAGTGTAATAAGTTGGGTTTATTCGTTGTTTTATTACGGTGGCAGTAATTTTAAACTAATTAGTTGTTATTGCTTGGGCTGGGCGTTCTTTAGTGTTGTGTGTGACAACCACTTAATTTCAAAATGTTTTAAAAAATACATATGTAACTTGGATACCAAAAATGGGTAATTCAATAATAGGGAAAGCGTTGAGTTTCAAAATATAACTAGTGATCTTATGAACTTAGTAGGTAAACGAATTTAAATGCGTTGATAATGATATTTTTCTTTAATCGTGATCTTTTGAAAATACCTAAATATAAAAAATAAATTAAATTCTATCTCAAGTTAGTCGTCTTGGTGATCAAAATTTCCTAATAAAAATTATTTATAATTTTACCATCAAAACTATGAAGATTCTAACCTAGAAAATATGCTATTCTTGTTAATAAGCTGCATTTTTTTGAACTTTCTAGTTACGGAACTCTAAAACCTCTCGGAAACGAGCGTGCATAAGTATTTTAATAAATCCACCTCAGTTGCCCATAACATCGGCTTTCCGTTAATACAGTAAAGTTCCCACTAGCGGCTAGGGGTGAACATTTAATATTTCCACTGCATATTATTATGTACAAATAGCAACACTTAACCAAACCGATCGGGTCAGTTAAAGTGTATAGCCAGGAATTTAGAAGAAAACAGAAACAATGGCGCGCCGCCTAAATCTTGCGACGGAAGATATGGCCGTCGCGCGGATATATCACAAGCTAATTTGTACTAGGGATACGGTCTATCTGTGGTGGGGAACATAAACGCAGACGTAGATTTCTGATATAATATATATTTTTTCTTCTTTTTGCAAATAAAAATAAATAAAATAAACTGAGGCCAGTTATCTACAAAGAGACTATGAAGGTTCCAAACCTTCACAGTATGCAGGGTCAGTGGCGTAGCTAATAGGCGTGGGCAAATGGGGCCCTCGCCAACGGCCTCGCACTTAGGGGGGCCTCGCAAAGCCAACATTTTTATTACCTTAGGAATGCACATTGAAAAGGGCCTCACAGGTGTGGTTTCGCCCACGGCTAGATTAGTTCACGCTACGCCACTGCAGCAGAGTAATGTAACGATATATCTAAAACTTAAGTAAATGAACATTATACATGTTTTCGTGTTAAATATGTTAAAACGGGTCACTCACGTATTTTAAGTCGAAAACGCTCGACATGTTTCACTCCGTACCGAGGAGTGACCAATTTTAACATATTTAATATGTCTGTGTCTCACGCTTGTTTTCGTCATTTTTTTATATTAAAACCAACTATAACTTTTAAAGTTTTGATTCGAGTCTGTCCTTGCTAATATTCATGGCATTTTTCGTGGATTAAAACGCGTAAAAATTCAGTATATAAACGTAAATTCTGCGTTGACGCGCTCTTAGCTATACGGACAAACGTTAGCTGATGACGCTGTGGTATCGCGGAATTAGAAACTTCCATATCTGCGGCACGGCAGGCCTTATTGTGAGTAAGTTTACGCAGTCGCTAGCGAGAACGGCCGTAAAAAAACATGAGAAACATATATAATAGTTAATAACTACAATATTTCGATATCTTATGTCGCCATAAAATGTTTTTAGTAGAGATTGGTGCAAATTATATGCTGTCAACATTACGATCCGATATTAAACGGGCAAGTTTTTTTTTATACTACGTCGATGGCAAACAAGCATACGGCCCGCCTGATGGTAAGCACTCTCCGTAGCCTATGTACGCTTGTAACTCCAGAGGACGTAGAAAATAAATATTAATGATAGCTAAACGTAACCAGGATTAACTCGCTCCAAAAATAGGACAGCGTAGATCGTGAAAAGTAGAGGAGTTGTCTTGTTTTAGAAGCCTTCTGTTTGTAACTATACTGAAATACACCCAACTTGTAGAAAAAGGCGTGAAATTCAAATACTACTTCACTATGGGAAGTCAACTCTTCGCGCCTATGTATTTTTAAATTTACCGCCTTTTTCTACTGACAAGGTCGCTGTGCCCGAGTATATAACTATTGCTATTTTTTACTCCCCGTCATTTGCAGATGTCAGAAAATCAGTAAGTGACATCCCTATTAGGCACGGCAGGAATGACGGAAATACTGCCTTATAAAATATCACACGGCCACCTCGCTCAGCCAATCAATGCAAAATCGGCCTTCACTGTGACCAGTTTCGGTTGATTATCGATTGACTAACGTCGCGGTATAAAAACGTCAAATGGAAAGAGGGCATGGAGTGGTTTTGAAGTAATTTCTTGCGAAAAGGCGACGGGTCCGTACCTAATCCGTTCGTAAGAAAGGTGAGCGTTCACTTAGTTATTGGTTGGACATACTGATGTGAAAACTATCGAATATTCTGGTTAATGGAATTGCACTACTGCCCATTCATAAATTATATCGCAAAGAAGTAAGGTCTACCAATGGTCGTTCAAGTGTGAGAGAGTGGACGACTCCATACAAATGTAGTACTGAATTACCTACCTGGATATTAAAATTATGGCATTTTTTGATTATGTTTATACAATTTATTGTACGAGTATATTAACATAGCTATGGGGATTACATTTTTAGACAGAAGAAGTCACGGGACTCGACTCGTCCCCATTCGTCTTAAGTGTGTTGCTCTTGGTACATAATCTCCATTGGTCGACCCTTTTCCCAGGTCGTCTGAAGTCTGATTTCCACGTACATTTCCGCTAGAAAGAGAGCTCTGCTCTGGGTTGTCTGTTCTTTCTGTACTAGTCCATGTGGTCTGCTGCATGCACAGAAATATGAATACGTATATATGGCTGCATGGCACAATGCATGTCCCCTGGGGCAGTTGGGTGCATAAGGGTAGGTATGTTCAGGATCGTTGTGACTACATTATTAGTTATCTTCTTATTTGAATATGTGGGACGTACACATTATGGAATCGATTTCAATATTTTCTAGTTTCTTAAAGAATGACTCGAATAAATGAATTAAGATATTAAGATTTCTGGAAAATAAAAGTAAGCTATAAACTATTATGAAACCTTTTAGTAAGGACACACTTTCTTACTCATATCTCGCTAAATTGTAATACTAGGCTACCACGAGGTTTGGAATTGGCTTATTGAAAATAAAAAGTTAATTAAACAAAAAAGTAACTAATTAAACCACGGGTAACCTATTCCTTTGCCGGACGCCAGTCCGTCAATATCTCCAGCATCACCTGATAATGCTTCGTAGAGAGGCGAAACACGTATCAGCTTTATTCTTTTGGTAGTGGTTTGTTATATTTACCTCAGTATTTTATTACATATTTATTGACAATAACAATATACATTTATATATATTTCCGTAACATTAAATGCATGCAAAAAAACACGCAGATAAATATTCCTGGTTTTTTTTTGGTTCAATTAGTATGGTACCCTAGTGCGGTAATTAGCACTTTAGGTTTAAAGAACCTGTATTACTCATAAGAATATTACAATTCACTTATATGAGTAAAAGATACTTATACTAATAATTAATTACATTGACGAGTACATTTTTATCTATTTCTAACATTAAGTGCAAATTTTATCATATTCTTGTAAAACTTTAAGTGCTTATGTCGAAGATATAAAGGGCCATCGGAACTTGTGTCGATTTCTAAACACTCCCTTCGTTCGTGTTTTAATTTACCGCCACTCGTAGCGAATTTCCTACTTTTCGCACTTTAATCGTAATTTACTAAACGAAACCGTTTGTACGAGTAGTGCTCACCATCCCCCGCGCCCGTGTGTCCCGGCAGTAAACAGCGCAACCCGACGCCTGCCGCCATTTTTGAGCAAAATACTGCACGTTAATTTAACACCGCGGCGCGGTC
The DNA here is from genome assembly GCF_033807575.1 of Cydia pomonella. Lineage (NCBI taxonomy): Eukaryota > Metazoa > Arthropoda > Insecta > Lepidoptera > Tortricidae > Cydia > Cydia pomonella. The sequence continues at coordinate 8,346,251 of NC_084724.1, forward strand.
ATTTGCGCTCCTTTTGCCCCTTTTTGCCCCTTTGCTCTCTCCAGGCACGTTTGGACGTTTCACATATAATTATGAGAAATTGTTATTAGGTTTATTAGAATATTTAAATGGTTATCGGTTAATTTTATGAGATGCGTTAAAAATACGATACGTCACAGATGGAGAGGCACCACTCATGATGAAATAAAGCCTTTTCGATATCGCCGAGAATGTTAAATCTCGGTAATAGTAATATTACTAGTTCTATAAGCAGTTTTCGATATATTTAAGGTAGGCGCACTTAGACGGCATGGCGCACTTCGCCCCCTCACCTTAGTTGAAGACACGAACAAGACAAGAACACAAGATTTTAATATGAATAGCATAGGAAAACCATGATGACATTTAGTTTTACAAACTTGGAATAAAACTCGTTATATCGTGTCTCCTCTGGAGTTTTCACAATACTCCACTTATCTAACAGGCCAATTCAAACGGACATTAATATCAGAATGATATTTGAATCATGTCTTTATTTACAATACGTCTCGCCCGCGCCGATACATTTACGGATTAGTACGACTGAAATGCACGATATCGATAACTGAATAACATATTAGATGTCATTCGAATTGGCCTGTAAGTTTAAAATTATGTATGGCATCATCTCGCACCACTCCCCCCAAGACTGACTAACGTAATCAATATAATCATTCATTCACTTCCTATAAATTTAACCGTCACATGGTTATTTAAATATCGAACGAATGTTTATACATACAGGAGCTGTGTTTAGACTGATCTCAAATGAATGAGCGAAACCTGAGCGGCGTTGCGTGTCAGTATGGGAGTGAATGAAAAATGTTAATGGATGTTAAAATTAACTGAAGGGTATTTAGAACGTCCTAGCGAAGGTATTTTAAACATGATATATGATTGATATGTTAGTGTGTTTTGGTGAAATAAGGAAATCATTACCATCAAACATTGTATAAAAACTTTTTGCAGACGTATTTGCGAAATAATTCTGTAATTTACTATTTAATTGTTCTATCGCAATATCTATCAGATCACACTTTTTTTAAATTAATTGTTTTGTTTAAATTAAGTATGACTTACTTATACTTTTGGCTGTTCGTTTATAACTTTACGAGTTCGAGTTTTTTTAGACATTGCTGTTACTTAAAAAAGTTCTTCCACGGATTATTATATCCCGCGAGTGCTTACCATTCAAATACTTTATTTTTTTAAATGTAAACGCACTTAGGCATTAGCTTCTAAAAATCTCTAATTTAAACAATCTTCGAATAAAAAAAAAATAAAGCCTCGAGTTGGTATGTTCCAAATTCAAACTTTCCACACGAAACCCAACGAGCAGTTGACAGATCCCACAAAAGGTAACCTTCAACCTTTGTTAAGGCGACCCATTCATTAGGAAACACTGCCAAGTATAATAGCCATATGTGCGTTTGAAAATTTATTCGATTATGCACCTTAGACAATGATATTAAGGTAGAAAATTGAATAAGTTTTCAAATGGAGTTATGATTGTTTTGTGCTAAGTGCGGCGGAACGAGTGACGCGTGTCTGTCATGAATGGCTTTTGTTGCCATCTTTAGATATTATAAGGGTTTTTTAATCGATTTAAGATGAATAAGTAGTTGTTAGATTGTCGGATAGAGAAAAAGAAGACGCACTCGGTCTAATTTACATATTGGCCATCAGTAGAGTAGGCCAAGTTTATTAACAAATTCATACCGTAATTTGCCCTTAACACTTAGTAATTAATATTTTCTTAAGACATAACTCAATAAAATAAACGTGACGTTTTCAACCAAAATGTAACACATAGTCGGTTGTCGATAAGGTTGATTTCAAATTCAAGCTATATGGAAATAGCGCCTTCTTGACAACCGACAATAAGCGGGGTGTTTGGTTGAAAATGGCACAGATGTTAATTTTATTATTGCTTCTTACTTTAGATATTTATTTTATTGTTCATTATAATACCTATTCATACTGCCGTCAAAAAACTGAAAAAATTTAAATGCAACCTATAATCCTCTTACCTGGATATTAGTAACTAGCAAAAAAGCTAGTTACCTATTAGTTAATAGATCAAAGCATGTAAACACATTTCAGAGGTCCTAGCCAAGACGTCAAAACATCGACAAACGACAAACGAAAAGAAAAAATGTATCGGACACAGATGCTACAAAAAGTCAGATGACTATTCCCATACATTACCGATTTAAGTTTCTATTGTCATTTTCTATCAACTATTTTCATCCTAGGCCCTCTGTCCTCTTGATTCTATATTAAGGCTGAATTTTATGGTGATTCGGTAAATATGTACATTTTTTCTTAGTATCTAAATCATCTAATCAAATTACAACAGTCCAGATGTCAGAAACGGTCCGATGATTTAATTCAGACATAATCACAGCGATTTAGCTGATTGAACGAGTGGCCTTGGCGCGACCTCGCACGCGAACTTATTTGCACGTCTATGGAAAGTTTTATGATGGGACTTGTACTTGTACAGCCTGAGTAGACGCTTGAGCGGCGCGTGCAGCGGTGCGGGCAGCGTTCAAATGATGCACAGGCAAACGTTCGCGAGTAGCCTTAACGTTCCGCTGGACGCTTGTCGCTACGCTCGTCGCGTTGTTGTGTTGTTGACATCGTACGATGCATATAGTATCATGCTCTAGTAAAACGTTGTTGATTTCCTATAAATTGTGCTGTTTGATACTATATGCAAAGTATATTCATTAAATACAGTATACCTATCATAATTTTGAGCTAGACATTAAGTAGCAACTCACAAAGTAGCGGAGCCTTGGAGAAATCAATCACTTACCTGAAATAGACAAAGATAATAATTAAATTAAGTGAAGTAAGCATACAATGCAGAAATGATACACCTATTGCGTAAAATAATTCCATTTTTGGTAAGTATACTTATGTAATTCAGGTAATTTTATCGCGAATAAATTAAAAAAAGAAATATTGCCACACATCTGCTTTTTTCATTTTCATCATACACTTAACAAGAAACAACTTTATCGTGCGAAAGGCTAAAGGAGTGGAATTCACTTCCTGCAAATCTATCCTTAGTCCACTATAACTTGGATATTTTTAAATCGAGAGTGAATAGACGTCTTTTAGGTAAGCATGTTCCATCCTAGACTGCATCGGGTGAGATTGTGGTCAAATGCTTACCTTTTTCCAGTAAAAAAAAGCAAAAACGTGCATAAAAAATAAAATTCTCCAATTATTAGGTAACACTGAAGATAGTTCAATGTGAACTACATACTTCACAGTAAGTTAGTTCAATGAACACGGTCCGCGCGTGTATCTACGTCATAATCAATTCACTGGGAAACAATGGACGGCAGCCCGATTTGTCTGCACCTTTATAGACCATCGGACAATTTGACACTTGACAGCTGTTAGCTGACAGTAGTGACAGTCGTCTATGTCAAGTATTCACACCTTTTTGTTAGATATTGAGCCTTGAAGTGTGGTGCGGAGAAATGAACAATAACATGCCTAATTCTAGGAATTAAGGTAAGTAATATACTTACGAGTTTTAATACAAAACCATAAGGAGGAGATAAAGTTGTTAAAACATATCAAATGGCCTTCAAATATGAAACTCTAATAATAAAGCCTTAAAGCGTACAACCAACGTACAACAACAAATAATGTTTTAGTATAAGTAAAATATTAATTAATAGCAGTTGATTTTTAATAATGAAAAGGAATTTGGTTAAAGTTTCCATTAAGTAATTGAATATCTACGTACTTTTAACCAAAAGGACTTAGCAATTCGAACCACGTAAGCATATTAACCTGAATCTAAATTGCATTTTAATATAATTTAATGTTAAAAAAGAAAACTGAATTACCAAATACCGAATGAATATTTATTGTCATTATAAACCCATTTTGTATGCATCCTTTGTACATATTTAAGCTCCGTTAGCTTTGGATATTGTTAGAATTAATAACGTGGAATTTAATGCTACATTGACACTTTAAATGTCAAACGAATGAACAATGAAGATTGACCTACAGAAAATGAACTAATTTAAAAGTTCGTTCATTATGAACGATTCGTGTCAATAACTTTTAAAGCTCTAGATTATACACTTATCTATAAACTTGCATTTTCACCATCCTCATTTCATATCAAAACTCTTTTAGCTAAGGTTTTATTTATTTACTGAGACTATGAAAGCTATATTTTGTTGAATCAGAGTTTATTTTTGTTTAAATGTGACGTTTGATTAAATTTTATTTTATTTAAGGTCATTGAAATATAAATCAGACAGATGCCTTAGCTTACATATACAAGAACTTATTTTTTTTAATATTTGGTATACTCTGTCAAGCTATTTCCGTCAGTAGAAAACAGCGGCAAATTTAAAAATGTAGGAGGTAAGGGTTATCGTCCTATAGAAAATTAGAATTTCCTACTGACAAAGTTGTTTGACCTGCTATAATTAACGTATAATGTTTCGGTAAAAAAATGTCGACATTGTGTGTTTTAAATAAGGTAATATTATTTAATTATTTATCTCATTTACATACATTTACTGTACATAGTTGGCGCATAACGTTCTCCTACAGATCATGCAAAAACTGGCTCACGCGCATATCTCCAATAAAATCGACCAATTGGATCCCCCCTCCCACCTCCCACTCTGTAACGGTACTTTTTCATACACGTTTTGACATACACCCACGCACACTTAATATGCGACCATTTGCATATTTTATTTCGTTTAAACATATAGTTTTCGTGTGTGGTAATGTATGCGTGGAGTCAATGGCACGAAAGCAATATGGCGGATGTTATTTGAGACGCTGCTGGAGAAAATGTAGTAATTATATGTATGGGTTTGAAACTGTAATTTAAAGGTATGGAGTAAAATTTAGATCTTTTGGCTCGTAATTTGCAAAGTGACGAGAAATGTCACAGAAAAAAGTGATTAGTTGGTGGTCAAAACAAGTAATAGTAGTTCATATTATTATGATATTATAGACCAGGTATTAACGCAAAAATATACCTACAGATCATGTAGTTATGATAAGGTAGTTATTTATTTAACCGGTTTGAAACCATGGTGAATGTTACGATGAAATCTGAGAACCCAATAAGTCCATAAATTTCCTTTGTATATTTTGAAACATAATTTTACATCTTTACCTCTTTTAATTTCAATTCTAAAAATCACTGTTTTCGTAAAATTACCTTCTAATAAAAACAATATTTGAACTATTTTTATATACTTAAAATATGATATGTAAATGGCAAGGCATAGTGTCGTTCTACAAATACTCAGTAGTAAGTTAACCAAAAACTTCAGTTTAGGTGTATAAGGGCATAAGTGTTACGTGGAACTTACACCCCTTTACACCTGCGCTGCCAGAGACTTGTACCCTTTTTCACTAGGGCCACAGATATATTATAAGTAGGAAATTATTTTAACTTTGTCCATAGACCGCATATTAGGGGCATAAAAAATGACAAGTCCATATATTTAAAACATCTCAAAAATGACCTTAGAACCGTCAAAAACATATTTTTAATTTCCCGACACGGCTGGTGGCATGCGCCCGAGTCACGAAAAAAAAAACTCATACACGCCCACGCAAGAGGCGTTCGAAATTTCAAAATCCGAACACATTTGCAATTCAAAACGGTCAGGTGACGTAGCAGGAAATCGAGTTGCGCGCGCAAGGGTTTATGGAAGTTCTTTGGGATGTTACTCGTATTTTAAATTAAATTTCGGATTTTACGATGAAAAGCTAGTTTCCCAGGTTTCCCATTTACCCCCCTATTCATAAAACTTTACAGTAGCCTCAATTAGTTGATTTTTGTTTCTTCCCTTTCGTTCAAATACGTAACTCAATATGACTGATTAAGCCCAATGATCGATAGCTAATTATGGCTTGTAGATAAATTCCAAATGTGTTTTCATTGATTTTTGACAAATCTAACCTTATGGCATGATAATACAAACCAAGGCATGTTTAAAAATGAATCTGACAATATAAGTTGAGATTGATTCTTTATCGGAGGCAGAAAATTTTACTAGTCGTGATATTTTAGGGATAGTGGCGATCATCAACACTCAAATAATCCAGTAATGGGGTATCTAGTACAGTATCACAGTCATATGGTAATGTAAATTATGTTAAAAGGCGTCATATAGACGACGTTTTTTAACGCGGCGTTTACAGAACAAAGGTTATCTTTGAAGCGGTTTAAGCTACCCAAATAAACATACCAAAATCATTACCCTCACTCAATACTACTATCAAGAAATTGCGCTTAATGCCCGCTCTCTGCATCCATATTCATAGTGGCCAGTGACAGTCGGACACTCCCTGCCTTTGATGCCGCGCGCCAATGGCGGCGCGCGCGCACGCCCAATGGCCGACAGGGATGCTGCAGGATATTGCAGCTATATGGGAGTAATTGGGTGTTTAAAGCGAGGATAACAACCGTATACACAATTAGGATTTAGGAGGCCTTTGTAAGTTTTTCTTTAGTAGATGACACGTATTTTTAATTAATTATAACTATGTTTTTAGAAAATTCATCTGTTTATACTTAAAAATTAAATTATACTTAAAATTACATTTTTACGAACACTTTATTTTTGTAGACAGTTACGAAATAGCTAATGGATAATGTTATGACAGGTAACGTAAATACGAAAAAAAGAAACATTTTTCCACAAAATTGTTGGTGACGGACATGTTTTTTTGTAGTTTGTTTATTTTTGGACAGTTTTAAATTGTTAAGGTACCGTTCAGACCCAGACTGCACCGGCGTTCTAGCTGCATTATTGCGGCCCGACATTAACGCCGCAAATATCTGAGATCCAAGTTAGTCTAAAACCGAACTGTACCTATAGTGTTTGAATATTAAACTGTGTTAGTAATTTTAGTATAGCATATAGATGGCTAGGGCGATGTATGACGAAGTTTCTGTCGTTATAAATTGTAAAATAAATCAACTCTTCACTTCCCATCGTACAAGACACAGTTAAACCTAAAAAAAAGCCAGTGACCTTTACGGCAAAAGTCCAGTGTCAATTACACACAATATTAAAAGCCTATCAGATATGTATCCTTAAACGACAACCCTGACGATACGATCGTGTTTTGTCTCCACATGTCGGCTTTTATCTTAGCCTGGCGTTGTATTCCGATCGCTTACACCTGAGAGAAACCACTTTAACCCGAGAGCAAAACTTCGCTACGCGCTCGCTCGACGCTGACGCCGGCAGTCTAACGCCAAATTGTAGTTTTTATATTTTATTGTTTACAAATTTTAATCAATGGGAAAAAGTAAACTATATTTGTAAGGGCAAACTTCAAGCAAAATCTTAAAAGGTTAAAGTTGGTTCGATATTGGCTCGATATGTAAACTTACGAAAATATGTCTAATTTTCATTTATTTTCAATTGTATATCGTTACTGGGCATACCATAGCAGTATAATTTTAGTATGAAATAGCTAGTGATAATGCCGAGAGATCAGCAAAATTTTGAACAGAAATACTTACATTTTTAGAATTCATGACGTAAAACATGTTCCTATATTTGGCCACTGAGCGAAATATCACGCGTCACATGCCCACTATGACATGTAGGTAATCATTTTAATTTAATTTAATCGAATTAATAATGTTGGTTCAATTTAATTAATAATTTTAATATAGTTAATTTATATGTAAATATTTTAATTATTTATTTGTTTTTGTAAAATGGATATATTGTCCGAAATAAAATCTTTTTATTTATTTTACTTTATTAAAACTTGCGGATGGCCATATCTTCAGCAGCACATATATTTTTTGTTCCATTCTAATTTCCTGGATTTACGTCTTAACCAATGAACAATCAGCTGCAGAGATAGTTGGACCTCCCCTGCGAACTAATGTCTGAGGGTCAGTTATTTGTTCAGCTGACTGCACGTTGTGCACCCTCGGAGCGTGCGTATCGTTGCCGAGGATCCACAGAGTTCATACTACACTGGTTGTCTTAAAGGGTTTGCTTGGTTTGTGGTCGGAATATACGCTTTTATCTGTGCCTGGCTTCGGTCTAATTGTGTATTATCGGATGGAGTGTCGACGCGGCTCTCTTTGGTCCCTTTATTGTGTGTTATATAGAATAATTTACTGTAAATAAGGGGCTGGTTAAGTTCTGTGGAAATGCTTTTATAAAAGCCGACGGACCGACGGTTAATTCCAAAATGTAATTTATCATATGTAATTAGTCCTTGGACGCACACGGAATCGATTATGAATTGAATTGCAATTAATACTTATCGATCAATGAAGTAATCTTAATTTAATGAAAACAATACTTTATCCTCATTAATTTAATAAGTGTGATCATTGCTGCATTGAAATGCTTCGTGGATTTTAAGCCGGGTTCAGACGGGTGTAACGTGTAATGTAATCCATCGTGTAATGTAACAGGAATTCTGGCGTGTGGACGGCACTACGAGCATTATATGTAACGCTCGTGTCGAATCCATCGACTGCCGGTTTTTAGCGCTAACACAAAAAGGCGCTCGCATACTGTTGACATTATAGTACACGAAATCTTACATTACACGTTACTCCCGTCTGGACCCGCCTTTAAACCTGTCTGGATCCGGCTTTAGGTTAGACTAGCTTTAGCTTAGGTAAGAATCTTCTTAGGCAACTCTTTTCAAGCTAATGGAGATTAACTTACAAAATACCTAGGAAAACTAACTAACGAATAGTGCATTTAGTCCAAAAAAGGGGATATAATAGCACTTGCAATATAGCATGGGCAAATTTATCGAAACACTTTTGTCATTACATCATCGATCGTTTCTCCAATGAGTAATATCGAAGACTGCAATTTCATAAGTATTTATAAGTAATATATTGACGTTATATTAATATTAAACACTAAAGTGCACTTAGCTTACGTTGGAATTACTATTTATTGCTGCGTATAGCTTATTAACTTTATAAGGAGCTCTGCGATTAGGTCCGCGTGGGTTAAAATTCCTTACTTTCCCTTTGAACATTTCAAAGCATTTACATATACATTATACATATAGTAAAGTACTAGACTACCCACGACTTTGTAGAAGTCATTTAATATTAATACTTTAAAGCCCCATTTCACCCAAAGAGTTTGGTAGTTATTGTATGCCTTATTTTCTAAAATTCTGTGGAACTCTCCCTTTGTCTCGTCAGTATTTCCTTTGACATGTCAGGATTTTTGATCCTTTGTCAGCTTTGCAAGGGAACTTCGCGAGTGTCAGGGTATTTTAAAAACTTCAACTAACCTATAGAAGTTGGGCAGAAGAGAGAGCCAACTGGCTGAAGGTTTTTGGAGTAACAGCCGACCAGGAAATGTCAAGATTAGCTTGATATCCAAACTTTTGTCAGGATAGTCCATGTTTTCATATGACAAACCTATGTACAAATATGGAAGCAAGACGAGAAGTGAAAAGAGGACATGCCTTTTCTGAACAGTGGGACACTACGTGGGTTACGACAAATCCTATTCCAATACAATTTTTGTAAGTATCAAACACAAATAAAAAGGAAAACCTCAATAACCGACTCACATATTAATGCAAGGTACTAGGAAATCATAAAACGCGAGGGAAATCCTAAAGGATACGTCCTAGGTGTGACTCAATGTCATTCAATAAAACATGCAGTAGGTACCTAATATACCTATACTATGTTTTTGCATCAGGTGATTCAGGTGCCGTAAACTTCGTTAACATTGTCTACCTTTCCAAACCCTTCCCACATTGGTCTCTTTAATTAGATCTCCGTAACTCAAAGTTTCAAAAAAATAATCATTATTAAGAACTCGTTTTTGGTACCTTTCGTGGACTATTAGCCCTCATATTCCATTATATGCTATTGCTACAACCTTCTTTTCATCTACCAAATTACAAACTTTTTGCTAGCTTCTACGTTATTGAAGTTTCTAAGAAAAAAATGACATATCAGGGGAAATCCTGACGAATAGCAAACTTAGTCACATCAATCATTCTGATGGCTCCTCTACACGATGGCCCAGCACTGGACCAGCGAGATGGCCATGGGATGGTTGCGAGCACTCACTATGGGATGGGCCACGTGTAGATGCGTCCGCGCCATCGTACCTTTGATGTGCGGACAAAAAACTGACACCGTGGCCATCCCATCGCCATCGCGCCGCGGCATTAGCCATCCGACACCACTACCGTCTCTACACGCTGGCCCATCTTTGTGGGCCAGTATGATGTCACATCGTGTAGACGAGCCATGAGGTAGGTAGCTCAGTTATACTTGTTGGTAAGTATGAAACACGAAACATATCGTAAATATGTTTTGGAGGTCTAACACAGACAAAACAGTGTGAAATTACCAAGATCCCATAACCATAAAGAAAATCATACATCACTTGCATGAGTCACGACCCACGTCTGTTTGACGTGGGCTAATGTAAATATCGATGTTAAAAGTCAAGCGAAGCTGAATGTTTTCGGTATATGTAACTGTATATTATACATATTATATATCCAATTCATAACACCGGTGTGTAATACGTTAATTGGAGGTCAGCCAAGATAAGCCATGAATTTAATAAGTTTTTATTGGAATTTTATTTAAGTATATCTTCAAAATATCTTTGCCAAAATCTAAGTTCACGAAACATTATAAAAATACCAAACCTATATATGGCCTGATGGGTCCTTTCTGACAATCGAACCAATTGGCTACTTGACAGTTTTTTTGTAAATAATGTGAATCGATCTTGATTTTCCTGAGGATCAAATGTCTATATAGGACTCTTGGAATTTAAGCAACACAAAGGTCAGAAGTGAGAGTTAAAGTCTGACGCTCGCACTCGACGACTGAAACGCCTCTAACAAAATGATAATGTAATGTGACATCACATTACATTAGTCAGTCCTAAATGTATAGAAGATCAAAAAAATTGGTATTTTGACCCTGAAATATTGCCTTTATGTATATAGTTGTCCTACAATTTATTTTTTAATAACATTTAAGGAATTGAACGGTATAATTTTCTTTTGAATGTTTGAAAGTTAAATCATAAAAAAAAAATTAAGGCTTCAAGCCTTGTATTTTTCTATAATCACCATATGTTTTTTTAAATTCCACTTTTTTATAATGAATGGCCCATTTTCTATTCATTTAGCTAATATTTGTTATAATATTCAACATTTGTCAAGTACCCAATTAGGAAGCATATTTATAAACCTTTTTCATTTAAAAAATTATTTAAAAACTTGACACTTGAGCAACACTTATTTTGCTTATCAAGGCTTACTGTTGCTACAGTAGAAAGTGCTTCTAGTTTAGTATGTAGATAATTATCCCGCTTTCGCTCCCCAATGCAATGGTTTTTATTTTCGTATTATTTCTTTTTCCTTGTACTTCAAAGCAATTTTACTAGTTAAAAATAGCTTACACGATTCAAGCCGCTAAATGATCAGCAAGTCAAGTGCGTGCGCCATTACAAAGTACCCAGGCCACTTATGAATTAATTCATGCTAATCACCATGTTTATTAATCTCAGCCCGACAAGGACTGCGGTGACGTCAGTGATGAGATTTTACAACCAGGCTAAGGTTGACAGTAATAAATCGCAGATTCTATCTGTAAAATTACAAGAAAAACGATAAACGACTAAAAATAAAAATAACTTCCTTTCCTTTCAAAGTCGGTTTAATCATCAAAAATAAAAGATACATACAAACATACAAGTAAACTGCTTAAAATCAAACCACTTCCCGTAGAAGAGTAGAAAATCAGAAATCATTGCATTTATTCGTGGTAAAATAAGGTCGCAAAGCTAATACGAATTTCAAAAGTAGAATGGAATCAGGAATGGACAGGAATTTTGTTTAGGTAATGGACTTCCTATTTTTTAGGTAACAAGTTATAATTTCAAAAGTTAAACTTGCAACACTGATGCCATTGACACCTTCTAGCCCATTGGCGAGAAATCTTTTAACCAGAGTGATCATTTAAAAACGTATGAATTTAGATCACGTTTACAAGTATACAACATTTCATAGTCTGTTTATTCATTCAAATACACGAGTGGATAAGAGAGATAAATGCTCATGCAGTATTTTCTTCAAGCTATTCAATTATAAACTACCCGTTTATAGTTCCTTAGCACCTCATTAATGTAAATGGTATGACGCTTCCAAATAAGCAAAGCGCCCCTCGGTGGTCACAAGTCACCAACACCGTATAAATTTGCATAAAATGTCTCATCATTTCGCCGTACATCAAATTAACAATCTTCCTCGAAATCTATGGCAACACTGACACAACATACGTCAAACGTCACCAAAACGGCGGCCACAGAAGCCGACGACGTCCGAATAAAGCCGAACGGAATCAAATATGGCCGCACGCATTCCGATTGCATCTAATAACCTCAAAATCAAATGCAAAATGGCGTATTGTAATGACGCGGCTCCGTTTAGCATTCCGACGTGCCATAACAGAGTACGCATTTTCATTTGGGTCCATTGTTTTCAGATATTAGTATTGATTTCAATAAATAAATTAATCGTATGCCATCGCGAATAGCATTGGTTTGGCACGCGACGAAGCACTGCCTTTGAATTGATAAGTTGGATTGCTTGTATGGCTTGTCTGGTTCGCGTTTGACTCATGTTACTACGTGAGTTAGGGCATTAACTTCTGTGTAATTTCTATTGTTTGCTAGACGTGTTCGTGTAAGGTTAAGTTGTGTTAAATTAATGTTAACCGCTGTAGATATAACGCAGGCATTTTTATTGAATGTAGTAGTGGTGACCTTCAACTATTACATGCCTTACCGTCATATAAAATAATATATTAAAATTGTCATCACTTGTGAGTGGGAGAGGAATTTGCAAGAGACATAAATGTTAAGTAGTAGCAAAGTCACCCAAAGTTACAAAATGCCTTCATATTTTTGTAAACAACTCTGACAATATACCTAAGTTGAAGTTTTAAATCCAAATGCGGAAAGAATTAAAACCTAAAGATTTTCATTCAGTCGAATAAGTACCTACTTATAATAAATTAAATTGAATCAGAAAACTTCTGTGAGACTCAGACGTGTTAAATATATAAAAACAATTTTTTTACTACGTTTTTTAATAAAGAGGAGTTATACAGGAGCACGCGTTGGTGGATCGACGCAGAAAGCAATTGAAATATGGCGAGCAATATTCGTCTTAAAAAAACTTAAGTGACCCGTTTTTATATATTTAATAAATGTTTGAGGCTCACGAAAGTTTTGTTGTTAAATAATAAGTACTAGATTCTAAAAGCACTCCCCATTTAAACTAATCACTATTTTAAAAAACCGATCTTCCATTTGGCAACTACGTCACAGATACAATCCGTAAAACATCGAGGGTTAAATAATAAATAGTGTTAGTATTAGATTACTAGTATTACTACATATAAATATAACGGTTTACATTATTATTATATCGAGCTATGTCTAAAATCGAAACCCACAAACAATCCCTCGATAAAACTCAATCGAGTCGAGTCGATAATACGCGAAAGTTACAATAATCGATATTTAATAATAGTTTCGTCCCGAGCCGGTGATAAGCACGATTTGTCAGCGCCTACGCGGATAATAATATTGTGATTTGCAGTTTCAACCGGTATTATCTGTACAGTGCAAATATTAAATATTAATATACCGTTATGTTCTTTTATCTTTTTTTTCTATTTTCGTCTTTACTTTTCTGGTATGACAACATTACGAATATGTGGAGAGGGAGAAACATGGAAAGTACTGCCATCTATCCACGATTCTTACAACTTCGATGTTAGCTTTCTTGTATTAATCCTTCAATCAGTTTAATTTTCTGTTTAAGAATATGACAACTGATTTAAACAAACAGCTTAGTAGTATGTAGCTGTACCAGCTGACAAATAGCGATATGTTCTTATTGACGTCGGTCTACCTTAAAGCGCATTTTTAAATCGATTAAAAATAATCTGCAAATTTTCAAAATCATTACTCGTTCTTATTTAAGCTCTTGTATTTTTCTGCTAAATTTATATGAAATAAATCAATTTACATAAGAGACTATCACCTTTTTTAAATTGTAAAATACACTAACACAATTATAGATTTTAGACTCCAGTTCCATAACCGTTAGCCAATAACGTTTATTAACGTTGGTGTATAGCCAACATTCCAATCGTTAACGCTCCGTAGCGAACGAAACGCAACTGTCACTGTCGCACTAATGAAGAGTGATAGAGAAAGACGACTACGCTACGCTACGGAGCGTTATCGTTGGCACGTTGGCTAAGCACCCAGGTCATCTACAGTTTGATGGCAGTGACACAGATGCCAAAATAAATAACATACACGAAACATAATTTATGCAAAACACATTCAGAACCCGCACAGAGGCCAAACCAAAAATCTTAATTCTCCAAAACCACTATAGACCACACATCGTGTTTTTTTAAGAAACGAAAATTTTAAAAGTTGTTTTGTATTCAGTCCTCGGTGACAGCTGTCAGTTTCGTTTTATTTTTTAAAGATATTGTCACTTGGTATGCGGAAATTTGTGGGTGCATTGCATATCGGTTTTTCCATTTGTGAATTTGTGAAAGCATTGGATGATAATTTTTTGATCTTATCAAGATACGATGGATGAATGTTTCAACGGTTGCAGATATCTAACGTTTTGATAATGACGTTTATATCCAGATATAAAGCTCCAGAGCTTTATCCGTCTGTCTGTCTGATTGTCTGGCAGCGTGCGATGGTACTTTACAAGGATAATGCGCTAGGCTATTGTGTTTTTGAGTTACATTTAAGTAAATTAAACACTAAAGTCTAGCGACTAGAGGTTGCACGTAGAACAAAAAGTTAGGCAAGGAAACAAGACTTTTCGAGTCAGACCAAGACGCAACGATTTTGATAACACACGTAATGGAAGTGTTAATTTAAACGTCAAACTTGTATGACATTATGACGTATAAATAAGTCTTGCACTGCGTCTGCTATCAAAATCATTGTAAACTTGTCTTGGTCTAACACTATCACTTATGTACGTTCGGGTCAAATCTTACAAGCTAAATTAGACCCACTTCCCGTAAGTCGAGTGACAGTCCAATATTATGGTACCATGGATTTGATCTGATGATGGAAACAGGAGAGAACTTTATGATAACACAACGCTTCTTAATTGTGTTTGGGTTTGTTAGAATTGTCTCGATGAGTAGTAGTTGTTGAAAGAAAGTACAGTCAGCGATAAAAGCTTGCAGCGAATATAATTTTTTATCAAAAATCTTATTCCCCTTTGAATTCCCTTGAAAGTAGCAACTGCCTCAAATATTTATCCAACGAGCAACCTCAAATGTTATTTTTACCTAGAGGAATTCACGTGCGTAATATACGTCAAAAACTTTAAATCGAACGCGGATTCGAAATTTAAAACGTCGCCGGTTGGCGGTTGCGCACGCGCTACATGACTCACACGCAATAGGGTCACGACACGGGCACAGCGCCATGGCTGCAGTCTTCTGGCTATTCAGACTGCTTCCACGCTACCGGTGTAAGTGAGCTCTCTATACCTCCCGCGTCAAATTATGGCACCTATGATAGTTCCTTCAAAAAACTTTCGGTTGAGCTACAGAAGGTTCACTGTACAATAAAACCCTTGTTTGTGTATACCGAACGTGCCTAAAACGTTGTCGATTGGACATATTATATATACTTCTGTGTGTATGTTTTTACTTGTGTGTGCCAAATTAGCCACGGACTGGATCCCACAGAATGTATCTCGAGGCAGAGGAAGATCCAAACGGAGATGGCGGGGCAACCTCGATAGATTCTGTACAGTGTGTGGTACGGGAATGTGCATTGGACAGGACCATTATGGAGGGAAAGAGGGGAGGCCTTTCCTCAGCAGTGGGATACTCTAATAGGCTAGAAAAAAAAGTGTTACCAGCATTATTGTCATTGTTTCTGCGACTAGCTGTGAAGAGTTTACTTGTTTTTGATATATTTTGCGACTTTGCGACATAAATTTTGGTGCAGATTTACCCCTGGTTGAGCTTAATTTAAAAACACGTAAGAAATATGTTTTTACCGTGTTTTTATTACTTAAACGTTACAGTCCTGAATAAATTAATGCCCTAAACTTCCAAACCTGTTAGGGATGTAGAGGTTAATGTTACACTGGTGAGTTTCGCTAGGTTTATGAAGCTATGGGAATACACAGGCGAAGCCTAGTTGAAAACTTATGTAAGTGTACACTGATTGACAGGTTTTGATGATTCTCTTTTTGTTCCTTATTTCTATCTCCTGAGGATTTTAAGGATTAAGTATTACTTCGTAAATTACGATAGATCGAATGTAAACAACTAGTCGATAGTCAAATGCATTCAACTTATCTATCGTAACTGTGTTTTCCTGTGATTTGTTCCTAGTAGCCGCAAAACATAGCTGCTACTATGCTATTATGTTAAGTCATAACGCTTTCTCTTCTACAATTGCTAAGACCAGGCAAGAGTAAACGAGGTAACATTATGAACTGAGCCACAAATTAGTATTACTTTGATTAATGGCAAGGGTTTTGCTCTTGCTTATATACTTCTATAAAACACAGAATCTTCATAAATTACAATTTTTATTCAAAAGTGGCTAGTCTTTAATAGATGAAGACATTGATTAAAAAACAGACATATCAGAACAACATATGGATTTCAGTGTTAAGAATCATAGTTATATATGTAAGAAAATATAGACAATAAGATTGATCTCGACGACTAGAGTTCCATTATTTACCAACCTGCAAAAAAAAAGAAAAACTTAGCGTGACTGCACGATTGCCACCATTGTGAATAAAAAAGAACAGGCCGGCTGTCAGCCATCTTAGCTGTCATCAAGTATCAAGACGAGTCAGCCGTAGTAACGTGCGCCTACGCAGCACGTAGGCCCGAATACATTCATATTGTAAGTAGGACTCGATAGATATGACGCCGACGACAAATTGTTATTGCGAATTAATCGATAAAGTAATCGATAGTTATATCGATTGATGTTTCGTTGGCGCCCCTTAATGCGAAAAGACCTTTGAAGGGACTCTAAATTTGTTACTTCTATTAGTGTGATTATTACAATGTAGGTAGTGCATCGGGTAAGGAGGTTAACGTAGACTTTGAAGTCTTTATAATGGAAAATATATAAAAATTGGTAAAATAGATTACATTTCCTATTTATTATTTATTTAAATTTATTTTAATTTAATCTTTTCACATTTATATAATTTAGTTTAAATTGTTAGTCGGTTTTTGATCATTGAGTAGCGATACTGGCGAGCCACACAGATTTATCAAGATGGCTTCCCGCATAACCTCTCTATAGTTTTATTTAAACTTTATTGCACAAAATAAAACAACGTACGACGTGATGGCCAATGGAATTCTCTACCAGTCAACCATGGGATGAAACAGAGACATACAGATACACTGTACAAATGAGAGACTTGATAGTGCAAAAGCTGTGTTATTTTTACAAGCTTTTTTTAGTTTGTCGGTCTGTAATTAATACTTGCAAGTTAAATTTGACCCAATTCCCGGTTTCCGATTAAGCTGAAAATTTGCATACATATGTAAGTCGGGTGACAATGTAATATTATGGTACCATCAAGCTGATCTGATAATGGGAACAGGAGATGACCATAGGAGCTCTCGTGATAAAACAACGCAACCTTATCGTGTTTGGGGTTCTTAGAATTGTCCCGATGAGTATTAGTTGCCTGTGTAAAGAAAAGTACAGTCAGCAATAAAAGCTTATACAAAAAATTCAATTTTTGCCAAAAACTTATTCTGTATTAAGAATCATACGAACTTAGTCGCTATATTTTCTTTGTATAACAATTTAGCAATGAATCGGATATACTCGTACATTTGGCGACGGATTCTTGTGACTGTCTAGCGGCCCGGGCTCGCCATACAAGGTAGCGCTGAAAAAACCCGGAAAAATACGAGAACATTTCCAAACGGCTCGTTTATTTCAGGTTTCTTTCGAAAAACAATGCAAATTTCAATTACAATATTTCCGAAAAAAACTAAAAAGGCCGAATAAAACTTCTGTATTTTTCAATATGTTTGTAAGTAAGAAAGTAAGTAAATATTCTTTATTGCACCAACAATTATACATTTTACATACATGTAAAACTACAAATGAATTTTAAAGGAAAATAGAACCAGGTAACAACAGGCGGTCTTATCGCTAAAAAGCGATCTCTTCCAGACAACCTTTAGGTAGCAGGAAATTTCGAACTCATACAAAAGTCAAGTACTAAATAAGTAGTAAGTACTTGATTAGGAGTTTAAGCAGGTAGGTAGGTTAAGGTTGCCCGACTAATGTATTAATCTCTGGCATTTTATTGATTTCGACACTTTATCATCACTCATCAGTGGCATTGTGTATGACGTATTTAATTTTTCTGAATAAAACTAAAAAAATACGAAATTTTGTTTTCCTAAAAAACATTTGATTTTTTCCGGAATTTTCATCCCTAAATTACAAGGTACATCGGCAGTCTTTGATCAAGGGTATTAGAAAAAAAAAAACATTTGTTTTGTTTTAAAATCCAACGAAACAAAACAAAAGAAACTTCTGTCCCATTTAATAATGATTCAAATTTCACTGGAGGCAATTTGTACTACTCGTAATATTAGGACTTTGAACCACAAGAGGATAAAGTAAAATAAATTTGTTTCGGCTGATATGATGGATAACTTATTGACAGTCAATGTAACCAGAATGCAAACTTGTCTGAAATATTAAATAATTACGTCACCGCTCAATATGCAAACTGCGATCAATTAGGCCGCCGTTAGGTGCTTGCCGACACGTGGCCCACGCACACCTAGTTAATTATGTTGACAGCCTCTTAGTTTGTAGGTTTGTTAGTTAAGATAATTTGAAATGAAAGAAAACTTTGTAGCTACGGTAATTTTACTGCCATCTTTCGACACATGATTAAAACTTTTAGAAGGTCATTTTACTTTGATCCTTATCTTTTACTGATATGTGTTAAATTTGCTAAATATCTAAAAGTGACGCCATCTAATAGATCAAAGGACAAAAGTATGGCAGCATCGTTTCGAGCGATGGCGCCATGACATAACCTTGAGATTGTACCCGGTAAGATGGCGCCACTTTTTTATATTAAACAAATTTAACACATATCAGTGAAAGAATAAGAATCAAAGTCAAATGGCGTTCTAAAGTTTTAATCATATGTCGAAAGATGGCAGTACATTTACGTGGCTACAAAGTTTTCTTTGTCAATACACCTCTATTCCAAATTCTCTTTGCTATTAGTGCACCTAATGTAATAATAATTCAGTCCATATACGTCCCACGTCCCACTGCTAGACATAAACCTACCCTCATGTGCGAGAGGACTTGGGCTATACCCCCACGCTGGACTTCACATACACCTTTGAATTTCTTCGCAGATGTATGTAGGTTTCCTCACGATGTTTTCCTTCACCGAAAGGCTAGTGGTAAATATCAAATGATATTAGTGCACATATTACAGGTCGGTAGATCTGTAATATTTATTACATATTTTGGAAAACGGTTAATTGGTAGGTATAACTTTATCCAGGACAAAGCGTTATTCATGACCCCTTATTCATGAAATGGTGCAATTTACAACCAAAAGGGTACTTATTGTCAGTTGTCAATAAGACACTATTTCCATATAGCTTTAATTTGAAATCAACCTTAACGACAACCGACAATTTGGTACCTTTTGTTTGAAAACGTCACAATTTAGCAAATTTTTACAAACCCTTGTTTATAAGAATTTGTCTATATTAGTCGCAAATAATTCGTATCAATTGTTTTATTTCATTAACCATTTTCTGACTTTAATACATCATATTTATTAACTTCTATACAGTTGGTTTATAAAAAAAGTGTCAAATAAAGTTTCTTTCCATACATATGTCAATGTTGCGGAAAGTTCTCGGAAATTTCGCAGGGGACCAAAGAAACTTTCATTTAGGATATGAAACATTCCGATTCCTATACGCGTATATATGAGAAGTCTCAGAAATGTTGAAACTTCTCATATATACGAATACGTGTGTATGAAACTTTCGAAAATCTGTACCCCTAGTGTAAATAAATTCGATTTCCAAACGTGACGTACGCGTTTGCGTTTAGTCTCATTTTGTATTGAATTTCGAAAGAGCGCGCCAAGCGGGACGTTTCGGAAACTCAAAATCCTATACAAAATGACACTTAACGCAAACGCGTTCGTCACGTTATGATGTCGATCAAAGTTACACTAGGGGTACCGACACTTCCAGAACATTTGCATAGTAAAATTATGTAACATACAAGCATAGAATATTTTGTTACTGGTATTTCTATGATTCACTGGTTTGGGAAACAGAACCCATCTATATCCACGCGTGCTTAATCACACCGCTACGGTATTCCCTTGCAAATAGTGCAAACAGTGACCTGAATAATAGGGATTTTCGCTTTATTTGTGAAGTGGTTTTTCTAACCACTACGATGTTAAATAAAACCGGCCAAGAGCATGTCGGGCCACGCTCAGTGTAGGGTTCCGTAGTTACTCTTCCGTCACAATAAGCTAAACTGGAGCTTAAAGTATAGTAAATTGTTAACCAAGGGATGAAACGGTACCTTTCATCTGAGTTAAACAAATTTGCATAATCAGTACCTAATTAAAATAAGTCTTTTTACTATGAAGGGAAAACTTTTTGCGATAACTCAAAAACAGCTAAACTGATCATGTCCGCTATAGTTTTCATTTAATGTCTCTCTTAAGCTCTACTTCCACGATTTTTTTCATATTTTTTGGACCTATGGTTCAAAAGTTAGAGGGGGGGGACACATTTTTTTTTTCTTTCGGAGCGATTATCTCCGAATATATTCACTTTATCAAAAAATGTTTCTTGAAAACCCCCATTAGTTTTGAAAAACCTTTCCAACGATACCCCACACTCTAGGGTTGAAGCGAAAAAAAAATTTCACCCCCACTTTACGTGTAGGGGAGATACCCTAAAAAAAATTAAATTTTTAGATTTTATTGTACGACTTTGTCGGCTTTATTGATTTATATATCCATGCCAAATTTCATCTTTCTAGCACTAACGACCACGGAGCAAAGCCTCGGACAGACAGACAGACAGACAGACAGACAGACGGACATGGCGAAACTATAAGGGTTCCGTTTTATGCCATTTGGCTACGGAACCCTAAAAAGTGTTTTTTCTTTTTGTCAATGAGGGAGGGCGTATTCGCAGTTTAATTTATTCGAAATCAATTTTCATTCTAGGATAACTAGCAGCGCATCTCGCTTGCATCAATGTAAATATAAGTAGGTGGATAAACTGCAAGTAGTTTATTCAAAAAGGACCATGGGCAACTTTCTATGGAGCCTGATCGAAAAACCAACAGAGATGAGAGTTGGGTCATTAGATAGGATAGGTCTCAACGAGTCAACAGAATGGCCTAGCAAGACGTACCTAACAACTTCACTTGTAGGTATTAAAATGGACATTGTAATGATTGTTTTTATGAAAAAATCATACCTATACAACTCCCTGAATGACCTTCTAATCAAGGAAGCTACTACGCAGATATCAAATTTTCCTCAGGGAATACCTCCCATGTCGCTCCCAACCTATATAGATTTTCTTTTATAGACACAACCATCTTATGCGCACGCGCATCCATTCGATTTTCGACTCTAAACTTATTGGAATAGAGTCCTAAGTGTCGGTAAGGATAAAGTTGTGTTTGTTGATATCTGATACGACGAACGGAATTAATTGTATTATTAAAGGTAACGTGTGTAGAATTATAAGTCGTGTGTCGGTCTGTCTGTTGAGTTCGAAGAAGCGTTTTTGTTTCATTCTTGCTATTGGTACGGAAATCGAACCTAGGTGATATGTATTCACGAATAGTTTTCTGTCCAAAATTCTTAGATACAGATTTCAAGAGAAATATCTGTGTGTAACGTGATTAAATGTCACAAGTTTAATGCCTAGGTAGTCAAAATGTCTTCCTGATGCGTAAAAATTTAAAGTATTTGGATCATTCGTTGTTTATGATATTGACAGAAAAACCACTTAAATTTTATTCTTAACTTTAAAAAAAAATTAAGTGGTTTTTCTGTCAATATCATAAACAACGAATGATCCAAATACTTTTAATTTTTTACTTAACTTTGAAGGAAGAAAGTAAGATTTTGGTGGCTGAGAGGAAGATTCTTCGCCAAATCCTAGGCCTGAGCAACGCTCTAGTGACACCTGTGGCATTGCAAGCGCCCAAAGACAAAGTCAGCGTAACAGGCGAAACGTGCTCTTGTTACCTTATGTTTCACCCCTCTCATCCTGCTGGCCTATGATGATCACCTTTATTATGAAAAACTTAAGGAAAAATTGTCTCCTTTTGACAACAAGTTTTTTGCCGCCGAGTTTCTTGCCGGGCCCGTAATGGGATACCCTCCTACAATTTAGGAGGGATTTAAATCTTCTCGGATCAGAAGTGTAGGGTTAGAGCCGGCGTATCTTTATTTGACGTTCATAAGCGCCTTGTAATATGCCTACTTGGAAAACAAACTATCTTTATCTTTAACACTCTACAGTGACGGAAGGGTAAGTTTTTCTACACGATAAACGCCTTAAAACCTTTAGATGGTAAAATAAAAGTCTATGAATGAATCCATCCAAACAAACTAGGTCTCATATCCGTTGCAGCAACACAGATATTTCAACAAAGATAAACCAAAACGCTACTAGCGACGACTCTAATGTCCCTAATCAAGATTAATTTCATTTAAACCACAGCCTTACAAGGTGAGTAAAAACGGGTTCCCCAAAATGGGTGGTTTGTGAGATAACGCCTAAACAGTAGCTCGATATGTTTAGAAGCAAATAGTAGTAAGTGTTCAGGAATTACAACAAAGATAAGACCTTTTTAACGAGGGATATGGAAGTAGGTTTAATATTAATTGCAAGTTCTCATTACGAGTTAAGGAAAACATATATCATGTGCGATTTGCGCTGAACTAAATAGTTGAGTGAAGAAATATTTAACGAATTTATTAACGTTGAAATGTCGTAAATATTATTCTAGACACTAGATCTCAAAACAGTCTCCAAAGTGTCAGTATGGTGGCCTCTGATTTTGACATTTATGCAGTTTTCTTCTTTTCAAAGAAGTGTAGGTTAAGACTCGAGTACTTTGAGACTCGAGTCAGTTTTCCAGTTAATTAATTAAGTCAAAACTTGAGTTCATTTCAACTTTTTAGAGACCCCGAGTCTTGTAGAGACGTGAGACATTTTTAGAGAACTCTAAATTTTTTTAACAAAAAAATCAAATCGCTTACGTTTCATGAGTTAGGTACACATATCATACAATAACAGCTATTAAATTTACTGAATGTTCAGTTAGATAAAAGCTATTTTATTTTTGACGGAGACTTTATCTAGAGCCACGAGTCCTTTTAAATTGAGCTAAATAGAGACTCAAAAACGACTCGACTCAACACTACTCGGAAGATTTTTAAGCGTAGAGCGCAGTCTCGTAAAAACGAGTCGATTACTTTAAATAAAGTTTTTTTTTTATACCACGACGGTGGCAAACAATTTCCTACAAACACGAAATATTTCAAAGTGAACGCTTAAATTATACGACGCATATTGTTGTGTCGTGTTCAATATAAGCTGATTACTTAGAAAAATTACAATATTATTTATATTATAATGCAAAATATCTTGTACTTAATTCATTTTGTTAACAGAACAAAAACAAATACATTCCATTTTTAAACGTGACAATTTTGAACGTTTCTTTCCAAATTTTCCAAAGGTTACAGAGTTTATTTGCGTTTTAAGGAAACACAGTTAGGTACATAAGGAAATAAATGTATCTCATAAAATATTAAATAAGGAAGGAAATTAATTAATTTTGATTTAAAATAAGTCATTCATATTATTTTGTTATGTCACATACATATGATTCAATATTGATTCATAGGGCCACGAAAAGAGGATAAATTGGTATAAATAAGTAAACATCCTCTTTATGAATGAACATATGACGCATATGAAGGAAGGAAGAATTATATAATGACTTAATTGACTTGAATAATTTACACATTCAATTTATCATATTACTTATAAGGCATTATAATGTATACTCGTCGCACAGTCATGACGATCGGGTAGGTTGAGGAGTGAATGAACAGGTTAAAATTAGTATTATCATTAAGTGAAATGTAATATTTCTTTTGAAATAAATAAAATATCTTTAGCCCGATTATAATGTAATATTCATACGAAATAAGATACCTAAATGATTTTATACATGTAAATGTTTAATTTTACATGTGAAATATATTGATATTGGAGCAATAAAGAAGATTAAAACGCTTACTTACAAATTACTTGGTAATGTATATTGGGGTAGGTTCGAAAGGAACCATTGGGGTAATTTCGGAAGAAGGTAAGGGTTGCATTAGTGTTGCTAAAGTATAGTGCTTCTGGTTTTATGACGTTTATGCCGTTGTGCAAAATTACCCCGCTTTCGATGTTATCCCAATGCACCTTATCAAAATTAAGATTTCAATGACCTTTTATCAACTGACTTTCCTTTACATATTAAAAGACAATGAGACATAATATCAAATTATAAAGTGTGTATTTTTGATATGACCCAAAACTTAAACCAGACGTAGGTTGAAGTGTTTACAAATGAATTCTGAACGATTTTTTTAAATGCTTAACTAATAGAGCATAAGTAATTAAATTTTGTTTTTTTTTTTTTCGAGCGGCAACGTATTTCGTATATTATGGTCACTTGTGACAGTTGTGACGTGGCGACATTAAAAGTGACGTTTTGAATTAAAAAGTGGTGATAAATTGCTTGCTGAATTATTTTATATTGAAAACTAAAAGTCGTTATTTTTTTATAAAACGTATAAAAGTGTGTTCATTAAATCCTTAACTAACTAACCATACAGGCATTTCGTTACATGTATTATAACGAAATGCCTCAACTCTCGATTATTAGAATCAGTACAAGGACATACAGGTTGGAGGAAGTCTCATTTCATGAATGTATATGTTGTAGACTTCAAAGTATATGTTGTACACTTCAAGGTATATGTTGTAGACTTCAAGGTACATACTGCCGAAGATAGTGCAAACGCGAAGAGAAAATGGGAGCGAGGAAGATTTTCATTACGTTTTCCTTTGTTTTTACTGCACAGAACCCTAAACAAATTACATAATTACAAGCAAGAATGTTGTTATAAGTAATTTCTCGATGCTTCTCTGTCGGTAATAAATAAAAGCTCTCTTAATACGGTCGGCAGCGATTTAAATTATGTCTTTATATAGTGCGTCCACTTACATACATCGGGACGGTTAGTTTTTATCCTATATTACAATTTATGCTATGATTTATGGCTTAATAATGATAAATGCCTATAGCGTAAGGCGGAAATATTTTGTAAAGTTGACCATATGTTAAGTTCACGCCATTTTCATCCAAGCTGCACCTGAATAAAGTATTTACCAATGTAGGTTACACAAATATTGTGTGTATAAGATTGCCACCAATTTTTTTTACAGCCTCTAGCCGCCATTCATAGTATATTTTTAATATTAATATTTATTTACATATCAAAATTAAGGAAGAATATCACCAATCGGCTGCAGGTGTTTATAAACAAGTGCCTGCGACGCATCCTAGGGATTTACTGGCCACGGAGTATCTCAAACGGCAGATTGTGTCTGATAACTGACAAGAAACCCATCTTCTTTCTCGGTCCCTCATTGCTGAGGATCGCGATCATGTATGCTCCGTTGCCATATGGTGCGGTTATAAAACATATGGGACACGCACTGCATGTTGCCGCCAACCACCCTCGTAACAGCATTAGACCATCTCGTGGGTGCTCTTCCTTGCGCACGGTTGCCGTCCATTTGACCCAAGACAATCTGCCTTTTTAGGTCATGCTTTTTGGCCGCATGATATGACCAAAAACACTGAGTGCTCGTTCTTGACATATTGCAGAGAGCCGTGTGGCGATTTTCAGCTCCACTATGATGGACTTATTAGTTTTTATAGCCGTCCAGGGTATGCGTAGGAGTGTAAGCCAACACCACATCTCAAAAGCGTTGATTTTTGCCCACCCCAGCCATCCCTATTCGATGTTTCGATTGGCGTTTTTATATCAACGATTCTCATCTGTAAGCCCCCAGGGTTGCTTGCACGTGACATCAAAAAGGTGGAAATAGACCTTGCAACCTCTGATACTGATTACCTGATTGCTCAGAACCCATTTAATTAAACACTGCGTATGTACGGCGAGCCACACGCCACAAGGATGTCATTATAGAGTGTGGTGCCGCCTTAAAAGGCGTGCAATTTAGCCAATTAATGTGGAGGATGGCTCAAGGTCGAGGCTTATTATTGAAGGGACGTGGTGTAATAAGCAAATGAATATTATGAATATCTTCAGTGGAATATCTTAGCCCTGATAGTTGTTTAGACCAAGAGTCAGCAAAATTTGAAAAGAAGACGGTAGAAATCATCAGTTATAGGAATGCCAAAGAGCCACAAAAGTTGATTTGGCTGCTCAAAGTTCTCTTTAATATAGTGTGGCTGTCCTGGGACCTACTTAGAGAAATGACGGCACCTGGAGAATCCGAAAAATGCCGATATCGAGGAGTTAGTGGCCGAGCCCAATATCATCGGCGAAACGAAAACTCGCGGACTTCGCTGATTCGGTCACCTACTCAGAATGGGAGAGGATCCGGCTATCAAGAGGGCGTCCTTAGGGTGACCGACTGGTAGCCGTTCGGTGGGTCAGCCCAGGGGCCCATTTCTCGAACGGTATTAGTTTAATATTATTAGTGTGTTGCCATGGTAACCCATACGACTTGACAGAACGTGGACTAATATAAATACTCCGTTCGAGAAATGGCCGCCAGGTATCGTTGGGAAGTCAGTGTGACGGCGGATCTGCTTCAGCTTCGCTTCAGTAACTGGCAGGAACTTGTGCATGATCGGGACAGGTGGCACGCTCGTGTTTTGGAGGCCAAGATTATTTTTGGATCACTGAGCCAAAATAGTTAGTTAGTTAGTCTTAAAAAGCCACAATTGCAGGTCCAAAGAGCGACATTCGGCTCTCGAGCCTCGGTTTGCCAACCCCCGGAATAGACCATTAATAGTTGACGAATCTAACAAATCGGACCGTAATTTTAGCCTCTTTCTGTTAAAGAATTTTGAAAATGACATATAGATTTTCTAAATTTGTTTCATAGCTGTTTTCTATATATTTAAGTATTTATATGTTATATATGTCGTTGTCTAAGTACCTACAACACAACCTCAATTGAGCTTACTGTGCGTCAATTTGTGTAATAATGTCCTTATAATAATTATTTTTGTATTCTTTATTTATTAATTCTGACAAAGCACCAAAAATACTGACATACATACTCGCGCTCGCATTGAAGATTATTTACTGCAGTGGTTTTAAAAATAGCTTTCGACTTTTCTGAGGATAAACTCTAGAGAAACAAAAGTACTTACGTCAAAATGAACAAAGACAGAAGAGGACTCATTCATAAACTAAGTACACCTAAGATAGAATTATCCTTACACGTCATTCATAATGCAAAAACAAGCTTACAACAAAAACAATACGTCAGTTACACACAAATAATGCGTTAGCTTTACAGAGAAAAAATTATGTTGGTAATTTACACTATTATTTTATATTCCTGTACAGTCAGGAACCTTGATATAATGAAATTAAATATTTTATTAATAACAATTGTTACATGTCGAGGTAGAGAGTTTCCAATAGTTTATCAATTACAATAATCCAAATAGCCAAATATAAAACAGCATCTTCCTCTTTTACACCAATTAAAGCGTAGTTAGAGTGTCAGAGAAAGATACCCGTAGTTTACGAACTCTGGTATTTGCGGTAGGCCCTTAAGAAAGATGCCCTCAAACTTCGGAGTTCGCGGGAGGCCATCTGTAATAAATACATTGGGGCCCATTTCTCGAACAGTACGAGTCTAATATTGTGTTGCCATGGTAACCCATACGATTGGACAGTTCGCGAACCAATAATATTAGTCTATACCGTTTGAGAAATGGCCCCCAGTTCGTGGACTAATATTATTACTCTAATAATACTGTTCGAGAGATGGCTCCCTTAGCTGAACTATTCGACTATTAATTACCTTTCCGTGGATATACGACGGTGTCAGGTTAGATTGTACCTCTCTTGTGTCTACCAGTCTACCACTGTTAAAAAAATACTACTAGAGTGACGAGTAACAGCAAATTTATATAATTGTATATTATTTTCTTATAAATTCGATAATAAGCGCGAAAACAAGAGCGGAACGTTAAAAATCTTCACAAACCGCGCTTTTTGCCCACAATTTATGACAATTTAATACACAGTGGCTATTATTTTACAACAGTAATCTCAACTAGGCTCCGTACAAGCCATGCCTAGCATTTTTTATAGTACTTTTATTTCATTAAGACTGATAAGATCAGCCACCCACGCGGCGTAATGACTTGCCATAACAGATGCTGGAGAGTCGCGGACGAAAGCTACATGGAAATTATTCATTAATAAGGATTAGAATATGAATATACTATCTTCTACGCTACGCTACGGTGCCTTAACGAATTGCACGTTGGCTAAGCACCCTGGTCACTTTATAGTCTGCAGTAGCAATACCACATCTTTTGAGTATATATCCCTTGGGTGTTCTAATTTTACCTGATCCTTTCATATTTTTTCTACTCGTCGACTAGCGTACATAATTGCGTACTTTTCATGTATGGGCTTCCAACTCAACTATAATATTCATTTCTATACTTTGTAGTCAACTATAATGACCAATCACGTGCCGCCGCGCTCCCATAGAAAAGACTAAACGGGCGCGGAGCGGGACTAAATAGTCGCGCGTTTATGTCTTTTGTACTGTTTGTCTTTGTTTTTTGTCTACTGAAGTACTTGCTATTTTCATTAGTTATTCAGTTTTATAGTAAAATAATATTATCTTAGATGACTCCTAAAATGTTTTAGTTTACAGGTACAGTACAATAGTGAATAATAAAGCTTTCAATCTCATACCTTACTTAGGCAACGAAGCTTGCTGAGAGAAACCGAGTGAAAAGCTTTAAGTTGCGGGTCAAATTGATCTAATATCAACTGCATACAAACTTCAAGTATCTTCATATTGTCCTTTGTTCACATTGCAGAATATCAGGCAATCCCCGCGTCACACTATAACCGCAAAGTGTAAGCAATATAAACACGTAATTGACAACAAAAAAGTAATACAAATGACTGAATAATTGTGGATCTTATGACAAAGCCACAAGAGTTTAACTATGGTCAGTTATTTATGTGCGTCATCCTACGTATGTTCTATAGACCAGAGGGCCTACCGCCACGTTTGATGTGTTGCCTCTCTGTCGCACTAGTAAATTAGTACCTAAGTGTGACAGGGATACAACACGTCGAACGTGGTTCATGGTAGGCGGCCCTCTGAATTTACGTAGTCGCTTATACAGTTATACACATTGACGCTCATACTTCTGTCATAAGATGACCGACGGTGGGTTATGGCAAAATGACGTCTTCTTGACAAGATAAGTAAAACAAAGGACTAGTATGAAATGACGTCAAAAAAATTCAGTGACATGAAAAGCTGAAAACTAGCTAGCAAGCTGAAGGACTAAAAGAATGTCGCTCTAAGCAAAAGTTTTCAATTTTTAATTAGTCTAAATTGAAAGAGCTAGGGAGTTAGCCGCCAAGTGTGAAATAAAGGGCGAGCCAAGCGAGGCAGTTTAGAACACGAGGCTGGTAATCTCTATTCCGGCCAATCTACATGTACACTTTGTCCTGTACAAAGTTATGTACAAGTAAGTACGTTGCTACTCAGGGGGCCTAGCCAAGTTGACAATCGTTGATAGTAAACGCCAATCGAGACTTAAATAACGTATGGAAATAGTCACGTGACTTTTCGTAGTGTTCGCACCTGGCTGTTGTAAATCCGTACTTAAACAGTGCACTTTAAAGTCCACTTTACTATTAGCACTCTTACTTTACTTCTATATTTCACTTCAATGTATCACAATCACTTTATTTTTGGTTACTGACTTGACCATGAAAACTGTTTGACTCCATTGTTTTAGGAAAACACACCGTTATCTAGTTTGCATTTTAAAAAGCGACATCTAGTGATCAATTCAGTAAAGACAGTAACTAATTTACAGTATGTACACATCGATGTAATATACCAGGGTATATTACATCGATGTATGTACACTTATGCGGAAATTTTAAATCTCAACACGTAGCATCTGTTATTTTTACTTTTCGTTTGTCGTTTGGCGATGTACGATTGTCATATTGCCTAGGCTTCCTGAGGAATACACTTTCGAGCGCGCCAGTACGGTGTTATACTACACTGGGGCTTATCGGAGAAAGTCGTAATTAGAACAATAAAACGTAATGTCTGCTGTCATACGACATGTCACGGTCAACTCGTGTAGCTTTACATTTACAAGTTACAACTGTTTCGCTTATTGTCATTTGGTAGTCTGTGGTGTTGGACAGCTAAGAAAATTACGTAGCATATTTCATGTCAGCAGTTTCATAAGATTTAAATCGACCGGGATATAAACCGTGATTACCTTTTATATTCTTGCTGAGCTCCCGATATTTCGACGCAGTTTCATGCATCTTGTTCACGGGTACAAACAATATAAAAGGTAATCACGGTTTATATCCTGGTGGATTTAAGTCTAGTGAAAATAACCGTCAATCATTCAAAACTGTTTCATAAGATCTCCAAACTTAAACGAATCTGAAACTTGTGATGGAAGAAATGATCATCACGCAGGTCACCTTTAATCTCAATGACTCAGAAAATATACTGAGTTTTTCGGAACCTATGAACGAAATATCATTAGATATTTTACCAGTCGCTTTTCGGTGAAGGAAAACATCGTGAGGAAACTGGACTAATCCCAATAAGGCCTAGTTTACCTTCTGGGTTGGAAGATCAGATGGAAGTCGCTTTCGTTAAAACTAGTGTTAGTTGCCAAGCGGACCACGGGCTCCCTTGAGCTGTGGCCAAATGCCGGGACAATGCGAGGACTCAGAAAATAAACGTCTGTTTAAAATTTGGCAAAAATCCCTCGGATGTATCACTAGCTATTTTACACTAAAATTATTTCTTACTTGATGAGACCTCATCGGAAGATCAGTGCTGGAAGTTGCCAGCAACATGGTGAGATGCGGCCATTTCGTGACACTTTATTTTTACTACGGTCTCTTTCATACATATCTATTGACTGTTTTTGTGTTTGCGAATAAAAATATTTTCTATTCTTTTGCGAACGAATAATAAACTATGTGTAAAGGAAAAAAAACTTATTTTTACTTATTCGTCAACAGACTTAAATAAAACAAAAGTTCTTGTCTATAGACTGCAATTTTATCGGCATGCCAATTCATGAAAAATACCGATCTAAAACCAGCAAAGACATATTCTACACCAGACATTCAATTTGGCTCACTTGGGCCGGAGCTAAGATATCGAGAAACGCCTATCGAAGACTATAGTTCGTGTCATCCACGATGACGCGCAGATTTGTCAAATCTAACCTTTAATAACATGACAATACGAGTCAAGGCACGCGTCGTCGTGAATGACACGATCTATAAATGTGTACGGGGTGACAGAAGCATATCACTGGCTAGGTTGGCGATGTCTATAAACTAATATCACGTGACTAGGACTTCTAGTGCACTTAGCTAAACAACACGACACAGATTGACATGGCCATTAAATTCCGTACTAAATTATATATTTCAATAGCTATACTCTGTATCTTTAGGTATATAAAAGTAAACAAATAATTTGTACATTTTCGGGTAGTTATTACATTTATTGGTTAACCAACCAAATACAAAACCGCGCGAATCTGTTTTTGAACGACCTGACTTTAACTTACATTATGTAAAGTTTTCATCTACCCTCAACTGACTGAAAGAACCATTTGAGGGTAGATTTTGTTTACTTTTATTCAAATACCTAAAGATACAGAGTATAGGTAGGTACACACCGACGGATCCTAGCGCTCCCGTTACCAGGCGCACGTTACGTAGTTAAGACTCTTTCGGCCTACGTTGTCAGAAATCCACGATGTTGAGACATAAAGATTAACAGTCTATCATCTACTAGTCTCTAGAACTTCTATACTTTTATGAAACTGGCACCTAGATGTTTTTAATGAAGTTGTTAGCCAGCTATTTGTAGCTCCAGAATGCGACTCTGAGCGCCTCCCAAATAAGGGCGCAATGATAAGGTTTTACTTTTAATTAACGGTTTTAGAGTTCCCTGAGAACGGAAAACTTCTGGACATACCCTCTACGAGTATATATATCGAAATATACTGAGTGATATGTTTAGGTTATATGTACACGATTGGATTGGGGATTTAAATCTTCTCGGGTCAGAGGTGTAGGGTTAGAGCCTGCGTAGCTTTCTTTGACGTTCATAAGCGACGTGTAATATGCCTACCTACTTGAAAAATAAACAATCTTTAACTTTTTGCACTCATTGCTATGATCAACTTTTACTAAAACAGTAAATAACTAAGCAGGAGTACACAAAAAAACCTGGTCTTCATACAATTGAGTTTTAGTATGGAACACCTGATCTTTTTTTTATATTTTTGATTTATGAGTAATGTCGAGTATGTATATATGTACTTATATCACCTAAAAAATTACACTCCATAAACTGACAGACAACGCACAACCGTAAACGTTGACATTCGGGGCACATATCCTTCAAATTATGCAAGGGGTGTAAAATAGACTAAAATGGGCAAGCCGGTTTTTTCTACATTTTCCTACCAAGGACCCACCATGTAACGCTTGACTGTAAATGTGTCTTTCATTTTTAAAAGACAAAATTAAAAATGTAATAAAAAAGGGTTCAAATTTAACATTTAAATCTAACCGATGGTGTTCAGTTGATTTGAATTACAAATATGTTCCAAAGAAGATTGCCACTTATTGCTGACTCATGGTATTAGGGTTTTTTGTACGGTCCTTGTTTTGTATCCTTAATTTTTAAATGGTAAGCGGTAAGGTTTTAAGTAAATGCCAAGGGCAATTTTTAGTTATATTTTAACCTTTCAAGAAAAAAGGAAAAAAAAAGTGAAGTGACTTCGTGCTGTTCAAAACCGTACAAAGTTAACTTTACGGACTAAAAATTGATAATTAAATAGCTTTTCATATGCATTGCATAATTTAAATAAAATTGTAAGTCGGACTGAGGTCCTTATCCTTACTGCCTATCACGCATATGTAATAGTTACATTGCGTTATGGTATCATGTTCTGGGGTAACTCAACCGACCGGGAATTGGTTTTTAAGGCTCAAAAGAAGTGTTTGCGTTCTGCTTGTGGACTAAAGATACCTGAATCATGCAAGCCATATTTTATTAATTTGAATTTTTTTTTTATACTACGTCGGAGGCAAACAAGCATACGGCCCGCCTGATGGTAAGCAGTCTCCGTGGCCTATGTACGCCTGACACTCCAGAGGAGCTACATGGGCGTTGCCGACCCTAACCCCCCCCCCCACCCCCACGTTGAGCTCTGGCAACCTTACTCACCGGCAGGAACACAACACTATGAGTAGGGTCTAGTGTTATTTGGCTGCGGTTTTCTGTAAGGTGGAGGTACTGCCCCAGTTGGGCTCTGCTCTAGATTTGGAATAACACCCGCTGTGCTGTGACCTAGCACACAAAGCGAGATGACATTCACAGTGCCCATACCTCTCTGTACCTGTGTGTGAGTGTGTGTCTCTGTGTCTGTGTTTGTGTGTGTCTCTGTATTAACTGTACCGTTTTTATATATTTTTGAAATTGCTATGTATGTTAAATTAAATATTAATCAATTTCCTGTTTATAATAGTGCACGGCAGCGACACAAAATCTCATATCAGCAATTAAAAACAGCCCTGCGTGCAAAAAGTGTTTATGGTATGGCACCCAAATTGTATAATAAATTACCCAATTCAATAAGAGAATCTGAAATGCCTGTATTTAGGAAACATTTATTGGACGTTTTACTACAAAATGCTTTTTACTCTTTAAATGAATATTTTGACCATATTCCGCATAGTTATTAAATTTAGTATAATGTAGTACCTATACATTAGATTAATTTTTTTAGGAATATAAGATTTGTATGCCCGTTAGCTGACTGAATACACTGTTCTAAGAAATGTATTTGATAACATCCACTTGACTGTATTCTAACAAATAAATGATTTGATTGATTGATTGATTGAAAAAAACTCACCTAGCATTTTACTCAAATCCGCATTATGCAGATCCGGGTTCTCATCAGCCAGTTTCTTTCTCTCGACCTTCGCCCACACCATGAACGCGTTCATTGGTCTTCGTATCCTAGCCTCCTTGAGCGCTTTCGACTGCCCCATCTTCGTTGCAAATGGCGCCCGAACGTATTGCTGGGGGGAATAGTCTCTGGTCTCATAAGGTCTGTAGTCGTATTGAGTTCTGTAGTCCAGACCGTAGGGTAAGGTAGACCAGACGACTAGTTCAGGGCTAGGTTGTTCTTGGGTGGAGTCGGTGCTGTTTTCGACGCCGCCTTGGACGTATTGTTCGTAGCTCCGATGGTAGGTTGGGGGGGAGTCGATGGCGCCGCCGGAGTCCATCATGCTGGAAAAGAGGATGGTTTTAATGTCAGAGAAAAATTACTTTGGAATATGTATATTGGAGGTCAAGGAATATGATTGACACATATAAACTTCGTAAAATTAAATTCATTGACGAACCTATGTCGAAGTAGATACGAGGATCATGCAAATAGATTCTCTATGCTAATTTGTGTGATACTTTTCCAGTTAATATTACAAAATGGAGTAACCGGGTACCAGATTGGAATTTTTAAACATTATATTTTTGAGTACCTATATAAATTCTCTTGGCACGACTCTCGTATTCCTAAATTTTAAACCTAAATATTCCTTAAGGAACCATCACGCTCCACGATTGTTAAGCCATTTAGGGTCCTAGCTAAGTTGGTTATTCAATACTTACGCTATGGAATGTCCAATTTAGCTAGAACCCTAAATGGCTTCTTGTAATTGTTCTGATAAGGGTCGGTAGCGCAGTTGATTAAGAGCGATTGACCCGGTGTTACAAGTGTGTTAATTTAATTTATAAATTATAGTATCGTTTACAGACGTCTCTACTTGATAAAGCTGTCCCTAATTGTCCAACCGATTTGACCTTTTTAGTACAAAATTGTACTATAATTTTACTCGTAGGTAGTATTGGCAATATTGGGATATACAAAAACAGCAGTACAAGAGAGGTATGGGTACTGTGAAGGTCATCTCGCTTTGTGTGGTAGGGCACAGCAGATGTCATTCCAGATGTAGCAGAGCCCAACTGGGGAAGTACCTCCACCTTACAGAAAACCGCAGCCAAATAACACTAGACCCTACTCATAGTGTTGTGTTCCTGCCAGTCGGCAACGCGCATGTAACTCCTCTGGAGTTGAATTTGCTAGCGTACATAAGCTACGGAGACTATGGTTACTTGCCACCGACGTAGTAAAAAAAACAGCTTAATATAATATAACTCTGAAAGCAATTAGATGATTTAGAACTTATTACGTACAGATAGATGTATGTAAATTAAAAAAAAACCATTTAAGTGTAGATAATACGAAATTATGGTGAAAATGTAAGTAGCAAATATTTAAATTTCTTGAACGTCATTTATTTATCAAAAAAATCGTGAAAATACACATTCAAACGAAAACCGGTTAGGTCGGTTGTTTTTCGCAAGTTATCGGTGAAATCCATCGATAGAAATTCAAAATGATGACTTTACATATCTATACTACTTCGACAATACACAATATATGTATAACGGCCCGATTCGAAGAATGATTAAGACACGTTTAAGATGTTTATAAGATCCGATAACTAAACGACATGTCTAAATTGACGTTTATTTCGATTCCGCTGTTGGGATCACAGCTCTACCTACGATATTTCTAACGCCAAAGTGACATTGGTTGCTCGACTCGAGCTGCTTCTATCAATTATACGACATACAAACGATATGTAAACCAGAACTTATCGTTATCGTATCTCATTCTTCGAATCGGGCCGTAAATCTCGAATATGTTGTCGATTTAGAAAATGGACTAAAAAGTAAATCCTGTCGGCAGTTTGCTGTTGAACTTGCTGTCAGTATAAGAAAAGTACAGTCAGCATCAATAGTAGCGGATGAAACAACGCGCCAAAAGTATCTGATATTCCAGATAACTTTTCCAAATATAGATAAATCTCTAAAATTTACATTCAAAAGTACTTCTTTTACCGTGTTAATTGTTCTACATATATAACCAGCACATTTTGTTAAGCTGTGTCAGAATGGTAGACA
Organism: Cydia pomonella; assembly: GCF_033807575.1. NCBI lineage: Eukaryota > Metazoa > Arthropoda > Insecta > Lepidoptera > Tortricidae > Cydia > Cydia pomonella. The sequence continues at coordinate 8,382,873 of NC_084724.1, forward strand.
CTTTTGAAACCTTGTTTGATCTGCTACTTTTGATGCTGACTGTACACCAAATGTAAATCCTTCGGTGATGTTGTATGCTTGACATCAACCTTGCTGGCGATACACATACCCTGTTCTATTGCCAGATATCAATATCCGCTTATCACTAATACCTCTTACGACCTTCCGTCAACGGGAATCTGTACATGGAATCTGAAATGTCCAAATGGGGTGTCGAGTGCGCCTGTTAACGCGAACGTGGCGGATCGCAGGAAGGTAACAGGATACCGACACCTAACACTGGACCCGCGGGTGGCAGGCGCCTCTAGTCTAACCAATCTAATGATATTTAAATCGTGTATGTCTAGGTAAAAAAATTGAGTCACACAAACCTAGCCGCTATACAATAGAAGCTACGCTCTTATTTTAAAACGATATCCTGAAATTAAGATTAAAATAACATATATCTATCTATCTCTGGTACTATTTTTTGTTGAGAGAAATTGTAATATGTACAAGGAAAAAACTGCATTGAGCCCCGCTCCGGGTTTTTCATCGCAATCAAACGCGGCAACGGCTGATATTAGTAGGTAGGTAATTATTTTAGTCATATTTAGTTCATATTTATATTTAAGTTCAGATACATTTAGGTTTAGCGATTAAATTTAGTTTTATGTTTAGTTTGACGACCAGTTTGGCCTAGTGGGTAGTGACCCTGCCTACGAAGCCGATGGTCCCGGGTTCAAATCCTGGTAAGGGCATTTATTCGTGTGATGAGCATGGATATTTGTTCCTGAGTCATGGGTGTTTTCTATGTATTTAAGTATTTATAAATATTTATATATTATATATATCGTTGTCTAAGTACCCTCAACACAAGCCTTATTGAGCTTACTGTGGGACTTAGTCAATTTGTGTACTAATGTCCTATAATATTTATTTATTTATTTATTTGTTTAGATATATTTAAGCCTGTGTTTCCATGAAATATATTTGTTTACATACAAGGAAATTAAAAATAGATCAAGTAGAATTTATGTACCTATTGGAAGTAATTTGTTCTATGATAGTTTCAAGATTAGAGTTGGGCCGTTCTCGAGAATATTCTCCGCTTACTATGGGAAATATTCTCAAAAAAAAGCGGAGAACGTTCTCGACAAAGGCACAACTATATTCAAGACACCATGCCATTTCCGAGTCCTATCAAACGACACCCCACATCAAGAGGTGGAAGCGGAAAAAATACCCCCATATATTAATATATGTAATATTATGCGCATAGTATCTCGTTGTCTACAAAACCCTAAAAATGTTAAAGTTAGATATTATGTTAAAATATCTACGTACCTGAGTTTTCTAAAAAAAATATTGAAGACCTGATTCTCACAGATCCTGGTATTTTTAGTTTCTTTTCAACTCAGAATCACAAGCATATTCAATCTTAATGTAAAAATAAATATTGATTACATCAGATGAAACATAATTAAACTATAAAACTTAAAACCTGAATCTAAAAATAAATAATACTAAACTTAAAATAAATTACTAAAAAATATACCCCTGCGGCATGGTGCCGTAGATACTGGCAGCATTTCCTCGCTGTATTGCAAGACTAATTCTTTGAGCGAGGAAACCGCCATTTTATCTTAATGTTACATATAAAAATGTCAACAATAAAATGTATGTAAATTGTAGTTTCCACTACGTCACGCTCATACAAGTAACAACGGACATTTCGGGACTTGTTTTTTTAGTAGAATAAGCCTAAGAAAGTCCAGATTTGTAGGAATCAGGTTTTGAATATTTATTTTAGAAAACGCCCACCCAGTGTCTGGCTACTGAACTGTATAATTTTCATATGTATCAACACAAACTGGAAATAATTATTTCAAATGTCCGGCACGTGCCGTGGAATACAAGAAATAATAGGGCAATAATAAGATACATGTGAAATAGGAACACGTCATAAGATACATGTGAAATAGGAGCCAACTTTGGGTGGCATCATTTAATACGTCTGAAGTTACATCAAACGATGCCGTGGCCGATATAAATACTAGCAAATGAAATATTTATGATTATATAATATTTATGAAGAAATTCTTTGTATGTATACTAAGAAAACTATTTCAATAAGAGAAAACCATAGTAGGTTTATGGCACCCATTACAATTAAGATATTTTAACGTTCGAATACAATCAGAGCGTCAATAGTCCGAGATTGAAATGGTCTCCCCGTCGAAGTTATACACCATACTTTTTCATTTCGAATCCAGAGGAGTGAAAGACATTCGTTCGCACAATTTTCACGAATTACTAGATATCTGTCCGAGGCTTTGCTCCGTGGTCGTTAGTGCTAGAAAGCTGAAATTTGGCATGGATTATAAATCAACAAAGCCGACAAAGTCGTAGAATAAAATCTAAATATATTTTTTTTAGGGTAGCTCCCCTACACGTAAAAACAAATAAGTGGGGGTGACATTTTTTTATGCTTCAACCGTACATTGTGGGATATCCTTTGAAAGGTCTTTCAAAACTAATAGGGGTCTTCAACAAACATTTTTTGATAAAGTGAATATATTCGGAGATATTCGCTCCGAAAGAAAAAAATGTGTCCCCCCCACCCATCTAACTTTTGAACCATAAGTCAAAAAATATGAAAAAAATCGTGAAAGTAGAGCTGAAGAAAGACATTAAATGAAAACTATAGCGGACATGATCAGTTTAGCTGTTTTTGGGTTATCGTAAAAAGTTTCCCCTTCATAGTAAAAAGACGTACTATCCACAGTTCATCCCTTGGTTAATAATCTACTATACTTTAAGCTCCAGTTTAGCTTATTGTGACGGAAGAGTAACTACGAAACCCTACTCTGAGCATGGCCCGATATGCTCTTGGCCGATTTATTCAATACTTAGAAACAGTTAACGTTACTGTTTTGTATTTTACTGTTTTTCAAACATTTGTTGATATTATACGAGTATAAAGCAGTTAATCTTAATGAAAATCAATTTAACGGTGCTCGATAGATCATATTTTTTCAGTGAAGGTGCTCCAAGCGTCCAAATTAAACTAAACGATATAAGTTGTCAAGTTCTGACTGCGGTGTTTCAAATAGACTTTCTAAAATGCCCATCTTTTAATTAGTTACATAAATAAGTATTTACAAAACTAACTACCTAAGAAATGAGTAATTCCTAAATAACTGCTAACAGTATGGAACTTGAGTCGATCCGTTCCGCGAAGGCGCCACGGTGGGAACGGAGATCATAAAGACGCCTTTTAACCCGACTGACGAAGTATAGCTGGTAATGTTTTTCGAATGTAAGTGTTTTGTAAGAAGTTAAAGTTGGCATAAAAAAAATCGCGAAGAATATTTAATTTTGATTGTCAAGTAACAAATGTAACGATATAATATACAATAAAAAAAAATGAAAATTAGGCATGATTTCGTGTTTTTTTCTATCGGAGCAATTTTAACCGCTTAAGGTTTCGGTTGGAGTCCTTTAAAAAAATAGTCTAGTTTTCTTGTGAATTTTTCATTAAGGTGCCGTAGTTCGGAGAGGGGAGTTTTAGAAAAATCGTACCGCTTTTTTTTTAAATTTGCAAAAAATTTAATTAGCAATCTTAAGAATTTTCTCTTTCTTCACTGAAGTGATTCGAATCCATTCTTTTTGACTTTCGCTCGATAAGAAAAAAATCACGAACATAGATCTAAAACGCACTTTAGGCACAAATGATAATAATATGATAATTGCTTCAAAAAATGCAATTTTATTTTCGAGGGACTACAGCCACATTTCTTTTTTGAAAACTAACAACAAATTAAATTTCAAAAACATCCGCGGTCCGATATCGGAGCACGCACATCCATCTCGCTCACACTTGCGCTCAGTGAAAGTGAGAGAAGAACACGAACCTACGGGGCCTTACGCTGTATCTTTTTACTGATTTGTGTCAATAATGAGTAATAATCTATTTTTGTTATGATACAGGAGGCAAACGAGCAGACGGATCACCTGATGGTAAGCGATTACCGCCTCCCATGGACACCTGCAACACCAGACGGGTTTTAAGTGCGTTGCCGGCCTTTAAGATAGTACGCTCTTTTCTTGAAGGTCGTATCGGTCCGGAAATACCGCAGGCGACAGTTCATTCTATAGTTTAGCTGTGCGAGGCAGGAAGTTTCTGGAGAAACGCACAGTTGAGGACTGCCAACCATCTAAGTGGTGAGGATGGAAATGTTGTCGCGTAGGGCGATGGCGAAAAGAAGCGGCAGGGATTAATCCGAACAAGTCCTCAGAGCCCTCCCCGTTCTATCTAATTCTTTCATGTCATGTGCCCTTGATGAAAACCATTCGAATAAAATGTTTAGATAGCTGTAACACATATACTATAGAAGGTAGAGGCAAGGAACAGAATCTCCTTAGGCAGAACTGTTGCAAAAGTGTCCAGCTGGACACTCTGACAGCTGTCAGCTATAAATAACAGTTCCAAATCTCTCCAGAGTAGCGCTAGAGTAGCTAAGAGACTAAGCGTTATTGACGAAGTGAAGTGCGCGGCCTATGATTAGATTTTTTCTCAAGTATTCTAGAGGTATTGTAGCGCCACCTATTTATGGTTTTTAATCGGACATTTTTTGGTATATGGAGATTCTGTTCCTTGCCTCTACCTTCCGTAACATATACTTGTACGGTCGCCGTCAACATAGCGGCTATTATAATATTATAACCAACCACAGGAGCCGAATAATAACTTAAAACAACTATTTACCAAGCTAATTTAAAACAATGAAGAATTAAACGACAACTACCTAACTACTACAACATATTAAAGTACAGTGTCAGACAATTAGAAGCAAGATATTAACGGACTTTACCACATAAAGTTGAAATGATTGTGCAATAAAACCTATACTTTATCACTTGAGGAACATTTGAAATTATTTGAGTTGTCCGTCATTTGCGGGAATCCTTATTACGAACTCTATCTTCTACAGCAAAGTTGGTATTTAAATGCATTATAATAGTGTTTTTAATAAAACTTCAGCTACGCAAAAAGTTACGGCCTCTACACAAGTCATCGATAATGGTATGCAATTTGCAATATATTGAGGTATTTGATCGATCGGTTGATTCCTCGCTCCTATGTTAATGGCACCAATCATGGGAGATTTAAGAGAAAACTTGGAGTATTTTTGATATTTCTACCGTACCTTTATGTTTTGTATGTATTTAATAAAAGATAGTGCAATTGGTTTTAATATTATTAACAAATTAAAACAACGGTTTTGTGCTCATGACGCCATTAATTTTTAAACTAACTAACTAACTAAAATGTTGCCAGCGTTTAAAAACTGATGGTAAATACTTGTTTTAAAGGATTTGTCTGTACCATCCCATTACTGGTGCCAGTCCCGTCATAGGGGCGTATATACAGCAGACAATTTTCTAAAATCGTATGCCACTTATTGCAAGGTCTGTAGAAGCCTTTAGCTTCAACAGATTTATATTTAGTATATCTTACAGCTTTTTAATACATGGGTTAAGCATTTACATAAATTTAAGTAGATAAGTATCTATGACATTATACTGAGGTATTTCGTTTTAAAGTTCAGTTGCCCATTTAAGACTAGTAGCAACTTTAGTTGACGCGTGTCCTCTTATATTTTCTTCTTCTAATATTTTGGAAAAGGTACATTGGAAAGGGACGAAGCTCTCAGTTCATTTTTGACTTCGAAATACAGTCCATATGATTGAAACTTTTCTAACCCTTATATCACTAAGGGCTCATTTAGACGGCGCGCGAACTCATATTTTAGTTACATTGCGGACTATTGAGGTTACAACCAATAAGACGACCGATCAAATGTCTCATTGTAATGAAACTCGCATACAAGTTCTCTAAATACAAGTTCTAAAAAGATATTTCATGAATATAGGTACCTCGCCCGCTTTATATTTCCCGATACGCAATTTTCCGCTATTAAAAAAAGTTTTTATTATCTGAAATAAAATCGTATATTTCAAACGTCTTGTGACGCGTGACACAATTCCCGTAGGGTCGTTTTCAGCTCTGGTCAGACATCTACCTATAGATATTCTGGTTCGTTGGTTACACGATTGTACCTTAAGCCTTTGAACGCTTTATGTCATAAACACAAACATCACTCAAACGCCAAGCTCCCGGGCGCAAAGGAGCTAATGTAAACCTTACTTGAAAGTGTGAAGGTTACTTTGACAGCGTCCGCCATAACACCTAGACTTGTCCTTGGCGCTGTGGGCACGACTAGTAACGACGACTTTAGGTGTTCTTGCGGTTCAAAAGGTATTCTTCTTTCAATTCTTAAACTCGGAAAAAGGTTTGAAAACACACAAAATGTACCTAATTCTAAAATAACATGAAATTTGACATGAACATTGAAGTACCTATGTCTAGTCGTTGCCAACACGAGTTCAACTCTAATGATAAAGTTATTAAAAACACCCATGAGATAATAAAAGATGTTGTTATATAAAATTCTTGTTTAGACGTTACGGAATGCGAGTTTTCTAATGAGTAAACTATCGTGTTGACTTATTATTGATGTTTATGTATAAATAGAATAATACAATAGACATGCCGCCCGTTGTTTACAATAACTGGGAAAATAAAGACTATGACGGAATTATTATTTCATTTTGCTAAAGTAAGCTAACTTGTTATACCTAATTGTAGAATAGGTACACTCAAGAGCAGCTAAACTAGTGGATCTGTGAGCTTTAAACCTCGCGATAAGCTTAAAAAATGTAAAAATTGTAAATACTTCGTTGAGTCATTCATTATCACAGCGAACTCACAATGGTTTTAAGGGGGTCCCTAACGCCAAAGACCTTCGATCTGAATCCCTTAGTTGTCTAATGTTTTTTGTAGCTTATCATATTAATGGCTGTAAGCAATATGGTATACCATATTTACTTCAAAGTTAACTGTCTTCGAGATATTTGGCATCAAAGTTGAACAATTTTAGGCCAAAAAACTGGTTTACTGGCCATAACTTTTGTGTTAATTAGTTTAAAATCAAAGATGAACCCAAATGTGTAGATTTCGAACATGTAAAATCTTTCACAGCAATCTAGTAACGAAAAAAGTGTGTTTTTTAAGACATTGCTTAAAATATATATATAAAAATAAGTGTTAATTTATTTCAAAATCCGGCAGACCAGAATGGAGATAAAAGATTGAAGAACCGATATCCGTTTGTCTTATAATTCTATCTACAGTGCAAATGTAGGAGTCACCACTAGTCAAAAATCGATCAAAATCGCGGGGAGCCCCTTATTTATGCCGACTTCTGCCATTTTAAACTTGAAAAAAAAAGACGGCAGAATAATTATAACTACCGAACCTGCTCACAAAATTCACGAGAATCGGTAGAGAAATGTGACCATTTTTGCCCAAGCTGAAACAGAGACGTTCGCTAACGCTCGGTTCAATCAGGCAAGAGTCAGAACCGGTTTATAAAATACCGGTAAAACCGGTTTATTTCGGTTTCTCTCCGAACTTATATAAGAACACAAACGTTTTAAGAACTTTATTGTAACCTAAAAGGTTTATTCGACGAGCGACGAGACGGCCGGCCGGCCGGCCTGGTGGTGTGCCACGTAAATATAGACACCGCCATAGAAAGAAACCGGTTTTGACTGCTCTACTTAGAAGGAAAAAACAGATTTCATACAATTTTTTAAATGCTTCTAACTCTTATAATAATTAAAAATTCGAATAAAATCAAACTTAGGTACATATCTGTGATTGATATACAACAAACTAACTATTTATATATATTTTTATATTATTTGACTTCACGTTTAATTTGTTCCTTATTATTTGTTATTATTTTTTCCTGCACCAACATACACAAATGTCTCTGTTTGACCCAATGGTTGACTGGTAGAGAATGCCTTTTGGCATTAAGTTCGCCATTTGTACATTTTTCTTTATGTGTGCAATAAAGTTTAAATAAATAAATAACAAATCGTTTTAAAATATTTTCAAAAATGTTAATATAATATAAATACTACTTATGTAAATGAGGAGTACACGATAGTATGAAAAGGCGATTATGCGCGGGTCCTTCACTTTCGTCTAAACAAGATAAAATTCCGCTTTGCTTCCCGCTAATCTCAACGCAAAAACCAGCGCAGCAAAAGATCAATCAAAATAAAAAGCGTCAACGTGGAAGGGTGCGTGTTTTCAAACACGGATTACGAGGAGACAATGGTCTTTGTTGACGGCGCCGTGTCAGCACCGCGCACAATCAGAGAGCAGACGAGCAGATTCCGGAAGATTGGTACATCACTGCCCGATTAACGTGTCCTTTAATACCTAAAAGCAAAGCCAAGCTTCCGACGACGTGCTCTGCCCTTGGTAGCGGTAAATTGGTTGCCAACCACCTTTAAAGTCACAGTGGTCGGAATACTCGTTGCCAACCATGTACCTACTATATATAACCTTAAGCATTCACAAATTATAAAAAAAAATTACTATAAAAACTTTTTAAAGTGCTGTAAGATTGATTAGTCTACTTATTGTACTTAAATGCAAAAATAAATAAAGAAATATTATAGGGACATTCTTACACAAATTTACTATTAAGTCCCACGGTAAGGCAAGAAGGCTTGTGTTGTGGGTGTTCAGACTACGATATTAATATACAAATACTTAGAAAACGTTCATGACTCAGGAACAAATATCTGTGCTCATCACACATTTAATGAGTACCGGAATTCGAACCCAGGACCATCGGCTTCATAGGTAGGGTCACTACCCTCTAGGCCAGGCCGGTCATCATAAAACTTAGCAAACCCTCGTTAATTTTTTTCCCTTTCCTCGTCTGCGTGGTGATGATGACGATTAACCTTTTGACCGCCAAAGACGTCATATGACGCGCGCGGCAACAGGCCAGTACCAACCTTCATGCGTACCGACAAGGTTCACGATTACGAGTACACGCCGCGTACGATAGGCGTGGCGTTCAAAAGGTAAAGAAAAGTCCTTCCCTGGGCTTCAAACATGCCAAATCTCATTCAATCGGTTTATCAGTTTAAGCATGAATAGGCAGAACACAGACAGACAGAGTAACATTCGTACTTATAATTTAGTAGGGTTAATAATCCTACAGCTACTTACTTATATAAAGTTTAATATCTGGGAGACAAAAGTTTGCTCGGAAAATATATAAAAACCCAAAAATGCGCGTTTTCGCAGAGATAAGACTTAGCTAGCGGCCCTATTCGAAAAATGCAATACGGAAAAGATATGAGATCGTTAAGTTCTGGTTTAGATATAGATAAGTTCTCAATTAGATATCGTTTGTATGTGGTATAATTGACAGAAGCTGCACGATTCGGATGACCAATGTCACTTTGACGTTAGAATATCTTTGAAAGATCTTACGGCCCTATTCGAAAAATGCAATACGGAAAAGATATGAGATCGTTAAGTTCTGGTTTAGATATAGATAAGTTCTCAATTAGATATCGTTTGTATGTGGTATAATTGACAGAAGCTGCACGATTCGGATGACCAATGTCACTTTGACGTTAGAATATCTTTGAAAGATCTTAGTCAGTGTTGCCAGATGGGTTTTGCGTTCCGTTACGTGCACCTCTTAAAAATAGTACGCAAATTCAAGTTGAGTACGCAGTATAAAATTTACGGTGCGTTCCTAAATAATATTAATCGGAAAACCACCGAATTTTATCGCTACTATAAAAATGTTGAAAATAGAACTTCACATATTTCGATAAAATATTTCTTGTTTAAGGAGACTCAATTCAATGCAAATTTGCCAACGGTGGCGTTTCGAAATGTAATACCGTCGCGGCGTCTGTCATACTTCGGTCTACTTAAACACGCTGCACGCTGCTGCGACGCGTCAGGGCCTACCGCGAACCACGTTCGACGTGTTGCCTCTCTGTCGCACTTATAAATTCGTACGTAAGTATGACAGGGAGGCAACACGTCGAACGTGGTTCACGGTAGGCCCTCTGTTCTGTGATTGTTAGGCAAACACAAACATTTTTTTTTACAACGGACGCCCACGAGTATTCCTCTGCGTTGAAGTCATTGTTGAAGTTTGAAAACTCATAAAGTTTTGTTTTGTGAGTGAAACCGTGAATAATACTAAATAAAAATGTGTGACAGTGATCACAGTGATGAAAATATGTTGCCCACTACTCCTCAGGAAATATTAAAGCCTTTTCCGTTTATGTTGTTCCGTTGTTTGCTATTTTGACAACTTGAAAAGTTTTATCGGCAGTTTGCGTGTTATTACTGTGAAGTGTTTGGCCAAACCGCCGCTACCACTTTTGAAAGGATGCCACCCAAAAATCCAAAAATGTAAGTTACACAAAACAAAAAGAATTTATTTGCAGAAAAATATAGCTATTTGCCAGTTCCTTTGATCGTTAACTTATGTGACTGTTTTTTTTCAGTCGCTCGAACGCAGCACAAATTAGATTGCTCGTTGAATACATGTCACAGCACACCCGGTTCGCCAACCGGGAATTTGACGGGCCTCTAAGGACCCCAGAGGTACGAGGCGCAATGGGAGGCCCTTGCACAGGCCTTAAGGGAGCACGGGCCCAATAAGTCAGTGCAGGCATGGAAAGTGGTAAGTAAATATGCTTCCCATAGTTAAGATTTCCATCACTTAGTCCGCATAGAAGTCTTCCTAAACAAGACACTTTTTTATAATTATATAATATTGAATGAAATTACAGTGCAATCTGTGCATAGTAATAAAATGAAGTATAATAACTAATAAAATTAACATCTTAATGATTACTGAGGTCATGATAATGCAGGTCAAAGAGTCAGTTGCTTATTATAATGTTTTCTAAAAAAGGTATTTAATATGTATAGTTTTGCTGTAGTGACCCACTAGGCTAAACCGGTCGTCGAACATTTGATTTGATTTTAATTTCTTAATAATATTTATGAAGTGAGTAATCTAAGCTTTCTTATTTCTCTTTGCTTAAACTAAGACCATGAAGAGTTTATTGTGTCTTGTTTATTGTATCTGTTGAGTTAATGTCAGGCTAAGTAGTTTCTAAAAGTACTTTGCGATACAAGTGCAAAAAGTAGGAAATTACCTTTTTGCATATATATTGTACATACAACGTCTTACAGTACATATGGCACTTTTCAATATATGCATGTATAGTGCTAGTTACTGCACTAGGGCGGTAAAGTAGCACAATATGTATTGCAATAGTACATTACGATACAAGTGCGAAAAATAGTTAATTTATTTATTTAATTAAACCTTTGGGAAACAAACAGGCAAAAACAACACACATAGTTAATCAGATTACACATCCACAAGCCAAACAGTTTCCACTAATGAGTAATAACAATTATGTTGCTCAGAAATTAACATTAATATCAAAACATGCAAAACTCAAATAACTCAAACTGTTGAAAACAATATTAACAAATTGGCAAGTATGCTGAAATATAGTAACTAATCAATATTATTATTAGCTGTACATTTTATTACAGAAACAAACTGTTGTAATGATAAATGGAATATATCAATATCAGAAAAAATTTCATTATAAGTTCTACACGCTCTAGCTAAGAACTTATTTCTTGCATATGTAGTACGACCAAAGTTAATTGCAAATAGGTTTGTGGAGCGAGTTCGCCGATCAGGACATCGAATTGAAATTTTAGACAAAAGATTGGGAGAATCAATAAGGCCATGTATGATTTTGAACAAAAATATCTGATCTCGAATTTCTCTACGGGGTTGAAGAGAGAAATTGTCAGGGCAAAAAGATTTAAATTTATATTAAATTTCATTGTTCTGATAAATTTGTTCTGAATTTTTTGAATTGTGTTAATGTGAACATTGAAATGAGGATTCCAGACTGTAGTAGCGTATTCTAAGTTGGACCTAACAAATGCGTTAAAGAGAAGTTGCAGAGTCTTAGGGTTTGTAAAATCCCTGCTTTGTCGGAAAATGAATCCCAACATTCTGTATGCTTTTGCTGAAATTTTGTCAATATGTGAAATAAATTGTAGTTCGCTATCAAGATTTAACCCCAGGTCCTTCACTTCAGACAAAACCCTTAAATTTTTGTTGTTTAATGAATAATTATACTCTATCTTATTGCGTTTTCTTGTAAATGTAATGGCACAGCATTTTTCGACATTCAAGTACAGTTCATTCATAGAACAATATAAACTCAGTCTATCAAGATCAGCTTGAAGTTTCATACAATCATCACTTGATTTAATAATGGTGTATATTTTAGTATCGGCATATAATAACAAGTCAGAAAATTTGAAACGAGTGGCGATAAATTAAAACACGACTGAAGGGAGTGTTTTAAATTGACACGAGTTGCGAATTACCTATTCGCACATGTATCGTACAACGTTTTACAGTACATAAGGTACCCTTTAAATGTTTGACACAGTAACGTAATATGGTAATTTTCGCACTAGTGCGGTAAAGTAGTACCATATGTACAGTCAGCGTCAAATACTTCGTAGTACACCATACTAAATATATGGTGTACCGAACTATTTGGCTACTTTGGTTGCTACAAAGTATTTGACGCTGACTGTACTGTAAAAGCTGTTTTAATACTATTAATAAGTATAGTTAGTGTATTAATTTTGCCATAATCGCATGCAGTTATGACTATGGGTATAAATATTGTTGAATTTATATAGCCGAGTCCACACAGAGCGACCGAGGAGGCGCGTGCGTTTTCCTTGCCCGAGCGCACGTCTACACTGGCCAGTTTGTGCGTGAGAATATTGCCTCACGCGTATGCTCGCTCTGTGTGGACCCGGCTAATCATGTATAAATGACAACAGATTTTATTCTCTAGGTGGGCACCTGCTCCCCGCTGGCGACACCCTTGCAGAAGCTAGCATTTTCAGATATATTTACTTTTTAAGTTTTTGGTTTGGTTTAACCGGAATTATTTTTACCCGACTATGAGAATGGGAAGGGTTATGATTTTAGCAGTCTACGTATGGATGCCGTATATATGCCGGTATGTTTTTGTTGTGTATAAATTACTAATCAATTTTGGTGAATGAGGTGTTTATAGGTTCATTTTTATGGGGTGACATAGACTACATAATAATATTTAACTGACTTTGGACAAGGAAGAGGTGCTATAGTTAAGAAAAAAATCATAGTCGGGTAAAAGTTTTTACAATCTTTTGCTTGTTTTCATTCTTATAACAAATATTTTAAACTTGCATGTGCTCATTGCCTCAGATTGACGACTACGTTGAGTTTTCGGGTGCTGGGAACAGTGTGGCTGGCAGCACGTTTTCTGCCACTGCTGAAAATCTCGTTGTTGTTCCAACAACCGCCACCGTTACTGCGGCCTTGCTCAGCGAACAACCCCACTTCTCCACCTCTCATTTGTCCTCGTCTCCCTCTCCTTCTGCCAGCCCTATACGCTCCACGCATTCAGTACTGCCCACAAGTCCTGGACTACCCGAACGTCCCTCTCTTGCCGCCCTTTCCGCCCGCTATGCCCGTCCCGCCCTTCTCGCTCGTTCCGCAATAACCGCCCAACCCGCACGTCTTGTCCTGCCTGCACGTCAAGTACACAGCTCTGTGTACGTGGATCCGCGCCCTGCACGCGTATCCACGTACACAGAGCTGTGTACTTGCCCCGCAACTGCACGACGGAACCGGCACCTTCGACAGCACAATTAATCATCTGCAGCATGAGCATGATAATATTTTAAGAGTAATTAATTAATTTATGAACTAATAATTCTGTTTTAAGATCAGGTTGAGTACGAGAAACATTGTTTATTTAACTTGGGACAAGAAAAACAGTAACTTGGCAGTAAGAATGCATACATAAAGCCTGTAAGCTCCATACTTGACGTACCATTCCCTACAAGTGTTTCTCTTGCCTCCATATTTCGCTTACCCCATCTGACCTTATTTGTATTGATAAAACATACAAATAATAAATATATATATACGCGAGCAATCGCAAAATCTACATTTCGGGATTTCTCGTATCGTACAGTGCCGTTTAAATAAAATAACACCACCAACTACCCATAAGAGGGTTATTATGAAACTTATAATTAACATGCATTTTATTGAAAGGCTGGAATTTTATTTATCTTGAAATCTTGACCATGGTCATATGTTTGACTGGACGGTACACGGCAATGTTATTATTACTAATATATTTCATAACACTAGACTTATTCAATCCTAAGTAACCTATTAGCTTCTCATTCGTGTGCGGTATATATCAGCGTTTGGTAGTATCATAATAGTCAAATCTGGTGTTGGTTGTTGTTAATAGTTAAATGTTCATAAAATTTGACAACTTATTATAGTTATATTTTGTGTGAGTCAGTTATCATAACAGAAATAAGATATAAAGCTGTTAATACCGTAAATTGTGTATGGATATGTTTGACTCAAATTCTGTATTCCCACAATAAGTAGGTATACGGGGAGCCCGTAAGAAATCAGTGGTATATGAAGGCTTTCTTGTGCAACTTTAGTATGAGCTGGAACAAGTAAATGTAGTTATGTAGAACAGATAATCTCCATTGTGGTAGATGGCGCTATTTATTATGTGCTCTGTGATACCACTTAGTTTAAACTTGCTATAACATATTTTATGTTGACAGGATATCCTGAACGAACTGAAAATTTTTAATGAGGCGCAGAAACAAACAAAATATTCATTTGGTTGCATAGTAAAAATGTAATGTATCCGTAGCAAATATTCAACCGTCGACCACATCCATGTTTTAAAACAAGTTCTACAAAAGTACAGGGAATACAATAAAACCTACTATCTAGGATTTGTCGATTACAACAAAGCCTTCGATTCTTTAGAACATGATTACATCTGGGAAGCATTGCGTACTCAAGGAATCCAAGAAAAATACATACGCTTATTTAAAAACATATACTCCAAAAGCACTGCCCAAATCAGACTAGAAGCAACGGGAAAAGAGTTCTCTATAGAAAGAGGAGTCCGACAAGGTGATCCAATTTCTCCTAAGTTGTTCTCGGCGGCCTTAGAGATGATATTCAGAAATCTGGAATGGAATAATAATGGACTCAACATAAATGGCGAAAATCTGAATCATTTGCGTTTTGCAGACGATTTGATTCTATTCTCAGAATGTCCAGAAAATCTAGAACAAATGCTACAACAACTATCAGACCAAAGCATAGTAGCTGGCCTTTCAATGAACACAAACAAAACCAAAATTATGACTAACGGTTCACATAGTCACACCATCATGGTAAATAAGGAAAAAATAGACTATGTTGACGAGTATGTATACTTGGGTCAGCTAATAGCGACCAGTGATACTATGGCTAAAGAAATTGATAGAAGAATTGCCAACACTTGGAAAAGATTTTGGTCACTTAGTGAAGTAATGAAAAACCAAGACATGCCAATAAAGGAAAAAAGGAAAGTCTTTAACACATGCATCCTTCCGTGTTTAACATACGGTTGCCAAACATGGTCACTAACTGAAAAATTAACCAACAAAATTAAAGTATGCCAAAATGGAATAGAGAGAAGTGTAATTGGAGTAAAAAGAATAGATAAATAAAATTAAACAAAATTAAGGTATCACCAAATTCAAAGATGCGAACAAAGTATGTAAAACACTAAAATGGAAGTGGGCAGGACACATGATAAGAGAAAAAACTGATAAATGGACTAGGAAGATAACAGAATGGTGCCCAATAGGTTGTGAAAGGAACCAGGGTGGCCAATGGAAACGCTGGGAAGATGACCTCAGGAAAGTGGCCGGCCCAGGATGGACGAGACTCGCAAGAGATAGGGAGAAATGGAACTCTTTAGAGGAGGCCTTTGTCGAAAGACAAGCTGTTGTTACAAAACTCAGTCGTCGGAAAAGAAAAACCTAATATTGTTATCACTGTAGAACAGCAATAAAGGCTTATTTTATTTATTTTATTTATAGTAAAAATAATTACGTCATAAGTCAGAAACACGCATGTGACACCCGTAATATAGCAACACCCATAGACTACGAAGACCGCTTAGCGTTGCTTGTTAGTCTCCGTAGGCTACGGTGGCCAAAATTGAGAAAAAACTGTCCAAAAAATTAATTTAGCAAGTAGCGAGTACCAGGGCCTCATGAGTTACAAGGTGTCGCCGACCGAAAATTTGAAACAGGTGGATTCTCAAAGAAACCTTTGTAGCCACAGTAAATTTACTGCAATTTTTCGACACATGATTAAAACTTTTAGAACGTCATTTGACTTTGATCCTTATCCGTACACTGATATGTGTATAATTTGTTAAATATCAAAAAGTGGCGCCATCTAATAGATCAAAGGCCCGGGCCGGGTTATGCCCGGTAATATGGCGCCCCTTTCTGATATTTAACAAATTTGACACATCAGTAAAAGAATAAGGATCAAAGTCAAATGGCGTTCTAAAAGTTTTAATCGTGTGCCTAAAGATGGCAGTAAATCTGCTGTAGCTACAAAATTTTCATTGACAATCCACCTCTATTTCAAATTTTCTTTGCTCATATCAACTAACAAATAAACGTATTATTTATTGTTTAAGTAGTATGTACTAGTAATAACACGCGAACGAATGAACAAGCACTCCTACCCTGAGGTTGAACTACCTGACTAATTATAGGTTCATCCTCTGACCTTTCCAAGGAGCAAGATCTTATTTTCGTGTATGAGAGCCTTTGGAATACAATATTATTAACGCCCGAATGAGTGCTACCGCGTTTAATTTCGCCACTAGGGGTGCTAGTGTAGACGGAGGTCTTTCGAAATGTCAAATGCATAGCTTTTTTATCGTGAATTTCTACTCCTCATTCATAATTGTGGTAAATCTTATTTCATCTTTGATTAGTTAGTCACCAAACAAAAGTAACTCAAATAGCCGGGTCCACACAGAGCGAGCATACGCGCCAGGCAACTTCCTCACGCACAAAACGGCCAGTGTAGACGTGCCTCGGACGAGGCGGAGCGCGCGTTTTCCTCGCCTAGTGCGCCGCCTCGGCCGAGGCACGTCTACACTGGCTGGGATTACCATCGAATCGTCTAATGTCGGTTTTGTTCCTTTGGGTTTGTTGTACCTAGTGACATGTTTTTTAAACGATTGCAACGCCATCTGCGAGTTGCTCGAGAGACTCAACTTACACACATATATGGATGTGGCTTCAAAAGTAATCACCGTTAATATCTCGTACCTTGAATAAAGGACCCACTTCTTAATTATTATTATAAATTATATTTTGGTATTGTTCCAGTATTAACACATTGGAGGACACCGAGATTATTGAGAACTTGGAAGACACAGTTATAATGGAAGAGGAAGACGTCTGAGCTAAGCGCTGTCCTCGCACCCTCCGTCTAGTTTACGTTTGCGGCCATATCAAAAATACACACCGTATGTTTATTAGGGTTCCGTACCAAAAAGGTACAAAAGGAACCCTTATGGTGCTATTGCTAAATATCTCGAGAAGTACTTAAGCTATCGATGTGAAATTTGGAATAGTAATGAATAACGCTGACCCAAACATATTGGATGTGTATTTATTTTATTTATTTGTAAGTATTAATAATGGAAAATTCCCAATATGAAGAGGGGGTAAAATTGCAAAGTCTAGTTAAATAGGTCAAGTGGGGTATCATTTGAAAGAGCTCAAATTGAAAATTACAAAACAATTTTTTATTTTCATTGTGAAAAAAAAAATTTACGTATGAAGGAAAATGTGAAAATAATACCATCCCCCCCCCCTCTCTCATCTCCGAAGTTTAAGAATGAAAATTGTTTTTTTTACATTGGTCAAGTCTTTCATGAGAAAATTTGAAGTTTGTACGGAACCCTCGGTGTGCGAGGTAAACGAACTCGCACTTGACCGGTTATTCTTATTGCCCATAAGGCCCGTCCTTAGATATATGTCAATGATTACGGTGATCTCGAAAATGGCTCAAATGATTTCAATTAAATTTGCTATATGGGGGTTTTCGGGGCGTTTTTGAGTTTTTACCTATTTGTTTTCCGAGCAAAAGGAATTAAAGTTTACTGATTTTGAAAACTGTGTTTTATTAGTAAAATAATGTTCTGATTACATTTCTTGAAAGAAAATACATACTTATTTAGTATATTACTACATAGAGCGGGATAAAGGGATTTGGTTCATACACATTTTATAATATGGTTAACTCTTTCCATTTTTCCTGTAGCCATAACAAAGTTAAGGGAATCTAAAGCATTGCGCATTTTTCTACGTTTTGTATATTAGGTAGGTATTTGTATCAGAATAAACATAGTAATAAGCAAAATATGTATTTATTAGACGCGCACGCTTTTCCTGCGCCACTCTTAATAGTAGTCCGTTTTGCGCATGACGATGAGGAAGTTCTTGAGGAGCGTCTTCATCAATATCTCCTACGATTTCCTCGGGAACATTTCTGCAAGAAAAAGGAGAACATCGGTAAGAATATTAGAATTTAAAGAAGAAATCTAATCCTCACTATAAAGAGTAAAAATGTGAAACTTTCTTCATCAATCGCTGAACAATGAAATTTATTTCCATTTGCCCTTATCTTCATTTAATAGGGAATATTACGCGAAACTCTGCGTAGGGGTCACAACTACCACAATCCATCACAATCTGAGGGCCTCCGCTAGCTGACGCGGATTATCCGAACGGACGCCCCGTCTAATAACAAATTGTATGAATAGCGCTAAGTGGCGCGGGCGCGTGCGACGGAATTGGCCTGGGAGCAGGACCCGCGAGCGTGCGCACGCGGCGGGCGTCCGCGTCAGCTAGCGGAGGCCCTGAGGGTCTACCGCGAAACAAGAAAATTTCGTTACTTATCTAACCTCTCTATCACTGATGAGAATCTGCAATGTTAAGCTCACTTACCTATAATGTTGCATTATGTTGTATACTACGCAACATGCATTTATTATTGACGATGCCTTCGTCGGGCTGTAGTGTAAGACGCGGTCGTGGCCCAGGCACCGGAATACGTTTTTGAGGTACCCATTGGTACGCTTGATCGTGTTGCGCACGCGACAGTGCCAGACCGTGTACCTTGCTTCTGGGCTTCCCGGGGCAGGATTCAGCACTGGCGTCATGAGCCATGGCTCAAGAGCATACCCGAGTCACCTGAAATTATTATTTTTTGGTTACATAATACTTAATCATCTGAACAACTAACGAAACTTCCCCCTTGCTTATGCCTTTTTAGGGTTCCGTAGCCAAATGGCATAAAACGGAACCCTTATAGTTTCGCCGTGTCCGTCTGTCTGTCTGTCTGTCTGTCTGTCTGTCTGTCCGAGGCTTTGCTCCGTGGTCGTTAGTGTTAGAAAGCTGAAATTTGGCATGGATATATAAATCAATAAAGCCGACAAAGTCGTACAATAAAATCTAAAATTTTAATTTTTTTTAGGGTACCTCCCCTACACGTAAAGTGGGGGTGAATTTTTTTTTTTCGCTTCAACCCTAAAGTGTGGGGTATCGTTGGAAAGGTCTTTCAAAACTAATAGGGGTTTTCAAGAAACATTTTTTGATAAAGTGAATATATTCGGAGATAATCGCTCCGAAAGAAAAAAAAATGTGTCCCCCCCCTCTAACTTTTGAACCATAGGTCAAAAAATATGAAAAAAATCGTGGAAGTAGAGCTTAAGAAAGACATTAAATGAAAACTATAGCGGACATGATCAGTTTAGCTGTTTTTGAGTTATCGCAAAAAGTTTTCCCTTCATAGTAAAAAGACTTCTTTAATTAGGTACTGATTATGCAAATTTGCCTATTTGTTTAACTCGGGTGAAAGGTACCATTTACTACACTTTAAGCTCCAGTTTAGCTTATTGTGACGGAAGAGTAACTACGGAACCCTACACTGAGCGTGGCCCGACATGCTCTTGGCCGGTTATTTACATTATGATAGGTATATTAACTTAGTCATGAACTATTTATTCTGTGGTCGTGATCTTAGTACATTTACTAACATGCACTTGCCCCATTCCAATAACCCGGGGTTAACCGGTTAAACCGTTAACCCAATGTGAAATTGTACTGGTAACATGGTAACTCCAGGGTTAACCAGTTAACCCCGAGTTAGTGAAATGGTGCAAGTGGTGCTAAGGGATTTAGAAACAGCGCGCCAAGCGGGATGTTTTGGAAACTCAAAATTCCATACAAAATGACAGTTAACGCAAACGCGTACGTCACGTCTCCCCATCGAATAAATTTACACTAGGTACAGATACACAATTTTCTGCTTACCCAGAAGGAAATACTCCCCAATGTGGCCATTGTACAATCTTCTTAATTCATCCTAAATGGACGAATTGTTAAATATGAAAGAGTCGTGCACACGGCCAGGAAACCTCGTGTTTACTGCCAAGATCTTACAGTTGACATCTGCAATCTGAAGATATAAGGTTATTTATATTCTTATTTGAGAATTGGTGACAACCAAGTAGTAACATATAAGTTATTATTTTAATGAATTATTATAATCAATCTAGATTAGGTACATCATTATCTTAGTCGATTTGTGTTAGATTGTCCCATAGTATTTATATTTCTTTATTTAATTATAATATACATACATTGTGGTCAGTGATGAGGATTTTATGATTAATATAAAAAAATCATTATTTGTAACTAAAATTGAAACTTACTAGCTGTACATTAAGAGCGTGAACGCCTTTCCGATTCAGATATTGCACTCCGTGTGGCACAGGTGGGAAATATTTTCACTTGAGTGCAGTCTACTACACCCAAGATATTTGGCAGACCATATGCATCCTCAAATCCTGAGGCAACTGATCGTCGGGACCGATCAGTTCCAGGAAAAACTATTATCCATTGGTCTTTAAGTCTGTAAAAAGGAGCATATTTTAGATGGCACGTTTTAGAACTTAACCTAAGTCAAACCTAGCTAGTATTGCAATTCCAGATTATGTATCCAATGTAACTAACTACCTGAACATAACTATCAAACAATACCTATCTCATTACACAATACATCAACACTGATGCTTATTCAAAAAAGTAAAAACTACTAAGATAGCCCTAGTATACTCTCACAGTTTTTGATGCCTAGTAGTTCAGTGGTCCAATAAACATACCTTCTGTTCACAGCATCTACAAATTGTTCGAGATACTGTGGCTTACAGTCGTCTGACCAATAGATAAACCATGATCCTGACCAGTCCCGTGTTGATAATTGCCATCAGCCAGCAGATGTAATGCTGTTAGAATCTTATTTAAGTAGTTGTACACAGCTTAATTATTTAAGTAATTTTTTTCGCTTAAGAAATATTTAAATTTTAAGGTATAATGTAGCACCTCTGTTATGTTATAAACAACAATTTCACCCAAATATTTGTATCAGCTAATTTTGTGTGATTGTGCGGTATCTTAACATACAAACTTTTGGTACTATATGAGCAACACTGCAATATTATAGCTTTACCTTAAGGTGAGATGGCAATTCATCACCCTTGTGAGGCTGGAGGTCGGCGTTGAGTTCTTCACAAATATATAACACTAACTCCTTTCGTACTCTGTCTATATGACGGAACTCTTCGTCCGGCATATCAAAGGGGTTTGCAGCGTCCCTCAAAGATCGTCGCTGAATCCTTCTTCTTTCTTTTTCCTCTGCAGCAGTTGCGAGCTGGAAGAAAAAAAATCTCGACATCCCTGCAAAGAAAATATTGACAATATTATATGCAGCGGAACTTTTTTTTTTTTTTGCTACGTCGGTGGCAAACAAGCATACGGCCCCGCCTGATGGTAAGCAGTCTCCGTAGCCTATGTACACCTGCAACTCCAGAGGAGTTACACTACTAACTAACTAACTAACACTCAATAACTAACACTCAATAAAATCATAGAAAAACGGATACTTACTGATAATTTATACCTTAACATAGGTTTTTTCATGAGCTTTGCATCCACGACAACGCTTGTCGTGACCTAAGAAGCACGTAGATAAAATTAACTATATTGAACTGCCAAAATGGGATAATGTGTCAAATTATCCGACGACCATGTTATGCAAATTGTCGATTGTCATCTATCGCTGTCAAATGTGGATAACTCCTATTATCGTCTGCAACCGTAGTGTGAACGATAAAATCGAAGAAAAAACTGTCATTTTAACAACAAGATTGTCACCATATCGCGTGATAACTAAGACCATGCTAAGCCCGCAGCGTAATAAGAGTGTAGTACCAAGTACAATTCTTTCGATACATACTTTTTGCAGCTAACTGTACCTATGTTCAATTCAACTTCATGTAAGGTCAGCATGGAAAGTGTGGCACACAGCCCATTCAGGTATGTGAGGCTGACATTGGGGTCTGTTTATACATTGATTAGTGTTTATTGCGAGTTCATACATTAGCTACTTGCATTAAATGGCAAATGTATGAACCTGCAAATAAATAATAAATAAATAAAATAAAATAGCCTTTTATTTCTTGCGAAATTTTAACATTGTTGTTTAGAGTTAAGTTAAAATAATTTTAGAACCAACATCAAAAAACTATAAGCAAACTTAATTACTTATAGCTTCCCAATGGCAGCTCTAAAACTATTTCAAAATGAATTTTAATATGTAGCAAGAACCCCGTCTTCACAGGTGAAGGCCTCCTCCAGAGTTTTCCACTCATCTCTATCTTGAGCTATTCGCATCCAGTTTTGACCAGCTATATTTTTTATTTCGTCTTCCCATCTAGTAACAGGTTTTCCTATACCCCGTTTCCCTAGTGGCCCTTTCCATGACGTAACATTTTTGGTCCAACGCTGGTCCGTTATTGCCTGCAAATAAGACTAACCAATTACCCTCAACACAAGCCTTATTGAGCTTACTGTGGGACTTAGTCAATTTGTGTAATAATGTCCTATAATATTTATTTATTATATCACGATTGTATAATAGTTATTTACGATACATTAGTGGCGATAAATTGAAACACGACCGAAGGGAGTCTTTTAAATCGACAAGAGTTGCGAATTACCTATTCGCACATGTGTCGTACAACGTTTTACAGTACATATGACCCTTTAAATTTTCGACATACTTAGTTACATAATGTGCTAATTTACACACTAGTGCGTAACACTATAGTAGCACCGTATGTACTGTAATAGTACATTACGATACTAGTGCGAAAATAGGAAATTCGAAACGAGTGGCGATAAATTAAAACACGACCGAAGGGAGTGTTTTAAATCGGCACGAGTTGCGAATTACCTATTTGCACATGTATCGTACAACGTTTTACAGTACATATGGGCCTTTAAATGTTCGACACAGTAACGTAATACGCTAATTTTCGCACTAGTGCGGTAAAGTAGCACCATATGTACTGTACATAGTTATTTGTGCAACAAGACAGGAAAGTTGGTTTTTCTTGCGAGTGTTGATTTTGAGTAAGCGAAAGATTCTATAATTGCATCACGAAGCGAGTGATTCTAAGTTAGAATCTTGAGCGTAGCGAGGGAGTTAAAAACACGAGATGTAAAATAACTGCTCTCGTGTGACACGCAACTTTTCACCTCAGTAGTGAGTTCATTATTAAAGGTTAATAAAATTAAACATCAAGTAAAGTTAACCACATTTATTTACATTCATGAATGAAAGGCATCATCATTATGACGAAAGCTTGTCTCACTCACTGGAGTGAGGAAAGTCGCATTTAAATTTCGGTGACAATATTTTTACGAAAGGGTGTAGCATCGGCGGTCGATACTGGAGCTGGGATTTTACGCGGTAGGCCGTACGGCGGTGCACGGTGTGGCGTTATTGTGGCGGAAATGTTTATTTACATCGGTTTCGATTGTGCATTGTAAAAGTGCGCGACTCGCTGCTGTAAAGATAGTGTTATCGGATCGTTCGCTCTTGGTGTTCTCTGTGTACATGCCCGTCGATTCTGCGGAGACTCTTACCGAATTTACGGAATGCCTAGGGGAAATGGCGGCAATAGTGGAGGAGTGCCAGGTAGACTGCGTCTTCATATTAGGGGATTTCAACGCTCACCCGGGCAGACGATTCGGTAAGGAGTTGTTAGACTTTTGTGCGGATGTTAGATGGCAATGTGCGGACATAGACATTCTAGGAGTGGCCTCGGATACATACACCTATGTTAGTGATATTAATGGTACTAAAAGCTGGCTGGATCACTGTGTAGTATCTGAAGCGGCACGGAAACTAATACGGAGTATAAAAATACATTATGACGTGTACTGGTCGGACCATCATCCGTTAGAATTAGTTTGTAATTTAAATTTAATTAGAAATAATAATATTACAAGTAATATAGTACTTATGTAATAAGATTATTTGGGGAGAGCGTGACGCAGCACAATTGACATTATATGAAAATTATTGCAATGAAAAATTTAAATATATTGATTTTCCAATTGTAGCAGGATAGCCTAGGAAAAATTGCCCCAGCGATTTTGGGCCGAAACTGTAATCAAACGATTCCTTTTGGGGAGGTTATACTCTGCACAAAGTTTCATCCCTCTGTTACCCCCTGGGGGTGAAAAACACCCGACTAACCCCAAAACTGTTTTAATTATTTTTTCCTAAACTATGAAAGTGACGAATTTCAAATTTTGTACAAATATTAATAAGATCTATGATTGATCTATGTGCTAAAAAAATATTAACCCCCTAACCATTTAAACTCTTGTAAAAAAAACAAAAATAAAAAAAGAATCAACCTGTATATCAAGTTTGGCTCATGGTACCACACCATTTTTTTTTTCAAAAATGAACCAGTTTATATTCTACATGATACAAAAGTTTCATGGACCTACTCCAGAAGGAATAACATTGCGAAATTAATATGTATTGGCTCTTTGGTGCGTACTATTCATTGAACTCCCACTAAGAGCCTTGCATTATTAATAAACAATGGCTTGCGATCGGACCGCTGGCGCTGCTCGTGCCCGATTTGAAAAAGGTGGGGATAAAGAAGTATGAATCAAACTCATTTGTATTTATAAAAACATTTTTAGGGTTCCGTAGTCAACTAGGAACCCTTATAGTTTCGCCATGTCCGTCTGCCTGTCTGTCTGTCTGTCCGAGGCTTTGCTCCGTGGTCGTTAGTGCTAGAAAGCTGAAATTTGGCATGGATATGTAAATCAATAAAGCCGACAAAGTCGTACAATAAAATCTAATTTTTTTTTTGAGGGTACCTCCCCTTCACGTAAAGTGGGGGTGAATTTTTGTTTTTTGCTTCAATCCTACAGTGTGGAGTATCGTTGGAAAGGTATTTCAAAACTAATAGGGGTCTTCAACAAACATTTTTTGATAAAGTGAATATATTCGGAGATAATCGCTCCGAAAGAAAAAAAAATGTGTCCCCCCCTCTAACTTTTGAACCATAGGTCCAAAAAAAATGAAAAAAATCGTGGAAGTAGAGCTTAAGAAAGACATTAAATGAAAACTATAGCGGACATGATCAGTTTAGCTGTTTTTGAGTTATCGCAAAAAGTTTCCCCTTCATAGTAAAAAGACATACTTTAATTAGGTACTGATTATGCAAATTTGCCTATTTGTTTAACTCGCGTGAAAGGTACCGTTTCATCCCTTGGTTAACAATTTACTATACTTAAAGCTCCAGTTTAGCTTATTGTGACGGAAGAGTAACTACGGAACCCTACACTGAGCGTGGCCCGACATGCTCTTGGCCGGTTTTTTAAAATTATCTTGGTTTCGGGTCCGAGACGTTGCGTATTAAGCATGATACGAGTATAATGATTAGTGGCTACGAAATAGTACGTTTATTTTAATTTCGCAATGTTCCTTCTGGAGTAGGTCCATGAAACTTTTATATAATATAGAATATAAATTGGTACATTTAAAAAAAAAATGGTGTGTGTACCGTGAGCCAAACTTGAGATACAGGATGATTCTTTTTTCATTTTTGTTTTTTTTACAAGAATTTAAATGGTTAGGGGGTTAATATTTTTTTAGCACATAGCTTTTAGTCTTATTAATATTTGTACGAAATTTGAAATTCGTCACTTTCATAGTTTAGGAAAAAATAATTAAAACAGTTTTGGGGTTAATCGGGTGTTTTTCACCCCCAGGGGGTAACAGAGGGATGAAACTTTGTGCAGAGTATAACCTCCCCAAAAGGCATCGTATGATTACAGTTTCGGCCCAAAATCGCTGGGGGCAATTTTTCCTAGGCTATCCTGCTACACCCTTTTATGTATATAAATAATACGTATGCCCCTTTGTTTGATTTTTTAAGATTTTTCAAATATTATAAGTGTTTTTGATAATTGTATGGAATTTGTATTTTGTTCCACATCATTTGGCCTTTAACATCAATTAAATGATGGTTTGAACAGCGCCCATAACATTAAGGCACTTACGTAAATGACTAGTAAGCCCAATTCGAGAGCGGCAGCCGCGACCGCATGGCGGGCAGGAGAATGTCATGCCCGGTGACGAAGGTGGGAAAACAGCGCGCTGGTGTCTCAGTTCTCGCCTAGTGTGAAGGAGTTTAAGCCATGCTTCATCGTGTGCAACTACTCCATCTCCCAGGGTCTTCCTCCAGTGCTCGCGGTCTTCAGCCTCCCTTTCCCAGTTGGTGGGATCGATCCGGAAGGACAACATATCTCGCTTTGCGCTATCCTTTAAACGAAGCATTGGTCGCCCAACCGGTCGTTTCGCGTGCGCTACTTCGCTTAGGATAGTCTTATGGCTCCTCTACATGATGGCCCAGCGTAGGCCAGTCCTAGGGACGCATTTATGCGTTAGAGGGAGCAAGTGATATTGCTATCTCATTTCACCGCATAGCTGCGTCCCTTGGACTGGCCTACGCTGGGCCATCGTGTAGAGGAGCCCTTACGTGGCAAACGAGAGGGCTCCATCCTGTGCACGTGCCCCAACCACCGTAAGCGTCTCTGTTTCAAGACTGCTGTGATACTGGGTAAACGTGCGATGCTAAGTACCTTCTCATTTTGCTCCTATCTTATACCTAATAATAATAAATCGAAAAGAGGAAAACAAAGGGGCATAGCTATATATGGTTAATATACATGAAATTGTTTAAAAATATTATTCATAATGTCAATATTGAGGGAGGAAAATGGGGGAAGTGGTCGTCCACTATCCTCTAAAATATTTTGAATGTTTCAACCATAAACCTAGGTAGCAATTTAGCAACTTCTGCTAACAATCTCTGCACTACAATGTAGAATTTAAAATTGGGGGTAAAGTGTCTTTCTGATCGGTCACAAAAGGAGCATTATTTATGAACTATAGAAATAAAAAATATTTCTTTTTAATTTTTTATTTACTACCTTGAAAGTACAGGCCTTGCTTAAATAAACATAACAAACTATTATTTTATACCAATTATTGGGTTTTTGGTTCAGATAAAAAGCAGTCAAACACATCTAACCCAGTAAATAAATAATATAAAATCCAATCATAAATAATAACAAATGTGTTGTTTTCAACAGTAAATATTAGTATGGACTACACAATGTACTAAATCATAATCATAATCATTCTTTATTGCAACCATGGTACAGTATAGATGTTATACATGATATACAATGTCTCACATGGACCCTGCAAGGGCACAGCATATAATATCTTATTATTCATAATCATAACTCATAACATATTATATTATTATTAACAATGAAGCAATTCTTATATTACACATGAGATCACTAATAAATGTCAAAATAAATTATCAAAGAATGAGTCATCAAAGAAAAAAAATAAACAGAAAACTCATCTAAGATAAGTAAATTTTCTCGCACTTATTTAATGGATAAGACCTGTAGGGCTAAGATGGTCGACTCTTTATCATTTGTCACCATGTCTGTCACGTTCTAACAAATATGTAAGCGCGAAAGTGACAGGCATAGTGACAAGTGATAAAAATGGAGCCATGATGCCACCGCTGATAAGACTAATGATTGTAGTTTAACTTTCTCTGTAGGGCTAAGGTCAACTCTTTATCATTTGTCACCACGCCTGTCACATTCTAACAAGTATGTATGTAAGTGCGAAAGTGATGGGCATAGTGACAAGTGATAAAAATAGAACCATAGTGGCACCGCTGATTTGTTCTTATTTTACTACAGGTTTTTATACTAAGTCAGTGGCAAACAAGCATACGGCCCGCCTGATGATAAGCAGTCTCCGTAGCCTATGTACGCCTGAAACTCCAGAGGAGTAGGAGAAGGAGGTAACTACAGAAACAAATTTGAAATGTTTAATTATCAGTATTAACATACTAGAAACTTAATTATGAAGTAGCTGTATTGTTAGAATGTTTTTTGAAGAACTATTAATTTCATACCTTTTTGTTTTAAAATGTTTTTTCAGTTCTGGAGCCGTTTACTGAAACGGCTTTCAAAGGAAAAAATAACTCACTGTATATTTATGTGTTATATATTTTTGTGAATATTGAACATTAAAATATTTTACTGGTAACAACTGAGAATAATCATTCCCACTAGGACCCACCAAAGTAAGTTAATGGTACTACAGATCATTATTAGAAGAAAGATGAGAAAACCCATTCTTTAGCTAGTCTATCTATAACTTAGAATATTGACCCGTTTGGGCCGCTCATCTGATTTGGAGTTTATTCAGTAAAATATTATTTTGCCTAATATTTAAACATTATAACTTACTATATTGATCACTTTCGTATATACTATAAGGGTATTGAGTTATTATGAAACAATTTGTAACTCATAAGCAGACAAGTTAGTGTACAATATTATGTATGTACCTACAACTAATCAGATAGTGGAAAGAAGCAATTTTGTGTCATACAAGGCAACATTGTTTTTAGTTTGTTACTAACTGATGGGTAAGTGCCTATATTTAAATGGGTCATCACAAGACAGTGTACGGATTTTCTGAATTAAAATAATTTTAGATAGTCTTACATATAGCAAACCTGTAATTGAGGTAACACAAACAAAAGAGGCACTATCACTTTATCTTAAATCACCACAAATAAAATTATTATCTTGACAGTCCACGTGTACCTAAATGAGTAACTAGCTGGAACCAGGCGGCGCGAACAACCACGACGTCAACACTTCCAAAAGTTTGTCGTGACACTCTTGCGACCCCAGGCTGCCTTCCTCTAGGATTCTAAGTCTGCTAGTCCATTGATACTTAGCACGAACGAATCATCTTTTAGCTTGAACAGGGGATGAATCTGCTTCGGAGAACCTTTGTTTCGTGAGGGCACGATATATAGATTTATGTTTTCCATTTACCTAGTTAATGACGATTTCGCCAGGAACTGTTCTCATAGGGGATAAAGTTGTCCCGTAGTTGCTTTTAGTAAAGTGATCGCTGGTTTTTATTAACAAATAGCCACAATGGATGGAGTGCCGGGTGTTGACTGTTGACTAAAGAATGGTTTCAAGACTAATTCTTCATTAGCTGCACACTTCCACGTTAGTTTACTGCAGTATAAGCTAACAGTTTAAATATTATCATCGAGCAAAATAACAAAAACAAACATTCTTGACCCGACTTCGCCATTTTTAAGACATGTTTTCATAATTTGACGTATCAAATTATCTGTCAAAATTGACAAGTATGCTCCACGACCAATCACGTTTATGAGCTTTCGAGAAGTCACTTAGATCTTGCTTAGATCTCTAAACCATCTCTTATTGATGTCTTATTGAAATAAGACCGGAATCAAAGTTAACGTCAATTTTGACATATCGTTTAGTTATCGATCTTTTCAATCTCTTTCCAAGAACTAACGCATCTCTAAATCATTGTTCGAATCGGGCCCTTAGTTTTCTTACGTCTCTCAGGTGTTCTCAGAATCTCCTTCTTGCTCCTCCTCGTTCGTCTACTAAATTCTACGTCAAATCCTTCAATTTCCAGTCTGTAAGGATGTGGAATTCTTTACCCATTGACATAAGACGTGCTCAAACCCTATACCAATTTTTAAAAAATGTCTAAAAGAACACTATTTATCTCTCTCTTAGTCTTGGTCCTTTCACTCATATATTTTTCTTACCTGGTCGTTATTTTTTTCTTGCTTTAATTCTCATTATGTATTTTGTGTAGGTATACAGGGTGCTCGCGAGGAACCCATATAACTTTACCACCATGTTCTTGACCATCTTTAGAAAATAAAATGTCATATAAAGTAAACTGGATTCGGCTTAGTTTGCGAGTAATTAATATTTTTTATTTAAGACAAAATCCAGTATAATGCACCTTTAGGATAGCGACGTTGCAAGACCGCATCACATTATCTGTCTGACGTAAATTGCAGAAGCTCGTTCCTGTCACTATCATCGACATGTGTCATTGAAAATAAATACGTAGAATCTTAAAATTCTATCACTTAATCCAAAGTATGATCAATGATCATTGCTTTTGTTAAGTCCACGACTAAAACAATGGTATTAGTGAAGTATTGATAAACAAAATTACTTAACGCCCAAGAATTGATAAATTTAACCGTCTTAGTTTTATTTTGAAGTGACACGTATTTATTCATAAGAATGCATATTTCTTAATGATCGATTGATTTCTTATGATGGCAGAACAACGAAGCTAAGTTTTTGCTACTTCGGGTAAAAATTGGACACCTATTCAGTTTAAATCGTGAAAACTACACATGAAACTAAATAAACAGTTTGAAGTGTTTTTATTACCCATACCATTATTGTTTGATTGTATTAAAGCTAAATAAAATAACACAAATTTTAATAAGATTATTTATTTATTACCCTACAAACAAAAAAGTATGATCACTGTCAGGAATTGCAATAGGTACCCTTCTCATTCTACCAGCTTGTTCGTCTACGTGCACTTCGTAGAATCCGTGAATCCGTAACCACTCAACTAGATACTGCTTCAGTATTAGTACTCGCAGTATTTTCTATTACAGCATCCTTAATACATTTTTCACTGAGCAGCACTAAAAAACCAATTTACTCTCCTTTCCACTGATTAAAAAGTCTGCCGTCTAAGTTAAACCGCACGATTTATCCAATTATTAGGAAAATTATTATTCGTCGCACTGTTTAAATAAATGTTATAAACATGAGACATCATATTGATATTAGAATCAATACCAACAATGTCACCCATCGTTCATGTGACTGATGTCATTATTTAAAGTACTTATAAAACACACTCGAAGGAAATTTCCAAGTGGCCAGTATGTATCATAATCCATGAAGATTTAAGAGAATTAATCAAAAACTTCTTCAGAACCCAAATTTCCTTAAAACTATTTTATGGACAGATGAAGCTCAATTCACGAGATCAGGGGTATTCAATTCACGCAACTGTCATATGTGGATGGAGGAAAACCCGCACGCAATCAGGGAATCCTCGCACCAACATCAATTTTCAGTCAATATGTGCGCAGGCATTATTGACGATAAATTGATAGGGCCGGTGGAGCTCCCTGCTAGACTAAATTCAGAAAGCTACCTAAATTTTTTGCGAAACAACTTGATCATTCTCCTCGAAGACATCGATTTGGAGACTCGGCGTTTAATGTGGTTTCAACACGACGGAGCTCCCCCCCATTATGGTCTCGTGGTACGGGATTATCTTAACCAACAGTTTCCAAATAGATGGATTGGTCGAGGATCTCCAACGATACAGTGGCCTCCGAGATCACCAGATCTAACCCCTTTAGATTTTTATCTATGGGGCACTATGAAGAATATGGTCTATTCAAAACCAATTAATTCAAGGGAAGAATTGATCCTAAAAATCACGGAAGCCGCTCAGAACCTGAAAGACTGGCCAGCTCAACTAAACCAACAAATGCGTACAAGAATAAATTTATGTGTTGACAAGGGAGGATCCCACCTTGAAATTTTTTTTACCTTGAAGAGTGGCGAAAGCAACCGTAAAAGTTAAAAGCATTTTAAGAGTATTTAAGTTTTTTGATAAGAATCGTAGTTATGTTGTTCTCCTTATGTAGTTTAAATGTTATTTTTAGTTAAATCTAACAACAAGAGGCGATTCTCGCTGAAAAAAGGCAATGTTTACATTTCGTGAAGTCTTTTCTTTTCTTTCTCTTCTTTCTTCCCTTTCTACAGTGTTCTGACAACACTGCCAGATATTGACTTACAGATTGAAAATATGTTTACACTTTTGAACCTAATTACAAAGAAATAAGGTGAAAAATTGTAAACATATTTTTGACGTCGACTGTACAACTACGATTTAAATCGCCGGTGGTTGATCATAATATTCATAATTATCATAATCCTGCGGGCGGAAATACTAGTGTGTGGCAAGCCTTAAATAAGTAAATCATACATAGGTAAAGAGATCCGATTGCACATTATGTACATTCTGGTTTGAAATAATTTGTTTGACAAGAAATGTCTATGTGACTTACTTGCCGTTCTAGTGAAAAGAGATAGAGACCATAACAAACGTTGCCAGCTCGTCCTAAGGCATTGTGTTACTGGTGAACCAAAAATAATTTATTTAATTTGTATGAAAAGTTAAAAAAGTTAAAAATCTAATTTCGACCTATGTTTATATAATGTTTTTTAATTATTACGACCTCAGCTATATGCTGGTAAAGTTATATGGGTTCCTCGCGAGCACCCTGTATGTAGTGTATTATTGTTGCCAATTTAATATATGTAGTTTATTTCTCATTGTATGTATTTTCTATTTAATTTTTTTATAAACTTTACACTTATGTGGTTTTGCACTGCCCAATAACTTTATTTCTGGCCAATAAATCGCTAGGCTGTCTGGAAGAGATCGCTTTTTAGCGATAAGTCCGCCTGTTGTTACCTACTCACTTATGTCCTTTCTTTGTTTGTAACACGTATTTTTCTTTGTAGTGCACAATAAAGTATTTTATTATTATTATTATATTCAAATAATTATAAGAGTAAGTCTCATAAACGTTGTTAAATGATTCACACAGTACTGAGTTATCCCGGAAGCGAACTATGTAGTGTTCGACCGAAGGTTTGGTTTGGGTTTCGGCCATTTTCGGCCAAAAACTTATGTTTCGGCCATAGTTTCGGTTTCCGACAAATATTTTCGGCTAAATTTTCCATTCATACCATTATGTAATTTAAAATTAGTATTTTCAATTATTAAATCAATTCAAATACTACAGCACATCAATTATCACGCCACGCAATCATTTCATAAAATAAATGCGAATGTTGCTTAATCTAAACAGTAGTAAGAACAGTTTTTAAAACTATTTATCTGGATACCTCCTGAATGAAATAAAAGTAATTCTCAACACAAAGTCCATTATCGTCGGATATGAACATCCAACAAAAATGATATTTTAACATAACGCTAATAAGTAATAAGTAGTGAATTATCTTTCTTACGTATTTCTATAATTTTTAGTTTCCGAGATACAGAAAGTGCATAAGGTCGGATCTCGTGATTTTCGTGAAGCATAAATCATTGTTTTCACACTCCTCTTTTCCATACTTTTGCCTCTCAATTGTTTCAATTGTGTGGTTGGCGTTAAGTGACTTGAGACTTTATGCATCTAAAATGTTGTCACACTGTGAGGTGTTTATTAGATATAACGTTTTGCCTATAATTTTAGTAACTAATAGGGGTCTTCAACAAACATTTCTTGATAAAGTGAATATATTCGGAGATATAATTGCTGCGAAAGAAAAAAAAATGTGTCCCCCCCCCTAACTTTTGAACCATAGGTCCAAAAAATATGAAAAAATCTTGGAAGTAGAGCTTAAGAAAGACATTAAATGAAACTATAGCGGATATGATCAGTTTAGCTGTTTTTGAGTTATCGCAAAAAGTTTCCCCTTCATAGTAAAAAGACGTAAACCCACAGTTCATCCCTTGCTTCTACCATACTTTCATTTCATTTCATTTCATTTATTCAACATTAAAAGTCATGTGCATTACAGAAGATGTTAGTTGGATGTAGTCAGTACATGACACCCGGATAGGGCGCATAATGTTAGTACTTATGAGGTACCTAATTACCTACTTATATACTATAGTACTTATAAATTCGTGCATATTCGCTTATCAACGTTATTTATAATAAGCTTTAAGCTCCAGTTTAGCTTATAGTGACAGAAGAGTAACTACGGAACCCTACTCTGAGCATGGCCCGACATGCTCTTGGCTGGTTTTAAATAGTATCAACAGTATGAAAAAGTTTTTACGTATCCAAATAGAAGGTAAAAAGGCTTTTCTCAATGAAAAAAAGTCTGATATGTCTAGTGCAAACAAATCACACTGAGGCTGACGCGAGGAGCTCATACAAAAGGAGCAAAGAACGAACCAGAGCGGAATTCTTACGTGATAAAGTACGCGAAGCCGGGACTGCCAAGTGACAACGGTCACGACTGTCACGAGGTCTGAACTCGATTCTGGTGAGGGAACGTACTGACGTACCTACTAATTGCTCCGCTAGCTCGATACAGTCCAACTCCCCGCGCAGGATACAACAAGCAGTAGTGAGAAGTCCGAAATTACGTCTTACCTCCTGAGAGTTGAAACCCAGTAGGTGCCTAGCAAAAATTTGGTTGGGTATAAAAACGGATAGTACCCATACATTATTTTATAGAGGAATCGTAAGAATACTTTTTGCACTCTCTCCAAAAGTAAGACATAAGATGCTTTATAAGGGCCTAAACAACGGAGGTGGACTCGACTTTGCTTCTCACTAGGGCACAGTACAGGAGCTTCATGGTACCTGGTTCATCAAAATGCCTAGAATTCCTGATTACAAACCCTAACTTTTTGTAGCAGTCATACGCCAATGATCATGAAAGTTGAGGTGGAAGTCAAGGACCACGCCTAGAGTGTGACACACACGCCCTATGTGATTTTATCAAACCGGTATATGAAAGATTAATACATGTTTGACAAATTTGTCGTTTAAGAAGTAAATGTAACTTTTACTCCATTTACAATGATTTTGTGAGTTATTTTATTTTATTGAAAAAGTCCTTTTTTCACCGAATCCTTGTAGAAAGTAACCTTTTTTTATATGGATCCCTATTATCCGGATCCAAAAAATTGGCGGATATTGCAAACCCTACTCCCAAGGCAACAGACTGATGGTAAGCAAAGTACGGCCTGCGGGCCACCTCCGGCCCGCGAAAGGATTTTATCTGACCCGCAGCCGGTCTTGCCAAGTAATTAGTGTATATGGCTCGTGAAATTATAAAACTGCAGTTTAACTGCAATTCTGACCCTACTCTGAAATTTCTTAAACATTCTGGCCCCCCATGAAGAATGTTTGCCCACCACTGCAATAGACAATAACGTGTACGGGGCAATGTACATGTACTCGTTACATACCGTACCTACGTTACGTTGCCGCGTACAAAGTTCTTTGTGCTTAGCGTCCTTAAAATTGGTACATAAAATTGTAGAAATGTATTAAGTGCGTCATTGAGCTTCAACAGGCAACACGGAATGACGGAAACATCCATATATCCTCTCCTTCTGCCCCAAAAAGGCGTCCTTTACGTTTATTGTTTGACATTTGACGTATGGATTTATTAAATTTTTGGGGCATGTACAAGCCAAGTACCTAGAGGAGGATCGAATACAATTAGTGGATCCCAAGATCCATTTGAAATTCTTTTGTATCGAATTTATGATATGGAAACAGATTAATTTTGTTTTGCTAATATTAAGCGACCTACTCATAGTGTTGTGTTCCTGCCGGTGAGTAAGGTTGCCAGAGCTCATCGAGGGGGGGGTTAGGGTCGGCAACGCGCATGTAACTCCTCTGAAGTTGCAGGCGTACATAGGCTACGGAGACTGCTTACCATCAGGCGTATGCTTGCCGTATGCTTGTTTGCCACCGACGTAGTATAAAAAAAAATAAACGTCAGTAAGTAAATTCTTCGTCCGTTGTTAATTGAGTTTAAAACTCTGCAGACCATGACAAATTACGTTAAAAATGAAATATCCAGAGGCCGTAAAGAAATAAAAGGTTAGGA
The DNA here is from genome assembly GCF_033807575.1 of Cydia pomonella. Classification (NCBI taxonomy): domain Eukaryota; kingdom Metazoa; phylum Arthropoda; class Insecta; order Lepidoptera; family Tortricidae; genus Cydia; species Cydia pomonella. The sequence continues at coordinate 8,418,877 of NC_084724.1, forward strand.
ATGGTGACTAATTTTTTTACGACATCATCTGAAATTCGCCTCAAGGAAAATTATTTTTATGTGGCTTAAAACAACAATTAAATAAAGACCGACTAAGTCCTTGAACCCATTTATAAGGATTAAGTGGATTTTACGGCAAGGACCGTCACATCGGTCAAAATGGTACAAAAATACTGAAGTGAAGGCTACAAGTGGTACTGAGGGCTACGCGGGCCCACCAGGCGCAAGCAGTTTAAAATTTCAGCAGCGATTGTCAAGAAAACAAGTAAGTAGTTTTCAATTGTGGCATTATCTATGAAAAGGCACCTTGTTGTCGATGGCGCTTACGTCGCACTGCGTCGCGCAGCATTGTATTTGTATAGGAGCATCGTTTATAACCGCGGAAGCGCCATCGACAATAAGGTCCCTTTTCATAGATAACGTCACAATTTTAAACGAGAAGAAAGCTGCGTTAGGGGCAGCCCATTAAGTAACAAATCTTTTTTAAATAATAATACAGCGTTTAAGCTTGAATAACATTAAATAAATGTAATTTGAGTCGTCGTTCAAATTGTCGAGAAAAAATCACGCAAGAAAAACAAAAAACGAGCGAAAAAGCCATAATATTTTACAACGGGCCAGTGCGCGCGGTGACTACACCATGCAGGTTGGCTATGTTACAACGATATGTTTTTTTTTTGTGCGAGGTATCTATGTACGTTGCGTTCCACACCATGGACTTACCTAGTTTCCACATCACTAATGTGGCCCCGTCGGGTCGCTTGCCATCGTTTCAAGAATTGCGGCACAGATGCAGTGGCAAGCGAGTGACGGACCAGATCATAATTATGCCTTGGCGGTATAGGCGGCCGGCGCTTTTTGCGCATAAAACGCCATGCTGGCCCCGTTGCTCGATGTTTTTACCGCAGGCGCACGCGTCAGGGACACTTTTTGGACCCAAGCATTTCGCTATTCTTAAGCTACTTGGGTCCAAAACAGTGCCTATCTACCGAGAATGGAGTACCCGGTGCCAATGCCCCGACTGGAGGTTGACACGGCCCGAATTTGAGCTCGTTCAAAGTAGTCCGGTTGGAGTCCCAAGTCACCCGGACAGGACTCACACCAGGCCTCCCTGGCCTCCTTTAGATTCAATATCTGGTCGTCGGGTATCTGATGAACGTTTAAGTTTTCTGTAACCGAATTCGTAGCAGATGGTAACATTTAAAGAATATTGAAATATAATCTTACCGTGCCTACCTAATCAAATATATTTATTATTATGAATGATTGACATTATATCAATTGAATTGTGTTGTTTTTATTTATCTTTCATATGTACTGATTGTTAGTTTTAGAATTTTATTTTATTGCACGTTATTTAAAATAAATATATGTTATTCAAACTCAATGTATATATTGTAAATGTAATGAACTTAAATTCCTGGCAACCCTATTGTGTTCCAAAAAGCGCAATGCCTTTTTTGAAATCCGTTTTCGGAACCTACTGCATTTTAAATAAAAAGTAAAATAAATGCGTTCTAATGAGCTTAACGCAACGCCCATGGCCGAATCGAATTGTGACGTCACAACGCAGACAGATTTGTTATTTTGTTCGACATCGAACTGATTTTGAAACAAAGCTGGTATAAAATTATACTCGGCTTCGTCCTCTATATTAGCTAATTATAGAATAAAACTTGATTGGGTTCTGTTATATTTAATAATAGTCCTCTATTTGTTCGTAGATTGCAGTTACTTTGGTTAGTTATACATAATAGTGTGTAATTGTATTTACACTTACCTGAATAATATGAACGTAGCATTTGAACGGACACTACAACGCGGATATTTTGCGCCGGTTTATGACAATATTATATTGACAATCCAATCATAACAACAATCGTGTGTTTTTATTTAAATACAGTCAAAGTACGTAATAATGAGGGCGAATGCTAATGGAATGCTAAAGTGCTTTCAGACAATGATTTTTTATGGTATCTATAAATAATGTCTCTAATTAAAATATTCAATTTTCTCTGAGATACAGGGAGCTATTAATAGTTCGAGATCCCGGGGCCTTCAGTCAGACATTACTGATTTAAAATTAAAAGTGGAAAAATATACTGCCTTGGGTGTTTGATTTATTTCTAAGCTTAAAGTACGATACTTCGTTCGGATACGTTTCTTTTTGATACCAAATTAATTACTAATTCTCAGAAATAAAATGTATAGGAGGTATAAAGTATTTTATACGAAGGTGATCAATTGTTTAACATACTTCCAAAAGTTATTAAAGAAACAAAATCAATATCACATTTTAAATCCTTGCTTAAAAATTACATTTTAAAGAACTTCTAGGTGAACTTTTAAGTTATTAAAATATCACTATGTACCTAATACTTACCTGTATATACTTTCATAATTCGAACTTATCACTGGAAATAACAGCCATAAAATATACCATTCAATAAACATAATTAAAATACAATAGCATAATAATATTACGTATTTAAAATGCTAATAGACCCAAGTAACGAAGTTTACCCATGTTATATATACTTATGCATGTCACATCTAGTTTCAACCTTTCTGTGTACGCACGCAATTGTAAACTTGTTTTTTTGCATACATACATACTTGTGCGTTATCATTGACCGGCGGTCAGTTATTAATAAGTATTTTGTAAAACTACCTGTTTTAATTAAGTTAAATTACGTGCGTAAGTTAGTTATTTGTGCGCTTTAAACAAAATTTAATATAATGTTTTGTATTTATCTCGATAAGTGAATTGTAAAATTCTTATGACAATAAATGATCTTACACCTAATGAGTACCTATTAGTTTAGCCCGGCGGCTTTTTGTCCGGTACCGGGTGCTAAAGGTAGGTAAAAATAATACTCAATTTTCTTAAATTTTCAGTGCTTATTATTCTGTATCTTTTAGAAATTATAGTAAACGGTGACCAATCATCCCTCACACACAAATTGTCGCTCATATCATCAACATCACATCACAAATCTCCAGCACCTAAAGGTGACGTTGGCATTCAGTCTGTACCTGCGGTACTGCTGCAAATATTTATTTATTTGAACCTATGGGAAACAATATTGTAGCGCATTACTGCCGCAAATGTCAAAATTCCGGGCAGCAACATCGATTTTGACCTTAGCGGCAATTATGCAGTGGGTAGTAATGTCTCGTTGCAATATCGACTGAATACTGCAGGAAACGACCAAATGTCATTTTATCGAATTTTCATAAAAGGGTCTAGCAGGCTAAGCGAACAAGAAGTGCCCCCAACGACGGATTTTGTCGATATTTCTGGTAGTGTACTGTTAGGTCCTAAGGACCCTCCATGCTTAACATCAGACCTCGATTCTCTTTTGTTTGCGAGTTATTCAGGATAACGTAAAATAATTAGGGTATCATTGAAAGTGTCATATTTTATAAACGATTCAAGTTACGTGAACCAAACAAAATTATATTTGATAACAATAAAAATACTACAAAATGCATATTTTTTTACCAGCATCCTGTCCTTAAACTTCATTGCAAAAAATAAAAATATTTTTTTCCTTCCAATTTTTTTTTACTTTTCGCGGAGGTACACCTCCAAAAAAATATGCATGAGTAGCCACTAATTCCCACTACATACACATAAAAATATTTGCACAAATGTTCGTACTTCATGTCAAAAAAAAAACGATTCTCCAATAAGTAGACACTAGCATTATATGTACAGCTAGAAGTACCAGTGCAGTTTGAAGATTAGTGTGTAGGTATACAAACTCTTCTAATAAACCTATTTGGAGTGCATCAACGATGACGTGTCAGCTTTGATAACATCTGACACATACTTTTTTTTTATTGTTATCAAATATAATTTTGTTTTTTTTTTTTTTCATTTATTAAGGAGCTTTTCAATTGATCGAATATGTCGCCCCGTTAAAAAAAGACTTAATTAACAGAGTTAATATGTATAATAAACTTAATCACACTTGTCTGTCCTTAAGACCACACTTAACAATATTTAATATTTTTCCGACCACCTCGGACATAGGATTCGACAGGTAAGTATTGCACAATCCAATGGAACTGTCATTAAAAAGACGTCGCCTGGGTCCCTCATTTCGGGCACATTCCATTAAAATATGATACGCATCTTCGATACGATTGCATAAGGTGCATAATTCTGACTTGACTTTACGCATAAGGTACGCGAACTTATTCAATGGAATGTGTCCGGATCGTAATCTTAGCAGTAAAACGAGATCCTGCCTACATAACGTACTATTATCAATCCACGGAGAATTCAATGGGTGGGGCTGTATAGTCTTAAACCAAATGCCTTTATCCTGGGACCTCTGGTCAAAATATTCCTTCCAAAGTTCGCGACATCTTGATTTAACTAAATGTAAGCAATCACTATACGCAGGTAGTAGATCATATTCGATACCGTCGCTGCACGCCTGTTTTGCTAATGCATCTGCAATCTCATTACCATAAATACCTACATGCGAAGGGATCCATTGAAGAATGATAGTTTTTGACATAGATCTTAATTTTAAAATCATTCTTATTATTGTGTAGGCTATCGGTGCTCCTCGAAAGGTCGAGGTGCATCGAGCCAGGTGTTGCAATGAATTTTTGGAATCGGTAAAAATTACAAATTTATTCGAATTGATGGATTTTGCGTAAGATAGGGCTTCAGCGGCGGTATCATGGTTCCATTTTTATCACTTGTCACTATGCCTGTCACTTTCGCGCTTACATACTTTTTAGAACGTGACAGGTATAGTGACAAATGATAAAGAGCCGACCATCTTAGCCCTACAGATAGCAATTAGTTCGGCATACATTATAGACGTATTACAGTTGATTTTTAGTTTTAAAGTATAGCTATTCGTTTCATCAAAAAAAGCGGCTCCAATATTTTTGCAATCTTCTTTCGATCCATCAGTAAATATTTTATAAAATGAGGAGTATTTTGCCATTACCTCGCTGCAAATCACATTTATTCCTAGCCTGTCGTAAGTTCTTTTAGTCTTTTTAAACTCGTCGATAAAGTAAATAACGCCACTTAAATCTATGAAATGGATCCAGGTATCAAATATGAACATTTCTAATTGTCGACTGGAGTAGATAGGTGTGTCTTTTAACTGATTGTGTGATGTAACGAGTAACGGTAGTTTTTTCCCCTCCCAGTATCTGCTATTTTGTATTACTTGCATTTCATTTATGGTTGTAGTAATAGGACCTAACAGAAACTACCAGAACACTACCAGAAATATCGACAAAATCCGTCGTTGTGGGCACTTCTTGTTCGCTTAGCCTGCTAGACCCTTTGTCGTTTTCTGCAGTAATGTCTCACTGAGCAATACTGCTGCAGTCGATTTCTGCTAAACGAGGAGGAAAGTAATATCCTTTAATAAAATACGTATTTGATCCTAATGTTTCTTCGTGTGAAATAGGTAGGTAAGTATAATTAATACAAACTCATCACTAACTTCAAAACGAAGTGTAATGTATCTTTTCAAATTATTTGAAAGTTTATAAATAGCCAATATTTTGTTTCTATTATTTATATAAAAGTAACAGGCTAAGCAATAAGATGGTATAGAGGGAAATGCTTGGAACACAATTTTAGGGTCCCTAACTTTGCTTGGACTACTTAGGAGGTAGATATATCAAACGTCCCCCAGCTGTAGCCCTTATAGATTAAATTTGCTACAAGTTTAATAACAAATAGATAGAAATGACCCATAGAAAACACCCATGACTCAGGAACAAATATCCGCGCTCATCACACAAATAAATGCCTTCATAATATTATAAGTGAACCATTGAAAATCCTTTACCTATTATGAATAAACAAGACGATGACAAGTCTTACAGATTTGGCAGCATTTGACGCTATTAGAACTCTCTAAAACACGCACTCGTCTCCGGGAAAAGGAATATGGACCATTCTGCGTTTATATAATTTGAAATAACGACCTCTGGCTTAACTAATTACTTGAAACCTTACTTGAAACTAAATTCTCTGGCGAGCTTTCATATCTCAAAAGCTTTTCATTTGCAGGTGGGATTTAATCGTTTCAATGCAGCACAGCGCTCGACAGAACTCTCAACCGCTACGGGTAGAGAAAATAAAATAAAATAATAAAAATAAAACATCACCTACGTTCATAACATTAGTATTGTTGAAGTCTGGGCTTTTGAGGTTTTTAAAAATCGCAGCGATTTTTTTGATCATCGCTTGCCAAAAAATATGGATAGCACCAGTAACTTATCGATATGAAACCCGATGAAACAACTTTCGCTCTATAGAAAAACATCACGAACAATGAACATTAGCGCACCATTAAAAAATTGTAACAATTTTTGCACACAGGCTATTAACATGACTATTTTTTATCGAAGCAGACGAATCGCCTGATGGTAAGCGATTACCGCCGCCCGTGGACACCTGCAATACTAGAGAGATTGAAAGTGCGTTGCCGGCATTTAAAATGGGAACTGAAGATAACAATTTAATAATAATGATATCCGCGATCCTTGGCACGTACTTCCGTCCGCTCATTGCTCAGCGAACTGCTTTTGGGGAAAGACCTGAACTCACTACGCCTTAAATTATTCATCTTTTACATGTATTGTTACATACATATACATATAGCTTTGTTCAACGAAGTGAAACTATTGAGCTGGTTATTTCTATAGTTTAAGCGAAGGTTACGATTACGACATAACTATTTTGTGAAAAATATTCAAGAGAACATAGAAGCGCTATTAACGTCAAAGCACGGCAATAATGTAGATACTTAGATAGAGGGGAAGATTAAAATTACTTGTCCCAGACAGGCGGAAAACGGAGGCGAGGCGACAAGGTCTCCTGTCGACTTTGAGTTTAGTAGAGGGTTTACACGAGGGGAACACGAACCTAAACTAACAATTAAAGCCAATATAAGAACGTACATTTTGAAGAAAAGTCTATATTGTCTATTTCTCTTGTACTTATACTTTGAAATCGCTATAAAGTTACTGCGATTAATGGCTACCAATGTACAGTCAAATCAAAATGAAACAGTTTCGAACTAACAAGGAAGGGTACCAACCAAACCAGCCATTAACTTGCAAGTTGCTTGAGCATCACTTTTCACATCACATTTAGTAACTTTTTAGTACTTTGGAGGACAATTTCTCCCAATAGGTTGAGTTTGGGCAGCTAAAAAAAATACGTGTTCGTTATTTTAGACTAAGTCTATAACATATATCAAAATGAATCAAATCGGAGTCGGACAGTTGGGTACCCTTCCTTGTAAGTGCATTGCTACCAACTTTCAAAATATTCATTTAGTTGTATAGTAAAAACAAGTGCTTCATAAGTCAGAAACACGCATGTGACACCCGTAATATAGCAACACCCATAGATTACGAAGACCACTTAGCGTTGCTTGTTAGTCTCCATAGGCCACTGTGGCCAAAACCGAGAAAAAAAACTGTCCAAAAATGTAATTCAGCAAAGAGCAAGTACCACGACTTCATGAGTTACGAAAAGGTACAGCCGGGCGGACCGGGCGTGTAAGAAGGTATGCTCGCGTATCTCAGCTGTATCTATACTTTTGGTTCATTTACCGATATGATTTTACCTACTAGGAAAAGTATTGTATGCAACGTTGTATATAAGTATGTATAAGTCGGTGGTTAATTAAGTTATGGCTGCTGCTGTTGGTGGCTGACGCAGCGTATGCTGAGCCCGTTCCTTTTGCCGCGCATGCCAATTTTTTTTAAGTTAATCATTGTATTTATTTTGTGACCTATCTGTTTTTTTATTGTATGGCAATAAATGATTTCTTATTCTTATTCTTTATTCGCAAGTGGTGTGCACATGAAAAAGTTCACACCCCACTCCATGCGACATGCATCTACCTACTTTTATGGACTAGGAAAGGTGTTTGTTTGGATATTTAAAATCTTCAATAAGAAAACAAGTTTATTTATATTTAGGATATATTTATTGACAATAACAATATACATAATGGATATATACCGATGATTACTATAAACGTTAAGATAAATATATAATAATAAGTATAATTACAACAATATCCTGTCTATTTCGGAAGGTATTTTTGGGTTTGCCATATCAGTTAGCAATGTGTAGCCGCATTAAGTGCTGTATATTCAAATGTTTTATGAATCTATATTTGAAGCATGGTTTTCCTTAGCTACTGATTAAATATTACTGACATTAACGGTTGTATCTAAGTCTAATGTAGGTACGGTAGAATATTAATTATGGAGAATAAGTAGAATAACATTCTTATATTTTTGCCCGTAACTCCAATCTCTGAACATCTTCAAATGAAACTATATATATGTTTCGGGCTAGGCAGTATCGTATAATTACAAAATTAAACGAACTTACCCGTAAGTGAAGTACCATCTGTATTATACGATATGCCTAGCCCGAGACACGAGGCCCCCTCCCACCCTGTACATTCCTAACAGTAATGTTTTCCCGTTTATTGGAAGTTGGGGTTCACAGGCAAGGCTCAGTGATTGCAGGAGTGCTCTAATGAAGTAATAAAGTACTTAATGAAGTTGTCAGCTGTGTCATCGAGTTTTAAGTTATTATTTGCGGCCAACTCTCTGAATATCACGTGAAAAGGTGGCTTCTTCAAGTGAAAATATCTGTGGCCCTAGTGAAAAAGGGTACAAGTCTCTGGCAGTTTGGGTGTATAAGGGCATAAGTGTTACGTGGAACTTACACCCCTTTACACCTGCGCTGCCAGAGACTTGTACCCTTTTTCACTAGGGCCATAGATATATATGTCTCGGGCTAGGCATATCGTATAATACAAATGGAACTTTACTTACAGGTAAGCACGTTTAATTTTGTAAATATTTATAATTATCGGATTTTGTCTTTGGTGTTGATTTGAGGTATTTTTTTCGAAGTCTATTTTGAATATATAAATAATTAAATTTTAAGTTATAAATAATGAAGTTGTATGAATCGTAAGGGCAATCGAGCATTTATATCTGTCTTTTAAAAAGATTTCTTAAAAAAACAAAAAACCCGACTGCACACTAAAAAGAGGAAAACAAGCCCCACAAAAATATTGTGGGGCTTATGGTAAGTATCGCAGGCGGGGACCAACAGTGGGTATTCTTGTGGGGCTTGTTTTCCTCTTTTTAGTGTGCAGTCGGGTTTTTGTTTTTGTTATTATAATTATTATTTTGTTATTTATAACTGTTTAGTTTTTTTTTATTTAACGAAAATTTTGTAGATTATTATGTAAGTACCATTTGAAAGTTCTACGTCGACGACCAGATTCATGGTGGTTCCTTGCAGTTTATATCTGACGATCTTAACAAAAATAAGGGAAGGGGATCCTAAAATAAATAATAAAAACCTCCTATGACACTCCCGTGATCAAGACGAATCTAACGATACCTCATACATCAAAATCCATCAATCCGTTTAGGCTACAGGAGGCCACAACGAAACAGACATACATACATACATACACTCGAAAAAACATTACCCTCCTCCCTTTGGCAGTCGGGTAATAAAGTGTCTTATAAATCATTATCTGATTTCTTTTAATATTCAAAGGAGTATGTCATTTTATTTGAAGTTAGTAATCATAAAAACTCAGTCGCTTCATAATAAAGGCGGGTTTTCTTAGCTTTAGATTTCTTGTGTAAATTTATTTATAGTATAAGGAATCTAAAGCTAAAAAGTTCTGATATTGCTGCAGTAAACGACAAAATTTTGTCGAGACGTTTGTATTAGATTTGAGGTTTTCGGTAGTAATGCAGTCGGCAGCGTTACTGCAGCGGTATGTTACAAAAATCCGGGCGAAAACATCAATTTAACATTTTGCGCTATAGATCGTGTCATTCTGATTTAGGTAATTTATTTTTTTATTCGTTTTAATTCTTTTAAATACACTTATGACATTAGTACCTAGTTATGACATTATAGTATATGACATTTATTCCGGTTTAACAATGAAATCTTATTTTACTTAGTTAACTTATTGAAATTTGTAAGTCTATTTCTTTTTGTTTTTAGCGATTAATGCATTTACGAGGGTTGCTATCTTCTTAAATAGTATATTTGACCTCCATGGTAAAATTTGAACTTTTTTAAGTACTGGCCGGTATATTTTTTCTTTCTTATTAACGCTAGTGTTTTGTTTCTGACGGGTTTTAAATGTCATCTCGCTGCAAGAATGGAACTCACTCGTGAAAATATTCGTGCTATGATTTATTATGATTTTCGGCGTGGTTTAACGCAACAACAGTGCATAGATCAACTAACTTCAACTTTTGGTGATGAAGCTCCATCTAAAACTACTGTGTATCACTGGTTTAGTGAGTTCAATCGTGGACGTAGTATGCTTACGGACGAAGTTAAGGCAGGCCGCCCGAAATCGGTCGTTGTACCACAAAATATTGAGGCTGTGCGAAAACTTATAATGGACGACCGACATGTTACGTACCGCGACATAGAGGCGACTCTGGGTATTTCTATGACTAGCATTAATATCATATTACATGATCATTTAGCTGTAAAAAAATTTGTTCGCGTTGGATACCGCACAACTTAACTAAGGAGCAAAAAAATGCTCGCGTCGAATGGTGCAATAAAATGTAAAAAAAATATAACCGTGGTGACTCAAAGGCCGTTTATAACATCTATATAGAATCCTGGATCTATGTATACGATCCCGAAACGAAGCAACAATAAACGGTATGGGTGTTTCAAAATGAGCCGAACCCTACGAAAGTTACTCGTGCAAAATGTACATTGAAACAAATGGTGGCCTGCTTCTTCGGTATTAATGGCCATGTAGCTACAGTGCCACTAGAAAACCGTAAAACGGTTAATTCAGATTGGTACACGACCATTTGCTTACCGGAAGTATTTGAACAAATTCGTAAAACTAACCAGCGACGAAGAATCATTCTTCATCATGACAATGCCAGCTGTCATACGTCACGCGATACAACTCTATTTTTGGAAGGTCAAAATGTGGAAATAACGGGTCATCCGCCGTACAGTTCTGACTTGGCACCCAATGATTTTTATTTATTTCCCAATATAAAAAATAAATTACGCGGTCAACGATTTTCGACCGCTGAAGATGCTGTCGACGCATTCAAACAACACGTTATAGAGGTACCTCAGGCGGAGTGGCAGAAGTGCTTCAAAAATTGGTTCACACGAATGCAAAAGTGCATAGATCATCAAGGGGAATACTTTGAAAAACAATAAAACCATTTTCAGCCGTGTACGTTTGTTTGTTTTTTTGTTTCCGGATATATAAGTAGCAACCCTCGTAGTCAATTGTGTAATAATGTCCTACGAGTATAATATTTAAAAAAAATTTTAAACAAAACAAGGAATATAATGCCAATCAGCACGTAAGATTTAGCTGCTAGTGCTGATTGAATGGAAAATAAATACTTGAAATACAGGGTGACGCGTGCCTTAACTCGTATTGTCATATTATTTTTTGTGAAATGAAAACTTCTTTGGCGGCGCTGTGCACTTTTTGTGATGGGGAAAAAATGTTAAACTCGCGACAGATCACGTACCCGTCAGTCGCGTCAGGTCACGTAACCGTTAGATTGAAAATTCGTAAGACGGACACGTGATATCAAGGTGACGTGCAAATTGAATGTCATCGAAGCCTGGTTACTTTTGAAAAATAAAAACAAGTGCGAGTTGGACTAGCGCACGAAGAGTTCCGGGCCGTACCGTTATTTATAAAAACGGCAAAAAAAATATGTTTGTGTATGGGAGCCCCCCTTAAATATTTATTTTATTCTGTTTTTAGTATTTGTTGTTCTAGCGACAACTGAAATACATAATCTGTTGAAATTTCAACTGGCTTACTATCCCGTTTCTTGAGATTCAGCCTGGTGTTTATTTCTAAATTTATTACGAGCATTGGCAACTAGGCCATCAGCTCAAACGTAAAATACAAAAGTAAGTACATTGCTTTTAACTTATAACTAATATTGTGATGTTATTAAAGATTAGATGACACGAACTACAATGGAATCGGCAGTAATGTCGCGCTGTAATACTGCAGCAGTAATGCTGGTGTAGTCTGAATCTGCACAATATCTTAACGGTGGTCGCGTACTAACCGGTCTTAATTACTTTACCAGTTGAGGCAGCCATCGAATTTGCCGCTTCGATGGCTCTCGTACTCGTACTTCGAGAGCGGTTGATTGGCAGCACAATTTATTCCTGTACTAGTGTGGGGCTTCCACCAGGTCACTGATAATTAATTAAATTCTGAGGTCTTAAATAAATCGTATTTAGGGTGACCCGGGTGACAGTCAGAATGGCGGGTGTACCTAAATAAAATTAAATGAAAACCATACCATATTTTTGTACCTAATTTGTACTATTTAGTACCTCCTTTAAAAAAAATTGTACCTCACGGTACTTAAAGTTATCACCAAAAAACAGGTCACCCGCCATCCTGACAGTCAGAATGGCGGGTGTACTTTATTACGCTATGTTCCCGTAGTTATTGCAAAATTCTGTAAAAGCCAAATTTTTGTACCTTTTTTGTACCTCCATATTCAATTATAATACCAGTCATTTTATTTTTGGTTTCCAAGTTTTACTCATTTTATATTTTGCTTGCTATTACAATTTTGCAGGCGTTATAATTTTTCAAATTATCGATTTCATTTTTAAGAAAAAACGCTAAGGTACAATTATTTTTATTACGCCAGGATTTAGTACCTTTAATGTTTAATCTGTTAAGTCGTAATAAAAATAATTGTACCTTAGCGTTAAAAAAGGCTAGGCGCTAATTCAAAGAAATCTTCCTAAGAAAAATCATTTTTAATATATAGATACATCTGTCGAATGTCTAAACGCACTAAAAAATCTTAGCTTGCCTACAGCTGAATGGGACGCTATTGTAATTCATGTCATAGTGTCAAAACTGGACCCTGAAACTCATAAGCACTGGGAAAAGTTAGTCAATGATGACATGGCAGTTTTTCCGACCTTTGAGAAATTGAAGTCTTTTTTGGAAAATCGATTCAGAACTCTGGAGATGGTGGATCCAGTTAACAAGAATCACAACCCAACAAATCCCAAGACATTTCATGTGACAGCCGGCGGTGACAGCGGAGATATTCAATGCGCATTTTGCCAGGAAAGGCACCATATCTATAAATGTAAACAGTTTGCAAATCAGGCAGTGGATGAAAGGTACGTATTTGTTAAAAGAACAGGCTATGTTTCAACTGTCTTATACCAAATCATGTAGTAAAGCGATGTAAACAATGGAAGTCATGTCAATTATGTAAAGGCCGACATCATTCGTTGATACATCAGAGTATAAAACAAACAAATAACGATCAAAGGCAAAAAAACAAGAAAGTTTACATGACTACAGAAGACTCAAAGTTAGCTGCACCTGTCAGATCGAGTAGAGAGGATCGTGTACGAAATATTCTATTGCCCACAGCGCTCGTTGATGTGTAGCATCGGAGTGCGGACAACCATTGGTCTGCAGAGCACTAATCCATAAAGGATCCCAAACTTCGTTTGTCACATCACGGGTAGCCGAGTTGTTAAGGAAGAAAACGGCAAATGGCAAGGTGGATTTACAAATCTCGTCGAGGTATACACCAGATTTTACTTTAAAGGTAAATGCTTATGTTATAAATTCTTTTAATGACAATATGCCAGCTAAGAAAATCAATTGCAACATACTACCTCAACTCGATAACATTAAGTTGGCTGACCCCACCTTTAACACTCCAAGTGAGATTGATATTCTCTTCGGGGCTGATGTTTTTGGCAAAATTATTGACTGTGGACTTAAGAGAGGACAGGGCAATATTATCACTCTTAGGTTGGATTTTAACGGATGACATAAATACAAATTCTGCCAATTTACAAACAACCATAAGCTGTCCTAGCATACTTCAAGTAAAAGAGGGTAAAGCAAGATTCAAACAAAAAATAATGGAAGAGATGCTAGCTTCAAGAATTCGACCTCTAAACGCTAAAGCCAAAAACAAAGGTAGCATTTTCTACAACCCGATGTAATTAAGTTAAATGTATAGTTAGCGCAAGGTGGGCGGTCAACGTAATTATAATTGTTACATGTATTGTCATGGTTTTCGAGATTTATATACAAATTTGTTTATTTCATGTCTAATATTCATTTGTTATTCGTTGGTAAAATGCTTTGGTTTTGCGTTCTTATGTTTTTAAATTACGATGAGTCTACTTCTTTATTATTAAGTGGTATTTGATTATTAAGAAAATGGATGAATATAGGTATTTAGTTATAGTTGGCATCCCTGAAAGATTAAAATAAGTATTTTGGTGGGCGGTATGTTTAACCTTTTTGAAGCTTAATATGTTTACCGTACTCTTTGTTTTTATGATGAAATATAATGTCAGTCAATAAAGTCATGTTAGAATAAAAATACGTTTTCTTTACAAAAAATACAATTATTCACAATAATATAGAAAACACTTTTCATTTGATTTTATTTAGGTACACCCGCCATTCTGACTCTCACTGACCCGGGTCATAGAGAAATAAAGTTTGAACACAGTAAAACATGGGTACATAAAGTAACAAAAATAAAAATGTTATGGAACATATTTTAAGAAAAATTTTATTGCATTTATTTACTAGACTAAGAACCATTTTTACAAATATACACAATTATTACATTTGCTTTCTATATGCCATATGCGTGCTTTGCGTCGGATCCGGCTCATTGAGTCTTGCACAGCACTGTCAGGATATCTTTTGCAAGCCCATTTCCATTATTTTTGCAATTCAGCTGCCGATTTAACTTCTCCGCCTCCTTTTTTTAGAATTTCTTTCATAATTGCCCAATATTCTTCAATCGGCCTCAGTTCAGGACAATCTGTAGGATTGCACTCTCTAGGTACCACTGCGACATCGTTATGTTTATACCACTCAACTACTGCTTTAGAGTAGTGACAGCTCGCAAGGTCTGGCCAAAATAATGGCTGTGAGCTATGACTGCGTAAAAAGGGCACTAGACGCTTTTGCAAACATTCTTTTTGTAGATTTCACCGTTTACTGTGCCTGTTGTTACGAATGAACGACTTTTTTCACCACAACTACAAATAGCTTGCCATAAAAGGATTTTTTTTTGAAACTTCGATCTCTTTTTTATCTTGCAATCTTCTGGGGCATCCTTACGATTCTTAGAAGTATAAAATTCTTGCCCCGGTATCTGCTCGAAGTCTGCTTTGATGTATGTTTCATCATCCAACACAACGCATCCAAATTTTGTCAAGTAATTGTCGTACAACTTTCGTGATCTCTGTTTTGCAGACAGATTTTGCTTAGCGTCGCGATTGGGTGCAGCTTGTACTTTGAACGACTTTAATCCAGCTCAAGACTTAGTTTTCTGTACATAACTGCGACATTTTGACCTTTTTTGCGACATCACGGGAATCACGACACGTCACGACATCCAAATGAATTTGAACGTATCGGTGACGTAAGTAAACGACCGACTAGATATCCTGACAACTTAAGGCAAAGCAAATGTAGATTACAAATCGCAAAAAAGTGCCCCAAAATAATAGGGCAGAAATTATATAACAAGCTGCCAAAAGAAATAAAAACTGAAACTAACATCAACACTTTCCGTCGCAAAGTTACAGCAGACAGGACACTTTATAGCGTTAAAGAATACTTAAATAATAATTATTAATGCATAAATAGACTACGGATAATTGACGAATTATTATTCAAATTGTATGTGTAAATGTGATTGTATTATATATATATATATATATATATTTATGTTTCAAATTTGTAAATAATGTAAATGTTAGTTTAAAATGTGTACCTAGTGTACCTACTTTGACGATCTCATTACGTGTGCATATTTTTGTTTGTATTAATGAAAATTGTGCATTGCTATTGAGAAATAAATAAAATCTGAATCTGATAACTTCGGATTCGCTGTAAAAAGCCGCACGACATGGGCTTC